>NC_064243.1:80353750-81662500 GCF_003254725.2 Canis lupus dingo | reverse complement strand
CAGAAGAGGAAACTGAGGCCCAGCGAGGAGGAAATTACACAGCCAGTAGGTGGCGAAACTGGGTCTTGAGTCTCATCTAATAAATTTCAAGGCTAGTGCTTCCCCCCCCCCCCCCCCCAAGAAATAAATACCCCTATGCTCAGCGTTCTTGATTCTGCCTTCCATCCTCCGGGAGTGGGAGAAATTTTGGACAGGCAGATTAAGCCTCCACGCACAAATCCAAGGAGGGCTGGAGCTAACACACACCTGTGCCCCCAATGCCCGCAGGCCAGACGCGGGGGCGGGGGGTGGGGAAGAGGTCAAGAATGTTGCGGGGAGGGACGCGGGCCAGAAGCCAGACACAACGGATTCCTAGGACGCTGTGGGTGGAGGAGGGGTCGCGCTGCTGCCCAGCATTGCGACCCGCGCTGCTCCTGAACTCCCTGGGCTGAGTCCCCCACATACCACCTATCGAGGCCACAACCTCAAACCTCAGCTCTCTGGAGCGCTGGGCCTTCGAAGGCGCATTTCCGACTCCTGCATACTTCCGAGGAAGAAAATAAAGCCCAAAGCGAGAAACTGATGCCCCCAGGGTCATCCAACTCCTGGTGCCAGGGCTGGGGCTGGAACCCACGTGTCCCCCATTCCCGGACGACGGCCTCCCGCCCTTTTCGAGCCCACGTTAGACGTGGAGGCTAGGACAGGTACCCGCGGAGGAGTCAGGGGAGAGGCTGGATGGGGTGACAGTAAAGATGCTTGGGAGAATCCCAAACGTCACTAACCCGGGCAACTCTCCCCACGTCGAAGGTCAGGGGGTAAAGACAGAACCCATGAAAACCCGAGATGTGCACAAGAACCTTTACCTTCTTCCTAGTCCTGCACGTCGTCCTAGCCCGTCGACGACCTGCGCTCCTCCTCACGCTGGGCACAGCTGTCCGCGGAAGCTTTGGGACCGCTTGGCCTAGATCCAGGCTGAGGAGTGCGAGGGAGACCTTCCGGGGCTGGGGGGTAGGTGGGGGGGAGGATACAGGAAAGAGAATGAATAAATAGTCGCTCCTAAAGTTCCACATCTTTTTCTGGCAAAATTTTACTCCCCTCCATAGAGCCAATTAAATGCAATAAAACCTTGCATGGAGTCCCTCTTCCTAGCAAAGCGTCGCCAACAATTGCCTAAGGGGTAAACCAAATACGCCTGAGATAATTACACTAAGCCCGGGGCAATGATTTGCCTGCCAGGGTCCTCAGCGCCAGCCAATATTTGGATAGTGTAGAGGTTGTTTAAAAAAAAAAAAAAAAAGAATACTCGCAGAAACTTGAAACCGCCCGGTTGGTGCCAGGATGGTTACATGATCTGTTTTCCTTGAACGGGGGTCTGCAGGCAGCTGGAGCGCGCGCGTACCGCCCCCGCCGCTGCTGCTGCGCGCCTGCAAAACTTGCCGGAATTAAATCAACCTCGCGGGATGCGGGGGGGGGGGGGGGGGGGGGGAGCGCGCCCCCCTCCGCGGCCCGAGCTCGCCAGCCAGGCCTCGCGCCTCGCCCAGATTCCCCCAGCATACTCCGCGGCGGCCGCAGCCCGCCCCTCTCCACACTGGACACGCGTGCGGCGCTCCCAGTCAGCGCTCGGCGCTGCGCCCGCCGCCTCGGTGCCGGAGAGCACTTTCTACCCTCGCCCAGGCCACCCGCAACGCGAAAGCTCGAGCCTCGAGGCGCGCTTGTCCCCACCTTCGCGGCCCGGCTGGCATCCAGGTGGCGCCGAGCCGCTCAGCCAGCTGAGCGCAGTTGGCTCGCCGCGGCCGGAGGCTCTGGCCACTGGGCTCGCGTCCCCCAGGGCCGAGCCCGAGAGGGTGGCCCGGCTCTGTGGTCCGTGCCGAGCTCACGGCTTCCGTGGTCAGGCTGGGCGCGCCCCTGAAGGGCCCCTCCCCTCGCCCTGTCCCCAGACGCCCGGAACCCACCGGCCCGACGGGGAAGTCCCCGAGCCGCTCCCAAAGAGGACGCGCTGCGGAAAACCGCGTCTCACTAGGCGTCAACCAAAGACGCCTTTGCCCGCGCTGCGTGGGGGCCGGAGCCTGGAGAGCCTCCGGGCGCCCGGCACGCCTCGCTCCCACCAGCGGCCCTGGGGCGGCTCCCGGGCCTGGAGGGGGCTGTCCTCGCACCACGTCGGGCGGGGGAGAAGGGGACACCCGGGCTTTAGCCGTCGCTTTAACTGTGCAATTCCTCCGTGGCTTCGCTCGGCTCCTTAAACTGCCTCAGTGGACTAAAAATCCCGCAGGAACTCCACTGGTGGAAGGAAAGTCCCGCAGCCCGGGGTGACAGCGGAAGCATCCTCCTCCGAGATGAGCTCGTCTCCTTAGGACAGGCCGACGGGCTGCTCTTCCCCGCCCTCCCCCCGCCCCCCCCCCCTGGGGTCACCTGCACTCTCCACCTTAACGCCTCTTCTAAAACGTCTGCTGGCCTAGTACAAACTGGGCAAAGAGCACTAGCTGGAAATGTAGCTCCTGACTAGAAAGATGACAATTACCAATCTGCCCCGCTCACCGCGCTCCTGGGACCACAGGAAGCGCCGGACAGGCAGACAGCCCCTCTCCTGGTCCTGTCCTCCCGCAGCTCACCAGAAATCGGAAGCAAGAAACATGCGACCTGGTGTCGCCACGGCTGGAGGATAAGGAGACGTCTCCCAAGCACTTTGGGCCGACAGCCTCCTGCCTCCGGGTTTAGGCAGAGGAATGAGGAAATTAAAAACCCAGCGAGACACAGCCCCTAATTGCTCTTTCTCCTCAAATGGCGTAACCTGGAAGGCACCGTGAAATTTCCAACTTTTAAGACATCTCATTTTACAAATGATGAAACTGAGGCCCACTGACGGGAAGACGGTATATTCCCCCCCCCCCCCCAAACTCTGCGTTTCCTCCCAGCCAAACGGCAAAGGCAGCCAAAACCAGAATGTAACGTCCCGGCTGCTGCGGTCCATTGGGATTGCCCAGGGGTGTCCGGATGCGCGCAGAGCAGGAACCTGCTTCCTGGGCCCCAGCCAGCCCCGGGACCTCCTGGCTGCGGCGCGGCCAGCTTTCGTTCACAGGTCCCCCCGGGGCCAAGGGATTGATCATTCTGACCTCCTATTTAATTGTAATCATCTCGCTTCCGCTCAACGTGCTAGGAATAGCAAAGACTGCGTTAGGACTCACCCAGGTGATGGGACCTGTGAGCTCCCAACTTCTGGCCCCCGCTCGGACGTCACCACCCCGGAGGAACGCCTCACTCTGTCCCATCCATCCACCCGCTCCTAAGAAGCGCGGGGGAGCCTCCAAGCACCAAGCCCTTACTATCTATCCTAACGTGCTGGCTACCGCCTCTCTCTCTCTCTCTCTCTCTCTCTCTCTCCCTCCAGACCCCGGTTCTGGGGCGCCAAGAGCCGCCTCCTGCCTCCGTGTACCTGGCGCCGTCCACCGGGCCTGACATACAGTTGGTGCGCAAGAAAACTGCGATGAAGCTGGCATTTGACGAAAATGCCTTTGGCTCTTCTCCTCATTAGCTTTTCCCTCCAACCCTCTGGGCACTGGGATTTCTGGCGGAGACGAGGCCTCGAGGCCGCGGCGCCCCGAACTTGGCCCCGGGTGGCTAGTCCGGGAGAAAGGTGGCGTCGGGAGCGAGAAGTTCAGGGCAGGTAGGTGGGAAGCAGGGAAGTGAGAGGGCGGGGACAGGCGGAAGAAAGCGGGGTCCCGGCCCCCCTCTGCGGGGCGTCGCGACCCGGGCGGGGGGCGGCAGCGGGGCCCGCACCCTGCTGCGCCCCTCCCCGCCCGCAGTCTGCGCCCCGCGCCCCTACCCCCTCCCCGACCGAGGTGGGGGGCGGGGGCGCGGCGCCGCGGTGCCCCAGCTCCAGCGAGAGGCGCGGCGGCGGCGGCGGCGGCGGCGGCGGACTCCCTCAGCCTCGGTCATGTGATAGTCTCGAAGCGCGAGCTGCGGGGGTCTCCGGCGTCTCGGGGACCATTACAAAACGCAGCCAGGAGAGCGCGTCGCTGCCACAGCCGCCGCCGCCGCCGCCGCCGCCGCCTCCGCCTCTCCGACTCGAGACGGGCCCGGGCCAGCCTCGCCTCCTCGCGGCCTTCGCCGCCGCCCCCTCGGGCCCGCGGCGCGCGCCCCGCGTCCAGCGCCCCGCGTCGCCGCCGCAGGCCCCAAACTTTCCCCCTCCCCCGGGGACCGCCAGCAGCTCCCTCCCCGGCCCCGCGGCGAGCGGCCGCGGCCGCCAGGAGCCGAGCTCCCTTCTCCTGACCTCGCCTCTCCGCTCCAGGACCACCACGGCTGCGGCGCGGGCCGGCTCGGCGCCCGAGCGGGGGGCAGCCTCCGGGCGCGGCCAGCCTCGCCTCCCCGGCCCTCCAGGAGCGCGAGCGCCGACTCGGACTTGAAGCGCCGGGGTCCCGCCTGTCCAGTCCTTCCTCGCCGCCCGCTGGGCCTGGGCTTCCCTCGGACCGAGAGAAAGCAAGAGAGGAGGCCGGGAGGGAACACGGCCCTGCGGAGCACGCCTCGGCCGCCGGCTCCAGCGCGCGGTCTCGGACCACCTGGGGGAGCCGCGCGGAGGGCGCGGGGGGCGCGGGGGCACCTGGCGCGCCCCGTCCTCCACTCGGCGCGCGGGTCGGCCACCGTCGGGCGCACGCTGCGAGCGGCCGAGAGCGGAGCTGGCCGGAGAGCGCAGCGGGCGCGGAGCCCCGCAAGCCGCTGGCGGGAGGCCCGAGGGAGACGGCGAGCGGGTCTGGGGGCCGAGAGGGCGGGGTGGCGGGGCCGGGCGGGCGGCGTGGGACGTAGTGGGGACGGCCAGGCCCCCGCTCCCGGGTGCGGAGCGACCCTGCCGTCCAGGGGGGGCCGGAGGGCGGCGGGGGCGGCGGGGGCGATGCCGCGGCCGGGGAAGAGCTCGTACAGCGACCAAAAGCCGCCCTACTCGTACATCTCGCTGACCGCCATGGCCATCCAGCACTCGGCCGAGAAGATGCTGCCGCTGAGCGACATCTACAAGTTCATCATGGAGCGCTTCCCCTACTACCGCGAGCACACGCAGCGTTGGCAGAACAGCCTGCGCCACAACCTCTCCTTCAACGACTGCTTCATCAAGATCCCGCGGCGGCCGGACCAGCCCGGCAAGGGCAGCTTCTGGGCGCTGCATCCCGACTGCGGCGACATGTTCGAGAACGGCAGCTTCCTGCGGCGCCGCAAGCGCTTCAAGGTGCTGCGCGCGGAACACACTCACCTGCACGCGGGAAGCACCAAGGGCGCGCCGGGCGCGGGGCCCGGAGGGCACCTTCACCCGCACCACCCGCACCACCCGCACCACCCGCACCACCACCACCACCACCACCACGCGGCCGCGCACCACCACCACCACCACCCGCCGCAGCCCGCGCCGCCCCCGCCGCCGCCGCACATGGTGCATTATTTCCATCAGCAGCCTCCTCCCGCCCCGCAGCCGCCGCCGCACCTCTCGTCGCAGCCCCCGCAGCCGCCGCCCCAGCAGTCGCAGCCGCAGCCGCCGTCCCACCCGGGCAAGATGCAGGAGGCGGCGGCGGTGGCGGCGGCGGCGGCGGCCGCGGCGGCGGCGGCGGTGGGCAGCGTGGGGCGCCTGTCGCAGTTCCCGCCCTACGGGTTGGGCTCGGCGGCCGCCGCCGCCGCCGCCGCCGCGGCGTCCACGTCGGGCTTCAAGCACCCGTTCGCCATCGAGAACATCATCAGCCGAGACTACAAGGGCGTGCTGCAGGCCGGCGGGCTGCCCTTGGCGTCCGTCATGCACCACCTGGGCTACCCCGTGCCCGGCCAGCTTGGCAACGTCGTCAGCTCCGTGTGGCCGCACGTGGGCGTCATGGATTCGGTGGCCGCGGCCGCCGCCGCCGCCGCCGCCGCCGCGGGGGTCCCCGTGGGCCCGGAGTATGGGGCCTTCGGGGTGCCGGTCAAGGCCCTGTGCCACTCGGCAAGCCAGAGCCTGCCTGCCGTGCCGGTGCCCATCAAGCCCACGCCCTCGCTGCCGCCGGTGGCCGCGCTGCCTCCGACGCTCACGGTGTCCGCGGCCGCGCAGCAGCAGCCCGCGCCGTCCACCGTGTGCCCGGCCGCTGCGGCCTCGCCAGCCGCCTCCCTGCTGGAGCCCGCCGCCCCCGGTGCGGCCCAGAGCAAGGGCAGCTCCCTGCACTCGGTGCTGGTGCACTCCTAGGGGAGCCGGCGGGCTGGGGGGTGGGGGGCGGGGGGCGGGGGGGACGAGCGCGTGCGAGGACTCCTGGCCCCGGACCGCCCGGGAGGGAGAGGGCCCCGAGGCTGGGCGGAGCGGGCGAGCCAGAGCCTTGGCCGCCCAGCAGGGGCTGAACTGAGAAACCCGAAAGTGGCTTCTCCGGTGGTCTGAATAAACCTCACACTTCTGTTGTCTGTGTTTATACCATGTCGTACAATCAGATTCATGAAAGGCAATTTTCAGGTAAGAGTTTCTATTGTAATTAATAATGTAAGTCAGTAAGTTATGGGGCGGGGAGGGAGCGAAGGAGTTTGGGGAGGCCTCGTTCGCTGGCAAATTGGAAATGGATTTAGACCCTCGCTCCGGGGAGCAGAAGCTGGCGAAGCTAAACCCCCTGGGGAGAAATCCCACCGAGAATGACCCTTTAAACAGACCTCAAGCCACCAAGTTTCTCACCCAGGGCGGCGGCCTCTCGTGAACATCCAAGACAAAACTGCTATTCACTGAGGAAATCTCGTTTTATTTAAAACAAGGAAGAGAGAGAGCATTTTCATATCGTTATTTTGCTGGTCAGTTAAATAGGCGAGGACACGGTATCATGAATAGTCTCTTTGGGGGAGGGGGGAAGCAGTGGGAACTCCACCAAGGATCTTGGGAAACAGTTCAGTTTCTTGCTCTGACCCGGGGGTCGAGAAGGAACAACTAAAGCAATTAGTTTGCACAAAGCAGAATGGCAGCGGCTTAGGGAGCAAAGCCCCAGATTCCCAAAGTAAGGTTCGGGGAATCAAAACCAAAGAGACACAGTAAAGGCAGCTTTTTACCTGCAATTCGTTAGTGAATCAATCGGATGAGGCGTTAAGGAGCCCCCAAATCATGTTAATTCCCCCGATCGTTCCATTTGGGATTTTAAAGGGAAAAAAATTACTTGCATCACGGGATTTTGTTCCTCTAATCACGAATTCAAGAAGAACCTGCCACATCACCCAAGAGTAGCGCTCTTCTCGCTTCCAGAAACGTTTCTTGCGCTTGCCTTCCAGCCTCCAGCCTCGGGACAGATGCGGGAGGGTGACCCGGTCACTTCTGCGCGCTGCGGTGGACTGGGTTTTCCGAGTGCTGTTTTGGGCGCCTACGACTTCCAGGCGAATTCATCAGTTTCAGTTCGCGAATGGAAAAGAAATTTGCCGCTGTCGCCCCTTCCCCTTTATTCGAGCCCCAGGAATAGCACTTTACTCACAACCAACTTTTGGGAACGAAGGGGGGCGGGTAGGGAGGCGGCAGCTGCCCTTTGCTTCTGAGTCACCTTTGGCTCGTGTCCGCGCCGCTTTCGGGTTGTGACTTTGTGACAAGTTCATGTCTGCGGGTGTTGTACGCGGTGTTCTCCATTAAAGCTTCTCTCTGGATCTGCCGCTGCCCGTGTGAAGATGTGTCACTTCTCAGGAGAGGCGGCGGCGGTTTGAGTGCCCCCTGGGCGGTCAAGGGACTTTACGAATCCTCCCCCTCCCCTTTATTTCTTAACTTCAGAGCTTCACGGGGGTGAGTTCCCGGGAGAGCAGCCACCAGGGACAAGCTTGCACCATTGCTCCTTTCATCCGCTGGCGCAATTACCTGCTGGAATCCCACCCCTCCCTACGCTGGTTTCCTGGGCGCTAGCTGGCCCCCCGCGGTGCTGGAGACCGCGTTAGCAGACACCCGCAACAGGGAGTTTTGTTGTTGTTCCCACCTGAGGTTCGCAGTAATCCACCATCACCACCATGCAACACCCTTTCCCTTTCCAGAGGGCGTGGAGGGCGGGCCACAGCCGGGGCCTCGGCACCCTCCGATAGGTGCCCTGCGGCGCCCCCTTAAGTCTGCAAGGCAGAGCCGGGGCGGGAGAGTGGGCGCCAGGTGGCTGCCACCGCCACCGCGGCCGGCCGACGGGAACGCGGAGCGCGGGCCCCGCCACGCAGCCGGGGGCACCTGTTGCACACCCGCTCGGGGCGCGTCCTCGGCGAGCAGGGCCTCGGGAGGCGGCGGCAGCAGGGGGCGCGGAGCCGCACAGCGCCGGGCCCCGGGGAACCCGCGGCCGCGCGGCGCGCTCTCCCCGGAGGGACCCCGCGGGCTGCCGGGGCTGTCGGGGGAGCCCGCTGGGCCCGGGGCAGCCGCGGCCGGGGGGCCGCTCTCCAACCTGCAACAGGGCTCCAACTTGAACCCACTTCCCTCTGCCCAGCGGGCACGACGGAAGGCAACTCTAACCTTTCATCAAGAGAATAAAAGGCCAACAAGACGACCTGCGAACCGTAATGACAGTGGGAGGGGGTGGGGTGTGTGTGTGTGTGTGTGTGTGTGTGTGTGTGTGTGTGTGGAATTTTGGTTACGACTTAAAATAGGTGTTTCCATGCACCCCTTATTTACAAGTTGCATCTCAGAGTGCCGCTAAGTTTTGGTGTCGCCCAGAAACAAGTCTCAGTTTAGGTCACTGCCTCCTTGAGAACTGAAACAAGTCCAGTGTATCCTCTTCTTTCAACTTGAGACTCTGCAAGGTTTTCTGCAGGGTTTTGCACTAGTCGGATGCTTTTTCCTCTACACTAGTCTGATGCTGTCGAAAGAGAGAAAAGAAAGGGGGACACTGGCATGGGGGTCACAGATTTGGAGGGACTTGAGAGTCTGGCTTCTTTGTCCTCCTCTGGGTGAGTTGGTACCTAGAAGTCCTGGGATCAGGACTCCTAGTTTAGGTGACTCAGTTGGCTGGAAGAAGGGGGACACTGGATCCCAGAAGTTTGTTCAGAAGAACACCACTTCTTTCTTGTCCACCTGCCCAAAATGTGTGCTTTTTAGCAGTACCCAGGGCCCCACTTCCAGGAAAGGGATGTGGCCCAAAGTGTCCATTAGCACCCAGAGAGCTGGCCTAAATGATAGCCCCTCCTGAGAAGAAATGAGCCTGTGGGCCACAGCAGCCAAGAAATGAGCAATTGACCCTCACAGTTTTCCTGGACTTTCTTAGCCATTGCCATGAACCCCTCCTACCTCTGTGTGGAAAACAAGATTGTTTTGTGTTTACTGGAAGGAAAGAGAAGAAAGAGAAAGGGAGGCAAAGTGAACTTAGAGATGATTCTACTCAATTTTTTTTTTTTTTTAATCCAGGAGGAGATCCAGGTGCCCAAAGAAAGCAATGCATGGTATTGAGAGCAGAAAACCTGGGAATTCATATAAATAAACAAGGATGGGGGGAGCTTTCTGCCAAAGTTGTGATCCCAAGGGAGGGCTCAGTTAAAGCCCTGGACACCAACAATGTCCTGAAGACCCCTCTTAACTAAAATGGGATCTGCAGTCCAACCGTCACTGTATTATGTATTAAGGGCTTTATCCCCTTAAGCAACCACCACCCTGTTCCCAAGCCAGGAACCTGGCAGGATTAGTCTTGGCAGACCTCCGAGATACCAGCACTGGGACAACTCCAGGCCTGAGGCTCACTGCTCATCACCAGAATCAGATTTTCATACCCATGTGCAAAAAAAAAAAAAAAAAAAAATCCATCTAAAGACATTGGAAGCAGATTCTGTGCTTATTTAAAACACGTTAATAGGGGTCAAGACATAAAAAAAAAAGTATTGTCCTCGTAATAATCAAAGTATATAGAGAACTACAAAAGCTAATAATAATAAATTGATGGTAATATTTTGGTAACCGTCTCAATTAAGTGTGTGATCTCCTCTGATCTCACAGTATTCCCTCTCTAGCGACAGGTTGGAATAGAGGCAAAGTAAACGCTAGAGAGATGTGAGGTGCAGATAGAGACACTTAAAAACTTATGACCATTTCAGTTCACACATTTAATAAAATCACTCCTTACATGCTAAGTACTCAGGGAGAGAATATGAACTTCCATTCCTGGTTTCCAGGATGATAGAAAAGAATGTGGTTGCTTAGCCTGTGTCCCACTTATCTGAATGCACACAACCTTGTACAAGATGGGAAGAAGCAAAAAGAAAAGAGAGATTTCAGTGTAGATATCTTTGTAGACTGATGAAAGGGGAAACAACCTGGAGTCATCCATTTGATTGTATTTCCTTGGGAAACTGAGACAAGAAGGAAAGGCAGAGGGAGGACAAAGCTATTTTAGCTGTGGCCTGTAGAACAGGCTCTCCTGTAAAGGCCAGAATCGGCACAGTTGGCATCTGGCACTTAGGAAGCCTGTCAGCCAAGCTGGCTTGTGGTCAATTATCTCCTTAAGTAGACTGGCATTAGTCCAGCCAGGGAGAAGGGCTGGTAGCATCCAGAGGAATCAGAGCCAGTTAGCTGGAAGTGGTACTGCTGGACTCCAAGTATCTTTGCATGGTGGGTTTGGAAGGCTGATCAACACATCTCCTCCCGGGATTCAAAGGTGACATTTGCCTGCTTGGCACTAGTACAGAAAGATTCCAGAGGAGTATGGAAACAGAATGCCTTAGGAGAAAAAAAAAATGATCCTCAAAACCACCAATTCCCCCCGTAAACTGCATTCACTGACAAAATTCACCATTTCTCATAAGCACAAAATTATACATAGAGAGATCTTGGTAAAGTGTGATGGGATCTGGTTCCTCCACTGGACAAGAATTCTCATTTTTCATCGTACCTGACTATGAAATGGGCAGAAAAGATGGTTTGGGGACATATTCAGGCTCGGATGATGTGGCAAGGGTTTGAAGTGGTAACAGTGTGAAGTGGACTGTTGGGGGGGTATGATTCTGCACAGGAGTGTAGGGGTAGAGTAGAGTTGGCATTGGAAGAGGCAGAGCAAAGAAACGGTTTCAAAAGCCAATGATAACCTCTTTATAGGTAAAAAGGCAGAGCAGGGGTTCAAGTGGAGGTGGGAAGTCCTTGAATTCCAAAGGGCAAAACAGTTTCTTCAAGTCCAACTTTTTCATTTTGTTCATTGAAAGTATTTTCATTAACTTTATCTGTCAAAACTGAAATGCTACCTTATACCCTTTGGGGGAGATTGAAGAGATCTGCTTGGGATTTCAATTCAGTCTTAAACCATTGTTTAAATGGTATGAGTTTGGCGAAACTCCAGATGTACTCTGTCCCAAGCACTTTTTCCCCTTAACTATCCCCTGTGTATTTTAAGGAAAATTTAAGCCACATGTTGCTCTTTCCCCCTTGCATCCAAATGTAGTTTTATTGAATTTTAGCATGGTCCATGAAATTCAAATTCTGAGTTTTAAACTATAATATATTCATATGATCTACAACGCAGTCACATGATATGCACATATATCATTAAGCAGAAAATAAAGCATCTGAGAAGTATAGTTGTATTATTATAGTAACATTTCTTAAGACTGAAGAACCATGTTGAGAATGCCATATTAAAAAAAGGATTTTATAAAATTATCAAAAAAGTCAGGAAAGCTAACTCATGAAAATATCTTTAAAAGAATACTGCTAAGAAGATATTTTGATTGTGTTTGGTTTGCTCCAAATAGTTCTTACCTGCCATAGGAACAGGTCTTTTGTGTGCATGAGACACCCAGGCTTTGCTTGTAAGTCACAGATCTCATTATTGTGGCATCATTTAAAAAATGCATTGAAATAAGCTTTCCCATCTGAGCCACTTCCAGCCCTGTCAGCACCTTCACAGACAGCCTGTTTTTACTGTTACTGTGGATCAATGCTCAGTAAGAAGGGAGCTGGAGAGCTGGAGTCCAGGCCCAGCTGAACTAGATTCATTCCAGAAAGGATCCACAACATTGAACCACACAGAGGAGCAGGGAAAAAAAAAAAAAAAAAAAAAAAAAAGAAGGGTGGGGGAGGAGGAAGAGAGGGAGGAAGCAAGGAAAGAAGCAGAGAGAGAGAGAGAGAGGCAGATATGTGCATCTATACTGACAAAGCAATAAAAAAAATTATAATTTTCTAACCTAATATTGCTTTAGTTTTCTCTCAGGAAACTGTAGATCAATTCTTTCAATATATATGTCCACAACACTATTTACCTGAAATAATCCTGGTTTAAAAACAATATCTGTCTTTTCTTAAAAATGTTTCTTAGCTAGAGAGGACAGGGCATTGTATAACTAACTGGCAGCCTCATTTATTGTCTAAAAAGAAGAGGCTATAGTCTGCCTAAGAATTCATCCCAAGTGAGAATTTTGCAACATGAATTCTGTTGCAATTTATTTTATAGAGATTAACCTACATCCCCCCGTAGGGGAAAGTTTAAATAAGTGATGCTATTTATATACTATGGAATATCATGCAGCCATCACAAATAATGCTTATGAAACTTTACTCATATAGAAAATGCTTATGCACCAAATATGAAGAGCAGTACCTTTAGGTTGCTGAAATCATAAGTCATCTTACTTTTCTTGTTTTCCATATGATCTCGATTGTTTTATTGTCTACATACACTGATCATATTTTACCTCTACAACCAGGGGGAAGATTATTTAAAGGTCTATCCAGCCAGTACAACTAGCATTTCAGCAATATATGAATTATTATTATTTTTTTTTAAATTTATTTATGATAGTCACACACAGAGAGAGATAGAGAGAGAGAGAGAGAGACAGGCAGAGGGAGAAGCAGGCTCCATGCACCGGGAGCCCGACGTGGGATTCAATCCCGGGTCTCCAGGATCGCGCCCTGGGCCAAAGGCAGGCGCCAAACCGCTGCGCCACCCAGGGATCCCGAATTATTATTTTTTAATGTAGCCTCTTAAGTGTGGGGAAGGGGTGCAGAACTGACTGATTAAAATGTACTTTAAAGGCAAAGAAGATGTAATAGGCAGAGAGGTTGGAACCACACACATCTTGCTGTCCTCCTGCTGTGCCTTTGACATTACTCCCCCACAGTAGACCCTTCTGGTGGGAAGAAAAGGAGCTGTCACTTACAAATTTTGACTCTTGGGGAATTTTGTGAGAATTGCTCTCCCATAAAACTAGAATGAGAAACTGCAAAAGGGCTGAAATTACAAACAGGGCTTGCTAAAAAATAAATCTCAGGCTGGTTTTTTTCTCTTTTTTTAGTAATCTCTGTACCCCACATGGGGCTCAAACTCACGACCCCAAAATCAAAAGTCAAATGCTCTTCTAGCTGACTCAGCCAAGCACCCCAAATCTCAGTTATTCTGTTACTTTTTCTACTAGCTTTGTCTCTTCTCATCTTTCACATTGCATAAAGGTTTGGAGTAGCCTCAAAGTCTTCTTGAAAATAGGCAGGTAATGAGCACTAAGCAAATACATTCTGCTGGTTTAGGCATTTCCTCCCAAATGAAAAATAATAATACAGTTTTCCAAAATAGTAACATACTTTTCCTTTTTCCTAGTTGGCAAATCTTTTTTGTGTAGTGACAATGTTTTCAAGAGGAACATTTAGATACTATTTGTTTGTTTGTTTGTTTGTTTTGATACTATTTGTACTAGCTCTAGTAAACCTGTATTGTGTCTTCCCTGTCTATACCGAAATCATTTCTTCTTTTCAAAAAAAAAAATGCAGAAGTCTGGGTGCCTTGCTAGCTCAGGCAGTAGAGCATAGGACTCTTGAACTTGGGGGGATGAGGTATAGCTCCCTTGTTGGGTGTAGAAATTACTCTTTTAAATTTTTCTAAAATTTAAAATTACTCTTTTAAATTTTTCTTAAATTTAAGTTTAAAAAAAAATTAAATTTAAAAAAAGTCTACCAGCAAAAAACTACCCAGAATATGTACATTTTCAGAAGATCAATCATGCCTCAATTATTTTTTTTTTCATGCCTCAGTTATTATGCCAGAAGCCTGATTACCTTTAAAAATGGCGACTGGTCACTGAGATTTGGTTTTTTAAATAAGTTATACTGGAGAACTAAAATTGTTGAAATTATAAGACTGAATTTTTAACCCAAGACAGAGAGAATCAAAGTATGATCAAATATATCTCACTTCACCAGCTTAGAGAACAAAATAGCATCCTATTTCTTTGATATACAAAAATTTTGAACCCTCATCCCAGTTAATTACTGGAAGACATCTTTTCCCCTGCCAGGGGACGGACCCCACAGGCCTGGTCACTCTCACCTTACGAAGAAAAAATGAAAAGCCAAATCAGTCTGCTAGCATTGCTTCTCAAACTTGAGGTGCATGTGAATCACCTGGGGAGGTTTTTAGACCACACTCTGCTGGGCCCACCTCCAATGACTCTGATTCAGCAGGTGCAAAAGGAACCTGGGATTATACATTTCTAATGAGCTGGGTGGTGCTTATGTTGCTGGGCCCAGATCACTCAAGTTCTGAGCTAAACGAGATTTTTTTCATCAGTTTACCTCAGTAACTGCCATCTTAGTCCATTAGAGATATCCAAATAACTTTGAACTTCACAGAAAAGGCATTAGTTAGGATCTCTTTTTTCTCTCAAAAACTCAGTAGTGCTGGGGCGCTTGGATAGTACTGTTGGATAAGCATCGGATTCTTGGTTTCCATTCAGGTCCTGATCTCAGAGTCATGGGATTGAGCCTTGAGTCAGGCTCTGCACTCAGCATGGAGTCTGCTGGAGATTCTCTCTCCCTCTCCCTCTGTCCCTCCTGCTCGTGGTCTCTCTTGATATCTCTCTAAAAAAATAAAATAAAATCTTTGGGGGGAGAAAAGAAGACTCACAGGTGCCTATCAAATTTCCTCATCCTTTTCCCAGCTAACTATTATATACTAATACACGAGGAAAACAGAAAAACCCCATATGCCCAAGTTGGAGCACTCCCCACGGGAAGTCACATCAGGCAGGACAGAACAGTCGGATTGGAAAGCAGCAATTTTCTTATTTCATCAGGGAGGCAGCTGAGGCAGCAGCTATTTGACAAGCAAATAATAAATGCTAAAGCTAGAAGATGGTTGTCTTCTCATTTTTCCCACCTTTACATCATAAGCCAACCCCTTCACAAACACATTTTAACCAATGGGCTTAAGGAACTACTACTTTGCTTCCTTAATTATGTGCAATTATGTTTGCAGACCACGTTTCCCCCTGATGCTTTATGTCTACTATTCTATATAGGGGAGATAGGCTTTAGTCTGAGTTTATATGTACGCAGCCTTAGATCTACAACTTGCAGGATAGAGCTCACTCAGATGTCCAAAGAAGGCATCAATTTAGTGACTCACACTTTGCCTAAAAATGGAACCATTCAACCAAATATTGACAAAACTGCTTTGTTTTCATAGCATGCATTCTAAAAAAAAAAAAAAAATAGGGTGCATTCTAACACAACAAACGTGACCAGGACTTGAGCTAGGGTGCCCTCTGACCCTTGAGAGTTCATGAAATTTTCTATAGCCTCATCCGCTGTCCTGTGACAGACTCACACCCCTATCTCTCTGGGGACTTGTAGTCAGTGGCTTAGGAAGCATAGAAGGTATAGAGGAGGCTTTGTTGCTCTTAGTTATCTCTGACTTAAAACTCTAGCTCCCAGAGACCTGGTTCACTTTAAGGATCATCTCAACATAAAAGCATACTGCCCCCTTTATTTGCAACCATTCCAGGTGCAAAAAGCATGAAAAGCAAATGCCAATGTCTTGAAGATTTGACTTTACCTTACTTCATTGATTTAAATATTTATTATTCCTAAGAGAGAGTACTTCTATTCTCTCTCTACCAGGACTTTCTCTGATTGTCTTTGCCATCCAGTCGAGTCTTAGAGTTTGCTTGGCCTTGACTCTCTTCTTGGTCTATTTGATCTCTCCCTCCTCCCCAGCTGCTTACTTTGCCCTTCACCCTACTCCACCCCAAGTCCTACTAACTTCTTATGAGGGACAGTTTAATTCTCTTTCTTTGTAGACTGTGGCCATTGGGTACCTCCCCTCCACAGTAAAAGTGGTCTCTCAAGTTCTTTTTCTATATGAAGACAGTTATTTTTATAAGAAGAATTAAGATGTTAGCTATTAAAATCACAAGGGTTTTTTAAAAAGATATTATTTATTTATTGGAGAAAAAAGGGCAAGGGGAGCACAGAGGGAGAAGCAAACTCCCTGCTGAGCAGAGAGCCCAATGTGGAGCTTGATCTCAGGACCCTGGGATCACGGCCTGAGCCAAAGGCAGACGCTTAACTGAGCCACCCAGGTGTCCCTAAATCACAGTTTTAAATCTAACTACCCACACATCTCCATCCCACAAGCGTTTATTCAATACTGTAGTGCAGGAAATGTGCCAGGTGCTGACATTCCCTACTGCGCCAGTTATTTAGCTATTGTCTCTCATCTCCAAGCCTACCCTTCCCTGCTCTTCTCTGTGATGCTGGACCTGGGACTTCGCAAACCACATTTCCACTTTGCTTGCTGCCTATATGTTGAGTCCTGGTAATATGAGGCTCTAGTGGCAGTTAGCAAGGGTGGAAAAAGGAGGGAATTGCTCCTTTCCGCTTGTTCCTTCTGGGGCTTCCTTTCTGCTTGTGACTCCTGAAAGCATTGTGCAGGCAAAACTTCTTCACCCTGCTGTTTCTTCCTGCAGCAGCAGCTGCATCTAGTTAGAAGTTTTCCTAACGCTTTAAGAACCAACCTCATCACAGCCCATCTGGGAGATGCCAGCACCAGTTAGCGGGTACTCCCTGCAATCTGAGGTTTACCTCCACGGGGCTCACCTCTGAGTATCCAAGTGTTAATAATTCTCATTTTCTTCCCTTTGTACTCTCCAGCCTAGGCATGGTAGCTGCTTTCTGCAGTTGCTACAACTGTGATAGTTTGGAGTTCTCTTTCTACATCTTCAGTTATTAACATCTTTACACCTAGGTAACTATTCATTAGACTAAACTCTGTTTGTGAAAATAACCGGAATGGTTTCTGTCTCCTCACTGGATTTTGATTCATCTGCCCTTAAAGAACCAATAGTCTGAAGAAGGTTATCTCCTCTGACAAGGATGTGTACAAAGTAAGTGCAGGGAAGCATGTAGGAAAATGTTTTGGTTCAAATTTATAATATGAAACAATATGCGCAGGTATTGATATGCTAAACCGTATCAACCAAGAAAAACATTAAAAATGTCTTTGCTTTTATAAGTAACAAAATATACTTCTTAATAATAAAATTGTTAAAGCATGTATTTATAGTAGCATCACCTTGTGTTCTCTGCATGACTTCATCACAATGTGGCTTTGAAAAGTGGCATCAGGGGAGCCCTGGTGGCTCAATGGTTTAGCACCTTCTTCAGCCCGGGGTGTGATCCTGGAGACCTGGGATCGAGTCCCACATCGGGCTCCCTACATGGAGCCTGCTTCTCCCTCTGCCTGTGTCTCTGCCTCTCTCTCCTTCTGTGTCTCTCATGAATAAATAAATAAAATCTTAAAAAAAAAAAAAGAAAAAAGAAAAAGTGGCATCAGTTTGCAGATACGTTCTGCAACCTCAGTGTGACAGACTCAGTCCAGGAGCTAATTCCCCAGGATGAGCCTTCTCCAGACCATACTGTTTGACCTTCACTCTCCAGGAGTCAAAGAACAAAATTATCCCATCCTCCTGGGAAGGTAGGAGGCTAGAGAGCAAAGTGTTAAAAAACAATCAATCAAATAAAGTCAAAACTAATTGGATAGATTGAAGGTAAATAGAGTGTTTTTGGAAACTTCTGAATTTGACAATTCTGCTTATAGATATGTAATGTGGTATGAAGATATTGACTCTTTAAACTAGTTACAATAATAAAACTAAGTAGCTAGTGAGCAGCCAAAGTCAGAGCTCTTCACTGGAAGGATACTGGTTCACCTTAAGCCCTTTAAGATGCCTGGGTGGCTCAGTGGTTGAGTGTCTGCCTTTGGCTCAGGCGTGATCCCAGAGTCTCAGGATCAAGTCCCACATCAGGCTGCTTCTCTCTCTGCCTATGTCTCTGCCTCTCTCTCTCTCTCTCTCTCTCTCTCTGTGCCTCTCATGAATAAATAAATAAATAAATAAAATCTTAAAAAAAAAAAGTGTTCCATGAAGGTGCACCTTAGTGGCTCAGTCTGTTAAATGTCTGCCTTTAGCTCAGCTCCTGATCCCAGGATCTTGGTATCCAAGCTCCCCATTGAGCCCCTCATCTGGCTCCCTGCTCAGTGGGGAGCCTGCTACTCTCTCTCTCTCAAATAAATAAAATCTTTTTTTTAAAAAGTGTCCTATGAAATAGGCAAGTTGGAATAAACACACATGAGGGAATTTTGTATAGTTTTCTATTAGAACAGCAAAATATATTTAGAAATAGTAGTTTTGATAGAATCTTCAAGTGCTTTACAAACCAAATAGCTATTAAGGAGCTCAAGAGAAATTTGAGCACTATAGGGTCCATGCAAGATTTATTTTGATGTCAGAAAACAAGTTTTCTATTTCCTACTATTTGCTGCTTCAATATTAATATTTGTGGAAACTTTTTGAAAGTTTCTTTTTTTTTTTCCAAGATTTATTTATTTAATGATAGACACAGAGAGAGAGAGAGGCAGAGACACAGGAGGAGGGAGAAGCAGGCTCCATGCCAGGAGCCTAACGCAGGACCCGATCCCGGGACTCCAGGATCTTCCCCTGGGTCAAAAGCGGGTGCTAAACCACTGAGTCCAGTCGAGTCTTGCCATCCAGTCGAGTCTTAGAGTTTGCAACATGAAGAACCCAGGGATCCCCTTTTTGGAAGTTTCTAAAGGTATCTTTTTCATCTTTGTATCTCCATTGACTAATATAATACCTGACTCATGGTGAGTTCATAAGTTTTGTTGAAGAGGAAGAAGAATTTGGTTCATACATTCTACTATCCTGATTTAATGAATATTCAAATGTGTAGGCCATCTGCTTAACTGTTTAAAGAACAAAACCTTAGATAACTAAATCTTAGTAAGTTGAAATGGTTTCAAGAAAGACTGAGATTCAGCTACTTTGCCAAGGTCATTTAGCTACTTTGTGATGGAGCCAGGATTGGGTCCCAGGGCTGCCAAACTCACACGGAGCTCTTATCCACAGTGTTAAACTGCTTTGAAAAGTCTCTGAATCTCTGTGTGTTTTGGTTTTCACATCTGTTAAACTGGACAACGAATACCTACCTAACTAGGTTTAATTTAGCCAATAAATAAAATTCAGTTTGTTGACAATCAAAATTGAAATTCCTATTTTCAAAAACCAATTGAGAAATGTTTCTTAGTAACTGGAGACAGACTAAAAAAAGAACTCTCCTAAAAATTAGTATGATTTAGTAAAGGAGGCCAGCTGAAAGGGGGAAATTGTTTTGGACAACATTTTAGAAAAAGAGAAAAACTAGATCCAGGCAATATTTCTTACAACTTTTCAAAGGTACGTGATGATTTTAAAACCATATTTATAGAAACAATTTCCTGGCTTTAAAATTAATTTTGGTATTATATAGTATTTACTTAAAAGTAACTCCTCCTTATTTCAAAACTATTAAAAGCATACTAAAAGGAAAATTGTAAAATGATTTGAACATTATTTAGAATGAAATTTTAGAATATATCATGGCAAGAAGGCAAATCTTGAAACTGATGGTAATTAAAAGTTCATGTGAAAACGTGGACTCACCCAAGATGATGAGCAACAATGTGCCATATAAACTATAACTGCTCTCAGCACCACTGGCATATTTTTTTTCTATTTCTCTCTTGGACTCTCAATTCTTTATATATCCAACTGTTAAGCTGTATCTTTTCTTCAAAACCCAACTTAAAAACCAACTATTATAGTACCTCGTAGATTGCAGTAACACAATATTTCCTTTCTTTTTTCCCAAGGAATCTTACCAATTTTCCTCTACTCTCCTCTGGTCTCTGTTATTAATCTTCCTTATCTTCATTCTTAGAGCCTGTTAAATCCATAGCACAGTGTGCCTTGATTTGAGTTGGGTGTGTCACTGGTTCTTCTGCCAAATGAGCTGTAGAGTAGCATGGACTTCATCTTGATGGATATCTTTGTATTTCTCACTGCATGCTGTTTTCCACACAGTATGTACTGAATTAATGTGTGTGTGTATAATAGAATTACCCTTAGCTGGTCTCCTTCAAAGCTAATTTCTAAAGAGACAGGTAAATTCTCTCTTGTCCAATTCCATTTGTATCTCTTGATATCCATTCCATGTCCTGCAATTTGAAATTATGTGGGACCAATGGTCTCCATCTCATATTCTTGAATCAACGGGAGCGCTCAATTTAGAACATAACAGGTGCCCCAACTATAGGTAGGCAACTTGCTCCATAGCAGATTTAAACTGACAAGGAAGATCATTTTAAAGTTCTAACCCTAGACCTCTCACTTTGAGAAATTCTGGCCTTTGTTAGCATCATTCAAAGGGAAACATGGTACAATGAGAAGTGCTTGAGCTTTGAACCCCATATCTGAAATTTACTACCTCAATTACTTTAATGATAGTAATTGATTGAATATTTATAGTCTACCACTAATCCTCAAAATAAATGGAAGGAAGATAGTCTAGACCAAATCCCATCCCTATTTGCTAAAGAATCTGAGGATCAGAGAGTCAACTTTCTTCCCAAAGTGATGTAGCTAACTAATGGTTGCACTAGAACTGGAATTCAAGGCAATGAAACTCAAACCCCAACTCTTAACTTCCAGTGATACTGCTTCATTAAGTTCCTTAGCTTCTCTGTTTTCTCATCTTAAAAACCAAATAAATAATTTCTACCCCATTGGATTGCTGAGATAGCAGTCCAATGAACATTAGCTTCCTTTCACCTGGAACTGTGGAATTTCATCAACCTAAATCTATCTGAATTAAGATCTTTGGTAGAAACAAGGGAACCTTCTATGTAATGTCCTAAATTCTACCGCCTGTTTTTCCAACTGATTATTGACTTCCCAATGACCCAGGTGTTCAGTGGATGCAGAATTGGGTCTCCAACAGGGAGCAAGATGCCTTCCTTGGTCCTTAGCAATTTAAACACATTTACTGTGAATGATTGAGGACTTTAAAAGAGTCCCTGCCACATTTTATTGACAATAGCTTTTCTCTCTACAAATAGAAACAATGGTGTGAATTTACATATGTATCAAACCGAGCCAGGCTAGCTGGGTATGACATAGGTGAGGAAAACTAAAGTCCAGCAGGGAAACTGTCTTTAGTCTCACAAAGGAGAGGAAATCCTACTCCTACTTCCTACTGAGAAAAATAATGGACAAAGAAAGTACCAATGACCTATAGTACCCTCCTCTTTTTCCACAACAAACGGTCAACAACCAGTGACAATATTATGATGTTGATTTTTTAAAAAGCTGGCACATCATCAATTTTAATTTCTTTCTTCTTTCTTCTTCATATATGGTGAGATAAAGCCAATGAATATGTGCTTTATGATGAATCATTTCCTTTTGATCCTTTCCCTAACTCTTATTCAACTGAGACAACATGGAGAACATTTCCCGGGTTTACACATGACACAAACACACATACACACACACACACACACACACACACACACACACATAGTCCCTCTTGTAATAGATGAGAATCTATAGAATTTCTCTTAAATGTAGTATCTTCACTCACAAATGGTAGTTCTGCAAACATTTATCAAGCACTCCTTATATAAAACACAGTGTTCTGGGAGGTGTACAAGGAGAATAATGTTGCCCTGACTTCTCTAGAAACCCTTTGCAGGATGAAGTGCTCAAATGCTTCATCCAACTCCAAAGATTGATCGTTCTCATTCTGAAGAATGAAGGTAGAAGGTAGCTCCATGGAGCCTACAGCACATATATAAACATTGAGTTCAAGTTCTTAGAGATCAAATTCCTAAGATCTTGATTACATGTGTCAATAAACAGCTTAACACTTATTACAGACAAGATCCCAGGCAGAGTAAGGCAGAAACTCAGACATAGATGAGTCTGCTGTACTGCAGGTAATTTTCTAAGCTGTTCAATGAAATTTACAGGTTGAAATTTTTTCACAGCTTCTCACTGGGAAAAACAGTCCCAGAACTGATAACTTACCCCTCCACATGCCGTTTTTTTAGTACATTGAGTACTCTTTGCCATAAAAGATCAAAGTGAAGCACTTGACATCCATGCTAGTTTGCTCCTTGAGTTAAATAAGATTAAAATCTAGGAATGAGGAGCTTTTCTCTCTCATTTTTTTACATGTGATACCAATACAGTTTCTAAAAAGAATCCCAAGGTCATTACACTCTATTACTATCATTCTTGAAATAAATGTAATTGAGATTCCTGAATTTTTAAATTAGACAGCTCTATGTGTTTCATATCAGAGTTTGTGCTAAAACCAAGATTCAGAACTCCACAGTTGAATATCCACTTCATTTTATGTAATGATGTGTCACTGTCGATACATAAGTGTGCATAAGAATCTAAAATAAGAGTTTAAAATTAGGGACACCTAGGTGGCTCAGCGGTTGAGTGTCTGCCTTCGGCTCAGGGCATGATCCTGGTCCCGGGATCGAGTCTCACATCGGGCTCTCTGCAAGGAGCCTGCTTCTCTCTGCCTGTGTCTTTGCCTCTCTCTCTCTCTCTGTATCTCTCATGAATAAATATAAAATATTTTTTTAAAAAAAGAGTTCAAAATTATTTGTATAAATCCAAATGCTTAATGCCAGATATATTCATTTCCTATAACAGATTATCACAAACTTATTGGCTTAAAATATGGACTTTTGGAGGTCAGAAGTCCAAAATCAGTTTCACGGGGTTAACATTGAGATATTTGGCACAGTTGGCTCCTTCTGGAAGCTCTGACTGGAAATTTACCCCTTTAACTTTCCCTGCTGCTAATAGCCACCTGTATTTGGCTTGTGGCCTCTTCCTTCATCCTCAAAGACTGCTTCCTTTATCACACCACTTTCTCCTCTTCTGTAGTCAGATTTCCCTGTCTCCCTCTTGCAAGGACACTTACAATGATATTTAGGGCCTCCAGGATAGTCCCCCCAGTTTAAGATCTTTTATTCAAGCACATTTGCAAAATCCCCTTTGTCGTGTAAGATAACATATACAGATTCAGAGAATTAGGATGTGGACACTTTGGAGAGATACTGTCCTGCCTACCACAGGCAGGTGGCTCACTCATGATTGAGGGCTTGTATGACCTCACCCATATTTCCTAATAATAAAACAGCTTTTGATTTCATCAAAATGATGAAATCTTGATTTGTCTTGATTTGTTTATAACTGTGAGTTCTGTGGAGAACTACAGCTAGAGTAGCTGATCTTCAAGATCATAAGACAGGAATAAATAGAATAAAAGAGAAATTTGGGACACCTACCTGGCTTAGTCCATAGAGTATGTGATTCTTCTTCTTCTTCTTCTTCTTCTTTTTTTTTTGAAAAGCCCACTGGGGCTGCCCGAGTATGTGATTCTTGATCTCAAGGTCGTGAATTCAAGTCCCACATATAGAAATTACTTAAAAATAAAAACTTAGGGCAGCCTGGGTGGCTCAGTGGTTTTGCGCCGCCTTCAGCCCAGGGTGTGATCCTGGAGACCCGGGATCGAGTTCCACGTCGGGCTCCCTGCATGGAGCCTGCTTCTTCCTCTGCCTGTGTCTCTGCCTCTGTCTCTGTCTCTGTCTCTCTCTCTGTGTATCTATGAATAAATAAAATATTTTTAAAAATAAAAATAAATAAGAACTTAAAGAGAGAGAAAGTAATAAACTAAAAAATCCCATTGTATACCCTTCAGAATGAGGACAAGAAGATTTTATATCTGAAGAGATCCCTTTCTTGCCCTCAGTCTCCAAATGTTCAATTAATTGAAAGTACACCCAAAGCTGATTAAAAACCAGCCTGTGTTGAAAATCTTCAGGAGCAAACAAAACAAAAGCTACTCAAAGAAGATGAGAAGATGCATTAGTTCTTCATCCAAGTGGTTCCTCCTGGAACAATTTTTTCTTTCAGTGTTTGATACTGACATAATATAGAAAAATCAAATCAGAAATCTGATTTAGAACTATCTCCTAAAAAAGAAATTCGATTTTCCAGAAATAGTTAATTCCTGAAACTCAAAATGTGTCCTCAAATATCTAGACCAAGTGTTACAATCTGACTTGTCTGTCAGTATAACCATAAACTATATTGGAGAGAGCCCTTAACAATCTAATCTACAGTGAACAATAGATATTTAACTTGGCTAGGCAAATGCAAATCTATCACAAGAGATATCTTCATTTGACCTTTGAAGTGAGGATTACAAGGCAGGGAGAGTTTGATACTTCCAGCCTTTGGGATCTCATCCCTTAAGGGGTGGGGGAGAAAGGGTGAAGACTGGGGGGGAGGGGGAAATGTGACCTTAATCCCCGTAGGGTTGAGAACCCCAAGTATTGATATGCAGAGAAGCAGCAAGGAAAGGAAAAACTGTGAAGATAATTGATCCTCACTTCAATGAAAAGACAGAGGTTTACATTGTAACACCTGAGGATCTTCACATTTCCACATTTAAAGAAAATCTATGTGTGTGTGGGGGTTAATATTAAATGTAAATTTCTGGGTTCAGGTGCCAGAACTGAAGGCACCTGGAGTCTGGTGACTCCTTTACAAACCATATGATGGAGCAGATGTTGTCTGTAATAAGGCAAGTCTTCTTTATAAAATTGTGCAGGAGGCCATTTTATTTTCCAGAGGATTTATGATATGTGCTCAAGTAATACAGATCTGTGCATCTAAAACTTAACTTAAAGCTCAATTTTCCAAGCATGTGGAGAAAGTGTTTTGAATCCCAAATAGCATTTCCCCTCCAAACAATTTTATTTTTATTTATTTGAAATTTTTTTTTTTAGTAATCCCTATACCCAACATGTGCTTGAAATCGCAACCCTGAGATCAAGAGTTGTGTGCTCTACCAAGCAAGCCAGCCAGGTATCATGCACCCCCTCCCCCCCCAAAAAAAACAATTTTAATTATCTTTCCCAATAATAGAATGGGATGGTATACTCCATTGGTCTCATTAGTTGTGTTCTTAAAATACAAGCTCCATTTTTATAACGCAAATTGAATGTTAATAATCCTAAACTTCCACTTTGTAAAGAAATTGGTGTGCTTGTGTTAAAAGCAGATACCACAAAGATTATACATTATTTCCAGTAAACTGAGAAACTGAGGCACAAAAAGAATGAGTGGCTGACTCAAATATACCAGCAGACAATTCAAGCACAGTGAACCAATGTTTTACCTCCAGCCAGAACCATGAAAAATATATTAATTTCCCTCCCTGAAGCTGAGCAATTTTTTATTAAGATTATTAACTGCGAGTTTAAATGTTAAAAAAAATGTAATCCTTTTTAGTCTTCCAAGGCATTGTTTCGAACACTAAATTCCCTGGAAAATTACTTCAGTTGTGCACTTCTTCCTGTCCTATGTTGACCCAACCTTAGTTATCAACGGATTTTGGTTTATTTTATTATTTGATTAAGTCTCATCCAACTCCTCTCTGGCAGTCAAGGGAATCATCTATCCTGAATGGAACATTTAGATTTGCTACTTTTAAACTCAAGGATTAGCTTTGCGCTTGGGGAATCTTTGGGTAGCATCAAACCCACCCTACAGAATTCTGCAATTTAATTTCACTTATGAATTTAAAGGGCTTACAGCTGTCTTCACAGTTAAATCAGGATTTACGGAGATGTTGCCTTCCCCAGTGGCAGAGATAATTCCCCAACCAGCAGGACTTCTGCACTCCCTGAAGTAGATGTTTTGACCAAAGAGGGTGAAATTAGTACACACACGCACAAAACATACCATCTGAGACTTTCAGAAAATGCAGATCCAGGGGGGAAATCTTAGAGCATAAATTATTTCGAGGATTTTTGTTTTGTTTTGTTTTGTTTTGTTTTAGTGGTTGTTTTTTTTTCTAGATCTTAGTTGGAGAGGTTTGTGCTCCTTTGCATGCACAGCTGTGGAGTCTCTCTGGGGGGATTTCTTGCTCTTTTTCATTTTTGCATATCAGCCAAAAACCAAGACCTAAGCACCAAACGTAGTATCATAAGCCCCACGTGTGATGTAAGTGGATTCTCCAAAGGATGCTACACAAGCATCCTTTAGCAAAGGATGCTAAAATCCAAAGTGGGCATTGTAGCAGCTAGCCAGCCCCAAGGGCAGTGTGATGAGAGAAGCAGCTGAACAGGTAAGAACCAGAACTTTGTTTTGTGGTTGTGTTTGTTGTTACTGCTGTTTGTTTGCTTAATTCTCATTCTGGCTCTAACCATTTTTATAGACTTGGCCAAATTAATGGAATTTCTGTTCCATACTGGTGAGATAAATATCTGGTATGCAAATCAATAAACATCTCTTTGCTACGTGACCTTGGCTGAGCAATTTGATCTCTATGTTTTTATTTCTTTGTCTCACAAATTAATCTAAATAAACTCTAGGATTTATTCTGGTTCCAAATAGTAACAGTTAATATTACAGAGCACTTACTGTGGGTTACTTCCAAATACCAATCCCTTTAATCTTCACAAAATCTTAAAAATTAAGTAGTAGTATTACTCTCATTTAACAAGTAAGGAATCTGAGACAGAGAGGTTAAATAACTTGTCCAATATCAAATAGCTTGCAAGTAGCAAAATCAAAATTAAACCAGAAAGATCGACTCCAACCTTTATATTTTAATGACAATTCTATATCACCTCTCTAACATGCTATGGAAAAAAGTGAGGATGTGAGTTTTTATGCACTACCTCAAACTAGATCTCTCCAAAATGTAAACATTTTATTTTTATTAGCAAAGAATCTATTAACCTTAATCTTTGAATTCCACCCCAACCTGAATGCTCACTCCTCCCAAAGACCAATCCTATCTCTTGGTTCTACACCCTTAATGTCGTCTCTTAGTTTACATCATCTTTGATTCTTATCCTGGGTCTCTGCCTATGGTTCGGAGTAGGAGAGAAGCCATTGTCAATCATTGGAAAACTAACAGGAGCAGAAAGTTAAGTGTTGTGCTTTGGAGGATGCATAGGAATATCAAATGAAAGTCCAATGCGGCGGCGGGGGGGGGGGGGTGCGGGGGGGAAGCGGGCGGTGCCTGGGTGGCTCAGTTGGTTAAGCATCTGCCTTAGCCTTGGGTCATGATCCTGGGGTTCTGGGATCAAGCCCCACATTGGGCTCCCTGCTCAGTGGGGAGTCTGCTTCTCCCTCTGCTCCTCACCCTGCTCATGCTCTGTCTCTCTCTCTCTCTTGCCCTCTCTCTCTCTCAATTAAATAAAATCTTAAAAGAATAATCAGGGCTTATGTATAAACAGACTATATATGTATAGGAAACTTAAGGAAACTACAAGGAATACACCAACCTGGGGTTAGTAGCAACAGAACTGTTACCACCCTCCTTGGGCTGAAGGGAAAGGAGTCATTACCAGAATCCTGAAGGAGAGTTTTGTTGAGCAGCCACCTTTAGGGGAATAATGACCTTGGATGGAACACAGCCAGCCTGAGGCCAGCTTGCAGAGAGAGGAAGAGAAATTAAATCCCTGACCTCACTTTTTTCTGTC
The DNA here is from genome assembly GCF_003254725.2 of Canis lupus dingo. Lineage (NCBI taxonomy): Eukaryota > Metazoa > Chordata > Mammalia > Carnivora > Canidae > Canis > Canis lupus. The sequence continues at coordinate 81,634,934 of NC_064243.1, read as the reverse complement.
TCTTCTCCTGAGAAGACTTCCCACTGGCCAAACCCAACAGGAAACCGGTAGACCAGGGAGTCAGGTTGTGTAATCCACAGAGTTGCCCCCTTCAGGAAGGAAGCAGGGTAGACACGAATGAAGAGTATACGATGAGGAGCAGATGCAAGATACCTGGCAGACCTACATCAAGCTGATATTCACTGAGAGAGCTGCTGTGGGTCCAGCAAGGTTATTTATCCAGAAATAAACTCTGAAGACCAACTGGTAGCTTAATATTACCTGTCCAAGCTCCAAGAGCCCTTAACACTTACCATATGGTTTGATTTTACCACCTTTTGTCTATACCGATTTTATAAGTAATTTTGAACAAATTTCTTTCTTTATGCTCTAGTCTAAGACTTAGAAGTCAAAATGTTATATATTTCCTAAGAACACTGTTTAAAATTTTCAGTGAAGTAACCAACGCAATTTCATCTCAAATCCATCCCTCCAACACACCCTGCAGCAAGCAGCAGGATATAGTAATTACTAGTTTTATTATCAAAGGATAGAGAACTTTCAAAGAAATGACATTCTACCTTCTTGTGGCACCCATCAATAAAGCACCTAGTAGCTTTATATCCTTTCCATTCAAAGCCCCTCTCCATTCTGTCAGTAGTGATCCTCTCATTATTTATTCAAAGAGGGGCATTTGTTTTGTTCTATTCTGGTCCCCCTGCCCCCAATTAATAAACCTTAAGAGCAAATAGATTAGGTGACTACAAAGATCATGCAGTAGAACAACATGGTGGTGGAAGAAATCTAGGAATTTAATTGATGTTAAACAGCAATAATACCTCACAGCAGCAACATCTAACCTGAGGTCGGGAATATAGCTAACAGAATAGTTTTTAGTGGTTCAGAAAGCAAGTAGAATTATGCATAGCCAGAGAGCTCTCCAGTTACAGAGCTTGTGTTAGTTCAAATAGGCCAAAGTAGCATTTTGGGGCATCTCTAACATCAGAGTGGCTAACACATAGAATCTTTTTTGTTCGGCCCACAAAATCTGCTGGAATCCAGCATCTTTTCAGATCAGCTCCCCTCCAAGTGGTGATTCAGGGATCTAGGCAGTTTTCATTTTGTAGCTATGTCATCTGGAATATGAGACGTTCAGCTTGCCACACAGGAGAAGAAAGAATTGGAATGCTTTAGCCCATAAGTGACACAGGTCACCTCAACTTAACAGCCTTTGGTTGGAGCTATTTACCTGGCCCTGCCTAACTGTTAGAAATGGGAAATGTGTCAAAGCACATGGATATTTGGTGAGAGGAAAGATCTCTGCTACAGTCTCATCTCCAGACTATTATTCAGATAGAGCAGAAGCTGCTGGAGTGGGTGTGGGGGGCTCCTTAAGGTATATTAAACAAAAGATACTTTCTAGTAAAGGAGCCTTGTTCTCTCTACCTTCTCTTGGATCTAAACTTCTTTACAAAAGAAAGTTAAAAATGGATATGGACTTGATAAGAGGTAGGATCTAGTATAGTAGGGAGAAGGAGGTGTGGAGAGTAGTTCCTAGGTTTTTGGCTTGCCTAACTGAATAAATAGTAGTACATCATTCCCTGAAATTAACCCTGGAAGGAGACCAGGTGTGGGATGAAAGAGGAAGATCAAGAGTTCACTTTTAGATGTTTTGAATTTTAGTTCCTTTGAGTAATTCAAGTGCAGATGACAAGAAATCTCTGTGATGTGTAAAACACCTAGTGTTTCTGGCACATCGTGCAAAAAAAATCAGTAACTGTTGTCATTTTTATTTTTTTCATTTGTTATTATTATTATCATTACTACTCTTATGGGCTTCCACAACCTGCACACAACTTACCCCTCCAGACTGAAACAATACTATTTGCTTTCAGATAAAATTTATATCTTATTTCCATCTAATCTATTTCCAACCTGGCCATCTTTTATAGCCCAGTTCAGATGTCACTGCTTCCATGTGCTAAGCTTTTTCTTATTCCCAATAAAATCTCTAGCCTCTGAAGTCCTGTAAAAATATGTGATTCTCAAGATCTGGATGTTGGCGTTATTCTAAATTGTGCTAGTCTCTGACCAGAATCCCTTATTTTTCCAGCTCTCACACTTGGTTATATTCTCTTAAACCAATTTTTGATGTTCCCTCTATTTTTCCTATCAGAACCCCCTCCCATCTTCCCTTCTTCCCCTATCCATCATTTCAACCACATTCTTATCAATGTGGTTGAAGTTCTATTTTTCAGTCTTTCTACTACAATTGCCTAGCAAAATCTAACTCAAAACCAATCATCCACCACCTCCAAGACTTTATCTAGGCTGTGAATACCACTGAAGAAAATGTCTCCTCACTTAGAGCAGTCAGTACATTGGAGCAACTCTACATTTGTGCTATGGTTCCTACACATGATTAGTTCCCTCCCTACTATCAAGCAATTCTTTTTTTTTTTTTTTTACTATCAAGCAATTCTTATAAGTGTCCCTAAATTTCCAATCCACAACCTCTCCACCCCCTAGCTGTCAGCAGATGAGCTTGCTCCTGCAGGCCAAAAAGAAGTATCCAGATGAGGCCTCCATTTTCTGGTGCAAATGCATGAACACATCTGAATCCATACTCTCTTAATTTTCTTAGGTCATAAGAGGAAAAGGTCCCATCAATATAAGGCTGCTTATTATATAAACTCCATTTTCTACCTTCAAGTTCCCCTAGGAGCTTGATTTTCTCTCCTTTGTCACCAGTGTCTTCCTCTGTATGACTCCCTTCCACTATCCTTTAAACATGCTCAATTCTCTCCTATCTTTAAGTCAGAACAAAGTGTCCCCCGCAGGGACACCTGAGCATCTGATTCTTGGTTTGAGCTCAGGTCATGATCTCAAGGGTTGTGGGATCAAACCCATAGTGGGGCTCCATGCCCCCACAATGGGCTCGACACCCCACAATGGCCTCCACACTCAGTATGGAGCCTGCTTGAAAGCTTCTCTTCCTCTGTCCCTCCCCCTGCTCGAGCTTGCTCTCTCTCACTCAAATAAATAAATAAATCTTAAAAAAAAAATCTCCCTTGCAGTCACAAAAATATTGCTTTACAGTCCTGTGTCTCTCCTACTCTTCTCCCTTTCCCATCATTTGAGCTCAGCCTCCGTTTTATTTACTCTCTTGGAGATATTTGATCTTTCCTAAATCTCATTCTTCCCTTTCCTTTCATCATGTTGGGTTCACCTAGTTTTACTTTAACCCTTCCAAACAGTCCATCTCCATTATGGGCTTCTTTTTAAATGCTGGTGTGTTCTTTCTTCTTTCTTGGTGCTCTCTCTGGACAGTCTTACTACTCATGTGGCTGCAAATTACCACCTGTGCTGATGGTCCCCAGTGCATAAATATCTCAAGCCCAATTTTCCCCTTGAGATTCAGACTCACATATTCAACCATCTCCTGAATATCACTAATTGGTTGTCCCATGGGCACCTCAAGTTTATCAGGATTATCACATACTCATCACTTTCCCTCAAACTGCTCTTTCTTCTGTATTCTGTATCTTAACGAATGGCATTGTAATTTTTAGTACAAATCTAAACATCACATTTTAGTGTCTAAGTTCCTTAAGGAACAGATTGTATCTATTTGTTTACCAAAACAAATCACCTCCATCCAGCACATAGGGTGATGCTTGGCACATAGTAGGGACTCATTACATACTGAGGAAGTGAATTAATTACTCCTTGCTCTCTTTTATTCCTCATATTCAATAAATTACCAAATCCTGTCAATACTTCCTTCCAAATACTCTTAATCCTTCCTGTTACTGTGAATACTAACCTAGTGCAGGCCACTATTATTGCATTAATAGTCTCTGAATTAATATCTTTGCCTTCAGTCTTGTCTCCATCAACAGAGATGGCTAATTATATCCAATACTCACACTCCCTTCTTCTTTTTGTTGATTGAAGTGAGCACCATGCTCCCCAGCCAGAGACCACAATGCCCAGTTTCCCTGGCAGCTTTATACAATCAAGCTCCAATGTCACCTGGCCAAGGAGTTCTGGTCAATAACCTGAGAATGGAAGTGGCATGTGTACCTTCTGAACCACATTCTTAAAATAGAGATGTTTGCCTTCCTCTTCTTTCGCCTTTCAGCAGTCTGGATTGTGATGAGAAATAGTGATGAGTCAGGTTCATCATCACTTACAAGTAAAAACCTTGGGGATCGAAGGAACCACAAGATAAAAGGAACCCTATCCTCTTGGATTATTTGCCACCTCAAACTTTTATGAAAGAGAAAAAGAAATCTGTCTCATGGAAGCCATGTTAAAATAATGGAAGCTTCTGTTATAATAACCAAGCCAATGCCCTATTAATCCCTTCTTTTTCCCAGCCAGAATCCTTCTTTTGAAATGCAGCTAAAACAATGTTATTACATTGCAAATCTGATCAGAACTCTCCCTTTCTCTTATTTATTTATTTACTTATTTATTTATTTACAGTAATCTCCATGCCTAACCTAGAGCTCAAACTCATGATCCCTGATAGAGTGGCGTGCTCTCCCGACTGAGACAGTCACGTGCCCCTCCCCTTGTCTTATTTATTTTTGTAGACTACAGAGGGCTTAGTACATGATCTTGTCTATAGCAAACATTCAATAATGTTGATTATTGATTGATAAATTATGAAGCTCATTTTCTAGTGGAACCTAAGTTATGAAATTTAACTCTTACTTGTATGTGACATCACACATAATCACTGAATGAGATAGCAGCTTGAGGCTTCCTTAATTTCTGTAATCATCCTGGCTGGGCCTCATCACCCAGCTCCATTATCTGATGACTGATCAAAGAGCCAGTAATCTTTATGATGATGAAAATTATCCATAAAGGCAGGAAAGAAATACAATAAGAAATTAGGAGAATCAGAGGAAATAACAAAGAACTCTACTAAGTGAGAGGCAGTAAAAAGTCATTAGAAATTGATTCATACTTGGTGATGAAGTCTGTACTTCTGAACACTACAGATTGAGCCATTATAATATCTTGGGGTGCAACATTTCTACTGGAGGGATGATCATTACAAATTTAGATTTCTATTCAGCTGATGTTTGTTGAGGCCCTACTCTATGCCAAGAGCTATCCATGAGAAAATCTCCTAAATTATTCAATGTTTCATGCTCCACTCCCCCTTCAGGGAGGTAAACAACCTGAGTCTTAGTGGGATCTCCCAGAATAGGACTGTATTTGAAGTCCCCCCCACATGTGACCTCCTAAATTCTAATCCGCTCAACTGCTAGAGTTGCACTAAAATGGGGAGAGTGTCAGGGACTTCATCAAGTTCAAAGCTACCTTCTCCCCCAAATGTATGTTTTTAAATGATCTGTTAATTTTTCTACTTGTATAAAGTATTTTGTCTGATAACTCTGAGTTGTCAGTGAAATTCTCTCATAAGGTGTCATTTATAATGCAGTTGTTTATCACAAAGCACTCCATTACACTTGTCATTTGAAAATGAAAACCACATTTTTGTGTGACACACAGAACAAATTAAACCAGATGAATAAAGGCACCTGGGCAACTGATAACATTCAACTGGGTCTCAGCAATTCCCCATTAGTTTGTATTTACTTTCTCTTCTTGTTCTCTTTTTTTTATTGTTCAAATTTTACATGTCAAAGAAATGAGCTAATCTAGATGTAAAAGGCAATGAGGATCATTTGGTATCCAAAGTGTCCTTGTTCATAGTGAAGTTTTTAAGTGATGCAAGTTTTTGTTGTTTTCCCCAAGGATTGTAGTTCACAAGGCAGAGATGAAGTTTTAAAGCAATGTAAATAACCCAAATTCCCAATTGCTTTAAAAAAAAATTGCAGCTTGCTTTCTAAAAACTTATCTCAGTTTTAAACCCACTAAAGTTTTGAAAATTCCTGTTGTTGACCTGAGCAGAAGAAACACCTGAAGCCTTGAGGCAGAGTAGCTTTTGGAAGAAAAAAACACATTAATATTTCATGTGGAAGGAATTTTTCAAGGCGCATATCAGTTCTCCAAACCAGTGAGATCGCTCACTTTCATCGCCGGTATGTGTCTTCAGGTTTCTTTTGGTATAATTACCTGTAGTCTTATTTTTACTGTGTTTTACCTCATAAAGTATTTATCATTATATAGTAAAAATAATAATAATAATAATAATAATAAAGTACACCTAATATTTTCCCCCTGGACATTATAAAATAAGCATATTTTTGACTACTGTTACATATTCTTCGTGGTCATTTTAGTAGACACAATAATGGTTCCTCCAGAAGTTTATGTCCTAATTCCTGGTACCTATGACTGTTACCTTAGGTGGAAAAATCAAACATGCAGTTGTGATCAAGTTAAGGACTTTGAGATAGGGAATTATTCTGGATTATCTAATCAGCTGGGTCCTTAAAAGTGGAGAACCATTCCCAGGTGTGGTCAAAGGAGGTGACTGTAGAAGATTGGTCAGAGGGATACAACATTGCTGGCTTTGAAGAAGGAGAAGGAGGGCCATGAGAACGGTAGCCTCTAGAAGCTGGTAAGGTCAAAGAAACAGATTTTATCCCAGTAATGTTCAAACTTGAGGACATTTGTATTGTTGGTGTTGTATTATTTGTGCTATGCTCTGGTGCTGTACTCACATAATATTCCTAAAGAGCTGGACTGGCCAATTGAACAGGGCATAACTCAAGATGGAAAAAATAATAAACTACCAGTACTATATAATAATGCATGTTTCTAGGGATGCCTGGGTGGCTCAGTGATTTAGTGCCTGCCTTCAGCTCAGGGCATGACCCTGGAGTCCTGGAATGGAGTCCTGTATCGGGCTCCCTGCATGGAGCCTGCTTCTCCCTCTGCCTGTGTGTCTGCCTCTCTCTCTCTCTCTCTCTCTCTCTCTCTCTCTCTCTCTCTCTCTGTCTCTCATGAATAAATAAAAGTAAAAAATCTTTTAAAAAAAAGTAGCACGTTTCTAAATGTATAACAACACTAATGTGAACTTTCCAGAGTCAGATTTTCATTAGTAGCTGTGCAGACATGCTGGGGATATAACAATTCCCCTTGGAGCCTCATAGCTGGTTACTGCCATGGCAGACAAAAGAAGAAAAGTGACCTGGGTTGAAAAATACCAGCCACATTTCTCATCAGAGAACCATTCAAAATTTTGTCATCATTCTGAGAACCATTCAAAAATTTGTCAATGAAATTTGATCACCCTATCTGATTTTCAATAATCCACCAATGATAAGAAAGACAGCAACAATCCTAGCCCATGCTAAGCAACTGTCAAAGATTAAGAAAAAAAACAAACAAACAAACACAGCACTTTGCTCTTGGAGTAATAGATATCATTCCAGGACCAATACTGTACCAGCACAGGACAATGTTTATAAAAGGTTTAAAATTAGAAGCTAAATAGTGCCATGACTCAAGATGCTCAGAATACTTGAATTGAGAAATGTATGAAGAATCCATATTTTACTTCATCTGTAACTATCTGTTGAAGATTATCCTTGCATTACAGTACATATACAACATATAGTGTTCGAAGTTAGTCCTCTGACTCCAGAACTCATTGTTGCCTATGTAAGACATGTCAGAAGAGAAGAGAAAGTTGCCATAAGTGAAGATGGCCTGAAGTTACTTGTAATTCTTTCCCGTGGAGGTATGTGAAGGGCTGTCCATGTATTGCAGAGCGCCAATATGGTTTTTTGGGGGAGGATAGGACAGAATGTATACATGTATATGGAACACCCCCTCAAGTATGATTTTGCCAGCATTCAGGACTAGGTGTTGAATCAAAACCTTACTACAGCTCATAGAAATATTATGGAGTTGAAAACTCTGAAGAGGTTGGCATCACATAATATCCTTATTTGAGTTAGAATGGATTTTACTAGCATCAGTTCAAATACATTTATTGACCAAAATGGCAGACATTGAGTACAAACATTTTATTGATACAAAAAAGAAGCAGATTCAGCTGAATTTCTTCACTGCTGTATTTAAATCACTGGAGACTCTATTGTTGCAGAAGCTTAGACTTCTAGCTACAGTTCAGAGAAATCAGCAGTAGCAGTTCAAGAACAAAACATCTAGTTATGTGATTGAATTATTATCATACAACAGTGTTGGAAACAGAGTTTCAGGCTTAAGATGGCAGAATTTTTTTTAAAGCAATGCATTTGTAGTATAGTAAAGATATAGAAGGCAAGATCTGATATCCAAGTACTTTTTTGTAGTATTTGTCTTTTATAGAGAAAAAACACAAAAAAGCTTATGTCAGTCTTAAGGGTTCTATTCTTCAATTGCTTAGAAAAAAGGAAACTGGCCTGACCCATCCTGGTTTGGAATATAAAGCTTTCAAATCTAATATAGTCAAAGTTTCTTATGAACATTCATCTTCAAAATTAAATCTAAAAATATAGTCTTAGGGATTATCTGTATTTACATTGATACAGGTTTTATTGGATTTGTGACCAAAGCCACAATATAATAAATTCATTTATAAGTTTGCTTTCTCTTCTTGAAGCAGAATTACCAGCAGATTTCTGATTGTGGTGTGAAAGGCAGACAAAAGAAAACTGTAAGTACAACATACAACTAGCCTTAAAATGGTATAATTTGATACCACTGATTATACAAAAAGCATTTTCTTAATGTAGAACACTTGAGAGAAGCCTGACTCTAAATCTATAGCTATTGAAAAGAAAGGACATTTTATACAAAATTAGCTATTTATTTTACAGTAATTATATTGTATTGATGTTATCACTCTTCATAATTTTTTAAAAAGCAGCTTTCTTATTATTTCTATCATATGTGACCCTTCTTGCTCTAAAAAGATGGTCCTACTCAATTTAGATTTATAATCAGGTCTTCCCAGTCTAAGGATCACAGAATTATCATTCTTAGTGATACTAAACTTTCTCTAAAAAGTTGTTTGTTTGTTTTAGATTTATTTATTTATTCATGAGAGACACACAGAGAGAGAGAGAGAGAGAGTCAGAGACACAGGCAGAGGGAGAAGCAGGCTCCATGCAGGGAGCCCGACATGGGACTCGATCCCAGGTCTCCAGGATCAGGCCCTGCGCCGAAGGTGGCGCTAAACCACTGAGCCACCCAGGCTGCCCTAAAAAGTTGGTTTTTATATAAGTATTAAATTCTTATATTATTCATAGGAGAAATCTTATTTCAACATCAATGATTTCCATAAATTTCATCATCTACCAAAGACATCTTCAGAAGTTTAAAGGCTAATGGCCAAGTAGAGAGGTCTCAGATTTAATGATAACCCCTTACATTAAAATTTTTTACAGATTTCCACCTCAAACAAAACTTCACCAGACTTTGAAATATATAGGTGTCAATGCCCACTTATCATTTAAAAAAATATGTTAAGTAAATTTAGAAGCTAAAGTGGTATCTCTGAGTGCTTGGTATATAATCAATGAAATGACATCTCAACTGACAGGATCCCCAAAACGTTTGACATGGTGTCTCACGCAAGAAATGAAAAAACATACTTAAGTTTTTGTTTTCCAATGGCCATCAGCTAATTGAATAATGGTTTTACATTTCAGCACCTGCTGAGAAGGAGCGCTACCACTGAAAGGTGAAGAGCTTCTTTGTAGACAACAAGCCAGTGAAACACAGCACCACTGTTCCGTAGTGACAAAGGACAGTTGTGGTTCTTAGCTCTCTCCAGCTCCTGATCCCAGCTTTCCTTGGGATCTGGAGATGGGCAGCTGGTGCCAGATGTGTGCTGAAAGAATTCTCAGGAAACGCATGGCAATAGTTAAATTCACAGGAAACCTGATTTAAGTTACTGAGTGGCCAAAAATTTACTTTTGCCTATGGATGTGCTGAAGCCACAGCAGGGGACTACTTTTCAACTTGTTCCTAAGTGTTTACTTCCTTCTGTGAGTAATCATTATCATCATCATCAGTAACATTTTTGTTCTTACTCTTTGCTAGGTACTGTGCATGCATTATTTATTGGGTGTTCTTCTTATCTTCATTTACAAGTATAGAAAATGGTTTTAGATAGTTCCTATTTCACACAGGGGCCAAGTGGCACAGTGCAGTGTTGAACCTGGGCAGTCTAACTCACAGCCTACTATTGTATCCACTATTCTACCAACCACTCCACTCAATAAAGGAAAAAGTATTAATCATCATAGAAAAATTCACAGATTATAATTATGCCAGTGCTCTATTCATCACTACCAACTAAGTAACCATATCATCTTCTCTAAGAGCTCCTCTCTGTTTTATAAAATGTCTCATTCTTGCTCCAGGCATAAACAGTGGGGACTAGGGGAGGGTGGATGCAGAAAGAAGGGGGCCTTCTCATCACTAGTGAGCTGATTAATTTACAATTAGCAAAGGTTAAAAGGTCCCCTTCTGAAACTTTTGCTTGGGGGCCTAGAATTAAAACTTAGTCACTGAATCCTGTCTCTTTTTGGGGGAAGAAGATCCATCACTAGGTCTCAAGTTACCTCTCCACAGCTCAACTGAGACAGTCCCCTGATGTGGAGTTTCAGTGTGGAACCTCTACAGGTCATCTGATTCTCAAAAGTCGACCTTCTATTTTTTTCAACTGTGTATTATAAAAAAATTTAAATATACAGGGAAGATGAAACTATTTTAAAAAATAGTACAATGGACAGCCATAGTTTCATCATTGCCTAGAATCGATACCCATATACCTACTACCTAGTTGTTAACATATTTTGACATATTTAAATATATTTATTTATATATTTATTTATAATGGACCTTCACTACTTAATACTGTGGTGTAATCTTCCAAGAATAAGAACATCCTCTTACGTAATCACATATCTTTAACATATCTAAGAAAATTATTGTTCTAATATCATATAATACCCAGCCCAAATTCAGATCCTCCCATTTGTTCCAAACTTGTTTCATTTGGCTGTTTTTTTAAAACTAGTATTAAGACAAGCATTGCATTTGCTTGTTCCATCACTTTGGTATTTTTTATTCCAGAATAATTTTTCCCTATCTCTCCTTTTTTTGTGTGTGAAACCAACGTTTTAAAGAAACTAAGGGGTTTTTGTATGATGTTATACATTCTGTATGTGTTTGATTATTTACTCTTGGAGTTATTAATTTATTCCTCTAGCTCTTATAATTCCTATAAACTGGAAGAGTAAGGGCTTCAATAGATTTTGGCAGAAATACTTCATAGGTGATGCTTTTGTGCTTCAGTTACATGATGTCAGGTGTGTCATTTTTTCTAATCTTATATGAGAGCTTGCCTTTGTAAAGATATTTCTTGGAGCACCTGGGTGGTTCAGTTGGTTAGGTGTCCAACTCTTGATTTTGGCTCAGGTCATAACCTCAGGATCATGAGATGGAGCCCCTTGTTAGTCTCCATGCTGGCTGTGGAGTCTGCTTAGGAGTTTCTATCTCCCTTTGCCCTTCCTGCACCCCAGCTCACACATGTATGCTTTCTCTCTCTCTCTCTTAAAAAAAAAAAAGATATTTCTTTCTCTTTGAAATTAGCAAGAAATCTGTAGGATTATACTTTGACATCATTAAAATACACTATTCCACTACAACTTTTAATGGCTTTATAATCCATTGATGACCCTTCCATTTATCATTCCGTTTTCATTGACTGACTTTCATTCTTGTGTAGTGCTTGAAAGAATTATTTTTCTCCATGTGGTTATGACACCAACTTAATAGGTTCATGAGCTTTTAATTTGGGTGTTTGATTTCAGTTTGAGTTTTTCTTTTTAAATGATTTTACTTTTTCATATAAAAAATACTTAGAGTCAAAGTTCAAAGTATATGAAAATATATATACCCAAAAGAATTGAAAGCAAGATCTTGAACAGATATTTGTGCACCCATGTTCATTGTACCATTATTCACAGTAGTCAAAAGGTGGAAGGAATCAGTGCCCATCGATAGATGAATGGAGAAACAAAGTGTGGTACATTCACAGCCTTAGAATTCTTAGAATAATAGAATATTATTCAGCCTTAAAGAGGAAGGAAATTTGACATATGCTAAATGGATGAAACTTGAGGACATTATGATAAGTGAAATAAGCCAGTCACAAAAGGTAAATACTATATGAGCCCACCTATATGAGGTGTACCTAAAATTAAGAATTCATAGAAAAAGAAAGTAGAATAATGGTTGCCAGTGATTGAGGGAAGGGAAGAATGCGAAGTTGTTTAATGGATATAGCTTTAGTTTTTCAAGATGAAAAGAATTTTGAATATTGAGTGCATAACAATGTGAATGTAGTTAACACTACATGTAACATATAAAAATCAGTTGTATTTCTTTTTTTTTAAAAGATTTTATTTATTTATTCATGAGAGACATAGAGGAAAAGGCAGAGACACAGGCAGAGGGAGAAGCAATCTCCATGCAGGGAGCCAAAGCAGGACATGATCCCAGGTCTCCAGGATCACACCCTGGACTGAAGGAGGCGTTAAACTGCTGAGCCACTGGGCTGCCCAAAATCAGTTGTGTTTCTATATGCTAACAGTGCACTATTTGAAAAAGAAAATAAGAAAACAATCCCATTTACAATAACATCAAAAAGAGTAAAATACTCAGGAATAAATTTAACCAAGGAGGTGAGAGATTTATATGTTGAAAACTATAAAACATTGATGAAAGGAATTGAAAAAGAAACAAAAAATGGAAAGATAGTCCATGCTCATGGATTCAAAGAATTAATGTTGTTAAAATGTTCATACCATCCAAAGTAATCTACAGATTCAGTGCAATCTCTAAAGCTTCCAATGGTATTTTCAAAGATACAGAAAAAACAATCCTATTTTTGTATGGAAAACATATGGAACCCCCCCAAAAAGACCCCTAATAGCCAAAAAATCTTGAGCAAGAAGAACAAAACTAGAGGCATCACACTTCCTGATTTCAAATTATATTACAAAGCTATAGTAATCAAAGAAGTAAGGTGTTCACAAAAAAACAGACACTAGACTGATGGAACAAAATAGCCCAGAAATGAAATCTACACATATACAGTCAATTAATTTTTGCCAAGGGCACCAAGAGTACAAAATGGAGAAAGGATAGACTTTTCAATAAATGGTGTTGAAAAACTGGATAACCACATACAGAAGAATGAAATGGAGCCCTATTTTCCAACATAAACAAAAATCAGCTCAAAATAACTTAATATAAGAACTGAAACCATAAAACTCCTGTAAGTAGACATAGAGGGAAAATTTCTTGACATGTACATTAACAACGATTTTTTAAATATATAACACCAAAAGCACAAGCAACAAAAGCAAAAATGAACAAAATAAAACCTAAAAATAAACATCAAACTAAAATGCTTCTGCACAGCAAAAATAATAATAATAGTAATCAACAAAATGAAAAGGCAACCTGTGGAATGGGAGAAAGTATTTGCACACCATATATCTGATAAGAGGTTAATATCCAAAAGTACTCCTACAACTCAGCAACAAGAACAACAAGAACTTTATAAAAATAAATTTTAAAATGGACAAAGGACTTGAATAGATATTTCTCCCAACTAAACATACACATGGCCAGCAGGTATGTGAAAAAGGTGTTCAACATCATTAATCATCAGGGAAATGCAAATTAAAACCACAAGATAACATCTCACACCTGTAAGGGTGGCTATTATTATAAAAATAGAACAAGTGGTGGAAAAGATGTGAAATAAAGGGAATCCTGATACACTGTTAGTAGGAATGTAAATTGATACAGCTATTATGGATAATAGTATGGAGGGTCCTAAAACATTTAAAAATAGAGCTATCATATGATGCAGCAATCACACTTCTGGGTATACATGCAAAAGAATCAAAAGCAGGGTCTTGAAAAGAAATATACACTTCCATGTTCATTGCAACATTATTCACAATAGCCAAGATATGGAAACAACCTAAATGCCCATCAACAGATGAATGGATAAAGAAAATGTAGTATATACATAAAATGGAATATTATTATGCCTTTTTAAAAAAGAAAGAAATCCTGCCATTTACAACAATATGGATGGACCTGGAGGGCTCTGAATAAAATAAGCGAGAGTTGTAAAGACAAATAGTGAATAATCTCATTTTTATGTAGAATTTAAGATAATCTAATTCATATTTAGGAGAACTCTCACTTCCCATCCCTCTACCCTCCATTCCCATTGGTAATTATTTTTATTCATTTCTGATTTATCTTTCTGGAACTTCATTTTACAAACATAAGGAACTACACAGATGCATTCTTATTTTCTCTCCTTTCTTACGCATAAAGACAATGCAGAGTGTGAGGTGTAGAACCCTTTTATCCCTTTTCATAAAGATTATAATGAAGTAAATGGATTCATAGCTTCATATTTTTAGATGTTATATAAGTGTATCCCCTCTTATTGATGGAAACAGTGGACGTCACACAAACTTTCTTTTCTTTTTCTTTTTTAAAAGATTTATTTATTTATTTTGGCGGTGAAGAGTAGAGGAAGAGGGAGGGAGACTCTTAAGTAGACTCTGCATTGAGCGCTGAGCCTGAAGAAGGACTCCAACTCATGACCCTGAGATTACAGCCTGAGCTAAAACCAAGAGTCAGCTGCTTGATGGACTGCCCCCCCAAACACCGCCATACAAACTTTCTACAGTACAATCTCTGGCAACTTTTATTTTCACTGTCACTCAAATGGAGAAAACTGTTCCTGGTGCATTCACACACATACAACACGATATTTAGTCTTGTAAAGAAAAAAGATCTTAGATTTTGATACCAATTATCATCAATTTCTAATGGATAGTAGTTTCTTTCTCAAGGTTCCTACACTTGGGTCTGCTTTTCCCAATAACATTAATAATATAACCTTAAGAAAACAACAATGTGGGGATCCCTGGGTGGCGCAGCGGTTTGGCGCCTGCCTTTGGCCCAGGGCGCGATCCTGGAGACCGGGGATCGAATCCCACATCAGGCTCCCGGTGCATGGAGCCTGCTTCTCCCTCTGCCTGTGTCTCTGCCTCTCTCTCTCTCTCTGTGACTATCATACATAAATAAAAATTAAAAAAAAAAGATTAAAAAAAAAAAAGAAAACAACAATGTTTGCTATTCAAAACACATGCATAGAACCCCAAAATACATAAAGCAAAAGTGATATAACTGAAAGGAGAAACAGATAATTTTGCAATTATCGTTAGATAGTTCAGTGCCTCTTCTTCAATGATTGATGAAATAGAAAATATACAGAATCAGCTAGCTGGGCAGATCTTAATGATAACTGTTATTTTTCTGCTTAAGTTCTAGCTCTGACTACCAATGTTACTCCTAGATGTCTTGGCATGTGCATTCCATGTGCTCTGCATGGAATGTCCTTTCCATCGTCTTTCAGCTTCTGATCAGTTGAGAACTTGGAAAAATGAGAGCATGAAAGTTGCCTAACCAGCAGTATGGAGAACATGTTAAATAATCAAACAGTCACTTTCACAGAAACTTGTTCCAAGGACTGAGCTGATTGAAGAACATTACAAGCAACCCCATTTCCACCATAAAATACTCAGCATGGCCACCCTGAACTACAATGCTACAAGGACCTTCAAGGACCCCTTGAAGAATTAGAGTTGCTCCCTCTTTCAGTGTCCTGGAAATCACCCCAAGGTCTCCAGAATCCCATCAGGAAATGCAAACCTTTGACTTTAATGCTACAGGAATTCAGTCACGGTAGCAGTAGTGCCAGAAACTAGACTGGAAGAGGGTGCCCTAATGGAAGATCTAACTCTATGGTAATTAGGAAGTCCAAAAAGCTCTTCTCTAAATCACTCTGGTTGAAGTTCTTACATCTCAGACCTATTCCAATGATTCAGGAAATATAGAAAACTCTTAATGCGTCTTCTTTTGTTCTTATTAATTAGCAAAGATCAAGGACCAGGCCTAGAAAGAAATACCATGGAAGTGTATATATCAGTGTATGGGTCATCTGGGTCAACCAATGCCTGACTCATGATTGTGATTTGGCAGTGGGGCACACAGACACACATCACAGCTGTAGGTTCCCAACAGAATTGTCTACAAAGGCTGAGCAAGTACCTGGGGTCATGAGATGTCAACACTCAAGGCACAGTGATTCATACTTTATACCAGCCATGGACAGTTCTGAGGAAAATAGAAAAATTAAATAGATCTAGCTGTACCTTGGAAAATCAGTCCAAAACAGAAAGGATTTTTAAGATGTAAGAGAGAGATCTGTGGGGGCGCCCAGGTGACTCGGGTCAGTTGAGCATGTGCTTTTTGGTAGGGTCCTGATCTCAGGGTCCTGGGATCCAACCCCGTGTGGGGTTCCCCACTGAGCGGGGAGCTTCTCCCTCTCTCTCTGTTCCTCCCTCATCTCGTGCTCTCTCTCTCAAATAAATAAAATCTTTTTAAAAAGAAGAAATCTATGAATATCGACACTAAGCAAAAAGCAAGTTTCTTTACTAAGTATTTCTTAGAGAAGAGTCTCTTTTACCAGTTTCTAGTTCGTGACATTTTTGTAACTTGTCTACATGAGATTTCAAGCTCTGTATCTGATAATTTTTAAAAATATTTTATTTATTTATTCATGAGAGACAGAGAGAGAGAGGCAGAGACACAGGCAGAGGGAGAAGTAGGCTACTTGCAAGGAGCCCAATGCGGGACTTGATGCCAGATCCTGGGATTACGCCCTAAGTCAAAGGCAGATGCTCAACTGCTGAGCTACCCAGGCATCCCTCTGATAACTTTCTTAAATGCCTTTGGAAGTAGAAATTAGGAGGCCGGCACATTTCCTTAAAGAGAATAATAAATGAGTGACTTTTACCACATTTCCCCAAGTGACATATAAGGTAAGTATAAAATCATAAAACCAAGGAGTGTGTAAGCAGGTAAAACTCAGGCTGGAGAAAGTCATAGCTGTTCAGATTTCTAAGCTGTTGGGATCCTTTGGTTTCCTTCTTTAAATCTGTCTTTTCTAGAAAACAGTGAGACCCTTACCAACTCTCTCATAGCAAGGACCCATCCATTGGGTAGACTAGAAGGTTTAATTTTTTGTTAGACTGGATAAATACAAGGAGATTAGAGACGTCTTCAAATGTTAGGCAGAGCCATTGTCCGGAATGGAACATACCTGGCATCATGGGCTGCCTTTTTCCTTTGGAGATGCGCCAGTCATAGTATATAGACAGCAATGATAAAGACTCTGAAACTCCCATCCAAGGGAATACAGAGAGGAAATAAGAGCTTTTCATGGTTATTGAACGTAAACTACTGAGTTTGTCAGATGAACTCAGTACCTGCTACCTCCCTCCCCACAATCAAATCCTTTATTTTTTAATATTTTTGGTTCAAATGAGCCTGAATCTACAAAGTATGGAGAAAGGAGAAAGTGAGGAGGGAAACCCATACAGCAATTTTGTCCAAAAGCTGTGTTTATACTCCATACTTACTAGGTTTGGTGCTAAGAAAGAGTTTTCTAACAGCCAGTCTGTGTCATAAACCAGGCTGGAGCACTTCATTTTGGCCCTTGGGAGATTAACTAGCCACTTGAATGCTGATTTAGTGCTTAAAGGAGTAAAGACTTTAAAAGTCATGGGGCTGTAGCTTGCAGAGTTTTGAAAATAAATCTTTTCAGGCTGCCATGCCAGGCAGTACGGCCACACATATTTTTAAAGGGCCAAGGTTTTTATTCATCTCAAACAATTTCCGTGAATTCCCAAGTAAGAGAATGTCTTCAAATTATAAGTTTACTTTCCTCCTATAAACTTGCACCCCCAAAGAAACTATTTGTCACAACATGTGTAAGCCTATTCATTCATGGGAATACATCTGTTTCATATCCCAGCAGTACAGTGGGCTCAGAGACCGTAGTTTGTTATGGGGCAAGAAATTTGATTGACAAATGACATTAAAGGAAAGATCTGTTAATGATGATGAAGTTAAAGATCATTCTCCTTTTGCCTAAGAAAAATTTTTGTTCTGGTCTTTGCTGGTGGTAAAGGAAACCTAGTTAAAATCTCATTAAAGAACCATCCCAACATCACAAGGGCTTAAAAGAGAGACTTAACATATTAATTTGCAGAACAAAGCCCGCCCAAGCCTACAAACAATCTATTAGCACATTTGGCAATGCAGGGCTTTAACACCCAGTTATTACTACAACCTCAGGAAGCCAAGGCCTTCGTGCAGCCTTCCCCGGTGCCCCCCTTCCCCACTCTCACCCCGCCCCCAACCCCTTTGCACCTGGACCTTGGTTTTTTTGTGTGTGTGTTATGAAGAGGGTTATTTTGCCATGGAGAGAGGAGGACTTTCATGACTTCAAACATGGACATTAGATCAAGTTTTTATCTTCTCCCATAATCCTGTCTTTGATGTCACCAGACTGAAACCTCTCAGAATAGAAAGGGAGAGATGTGAAAAGCGGCCTAGTTAATTTATATGTTTAAGTGCTGCTACCCTAATTCACAGGGTAGCATTTTCATTGTCTTCTGCTTTGCATCCTAAAGGCAGGCTTACACCAGGCAATTATGAATGGCTCTTCTGAACAAATAATTGAAATTCACAAGTTGTGGGGTAGAGCTAAACAATGTCTGGGTTGGAGGTGTGAGGTCATCCATGTTCCCTAGGGCATTATTTAAGTTACAGGCACTCTCCTCACAGGACGAGTATTTGTCTTACATTAGCTGTAATGGCGACTAATCAGGTAAACTACATGTGCTAAGGACTAAATAATCTTGGGGAGTCGCTCCTCACAAGGCAATCAGGGATCTAGGGCTTCTGTGCCCTGTGAAAATAGCAAATGTTCCAGGAAATGTGGGGTTCCAATATGGCGATCCAGTTTCAAAATGGGAGTGAACATTAAATGGATTTAATGTCTGGAAAAAGAGTCTTTTGAAGGTAAGAAAAATGGTGGCCTAGGGAAATTCTAAGAGTTCTACAATTTTAACAGTTTAGCTTTTCTCTTCCATGCAGCCAGGCTAGTGTCATCTACAAAGGAGGCTCGGGGTGACGTTGGAAGATGAGTATATTTGCACATATGCATTCATGCTCACACACCCTCAGATGACTAATTAGAAATTAATTACTCCAAGCCCAATTCTGCCCTCTGCTGTGTATGTCCAAATTGCCTAATACAGTGGCATGTTCTCCAAGGAAAAGATTGATGCTGGCTTATAAACATAATAGGATCTTGCATTATCATGAGTATTGCAAAGTAGAATTCAGCAGAAGGCAGCACACACAACAGTCTTAGAATGGGTCCTGTTCACTGAACTTTTAAAAGAATCTCTTGTTAAGGAAAAGGGATTCTCATTTCTGAGGTTGTCTTCCTACTCAGGGCTCCTAATTAATGCCCCCGACCACAACCTAGTGAAAAAAAACAATGAATCTCAACAGGACTGTTATAATAAAAACAAACAAACAAACAAAAATGCTAATGAGGAATCCTGCCTTTTCTCCTTGTTTCTTAGTACCTATGGGCTACGGTGTGCAGTAAAAATGAAAAACATGCAAATTTAAAAGTATATGATAGTATTTACTGATGAAAATGGTGAATCATTTGGTCAATAAATGGTGATGCTTTTCTGGAAGATTCTAAACTCCAGTAACTACACCCGAGTGAAAGACTCTTTTTTTCTCTTTTTCTACTAACTACAAGAAAATTTGTTGTGTTCTTACAGCAAGATTTCCTGAAGCTAAATTTTAAAGCGATGAAAGGGACTGTCTCCTCTATCAAAAGCCTTAATTAATACTATGATCTTCTCATACAAAATTCTGTTTTCTCTTCTTTTTTCCAGAAAGTGTTTGATTTGTCAAGGAAATCTCAGAATAAAATGGAAGGATTGGACTTGCAGAAATTTATAGTCATCCTCACAGTTGTATGCATACAGGCAAGCAAAAATAAACAGATGCAGATATAGATTGTTCATTGCAATGTTGTTTGTAATCATAAATCATAAATTTTGTACATAACTCTTAACAGGGACTGATTTAAATATGGTACTTTATGAAATGGATGGAACCTTTAAGAAGAATGAGTTAGGGGTGACTGAGTGGCTCAGTCAGTTGGGCAACTGCCTTCAGCTCAGGTCAGGATCCCTGGGGTCCTGGGATGAGCCCTGTGTCCAGTTACCTGCTCAGTGGGGAGCCTGCTTCTCCCTTTCCCTCTGCCCAGCTGCCTGCTTATGCTTTCTGACTCTTTCTTTCTCTGTCAAATATATAAATAAAATATTTTTTAAGAAATGAATGAGTTAGATTCAGAGATAGTTGACTGACTTTAAAGCACTAAACATTGAAAATCTTATGGTGCTCCCCCAATACATAATTCCAATTTAAAATAAATTTAAACCATGAAACTCAGAACTCCTTGTATGCTAAATCAAAATAGCCTCTTTCTAGTTATTTTTAGATTCTGAAAGTATTTTGCAACACACTTGGTATAAATTTATCAAAGTTGGTTCCTTTCTTCCATCCTCCCTCCCTTCTTCCCTTCCTCCTTCCTTCCTTCTTTCCTTTTTTTTTTTTTAAGATTTATTTATTTTAGAGAAGAGGGAGAGGGAGCGTGGGGTGGGAGAAGCAGAGGATGAGGGAGAGTGAGAGTCCTCCAGCAGACACCCTGCTGAGTGCAGAGCCTGAAGTGGGGCTCAATCCCAGGACCCTGAGATCATGACCTAGTTGAAACCAAGAGTCAGATACCCCACCGACTGAGCCACCTAGGCACCTCTTTTCTTCTCCTTTCCTTTCTCTGTCCTGCTTTGCCAGTGCCCCACATAGGTGCTCATCAAGCAATATAGCATTTGCTAGTTGTATATATATTTGTAGTAATTATGTGGGAGATGTTTTGTTTAAAAAAACAGAGGTTATGGATATCATACAGAGGATATCATATATAGTGTGGTAACATTAAAAAATATTAGTCGTAAATGCCTAGACACATTTATAGAGGTACCTATAAGCAATTGGTAGCAGAGGTTAAGAAACAGGATAAGATTGTGGGGAACATGAGAGAAATGGATATTCCTGTTTCACTTTCATACTATTTCTAAATGTATTTTATCATAAGAATGTACTTATTTAATAATTTGAAGAAAAATTAAAAGTTTAGGAAACTGAGAGTATAAATTTTTTTAAAACCCATTGGTGTGGATATAGCTGCCCAAATGAAGCCCCTAGACTTGCGGCTTTTTAACAACCAATGTTCAACCACCTGAATATGAATCAAAATCACATAGTGGGGACACCTGAGTAGCTCATGGTCTGCCTTTGGCTCAGGGCATGATCCCAGGTGCCAGGATCAAGTCCCACATTGGGCTCCCTGCATGGAGCCTGTTTCTCCCTCTGCCTGTGTCTCCACCTCTGTGTGTGTGTGTGTCTCTCATGAATAAATAAAGTCTTTAAAAAAAAAAACCAACAAAGTGAATTCTTCCAAGTCCAGCAAGAGGAACCGATTTACTCTGAAACAAAAAACAGAGTTTCCATTTTTATTATCATCTAGGTTTGGTTCCTTGGGACAAAGACTTTTATAATCCTCAGTTTTTCTGATTCAATAGAAGAAAACTAGTATTGGAAAACCAAAAAGCAGGACAGAACAGTGGCCAAGAGCAAGGCTATGTCAGAGAGCCTAGGTTTGAGTCTTGTCCTCAGTACTTACTTTGTGAACTCAGGCAGCGTTCTCTCTTCTTCAATGCCTTCCTCTGTATAATGGAAATAATAGCTCTCATTTATTTTTTTTAACAGATTTTATTTATTTATTCATGATAGACTCACACAGTGAGAGGCAGGGACACAGACAGAGGGAGAAGCAGGCTCCCAACAAAGAGCCTGATGTGGGACTCGATCTCCATCCCAGGATCATGCCCTGGGCCAAAGGCAAATGCCCAACTGCTGAGCCATCCAGGCATTCCAATAGCTCTCATTTCAAAGCATTGTTAGGAGCATTAAATAAGATGATGTACGATGATTGTACCTGCGCAGTGCACATAATAAGCACTTACTGATTACTAGCTAGGATTAGAGATTTTTTATCTTTATACATGCTAGATGCATGTATTCTCACATAGAGAATCTGATTGAATCCTCAAAGCAAGAGATAAGAGGTCCAGGACCTGAGTTACAGTCCATAAGGCTAGCCAAGGATCATTCTAGCACATATTTTATTCTTGGTTTTCCACAGATCTGAATGCATTTATTAAACAAGACCCCCCACGACTGAGATCCTATTTTCCTGTAGAAATTTCAGATGGATAGGCTTAGCACAGGAGACCACCTCAGGGGAGATGTGTCAGCAATATAGTATGAGACCTTATAGCTTGTATTTTCCTTAAGTAAATTTACCAAGACTCAGACTCAGCAACTTGGTTAGTGTTTTGTCAGGGGAAGTTCACTTTATTTGAGCTCCAAAGCCTGATGTATGAAGTGAAACCATGGGAAATATAACTGTGACGTAGACAAGGTAACTCACGTTGCGTGACCAGAGTGGGCTCCATGTGCATGATCTACACAGGAAACCAAATTAGAGGCCGAAGGTTGTTTGGTGCTTATGGACTCAGAGCTGGGGGAGTTAGATGTTGTACATTTTTACGAATGTTTTCCAAAGATTCCTCCTTGCCAAAATGACTGAGGAAGCTCCAAGGGCTGAGATTCCCTCTAGGATTGAAGTTAGGTGGGCTCCTTTTCTTTAGCTGATATAACTGTCAGCCCCTTCCAGACTGACACATTCTTGCCTTTAATATGTTAATACTGTGCCTTCTGTAAGGTCTGGGTGAGCATGGTTTTGGGGGGAGAACTTTTCCCGTCTCTGTGTACTCAACAATAAAACATTTTATAACTTAGTTCTCAAATGATAGATTTTTTTCCCCATTTTTTAGGATAAAAGACTGAGAGTTGTTCTTCTCAAAGCATCTGTAGTGAAAAACCAGCCCCTTCCACCCCAATCCACTATGGACTGATATTTTTTGTTAAATCCAATGAAAAGTCACAATTATGTCACTCTGCTATAAACATTTCTAGACTGTCACTATCACTTTTGGCACTTACCTTTTGGGATTGGTAACAGTTTGAGGACCACCGCCAGTCCACAAACCAGACTGTGGGGAGCACTGTCCTCAAAATACATACTTGGTTGAATCTTAAACTTTTTAATTTTTTTTTAAAAGAGTTTGACTTTTAAAAAAGATTTTATTTATTTATTCATGAGAGACACACAGAGAGAGGCAGAGACATAGACAGAGGGAGAAGCAGGCTTCCTGTGGGGAATCCAATGCGGGACTTGATCCCAGGACCCTGTGAGCTGAAGGCAGATGCTCAACCACTGAGCCATGCAGGTACCCCTTAAACGATTTTTTAAAAAAATAAACACTCATTTACTAAACATACATTTCTTCTTATTTCCTAAGCATACATCAGCAGGCTATTCCCCCTTCTCCTCTCAATAGGAGGTTCCTTCATCTTTCTTATCTCCACTTCTGGAAGTCTTGGCAAGTTTCTGAGGGCCAACTCAAGCAATAACCCAGCTGGACAATCATTTCTCCTCCTCAGATCAAAAGAGCACTTTGTTTCTCCCAGACTATACAACGTCTTAGTTTAGACTTCCCCATAAAAAGACTGAGTCAAGGATTCATATGCAAAGTATTTACGTGAGAAATGATTTCAGGAAACCCTGGTAGAAGAGTGGAGGGAATATGAGGGAGAGAAGGAAGGGAATACAGCCAATGAAGTGTTTATTACTTAGAATGAATATTCAAGCAGGATTCACATGTGTGATTTTCTTACTAGATAGATGTCAAATGAGTACAATATCAGCCTTCACACTTCAGAAGGTGTTAGTAGATAGATTAACTCTTAATATTTTCTTTAATTGAAAACAGACTTTGGCTTTCTTGCAATAAAACCCAAGTACTCCATTAAGCTGACTGCATACCCCTGGATGGTGAAGGTCCCTGGAGCGCTGAGTCCTTTCAGATGCAGATAGTAAGCTTCACATTCTAGGTGGAGCAGTGCTTCTCAAACAGGAATGTGTGTATACACCACTCTAGCATCTTGTAAAAATGTGGATTCTGATTCCGTGTATCCTGGGTAGGGTCCACGATTCTGCTTTTCTGTCCAACATCCTAGTGATGCTAAAGCTATTGGTCCTCAGACCATACGTTGAATAGCATTTGCCAATTTCTATGGTGTAAGTATTCTCTCCATAACGAATTTGCAACTACCCATTGTGTTAGCAACTGGCTTGTGAAATTCTTGAAAATTCAGCCACCTCTTGGGAGCTGGTATGACTTGGCTCCAGCTTAGCAGCAGACCTGGAGTTGAAGCCTTTGGAGTTGAAGCCTTTGGGAGTTGAAGGGAATATCTACAACAAAGATATTCAATGGGCCAGTAACCTAACAGATGATACAGTTAATTCTATTAATTGTGCCTTTGCTATTCAGTTTGGTTTAGTTTTTGTTGTTGTTTGTTTTTTTAAGTAATCTCTACACCCAACCTGGGTTCTAGCTGACAACCCTGAGATCAAGTTGCATCCTCCAGAGAGTCAGCCAGCCAGGTGCCCCTGAAGGCAATTTGTAAGAGACTTGACAGTCACTCTCCCGAAGTAATCATATCTATGCGGACTAAAGTAAGAAGTGGCTTCTCCATCCTCCAGGCAAAGGTGAGCTGCCACAGGGTTCTAGCTTGTTTCCTAGATCTCTCTACTTTTTGTTTCTCTAGTAGCCAAAAGAT
Source organism: Canis lupus dingo (assembly GCF_003254725.2). Lineage (NCBI taxonomy): Eukaryota > Metazoa > Chordata > Mammalia > Carnivora > Canidae > Canis > Canis lupus. Next base: position 81,610,217 of record NC_064243.1, on the reverse strand, counting down.
ATCACATGGTTTAAATTTAAGATGTTGGCAAACATCTGACCTCTCTTTTCTTCGTGTTCATTACCAGCCAGTGTGGTTGAATACTATTCAGTTTCATCCTCTAGCACACATTCGTCTGGGAGAGCAATGTAGAATGGTTAGCCATTCAACAAATGCGTTAAGATTCCAAAGTGTAGGGGCACCTGGGTGGCTCAGTGGTTGAGCATCTGCCTTTGGCTCAGGTCATGATCCTGGGATCTGGTATCGTCCCTTATTGTGCTCCCTGCAGGGACCCTTCTCCTCCCTCTGTCTGTTTCTCTGACTCTCTCTCTGTCTCATGAATAAATAAATAAAATCTTTTTAAAAACCCAAAGTGTAGGAATTCTTAGGAAATATGTGTTGTAAATCCAGTATATACAAATACACACAAGGAATTTTATTCTGTGAAATACCATGAATTTTACCAGCACAGAGTACCAACTGTCCTATTAAATATAATGGACAAAACTCAGCCTTTTTTCTTTAAAAATGTAGCAGAGTGAAAATATCTCCAGATGGGTAAATAAATGACTTTGGGCTAACATATTATGAAATGAATTAGAAAAGATTGTGATAGTATTACTTTCGTTTTAAGATCAAAGGGGTATTTCCCCTCAGAAAGAGTCAATATTTGATTTTACAAATAACCACAAAATTGGAACAAAAAGTAATACTGCTCCAATAAAATTGTATGCAAGCATTACAAAATAGATTTTGCAGTTATCTGGTTGCATTTCATTGCTGGTTGGACAGGAAATTCAGGCTAGAAATCTTTCATTTCAAAACAAAGCTTAACTGAGTTCAAGTTGGTTTTTGCAAACAAGTATTTTTCATTTGAAAAATTGTCAAACTGAATTGACCATCTTTGTAACTTTCCATCTCCAAGACGCAAATAAATTGTCCTCTAGGTGCTTCTTGTATATTGTTACAAAACCTACATCCTTTTCACCTCCTTTATAGTCCCTTTTATGGCTATTAATTTTTAATTCTGGAGACATAGTCACTGTGTTTCTGGTTCTCTGGTGGGATATAAATGTGATTTAGATCCTGTTTTATGTATGCTTGGGGTTGATGGTTTTGATTGTATCTATTCCCCAAGAGAAAAATTGCTGGTTTCCACAACCTTTTCCTGGCTGGTCATAAAACAAATATTAAACAATGGCAATAAGCTATGAACCTCCTATAACCCTCCAATTTTCAATTAAATGATTGCTGATGAAGTATGGCTGATGCAAAAACAGATCCTGTAGAGAATTCACATGATGTACCCAATGTATAGACAACACATATTGCTTGGACCCCTGAGACCTACTATTGCAGGTACAGAATGTCAACTAGTATTTCTCAAGCCATACTTTTGTAACTTACAGCCCTCTGGCATGTTGGGAGCACAGACACCACCCAAGTATGTCTTCTCCAAATTGGATTTCAGATTCCCAAACACAACTAGTTCAGACACTTAAATAAACACTATAAATCTGTTACATTTAATATTTTGTGTAACCCCCAACAGCCATTTAATGTGAGGTTTGTGGAGGAGTAAATGTCTTTAAAACCTCCTGCTCTTCCATTATTTTTAGGAAAGAATCTACAGAAGAGAGCTAGCTAGAATAATTTAAAAACACAAGTATTCATGATATTCTTGAGTTCATCTGTTGACTCTGACTTAATAACTGATAATTTTGTTTACCGACCCATCATCCACTCATTGCTGTTGTGAGTCAACATTTACATATGTGATGTAAATCCATATCAGTCTTCTGCAACAATATCAGCTAAAATGTATAGGATCTTTCCTAAAATGCTGCAAAGAAATATGTTTAAGTGGGTATTATGATCAAATACTGTGTGTGCATATACATAACCCTCTGCACCTCCCCCCATAACCCCTTTATCCACAGTTCCACCTCTACCCCCCCACCACAAACACACTGTTAAGTCAAATAGGGATACTTTCTTTGCCATGTATCTGTAAAAGATCTTTTTAAAAAGGAAACTACTAGATATGTCTCTCACTCTTCTCAAATCCTTACAATGTATTTCTCCTCCCAAAATTATGTTAAATTTTTTTCTTTGTAGCAGCAAAAAATGTTCATGAACATAATTTAAAGCTAAATGGTACCACTTAAGTGGGGATCTTTTTACAGATTGCTACAATAATGAGCACTCATTTAGCCAATCCCAAATATACATTCAGTCTTTATCCATATGACATTAACCAAATGATAAACATTCACAAGGGGCAGAGGCCTTCCAGATAGAGTCAAATAATTGATTTGCAAAGAATCATAAAAAATTGATCTATTCAGAGCTGTGCCATGTTAAATAAACGTGGGATTTGGTTATGAGAAGAGGAGAGGAAGGTGCTTTGACTACTTATATATCATCATTTACCGAGAAAGGAAGGGACAGTGAGAAGGAAGGAAGAAGGAAGGAGGGAGGGAAGTAAGGTAAGAAGGAAGAATGGAGGGAAGGAGGGAAGGAGGGAGGGCAGGAAGGAATAAAGAAAGACCATTTTGTGAGGAGGGAAAAGAGAGCTGGTTTGGAGGTGGGGAGTGGATATCTAAAAATTCGTCCTGGCAATTTTTATACTGTCTACTAGCTGTGTCACCTTAGGAAAGTTAGTTCACTTCTTGAATATCTGTTTGCTCCACCAAAAACGGTAATGATAATACGCACCTTCCGGTGAATGAAATGAGAGTTTCATATAAGAGCTTTGGAAACCGCACAGCCACATAGGTCAATTCAGTGTGTTAAGTCAACTTCTGTTTCTCTTACATCCCCTGGGTGAGAAGTGAAAAGCCTTGTCTTCTTACTTTAGTTAAATCATATTTGTGATATGAGAGTTTTAAATCATGTCCTAAAAAGTTGGTGGCTTTAGACATTTGTCAGATCTTCTAGAGACTGATGTTTTTCAAACATCAATATTTATACAAATTGCCAGAGATCTTGTTAAAATGCAGGTCTGGGTGAGGGCTGAGCTTCTGCTTGTCTACCCAGCTTACAGGTAAGACCAGTGCTTGCTAACCCTGCTTGGTTCTTGATAACATTTGGGGCTGTTTCAACACGTCCATATACTGAGCACACGTTATTTATTGGATCAGAGCGCAGAGTTGTAAGTGCTGCAGCTGATGTCATTTGGGTTTTTTCCATGGTGATAAATACATCCTCTGGGAATGATTGCAGCCAACAAAGAGAACTGTAAATGGAATGACAGGGTGAGGCCAGCAGGCGGGAGAGTGGTCTGTGGAAGAATCTGCTGCTTCTCCTCCTTCTCCTGGCTGTCACTCATGATGAATGACTCTATGCAGAAAGATTGGACTCAAGTGCAGTGGTGACTTGCAATTAAATTCTGCATGCATCCTTTGCCATGCCCTTCATTAGCATACTATCCATAAGAGGTACCATAATTATGGTCCATAATACATACCATATCAAGGTGGAGACAAACCTTTATTTTGATAGCTTGTTACAAACCTGAGAGTCAGCCTCTCTTCTTAGGGACTTTAATTTGTTATGTTGAAGCATAAATTTTGGCTTTGTAACATCAAGATGAAGCAATATAAGAAATATGAATGCCAAATTAGCGTGAAAAGTACAAAGATCAGATGTTCTTCATTGAAGTCATTTATACACCATAGTCACCATCATTTTATCAATTTATTCATCCAACAAATATTTATTGAGTCCCTATAACATGCTAGAGGCTGTTCTGGGACTCAGGATGAAGCTGTGAACAAAAGAAACTCCCTGCCCTGATAGAGCTTACAGTTTGTATGAACAAATAAACACAGAACATGCCAAGTTGGGATAAATGGTATGGCAGGAAAAGATAAAGCAAAATAAGGAAGAAAGGGAAAGATGTGGGAGTTCTATTTTAGATGGGGGACTGGGAGTAGGAGTGGTAAAGGGCAGAAAGGACCTAAGGAAAGGAGAACAAGACACATGGATCTACTGCTGAAGAGATAATTAGGTAGAGAGAAAAGAAGGAATCAAGAACTCCAAGATTTCTGCCTCAAGCAACTGCAAGAATCAGGTTGCCACTTTAATGAGGACCTTATGTAAGTAAAAATGAACCAAGTATTAAAATATTCTGGGCACTATTCTTCTAAATTAAATTTAAAAATCAGTTTTAAATTGATAGGGAAAACTGGAGAAAAAGAAAATGAGCATGTTGTCTCTGAAAATCCAATGAGGTGATCCTCTTTAAAATATGTGCCAATGATATTTTTTAAGAATTAGAGAATAATGTTTCATATAAACCATTTTTTACATAAGTGGTAATTATTATTTTAAATACACAGACTTCTTTTTTAAAAGTTTGTCTAATTTGCATACGCATATTCCTATCATCTATTACATACATTATTTTTAATGATACTATGTATTTATTTTAGATCTATTATGAGCAATAATACCTCAATAGATCAAATCAATACTTCAAAGAGTTGAAAAGAAACATCATATCTATATATTTAGAAAAGCCTTCTGATAAAATTCAACATGGGAACTTCTGCTTCCAGGAATATAAAGTCGGGCAGCCCCAGTGGCCCAGCAGTTTAGAGCCGCCTTCAGCCAGGGGTGTGATCCTGGAGACGGAGGATTGAGTCCCACATCAGGCTCCCTGCATGGAGCCTGCTTCTCCCTCTGCCTGTGTCTCTGCCTCTCTCTCTCTGTCTCTCTCATGAATAAATAAATAAAATCTTTTAAATAAATAAGGAATATAGAGTAAACCCACTTTTCCCTATTCCTCCCACTAAATACAACTAAAAACCCTGGACATTATATATTAAAGAAATATTAAACAAATGAAAGGTAAAGAGAAGAAGGCAAACTGGCTAGAGAGGTTGGGACCATAGAATGGCACAGTGGTGAAATCTCCAGGTTTTCTTTTTACCTCATACATCCAGACTTAGAGATGAAGACAGTAAACCAGAAACACCAACGGGCACAGATGGAAAAAAAGTGACAACAAAGCCTGGTCTCTCTAGCCAAAGAACCATGAAATGGGGAGTCTTGAAAGATGCAAACTTCTTAGCTGATAACCTCCTACCTCAAGCAAGCATCACAAAGATTAACCCATCCTTACCCCTACCAGCAAAGACTAAGTGGGAAGCTTAGATTTCCATCTCTGTGAGGCAGCAACTAGTGTCTCAGCAACCTGCCATGCTGGGATCAGAAAATGCCACAGAAGGAGATAGGACTTTCATCCCCACCACTAGTAAGTAGGCCTTCCCCACACCTCTGCTACGTCAGTGGAGACCAAGAGGGGAGCCTGGACTTCCACCCCAACATGGTAGTAATGCAGAGCTTCTCCTCTCCCAGATGGGGTAACATCAGAGGATGCCAGTAACAAGTTAGGACTTTTCAGTAGCACAGCCACCTCCCCAGTGCTGGCATTGAGGACCATAGGAAGGGCCAGAACACATATCCCCTCCTGGAAGTCACAAAGAATCCTTGCAACTGAAGCTGAGTGGAACCAGACTTCTACCTTCACTTGGCAGTAATGAGGCAGCTCACCCTCGCACTCTGATGGAGTCGTGCCAGAGAATGTCAGCTGGAACAGAAGGCATAAATAAGATCCCGAGTCTTATAACACAATACGAAAATGTCCAGGTTTCACCTGAAAACCACTCATCATACCAAGAAGCAGGAAAATCTCAAACTGTATGAAAAGATAATAGATGCCAATAGAGATAGAATTATCTGGGAAATGTTTTAAAGCAGCTGTGATATTTGGTACCGTGGCAGGATACAAAATCAATGCCCAGAAATCAATGGCATTTCTATACACTAACAATGAGACTGAAGAAAGAGAAATTAAGGAGTCAATCCCATTTACTATTGCACCCAAAAGCATAAGATACCTAGGAATAAACCTAACCAAAGAGGTAAAGGATCTATACCCTAAAAACTATAGAACACTTCTGAAAGAAATTGAGGAAGACACAAAGAGATGGAAAAATATTCCATGCTCATGGATTGGAAGAATTAATATTGTGAAAATGTCAATGCTACCCAGGGCAATTTACACGTTTAATGCAATCCCTGTCAAAATACCATGGACTTTCTTCAGAGACTTAGAACAAATTATTTTAAGATTTGTGTGGAATCAGAAAAGACCCCGAATAGCCAGGGGAATTTTAAAAAAGAAAACCATATCTGGGGGCATCACAATGCCAGATTTCAGGTTGTACTACAAAGCTGTGGTCATCAAGATAGTGTGGTACTGGCACAAAAACAGACACATAGATCAATGGAACAGAATAGAGAACCCAGAAGTGGACCCTGAACTTTATGGTCAACTAATATTTGATAAAGGAGGAAAGACTATCCATTGGAAGAAAGACAGTCTCTTCAATAAATGGTGCTGGGAAAATTGGACATCCACATGCAGAAGAATGAAACTAGACCACTCTCTTTCACCAGACACAAAGATAAACTCAAAATGGATGAAAGATCTAAATGTGAGACAAGATTCCATCAAAATCCTAGAGAAGAACACAGGCAACACCCTTTTTGAACTCGGCCACAGTAACTTCTTGCAAGATACATCCACGAAGGCAAAAGAAACAAAAGCAAAAATGAACTATTGGGACTTCATCAAGATAAGAAGCTTTTGCACAGCAAAGGATACAGTCCACAAAACTAAAAGACAACCTACAGAATGGGAGAAGATATTTGCAAATGACGCATTAGATAAAGGGCTAGTTTCCAAGATCTAGAAAGAACTTATTAAACTCAACACCAAAGAAACAAACAATCCAATCATGAAATGGGCAAAAGACATGAACAGAAATCTCACAGAGGAAGACATAGACATGGCCAACATGCACATGAGAAAATGCTCTGCATCACTTGCCATCAGGGAAATACAAATCAAAACCACAATGAGATACCACCTCACACCAGTGAGAATGGGGAAAATTAAGAAGGCAGGAAACCACAAATGTTGGAGAGGATGTGGAGAAAGGGGAACCCTCTTGCACTTTTGGTGGGAATGTGAACTGGTACAGCTACTCTGGAAAACTGTGTGGAGGTGCCTCAAAGAGTTAAAAATAGATCTACACTAGGACCCAGCAATTGCACTGCTGGGGATTTACCCCAAAGATACAGATGCAATGAAACGCCGGGACACCTGCACCCCAATGTTTATAGCAGCAATGGCCACAATAGCCAAACTGTGGAAGGAGCCTCGGTGTCCATCGAAAGATGAATGGATAAAGAAGATGTGGTTTATGTATACAATGGAATATTACTCAGCTGTTAGAAATGACAAATACCCACCATTTGCTTCAATGTGGATGGAACTGGAGGGTATTATGCTGAGTGAAGTAAGTCAATCGGGGAAGGACAAACATTATATGTTCTCATTCATTTGGGGAATATAAATAATAGTGAAAGGGAATATAAGGGAAGGGAGAGGAAATGTGTGGGGAAATATCAGAAAGGGAGACAGAACATGAAGACTCCTGACTCTGGGAGACGAACTAGGGGTAGTGGAAGGGGAGGAGGGCGGGGGGTGGGGGTGAATGGGTGACGGGCACTGAGGGGGGCACTTGACGGGATGAGCACTGGGTGTTATTCTGTATGTTGGTAAATTGAACACCAATAAAAAAATAAATTTATTAAAAAAAATAAAGCAGCTGTGATGAAAATGTTTCAACAAGCAATTATAAGCATGCTTGAAACAAATGAAACAGAAAACCTCAGCGAAGAAATAGAAAATATGAAGAACCAGGGGCACTTGGGTGACTCAGTCAGTTAAGCATTGGACTCTTGATTTTTGGCTCTAATCATGATCTTGGGGTCGTGGGATAGAGCCCCACCTTGGGGGGGGGGTCCACGTTCATTAGGGAGTCTGCTTAAGGCTTCCCTCCCTTTCCCACTGTCCCTCCCCTTGCTTGCTCTCTCAAGTAAATAGATATTTATTTTTTTAAAAGGATGTTATTTATTTATTCATGAGAGACGCACAGAGAGAGGGACAGACATAGGCAGAGGGAGAAGCAGGCTCCCTACATAGAGCCCAATGTGGGACTTGATCCCAGGACCCTGGGATCATGACCTGAGCCACCCAGGTGCTCCCAAATCAATAGATCTTTACAATTTTTTAAAATATTACATATAAAAAAAGAAAATATGAAGAACCAAATGAATACTTTAGAAATGAAAATACAGTAACTGGAATAAAAAGTTCAGTGGTTGGGGGACAGAGGGGAAAAAAATCAGTGGACAGAAAGATAGAACTATAGGAACTGCTCTGAAGAACAGAGAGAAACAGACTGGAACGAAGGAGGAGGAGGAAGAAGAAGAGGAAGAAAAATAAAGCCTCAAGGACCTCTGGCACTAAAACAAAAGATCTAGCACCAGGTCGTCAGATTCTGGAAGAGGAGAAAGAGGGAAAGGCCCCAAAACAAGCTGCAGAAGTAACAGCTGAAAACTTGGCGAAGTTTCCAAGAGACATAAACCTACAGCTTCAAGAATTTAAGTGAATGCCAAAGAGACTAACCCAAATAAATCCATAAAAGACACATCGCAATTAAATTTCTGAAAATTGAAGATTTTTTTAAAAAGCTGTTTTGAAAGTAGAAAAATAACACCATACCTACAAGGGAAAAACAGAATTACAGTATATTTCTTATTAGAAACATGGAGACCCAAAGAAAGTAATAGAATCTTTTTCAAGTGAAATGAGCCAGAAAAAAACAAATATTGCATGCTATCAGTTATATGTGGAATCTAAAAACTAAAAAAAGTAAAACAGAAACAAAGCAGAAAAGTGAGGCTACTATGGGCTGGGGGGTGGGGGAAATAGGGACAATTTGATAAAAGGATCCAAGCTTTTAGGCATAAGATTAAGTTTTGAGGATCTGATGGATAACATGGCGACTAGAGTGGATAACATTGTATTCATGTAACTGAAATTTACTAAGAGAGAAAATTTAAATCTTCTACCCCTCCAAAAAAAAGAGTAAATATGTGAGGTGATTATGTTAATCAACTTACTAGGAGAGAGTCCTTTCACAACGTATATGTATTTCAAATCATCAGATATACACTTCAAATATCTTCTAATTTTGTCAGTTATACCTCAATAAAGCAAAAAGAAAAGAAGAATCCTTTAGTCCATTATGATAAACAAAAAGGAAAGGTAGAAGGTAAAGAACTTCTTTAGAGAAAAATGCCATCAAGCAAATGTAGGAAAAAATATAGAATTAGCAAATCACCATTATGCAACCACCTACATAATAATTGAGCCAAGCAAGGATCGTGAATGAATGTTAAAAACAATTTGATGGAGGGGCACCTGAGTGGCTCAGTCGGTTAAGCATCTGACATTGGCTCAGGTCCTGATCTCTGGGTCCTGAGCTCAGCAGGGAGTCTGCTTCTCACGCTCTCTCTCTCTCTTCCTCTGCCCCTCCCTCCACTCATGAATGCTCTGTCTTTCTCTCTCTCTCAAATAAGTAAAATCTTTAAAAATGTTTGATGAAATGTTGTCAGGGAATATTATACTCACGCAGTCTCAAGGTATGATGCTACAGAATCCTTATTACTTGTAAAGAGAAATATATATCTTTAGAGTGGAGAGATCTTGTGCACATTACCTTAATCAAGTCATCAATCTCGGCATCACCAATGATAGTACAAGCTGTTGTTATGTGCCTGCTCCTATGATATAATGGAAAGTGTATCACCCATATTGCAGTCCTACCACAAATGTTTAACTCTAAGATAATCATGAGTAGACAATTTTTCAAACCCAGATGGTGGAATATTCTACAAGACAGCTGTTCTGGACTTCTCAAAAGTATCATAACATGAAAGATAAAAAAGGCAGGAGCTTATTGTGCTAGATTAAAACAAGACTAAAGAAACTTAACAATTAAGTGCTATGCATAATCCTTAATTGGATTCTAGATTTTTTGAAAAGCTATACAAAGACATTATTGGAGTCATTGGTGAAATCTGAATGTGCACTATATATTAGATAATATTATTGTATTTATCTTAAATATCTTGAGAATGTTAATGGTAGCATGATTATGAAGGATAATTCATGCTGAAGTACTTAAGGTATTGTGATATTTGCAAGTTACTTTCAGAGTACGTATATGTGTGTGTGAGAGAGAGAGAGACACGGAGAGAGCACAAATGTGGCAAAATGTTGACAGTTGAAGAACATTAATGAAGGGTATAGAGCTGTCTTGACTATTTATTGATGCATATCACAGAAAACCAAACCTCAGTGGCCAAAAAAACAAAAAATCACTGTTCTATTATATTTCACCATCTTGTGGATCAAGAATTTGGGAAGGGCTTGGATGGATGATTGTTCTACTCTGTGTGGCATTACCTGGAGTCCCACTGTAGCTTTCAGCCACTGGATAGGCTGTTCCAGAGAATCCAGACCATGCCTAGTACGTTGGTGGGGATGGATGAAAGGCTGGATTTAGCTGGAACCTTCTATCTCTCCATGTAGTCCCACATTCTCTCTGTATTCTCTCCACCAGGGTAATTGAATTTAAATGATGACTCAGAGCTTCAAGAAACCATACCAGAAATAACCATTGCTCTTAAAAGCTAGGTGCAGGGGATCCCTGGGTGGCTCAGTGGTTTGGCGCCTGCCTTTGGCTCGGGGCGCGATCCTGGAGTCCTGGGATCAAGTCCCGCCTCGGGCTCCCGGCATGGAGCCTGCTTCTCCCTCCTCCTGTGTCTCTGCCTCTCTTTCTCTCTCTCTCTCTCTCTCTCTCTCTCTCTCTCTATCATAAATAAATAAACAAATAAATAAATAAATCTTAAAAAAAAAAGCTAGTTTCAGAACTGCTGCTATTTGGTGATATCAGGTGATATCTGGCCATTTTCTTCTGCTCAAAGAAGTTTCAATAACTCAGATTCGAAGGAAGGGGAAAGAAACCTTTGGTCTCAATGAGAAGAGTGTCAAGTAATTTGTTTCTATGTCTAGTCTTCCACAATAGTTTCTGTGGTTTTGAATATTTTCAAAATCAAAACTTAGGGTAGGGTAGGGAAACCTCAAATGAATGTATATGGCATTTTTTTGTATGTATGTTCATACCCTAAGCTCCTAGAAGTAGAATTACTTTTCACTTTCATAGATATTTCCAAGTTGCTCTCCGAAAAGAGTATATCACTTTATTTGCCTACCAAACATGGATGAATGGCTGTATTCTCCATACTTGGTGGTAGTTTTAAAATATATTTACAATGTGACACTCCTCTTATCATAAGATAGTCTAATTCTGCCAGGTGTAGTTATTTGCTTCTAAAGAACAAAGGTCAGCAAAGGTGACAGTGCATGATTTCCAAGGGTAGGTAGTAAAAGGAAAATCAGCTCCCATCTGTATCTCTATATTGTGACATGCACTCTGGAAGCCCTGAACTGGCAGATAAAAATTCTGGCTAGGAGTGGAGCAACTTTTTAGAGTGCTAACCCAGGGCACAGATATACAGATTTTTAAAAACCCAAAAACCATATAGCATAATATAAATAAGTATATGTAAATTCCCTATGCTGTATTTTTCATCCCCATGACTTATTACTTCAGCATAAGAATATGAAAAACAGATATTTATTTGAAATTATATATTCAGTATTATTTACTTTTATGCTAAGTAAATGCTGTTATTTAAAAATAAAACAGCAATACGCCTTGTTAGTGAAATTAGAAGTGATTAATAGTAGGACTAATTAAATAAGTAGTATGTGTGAGAAAATATAACAGTATGTTATGACGTTTCTGTCTTTTGATATAGTAATTTATTTTATTCTTTTTTAAAACTCTTTATTAGATTTACATTTTTTTCAAGTTAAATTATTGTACATTCTTAAGATCCACAAATGGAAGATATTTTTAAAAAGAGAACATAGGGTCACCTGGGTGGCTCAGTTGGTTGAGTGTCTGTCTTTGGCTCAGGTCAAGATCCCAGGGTCCTGGGAAGGACCCCAGCCCCAAGTGGGGCTCTCTGCTTAGCAGGGAGCCTGTTTCGCCCTCCCTCTGCCTGCTACTCCATCTGCTTATTGTCTCTTTCTCTGTCAAATAAATAAATAAAATATTTTAAAAAGAACATAAATACAATAGAAATAATAAAATAGATATATTTCATTAAAAAATGAAATGTTTCTTTCTGTCCCATGATACAGTAGGATATTTTTACTCTGTTTCCTTTTCCAGTAACACTTCTCCAACTGCCTGCCTAAAGCTTGCAGGACATCCTTTCTTTCTTTCTTTTTTTTTTTCTTTTATGCAGTGGTAAAATTGGCTACAGCAAAAAATAAGATATATTTTAAGTAATGGGGATGAAAAGTACAGCATCAGAAATATTGATAATAATATTGTAATACACTTAACCATGGTAAGTGTTTCATAATGTATAGAATTGTTGAATCACTAGGTTGTATACCTGAAAGTAACATTATATATCAACCATACTTCATTTAAGAACTTAAAAAATTTTAATGGGCAATGAAGAATTTATGGAAAAAATATCAATACTTGTTAGAAAGAGGCTACTACTAAAAAAGTAAAGAGATTACAAATATCCTAATTTCACCTTTTGTTTTTTGTTTGTTTGTTTTAAAGATTTTTATCTATTTATTCATGAGAGACACAGAGAGAAAGGCAGAGACTTAGGCAGAGGGAGAAGCAGGCTCCCTGCTGGGAGCTTAATGTGGGACTCATCCCAAGACCCCAGGATCATGACTTGAGCCAAAGGCAGATGCTCAACCCCTGAGCCACCCAGGTGCTCCTAATTTTACCTTTCGAATGGAGATCTACACAATTAAACTAAATGCCTTTCTGAATTTGCATTTTAATAAGAGAAAATTTATTTTCAATGTTATTCTTTACAAAACTTAAGACCCATTGTTGTCTTGGCTCTTTAATTAAAAGAAGAAAGAGAGAAGAAAGAAAGAAAGAAAGAAAGAAAGAAAGAAAGAAAGAAAGAAAGAAAGAAAGAAAGAAGAAAGAAAGAAAGAAAGAAAGAAAGAAAGAAAGAAAGAAAGAAAGAAAGAAAGAAAGAAAAGATAAAATATACTTTGACTTGCAGTTCTGCTCTCATCAAGCCCACATTACACTAATGCCCAGTGTCAGTCCAATGGGATGACAGTCAAGTAATATCCTCCCAGCAAAGGCATTTAGCATAGAATACTTAGGATTTCACTTACATCAACAGCAGGATTTAGATAATAGTGACCTAATGATGGCCATCTCCTTTTCACTTACGGACTTGTTCTGGGGACCAGCTTGTCAGGGGCTTGGCACTTCATCATTATAAGCTATCCCTATCTAAATTTTCCATGATTTTTAAACACTCTGAAGCACATTAAATGTCATCACTAATTAAGGCCCTTTTTCTCAAGGCAAATGGTTTTAAAGCATAAAGCTAATTTGAACTTGTAAAACCAAAAGTAAATCTCAAATAAGTCACTGTTTTAGCAAAAAAAAAAAAAAAAAAAAAAGAAGAGAAGAAGAAGAAGAAGAAAAGAAGAAGAAGAAGAAGAAGAAGAAGAAGAAGAAGAAGAAGAAGAAGAAGAAGAAGAAGAAGAAGAAAAGAAAAGAAAAGAAAAGGGAAGGAAAGGAAAAGATCCAGTTTAACTTGGTTGCCATTTTTCCCATGGCTTTTTTTTTTTTTTTCTAAATTTCTGAAGCAATCTGATTCCAAAACAAGAATTGTTGTGTTTTTTCCCCCACTTTAAGAGTTTTTGTTGAATCCTACAAATAATATCAATCAGTTGATCAGTCGGCTCATCTTTTATGAGTTGTCTTAATGACTTCTTCAGAAATCATTAAGCCAGTTTTGGGGAGGGACTGACTGGGTGAGTTCTGCTCTATGTGGCATCACCTGGAATCACTAAATGATAACTTAATTTCTATTTTACTGTAATCCTTTACTCAGTGTTCATTCTCAGTGTATTTCCTTTTTTTTTAGAGGGAGTAGCAGGCTCCATGCCGGGAGCCCGACGTGGGACTCGATCCCGGGACTCCAGAATCGCGCCCTGGTCCAAAGGCAGGCGCCAAACCACTGAGCCACCCAGGGATCCCCCATTCTCAGTGTATTTCCAAACTACATGGGACATTCTGTTTGTCTGACATTTTGAAAATCTGATTTTAGAGCAGGCAAACATTTTAACATCTTTCTTTTTTAAAGATTTTATTTATTTATTCATGAGAGAAACAGAGAGAGAGAGAGAGGCAGAGACACAGGCAGAGGGAGAAGCAGGCCCCATGCAGGGAACCTGATGTGGGGCTCGATCCCAGGTCTCCAGAATCACATCCGGGGCTGAAGGCGGTGCTAAACCACTGAGCCACCTGGGCTGCCCCATTTTAACATCCTTCTATGGCCAGCATCAACAATAGCCATCTTTGTATGTGACTCTGGGGGCTGGCTCCTTCTGTTTAGTTTTTTAGACAAGATATAAGCAATCTTTTACTTAATGTTTTCTGCAGTTTCATTAAAATCTTCATAGAAATATTTAAGAACTCATGATTTGAAACCCATTTTTTTTAAATCAAAGTACCTAGGAGATAGGAGGAACAAATTTTGTTTTTGTGATTCAACATGTCCATTTAGAATTTATAATATCAGAAATTAGATGAGGATCTTGAGTTTTCTATCTATCTATCATCTATCTATCTATCTGAGAGAGAGAGAGAGATCATGAGCAGAGGAGGAACAGAGGGAGAGAGAAAAGCAGACTCCATGCTGAGCATGGAGCCTGTTGTGGGGCTCAATCCCAGGACCCTGAGATCATGACCTGAACCAAAATCAAGAGTTAGACACTTACCTGACTGAGCCACCCAGGTGCCATGAAGATTTTGAGTTTTTAAATTTACATTTGCCTAGCCAGTTGTCTCTTCATTATTCCTCGAATAGCACATATTTTACCAACTCTGGTGGCTTTGTACTGTGTCAATTTAGCCCAGCTTGAACTGTGAATTATGCTTCCCATTACCCTTTAACTTGACAAAAGAGTTAATTTTTTAAGTCTTCCGGTATTAAATGACAGAAGAGTTATTTTTTTCTTAAGTCTTTATGGTATTAGACACTTAAAAATCTGGATTACACCATGCTAAATCAGGTTTTTTTTTTTTTTTTTTTTAATTTTTTTTTTAATTTTTATTTATTTATGATAGTCACAGAGAGAGAGAGAGAGAGAGAGAGGCAGAGACACAGGCAGAGGGAGAAGCAGGCTCCATACACCGGGAGCCCGATGTGGGATTCGATCCCGGGTCTCCAGGATCGCGACCTGGGCCAAAGGCAGGCGCCAAACCGCTGCGCCACCCAGGGATCCCAAATCAGGTTTTTTTTTTAAAGATTTCATGTATTTATTCATGAAAGACACAAAGAGAGAGGCAGAGACACAGGCAGAGGGAAAAGCAGGCTCCATGTAGGGAGCCCTATAAGGACTCGATCCCAGAACCCTGGGATCTCGACCTGAGCCAAAGGCAGACAGTCAACCACTGAGCCACCCAGGTGCCCCTAAATCAGATTCTTATAATATTTACCAGAAGATCCTGAAGCACATAGGACTTTGCCATGTTTCCTTGACTTTGGTATTTTAGCTACTTCAGGTTTACTAGCTCTTATTTTGGTGGATTTGTAGAAGAAATAGCAGGATTTGAAAAAAGCAGAGCTGTTGTAACACAGTCTACCATGTAATGAAGCTCCATATTTACTAGTTCTGTTCACTTATTCAAATTTTAAGGAAAGATTTGGTGTTTAGAGAAGTTGAAAGTGGTGGTGAATGAGAAATAGTGGCTTATCTCTGGCTTTTAACTTTCCATTTCCTCTTCATTAGGTGTGATTACGGGTGTCTCTTGGTTAGATCTGGCCTGTTTGCAAATGACAACCAAAAACCTGAGAAGAAAACGTAAAATGAAAAAGAAAACATGAAATTTCTTTTCAAAGCAATGAGTTTATTGTCAGCTAAAAGAGAATGCTATTGACGTGTTGGTTCAAGTGATATAATTGTCACTCTCAGCAAAGGAATCACCTCTCATTAGATTTAGCCTCATTTCTCGAATAAAACATCATCATAAATATGATATAGGATTCATTTCAAAAGATCAGACCTATTAAATCAGTACTGGAGACTGCTAGAAGATATAATTTTTAAGTACATTAAACACTCTTAAACACATGACCCCTTTTCCCCCCAGATACCTCTGAGAAAATGTAATTAAAATGTAGTCTGTTTTGTGGTATTTTCTTGAAGGGAAAACTCATCAGATCTTTACAACATTAGAATATTGCATACCACGAGTGTTTGACTTTATTCCACTGGATTCGACAATAAGTGCATAGTACTTATCTCTGCTTATAATGGAGAACTGAAATGTGTGAAGACATGCTTCAAATGATGAAGAAAATGTAAATGCATCTAGTTTAAGGGGAAATAGACTACTTGCTAATTGCTTCAAGAATTGAGTGATTTGGAAGACCTCAGGAGAGGGTTCATTTCTCTGATTTGCATACACTTCGCTCATGCTACCTGGCTTACTACAAATGCCTTGATGATGTGTGTGTGTGGAGTGTTCCTCATCAACACCAGAGATTGAGAAGGATCCAGTGACTCCAGGGACCAGAGAGCTTCCTCCTGCTAAAGAAGCTGCCCCTCAGTGATACCCAATCCTTAGGAGAGCAGACTTCATGTTTGATAAATGATCTGGTTTTCTTACAGGCCGTTGTTACTATTATTCTTAGTTTTTGTTTGCCAAAAACTAGTTGGCTTAATTTTCATGGTGATTCCAGAGAGCTTATTAGTTAACGTAGGACTTTATACTCTTGTAGAGACCCTCTCTTAGTCTAATAAAAGGGTAAAAAAGGAAACAATATTACTTTTATTCCCTTCCAGAGTTTTTAACACCTTGTGGTGTAAAGAATCCAGGACTCTTAAAACCACAACAATCAGGTGCAAACATGGTTTGTAGCCTGCCTTTTGCGCAGGTGGAGAGCACGAAGTCCCTTGAGGGAGATGAATGAGGCTAGAAAGCGAACGGTAGAAAGAAATAGTACAGAGAGGAGGAGGGAACCAGTGAGCACGCATCTGTAGAGAATGGGGACAGAGGAGAGCTGCAGAGAAGGGAATAAAATGAAGATGGAGAAGAAATTAAAAGACAGGGAATAAATGGGGCAGAAATAGGATAAAATAGAAGAAGAGGAAGGCAAGTTAATGGAAGAGGGAAACAGATTAAAGGAAGAAAAGAAGGAACTAAAAAGCCTCCATATTTGCCCCATTTTAAGTACACAGACTACGATAAAAATCATACCCTGTGTTCTAACGCAAGATTTTCTGAACTTCATAAACCTGTGTCTTCCAAATTGAGAAGATTAGCAATGCTTGAGAATTAAAGTACCATTTCCAGAGCAGACAAAAAAATATTTTTAAACAATGCCTCAAAGTAGCAGCTTCTAGATAGACATGAGGATAATCAAAATGTTAGGATTTTTCATTTATCTTGAGTACACAACCGTGATTTGAAACAGTGCAAAGGGTTGAAAAGCATGTCAAGGATAAAATGCACTTTAAAAATTAAGAGATTCATAAGGTTAACTTTCAGAGAAATCTGTTCAATATGAATGTAAAAATGAATAAAATATAAGGTCATAGGCAAATCACCCTGTTTTCATGAACCTTGATCATATAATAGAAGTTATATTTGTTACTGAAATGTGAATGGAGATGGAATTCAAGATAAGGTATTAATCATAATTAGAATAACTATGACAGGTCTGTGGTGACAAATACTTAACAAGTAGTAAGAATGCTTATTCATAACAAACCTCTTAATTCATTAAATTCTTCATTAAAAGGGCAACCTCTTAATAAGTTCAACATAAAGTTGGTATAACATGCTATTTGCATTTTCCCTCTTTTTATTTCCATTTTAGGGGTGTATTGTTAACAAATTGAGATAAATCATTTAAAACATATAATTACTTGGATATAGTCACATAGTAATTCCCTAAGCACTTGCGCGGTTATAAGTTGTCAGTGTGCATATTAATTTATCATACCCACCAGCCTCATCTTCATTGATTTGCTACTAGCTGTTAGAAAAACAGATTAAGAAGCACATGCTGTCCCCCTCTGAAAGTTTCATTGAGGCACAAGGAGGGCAAACACTGCTTTCCAATTAGAATCCTGCTGTTTGCCGGGACTTGACAATGACTAATTACTGTTCTAAATGACTTAATATGTTTGAATGCATGATTATTTATAAATACATTTTAAGATCTGCATAAAATAATCGTGCCTGTTTTAAATATGAAAGGCTACTTTTTGTGCGATGGCGGGCAAGGACCTGTTGAATGCTTGAGGTCAAAGGAAGAAAGACCTCTTATTGTTAACAGTAGAGCTTGCCTCACCAGCTCCACCCTGCAAGAGGAAACAACAGAAAAAGAGGGAGTTGTTCATGAGAAGGAAGTTGTAAGAGGATGCATGTCAGGTTTAAATCTCAGCTCTCCTGACTGTAAAACTTGGCCATCATAGGATTTGGGGAGGGATTTGTGGTTCTGAAAACATATAATTACTTTCTTAGCATTGTTGCCAGAATGAAAAGTTTAAAAAGATGTATAGTATGGCACATTGACCACTGCACGGGACAGAGCAAGCATTCGATAAATTTTCATTTTCATTGGTAGTGCTGGAGTGACAGTGACAATAGTAACAATTGTTAGCTATGGAGCAGGTCTGGCTGGAGAAGAATTTGTGGATATATGAGTCATTTTTGAAACATTTAAGGGAATTCTTTTCGTCATTAGGTACTTGTTGATAAGCTCCTAAATGACCAAAAGAATTAAATTATTATACATTATTAAGATCCAGGGATCTTAAGATGCAAGACTTTTTATTTTTTATTTTTATTTTTTTTAAGATTTTATTTATTCATGAGAGACATAGAGAGGCAGAGGGAGAAGCAGGCTCCACGCAGGGAGCCCAGTGCGGGACTCGATCCCAGGACCCTGGGATCACACCCTGAGCGGAAGGCAGACACTCAACCGCTGAGCCACTCAGGCATCCAAAGACTTTTTTAAAAAAGAGAACATAGGGGCACCTGGGTGGCTCAGTTGGTTGAGCTCTGTCTTTGGCTCAGGTCAAGATCCCAGGGTCCTGGGATCCTAGGGTCCTGGGAATGACCCCAGCCCCAAGTAGGGCTGTCTGCTTAGTAGGGAGCCTGCTTCACCCTCCCTCTGCCTGCCACTCTACCTGAGTCAAGCACTGTGCTAGGCATGCAAAATAAGATGGACCCTATGGGGGCACCTAGGTGGCTCAGTGGTTGAGTACCTGCCTTTGGCTCAGGTCTTGATCCTGAGTCCTGGAATCAGGTCCTGCATCAGGATCCCCATGGGGGAGCCTGCTTCTCCCTCTGCCCATGTCTCTGCCTCGCTCTCTGTGTCTCTCATGAATAAATAAATAAAATCTTAAAAAAAAAGATAGACACTACACACAACCATCAGATTGGTTTCCATTGCACTGTAAATCAGACGGATGATGAAACAAAGTGGATTTTGGGGTTGTTTGTCAATAAACTACTGCTTGACTTTAAAGTATTTGAAATACGCATGAGTAGAGAAACTATTATGTTAAACACCATGTTTGCACACCCAGGTTTAGCAAGGTTAACTCTTCCTGTATTTTGCACACACCTCTGTGAAAGACACCCCTACACGGGCCCCCACTGATTTCCCACCTCCTGGCATGCATGCCTTCCTGTAAACCCCCTCCCCTTGAGTGCAGGCAGGACCCATGACCTGCTTCTTACAGAGTATGACAGTGGTGATGGGCTAGACCTGTGATGGTGATGTTGTGTTACAAAAGGCTCCATCCTTGCAGACTCAAGTGAGTGATTCTTCTTCCTGGCTTGATGAGGTAAACAGTCTCACTGAGGAAGGCCACAGGGCAAGGAACTTGAGTCAGCTTCTAGGATCTCAAAGCAACCTCAGGCCAATAGCTAGCAAGATGCTGGGGCCCTCAGTCATGCATTCACATGGAAATAAATTCTGGTAACATCAGAATGAGTTTAGAAGCAGAATCTTCCCCAGTTGACCTCCGAATGAGGATATGGCCTATCTGACACCTTGAATGCAGTCTTGTGAGATCCTGAACAGAGGACCAGCTAAACTTGCCCAAACTTCTGATCTATGGAAACTGTGACATAATGAGTATGTACTGTCTTAAGCACTAAGTTTGTGGTAATTTGTTACATAACGGTAGAAAACTAATAGAACAAATGATATTACAAATGCATCAAAAGACAATGTGGCTCTCATTTTGGCTACACATTGAAAAAAAATTTAGAGCTGCAAGAGTTATTTGGTATACCCTTCTTGCCTTTAAAAGGGAAAAGAGGGATCCCTGGGTGGCGCAGCGGTTTGGCGCCTGCCTTTGGCCCGGGGCGCGATCCTGGAGACCCGGGATCGAATCCCACGTCGGGCTCCCAGCATGGAGCCTGCTTCTCCCTCTGCCTGTGTCTCTGCCTCTCTGTCTCTCTCTGTGTGACTATCATGAATAAATAAATAAATAAATAAATCTAAAAAAAATAAAAAATAAAAATAAAAGGGAAAAGACTTAAATAACTCTCCAAGAAATTTGTTAGTATCATAACAAAAGGTCCAACAATTCAAGTGTTTGATGAGTCTGCTGACTTAGATTTTTATGTTATCTCATCTGCAGAGCTAAAATTGATTCCATTATACTCTAAGCGTTTTTAATTTTTTTTTCTAAGATTTTTTAAAAAACCATATAAAATAGGTATTAAATTCTGGAATTGTTATCAATCACTTTGTCCTCTATGATTAAGAATTCTGATTATTTTAGTATTTCCTTTTCATGATGACTCCTTTTTTAGTTTTTATTTATTTATTACTTACTTATTTACTTTTAGAGACAGAACGTGAGCAAGAGGAGGAGTAGAGGAAGAGAGAAAGAATCTCAAGGAGACTCACCAGTAAGTGTGGAGCCCAGTACAGGGCTCAATCTCACGACCCTGAGACCATAACCTGAGCTGAAATCAAGAGTCAGACACGTAACCAACTGAGCTACCCAGGTGCTCCATCATTACGACTCATTTTTAAAAAATCATCTTTCCCATTCTTCTCTCAAATTTCCTATATTAGGTGTCTTCTATTTTCAGTTCTAGGTTCATTATTTTTTTTTTCTAGGTTCATTATTTATCCTTCTCCATTTTATTACTCTGGGTCCCAGGAGTTGACTTGTGTGGACCATACATGGCATTGGGTAGACTTTTCCAGTAATAACCATTCCAATTTCTTTAGATCTTTCTTCTAATATTTTAGTCTTTACGTATTATATGTTGATAGACTATAAATTTTGATTCTCTTACACACCACTGCCCCCCTACATATACTTTTATTCCTTTATCTAAACCAATTATATATAACCCTGTTTTTATTAGATAAATATTCTGTGTTTACATGATGATAAATACATAAATACTATTCACAGTGGTGTACATCAAATACTGACCTTTTCTGTCTTGCATACTTTTTTCATCCTGGATTTCATGATTGCATCATTTTCTGTCCATATTTTGCTCATGTTTATGAATCAATTACCAGTTCATTCCCAATCTTTCTAAAAGAAGAAAAAAGTCTTTTGATATGCCTAAATATATAAGATATGTATTTAGTTTATCTTTTTTTTTTCTGGGATATGTCCCACTTTCCTCCTGCTCCACTGTGGACTGCTGCACAATTGTAATCCTGAGAATCTTCTTCCACTGTCATCCTGAGATTCCTTTTACCCTTCTAGATCTAAATCCTCCATTTTTTAAAATCTCATTCTCTTTCTTTCCTGGTTTTCTTTCTTCTTTTAGTGGAATATATCTAAGATCTTTCTGATCAATGATGTATGAGAATAAATTTGGGGAGCATTCAATATCTGTAACCTCCTCACATGATGGATAGTTTTTCTGGGTATTGAAATCTAAACTGGAAGCCATTTCCTCAAGATTTTGAAGACACTTCTCCATTGTCTTCTAGTTTCCAGTGTTGCAGTATGAAATTCAAAAACATTCTAATAATTGGTCCTTTGTAAGGTGTTTTTGTTTGGTTGCATCCAAGAGCTTTCAGATTTTTCTTTTTCTGGGATGCCTGCATGGCTCAGTGGTTGAGCATCTGCCTTTGGCTCAGGGCATGATCCTGGTGTCTGGGATTGAGTCTCACATCAGGCTCCCTGTGAGGAGTCTGCTTCTCTCTTGCCTGTGTTTCTGCCTGTCTCTCTCTGTGTCTAAATAAATCAAATCTTAAAAAATAAGAATTTTCTTTTTCTAATGTACTAAAACTTCACAACTATGTGCTTTGAGGTGGGGTAGTTGGGCCTTTTTCCATTTGCTGTGTCAAATCTTCAATAGATTTTTCAGTCTGGACTTATGTTTTTCAGTTCTAGAAATTTAAAAATGTATTTCTTTGATGATTTTATCCCATTGCTTTTCTCTGTTCCTTCATGATGAAATGCTTAAAAGTTGTATAAATATAGGACCACATAGACTGAAGCTTTATTTTTCTTTTTTCTTTTGGTTTTACCATCTAGAATATTTCCTTGGATTTATCTTCAAATTCTTCTTTGAATTTTTAATCTCTCCCATGCTTTTAATTTTTAATATTCTTGTTGACAAAATGCTTTCCTTTTGTAGCCTCCTGTTCTTGTTTCATGGAAGGAGTATCTTTCATTTCTCTGAGGAAAATAATTATGGAGTTCTTTGAATGCTTTTTCTGCTGGGGAATTTTTTTATGCCCTCTGATTTCTTTTTATTTATTTCTTTTTATTTTGGTATCTGGCATTTACTTTGAGGCTTTCCTCAAGTGTCTGATGATCTCTTCCTGTCCAGAGTAAGGTTTTGAAACAATAATTGTAATTTCTATGTGAATGTGTGGAGCTTGAGGTTTCACTGAGCAGTAATCAGGTAATGGGTAAATGTGAGCACTCCCAAAATATCAGTATATATAAGTTTTTCCTTGGTCAAGTTTGCTTCCTCAGACAAAAATTCTCCAGCATTTATGGGGGAGGGGGGGTATATCTGTATGCCAGTATTCACAAATCTAGCATTGCAAAGGGATTAAGGAATTTATTGTTCTATATGTCAAATTTCTCTTGTTTTCAGTGTAATTCCTGTGAACAGTTGCCCTTGATGCTCCTAAGTCCAGAGCTTTTCTGATTCAAGTTCTTTCTTGTAAAACATACTGTCTTCTAACCATATGGTGGAGGAATATTTGTCTGGTTACTTGGGGGCAGAGTAAAAGAAGTAATAAGTGAAAGGGAGTCTAAATCATTCCTGCCCAATAGAAAATAACTTGTACCACAAATATGAGCCTCATATGTAATTTTAAGTGGTCTGGCCACATTTTTAAAAAGTTTTAAAATAAAGTGAATTATTTATTTTTATTTAAATTCAATTAATTAACATATAGTGTATTACTAGTTTCAGAGGTAGAGTTCAGTGATTCCTCAGTCTTATATAACACTCAGTGTTCATTACACCTTGTGCCCTTCCTAATGCCCATCACTTAGTTACCCCATCCTTCTCCTACCCACCCCCCCAGCAACCCTCAGTTTGTTTCCTATGATTAAGACTATCTACGGTTTGTCTCCCTCTCTGATTTCATCTTGTTTTATTTTTAAAGTGAATTAATTTCAACAATATTAATTATTTAACCTAGTTTATAAAAAAAATTGTCATTTCAATATGTAATCAGTATAAAAACATGAATGAGATACTCAATCTTCTCTTTGTCATATATTTTACATTTTCAGGATTTACATCTCAGTTTGGACTAGCCAGATTTCAAGTGCTCAAGAACCATACAAGGCTAGCAGCTAAGATAATGAACATTCCACTTCTAAGGAGTATGAAGTAAAACTATAAAACACTTAGCAGAAAAAAGGATAAAATCAGTGCAATATTCAGATATGTAAAGACTGCAAATAGATGTCATCAAAACTAAAAACTTCTGCTTCTCCAAAGACTCAGTTAGAAGAAATGAGAAGACAAGCCACCCACTAGGAGAAAATATTCACAACACATATTTGACAAAGAGCTTGTTTCCAGAATATACAAAGAACTCTCACAGCTCAATAAGAAGGCAATCTAATTAGAGGTTCCTATTGCCTGATCTTTTCAGGGTTCCCTGCTGGGCTTTGCTTGCTTTTGGAGCTTTCCATCCCTAGGAGTTTAGATTTCAGTTTTTCTCTGGTGTCCTAAGTTACTTAGCACTAATTATCTATCCTTCCTTCAATTTAAAAAAAAACTTCTTATCTCTTCTGTCTTTTCCCTCCTCTTCTCTTTGCTCTTGAGATTATGCATTCTTTACTCCTTTACTATCACTTTCTTGAGGTACCAAAAAGGAGGAAGATAAGACAAATACACATGTTTAATTTACCATATTTAACTGGAGGTCTTATCTTAGATGTACCTTTAACAAAACATTGTAATGCTTTTGTCTAATTACTTGTTTCCTCACAGACTGTGAATTCCTCAGCAGCAGTGATATTATTTTATTCTTTTATCTCCAGTACTCAGCACCGAATGGTTATGTGACAAATGCTTGTTGATTGAATGTCCATTTTATATGCACATATTTATTGTCCTTTATCCCTCTAAAATATAAGTTCCATGAAAGCAAGGATCCTAAAGATCTTCTTCACCACAGAATCCTTGTTTAAAACATTGCCTATTGGGGACGCCTGGGTGGCTCAGCCGTTAAGCGTCTGCCTTCAGCTCAGTGTGTGATCCTGGAGTCCTGGTATCGAGTCCTATATCAGGCTCCCCACATGGAGCCTGCTTCTCCCTCTGCCTGTGTCTCTGCCTCTCTCTCTCTCTCTAATCAATCAATAAATAAAATCTTTTTAAAAAGTGCCTGTTCATAGCAGGTGCTAAAAAATGATTGAAGGATGAATAAATGAATGAATGAGTTTATCCAACTTTGTAAGTTTTAGCACATATTTAATTTTTTCTATTTTACCATTTTGTTTAACTAGCAGAAATATACACAATATACATAATACATTTCCAGAGACTTAATTATATCTATACAATTTGCTGCTCAATGTCTCTAACTGGATTTATGTGCCTTGTTAGTTTGACTATTCAGAAATTATTGTGGTACCCTCAGTGACAGTAGCAAGTAGTTAATCTGATCAATTCATTAGTGTGATTCAAATAATTAGACATCAACTGGTCAAGAATTCAGAATTTTATTATTACAGAAATAATAAAAAAAAGAAGAAAGGACAAAAGGATTCATATGGACATGGCCTTCATTATTTTGTAGTACTATTTGTTAGGCATTGAAAGCCATATACTGTGGTACCTAGGTGCTTCAGTTGGTTAAGCATCTGCCTTTGGCTCACGTCATGGTCCCAGTCCTGGGATTGAGCCATCCGTCAGGCTCCCAGCTCACTGGTAAATCTGCTTCTCCCTCTCTCTTTTCCCCTCCCCCCAGCTAATGCTCCTGCTCTCTCTGTCAAATAGATAAATAAAAATCTTTAAAAAAAAAAAGAAAGAAAGAAGAAAGAAAGAAAGAAAGAAAGAAAGAAAGAAAGAAAGAAAGAAAGAAAGAAAGAAAGCCATATACTTACTTAAAAGCTACTCAGATGCTGTTTCAACACCTACCACAGCATAATGGAAAACATCTTACCTCAGCTCTAATAAGTTTAATTCATCTCATTGTGTGTTGTTGTTTTTTTAGATTTTCTTTATTTATTCATGAAAGAGACACAGGCAAGACACAGGCAGAGGGAGAAGTAGGTTCCATGCAAGGAGCCTGACATGGGACTCGATCCTGGGTCTCCAGGATCACACCCTGGGCCGAAGGTGGGTGCCAAACCGCTGAGCCCCCCGGCTGCCCATAATTCATCTAATTGTTATTAAGAATCCCACCCTATCCAAGGCACCTGGTGGCTCAGTGGGTTAAGCATTTGCCTTTGGCTCAGGTCATGATCTCAAGGTCCTAGGATTGAGTCCCACATTGGAGGCACCCTGCTCATCAAAGAGCCTGCTTCTCCCTCTCCCTCTGCCCCTCCACTCTGCTCATGCTCTCTCTCAAATAAATAAATAAAATCTCTAAAAAAAAAAAAAAAAAAAGAATCCCACCCCTTCCAACAGCCTTCTGCAAGACCCCACTGCGATTTCTTTCAGTATTTCTCAGGAGGATGGGGAAAACACATGACTATTCCCAGTTTACATTTCATCCCATTCACCCATTCACTTCAATCTCTTTTGCAAACCAAAACCTTTCCATTTCATTTATTTACATATACAAATGCCTCACCCCAAAGATTTTTGATGATTTAAATATTGTCACTTAACACTAACTTAAAAATTCCCTCTTTTTTCTTAGTAGGACTGAAATCATGGATACAAATATAAATAAATATTTACAGTAGTGCCTTTCAAACAATAAAGATCTTCAGAATTTTGTATCTTACATTAGCAGACAGACATAATTAGTATATATTAAGCTCTAAATCCTTGAAAGGGTAAACAGGCCTGAGAGGTCAGGACAATTGAGGTTTAAAGTTATAAGGTTGTGTCAGTTTTGTTTTTCCTAAGAAGCAGTTGAGAAACCAACAATGTAGAATTAAAAAAAAAAAAGGATCAAATATCTTAGGAATTCATTAAGATATTTCACAGATTCCCAAAACTATATTACTCATGCTTTTGAACCTGTTCTTTTCCTCCTTTATGAAATGATTCCTTCAATTCCAAAGTAAAGTTCACACTGAACTTGACTGTAAGATTGCATAAAATAAAATTTGATGAATTACATCTAAGAATAAGTTGTGCATTAAGAGCTATCTTTAAGAATGCTCATTTTAAAACAAAGGTGATTTATAATCCCACAATACCATGTATCCCACAATTTTGTCTTTGTTAGAAAATGGCCCAAATGTGGCTGGGCATAGATTGCACCTCTGAAGTGCTGCATTATCAAATCTAGTTAGGGTGTAAATTTTTTTGGCGATTTCTAGTAAATAAGGAAATCTTCTATCTGGAAGGCTTTCCTTTAACTTCGGGAGCCACATCGCAAATTCTGGTTCTTTTCTCTTTACAAGATAGGTTAAATCTCAGTTTCTTCTTTGAAAGAGGAAGTCTGGGGTTTTAAAACTTTGCTATGTGACTTCAAGGAGCTGCAGCAGAAATGCAAGTTTGGCTTTGGCGAAAGGGGGAGAATCCGGAGTTTATAAATGTCACAGGTATTTCCAATAAATTGGAGGTCACCAGAAAAGATGTTAGGATAATAAATCTAGCCTCTAAGTATACACTCCCTTTACCCAGCGGGGAGCCTCCTGGGATCATTTGTCTGCTGTTCATTATCTTGTCTGCATTATTCAACAGCTCTGTTCTTGCTCAATGGGTTTCAGAGAGCTTTTAACAGCTGCAGGAACCTCCAATTTTTACTTAAGTTCTTTTTCTCTTTGTAATAGGAAAAAAAAAAAACACCTTAAAGAACTGGGAAAGAAAGAAAACCTGTCTTTGATGCCCATGATCTACCTACATAATTGAACCAGTGTCAAAACTGAGCTTGTTTATTTATTTAACATTAACTGTATCAATGTTATAATGAAATACTTGGGATGCTAAAAGAAAACCTTATATTGAAATGCTAAGAATATAAGAGTTTAGAATATCTCAAACCATCTAAATTATATAACAAAATGGCATCTAAATTATATATATTTTTAAATCCCAAGCCACCTAAATTATACAATGAAATGGAAAAAAAATTTCAATGTATTTTCCTTTCAATTTTTTTTCCTTTCTACTAGAGTGTATTATGCCAAGCAAAGTCAGTCAGAGAAAGACAAATACCATATGATTTCAGTCATATGTGGAATTTAAGAAACAAAATCACTTAATTTCTTAGAGATGCCAAGGTTAGCTCTATTTTATGAAAAATCATCTTTTGTATAGGACACACCAGGGAAGTTTTTTTAAATCACAAAAAAATCTACTACTGGATTAAATGAGAAAATAAGCTTTGGAGGAAGGGGACGGGGGAGCCAGTTTATTAACTCACCAGGTAAAAACCTGTGCACTGGATTTGTTTCAATTAGGACATACATAGCTGCTCTCAGGTAAACTAGTTTTCAGGAAGATTGACATTATTTATGATCATGATCTAATTTAGTAGGACTCTCTTGAATCTAACTAACCTGAAGATGTAGTAACATACAGTATGATATTGTATTTATCAACTGGATGATGGATAAAGTGAGAGTTTTGGCAGTGACCAGAAGGAGGAAACCTACTTGAAAGTAAAAATACCTTATGACAAGAACTGCTAGAAATGACTAGAAGGAACGGACAGAGCAAGCATTAAACTGGCAAAGTGCTAATGGAAGTGCTTTGGGGACTTACCAAGTGCTGACTCTCACATAAGTTATGTGAGACTCAGAGGACCCATGAGTACCACCTAATCAAGACAGTGAAGCCCCACTATGATCAATGTGTAGTAGCCCCAAAATCTAAAGATAAAGAATATAAAAAGGCTAAAGTGAATGAAAGTTTCTAAACAAAACAGCATTTAGAAATAAATCTAGCACTGGGTGTTATTCTGTATGTTGGTAAATTGAACACCAATAAAAAATAAATTTATTATTTAAAAAAATAATTTAAAAAATGAAAAAAAAAAGAAATAAATCTAGTTGGAGCACCTGGGTGGCTCAGTAGTTGAGCATCTGCCTTTGGCTCAGGTTGAAATCCCACCATCCTGAGATCAAATCCCGAGTCAGGCTTCTCTCAGGGAGCCTGCTTCTCCCTCTGCCTACATCTATGCCTCTCTCTCTATCTTTCATGAATAAATAAATAAATATCTAAAAAAAAGTCTAGCTCCTGTCCTTAATAAGGAACTATTTAGTTATCCAATGATAATGTGATTTGCAATTGAAACTACGTGACCCTCCATTTTTCTATAAAGGCCATGCTTTCAACTAAAATGTGTTCAGGATGAGAGTGGAAGGAAGGAATACTTGTGGACAAAATAAAGACATCTAAACTTGCTCCTGTGGCCCTGAGATTCTCTGATCTGCAGCAAGAGAATAAGGTCTGCAGAGGTGACAGTCCATGTCCAGAATGGAATGTCTTGATCTATGTATAATAACAAGGGACTGCAATTTCCTAGCATTAGATCATCATATTAAAAACCAAGGGAGCTTTTCAGCACCACCATTTGATCAGATTAAGATCCTTAGTGTTGTACAAAACACAGCTCGTTAGCCACCCAAAGTCTGAAAGCATCTCTAAAGTGGCATAGAAATGCTAAGTAGTCTCAGACACCTGGACAATGCCTGACATCCCAGTAAAAACCAAAGACCTCCTCAATTATCACGATATTTGTTAGTGCAGAAAATCTAGATAATAAGCTGACTCTGTGATTGGGAAATATGTAAATAAATGCCTGAAACTTTTATGCAAACCCTCCGTGGAGTTTTATCTGGGCCTCCCAAAGCACATTAAATACTATGGAAGCAAATGTGACTTTTGTCATTTGCTTTCTAAGATATAAGAATAGCAGTACAACAAAACTGTTAAAAGCTATACACTGCCTTTCAAAATTATTTTCTGAATTATTAAACATCCCAAATCTGAAGCTACTTTCTGCAACTATTGGAATTCAGTACACAAAAGTTGCATTTGCTCTTGAATATCAGATTCAATTTTGCATTTGCTGTATGTATTAAATTCTTTTCTTAGTTTTGCAATTCTCATCATTGCCATTCTTTGGTATGCAGTCAGCGCATAATGAAAGGTTTAAAATGGGCCACCATTAAAGCAGCTCCAGCCCTACGAAGTGGGCACCAAGAATGACTTTGTGAAAATAACTTTAATGTTTTGTTTTTGTCCTTAATCTCACCAATGCTAGAGTTAAGGCTTGGTTTTCAACTGTCAGGGAAAAGATAAATAATTCACCAATATTTTCCTGGCTGATTTCGGTAGTTTGCCAACCACGACAACTTATATAACAGTAAGTAAAAGCCAGACTCTCCCAAATGTGGCATTTATACCCCAAATATCTTTTTAAAACCTTCCAATGTAAGAAAAGCGCTGATGTAATTAGGGAGAAAAGAGGGCAGTAGTTCCACCATTTAAGTATAAATAAACTGTGTGATGTTAAACGGACTTTTCTCTTTTGCAGGTTTACAGATTGCTTTTTACTCTCTGTACTTTTTGAGAAGATGCCCTGGCTTCAGGGTAACTGGAAACATCTTTATTCAGTTTATTGCTTACTATCAGTGGTTTCTGCTTCACTCCAACTTCCAGATCAGTCCATGAGAATCAAAGGGATTTTTTTGGAGGTGTATATGGGGCGGGGAGGGGGATGTCCTTGAGACAGTTTAATGCTTGCCTTTATCTATCTAGTTTGCCCAGAGAGTTTTGTGTGTGTGGAGCAAATTGTTGATAAAAGCAGACATAAAATTCTAATTTTAGTGTCCATAAATAAAGTCTTATTGGGACACAGCCATGTTCACTCATTACACATTGTCCCTGGCTGCTTTTGCAGTCGATGCCAGGGTAGAGTAGTTGCTGCAGAAACCATCTGCCCTGCAAAGCCTAAATAAAATATTTGCTCTCTAGCTATTTACAGAAAGAGGGGCTATACCCTATACTAAAGGTAATACGAATTTTATTCTATTTAAACAACTATAGCTCCAAAACTTTCTAGAAAATGAATTCATTCCTCACCATTGTTTAATCATTTGTGTATTTTCATTTCATTTAAAGAAATTTCTGCCTCTCGAAGAAATATATTGCCCATGTCAAACGTTTTTAAATTTGTGATTGCTAGAAGAATAGCACAAAGATTAGCACTTTTCTTCTCCTTATTTCTTGTCTTCGAAAAAAGCTCTCTTTTTATCTCTCCAAATTTTATAAAATTGACCTCTATAATAGTTGAGAAATTCCAAAACCCTTAGAAATGAATAAAAAATACTAGCTTCTTCTCAGGCAGTGCCAAGAGGACTATAATATATATACTTTCCCAAACAAGGCTGACAAACTTGGCCACTGAAGCAGCTGTAAAAATGGAAATGCAATCACAGAAGGAGTTATCAGCCTTATGAATTGAGGCGTCTTGACACTACTTGACATTCATTCTCAATTACCAAGTTCAGGCTTCTTGCCTTCATTGAGCAGCACTACAGAGCACCTCACATAAATGAGTGGATTCTGGGCAGCCATGATGGTGTAAGTAGCATGCTTCACTTCTTCAAAGGACTTGGGTCAGCCAACAAAGCTCTGAGCATTAAATTATTTCTGACAGCAGCCACAAGCTATTAGAATGTAACCCGCCTCTCTGTTTCAGATGTTTATCTTGGAAGAAATCACTCACATCTTTATTGCAATCGTAAAGTCTGTTGTAATGATAAAAATAAAAAAAGACATTTAATCTCTACCTACACTCTGGAGCAAAGCTCTGGATGTATTAATTGTCTTCCTTCACACTTTCTTCACTTCTACGTTATAGGGTAAGACTTGTAGAAAGAACAGAATGGAGAGGAGTCGCTATGGAATCAACAGGACGGGAGTTCAGGATGTATCAGATAACTTGTCTCCCTAAGAATAGAATATGGGTGAAAATGACTATAGAAAGTCATGTTTAGGGCAGCCCGGGTGGCTCAGCTGTTTAGCGCCACCTTCAGCCCAGGGCCTGATCCTGGAGACCCGGAATCGAGTCCCATGTCGGGCTCCCTGCATGGAGCCTGCTTCTCCTTCTGCCTGTGTCTCTGCCTCTCTCTCTCTCTCTCACTTTCATGAATAAATAAATAAAATCTTTTTTTAAAAAGTCATGTTTATCTAGACATGCATGGTTTTGTTGCAAAGCGTTTTTGGTAACCTCATGAATTATAAGATAAAGAAACACCTAAAAAAAAAAAAAAAAGAAACACCTATGTCTCCTTTGAGAATTTGACATTTTGTACAATGTTAGAACCCATAGGAATTTGTATTTTATGTACTCAACTTTTTATTGAACATCTAATATACACCAGACAATGTGCTAAACAAATACATGTAAAACTTTCAGTGGTGTTCAATACTTTTAAGGAAAGGAACATAGTACTTTGAGAGTTTAGTAGAAATGGTCTGCATCAAGTTAGGGGATGAGCAGGTGTCAAGGAAGCTTTCTCTGAGGAAAGGGCATTTTAAATTATGATGTGAAAGAAAAGATGATGATGCCAGGCAAGAAAAATGTTCCATAACCAATGGTCAATTCCCATTGGGAAGGAGTGTGGTCTTTTTGGGTGAGTGAACAGGTCAATAAGGTTTAGAGACATATTCCATCAATTTTGATCCAAAACATGAATGATATTACACTTCCCAGGAAGATATAGTGATTGAAATTGAGATTTTAACTTTTAAGAAAGAAGTGTGTTATGAGCTAAATTATTTGATTTGTAATTGTGCACTAGGTTGATTAAATCATGTGACTAATAGAAAAATTAAAGTTCTGTAAGATCCCTGACATAAAATCAACAAAATGGGTTCATTATCTGAATTTTCTCAGCTTTTCAGTATTATTCTAGTCATAAAAAGAGATTACAAGGTATGGGGATAGAAATTTGCTTCCTATCTGTGCCCACATTACCATGACCAAGATCCTTTGATTCTAGAAACCATTTCCCTAGGAAGGTGCTCAAGAAGAAGACCCAAGAGTTCTAGGGCCATGTTGCAACCTTGTTTCTTATAAAATCACATATGACAAGAAACCCCTTTCTTTCTTTCTTTTATATAGGGCTCTGACAAATAAATTACTAAGGAAAAGGCCAGCAATTCAATGGGAAAAAGTGAATAAAGGATTTACACAGGCAGTTTACAAGAAATACAAACAGCCTTGAACATGCAAAGATGTCCAACCTCCACTCCCAATGAAAGTAGGTCAAATTAAATTATTTTGAGTATCAATTTAAATGGCTCAATGAACAAAAGTGAAAACACTTGATAATGTTGAATTATGGTACAGTTTGGGGAAACTTCATCTTTACTGTTGATGAGAGTGCCAATTGGTACTCTATTTGTGAAGAAATTAACAGTGTGTATATGAATGAAAATTGACATATCTCTTGACTGGGTGATCTCCAATCTAAAATTTTATCTTATAGCTATCTCACTACTTAAAGAAAGAAATATATCCAGACACCTGGGTGGCTGAGTGGTTGAGTGTCTGCCTTTGGCTCAGGTCATGATCTCGGGATCCTAGGATTAAGTCCCACATTGTACTCCCCACAGGGAGCCTGCTTCTCCCTCTATCTCTGCCTCTTTGTGTCTCTCATGAATAACTAAAATAAAATAAAACAAAATCTGAAAAAAGAAATATATTCAAATGATTTTGAAGATATTGTGGTAGTAATTTTTGTAAAAGAAATAAGAACTGGAAGCAGCCAAATTGCTCAGCAGTTGGCTTCTGGATAAATAAAATACACTTTCCAGGTGATGAAATACTGTGCAGCCTTTAAAAGAATAAGGTAGGTGTAGCCCTGTTTACTGACATGAAAAGACCATCAACATATTGGAAATACAAAAGGCAAAATTAGTATTTTTCTAAAGGTAACCCAAACATATATGTGTATAGTGTGTGTGTGTGTGTGTGTGTATGTATATTATGGGGGCTGAATTTTGTCCCCCCCCCAAGTCATATGTTGAAGCCCTAACCTCTAATATCTCAGAATACAGTTAGTTATACTTGGAGATAGGACTATTAAAAGGGTAATTAAGTTAAAATGAGGCCATTTAGGTGGGCCCTAATCCAAACCTTCTGATGATGTCTTATAAGAAGAGGAAATTAGAACACGAGAGACATGAGGGACACACATACACAAAGGAAAGACCAAATGACTATATAGCCAGAAGGTGACTATCTGGGAGCCAAGGAGAGAAGCCACAGGAGAAACTAAACCTGCAGACGCCTTAATCTTGGACTTATTCTGATGCTTCTTTTTTTTTTAATTTTTTTTTATTTATTTATGATAGTCACACACGGGGGGGGCGGGGGCAGAGACACAGGCAGAGGGAGAAGCAGGCTCCATGCACCGAAAGCCCGACGTGGGATTCGATCCCGGGTCTCCGGGATCACGCCCTGGGCCAAAGGCAGGCGCCAAACCGCTGCGCCACCCAGGGATCCCTATTCTGATGCTTCTATGCCATGTTTTTTTTGTTTTGTTTTGGTTTGGTTTGGTTTGGTTTTTGTTTTTTGTTTTACCTAAAGCTGACAAACTGGTGTGTTCTGAACAGCAGGTTCTTTACCTCTCCTGGCAATTCATTTCATATTCTTAAAGTGAATTGCTACCCACTCATTAGTAATATCTCAGAGTCAGTATGTCTAGAGAAGAAAATGCTATCTGAGAGGTTTAGGTTATTCCTATAAACAGAATGGCTGTTTTCCCAAGTAGCAGAATTACCCCGACTAAGGCTTGGTGAGGAATAT
Source organism: Canis lupus dingo (assembly GCF_003254725.2). Lineage (NCBI taxonomy): Eukaryota > Metazoa > Chordata > Mammalia > Carnivora > Canidae > Canis > Canis lupus. The sequence goes on along the minus strand of NC_064243.1, from coordinate 81,575,738 downwards.
GGGACAGTGGAATCTTGCATGGGATAATTTGACTAAAGGACTTCTAAGGTTAATCTAGCATCAGATGCGATGCATGTGGGATTGTAAGAGTCCGAAATGAGAAAGATCGGCGAAAGCTGATATAGTAAAGAGGGGGAATATTCATAGAATTGTCAGAACTTGAGCCAAGACTTCAATGATGGACAACATTTGTATAAAAAGCAGAAAAGTTTGTAGGCAAGAGAAATATAGAGTTGTAAGGCCAAGTTCCCACCCTGGCAGGGTGAACACGGTAAGGCCATCCGCCCCAAGAACTTCTGCCAAAGGTGCAAGGTCCAAGACCAGATAAGTGACCAACACAGAGTTCTATTTCATAGATAGAGGCCACAGCAAAAGAATAGAGGGGTGAGTGACCACTTGGAGGGAAATCAGAGTTGTGCCCAGAGGAGCAGATAAACATTTCTGGTCTGAGAGATGAGGCAAAACCATAAGTAAAACAAACCCAAAAGTCAGAAGGCAAAATGATATAAGAGTTTGGGAAATGGAATGCAAGTCAGTTTAAGATAAAACATTCAAATGGAGGCCATGAAAATCTGACAGTGAAGTAAACTCATTTTTATACAGTGTTCTGGGATGGGTTTCCAGGGGTGAGGGGTGAAGGGCTGGCACAATCAGATGAGGTCTTGTAACAATTATTTTGCAGAAGACAAACTGGTGCCCAGAGAGGCTGGCTTGCCTATCATCATGTAACTTGAGGATGATAAGCATGCAGAGCAAAAAAGAAGATGAAACAATTGAGGATTTATGGTTTTTGTTTGTCTGTTTGTTTTGAACATATAGGAAATTGCTTGAACTACAATTAAGAGCGTGTCTAGGAAAATAATGGGAAGTAAAGTGGTTCTGATTTTGAGAAGCACAAAAAATGGCAGAGAGTAGACATAGAATGTTGTAAGAAAATATCAATTACTACAAGCTGAGAGGATGAAAACATTCATAAGAACAGAGAGAAAGATGCAAATAGGATGGTGTGTTGTGTGTGTGTGTGTTTGTGTGTGCATAATTATTTTTAATGGAGTCAGAGCTGATACACTCTCCCAGGGATAAAGCCCTGAGAAGGAAGGTGGGGAGAGTAGAATGTCACCCAGCTTTGTCCATTCAGGCATTTCAATCATCTCCTCAAAAAGAGAAATCATTTATGATTATACTGTACAAGTCTATTTATATCCTATTATTTTTAATTTTATTTTTAATATATTTGTACTGTATGATTCTATTATGGCATATATCATTGTGTATAAAATGACTTTTTATAAAAATGAGGACTTTTAAAATAAAAATGAAGACTTTTTATTTTTATTTATTTATTATTTTTTTAAATGAGGACTTTTTAAAGAACAGAAGCAACTATGAACTGTACATGTATTTGTAGTAAGAGGGGTGATACAACGGAAGTCTGTGGACGTCCTATTGCTTCAATGCCAGAAAGATGAAATAACTCTTATGAGAAGAGCTCTTTGAGGACATAAAACAGGTATTTGCCCTAAGGAATAAATGAGGACTGTAATTGACGTAAATAATTCTTTTTTTAAAGATTTTATTTATTTATTCATGAGAGAGAGAGAGAGAGTCAGAGACACAGGCAGAGGGAGAAGCAGGCTCCATGCAGGGAGCCCGAGGTGGGACTCGATCCCGGGTCTCCAGGATCACGCCCTGGACTGAAGGTGGCGCTAAACCTCTAAGCCACCTGGGCTGCCCCAATAATTCTTTCTTTAAAGTTAAAAAAAAATTATTTAAGTAATCTCTACGACCCAACATGGGGTTCAAACCCATAACCCCCGAGGTCAAGACTCACGCACTCCTCTAACTGAGCCAGCCAGGCGCCCCCAACATAAATAATCTTTAAGCTGTAGGTTTTTAGGTACATAGTTTGGTAATAAGATTCTTAGAGCAAGATTGGTGGTCAGATTCTTAGGGCAAGATTTTATTTGACCATTTGGAAGAAAAAAACACTGTTGGTCTTTAGTCTCGACAGGGTAGTCAGAATTGTCTTTACTGCTACAACTACTATTCTGTCTCTAGTGTTATTACTATAATTTTATCACTCCAGCCAGAGATGACTATCAAATTGTACTTTTAAAATGTTGTTACTGATAGGTGGTCCACACAGTATAGTAAGAATGATATGAATATCTCAGCATTTGCATAAGTAAGCTTTCTATAATGAAGCTCAGAATTTTTATAACATGCAAAGCTTAATAGAGTGCAATCTTATGAAGACTTCGCCTGAGCGTCTGACCATTTACTTAAATAACAGAAATTGCTAGTAATTTTTAAGTATGTGCAAAATAAATCAAAAGCTTAAGTTTCACAAGTTCTAGTAGCATAAAATTGCTTTATTTGTATCCAAAGCCTTAGAGAATCTATAGTTGACATGCCAACAAAATATCATAGGTGAAGTCAAATGGCCTAGGAGACCAATCAAAAACTCCTCTGTGACACAGTGGATCAAAGAACATTGAGGGAAGAAGACTGAAATAGAAATGGAGAAAAAATAGCAAAACTCCATAGTATTAATAAAACATCAACACTATTTGTAAATGTTCAGCAAATTATAGTCAGCCCTGGAAAGGTTTAACATAGGTAATGTGAGTCTTTGCCCTGAGCCTTGTGACCATATACAGTATATACTTCCCATTTCACCAAACACAAATATGGCTATTACAATGAAAAGAAGACAATTTCCTATACATCTGGCAGTTTCAATCATCATTTATAGCTCACAGGGGCAGAATTTTTATTAATTCAGTGTGTAGCATCTGCAGTCTACATCATTTAGTCAGAGTTCTGTTCCTGGACTCCTTAAGTGATGTAAGTGTCTACAATATTTCCAATTGTATCTACAATAAAGAAATAAAATTTCCAATCGTGTTTATAATAAAGAAATAAAATATTTTAATATATCATTAAAAGCTGTGAAGATATCATGGATTCTGTTGTGAAAAATTTACAGTAAGTATTCCAAATTATTATCTCATTCTTTGAATATTTTTATAGATAGGGAAGATAAAACTCAGAAGGATTATTTGGCAAAGTTGGAACTATAGCCTGTGCTCTCATTTCTAAACCAAATATGTTATTCATCGAACTATGTTATGTTCAAAAAAGCAGAGTTCCCTCCAACCTGTTTATAAAAGCACACTTTCACTACTATCCAGCATGGGAGTTCAGCCCCAACAGTCAAGTGTGGCAAGTGTCTGTTCTGCTTATTGATTATCTGTTCTGACTGAGTTTTTAGTATTTTAATATTATCCCCTTCAATATACCTATTCAGAGAGGGGCATCTGGGTGGCTCAGTGGGTTAAGCATCAGGATCTCAGCTCAGGTCTTAATATCAGACTTGTGACTTCAAGCTCCTCATTGGGCACCACGCTGGGTGTGGAGCCTACTTTAAAGATTAATTAATTAATTAATTAATTAATTAATAGGCGGCACCTGGATGGTTCAATAATTAATCCTCTGCTTTAGCTTAGGTCATGATTTTGGAGTCCTGGGATCGAGCCCTGAGTTGGGCTCCCTGCTCAGCTGGGAGTCTGCTTCTCCCTCTGCCTCTCCCCTCCCTGCTCATGCTCTCTCTTCCTCTTTCAAATAAGTAAATGAAGTCTTAAAAAAAAAAAATAGGGCACCTAGGTGGCTCAGTCATTAAGCATCTGCCTTTGACTCAGGTTGTGATCCCAGGGTCCTGGGATTGAATCCCCCATAGGGTTCCCTGCTCAGGGTCTACTTCTCCCTCTGCCCCTCCCCGCCTCGTGGGGACTCTCTCTCTCTTGCAAAAATAAATAAATAAAAATCTTTTAAAATACAAAAAATAAAAGTAAATAAGAAAGAGTACAGGGAACAAATACATTCTGATTAATTGCATAATATAAACATTAGTCAAGTTACTGATTTTTGTTTAATGAAAGATATATGTAACTATTGAATCACTGAATAAACATTGGAATTTAACCAGTGTTCAGATTTATTACACAGGAATATTTAATTGAGAAGGCAATAAAATAGCAAGATGAACAAAATTTAATCCCTGAAATAAAAAGTAATTATTTTCATTGGATTCTATATGTAATCCTGAAGTCATATTTTAATATTGTATTTTATTCACTTTACATGGTTGTAAATATTCCCCGTCGCTACTTAATTTTTCTGATCGTATTTCAATGGCTGTATACCATGTATATAGTTTTGATGTTAACTATGGCATTATCACTTTAAGGTTAAATGTAGAGACACTTGGGTGGCTCAGCAGTTGGGCACCTGCCTTCAGCTCAGGTTGTGATCCCAGGATCTGGGATTGAGTCCCGCATCGGGCTCCCAGCGAGGAGTCTGTTTCTCTCTCTCAGTCTGTGTCTCTCAAGAATAAATAAATAAATCTTTTTTTTTTAAAAAAAAAAGGTTAAATGTAATGGTAATAATGTTTTTGGTAAACCTCTTATATTTGAACTTGTGTGATACAAGCCACTAAAAATGTTTTTTCAATTAGTTATGTGACGATTTAGGCTTTTGAAATCACTATAATCCTAAGGTGTGAACTTTTTTTTTTTTTAAGATTTTATTTATTTATTTGAGAGAGAGAGAGCATGAGCAGAGGGAGGGGCAGAGGGATAAGGAGAAACAGACTCCCCCTAAGCAGGGAGCCCCATGCAGGGTTTGATCCCAGAAACCCAGGATCATGACCTGAGTTGAAGGCAGGTGTTTAACTGACTGAGCCACCCAGACACCCCAAATGCCAACTAACTTATTTCAACTTGCAAAACATGAAAACATACCTTAAAGGTACAAATTACTTACATAATAAATACCAAATGGTTTTTATTTTTAAAAGTTTTTTAAAGATTTTGTTTATTTATTTGAGAGAGAGAGAGTGAGCACCAGTGGGAGAAGGAGCAGAGGGAAAAGGAGAAGCAGACTCCCAGCTGAGCTTGGGCCTCGACTCGGAGCTTGATCCCAGGACCCCAGGATCATGACCTGAGCCAAAGGCAGATGCTTAACCAATTGGGCCACCCAGGGCCCCAAATTATTTTGATGTAACATAAAACTTAAACCAATATGTTATGTGCTAGTTTGAGGATACTTTTACTTTTTTAATTTAAATTCAAGTTAGTTAACATATAGTGTATTATTAGCTTCAGAGTAGAATTTAGTGATTCATCAGTTGCATATAACACCCAGTGCTCATTCCATCATGTGTCTTCCTTAATGCCCATCATCCAGTTACCCCATCCTCCCACCAACCTCCCCTCTAGCAACACTCAGATTGTTAAGAGTCTCTTATGGTTTACCTCCCTCTCTATTCTTATTTTATTTTTCCTTCCTCTATGTTCATCTGTGTTTTTTTCTTAAATTCCACATATGAGTGAAATCATAATATTTGTTTTTCTCTGTCTGACTTATTTCACTTAGCATAATACTCTCTAGTTCCATCCACATCGTTACAAATGGCAATATTTCATTTTTTGATGGCTGAGTAACATTCCAGTGTGTACATATTACGTCTTTATCTATTTATCTGTCAAGGGACATCTTGGTTCTTTCCATATTTTGGCAATTCTGGACATTGCTGCTATAAACATAGAGGTGCATGTGACCCTTTGAATCACTATTTTTGTGTCCTTTCAGTAAATACCTAGTAGTGCAATTTTTGGGTCCTAGGGCAGTTCTATTTTTAATTTTTTGAGGAACCTCCATACTGTTTTCCAGAGTGGCTACACCAGTTTGCATTCCCACTAACAGCATAAGAGGGTTCCCCTTTCCCTTTATCCTTATCAACATCTATTGTTTCCTGACTTGGTAATTTTAGCCATTCTGACCAGTGTGAGGTGGTATCTCAGTGTGTTTTGATTTGTATTTCCCTGAGGATGAGTGATGTTGAGCATTTTTTCATGTGTCTGTTGGCCATTTGTTTGTCTTCTTGGGAGAAATGTTTGTTCATGTCTTCTGCCCATTTCTTGACTGGATTTTTTGTGTTTTGGGTGTTAAGTTTGATAAGTTCTTTATAGACTTTGCATACTCACCCTTTATCTAATAAGATATTTGCAAATATCTTCTCCCTTCCTGTAGGCTGTCTTTGAGTTTTGTTGATTATTTCCTTTGCTGTGCAAAAGCTTTTCTCTTGATGAAGTCCCAATAGTTCATTTTTTAAATTTTGTTTCTCTTGCCTTGGGAGACATATCTAGCAAGAAGTTGCTGCAGCTAAGGTCACAGAAGTTGCTGCCTGTGTTCTCCTCTAGGATTTTGATGGATTCTTGTCTCACATTTAGGTCTTTCATCCACTTTGAGTTTATTTTTGTGTATGGTGCAAGAAAGTGGTCCAGTTTCATTCTTCTGCATGTAGCTGTTGTTTGGGAATAGTTCTATACATTATTTTTGTGAGAGATAAAGATAAAATACCAACTTTGGTAAATTAAATTGAATGAATATGGAATAAAAAGAATGGAACCCTATTTGTGACCATCATCACGTTACTATAATATGTTATAATAGTAACATAACTGAAAATATTATTTAGATAGTCACGCTATCCTCGTTGTTTAATACTTTGATTGCCACCCCTGCTTCAGACCAACAACACTGTGATTTCATTTGAGGTCAAATCCCTTGCAAGCACAATCGACTGAAGCAAATTTTCATTTCACCAAACCATAACATGTTCCTCCAAGCCTGTTCATGCCAACACAGATCATTTAAGGGTATAATTGTCTGCGACTGGCACTCATGCAAGCTGTAACATTTTCTACCAGCCATTGGGTAGTATCTGGAAAGCAAAGAAACAATTAGATGCTACTGAAAGACAACTGGATTTGAGAAGGAAGGAAATAGAAAGCAAGCCAGCTCTTTTCCACTTCAAACAGGGAGTGATGAGGTTACAATACTGGCCATCCTCCCCTCTTCCAAAAATGTGAGACGTTGGGGAAAGAGAAAACACTGACTTGACTAATAGTAGGATGAAAGCATTTGGAATCTTCTGTTTAGAGAATCCAAATAAAATTAAGAGAATTTCAAGTAAAGGGACTTGGGGTGCCTGTCTAGTTCAATCAATAGAGCATATGACTCTTGATCTCAGGGTTGTGATTTCAAGCCCCAGTCTGGGTGTTGAGCTTACTTAAAAAATAAATAATAAACAAACAGACAAATAAATAGAGGGACTTAAAAACCATCAAAACTTGGGTCACCTTAAGCATCTCTTTAAAAAAAAATTGGGGGGGGGGGGGCGGCCCCGGTGGCCCAGTGGTTTAGCGCCGCCTGCAGCCCAGGGCGTGATCCTAGAGACTCTGGATCGAGTCCCACGTCGGGCTCTCTGCATGGAGCCTGCTTCTCCCTCTGCCTGTGTCTCTGCCTCTCATTCTCTCTCTGTGTCTCTATGAATAAATAAATAAAATCTTTTTAAAAATGTTTATTTCTTTATTTGAGAAAGAAAGAGAACATGAAGGGCAGAGGAAGAGGGAGAAACTGACTCCCCGCTGAGCAGGGAGCCTGATGTGGGGCTCCATCCCAGGACCCTGGGATCATGACCTGAGCCGAAAGCAGACGTTTAACCAACTGAGTCACCCAGGCTACCCTAAGCATCTGACTCAAGCTTAGCTCACTTTTTTTTTTCTTTTTTTTTTAGATTTTATTTATTCATGAGAGACACAGAGACAGAGGCAGGGACAGAGGCAGAGGGAGAAGCAGGCTCCCTGTGGGGAGCCCAATGTGGGACTCGGTCCCAGAATCCAGGGATCATGACCTGAGCCAAAGGCAGATGCTCAACCACTAAGCCACCCAGGCATCCCGATTAGCTCACTTCTTGACTTCAGGGTTGTGCGTTCAAGCCCAGCATGGAGCCCACTAAAAAAAAAAGAAAAGAAAAAAGACACCACCAAAAATTAAGGGAGATGGAAAATGACAATGACATAAAATATCATGGAATTGGCAAATCAAGGAGAGATAGAAAATCAGAAGGTGAATGGAAGAAAAAGGAATGAAAGGAATAAGCTAGGAGAGGGAAAACAAGTCTTAAAAAAGTGACCAGAAGCATGTCAGAAAATATAAAGCTAAATTAAAAAACTGAAGCACAAATACATTATATTTATGTGCTCCTTTTCTCTAATAATTAAATAAATGCGAAATAATATAGTAATGATGCATCATTTTGCCTAACCCATTGGCAAAAATTTAAAAGATTATTAATATCCAGTTTGGGCAAGTAGGTGGGTAAACAGTGTCCTACACTTTTGATTTATTATTTTATTCATTTATAAATAAACTGTGTGAAGGTAATGGGGAAAACCTTATCAAAATATTCATACCTGTTGACTCAACGATTCCCTTTATTGCAGAGATGCTTATACAAGTATGAAAAGATACATGTTCAAGGATATTCCCTGCAGAATTATTGATGAATATGAAAAGTCAGGTGAGAAAAACTGTGGATGAGCAGGGCATTAGTTAAATAATTTATTGTATATCCCTATAGGGAAATACTATCTATAAATCTAAAAGCATTAGGAAAATCTTGTATTAATAGAACACTGAATATATATTAGGTGAAAATGCCTGTAGTATTAGCAGCTTTAATGTAGTAGTTATTATACTACTAAATAACCATAATAAAAAGGTAGTATTTATTGAAAATTTATTTTGCACGTTGTACTGTCTTTTATACGCATTGTCCCCTAATTTTTGCAAGAACTTAATTATGCAAGGAAATGTCTTTATCTGCATTTGACAAGTAAAAGACCTGACATTCAGAGAAATTAAATAATTTGATGCTATTTAGGGCCCAAACTAGGTCCTGAACCCAGAGAAGCTTGGTTCCTAAGTATAGACTTTTACTGTAGACTCCCAAAGTATAGTATGATCTGGCTGTTGTCATTACTGTTTTTAAGAAAAAAATACTCTAGTAAATACATACAGAAAAGAATACAGAGTATTCACTAGACTGTTCATATCTTTCATCTGCTGAGGAGGAAATTTTGAAGTTACATTACATTCTTTTTTATTTCTGCAATGTCTGTGCCTTTATAATAACATATTGTTTTATAGTAAGAAGAAAATCAGTAAGATTAATAAATTGCTTGCTTTCTGAAAGTTAATTGCAAAACAGTATTATAAAATTATTGGAAATGTCTTTAAGCAGTATTCTCAGAACTTCCTAATCAAGGATTCCCCAATGCCAGTCCATGAGCTGAACACATCACAGCCACCTGAGGAGTATTTTATTGCATATACCTACTCCGTAGCCCCAAATGCCCCATCCTATCCAGTTCAGTATGTCTGAGACAGGGCTCTGGAATTTACATTTTTTAAAAGCTCCCCAGGTCATTCTGATACCCAGCCAGGTTTGGGAATCACTGTCTAAGAGAATGTGATTTATGTAGATCAAAAGAGAAAAGAGAGAAAGTGCACCATATGGTCTGTTAACTCTTTCTTTAATTTCATCTTAGACGTGGCTGCATAGGGTGTTACTAAATCATTGGTATGCATAATGCAGCAGATACCTATGCCCGAAAATGTGCCAATAGCTTTGTACATTGAAATATGACAATAACTCATGGTTATCATGGACTAGAGGAAGGGAAGATGTTTCGAAGGTTTTGTAACTGAGTAATTAAACAGGGTGGCATTAGTGCACAGATAGGCATCTAGACGCACAGAGCATGGTACAGAGCGCAGAAACACACCCAAGCACATGTGGGGCCTTGGCCTATTGAAGAGATGGCCACAGATCCCTAAGGATGGATGCATGGGCAATGAGCTGTCCCCATGGGGGAAAATTCATGTGAACAATTAGCAGAATGCCAGGAGCTTATTGGGTATGCAGATTTCTTTTTAAAGAGTGGTAGCTTTTTTTTTCAATCTCAATCTCTCAAATTCCTCTCCTTCCCTAACTGCTTGCTTTCAAGTGATTTCCTCAGCCTCCTTCAAATGCCAGTGTTTCTCTGAGTTCTTTCCTTGGTCACCTGCAATTTTCGTCACACTGTGTGTCCTCCTGGGCCAGCACATCCATTCTCATGACTTTGACAAAGTCCACATCTCTTCTATCTGTTCTTTCCAGGGGAGGTTTCCGTCCAAAGCTGGTTTTTCTAATGCTTAATGGATCTGCGAGTCACCTTACACTTAACACACCAACTCGTTATCATCTGCCACTGCGGCTTCCACCGTAATCACAATCTCAGCTAGTAAAATTACCACCCAACAGGTCTCCCGAGGTAGAAAATTGTGAGTCGTCCTTAACTCTTGCCTTCTTCCCATCAAGGGATCACCAAGTCCTATAATTTACTCTTCAATATTATCTGTTGCCACCTCTCCATCCTATAACCTGTGCCTTAGTCCCAGTTCACAGCACGCTCATCTCTAAATTACCAGTCTCCTGTATAGTGTCCCCACTTCCCACTTTCAGTGTATTCATCATATTCCCATGGAAAGCAGTTTGGCTGAAAATTAAGTGGGGGGAAAAACCCATGCCTGCTATTGCCCTTCTAAAAGGTCTGGTAGCTTCTGCAGATATCTACCTAATGAAGTCCAGATCCCTTGCTTGGCAAGTGACAATAGCAGCAATATCGTACATTGAGAGTACCCATTTTATATATGAGCCAAATGAGGCTCCTAGAGGTTAAGAATCTTCCCCAAGTTGACAGAACTTGTAAGTGGCAGAGCTGGGATTTCTGCCTACATGGACTCCAACCCTCAGTCCATGCTCAATTCCATCTTTTCCTTGACTTAATCCCTCTGTCTGCAGATCTTTCTCCTCTAATAAGCTGTGAAATCCCCAAAGACAGGAAAAATGTCTTATTCATCTCTGCATCCCCAGTATCTAACACTGTAACTGGCACAGAATAGGTGCTTAGTATATGCTTGTTTAGAAAAAGTGTGAGAGGGATGGTGTAGAAATGGCTTTATCCTCCCCGTAGTAGGGATGTTCTAACCTGAACTCCATGAATGAGCTCAGGGAATGCATTTTTCTAGGATAACAGTCCATAAGGTGCATAAATCTCACAAAGCCTTCTGTGACCCCCAAATAAAAATGTTTGGAACTATTTCTCCAGAGGAGAACCAATGAGCAGATGTTACTGTGAAACCAGTTTCAGATCTCTGCAAAGAGGAAATTTATAACAAGGAGAGCTGTTTGAAAATAAAATCTTTACAGCAAAATGTCAAAAGCTCCGGATCAGTGGAAGCAATCAAGCAAAGGGCAGATAAACATGTCTAAAGATATAGAAAAAGGAATCCATAGTCTGGGGGTCTGGAAGCTACCCTAGGAAAATTTCCACACTCCACCTCTGTGATTCTGTGATTCTAAGATGCAGTCCAAACCACATTTATCTTTTCTTCTTTAACTTCGCAAAGTTTTTTTTTTAAGATTTTATTTATTTATTCACAGAGAGAGAGGCAGAGATATAGGCAGAGGGAGGAACAGGCTCCCTGCAGGGAGCCCGATGCAGAACTCCATTTCAGGTCCCCAGGATCACGACCTGAGCTTGAAGGCAGATGCTCGACCACTGAGCCACCCAGATGCCCCTTTCACAAAGATTTGATTACTTTTAGAAGCATCACGGCATCCTTCTCAGTTTATTAATTTCCAGTATTCACCTTAAATGATTATCTTTAGGTTTCTTTGCCTTTCTTAATAAAACTAAACAACTCACATGTAAATTCTGTCAACATCTGCAGGGACTAGGTAGTTCCTATTTTTCAAGTCTGATCTTCTTACTCATTATGAAGCCTGACTGCTCATTTGTCATATATCTTGCTTCATGGTTATTGAGATTTTAGTTTACATTATTTAAAACTTTGAAGCATGAAGTGCAAAAATAACTGTTCTGCAGACCTAATCCCCTCTAATGCATGAATGACTTTATTGAGTGTGGTTATCTTTTCTCCTCTAAGACATTTACTTATTCCGTAATCACTGCTGACATAACAAAAACTGAAAAATATTTACCTTGCCTCTCTTTAACAGATGATACAACGAAAGTCAGTTAAATGGCACGTAGGAGATCTTCTCAGTATCTTTTTCTTACATTTATCTCGTTCTTTGTATCTTCAAGTGATTGAAAGAATGCCATGAATTTTTAAAAGGATGGATGTGGGCAAATGTGGGGGTTATTCATAAAATAATAATAGTAAATGTCTACCATTTTGTTTATTCCCTGAAGTCATCGTTGTCTACTTAGAAACATTTTAAAAAGCATAGTCTTTCATGAGGAGCAGCCCTCAGAGTAAATAAGTAATCCTTTTTATTGATATATTTTAAAGTTCTGTATCCTTGTGTTATCAAGATTCCTTGTTCCACTGTTTCAAATAGTTGATCTTTCGTGACGACCCTTCCAAAATGATAAACCAGCTGTAAAATGGATTATTTCCTCGCTTTTCAGTGCCAGAAGTAGTAAGTGAGGCAAGTGTAAATGACTTTCATTGTTTTTGTTGACACAAGTCAAAGAAAATCCTTGGAAAGAATATTAACTCTGAAGGTTAGATGGTGCCCACGCCTGGTCGATATTTGCTGCCATCTGCTGGTCAAAAGAGAAAGCTGCAAGGAATGGATAAAGGTGTAGAGGGAATTTGATCGGGAGTGTGCTGCGGCATTTTATGTAGGGTGGGAAGGGGTTAATTATCCAGAATGGTGCTTGTGAAAATACTGGCCACCCCAGCTTCTGAACCAGCCCCTTCTCACTGGCAGAGGGGAGATAAGGGCCAGGGGGCTGATGGGCTGCCTGTGCACAGGATATGACAATTTGCTCTGGTCCACGTATTTGGTCACTGACACCTTGATTTCAAACTCCTCCTCCTCCTTCAACTTCAATTGCAAAGCAATGAAATCCATTTCTTATTGCATGATGTAACATTTTCTAAAATGTTGCCCCCGGGGAAAACTGGCTTTTCTTCTTCTTTTTTAATATATATATTTTTAAGATTTTTTATTTATTTGGTGGGGGGATGGAGAGGCAGATAGAGAGGGAGAGAGAGAATCCCAAACAGACTCTACACTGAGCACAAAGCCCAACACAGGGCTCAACCTCATGACCCTGAGATCAGGACCTGAGCCAAAACCAAGAGTTAGACACCCAACCGACTTGCCACCCAGGTGCCCCAAAACTGGCTTTCTTCTTGATCAGAGATTTCAAATATGATTAGATACAGATTACAAAATTTAGATAGAATTTTATAAAAATGTGGGTTTTGATTTTAAAATAAGTAAAGTTCACATAAAAATCTGGATTGTCAGCTTCCCTTGGAAAATTGAAACATCAGACCATGTGGACTCCATTCCCATGTGGTTAGGGTAGGCTCTGGCTGTGTCTGTGAGAGGAGGACTCCTCTCCTGTTATTTCTCCATAGGAGCGCCGCGGTCAGAGGTCACCTATTAATCTTGCCATATATATATATTTTTTAAGTGGATATTTTTAACTTATGTGGGGCAGAGCCTACTGGTCGCCTACTCTTGCATCAGTTAGTAACTGATACCTATATTATCAGGCATCACATGGACCCAACTAAAAATTATATTTCCCTTATTTTCTTGCAGGGAGACAAGTATCAAAGTCTATGGGCTGGGCTTCTGGGACTATTTTTTTAAATGTATTTATCTTTTATTTATTTTTTTTAAAGATTTTATTTATTTATTCATGAGAGACACAGAGAGAGAGAAAGAGAGAGAGAGAGAGAGAGGCAGAGACACAGACAGAGGGAGAAGCAGGCTCCATGCAGGGAGTCCGATGTGGGACTTGATCCCTGGTCTCCAGGATCAGGCTCTGGGCGGAAGGTGGCGCTAAACCGCTGAGCCACCTGGGCTGCCCTTAAAATTTTTTTTAAATATTTATTTTATTTATTTATTTCAGCGAGAGCACGAGTGGGAGACGGAGGGGCTCTGAGGGAGAGGGAGAGAGAATCACAAGCTCGAGATCATGACCTGAGCTGAAACCTGGAGTTGAACACTTAACCAACTAAACCACTCAGGCATCCCTAGGAATATTTTTTAAAAATGTCTGACTCAGCCACAAGAAAATTACTTTTTCTGCCCTTCCATCCTCCTATTTTCTGCCTGAAGACAAGATGGCAGGAGCTCCCACAGCTAGCTTGGATCCTGAGCAAAAATGAGGTTGGGGGTCAGGAGCTCAACATGATGAAAAAAGAACAAACTCAAACCTCTGATAACCATGGAGCTACCTACCATTCCAGCCCTGGACAGTCCCCAGTAGAATTCTTTCAGTTGAGAAGAAAATCAAACTTTATCTTGTTGAAGCCACTTGTTTGAGTTTCCAGGTAAAAGCAGCTAAACCTGATATATCATATCTTTAACAAAACTAGGACAATGAGAGAGGGACTGAGAAGGCTGTGTGTTTCAAGAAATAGAGGAGGTTGCACCAACTCTGCGGTACTAGATCTTCTAACACTTGTAGCTCAGGTTTCTAATCAGCTGGGTTTACAACACAATTAACAGGAGGGGTATGAAAATTAGCTCTCTGAAATTCTGCTCAGTGAATGCCTTTTGCTCCTTTTGTTCAGGTGCTGTCTAGGTCAGTTTTCCTGGAAAACTCCATGCAGGAAGTTTACAGAGAGTGCTCCCAAGAGGGAGGAAGGGAAAGGGAGGGAAGAGAATGGATTAGAAAGAGAAGCCCAGCTGCAGGGCAGTTCCAACAGCTGATCCCCTGAAAGGTTCTGGAGCTGAGACAGCCTTGCCTATGTTGCACTGCAGCTGGACAAGGGGGCTGAGCCTTTGACTTCCCGCATCAGCCAGTCACTGGATGTGAGCTGCCCCTGGAGAGGAGGCATGCACGTGCAGGAGGAAGTGCTCTCCTGCACACTGGCAGTGCTCAGGGTGCGTGCAGTTCGGCTGTGAACCATCTGGGAGGATCAGAAGTTGCAGGAATGAATGAATGAGTCTTGGTCCTGAGAGGAAGCAGAAAGGTCCCTTCCAGCATCCTCCTAGTCAATTATGTATTAGGGCATAATTCATGGATTTTAAGTGTTACATCAGCCTCACTGATCAAATCAGCCTCATAATCAAAAATGATTATTTTCATTTCCCAGTGAATTGGGACTAACAATATTTTTGGCCCTTTGTTGTGTACTTTTGGATCAAAGATAAGGCAGGCTTACACCATTACTAGGATTAGTGGCTGTGAATCGTCAAGCTGAGTAATAATTCAGTGTGCTCTGCCCTTTTAGGTGAAGAGAATATTACCTGTAAAGAGTCAATGAGCAAAACTTATTCAAAGTACTGTATTTAGAGGGGCAGATGTTCAGGGCAGATAGATACCCATCATGAAAAGCAGCTGGGGACCAAGGAGCAGATCTTTGCTCAGGGCAGGTGCCTCTCAGTTGCCTCCCTGAAGTTTCCATAAGACCTTCCTAATCCCTGACAAGTCCCTTACCTCCCATCAATGATGGCTGGCATGGCACCCTCTGGCTTTCCTTGCAAAGCTCTCAGCTGCTCTGTGGACCTGCTGCCCTAATGATTCTGATATCAAGATAAAAATCACTATTGAAGTAGCTTGTTTTTTAAGCAAGGTGAGCTTGCCCACCATATGGGTGTTAATTACAGATCCATGTTAGTTCATTGACTTAAAAGGAGGGCAATTGAACGTATCCGTGGTTTCCACTGATCCCACAGCAATGCTCTTTAATTGCTTGCATAGACTAATGGCTTCTGTAATGCTGAAAATAAACCTTTAAAGTAGGTCATTTGGGAAAATAGAAATTTAAAGATTGAAGAGGAAATTGCGGTTGAGTTCATAGCAATTAAGTACACAGTTTCATAAACAGTATTGAAAAGGGTAATTTCAAAAGTATTCATATATTAAAATATGTATGTACACACTGTACACATATAATTTAATCCTTTACCAAGATTGGGCTCTAGTAAGACTGAAAAATAAGCTCGGTTAAATAGAGTTCCTTTATACGAACCGGATGCAAACACTTTCTCAGATTTACATGACATTGAATGAAATTCTTGACCAAGAAAATGTCTAGATTGGTTGAGATTTGTTAAAATCATTATAACTCTGACCGCATGTTTTATCTTTATTGGTCCTTTTAAGGTACACATACAGCAATGTGTAAAAAGTTAAATGTGCAAGGATTTCTGATTTTATGTCAATTGCACGTCTCTTCTGCCTAAGTGTAGTCAGGATAATATACTTCATAGAATTGAGTGAAAATGCTCCCGAAGAATAGGGACTCTGCTTTGTATACTCAGCACCCAGAATGTTTCTCCTGCATAATTGTAGGCAGCAACATATATTTGTTATATGAATAATGCATAGATGGTGAAATCAGCTACCTGGGGACCAATTCACCTTGATACCTCATAGGGCTGACATCATAGGAGTGGCTATGAAGGCATAAAGCCAGGATGGCTAATGAGATGACTGAATAAAAGGCAGAATCTAAGGGAGTGAAACGAGCCCTAGGAAAGCTCATCATGTAGGGAAGGTTTTCTTTCTTCAGAGATAAAAGCCTTGGCCCTTGAGTATTTCTGAGAGATATATTCACCAAGCCAGATTAAATGAAGTCATTTGATCTAAAGGTGCCTGAGTTGGCTCAGTTAATCTGATCCTCAAGATAGAGCCTACTTTTCTTTTTCTCTTAAGGCCCTGACTTTTACATCCAAAATGATTTCTTAACATTGAAGGCAGGTTTCTCCCCGGGTGGAATCTCTCATCAGTGGAATCTTGGTGTATCCTTTTGTGCTTCTTTCAGTGGGGATCAATCCCTTCCTGCCATTCTAGCTACATTAGCTGTGTTTGATCCCTGTAATGTTGAAGAATGCCCAGTTCTGGCCAAATATCTTGTGAGAAAAATGCTATGGCAGAGATCCTTATTTATTTCTGTCTCTATAACCCAAGTCCACCCACATGTCCTTCTCTGGAGCCTTCCTGATTCCCCCAAGGAGTCATAGGTACTCCTTCTTCTAGGCTTCTGTTACACTTTGAGCATGCATCCATCATGGCCATGAACATGTTGTGACATAACTGGTTGTATGTCTTCGCCCTATAGATTCAGAGCTCCTTGAAGGAAGAAGGTGTCTCTATAATAATAGAGATTGGTAAATATTGGTAATATTCATTAAAAGTAGAGATTAGGGGGCACCTAGGTGGCTCAGTGGTTGAGCATCTGCCTTCGGCTCAGGTCGTGATCCCAGGGCCCTGGGATGAGTCCCACACTGGGCTCTTCGCAAGGCGCCTGCTGCTCCCTCTGCCTATGTCTCTGCCTCTCTGTGTCTCTCATGAATAAATAAATAAAATCTAAAAAAAAGTAGAGATTAGTAGAGTTTGCTGGCTCTCTGGAAGATTTGTGGACTTCAATATACTTGCCAGGAGTAGAGGGAAGATTGGACATGTCCAACTTATCCTTAGGGGAATATATGTTAACTAATATTTATAGAAGTCAATAAAACTTTTTTCCACTGAAACACTTCACTGTTCTCTTCCAGATGATCTATCTTCACTCTGCTGTACAACCCACATTTCATTACAGTATCATATGGCTCAACTTAATAGTATCAGGGAAGATAGAATGTATAAACCCATCAATGCATCTAACAGCTCCAGAAGTATCATTGAATCTTTTCACAAGCTTTGGCATCTTCTGACATATAGAACCTTCCCCTCAGAACCAAAACGTTTTGGCTTGTTTGGGTGGCTCAGGCAGTTGGGTGTCTAACTCTTGGTTTTGGCTTAAGGCATGATCTCATAGGTGGTCTTGAGATCATGTCCTGCATCAGGTCCACTCATTGGGGAGTCTGCTTGAAGAGTCTCTCCCTCTAATCCTCCTCCCACATGTGCTCTCGGGTTTTCTCTCTCTCTCTCTCAAATAAATAAAAGAATCCTAAGAAAAAAAGGAGCTGAAAAGTTTCCATGTAACTCCGGTTTCCTCATAATCTTTGCACCAAAAATGTCACTTGGGTTTCCTCCTTTATGTAAAATATCAGTAGGTAATCTTTACAAGGGGAAAAGATGAAGGTAAAATGTTCTAAAACAAAGAAAAATACAGATGATCACTTGGTGGATTAGGAGATAGGCAACTTGGTGATGTCAGAAGATACTTGGTGGATTAGGAGATAGGCAACTTGGTGATGTCAGAAGATGATTACCGTTCCTAATCTGGTGAACGCAGGTGGGAAAAATACTAATTAATATTGTGCATATTAAAATAAGACATTGTAAAAAACAAAAGAATGAAAAATGTATATGTACATGCATGGATGCGTATATTTCGATTTTCTGTTTATAACTTTTGACAATTATCATTTGTTTTACAATGAAGTAAACTATCAAAATGAAGTGTACTATCAATAAAAAGGAAAAGAAAGAAGGAAGAAGAAAAAAGAAAGGATCTCTTTGTTTAGAAAAAATTAACCACTCGTTTGTGTTTAACAGAAAGAAGAAAAGATCTTGTTTTTTAAATAAAATTAACCATTCATTTGTGTTTAATGGAACAGAGCAGCTGCTAGGACCCATTGAGAGAAAACACTGTCAGCAATTCCACTGACCTCCCTGAAGTGAGCAAGTTGATAGTGGCAAAGTCAAACATGGTAATATCAAGTTCCTGGCTCAGTCATGTATCTCAAAGACGTATTCCTGTCACCAGAAATTACATCCTGCAGACAATAGCAGGCAAGGCGAGGGACAGGAGACAAGGATCAATATGAGTAACTCTGGCAAACAAATTCACTTCAGAAAGCTGGAGCCACCCAGGATCCTGCTGTGGTCAGAGAGGCACTGATGTGCTGGGATACAAGGATTTAGCAGGAGAGAGGGCTCTATTGTCATTATAACCTACATCCTTTGGGCTGTATTCATACTCCAGGAAGGGGAAATATGAAGACATCTGAGTTACATGTGTAACTCTGTTAGAGAAATCAGAAACCTATTTGACTGCTGTATTTCATTTGGTGGTTTTCTGAAATATATCCAACATTTTGAAAACTAAATCATGACTACAAGGACTTTATTAAAGAATCCACGATAAGATACGATGATCATCTTTTAAATTGTAGTGCTCTACTTAAAAAGATAGAAGGTTTAGAAAGATGGAAGCATAGCACACTCTCCTGGCTCATGTGTGTATCAGAACAATATAAATAAGCTCCAGTTACTTGTTTCATAAAGATTTTTTTCTCTTTTTTTTCTCTTTCATTTTTACAGTTCATTTTCCTGACTACGAAACAAATATATGCCAATTGAAATAAATTTATTTATTTCAAACAAACAAACAAACAAACACCTGGAGACAACCATAGTACAAATCCTCCCAGACTACTTTCTATGCAAATGCTTAGAGAGTGCAATAAACATGTCTAAAGTACTTGGCATAAAGCAAGTATTTTGTTTTTGTTTTTGTTTTTTAAAGCTATTACTATGACAATCTTTTTCTACCAGGTGTTTTAACTCAACAATGGGGCACCTGAGTGCCTCAATCAGTTAAACCTCTGACTCTTGATTTCAGTTCAGGTCAATATCTCAGGGTCCTGAGATGGAGTCCTCTATGGGGCTCTGCACTCAGCATGGAGTCTGCTTTAGGATTCTCTCCCTCTCCCTCTGCCTCTCCCCCTTCTCAAGTTCTCTTTCTATCTCAAATAAGTAAGCAAACAAAAAAAAAGTGTATCCTAAATACATTTCCTTTCAAAATTTATATGATTTTTGAATGGATTCAATTTATATAATATCCCCTATTAATGAATAACAAACACTATTTCCTACTTTTTTGTATGATAAACTTTGCAGTAAACATCCTTATTCTTATAGACGTGTATATATGCCCCCCCTTTTTTTCTAGAATTCTTATAGACTTACATATAAACTTCTATTCCAGCTGTTTAATTTCTGGCTTGTTGCTAGAATTTTCTGTGCATTAGTTTCTTCACCTGTAATAATTGATAATTAACATCTGTTAACAGAGTTGTTCTAAGGATTAAATCTTATTATGTTTGTAAAATGCTTGCTACACTGCCTGGCTCAGAGGTAAACTTCAATAAATGGTATATTTTATTTAGAATAATTTACTAAAAGTGGACTGTTTTGATTCAATGTTAAGCACAATTTATTTATTTTTTATTTTTAGACTTTATTTATTTATTCATGAGAGACCCAGAGAGAGGCAGAGACATAGGCAGAGGAAGAAGCAGCTCCCCAAGGGGATGTCTGCTCAACCACTGAGTCACCCAGGTGCCTCTGGTAAGCACAATTTAAAGACTTGTGATATATATCTTGTCAAATGACTGTCCAGAAAGATTATACCAATTTCCACTACTATCACTGATGTCAAGGCTGACGATTCACCATTTCCTTCAGAATGTGGCTACTATCAATATTTTTTATGTCTGTCGATTTCTATAGGTGAGAAGTGTTTTCTTGTTTTTATTTGTATTTGTTTTGTTACTTGAAAACTTGAACACTTTCTCATATATTTATTAAGAATTTATATCTCTCCTGTCATGTATTGTCTATTTAAATCATTTACATACGTTTCTGCTGGAGAGTTCTTTTAAATTTATAAGATTATATTGAATTTTAACATCATGATGTTGGGACACCTGGGTGGCTCAGCGGTTGAGCGTCTGCCTTTGGCTCAGGGCGTGATCTCGGGATCCAGGATAGAGTCCCACATTGGGCTCCTTGCATGGAGCCTGTTTCTCCCTCTGCCTGTGTCTCTGTCTCTCTCTCATTGTCTCTCATGAATAAATAAATAAAATCTTTAAAAAAAAATAACATCATGATGTTGAAAATCCTTTCCTCACTTCATCATTTGTCTTTAAATTTCCTTGGAATATTTGGCTTCAGTGCTATGCTTAGAAAATCTTCCCAATATACCAAGTATATTATTCATCTGCATATATGTCTATGTACAGACATAGATATATATAATCAATTTTCTGTTATTATGTAGATCTTCTGAATCTTTATTCCTGAGAGAAATATATTAAAAATTCTATTTAATGAAATGTCAACTTCTACAATATCTCAAATAGCATATGTATTATGATTCTATGTGGTTTGGTGCATAAAGTGATATAATTGTTCTATCTTCTTTGTAGATTGTACTTTTTATCAACATAAACATTTCTCTTTCTCGTAATAATTCTTTTTGGCCTAAATCCTAGTTTATTTTACATTAATGTTAGCATCTTGAATTTTTCTTGCCAAATTTTCTTATGTTAACTCTGCCTTTAATAGCAATCTTTTTGTGTTTTTTCTTTTAGAGGCATATCTTATGATTTTATATATATATCTATTGGGTTGTTTGACTCAGTCTGTGTCTAACAAGAAAGGAATTAACCCATTCACATTTAGTATAATGACCAATATTTTACTTTTATTCTTCCTATCCTACTTTATATTTTGGCTTAGTATACTTTATTGCCTTATTCTTTAAAAAAATACTAATTTTCTTTGGTATATTGATCATTTGATTCTTTAAAAATCATCCAAAAGCAAAACATAGTTTACAGTAGCTGTTTCACAAACAATTGTTAACTTAGAGAAGTGGTTTTCAACTGGGGGTGATTTTACTCTTAATGGGACATATAGCAATGTCTTGAAACATTGGGTAGAGGCCAGGCATGCTGGTAAACATTCTATAGCGCACAGGGAATCCCCTCCAATATCCAGCCCAACTGTTAATGTTAGATTTAGGTTGATAAACCTTGGCTTGGAGCTAATAACTTTGTTATTTGTTTTAGAGACAGAGAGCACGTGAATTTGAGAGCAAGAGGGAGGGGCAGAGGGAGAGGGAGAGAGACAATCATAAGCAGGTTCCATGCCCAGCATGGAACCCAACATGGGGCTTGATCTCATGACCCTGAGATAATGACCTAAGCCAAAATCAAAGGTCAGACACTTAACCAACTGAGCCATTCAGGTGCCCCAAGAAGCTAATAATTTCATAACCCGAAGCCATATATTTTATTTACCTTGGGTTAGGGGGTAAAAAAATTCTTAAAATGAGACATTTAATGAGTATTTTATTACTTATAAAAGAAAAGTGTAGGTGACAATTTGGTAATAACTCTTTTTCAAAAAATTTTCAGACTAAAATATTGTAGCCATACCACAGAACTTTGGTACCTTACTACTCATTCATCTTCATTTAAAATCTAGTTCAAAATGATCCCTTGCTTACAAGGTATACCTTGTGCCTACTTCTATGGGGAGGTAGGATGGCTTTCTTAAATTTCCTTGTTAGACTACTCAGTGATCATAAAAAGAAGCCAGTCACAACTCCATTCCATTAAGTTCATTATTATAGCATTTTACTGTGCACTTAAAATAGTTACATTTAAAATACTTGGTAGGGGTGCCTGGTTAGCTCAGTCAGTAGAAAGCACAACTCTTGATCTTGAGGTTGTTAAGTTTGAGTCCTACATTGAGGATACAAAGATAGACCATCAGAAAAGCTATTAGTTAAGTCATAATATAATATATGGCCTCACCCGATTCACTTATGCAACTTGCCAGGCACAGTAGTGCTGTGTGCTAGGGATGTAGCAATGAAGAAAACATAGAAAAGGCTTGTACCCAAGGAGTTTACAGTATAAGGAGGCTGTATGAGTTAGTTATTGCTACATAACAAACCACCCACAAATACCTTTAAAAAACCAATCATAGTTAGAATTTCCAAAACATAGGCTGAAAGGCAGCATAACTAAGTCAGTTGGGGCAACTGGGGAAACCCTGCTGACAAGGCACTGTCCCATGTATTGTCCATCCTCTGCTAGCTCACTCTAGGTGTGTTCTTATTGCCTCAAGGGAGAAAGCAAGCTCAATTGAGCCAGTGTCGTTCCAACTCTGCTTACATCTCATCTGCTCATATCTCACTGGCTTAAGTAAGTCACACCACAGAATGTGGTATCAAACAGCAGAATCCTACCCAGTTAAATGACAAGCTACAGAGATGGGTAAAATAATGGAGCCAATGTTGAAATTATTACAAAGGGGCGCCTGGGTGGCTCAGTGGTTCAGCATCTGCCTTTGGCTCAGGTCATGATCCCGGGGTCCTGGGATCGAGCCCCACATCAGGCTCCCAGCTCTGCGGAGAGCCTGCTTCTCTCTCTCCATCTGCCTACCACTACCTCTGCTTGTGCTCTCCTTCTCTCTCTCTCTCTCTCTCTGTCAAATAAATAAATAAAATATTTTTTTAAAAAAAGAAATTCTTGGGCAGCCCGGGTGGCTCAGCGGTTTAGGGCTGCCTTCGACCCAGGGCCTGATCCTGGAGACCCGGGATTGAGTCCCGCATTGGGCTCCTTGCATGGAGCCTGCTTCTCCCTCTGCCTGTGTCTCTTCCTCAGTCTCTCTCTCTCTCTCTCTCTCTCTCTCTCTCTCTCGATGTGGATCTCATGAATAAATAAATAAAATATTTTTTTAAAAAAATACAAAATCTGTAAAAAAAGAAATTATTATGGTGAGAGATATAAATACATATTATAAGAGCTAACGTTAAGTACCATAAGGGAAATAACAGGATATGGAAATAATGTCACAGAATAGAGGTAGGGCCAGAGGAATGGTGCTATTTTTGATAGGGTGGTCATTGAAAGCCTCTTTGATGAGGAGGTTTTTGAAGAGAGACTTTCATGTGAGGAGGAATCATTTAGGGAATTTGAGGAGTAGATGCTAAAAGGTACAGAACAGAAAAATAATGGAATAAGGGAATAAACAAAAGTGAAAAATTTTCATCCAGTAACATAAAATTACAGCCAATTAAATATCTTTTAAAAAGATATAAATCTGCATGAAAAGTAAGAAACCCCTGAGTATGTAATAATACTTAAGTGAGACAAAAATCAATTCAGTAGTTAAAATGTCATAAATGAATTATTGATTTTGATATTTAATCTTAAGTTTAGTTGAAAATATGTTTAGGATTTATTTTAGAAAATAAAGGAGTGGATTTGTAATCATTATTATTTAAAAGATAATTTGTATAAAAAATTTGACCAAATTTGAAGACCCAATTGGAAGGATCCTAAGTCAAAAACTCCACTAGATGGTGCTCTTTCAACTTCCTTTGAGGGAAAACCAAAGTTTGAATTGGTAGCCAAGGCTTGACTCAGCTAATTTAACATTAACAAAACCAAATTAGTGCATCTGACTCAGAATTTCCTTGGCTATAAAAAGCACAGTGTATAATCTAAGAACAGTATAAATGTGATAACTAATAGACGGAGACTACTTTTATTACTAGTAGAAAAATACCATGATTACTTTCAAGGAAGAGATTCTGGGAATATTGTGTTGTGTTCTTTGGGAAATAAGGTCATATAAAATGTGAACATTGGCAAACTTTAGACCTTATCAGGTTTTACTTAATAAGCAATTGTTGAACTAAACAGAGTATTTTAAATAAAAACACACTTCTGGTATACATGAGTATAAATGTGCCAGCAGTCCTTTTTGTTGTTGTTATTAAAAATCTATCCTCCATCTGTGATACTACATGTGAAACATATATATATATATATATATCTACATATATATAACATGAATTATATATATAATGTGAATTGTGTGTGTACTGTGAAGTATATATAGTATGAAGTGTACATATAATGTGAATTATATATGTGTATATATAAAGTACATAAGCTATCTCCACATGACATGGACAATATTATTATTAAAATTCTGGTGCATACTACAACTTCTACATCACATCTGTCTATGCGGATACGTATGTAAACTGGGGAGCAAGGGGTTTGTTTTCTTGTGGCCCCACATACACGCCTGTGGTATGTTGTCAAGACTTAGAGAAGTACATAGATTTAGAAAATTGTTTTAGAAATAATTTGCTAAAAATCTACTTATAGATTAGCATATTTCCAGGCAAGTCGTTGTTAAATAAAGACAAACTGTGATTAAGGCAACCAGAAAATAGAATATGTGGAGGTGACTGTTTGGTTTATTTATAGATCAGTTTAGATTCTTACCAGGAATGTTGTTAGATTGTGATAATAAAAGCATATACTAGAACAAGAAGGGTTTAAATACTGCAAAGTTACAAAAATTAATGTGGATGTGTATTGCGTTAATTAATAAACCCTCACTGAAAATGAATTTTATTTTAATATTGAATTAATATTTTAATATTTAATATTTTAATATTGAATATTGTTATGTGCATTTAAGAATTTGATAGGTGTGGGCATGAACTTAATTTTCTAAATTAAGCATACTATTGGTAAACATAATGTTCAAATATTCTAGTGAAACTTTGGTGATTAAAATCAACTTTTTAAGTGACTGGTTTGGTATCTCTTGGTAGGTAAAACAAAAGACCTTTCAAATATTCACTAAACAGCTAAGTTTGGTTGTGTTTTCTCACTGTTTATCTTTTTTGACAACTCTACAGTTTTAATAGTGTTGACCGCCTTCCTCCTACACATCCATCTGGGATGTCTGCGGCCACCCACTTCAGGTACACTGGCTTCTTTCCTATACCTCCCCTCTCGTGTCCATTTGACTCTTCCATAAATGAGAACGTTTCTTCACTGTTCAATCCTTTGTCAACTTTCCTTTATCTACATTCCTTTACTTCTAAATGGCATCCACACATGGAGTATGGGTAATTGCTTCTGCGTAGGGAGCTCTCAAGTGTTCATATCTTGTCCTGGACTTTCACTGGGACCTCATTTCTTAGCTTCTAACTATCTCTAGATGAACAATACCGTGTCCTGGATATTTTCCCCTAGATTTCAGCTCTCATGGAACCAACCAAAAACAGAGCTTCTCATCATCTGCTATAAAACCAATACCTTGCTTTCATGTTCCAGTTACTATGAATGACACAATCTTGGGATTATTTTGTTTACCTCATCCACTACAGTTAGTTTTTAGAGTTCAAAAATTCTACCTTTATGTCCTCCTTTTCACTTATGCCAGTCTTTGTTTGCTTTCTTTTTCCTCAAATATTTATTTGAGAGAGAGAGAGCACGTGCTTGCACATACACAAGCATGTGCAAGCAGGAGGAGGGGCAGAGGGAGTGTGAGAGAAATCCTCAAGCCCACTCTCTGCTCCATCCCAAGATCCCAAGATCATGACCTGAGCTGAAATCGAGTCCCCCATGCTTAACCCACCGAGCCACCCAGGTGCCCCTTCTTTATGCCTTTCTATTCACTTAGATTGCTGTGACTTAGTTGAGATTCATAACTGCCTTATGCCTAAATGTCAACGACGGCCTTCTGGCTTCTCTCTAACTCAGGACTTTCCCACTCCATCCTGGTCAGTGACTCTTATTTGTGTATTTCAGATTACTTGCATTAATAGGTAAGGTCGGGTAGGCAAGGCAGGGTGACAGAGGCTGGCCTTAGAACTGCACACTGAGGTGGCCCAGGCTCTGGGGAAGGGTTCACGGGAGCAGGAACACACACACAGTCATACAGCCCCGTGTGCACTCAATGGTTTACAAAGGGAGGAAAGCGAATAGAAGCAAGAGATAGCGGTCAATAGTCAGAAGTCTAGATGGGCAGCGGGCTCAGATCCGGGAGGTCTTTCGAATACTGTCTAAATCAAGTTTGGCTCCGGAATGGGGGGGGGGGGTAGGGGAGGGCTGGACTGAATAAACACGGAGGGCAGTGGTATCAGTGGACTGAGCTTGGAGTGAGTCTGCTCACCCCACGGCCCTGTGCCACAAACTGTTAAGACCAGACCCCCAGGTCTTCATAGTGCCGAGCCTGTCTGCAGCCTTCATCTTGACCCACCTCGCACCGCACTGCCTGACCTGCTCTAAATGATCCGAGCCCTGGATCCTTGGATTCATTACTATTCACAGTCCGGCGGTGGCTGCCAGTCCAGACACTTGATGCTCTCTCTGGCCGCGAGTGTGGCTTCCCTGCTCACCTGCGGCTTGCATCCCCTCGCCTTAACGGTACCGCCTCCCTCTCTCAGCCAAACGCGCGCCCGCGCGGACTCAGGGGCGGGTCCCCTCTGCTCCCCGCAGGAGGAGATCTGTACAGAACTCTCAACAAGGTGCAAACGTGGTGAGTAGTAAAGTGAAAGAGAGCTTGAACGTATGCCGGGAGTAGTTACCGCGGGCCGCAGACAGAAGCCCAGGGATGAGTGAACCAAAGGCCCGACGTGGACACCTGGAGGGGGCGCCCTGCAGCTGAAGCCTGGGCCTCGGAGGGGGATCCGCTTCGCTGCGTGCCTCCGGGATGGAGAGGCGGGAAGGCGAGGTTGCTGCCGCCGTCTCGGAGATGGAGCGAGGGTGAGGATTCTGCAAGTTGGGGAAAATGCAGGTCAGAGGCTGAGGCTGCTGAGGCTGCTGAGGCAGTGCAGCCGTCTGGGCCGAGGCGGGTTGCGCGGGAGGCTCGTAAGACACGGGAGGAGCCCGGCAGCCCCGCAAGGAGCAAGCGGCAAGGGGCGAGCGGCTCCTTCCTCCTCCAGCCCCTCTAGCGCCCCCTCTTGGCGGAGCCCAACCAGGAGCCAGCCGCCGGGCAGCCTGCGCTCCGCAGCGTCCGCCCCAGGCCGCAGGCGAGAATACCAGGGCGGGGTTGCAGCCGGCCTGCAGTAGCTCAGCACTTGGCAGGTTTGTCTCCTGCCTTCCACGAAGGTGTGAGTTCTAGGCACGGAGGATAGAATGATGAGCAAGACAATAATAATTAATTGTCCTCAAGTAGCTTATATGATATTATACACATTACAGTGGGGAGAGATAGATAAGTAGAAAACTGTGTCGGGGCGCCTGGGTGGCTCAGGGGGTGAGCATCTGCCTTGGGCCCAGGGAGTGATCCCGGGGTCCTGGGATCCGGTCCCGCATCGGGCTCCCCGCAGGGAGCCTGCTTCTCCCTCTGCCTGTGTCTCTGCCTTTCTCTGTGTCTCTCGTGAATAAATAAATAAAATATTTTTAAAAACCAACAACCCATAGTGTATCAGGTTGGTAAGTGCCCTGAGGAAGATAGAAGGCAGGGAAGATAGAGGAGTTCTGACGGGTGGGGGCAGGTATCAGTGTTAACCAGGTTGGTCAGGGAAGGGCTGAGGAACCGCAAGAGTCTACAAATACAAAAGGAAGGAGCATTCTAGATAAGGGTAGAGGGGAGTGGAAGGCCAATTCTGTAGGGCCTTATCTGCCACTGTGTGGGCTGTGGCCATTCCCATGATGATGCAGGCAATACAGTACCAGCTTTGAAGTACAGAAGTAACATAGCTTTTAGGGGATCCTTCTGGATACTCTTTTTATTTTTTTTTAATTGGAGTTCAATTTGCCAACATAGCATAACACCCAGTGCTCATCCCATCAAGTGCCCCCCTCAGTGCCCGTCACCCAGTCACCCCCAGCCCCCCACCCCCCTCCCTTTCCACCACCCCTTGTTCGTTTTCCAGAGTTAGGAGTCTCTCATGTTTTGTCACCCTCACTGATATTTTCACTCATTTTCTCTCCTTTCCCTTTATTCCCTTTCACTAATTTTTATATTCCCCAAATGAATGAGACCATATAATGTTTGTCCTTTTCCGATTGACTTATTTCACTCAGCACAATACCCTCCAGGTCCCTCCACATTGAAGCAAATAGTGGGTATTTGTCATTTCTAATAGCTGAGTAATATTCCATTGTATACATAGACCACAGCTTCTTTATCCATTCATCTTTCAATGGACACCGAGGCTCCTTCCACAGTTTGGCTATTGTGGCCATTGCTGCTATAAACATTGAGGTGCAGGTGTCCCTGCGTTTCACTGCATCTGTATTTTTCGGGTAAATCCCCAGCAGTGCAATTGCTGGGTGTAGGGCAGTTCTATTTTTAACTCTTTGAGGAACCTCCACACAGTTTTCCAGAGTGGCTGCACCAGTTCACATTCCCACCAACAGTGCAAGAGGGTTACCCTTTCTCCTTCTGGATACTCTTGAGATTATATTATTCTCCCTGGATTCACCTAGACCCTGCCGTTGGAATCTAATTCCGGGTCCAGAATCTTGCCTTCCGCATGTTTCCTCTTTCTCTCTCTATATCTGGCTGTTAGACACCAGCAGGGGGAAGTCCCAGCTGTTCCCAGGCCTCCTGGGGGCTGCAACCTCACTCCAATATCACAGCCTGTGGGGTTTTGTACCCTCTGAACAGTCTCTCCTTAAGTTGCTCATGAGATAGTAATCTACTTCTCTGGCAATGTGTTCAGTGTAGGGAGAGTTGGGTGTGGCTTCATATCCAACATTTGTTCATTCTTTCAACAAGTATGTATTAAAAACCTACATGTATCACATACAGAGTAATTGATATTTTAATATGTTCTGGTAAGGTATCACATTCACATACTTTTCCTTTGTGAATATTTTACCAAGCATCTTGTAGAATCTCTTACTTCCCAAGCTCATCTCATTCTCAGCAGTACCCCCAATCGGACCCCAAATTACCAGAGCCTTTAAGAAAATTATTTCAAAATAATTATACATTTATAGCAAGTTGCCAAAAAAACTACAGGAAGGTCCCTCGTACTTTTCACCCAGTTTCGTCTATAAATTATACATTTATAGTAAGTTGCAAAAAAAAATTACAGGGAGATCCCTCATACTTTTCACCCAGTTTCCTCACACTCTTCATCAGTTTTCTGGGTCAAAACCAGGATGGTACATTGGCACCATCCAGAGCTTATTCAGATTTCACCCATGTTATATGCACTCATTTGTGTATGTAGTTTTATGCAATTTTATTTGATCACTACCACAATCGAGATACAAATGTGCTCCATAAACACAGGTTCCTCCCTGCTAATCATTTGTAGCCACACCTGTTCCTCTTTCTCATACTAACCTTTGGCAACTTCTCATCTGTTTTATATCTCTATAATTTTGTTATACCTTTTGTAAATAGAATCAGCATAATGCCCTGAGATGTATCTTGAGGTTGTGTATAGCATTGATAGTTCTTTCCTTTTGATTGCTGAGTGGTATTCCATGGTTTAGATGTACTACATACGTCTGTTTCCATTCATCTGTTGAAAAGCTTTTGGGTCGTTTCCAATTTTTTGCCTATTATGAATGAAACTGCTATGAACATTCTTGTACAAGTTTTTGTGTGAACACAGTTTTCATTTCTCTAGGATACATGTCTGGAAGTGCAACTGCTGGCTCGTATGGTCTGTGCATATTTAGTTTTTCTGGTTTTGTTTTTATTTTTTTTTCCTTTTAGAAATTGTCAAACTGTTTTCCAGAGTAGCTATTACCATGTTAAATTCCCACAACGAATGCACACATGGTCAATTTTCTCTGCATCCTCACCAGCATTTGGTGTTAACTCACCTCTCTCTCTCTCTCTCTCTCTCTCTCTTTTTTTTTTTTTTTTTTTTTTTTTACCATTTTGGTTGATGTATAGTGATAACTCATTTATGGTTTTAATTTTCATTTCCCCCATAGCTAGTAATATTGAACATATTTTCCTTATTTGCCATCTGTATGTCTATTCATGTCTTTTGGCAGATTTTTGAGAGTTAACACAAATTCACCATCAGGGTTAAGAACTTGCTCACAAACTTCAGTTGGCTCCAATTTTGGAGCAATTTTCCCTAAGAGTCACAGAAGAATATACAATATAATAACATTTCTGATACACCTCTCTTCACCAGTGTAGAGGAACAAATTAAGTTTACATCCACTTTTTAAATGTTCTAAGTGTATGGCATATTGTTGAATGTAATGAAATTCAATTTCCATGGTTCAAAATCTCCAAAGCTGATATGCTTTAGGCTAACAACATTTCAATTAGTATGATAATGGAAGTCTTATTATACTTCATTTGTAGTAATCTTATAATATTAAGCAGTTTTTTTTTGTTTTTTTGTTTTTTAAAAATCCATGCTCATTGTAAAAAAAAAAAAAAGAAAATGACCTAAGTCTCACCATCTAAAGAGAATCACTGTTATACAGATGGCTAACAGACACGTTAAAAGATGCTCAACATCATTTATCATCAGGGAAATACAAATCAAAACCACAATGAGATACTACCTTTCACCTGTCAAAATGGCTAAAATTAACAACATAGAAAACAACTGGTGCTGGTGAGGATGTGGAGAAAGAGGAACCCTCTTACACTGTTGGTAGGAATGCAAACTGGTACAGCCACTCTGGAAAACAGTATGGAGGGTCCTCAAAAAGTTAAAACTAGAATGACCCTATGACCCAGTAATTGCACTAGTAGGTATACAGATTAGAAAGGACACAAGCCCCCCAATGTTTATGGTAGCATTATCAACAATAGCCAAACAATGGAAAGATTCCAAATGTCCATTGATTGATGCATGGATAAAGAAGATGCGTTGTATTACTGAACCATTAAAAAGAACAAAATCTTGACATTTGCAACAATGTGGATGGAGCTAGGGTGTATTATGCCAAACGAAATGTTAGAGAAAGATAAATACCATATGATTTCACTCATATGTGGAATTTAAGAAACAAAACAGATGAACATATGGGAAAGAAAAAATGGAGAGAGAGGTTATCAAACCATAAGAGACTCAACTAAAGAGAACAAACTGACGGTTGATGGAGGGAGCTGGTGGGGTGGAGGATGGGCTAAATGGGTGATGGGTATTAAGGAGTGCACTTGTAATGAGCACCAGGTATTACATGAAAGTGATGAATCACTAAATTCTACATCTGAAGCTAATTTTACCATATATGTTAACTAGCTAGAATTTAAATACAAACTTGAGAAAAAATAAAGATAATTAGTATTAATTGGTGGTCATACTTTTACATTTGTCTCTGTGTGTATATATATGTATTTATATAAATTCTCTGCACACTTAAATATATTTATAATTTATGTTATTGGTGTGATGCTGTTCTGTCTCTTGTTTCTCACAAGCATATATTATTGACTTTCTTCCATATTAGTATAGATCTATCTGCATTTAATTTTAAAGCGTATATAGTAAGCCATTGTGTATGTGTACATTTAACCAGCTTCCCTATTGATAGTTCCAATTTTTTACTGTTATAAATAATGCTTTAGTGAATGTTCTTGTGGGGATAGTCTTTAAAATTTTTCTGTTTTCTTAAGAGTATATCACTAGAAGTGGGATTTTTGAGCCAAAAGTCATGTATGACTATATGTATATGACATATTTATGATACATATGTATATTCATATATACATTCATGTATATGCATATGTATCATAAAATGTCTATATCAGTTTGTAGATGTTTACAAACTGCCATTTAGAAAGATTGTATCAATTTAGACTTTTCCCAACACTAAGTAAAGTTCTTATAAATTTCTTAACCTTTTGGGGATCCCTGGGTGGCTCAGAGGTTTAGCGCCTGCCTTTGGCCCAGGATGTGATCCTGGAGTCCTGGGATCGAGTTCCACGTTGGGCTCGTGGCATGGAGCCTGCTTCTCCCTCTGCCTGTGTCTCTGCCCCTCTCTCTCTCTCTATATATATCTATCATGAATAAATAAATAAAATCTTTTAAAATTTTCTCTTAACCTTTTACTTATATTTCCTTTCCAACAAATTTGTTTTCTTTTTTTAAGGTTTTGGAACACATAAACCCAAATAATTTTGTTTATAATTTTTAAATCATTAACTGAGATGGGAGCACTGGGCTTTGTGAGGCTAGGTCAGTAAAACTTTTTCTGTAAGATGGACATTTTCTATAACTGTTCCTCCAGGAGCTGAATGTGTTTGGGAATGTGATCTGCTTCAATGGCTTTGTTATTGGGCCGCCCAGGCTGCTCCCACAGTGCTAACCTCACAAATGAGGTCAGGAAAAGCAGTACACAAATGATACTTATGGATGGAGGAATTAATTAGGAGGAAGAAAATGTCCAAGATAACTACCAGTATGCCAAAACTTCAAAGATGGAAAGCTGTGGCATTTAAAGCAAGCATAAGCCAGCAAATCCTAGTTACAAAGTTAGGGATTCATTGTAAAGTTAGATCATGTTGCAGTCAGGGTTCACTCAAAAAAAATTTTTAAAGGGATGCCTGGGTGGCTCAGCGGTTGAGCGTCTGCCTTTGGCTCAGAGTCCCGGGATCGAGTCCCACATCAGGCTCCCTGCTTGGACTCTGCTTCTCCATCTGCCTATGTCTCTGCCTCTCTCTCTCTTTCTGTCTCTCATGAATAAAAAAAAAATCTTAAAATTTTTTTTAAATCTGAGCAAACAATGAAGTACAGCATTTTAATTATGATCTGGAGGACAAAAAAACACCTTGACATATTCCCAAATTTGCAACTTGGAACACTTCTTTTTTGGAAGTATTTGAAATTATTTTTCAAGGTCCAACACATATTTGGTTTAATGGTTTAGTAAGTGAAATTATTTTTTACATGATGACATTACTATGTTTTGTCTTATAAATTTTCTCAGATTAAGCAACAAAAAGACTGAGTGCAAAATTGTACATTGTAGTAATTGGGAAATGTGCGTTCATGATACTGCACCTAACATTAGGTAAGAATTCAGTTACAATATGCATCTTATATATATATATTTTTTTTTAATTCATGAGACAGAGAGAGAGAGAGAGAGAGAGAGAGAGAGAGGGAGGCAGAGACAGAGGGAACCCGATGTGGGACTCAAACTCCAGACCGCGGGATCAGGACAGGAGCTGAAGGCAGATACTCAACCGTGGAGCCACCCAGGCATCCCCTTATATACTTCTAATACTTGCTCAGAAGAATTTCTTTCATTACCCTCTATCACTGAAATGCTTACAGTTCTATATTTTCAGCAGTACATCTTTCTTCATCCAATTCTAGAGGATTTTCCAGGATTATAGAAAACTAGTATGAAGTGTTTGCAAGCTATTTTAGATGTATTTTTGGACTGAGTTCTGGAGTTCTTGCACTTTAAATCTATGGTGCTAGATTTAATAGTGGAATTTGTAGCTTCTGTCTAGCTGGCTTCTTCTAAATAATACTACGGCAGTAAAATACCTAATTACGGGTTCTTCCCTTTGCTGGGCATTTCAGCTTCTATCTGTACGTAAAGGTTTCTGTGTTATTCAGGTGCGGTGGTAGGGCAGAGTCAGTAAGAAGTTCCAGGTTCCAGGTCTTTTTCTGCAGAACATTAGTTATGTCACTTGGGATCGATCCTTAACACCTCTGCTTCATTATTGTTAAGATCAAGAGATTGAATTGCTGACATAATAAAGATCCTTCGATATAATATTGTATGAAAATACAATTTATGAACTCATATAAAACAAGATTTATACTGTTTTTTGCCAGGCATTCTTACTTGCAAAGACAAATCTTAAACCTTAAAAAAAAAATTGGGTCCCTATATACAAAAAGTGCTAAAATGATATAGGAATTAACAGTCATCAGAGTCATTATCTGTTGGTGATACTGTGAACCTTAAAAATGAAATCGCCAAAAAAAAAAAAAAAAAAATCGCCAGTTACTTTACCAGCAAAGGATGAGTTTATTTGGGAACAGCAATGAATGACAACATGGGACAGGCAAGCTACTGCAAAACCATAGGCAAGTTCAACAAACAAAAACAAGGCACATTATTTTACGGAGGAGAAATTTGGGAGTTTTTTTTTTTTTTTTTTTTTAAGATTGTATCTATTTATTTGAGAGAGAGTCCTAGTGTGTGTGTGCATATGGGAGAGGGGCAGGGAGGAGCAGAGGGAGAGGGACAAGCAGACTCCCTACTGAGCAGGTAGTCACCCAGGGCTTGATCCCAGGACTCAGAGATCATGACCTGAAGGGAAAGCAGGTGCTTAACTGACTGAGCCCCCCAGGCCCCCCAGGAGGGGGGTGTTTAAACAAAAGTCAGCTGGAGAGAAGCAGGGGTTCAGGGTGATGAAAGTTTCTCATCAGCTGAGTGGCAGGGGTACCTGATTTCTCATAGGAGATGCAGCGTACCTCTTTCCCTGTTGGGGCCTGGTAATTGATGATTCCCTCCCCTTGCGATTCTTCCGTGAAGGGCTTATAATCGACCTTTCTTCCTGTGACTGACATTGGGTGCTAAGGCTCCTTGGCTTCCGCTTCTCGCATTGCCAGTCCCCTTGAGGTTTCCCTTTAATGTTCAGGATGCGAAGGGAAAAAAAGTTCAAAGTACACTCCTACATCTTAAAACCTCAAGAGGGTGGTGATTAATTATAGTTCTCCGTGTTTCACATCCAGCCTCTCTGCGAGCTCAGGCATTCGGTCCTACTTCTTATATAAGACCAAATGGGGGGTGGGATGGGGCTGAAAGAGCTCTTAATTATTACTTAGTTTCGGCCAGTCATTTGGTAAGACTCGAGGGCTGAGTGAGCCTCAGTATCACTATTTCTTGAAGGGCGCTCAGCACCTTTTGGACTGGTTGACTCTCTAGCTCTGAATCTGAAGAGGTTTTCTATGGGATGGAAGGAGCCTCCCGGGGAATAACTTGACCAAAAAAAGCGCGCAGGGAAAGGGGGCGTGGCGTGGCGCCCCAAGGCCGAGCCTACCCTCCACTGCCCTCGCTCCGCAGCCGGGCGGCGGGAGAAGCTAAGTCGCCCTCGGCTCACCCCGGCCCGGCGCTCCGAGCAGGGCGGGGCCGTCCCAGGCGTCCGGACGCCGTAACGATGTGGGGGAGGGGGCTCCTTAGGACCCTCCCTTGAGACGCCCGCAACGTGACGGCCAGAGGACCGGAATCCGCCCACGCCTTGCTTAGGGGCAGGTCCCGCGGGTCCGCGTGCGGGGTCGCCCCTACCCCCAGCGGGTGTAACCGCCGCGCCGGGCCCGCCCCCGCCCCCGCCGCGGGTCCGGACGCCGGCCGGCCGGCGAGGGCGGGCCCGGGGGGGCGGGGAAACTGGCCGCTCCCTACGCTCGTCGCGTCGCCTGGTGATGGGGAGGAGGCGGGTCCTGTTCGGGGAGGGGCGGGCGTCAGAGGAGCGGCCGCGCAGCCGCCCTCGCTGCTCTCCCGCGGGCGTGCCCGGGTCGGCGCCGAGCCCCGCCCCCGCCCTGGAGCGCGGCCTGCGCACGCGCGGAGCGAGCGGCCGCCCCCGCCCCTCGCAGGGCTCGCGGCGCGGCTCGGCGTCGGGCGCCGGGGCTGAGCGAGCGGGAGCCGCCCGGGAGCCGCCCGGGAGCCGGTGGACCGAGCGGTCTCGACGGAGGGCGGGGAGGTCAGGCGCTGGAAGAAGGGCCGCGGGGGGGCTGCTGCCGCGGCCAGCGCGGCTGACGACGATGGTGTTCGAGTCGGTGGTCGTGGACGTGTTGAACCGGTTCTTGGGGGACTATGTGGTGAACCTGGACACGTCCCAGCTCACTCTGGGCATCTGGGGAGGTAACGAGCCCGCCGCCGCCCCGAGCGCCTGGGCCTCCCGCTTCGCCCTGTCGGGGCCTCGGGCCCCTCGCTCGCCCCGCGCCACCACCTGCCGCCGCCCTCCTCGGGCTTCAATTACGTGAAGCCCGGCGGCGGTTCCGGGGCCTCTGCCGGCGAGGAGGGCGCGGGGCGGGGGTGGGGGCGCGGGCGAGGCGTCCCCCCTTTCCCGAGGTGCCTGCCGGCCGCCCCGCGCGGTCGGGCTCCAGCTGTGCGGGCGTGGGGCCCCTCCCCCTCCCGGGCCAGCCTGCACCCCCGGGTTATGACGGAGGCTCGGGGCAGCCCACGGAGGCCGCACGCTGCCGCGCACGTGAGGCGAGCGCGGGGACCCAGACGCCCTCTGGCTCGGCCCCTGCCCGGCGCGCGGCTGGACCCGCGCCCACCTGCCTGCTGCGAACAGAAACCGAAACTCCGCTGCACGGCCAGCTCCTGCGGGTGGCGGGCAGGTTTCAGTTCACAGCCTGGCCCGGGACTGTGTCACCTTTGTAAGGCTCTGGGATCTGGTGGGTCGGAGTGAATTTTTTTTTTTTTTTTTTTTTTTTTTTTTTAAAGAAACTAGGCGCGCTGTGCTACGTCTCACACCTGCAAGACGGGGATGAACAGGCGCCTAGGTGGCTTAGATGAAGGACC
Source organism: Canis lupus dingo (assembly GCF_003254725.2). NCBI lineage: Eukaryota > Metazoa > Chordata > Mammalia > Carnivora > Canidae > Canis > Canis lupus. The sequence goes on along the minus strand of NC_064243.1, from coordinate 81,538,852 downwards.
GAAGCTGTACTTTGTATCCGTTTACTCGGGTGCGCTTCCATATTTGGAGCGTCATTATTAGCGCTTCCATCTGTTTTCAGTATTCTACCCTTTTTTATTTTACACGCTCATTGTAAATTAGATTCCTTTTCTTTGTACGGAGTGAGTCTCCTAGGCCAAAGTTAGGGTTAATTTTTTTTTTTTTTTGGACTTCATATGCACACACTTTCGGCCTTCTTCTAGGATACTCCTTTATCTTGATTTTTCTCCTTTATGGAAGAGTGTGAGTAGGTAATTAGTTTGATAGAGAGAATCTGTAGTTACTGTGCTGTTGGTCCCCAGTACCATGGTAGTAGAGCCCGCAAGAGCTAGGGACGTCAGTGCTAACTCTGCATCTCTGACTGGGAGCAGAACCTTGAGGATTAACTTGTTCTGCTTCTCATTTGCAGAGTAAAAATAATACAGTCTGTCTTCACACACCTTAGAAGGAAGCCTTGAAAACGTTTTGTAGTGCGCTTTGATCTGTAGTGAAGGTTGCTTCTGCATTCAAGGCGGAGGTTGGTGATAAAGTGCGACTTATGGGTGAATTTGTTTAAAATCTGCATACAGTAAAATTCACTCTTGCGACTTACAGTCCTGCCTTCACAAATGCAAAGTCGAGGAATGTATCCACCATCACAGTCATGAGAGGGAAAAGTTCCATCAGGGCCGCAAAGTTCCTTCTGCTGCCCCTTTTTCAGTCTATCCTTCCCAATCCCCATTTCTCCTGGAAACCATTGCTCTGTTTCCCATCTTTACGGTTTTGTCTTTTCTAAAGTACCACATAAATGGAATTCTATGGCAGATAGCTTTTGGTGTCTACCTGCTTTTATTTAATTTCACTTCCTCTGTAAAATCAGTCTGAGCGTCACCCATGTGTTTCATGCAGCAGTATTCATTCCTGTGTTTTTGAGTGGTATTTGTTGTCTGGATGTGTTATGTCTGTCTGCTGGTTTCCCTTTCTGGCCATAATGAATAGAGCTGCTAAGTACAGTTTTTTGTGTGAACATAAATTTTTATTTCCCTTGGGTTAGTCACTACCTCAGAGTGGGATGGCGAGGTTTTATGATAAGTGAATATTTAATTTCTGTGAAACTGTGGAGCTGCTTTTCAAAGCGGTTGTACCATTCTGCAGTCTCACCAGCATTGGATGAGTGCTTAGATGCTCTACACCCTCACTAGCATTTACTATTGTCATTTCAAAAACCTTTTTTTAGCCATTCTAATAGGTATACAGTGCTAAAGTATTGTTTTAATTTGCGTACCATTAGTGATTGAAGATATTGAGCATTTTTTCGTGTTCTTTGCTGTTTTTATAGTTCATTGGTGAAGTCTGTTCCAGATCTTTTGCTTATTTTAAATTGGCTTTTTTTCTTTTTCTATAGAGATTTAATTTACATACTATTAAGGTCACCCTTTTAATAGTGTTATTTATTAATATAGTTGACATACAGTGTTATTAGTTTTAGATGTGGAACAGTGATTCAACAATTCTAAAGGTTATGAAATGCTCACCATGATAAATGTTGTCACCATCTGTTGCCTTAAAGGTTATGACAGTATTAACTGCGTTTCCTTTGCTGTACTTTTCCTCTTGAATTATCCTTCTAAAATGTACAATTAAGTGTTTTTTCGTGCATAATTTTTTTCACAAAATTATGCAGCTATGACCACTAATTCCAGAACATCCTCAAAACTCCCAAATAAACCTTATACCCATAACCATTAGCAGTCACTCCCAAATTTTCTCCTGATCCCCCCCAACCTCACCTCCAGCAGCTACTAATCTACTTTTATCTCTATGGATTTATCAATTCTGGACATTTAATTTAAATATAATTATGTAACATAAGTGGCCTTTTGTTTCTGGCTGCTTTCACTTCAAATTATATTTTCGAGCTACATGTTTTAGCATGTATCACTTCTTTTTATGACTGAGTAATATTCCATTGTCTGAATAGATCACATTTTATCTGTGCGTCAGGTGATGGTCATTTAAATTATTCCTACTTTTTGGCTTTTATGAATAGTGTTGCTATGATCATTTCATACACAAGTTTTTTTTTGTGGGGATATGTTCTAAATTTTCTTGGGTATATGCGTAAGGGTGGAATTGCTGAATCATAGGGTAACTGACTTCTTACAAGGGAACTGCCAAACTCTTTATCAAAGTATTGTCTTATGGTTAAGTGTTAGAGTTCTTTACATATTATGTGTGAGTCCTTTGTCAGATATGTGATTTGAAAATGTTTTCTTTCAGTCTCTTCGAAGTCTGTCTTTTGCAAAGCAAAAGGTTTAAATTTTGATCGAGTCCACTTTAGCAGAAACTTTTCATGAATCATACTTTGGTGTCTGTGAAATCTTTGCCTTCCATGAAGTCACAAAGATTTTTCTCCTATGTTTTCTTGCAGAACTTTTATGATTTTATGTTTTTTATTTAGATTTCTGATGCATCTCTGTATAAGGTATGGTATAGGTTGACGGTTGTTCATTTGTTTGCATGTGGATGCAAATGTCCAATTGTTGCAAGCACCACACTTGTCTTGATAACACTAGCTTTATGGTAAGTCTTGAAATCAGGTAGTATGATCCCTCTAACTTTGGTGTTTATCAGATTTTTAAAACAACATATCAGTGTTTTATTTGCAGAAGTTGGTTATATTTTGATAAGTGAAGCTTTAAATAATAGCTTTTAGTTTTTTAAAAAATCCTTTGAGAATTTAAAAAGCAATAATTTTGATAAACTTTATATTTTTAAATTTCAAAATTAGAAACTGGATGCTACATAGGAAAATGGTTATTTTATGGACTTAATATTTTTATGGTTTAATGTCAGAGGGACCTGTTGGTTTTAAATGTATGCCTTTGCTAGATGTCTAATAATTCAGCTAATTTCACTGTTAGCATATTAATAGTGTTAATTAGTATTCAGGAGTTACATGGATTAACCTAATAATGGATAGTGCTCTGAAAATTTTGTTTCTGAGATGATTTTTTGAAAATTAGAATCCCATTTTTCCTAGAAACATTGTCATATATAAATGAGTTTACGAAAATCTACGTAATTATAATGTAGCAGAACTATGCTACTATACTGGGCCCTACAAGTAGAAGACTGAATATCAGAAGCCTCTATTTTGTGTGTGGCAGGGGAAGGAATTGAACTTTATCTCACACTCTTGGTGAATTTTGATGTTGGTATACTCTCTATGCACTACTAAAAATTCCCCACCCTTTTTATATGTCATCTACTTAGGTAGTACTATTTCATAGACTCATCTGAGATCCATCTAAATTTTATTTTATTTTTTTAGATTTTATATATTCATGGGAGACACAGGGAGAGAGGCAGAGACATAAGCAGAGGGAGAAGCAAACTTCCTATGAAGAGACTGATGTGGGACTCGATCCTAGGACCCCGGGATCACACCCTGGGTCAAAGGCAGATGCTCAACCACTGAGCCATCCAGGCATATCTCATTTAACTTTTCTAAGCAATCTAGACCTTCATGATTTCTTCAAGAGCTAGCTGCATCAGAATCAGCCATATGTGCTTGTTACAGACAGATTTCTGAACTGCTTTCCAGAGATTATAATTCATTTATCTGGAATAGAACATGAACATCTTTTTTTTTTTTTTTTTTTAACAAATGACAAAGGATTGTGATGTGCAGTGCATTGCATTTTTAGCGCACTTTTAGGGCAAAAGTATTAGAAATTCAGAGGCAGAAGTAGTAATAAGAGTGGCTTTTGTGATAGAATTATCATTTGTAATGGCAAGGAATACCTTATACTTTATAGTTCCTTCTGTAGTCTTCTGTCTCTTTCGCTCTTGTTTTCTTTAAAATCATAATACTAATAAATTCACTTTTTTTTTTTTTGGGTGGTGGTGGTTGTTACACCTGACGTTGTTATGTAATATTAGAAACTTGGATTTCGGGGCAGCCCCTGTGGTGCAGCGGTTTGGCGCTGCCTGCAGCCTGGGGTGTGATCCTGGAGATCTGGGATCCAGTCCCACATTGGGCTCCCTGCATGGAGCCTGCTTCTCCCTCTGTCTGTGTCTCTGCCTCTCTCTCTCTCTCTGTTTATGAATAAATAAATAAACTCTAAAAAAAAAAAAGAAACTTGAATTTCTTTCTTTCTTTCTTTCTTTTTTTTTTTAACTAGCATATATTGTTTTTGAACTGTGCTCTCCCAGTTTTCTCTTTACAGTAGAGTTTAATGTTCAGTGACCACTTACTGCATACCCCCAGTGTACTAGTGGCTCCATAGGAAGATGAAGATCAGGGCACAATTCCTTTCCTTCTTTTCAGTTTCATTATTTTCCATAATTTTATCTTCCATTTCACTTATTTGTTCCTTTGCTGCTTCCATCCTCCATGTGATTCCATCCAGTTGGTTTTGCATCTCAATTGTAACATTTTTTAATTTTGACCTGACTAGTTTTTAGGTCTTTTATCTCTGGAGCAAGAGTTTTTCTCATGTCTTCTGTACTTTTTTCAAGCCCAGCTAATGTTCTTATGACTGTTGTTCTGAGTTCTTGTTCACATACGTTGTTTATATCTGTTTTTAGCAAGTCCCTGGATGTGATTTCTTTTTTTTAAACTTTTTTTTTTAATATTTTTTATTTATTTATGGTAGTCACAGAGAGAGAGAGAGAGAGAGAGAGAGAGAGAGAGGCAGAGACAAAGGCAGAGGGAGAAGCAGGCTCCATGCACCAGGAGCCCGACGTGGGATTCGATCCCGGGTCTCCAGGATCGCGCCCTGGGCCAAAGGCAGGTGCTAAACCGCTGCGCCACCCAGGGATCCCCTGGATGTGATTTCTTTTTCATCTTTTTTTGGGGGGAGAATTCCTCTGTCTTGTCATGGCTAAGTTTCTGTCTTTTCCGTGTTATGAAAGCTTGTTATGTTTCCTTCTCCTGAGAGTAATGCTATATCAAAAGGGGTCATGCACTGTCCAGGGCCTGGTGCTTCAGGAGGTGTTTTCTGGTTTATGCTGTGTGCACTTTGCTCTTGTGTTTTGACTGCTCTTTCCTGCACATCAGTCCTCTGCAGAGCTCCTCACTTGCACTGGGGAGTGTTTGGGCCTTTAGGTGGTGTGCTTTGATTTGTTAATTAAGATAAGTCTTGCAGGCACCATGTTCTTTTCCTCCAATTGTGCAGATTGTCTTCTTGATCCTCAGATCAATTTCCTAGTTGTTCAAAATGAATTGATGCTGATCTCACTATGTTCAGGGGTTGAGGCAAGGCCAGGGTCTTCCCACTACTAGACCATCCTAACTCCTTCAGTCGGGGCACAATTCCCGATATGAAAGAGTCATTTTTCTGTGATAAGAATGTGCTGGGGGAGCCAAACAAATGTTTATTTAAGTATGGTGGTAATTACCAATTCTAATTCTTTAAAAGTTATTTTTGCCTTTGCTTTTTGAAAAACTTGCATAGAACGTTAGAGCTAAAAGGGAACATTTTATTATGAAAAGTTCAAACATACAGCATGTTACAAGATTTTATAGTCCATATCCATATACCTACAACCCAAATGATACCACTGGTTATGTACTAACAGCTTTATTGAAATAATAATTGAGATAGTAAAATGCACATATTTAATGTCTACACTTTGATTAATCTTGACAAATGTATGTTCTTGGGAAATAGTCATCACGATCAAGATAATAAAAGTATCGATCACACTCAAAAGTTCTTTTGTCCCATATCCAGAGGTATCCAGTATTCTGATATTTTTTCTACTGTATATACATGAATTCCTGGTTTGCTGAAAGTTTTTTTTACCCCCCCTCTAAGAATGTGTGTTGGGTTTTATAAAATGGTTTTTCTATGTCTGCTGATATGATAATAAGATTTCTTTTCTTCAACCTGTTAAAGTAATGGCTTACATTTATTGATTTTTTGAATATTGAATGAGCCTTTCATACCTGGAATAAATCCCACTTGGTCTTGGTATATAATTATTCTTATACGTTGTTGGATTCAATTTGATACTTTGTTGAGGATTTTTTTCATCTATGTTCATGTCAGATAGTGGTCTGTAGGTTTTTCTTTTTTTTTTTTTCTCTTGAGACATGCTTATTTGGTTTAGGTATTAGGGTAATGCTGATCTCATAAATGAATTAGGAAGTGTTCCCTCTGCTTCTGCTTCCTAGAAGAGATTATAAGGGGCCTAGTATTTTTTTCCCTTAAATACTTGATAGAATGTTAGTGAAACCCATCTGGGCATTATGCTTTCAGTTTTGAAAGATTATTAATTATTGAATCAATGTCTTTAATAGATACAAACCTATTTATATTCTTGTGTGAGTTTTGTTGGAATATATCTTTTAAGGAATTGTAACTTTGGTTACAATTAACATGTTTTTATTCCTTTATCCTTTTAATATCAATGAGATCAGTAAGGATGGCTCTTCCTTTCATTTGTGATATTAGTAATTTGTGTCTTTTTCTTAATCTGGCTAGAGAGTTATCAATTTTGTTGATCTTTTCAGAGAACAGTCTTTTTGGTTTCATTGGTTTTTCTATTTTTCTCTATTGAGTTTCATTGATTTCTGCTCTAATTCTTTTTTTCCCTCTTCTGTTTAGGATTTAATTTGCTCTTCTTTTTCTAGATTCCTAAGGTGGAAGCTTAGATTATTGATTTTAGATCTGTCTTTTCTTTTCTTTTTTCTTTTTTTAAGATTTTATTTATAGAGAGATCGGGCGTGTGTGAGTGTGTGAGAGCACATGAATGGGAGAAGGAGTAGACGGAGACAATCCCAAACCAGCTCTGTGCTGAGCATAGATCCTGACTTGGGGCTCCATCTCACCACTCTGAGATCATGACTTGGAGCTGACATCAGGAGTTGGTCACTCAAACTGCATGTGAAATTTTGAAATGTTATTTTCATTTGATTCAAGACACTTTCCAGTTTTGAGATGACTTCTGTGGCCTATTTTTATTTTAAATGAGCATTTATTAAATCTAAAGGTATTTTGGGAGTTTCTAGCTTTTTTGTTACTGACTTCTAATTTAATTCTGTTGTCTGAAAAGCAAATTTTGTATGACTCTTTTATTCCTTTCAATTTGTTAAGGTATATTTATGACCCAGAGGTTTCGTCGTCATTTGTTTTTTGTTTTTTTGGTGGTGAATGTTCTGTTCACACATATCCTTGGAAAGAATATGTATTCTGCTATTGTAAGAAATGTTCTACACATTTTTTTCGTTTTTTTACTCTACCAATTTTAGCTAGATCTTTGTTTTTAATTTGTCTATTCTTTTATATTTAGAGTGAGTTTCTTGAGGACAGTGTTTTTTTTTTTTTTTATCCATTGTGTCGTTTTGTCTTTAATTGGTATATTCAAACCATTTATACTTAAAGTAATTATAGTTGGGTTAATGGATAGCTATTGCATTTGTAGCTCTTTTCTATTTCTTGCATGAATGTCTTTTTAAAATCTTCCTCTTTTTCTGCCTCTCTTGGTTTTGAGTATTTTCTATAATTTTTTCTTCTAAGACATTAATTATAACTCATTTTTTTGGTGGGGGGAGGGAATGCCTTAAAATTGCAGTATGCGTTTAAAACTAAGTCCAATCAAATAAAGCTGTATTGCTTCATAGATAGTGGAGTTACATTTTAACAGTATTCCATACCATTCCTTTTATTTTTTATAACATTGTTATCATTCATTTCACTTATCCATAAGCTGTAATCACCCACTGTGCTATTGTTACTATTTTGAATAGTGTTCCATTAGATCGTTAATAGTGAGGAAAATAAAAAGCTTAGTTTTACCTTCATTTCTTTTCTTAATGCTTATTTATTTTTTAAAGATTTTATTTATTTATTCGAGAGAGAGAGAGAGAGAAGAGAAGAGAGAGGGGCAGAGACACCGGCAGAGGGAGAAGCAGGCTCCATGCAGGGAGCCCGATGTGGGACTCTCCCAGGACCCTGGGATCATGACCTGAGCCAAAGGCAGATGCTGAACCACTGAGCCACCCAGGCGTCCCCCTACTCTGTGAAAACTTTTAACATTTCTTGCAGAGGAGGTCTGGCAACAAATTCCATCAGTTTTTGTTTGAGAAAGTATTTTTTTATACCACCACTTTAAGAAAATTGTGGTAAGATATAAAATTATCTTAACACTATTTTTAGTTTCAGGTATATAGCATATAGATTCAACAATTCTGTACATTACTCAGTGCTCATCTTCAGTGTGGTCACCATCTGTCATCACCAAACAACATTTTTGCAACATGATGGATTATATTCCTTGTGCTATGCTTTTCATTTCTACCACTTATTTTATAACTGGAACTTTGTACTTGATTGCCTTCACCTATTTTACCTATCCCTCTCCCCACCTACTTTTCTTCTGGCAGCCATCCATTTGTTCTCTGTATTTAAGAGTCTTTTTGTTTTCTTTTTTAGGTTCTAGGTATAAGTGACAGCATGGTATTTGTCTTCCTTTGACTTAGTTTTGCTTAGTATACCCTTTAAGTCCATCCGTATTGTCACAAATGGCAAGGTCTCATTCTTTTTTTTATTTATTTTATTTTATTTTTTATTTATTTATGATAGTCACAGAGAGAAAGAGAGAGGCGCAGAGACATAGGCAGAGGGAGAAGCAGGCTCCATGCACCAGGAGCCCGATGTGGGATTCGATCCCAGGTCTCCAGGATCGTGCCCTGGGTCAAAGGCAGGCGCCAAACCGCTGCGCCACCCAGGGATCCCGGTCTCATTCTTTTTTATGACTGAATAATAATCTGTATGTGGGTGTGGATGTGTGTATCCATTCATTTATTGATGAATATTTAGGTTGCTTCCATATGTTAATTATTATTAATAATGCTGCAGTAAATATAGAGGTTCATGTATCTTTTTGAATTAGTGTCTTTATGGTTTTTTTTTGGGGGGGGGTGTAAATACCCAATAGTGGAATTACTGGATCATATGGTATTTCTATTTTTAATTTTTTGACGAACTTCCATATGGTTTTCCATAGCAGCTGCACCAATTTACATTCCTACCAACAATGTAGGAGGGTTCCTTTTTCTCCACATCCTCACTAACACTTATTTCTTGTCTTTTTTTTTTCCCCCTAAAGATTTTATTTACTTGAGAGAGAAAGAGAGAGCATGAGGAGGTGGGGAAGAGGAGCAGAGGGAGAGGGAAAAAGCAGACTCCCCATAGAGCAGTGAATCTGATAGGGAGGAGGCTGATCCCAGGACCCTGAGATCATGACCTGAGCCAAAGCCAGCCTCTTAACTGATTGAGCCACCCAGGTGCCCCTCTTGTCTTTTTGAGTCTAACCTTTCTGACAGGTGGGAAATAATATCTTTGTTGTTGTTGTTTTAAAGATTTTATTTATTTACTCATGAGAGATAGACAGAGAGAGAGAGAGAGAGAGAGATTGATTGAGAGGCAGAGGGAGAAGCAGGCTCCATGCAGGGAGCCTGAGTCTCTCAGCCTGAAGGCAGCACTAAACCACTGAACCACCCGGGCTGCCCTCTTACTTGGTTTTGATTCACATTTACCTGATGGTGAGTGATATTGAGCGTCGTTTCATGTGTCTGTTGGTCATCTGTAAGTCATCTTTGAAAACCTGTTCCTTAAGGTCCTCTGCTGTTTTTAATTGGATTATTATTAGTATTTTTGGTGTTCTATTGTATAAATTTTTTTATATATCTTGGATATTAATTCTTCACTAGATATATCATTAGAAAATATCTTCTCTCATTCTGTAGATTGCCTTTTTGTTGATGGTTTCCTTTGTTATGCAAAAACCTTTTATTTTGGTGTAGTGCCAATAGTTTATTTTTGCGTTTTGTTTTCCTTGCTTTAGGACATTATACCTAGAACAATGTTTCTATGGTGATGTCCAAGAAAATACTGCTTGTAGTTTCTTCCAGGAGTTTTATGATTTCAGGTCCTGCATTTTAGGTCTTTAATCCACTTTGAGTTATTTTTATGTATGGTGTAAGAAAGTGTTCCATCTAGGTTCATTCTTTTTCAGTAGCTGTCCACTCTTCCCAGCACCTTTTGATGAAGAAGCTGTCTTCCCTCCATTGTATATTCTTGTTTCCTTTGTGGTAGATTAATTCACCATATAGGCATGGGTTTATTTCTGGGCTCTCTATTCTGTTCCATTGATCTGTGGGTCTGTTTTTGTGCCAGTATCGTACTGTTTTGATTAGTACCACTTCATAGTATAACTTGAAACCTGAGATTCGGTACCATCAGCCTTGTTCTTTCTCAAGATTGCTTTGGCTATTTGGGCTTATAGTGGTTCCATACACATTTTAGGGTTATTTGTTTTAGTCTTTTGAAAATGATGATGATGTTGGCATTTTGATAGGAATTGTGTTGAACCTATTGATTGCATTTTGTAATGACATTTTAAGATATTCTGACCCATGAGCATGGACTATTTTTCCATTTGTTGATGTCGTCTTCAGTTTGTTTCATTAGTGTTTTATAGTTTTCAGAGTACAGGTCTTTTACCTCTTTGGTTAGGTTTATTTGTAGGTATTTTATTTTTGGTGAAATTGTAAATGGAATTGTTTTCTTAATTTCTTTTTCTTCTACTTTGTATTAGTGTGTAGAAATACAGTAGATTTCTGCATATTAACTTCGTATCCTGTAAGTTTACTGAATTTATCAGTTCTAATAATTCTTTTGATGGAATTTTTAATGTTTTCTATATCAATATCCTGTCTTCTGCAAGTAATGAAATTTTACTTCTTCTTGCTAATTTGAATGCCTTTTATTTCCTTATCTTGTCTGATTCCTGCAGTTAAGAGTTCCATTATTATGTTGAATAAAAGTGGTGAGAGTGGACATCCTTGTCTTATGCATGGTCTTAAGAGAAATGCTCAGTTTTTCACCAGTGAGCATGATGTTAGCTATGGGCTTTTTGTATATGGCCTTTATTATGTTGAATCTATTTTGTTTTATTGATAATGGATGTTGCATTTTGTAAAATGTTTTTTTTTTTCTGTATTTACTGAGATCATCATAAGGCTTTTATCCCTTCTCTGGTTATTTATTTATTTATTTATTTATTTATTTATTTTATTTATGATAGTCACACACAGAGAGAGAGAGAGAGAGGCAGAGACACAGGCAGTGGGAGAAGCAGGCTCCATGTACCGGGAGCCTGACGTGGGACTCGATCCTGGGTCTCCAGGATCGCGCCCTGGGCCAAAGGCAGGCGCTAAACTGCTGCGCCACCCAGGGATCCCTTTTATTTATTATTTATTATTTATGTTTATTTTTTTTTACCTTCTCTGGTTAATGTGATATATCACATTGATTGATTTGTGAATATTAAACCACCCTTTTGTCTCTTGTATAACTTACTCAATTGTGGTCCGTGATTTTTTTTTTTTCTTTAAGGTATTGTTGCATTTGGTTTGCTAATATTTTGTTGAGGATTTCTACATCTATGTTCATCAGTAATATTGGCTTGTGGTTTTCTTTCTTTTTTTTTTTTTTTTTAAAGATTTTACTTATTCATGAGAGAGACTGAGAAAGAGGCAGAGACGTAGGCAGAGGGGGAAGCAGGCTCCCCGTGGTGAGCCTGATGTGGGACTCCCATCCCAGGACCCCTTTGCATTCCTATGGTGTCAGTTATTTTCATGTTAACCATTTTTAAGTGTACAATTCAGAGGCATTAAGTGTATTCATGTTGTATAGCTATCACCACCATCCATCTCTTTTCATCTTGCATAACTGAAACATTGTGCCTATTGAGGAATAACTACTCATTTTCCCTACTCTCATCTCCTGGCAACTATTATTCTATTTCCTATCTCTGTGAATTTGACTATACAAGCAAGACACCTCATATAAGTGTTATCATATAACATTTATCTTTTTGTGTTTGGCTTATTTTACTACCTACAATGTCTTCAAGGTTCATCTCTGTTATATTGTATATCAGAATTTCATTCATTTTTAAAGCTGAACAATATTAAATGTATATGCCACATTTTGTTTCTCCATTCATTTGTAAATAGACACATAGATTGCTTCCACCTTTTGGCTATTTTGAATCATGGTGCTACAAACATGAGCATGGAAATATACCTTTGAGTCCCTGCTTTCAAATATTTTGGTATATACTCACAAGTGGGATTGCTGGGTTTATATATGTTGGGGTTTTTTTTTTTTTTTTTTTTTTTTTTTTTTAGTTTTTTGAGGAACTATCCTATTGCTTTCCATATGCACTATTTTAGATTTTCACTGATTGTGCACAAGGGTTCTAATTTCTCCACATTCTCAGAAACTTGTTATTTTCTGTTTTGTTTATAGTAGCCATCCCCCTCCCATGGATGTGAGGTATTATCTTGTTTATTTCACTTCCATTTCTCTGATGATTAGTTCTGTCAAACATCTTTCCTTTTGGTTCATGGCCATTTGTAGGTCTTTGAAAAAAAATGTCTTTTTGAAGACCTTTTGGCCATCCTTTATTTAATTGGGTTGCCTTTTTTAAAAATTGAGTTTTAGGAGTTTATATATTATGAATATCGACCTTTTATCAGATACGTGATTTGAAAATACTGTTGCCTTTTAACTGTTGATAATGTTCTATGATGCACAAAAGTTTTTAATTTTGATGAAGTCCAGATCATTGTTTTGTTGCTTCCTGTGTTTTTGGTGTCAAATCCATCCAAAAGAAATCATTGCCAAATCAACTATAATGGGACTTTTCATCTATACTTTTCTCTTAAATTTTTTATAGTTTTAGATCTGAATTTTGAGTCTTTGATCTACTTTCAGTTAATTTTTGGGATGGTGCATGGTAATTCAACTTCCTTCTTTTTTAAATGAATATCATTTTCCAATACTTTTTGGTAACCTTTCCAAGTTAAGTAGTCTTGGCAGCCCTGTCAGCATCATTTGCCTGTATATGTGAGAATTTATTTCTTTGCTCTCTGTTCTATTCCATTGGTCTACCTGTTTGTATACTGGTGCCACACTGTTTTGATTACTATGTTTTTGTATTAAATTTTGAAATTAGGAAGAGGGAGACTTCCAATTTTTCTTCACCCCTCTTTTTTAAAAGATTATTTTAACAATGGGGGTGTCCCTTGTGATTCCGCATTAATTTAAAGATGGATTTTTTGATTTCTACAAAAACTGGGATTTTAATGTGGGTTGTATTGACTCTGTAGTTTTCTTTGAGTAGTATTGTCATCTTAACAATATTAAGTCTTCCAGTCTATGAGCATGTCTTCCTGGTTGTATGTGCCTTTAATGTCCTTCAGGAGTATTTTATAGTTTGAAGGTACAAATCATTCACCCCTGTGGCTAAGTTTATTCCCAAATATTTTATTATTTACTGTGATATTTTAAATGGAATTGTTTCTTGATTTTTATTTTGGACTATTCATTGTTAGTATAAAGAAACAACTGATTTTTGTGTTTTGATTTTGTATTTGGCAATATTGCAGAATTCATTTATTCTAGCATTTTTTTATGGTGAATTTAGGATTTTCTTCACATAAGATTATGTTGTTAGTGAATAGAGATAATTTTACTTCTTCCTTTCCAACGTGGATGCCTTTTACTTTGTCCACTTGCTTTGGCTAGGACTTTCAGTACTATGTTTAATGAAATTGGCAAAAGCCTGCACCCTTTTTTTGTTCCTGATGAGGAAAAGACCTGTTTTTCACTATTGAATATGATCACTGTGAGTTTATAATGTGTGGCTTCTGTTATATTGAGGTTGTTTTCTTTTAATCCTAATATATTGAGTGTTTTTTCATGAAAGTGTATTGAAAAATTTCTAATGCTTTTTCTTCATTGATTGAGATGATCATATGTTTTTATCCCCCCTTCATTTTGTTAATGTGGTGTATTACATTGATTTTTTCTTATGTTAAACCATCCTTGCCTTCTAGAAGTAGTATTAGGTCATGGTGTATAATCCTTCTAATGTACTGTTAAATTTTCTTTGCTAATATTTTGTTGAAGATTTTTGTGCCAGTATTCACTGGGGGTAATGATCTGTAATTTCCTTGTGGCATCTTTGTGTGGTATCAGATTAATGCTGACCTCATAGATGGCATTTGGAAGTATTTTCCTTCTCCTTAGTTTTTTGGAAGAGTTTGAGAAATGTGTTTTTCTCAAAAGTTTGGTAGACTTCACCAGTGAAACCATTTTGTCGTGGACTTTTGTTGTTGGGAGGCTTTTGATTAGTGATTAAATCTCCTTACTTATTATAGGTCTGTTCTGATTATCTATTTCTTTATGATTCATTACTGGTAGGGTATGTTTTTCTAGGAATTTATCCATTTCATCTAGGGTATCTAATTTGTTGATGTATAGTTTTTCATACTACTCTTTTATAATCTTTTATTTTTTCTGTAAAATTGGTAGTATTCCCTCTTATATTCTTGATTTTAATTATTTTTTCTCTCTTTCTTGGTTCCTCAAAAATACAAACTAACTTTTGGTCTCATCAGTTTTCTCTATTGGGTTTTTTGTTCTCATTTTAGTTCTCTCTGTTCCCCGCCCCCCCCCCCAAAAGATTTTACCTATGTATTCATGAGAGACACAGAAAGAGAGAGAGAGAGAGAGAGAGACAGAGACAGAGACAGAGACAGGGAGAAGCAGGCTCCACGCAGGGAGCCTGATGTGGGACTCTATCCCAGGTCTCCAGGATCCAGCCCCGGGCTGAAGGTGGCGCCAAACCACTGAGCCACCCGGGCTGCCCAGTTCTCTCTGTTCTAAACTTTATTACTCTTGTAGCTTGGGCTTAGTTAATCTCTTCCTATTTTAAAGTGTAAATTTAAGGTGTTAATTTATTTTTTAGTGTAAACACTTAGAGCTGTAAGTTTTTCTGGGGCTGCCTTTATAGCAGCCTATAAATTTTGGTATGTTATGCTTTCATTTTTATTTTTAAGTTTTTAGGTTTTTCTTGTGATTTTTTTTCATTCATTGGTTGAGAGTGTTAATTTCCACTAATTTGTGGATTTCTCAGTTTTAGTTCCATAGATTTTAATTCCATTGTTATCAGAAAAGATACCTTTTAGGATTTCAGCTTCTTAAAATTTATTCAGATATTTTTTTTTTGTTGCCTAATATATGGCCCATCCTGAAGAATGTTCCATGACACTTGAGAAAATTGTGTTCTGCTCTTGTTGAGTAGAACGTTTCATATGTTTTTAAAGTTCCACTTGTTTCCTTTTACATTTTGTTTGTTATTGAAAATTAAATTTTCTAAGTTCTCTGCCTCTATCTTTCCTCCTTTTGGGATTCTTATAAATGCTTATACTGATCCATTGAATGATGCCTCAAGTTTGTTTGCCTCTGTTTACTTTTTTTGAGGAGGGGCATCACTCTACATTTTCAGATGACTTCAAGTTTGCTAATTCGTTCTTTTGTATGTTCAAGTCTGCTTTGGATTGTTCTCTGGTGAATTTTTATTTCAGTTATTCCTTGTACATCTGTCCAGGAATTTGCTTTTTTCTGCTTTCTTTCAAGATTTTTCTTGTTGACCTAATTTACATATAACAATGTGTAAGTTTAAGGTGCACAACACATTGATTTGGTAGTTGTATATTGCAGTATGATTATCACTGTAGTTTCATTAACACCTCTATCATGTCGAATAATCATTTCTTTTTTGTGGTAAGAACATTAAAGATCTAATGTCTTTGCAGTTTTGAAATATGTAATACAGTAGTACTGTTGACTATAATGCATAATGCTGTGCATTAGATCTCCAGAACTTACTCATCTCCTAGTTGCAAGTTTGTATCTTTTAATTTCCCCAGTTCCCTTATATCCTAGCCCCTGGTAACCATGTTCCTACTCTAAGAGTTCAGCTTTTTCAGATTTTACACAAAAACAGTACCATACAATATTTCTCTTTCTGTGTCTGGCTTATCTCAGTAAGCATAATGCCCTTAAAGTCCATCTATGTTGTCACATTGGCAGGATTTCATTCTTTATCATGGCTGAATAATTTCCATTGTGTGTATTTATATCACATCACATCTTTATCCATTCATCTGTTGATGGACAGTTAATATCTTGGCTATTGTGAATAATCAATCCTGTAATAAACATTGGAGGGCAGATATCTTTTCAACGTTTTGTTTTGTTTTTTACTTTGGATATATACCTAAAAGAGGTATTTTGGGATCATATTCAAATTTTTTTTGGTTTTGATCTTCTGCAGTTTGATTATGATACTTGTAGATTTTTTAGTATTTCCATGTCTTATGTTCTCTGAGTTTTTTGCATCTGTGGCTTGGTGTTTTTATCATTAATTTTGGGAGAATTTCTCAGTCATTACTACTTAAAAAATTATTTTTCTTCTCTTTTTTTCCTTCTGGTATTCCCATTATACATATGTTATAGCTTTTACAGTTGTCCTACAACTCTTGGACATTCTGATTAAAATGTTTGTATACATTAACAGTGGGCTATAACTATGGAGTTCAGAATATACAACAAATGATGTTTTGGTCGAACATACATCTTAGACTAAGTTAAAGACTGAGGGTGAGGGACGCCTGAGTGGCTCAGCAGTTGAGCATATGCCTTTAGCCCAGGGCGTGATCCCAGGATCCTGGATAGATTCCCACATTGGGCTCCTTGCAGTGTGCCTCCTCCTCCCTTGGCCTGTGTCTCAGCCTCTCTTTCTCTGTCTCTCATGAATAAATAAATAAAATCTTAAAAAAAAAAAAAGACTGAGGGTGAACTAATAAATGAAATTATAGATTATTTTCTGTTATGCATATTATAATTTTTATATCATTTATAACATTTAAGGATGAAGTATGCCTTATTAAAATGGAAAGCATTGTATATTTTAATTTTATTTAAAAAATTTTTTTTTAGGAGCTGTGGCCTTGAAGAATCTTGAAATTAAAGAAAATGCTCTGGTACGTTTTTTTAAATTTTAAAGTTCTATTTATATATTTTAGAGACAGCATGAATGAGAGTGAAGGAGGTTAGAGGAGTGGGAGAGGGAAAGAGAATCTTCAGCAGACTCTCTGCTGAGTGGGTAACCTGACATAGGGCTTGATTGATCCCATGACCCTGAGATCATGACCTGCCTGAGCTGAAATCAAGAGTTGGACACTTAACACCAACCAACATGCAGGCACCCTTCTGGTAGGTTTTGAGTATAAGAAATTTGTGATTCAGTGCATTTACAACTATATAGACTTCTTGATTTATTTTGTTGTCTTAAGTTATTCAAGTTTGAGAAAATTTTTTGAAAATAATTTTTGCAAAATGAATTTTATACAAAGTGGACTTTGAATCTCAACACAAATTGACAGCGTGATTTTCCTCATTTAAAAATATTTCCAATTTTTTTCTTTTTATATGATTTTATTTTAAATGGTTAATTTCTAATCATCTTCAAATTTTCTTTTAATGACGTGGTAACCACATTTTTTTACCTGAGAATTCAGTGATATTAACTACATTCATGATGTTGTACAACCATCAACCAATATCTTTTCCTGTAACTTTTTTGTTAGGTCATAGGAAACCCAATAACCATTAAGAAACAACTTCCATTCCTGCTCCTTGTAGACCCTGTTAACTATTTCTTGTAGCTCATATAAGTGAAATCATGCTATGTTTGCCATGTTGTATTTGCATACCTCACTTAGGATAATTCCTTTAAGGTTTGTCCATGTTGTTGTTTGTATCAGAACATCATTTCTTTTTGTGGCTGCATAATATCCCACTATATCTGTATGCCACATTTTGTTTATCCATTCATATGTTGATGGACAGTTGAGTTTCTTCTGCATTTTGGCTTTTGTGAGTAACGCTGGTATAACATTTGCAATATGCATATCTGTTCAGTTCCTTATTTTTAGTTCCTGTGGGTAAATACCTATCAGTGGAATTCCTGGATTTTATGGTAATTTTATGTTTAGCTTTTTCAAGAACTGCATTCTTGTTTTCCATGGTAGTTGAACCATTTTATATTCCACCACCAACATATGTAATTTCCACTTTATCCACATCCTTGCTAACATTTATTTTTTTAATGTTCTTTTTAAAAAGTTTTAAGTGTACTCCTCAGTGTGGGACTTGAACTCATGACCCAAAGATCAAGAGTCACATGCTCTACTGACTGATCCAGCCAGGCACTATTTTTTGTTTTTTTGATAATACCCATTTTTAAAAAATATTTTATTTATTTATGAGAGACAGAGAGAGAGAGAGAGAGAGAGAGGCAGAGACACAGGCAGAGGGAGAAGCAGGCTCCATGCAGGGAGCCCAATGCAGGACTCGATCCCGGGTCTCCAGGATCAGGCCCTGGGCGGAAGGTGGCGCTAAATCGCTGAGCCACTTGGGCTGCCCAACTTCATCCCATTCTTTATGTTGCCTTATGCCTCTGTTGACAGTATCCTTTGATGCACTAATGTTTTTAATTTGGTGAAATTTCATCTGGTTTTCTTTTTCTTTTGTTGGCTGTGTCATTGATATGATCCAAGAAATCATTGCCAGATCTAGTGTCAAGATTTTACCATGTTTTCTTCTAAGGGTTTTGTAGTTTTGGTTCTAATGTTTAGGTCTTATGTCCATCTTGAGTTAATTTTTATATATAGTTATAAGGTAAGGGTCTAACCTCATTCTTTTGTGTGTGGATATCCAGTTTCCTAAGCACCACTTTTTGAAAAGGTTGTCCTTTTCCCCGTTGGATGGGGAGAAATTTGGGGGTGGGGATATTTTTTGCAAAATGGCATATTAACCTCCCTACAAGTTAGTTCACTTAGTTCAGTGAAATTCCTCACCTCTGTTACCCCCACCCCATACAATGTAAAAGCAGTATGATTTTTGGCATGAGTGACTTAGGTGGTCTGTATTACTGTAGAACTATCCCTTTTTTTATTTAAAAATGATCAGTCTTCCTGAATTTTGTGGATTGAAAATAATATTATAATTGTGTATCTATAAATTTAATATTTGAGGACAAAGAGAAGGTGTAGGTTAACTTACACACTTTAAATAATTTTGGGAAGAAAATAGTCTGTTTTGTTGGCCTGTATATGTACTAATATTTTATATATGATGTTTTTGTAGAGTCAACTGGATGTACCATTTAAAGTTAAAGTTGGTCATATAGGTAAGCTGTGCTGCTTATTTGAATGTCCTCCTGGTTGGGCATACAATAAGAATGATATGCTTAGTATGTCTTTAATTTGATATTTTTAATGTTTCTGCATTAATCAAAAATCATGGAGAACTTAGGTGGGTAACTTAAAATTACTGTGTGGTCCGTATACCCTTGTTTAAAAACTATGAAATTATATATCTTATTAGGTGTTAAAATGAGCTAATCCACAGGGAATGTATTAAATCTAATAGCATAACTGTCTGTCTTGGTTTCTTAGGTTTCTGACTAGTGATTGCTATATTCTCATTGACCATGGATATATGGTGTAAGGAGTCAGGTCTAGATCATCTAGGCAGTGCGGCCAGAAACTTAGTTTCTGAGGTTGTTTGCATACCTCTCCTACCTCTCCTCTGTCCTAGTAGCTGTCATTCTTTCTTTTTTTTTTTTTCCTTTAGAGAGTGAGCGTTTTTTTATTCTTTATTTTTAATTAATTAATTAAATAATTCATTCATTCATTCATTCATAGACACAGAGAGAGAGGCAGAGACACAGGCAGAGGGAGAAGCAGGCTCCATGCAGGGAACCCGATGTGGGACTCGATCCCGGGTCTCCAGGATCACACCCCAGGCTGCAGGCGGCGCTAAATGCTGTGCCACCGGGGCTGCCCGCAGCTGTCATTCTTTAATATGATTATTTTTTTTCTTGTACTAGACAACAAGTTTCTTAAGTCAATTTTATTTTTATTCTTACTACTAGTACAATACGTGGCATATAATAAGGATAAAATTTGTTGAGTGAAAGAAATACACATTTTCAAATGAGCAGTATAGGGTTACAACTAGTTTTAATGCTATTTTTTTTAAAGATTTTATTTGAGGAGGATGGGGAATGAGAGGGAGAGAGTGGTAGGGAGAGGGAATCTTCAAGCCAGCCCAAGCCAAAACCAAGAGTTGGAGGCTCAACTGACTGAGGTGCCCCTTCCCTTGCTGCTATTAGATGTTGTTAATCTCAACTGATCTTTCAACTTTTTTTCATTTAGCATGTAGAATTACACATATAGCAAATGTAAATATATACATATTTTTAAAGCATTTGTATTTGAAAGATTTTTAGGATTGCCTTTGTTTATATTTTTGTGTATTTTCCAAATTTTCTAGGAGTCTATACCTTATAATGGGAGGAAAAAAACTGTTTTTGTTTTTAAAATTTACTGGTGAAAATGGTAAATTAGTAACTTTGTGTTTCTTTGATTACTTTAATGCTATTTTGTTACTGTTCTCTGTTTTGTTTATTTACTCTTGGATTATTAATATATGTGTGTATAAGCAGTCTACCTGGTAGATTTATAAATTGTATCAGATTTATCACAATTATTTTTTTCTAATGTGTTAATTTCATTCTGGTTATATTTTAGACCATACACAGATTTGAAATGGGTGCTATCTTCTCTGATTTAAACACTCAGAAAATCATCCATTTCTTATAAATCAGATCGTTTGTTTTATTCTGGATTGACATAAAATGAAATCTTTTTTTTTAAATATATTTTAATTTTAAAAAAAAATTTATTTATGATAGTCACAGAGAGAGAGAGAGAGAGAGGCAGAGACATAGGCAGAGGGAGAAGCAGGCTCCATGCACTAGGAGCCCGACGTGGGATTCGATCCCGGGTCTCCAGGATCATGCCCTGGGCCAAAGGCAGGCGCCAAACCGCTGCACCACCCAGGGATCCCTATAAAATGAAATCTTTTACTCATTTGGATTTTTTTTAAACATGGAATTTTGGGGTTATGTGATGGGATAAATCTAGGTAGATTTTTTTTCCCTTCCCCAAAAGCTAGCCAGTTAATGCAACTGTCATGTCGGTAATCTTTCCCTTTCTAGTCATGGCAGCTATTTCTAAATGAAGAGACTCATGGTTTATAAAAAGTCTTGAAGAATTTAAAAACTATTACGGATATTTTCTTTTTTTTAATCACCTCCCCCTTACTTCTATTATGGAAATACTCTAAATTCACAAGATAGAATCAATATAATGAATACTTTACATCACATTTTTTAGTTTTAAGAAGTCTAATGCTTTAAAAAATACTTTGCTTTTGGATTGTAGTAAAACATTTTCACTGAGTTTGAATGGTTTTCTAATCTTGTCCATAACCCTTGATTATTACCATAGAAATCTGCACATACATTCACTGAATGTTGATAATCATAAACACATGTTATGTTTGTATATATGTATATGTAGTCTCTGAAAAATACACTCAATTTTACTCTGTGGAAAATACACTTACATATATGAGATATACAGTAAATTTTATAGACTATCTTTTGAAAGTGTTATGTAAATTCTTATAGTGATTTAGAGTAATAATTGGAGAAATCAAAGTTATACCAAAGATTATTGGTTAATGGCAGAAAAGCATTGTTACATTTGTGTTGCAGATTGCTGTAAATAGAAACTTGTAAATTTTTAGAATATCATTTAGTAGTAGATTTTCCAACAGTACTAATACAAATAATTTCAGATTATTACAACAAAGGCTTTTATTGTTTTTGGTTGTAAAACAGCTTTCTGTAAAGTGACTCGTTTGTTATTTTGTTACTTCTACTAATGCCTGACAGACAATAGGCTGGAAGTAAATACAATTGAATGAATAATATTTTTTGTCCTTTTTAAAAAACATCATGTAGGTAATCTTAATCTTATAATTCCATGGAAAAACCTGTATACTCAACCAGTTGAAGCTGTTCTGGGAGACATCTATTTACTCATAGTGCCTTCTTCTAGTAAGTCAAATTTTAAACGTTGGAAATTTAAGTACTTTTATTTGTGGTTGGAAAAATCTTTGATAATTATGTTAAAAATACTTCTGATAAGTTTTTTGGGATACTTTTATATTTATTTTAAAAGACTCTATTTGAGTGAGAGAGTGAGTGAGTGAGAGAGGGAGCAGGAGCAAGGGGAGGAGCAGAGGAAGAAGAAGGAAACTCTGCTGAGCAGGGAGCCTCACTCCCTGCTCCATCCCAGGACACTGGGATCCTGACCTGAGCTGAAGGCAGTTGCTTAACTAACCGCCCACCACCTAGGTGCCCTGCTCTGAGGTACTTCTATATTTAAATTAGCATTTGGAAACTCAAATTAAATTGGTTTTCACTGTAAATTTTTACAGATTTTGAATTAGTGATTATTTTCAACTCAAGGATATTTTTGAAAGAGTATAAAGTAATTAAATATTCGTTTTATGCTTCCTGTAGAAATAAAATACGATCCTTTAAAAGAAGAAAAACAACTCTTGGAAGCAAAACAGCACGAACTGAAACGAATAGAAGAAGCCAAACAAAAAGTAGCTGATCAAGGTAAAGAAAGAAAACAGTAAATAAAAATGGTAATAAAAAACCGAGGAAAGACAAATACTTATCATTTGAATATTACTTTTCTCTGGAGGCATTGAAATTATTTAACAAATATGAAGGAATCTTATTACGTGGGGAATTTTAACGTGGTTTTGTATTTTATTATGTTTACAGAAATTTTACTTATAGAAACTTACCTTATGACAAATAATATACCTACCTTATGAGGGTAAGGTTAGTTTTTAACTGTAATAATTAATTTCATCAAGTATATTTTGTTTTCTAGCTTTCTAAAAAAAAATCCCCTATATCAATTCTTAACCTTTTGGAGGTACTTAGTCCTTTGATATATTTGTTTTCCTAAATCTGTTTGTTTATTCTCTGGGTTCATATCCTTTCCTATTTAGCCTAGACCAAAGTCCATTACTTCAACCCTTTTCTCAGTGGAGGAGCTGTCCTGCAGAAAACTAATTCCTTTCCCCTTCTGCAGTGGTCACTATCACCAGGTACTTTTTGTACTCTGTTCTCTCTGGTAAAGCTTTCTCCTTAGCATGTAAATATGCTGCAGCCTGTCTTATCTTCAAACACAAAATGATCTTCCTAACCTAGTTATCTGTTTATATCTTCTGTTATTGTAAGCATCTTAAAAAAGTGTATACTTATATCACCAACCTTGCCATGTATTTTTTTTTCCAATAAAAAAAGTAAAATCTAATAATAAACATTTAACCTCTTGACAAAGAGGTAGAAGCTTTAAAGGAGATTTAATACAATTTTTGGTCACACTTCTTGTAATTGTTTCTTCTCTCAGTTCTTTCATATCCTGTGTAGTTGTTCACTAACATCCCCAATCATCTTTTCTTTTAATTTTTTTTTTTTACTGTGGCATACATATAATAGAGTTTACCATCTTAATAATTTTTAAGTGTACAGCTCCCTGGTATTAAGTACATTTATAAATGTTGTGCAACCATTACTACCATCCATCTTCATGTCTCTCTCCTTGTAAAATTGAAACGTTATACCCATTAAACAATAACCCACCCATTCCACCCCCCTCACTTCCAACCTCTGGCAACCACAATTCTACTTTCTTGTCTATCGTTTTGAATACTCTGAGTACTACATATAAGTGGAATCCTATAACTTGTCTTTTTCCAATTGGCTTATTTCACTTAGCATCATGTCTTCAAGATTTGTCCATGTTGTAGCATATGTCAGAATATTTAGCTGAATATATGTCAGAATATTTAGCTGAATATTCCATTTTTTGTATATATCACATTTTGCCCGTTCACCCATCAGTGGACACTTGGGTTGTTCCTGTGCTTTAGCTATTGTGATTAATGCTGCTCTGAACATGGGAGTACGAATATTTCTTTGAGATTGCTTTCAGGTTTTTTTGAGTATGTACACAGAAGTGGAGTTGCTGGATCTGTAGTAATTGTACTATTTATTGACTTTTTGAGGGATCACTATACCGTTTTCAACAGGGTCTTGTATGATTTTACATTTTCACCAACAGTGCACAAAGGTTCCAATTCCTTCACATCCTTGCCTGTGGTGGTTATTTTGTCTTTTTTTTCATGGTAGCATCCTAATGGAGATGAAGTGGCATCTCTTTTCACATGCTTATTGGCCATTTGTATATCTTCTTTGGAGAAGTGTCTATTTGTATATCTTTTTTGGAGAAGTGTATATCTTCTTGGAGAAGTATCTTTTGCTCATCTTTTAATTGGGTTGTCTTTTTTGTTTTTGTTGGGTGGTAGGAGTTCTTTATGTATTCTGGATGTTAACCCCTTACTAAATACATGATCTGCAAGTTTTATCCCATTCTTTGTGTAACTATTCTGTTGATAGTGTCCTATGCACAAAATTTTTAAATTTCCATGAAATTCATTTTGTCATCTTCTATTGCTTGTGCCTTGGTGTCCTATGCAAGAAATCATTGCCAAATCCAGTATCATGCAGCTTTGGTCCTATATTTTCCTCTAAGAGTTTTAAAGTTATAGGTCTTTAATTAATTAATTAATTAATGATTTTATTTATTCATGAGAGAGGGAGAGAGAGAGAGAGGCAGAGACACAGGCAGAGAGAGAAGCAGGCTCCATGCAGGGAGCCCAATGTGGGACCTGATCCCCAGACTCTAGGATCACACCTTAGGCCGAAGGCAGGCACCCAACCACTGAGCTACCCTGAGACCCCTTAGGTCTTAAATTTAAATCTTAGTTACATTTTGAGTTAATTTTTGTATATATTTGTAGATAAGGCTCCAACTTTATTCTCTTGCTGTGGATATCTTGATATCCAGTCTTCCCAGCATCATTTATTAAAATTACTATCCATTCCTGATTGAATAGTCTTGGCCCCTTTTAAAAAATCATTTGACTATATATGCAAGGGTTTATTCTGTGTGCTCAGTTCTATTTCATTTGTTTACATGTCCGCATGACAGTACCACTTTGTTTTGATTACTGTAGCTGTGTTGTAAATATTAAAATCAGGAAATGTGTAAGTCTTTCAGCTTTGTTCTTTTTCAAGATTGTTTTTTGCTCTGTGAGAGCCCCTTGAGATTCCTTATGAATTTTAGAATGCGTTTTTCTGTTTCTTCATAAAGTATAATTGGGATTTTCATAAGGATTGCTTTGAATCCATGGATTGTTTTGGGTAGTGTTGACATACTAACAGTGTTTTTCAATCCATGAACTTGGAATGTGTTTCCCTCTGTTTATATCTTTTAAAATATCTTTTGATACGGTTTTGTAATTTTTAGTGTACAAATCTTTTACTTCCTTGGTTCTGTTAGTCTCAAAGTTATTTTTTTTTCTTTTTGATGCTTGTTTCTGTTTCTGTGATTTCCCTCCTCAGATTCTTCATTGTTAGGGAATTAATACGAAATTGATTTTTTAATTTTTTTTGGAGAGTAAGAGAGAGTGTGTGTGTGCATGTATGCGAGCGTGGGGAGGGGCAGAGGGAGAAGGACAGAAAGAATCCCAAGCAGGCTCTATGTTCAACATGGAGCTCAAGGCAGGGCTCAATTTCATGACCCTGAGATCACGACCTGAGCTGAAATTAGGAGTTGGTTCCTCAACCAACTGAGCCACTTTGGCACCCCTGCAATTGATTTTTTTGTGTTGACTACTTTGCTGAGTTTATTGGTTTTAACAGTTGCTTTGTTGGGTAGTTAGCATTTTCTTCATATAAGATCATATTGTCTATGAACAGAAATAATTTTACTCCTTCCTTTCTGATTAGGATGCCTTTTGTTTCTTTTTCTCTTGTAATTACTCTGGCTATACTTTCCAGTATTATGTTGAATAAAAATGAACAAAACTGGACATTTTTGCTGTCTCTGATTTTTCAAGGGAAAGCTTTCAGCCTTAACATTAAGTATGATGTTTGATGTGGGCTTTTTCTAGATGATCTTTATTATGTTGAGGTAGTTTCTTTCTAGTCCTAGTTTGTTGACTCCTTATTATGAAAGTATTGAAGTTTGTCAAATATTTTTTCTTCATTAATTGAGATGATCATATATATATATATATATATATTTTTTTTTTGGTAAATGTGGTATAGTACATTGATTTTGATATATCTACTCATCCTTCCAGTCTAGCAATAAATTGTGAGTCATGGCACATAATCTTCTTAACGTGCTGTTGAATTTTATTTGTTGGTATTTTAGTATTTGCATCAATACTTATCAGGTAAATCTGTAGTTTTCTTGTAGTGTCTTTGTGAAGCTTTGATATCAGATCAATGCTGACCTCATACATTGAGTTTGGAATCTTTAATTTTTTTTGAGGAGTTTGAAAAGATTGATGTTTTTATTTAAGTGTTTGGTAGAATTCATCAGTTAAGCCATCAGTTCCAGGGCTTTTATTTGTCATGAGAGTTTAGGTCACTGATTCAGTTTCCTTACCAGTTATATGTATATTCAAATTTTTAATTTCTTTGTAATTTTGTCTTGGTAGTTTTGTGGTTCTAGGAGTTCCTTTCATCTAGTTAATCCAGTTTGTTAGCATGCAGTTATTCATAGTATTTATAATCCTTCTTAGGTCTGTAGCATTTGTAGTAATATTCCCACTCTTACATGTTATTTTGGTATTTGGAGTCTTTTTTCTTTTTTTCTTGGTCCACTTAGTCCACTTAGATATTTTTCAGTTTTGTTGACCTTTTCAAAAAACCAACTTCAAGGCACCTGTGAGTGGCTCAGTGGTTGAGCATCTGCCTTTGGCTCAGGTTGTGATCGCTGGGTACTGGGATCAAGTCCTGCCATCAGGCTTGCCGCGGGGAACCTGCTTTCTCCCTCTGCCTATGTCTCTGCCTCTCTGTATGTGTCTCTCATGAATAAATAAATAAAATATTTAGAACAAAACAAACCCAATTTCAGGTCTCATTTGTTTTCTATTGGTTTTATATTTAGGTTACCTCTACTTAAATCTTAATTTTCTCTTCTAGCTTTTGATTTAGTTTGTCCTTTTTTCCCCTAGTTGTTTAAGTTGTAAGGTAAGTTATTTTAAGAACTTTTTGTTTTTTATAGCTATAAATTTCCTTTTTAATACTTTTTTATTGTGTCCCATAAGTTTTGGTATGCTACATTTTTGTTTTCATATCTCTGTTGTTTAATTTCCCTTATGATTTATTCTGTGATCCATCGGTGATTTTAAGTTTGTTTTAATTTCCACAAACATGTGAATTTTCCAATTTAATTTCTGTGTTTTATTTCTGACTTTATTCTGATGTGGTCCGAGATGATACTTTGCTTGGTATCTATATTTTTAAATCTGTTGAGACCTAATTTGTGTCCTAATATGTGGACTATCATGGAAACTGTCTTAAGTGTATCTAAGAAGAATGAAGATGCTGCTCTTGTGGAATCGTTATGTATATTATACGTGTGTTAAATCTGGTTCGTTTATTGGCTAAGTCTTCTGTTACCTTATCTTCCGTCTGGTTGTTTTTTGTTTGTTTGTTCTTACACATTTTTATTTATTCATTCATGAGAGATACAGAGAAAGAGGTAGAGATGTAGGCAGAGGGAGAAGCAGGCTCCCCCAGGGAGCCTGATGTGGTACTCAGTCCCAGGAACCTGGGATCACGACCAGAGCCAAAGGCAGATGCTCAACCACTGAGCCACCCCGGTTCCCCAGGCTTTTGCTTTTTGAAAATTATTTTCATCTTATCAAAATAATATATATAGCTTTGAAAGTTAATAAGTAATATAGCACCCATAATTAAAGCAAAAATGTTGTCTTCTGGCTTAGCCCCTAAGCCTACTCCATATAGACCTACTTGAAAGTTTTAGATCTTTTTTGCATTTATTTTCTTCACAGTAAATTCTTGCTTCTCACTAGAATGGAAAGGTACTGGAAGTCTAACTACTAATTACACAGACTTAACCAATCCTTGTATTATCATCCTTTTCCTACCATTTATGTTTTCTGAGGATTCAGTTTCTGAATTTTGCCAGGGTTCTGGGTTTTGAGTCATCTTTATCATTGGCATCTCCATTTATAGACATTTAGGATCAAATTGCTTCATCTCTGCTAAGTAGGTTAAGACTATCTGCATTTCAGCTTCTAAACTTTTGAAGGTATCTCTTATCTGTTTTGTTACTTGTATATTTGGCCTTAGGGATTATACATTTTTTTCCTTTACTGTTGCATTAGTGGGGTTTTACTGAAAAGTAGGGAAATAGTTAATAATCCACCATGTTTAATCAGAAGTCTCTCCTGTTTTTACATAGATCTAAAATGGAAATGTTTAACAATGCTTAAAATTCATTAGTGATAGCTTATTGTTTTCAGGTGGAAGTTTAAACTGTTCAGCATGATACAGAAAAGTTTATAGGATTAAAATCCTGTCTACCTCTTCAGCCTAATTACTGGCCTCACCTCTTTCTCTTCTATTCTTTCTTCTGGCTATATTGTCCTATTTATATTTTATTGAATGTATCAATTTCTTTGTGAATATATCTCACTTACTACTTTAAAATACAATTGTGGGTTACCAGCTCTTTGGATGATAGTTCAAGCTGTAAGGTGTGCGTAAGGTTCCCTGAGGCAGCAGTATAGTAGGAGAAGAGAAGCAATCCTGGGACTGAGCCTTAAGGATATCCAGCATTTAATGATTGTATAGTAGAGGAACACAGATGATCAAGAGAGTGATCAGATAATTAGAAGTTTGGAGATTATGATTTCATGGGAAAAGAGTGTTTTGGAAAGCAGAGAATGTATCAGATCCTAATAAGGCATCGTATCCTAATAAAGTATCAGGTAAACTGAAGATAAAGAAGTAATCATTTTATTTATGTCATGCATGTTGTGATCCTCAAGGAATGATTACTGAAAAGGAACTTCCATTCTTCCAAAGTTGGAGGTGAGGGTCCCCTCAGAGTAAAGAGAGCAGTGAAAGGGTTGTTAGATCTTTGAGGAGAATCAGAAAAGAATTTTGACATAGCTATCTGGAGTGTGTGAACAAGTGGGGTGGAAAAATGTTGTAAGAGTGATGTTGGGGGTAAAGTCATTATAGTCTGTTCTGGTGTGATTTTTTTTTTTTCCTACTCCTATTCTCAACTGGCAAGGTATAAACATGTTTATATAGAAAATAGGTTTATCCAGGGTTGGAGCTTTATTGACACAGGAAAATGAGGAAAAGAATAAGAGTTTAAAAGGTTGGTGAAATAATAGATTATGGAATATGAGCAGGATAAGGAATTAGGGAACTACTAGATGAGGAAAGGAAGATCTTAAATTGAATGAATGGATTCATAAAGCAAAGGATTTTTTTTTAGGATATGGTGGTATTCAAAGGTTAAAATGCCTAGTCTTTCAAAGAGCTTCTATTTTGTTTTCTTATTAATTCTAAAGTCCTTTTATATTTGAGTGTATTTGCTAACCTGTTGTTCACTGACAGTTGGATTTGAATGTAAATAGATCTTCATCAGCTTGTCCTCCTGGGCCATTGAATTAGAGGAAAAGACATGTATGTACAGGTGGAACACGACTAG
Organism: Canis lupus dingo; assembly: GCF_003254725.2. Taxonomy (NCBI): domain Eukaryota; kingdom Metazoa; phylum Chordata; class Mammalia; order Carnivora; family Canidae; genus Canis; species Canis lupus. Next base: position 81,509,369 of record NC_064243.1, on the reverse strand, counting down.
AAATAGGAAATGAGATAGTTTTCATTGGCATTTTCATTTCTTTTTTTTTTAATTTAAAGATCCTATTTAGAGTAGTCCGGGTGGCTCAGTGGTTTAGCGCCGCCTTCAGCCCAGGGCCTGATCCTGGAGACCCAGGATCAAGTCCCACATCAGGCTCCCTGCATGGAGCCTGCTTCTCCCTCTGCCTGTGTCTCCTCTCTCTCTCTCTCTCTCTCTCTCTCTCTCTCTCTCTCTCATGAATAAATAAATAAAATCTTAAAAAAAAAAGATCCTATTTATTTATTCATGAAAGAGACAGAGAGAGGCAGAGACTTAGGCAGAGGGAGAAGCAGGCTCCCTGTGGGGACCTGATGCAGGACTCGATCCCAGGACCTTGGGATCACGACCTGAGCCAAAGGCAGATGGTCAACCACTGAACCACCCTGATGCCCTCATTGGCTCCCTCCCTCCCTCCCTCCCTCCCTCCCTCCCTCCCTTCCTTCCTTCCTTCCTTCGGCAGAACACAGGCAGAAGTAGGCTCCATGCCGGGAGCCCAACGTGGGATCTCTGGTCTCCAGGATCACACCCTGGGCTGAAGGTGGCGCTAAACCACTGAGCCACCTGGGCTGCCTCCTCATTGGCATTTTCAAATAGGGTTAAGAGATCGTAACTTGTGTTTATCAAAGTCATATTTTTTTTTCCAAAGATTTATTTATTTTAGAGAGTGGGGGGAAAAGGGAGAGAGCGAGTAAGCAGCGGAAAGGGAAGAGGGAGAGGAGCAAAAATTCTCAAGTAAACTCTACTATGAGCACAGAACCTGACCAGGCCTTGCTCCCTGGACCTGGATGTTTGACCTAAGCCACAATTAAGAGTTGGACACTCAACTGACTGACCCAAGCACCCCTCAAAGACATATTAAAAAAGAGATTAGGAACCTTAATCCTTTATTTTTCTATGCCCATGGAAAGTTTTGAAGCTGGAAATGGTTAAAACCTTTTTTAGAAAAATGAAACAAGGATGAACTTCCTTCATTCCTACTTGAAAGAGAAAAGGAAAGGCTCTTATAATTTCGTTTTGGATTCATCAGGAGGAGAAGCATATTCAACTGTTGTATACATTGAGCCACATACAACTTGTGATAGTATCACTAATTTTAAGGAACATTCCTACTTTCTGCTATTACTGGCTTTTCTAATTTAAGCCCATTATAATTCTTATCTAATAATCTTCATTGTTTTCCAAATCTTTATATACTCAGGTATAGTTAGCAGAAGTTATAAGATTCAGTGGCATTAAGTTCTACACAGTTGGCTTCCGTTTCATTTAAAAAATAGATTCTGAAAACTGTATGTATGTGGTTGCCTTTGAAAGTCTTTGGTAGGGAAGACTTTGGGGGAAAGCAGGCTCTTAGTGTTCTGTGTACAAATAGATTTTTTTCTTTAACGTGGTCATGTTTATGTTAACTTGATATGGGAATATTTATACAGTGTATTTTTCATTCAAGTTAAAAAAAGAATATTTGCTGTTGTAGAAAAACATCAAGTGGAGAAACAGGACACTTTTACAGAAAAATTAATTACTCAGATAATAAAAAATCTTCAAGTGAAAATTTCCAACATCCATATTCGGTATGAAGATGATGTAAGTGTTTTAATAGATGAAACTTGTTTTTATATTTATGTAAATATTTTACTGTTTGTTGATACCTGCTCTATAATGGTCAACCTATGGGATACTGAGAAGTGGAAGGATACAGAGCTGAAAATGACCCGATCTTTCTTTTCTGAATAATAGTTTTCATTTGCAGTATTTATTGCCTTGATAATACTTTCCTAAAATGTTCAGAAATCAGATAATGAAGGCAAATGCCTTTCTATGTTACAGTTACCTTTGATAGTTGGCATTATGAATTTAGCAGTTAAGTATTTTTAAAATATATTTACCTCCCGGAAACTACACTGGTCTAGGAATCAATAGAGCTAGACTTGGATTGTTTATGTCTAGTAGATACTGTATTCTCTCAGAATTACATAGTTATTGACTTCTAGTACTACTGTGAGGTCAGTCATCTTTTTTAATAAGCTTTTTTTTTAATAAACTAAAAAACATGGAGATTTATTTACACCAATCCATTCATATTTGGTATTTTAATTAATATTAGGAAAAACTATAGGAATAAAAGGTGTAGAAAGTTGGTTTTTGAATGTTTGAAATGTTTTTGAATGTTTGAAATAAGAGTATGTCCCAGAAAATGAACTTTTTTCTATAAAGTGGATTTTGTTTAACTAAAAATCTGAGTAAAATTTCCTCTTTCCTCTTTAGATCACAAATCGAGACAACCCACTGTCATTTGGTATTTCCCTTCAAAATCTCAGCATGCAGGTACTTTGTTTTCAAAGAAATTTAACCATATTTAATTGTGCAGTATAGTTCATCAAATTCTTAATTATTTTTCATGTATGCCAGCATCAAAAATAGTTGTCTGAATGGAATTAGTATAGAAAGTGCATAGGCTGGATTGGAATTGGCGGTAGGTAGTTCAGCATTTCAAAAATGATTCATATTCAGATTTAGTTTAAAATAATGAGGGCCATGGGACACCTGGGTGGCTCAGTGGTTGAGCGTCTGCCTTTGGCTCAGGGTGTGATCCCAGAGTCCTGGAATTGGGTCCCACGTCAGGCTCCCTGCATGGAGCCTGCTTCTCCCTCTACCTGTGTCTCTGCCTCTCTCTCTTTCTCTCATGAATAAATAAAATCTTTAAAAAATAATGAGGGCCTATTATTTGCAAATTATAATATTGGATATTTTTTCTTAAAAAATACATTTCTTAAATAAGTAGAAAATAAAAGTAATGAATGTTTATCTCAGAACCTTTTGATAAGTCATGAAAAGCATAAAGAAACAAATTGCTTCTTTCCTTACCACCATTTTCAATATTGTGGTGAACTTTCTTCTCTAGTTTTTCAAATTGAGGATTTTTAAAAAATTATTTATTCATGAGAGACACACAGAGAAGCAGAGACAGAGGCAGAGGGAGAAGGCAGGCTCCTCACAGGGAGCCCAAGCGGAACTCGATCCCAGACCCCGGGATTACACCCTGAGCCGAGGGCAGATGCTCAATCGCTGAGCCACCCAGACGTCCCTCAAATTGAGGAATTTTTAAAGTAGAGGAGCAAATAGAAGATTATGGAACATTGGGTTGCATCCAGAACGGACAGTTGTGGAATTTGTCATGTGGTTTAAATTTTAAATACCTTTAAAGAATAAATAAACTCTTAAGGAATAAAGTTTACATCTGTTTTGTTTTCTACTCTCACCCTTCTCTCAAAGATAAACATCCTAAATACTATGTTCCATGATTTTTATATAAATTTTCATTTTCTCATCACAGTTTTTTTGACATTTACTTGTGTTGCTACACATAATTCAGTTTAATTGCTATGTAGTATTTCATTACCTGCTTTTTATTTGTTATATCCATTGGGTTTTTGTGTATAATTTCTTTTTAAAACATGGATCCACTACAAGCAAAATAAATAAGAAAAGCCAAATGATAAGTAACTGAATGATGTTGGGTGGGGTAAACTGTCAAATGCTGCTATAAGTTTGAGAAGTGTGAATGGGGAATTAGCCATTGGCTGTGAAAATGTGGAGGTGTAGTGGGTAACTGTGACTGCAGTGGTGTTGACCATTACCTTTGAGAGACCTTGGAAACTGGTCCCCTAGCCCAGACCTATTCAATTAGAAACTCAAGTTGGGGGCCCCACCAATCTAGGTTTTAGAAAACCCTCTGGGTGATTTTGATGCATGCTCAAGTTTGAAAACCACTGTTGTCATCTCTTCAGTTCTCTACCAAAAAATGAAAACCATCTTTGTAGAATAAGCATCTAAACACTTTATTCACCTCAGTGGCTTCTCATTGCTATTGGAATAAAGCCAATAATTTTGTTTTAAAATAGTTTATAGTCCTTTTGTAATCTGACCCCAGGTAACATCTGGTTTTACCTCTTTCCTTTGTTTGCTTTATGTTCTCTGGCCATACTGGGCTTCTTCAGTTCCCTGAATATTTTGCATGTTTGCATATTTTCCTACTCGGAGACATTCCCTACTGACTTTAAAATAAAAAATTTCTTTTCATATGTCATATATTAGACATCACTTTCTCCATTACACCTCTGAGTTTGAGGCTCCTACCTTATTCTGAGAACTGTGTATTTAACCTCTAGGATGGCACTTAACTGTTTGTGATTGTTTTTTTATGTTTTTTCAGTCAACAGTGAGCTCCTTGAAAGCAGAGGCTTTCTTGTGGTTAATATTCTTCCACTGAATGTTTTCAGGGACATTTTTATGGGAAATTGGTTAAGGGCACGGTTGGTATGGTTTATCAGTCTGCCATTTCACATGTAATTGACTTTTACTTTTTAATTTTTCTTTTCAGACAACTGATCAAAACTGGGTTCCATGTTTACATGATGAAACTGAGAAACTAGTTCGTAAGGTAAAATATTTTGTCAACCCACAGACTTAATGAAAGAAATTTTTAGAAAGGCAAATGGTAATATAAAGATTTATGTGAATTGTGTTTATTTGCTTAACTCTATTACAGTACTCAGTTGTTTGAGACTTCTGAAAATAGCATATATTAAAGATCCTTTAAAGGAAATGAGATGTAATAAACGTGATTTATTTTCAGTTAGTCCGATTGGATAACCTTTTTGCCTATTGGAATGTGAAGTCTCGGCTGTTTTACCTTAATGATTATGACGAATCACTGGTAAGTAAATCTTTTTGATATGTGCATGTATACCTTTGTTGGTAGCATATTTTGCATAAGGTTTTATTCATTATTGTTTATTAACATACTATAGCCTGTGGTCTTTTTTCCTAGGCAAAATCCATTAGCATTTACAGAAATAGGTGAATGTATATGTGTGCCTATACACAAACATGTATAAACATACAAACATCTTTTTTTTTGTATAATTGACATGCAGCATTAGGATAAGTTTTATGTGTGCACCATAATGGTTCAGTATTTGTATGTAATGTGAAATCACGAGAAGTTTAATATCCATTATCGTACATAGTTAATTACAGAATTTTTTTTCTTTTGGTGAGTACTTTTAAGATTTACTCTCTTAGCAATGCTAAAATATGCAGTGTAGTATAGTTAACTATAGTTGCCATGCCGTATATTATATATACCCCATGACTGACTTACTGGATAACTAGAAGTTCTTAATCTTTTGACTTCCCTTTACACATTTTGCATATCTCCTACTTGTCCTCTGACAACCGCCAGTCTGTTCTCTGTATGAGTTTGGCCTTTTTTTTTTTTTAAGTATTCCACATATGTGTAATACTTGTCTGTTTGACTTATTTCACTTAGCATAATGCCATCAAGGCTTATCCTTATTGCAAGTGGTAAGATTTCCTTCTTTTTAACGGCTGGATAATATTCCAACATATAAATATATATTTTTATAAATACATATAAATATATTTCAATATATATTATATATTACATATAATATTCCAGTATATAAATATATATTATATATATAAATATATATATTATTTCTATATACAGTATATTTTATTTACATGTTCCTTAATCAATGGACATTTAGGTTGTTCCCATATCTTGGCTATTACAATTAATGCTGCAGTGAACATGGAGGTGCATGTATCTTTTCTAGTTCCTGCTTTTCTTTGAATAAATATTCAGAATGGATTGTATTGTAGTCCTTTTAATTTTTTGAGGACTCTCCATACTGTTTTCCATGAAGATTGTATCAGTTTACATTTCTATCAACAGTGCATAAGAATTTCCTTTTCTCCACATCCTTGGTATTGCTTGTTATTTCTTGAGGGGTTTTTTTTTTTTTTTATAATAACCATTATGACAGGTGTTAGGTGATATCTCATGCTTTTGGTTTCCAATTCCCCTGATGATTAGTGGTGTTGAGTACCTTTTCATGTACCTGTTGGATATCTGTTTGAAAAATAGATAGAGAGTTCCTCTCTCATTTTTTTTTTTAAAGATTTATTTATTTATTCATGAGAGACCCAGATTGAGAGGAGAGGCAGAGACACAGGCAGAGGGAGAAGCAGGCTCCTCGCAGGGAGCCCGATGTGGGACTCAATCCCTGATCTGGGGATCATGACCTGAGCCAAAGGCAGGCGCCCAACCGCTGAGCCACCCAGGCGTACCATCCTCTCCCATTTTTAAATTGGATTGTTTTTCTGATATTGGGTTGTCTGTGTATTTTGGATATTGACCCCTTATCAGAAAATTATTTGCAAATATTTTCTATATAGTAGTTTGCCTTTGTATTATGTTGGTTTCCTTTGCTGTGCAGAAACTTTAGTTTGATGTTCTACTTGTTTACTTTTTTGTTGACTTGACTTTTTTGTTGTTGTTGGTGTTGACTTGACTTTTGGTGTCAGATCCAAATTATATCATCGAGACCAATTTGAAGGAGACTTCTGCCTATGTTTTCTTTTAGGAATTTTATGGTTCCAGGGCTTACAGTCAAGTCTTTTAATCTACTTGGAATTAATTGTTGTGTATGGTTTAAGGTAGTGGTCCAGTTTCATTCTTGTGCATGTGGCTGTACAGTTTTCCAAATACCACATATTGAAGATTTTTTGGCTTGTATATTTTTTCCCCCATTGTATATTTTTGGCTTGTTGTAAATTAATTGACCATATATCAAGATACTTTGGTTATTCAGGATCTTTTGTGGTTCCATATATACATTAGGATCATTTGTTCTGTTTTTGTGAATAACGCCATAGGAAATTTGATTGAGATTGCATTGAATTTGTAGATTTCTTTGGGTAGTATGGACTTTTTAACAGGATTATTTCTTGCAATATAGATCGTGGAATGTGTTCCCAATTTTTTGCATCTTCAATTTCTTTTCAGTATCTTACGGTTTTTGGTATACAAAGCTTTCACCTCCTTGGTTGAATTTTTTTTTTTTTATTTAAAATACTTTTAGTTTTATTGTTTTAATTACCTAAAGCTACAAAATGTGAGTAACAAATGTCTTTATAATAGTTTCAGTTAATTTTCTTTTTTAAAAGTTTTTATTTAATTTCTAGTTAGTTAAGATATAGTGTAATACTGGTTTCAGAAGTGAATTTAATGACTTATTGCTTACAACACCCAGTACTCATTAGGACAAGTGCCCTCCTTATTCCTCATCACCTATTTAGCCCATCTCCTGCCCACCTTCCCTCTAACAACCCTCTGCTCTCTGTGTTTAAGAATCTTTTATGGCTTGCCTCCCCATTTTCTTTTCACCACTTTTGTTCAATTATACATGAGTCTAATCGGATGGTATTTATCTTTCCTTGATTGACTTCCTTGGTTAAATTTATTCCTAGGTATTTTATTTTTTTTTGATGTAATTATAAGTTGGATTGTTTTCTTGATTTCTTTTTCTGTTACTGCATCAGTGTACAGAAATTTAGTAGATTTTTGTATGTTAATTTTGTATACTGCAATTTTATTGAATTCATTTATTAGTTCTGACAGTTTTTGGTGGAGTCTTTATAGAGTTTTCTATAGAGTGTTATGTCCTGTACAAATAGTAACAGTTTTACTTCTTTTCCAGTTTGGATGTCTTTTATTCTTAATTGCTCTGGCTAGGTCTTGTAATACTATGCTGAATAAAAGTGGTAAGGGTGGGCATCTTTGTCTTGCTCCTGATCTTAGAGGAAGAGCTTTCAGGTTTTTTTGTTTGTTTGTTTTAAGATTTTATTTACCTTTTCATGAGAGACACAGAAAGAGAGGCAGAGACTCAGGCAGAGGGAGGAGAAGCAGGCTCCGTGCAGGGAGCCCAATGTGGGACTCGGTCCCGGGAATCCGAGATCACGTCCTGAGCCAAAGGCAGATGCTCAACCACTGAGCCACCCAGGCATCCCAGAGCTTTCAGTTTTTAATGTTGAGCATGTTAGCTGTGGGATTTTCATATATGGTCTTTATGAGGTTAAGGTATATTTATACCACTTTCTTGAGATTCTTTATCGTAAGTGGATATTGAGTTTTGTATACAAGCACATTTTATATATGTGCTTGTACAAATATGTATACAGATATGTACATATATAAAATGTGCTTGTATACAAATATGTAAAAACATACTACATATCTAAATAGTTTCAGATCATTCTTAAATAGTACTAATTTAATGGGATATTGTCTTACCACTTTAATATTTTTCATAGCTAAGTCCTCCTAAGTTTCAGTTGTTTATTTTTTAAATCGCTTTAAAACTCTGTTTTGGTATGTAAGGATTTTGTATGTAGGATTTTGTCTAATAAGGATATATTGGCATGAATGTAAATAAAAACAGTTTGTCTTTTAATAGGACAGCTTGAAGAATGGTATTGTCACTGACAATACTGTTCCAGAAGGTTATGATTTTGGTAAGTACATTTTATAAAATAAGAAGTGCAATTAAAATAATTGGTATAAATTTTAAATGAACATTGATAATGTCACTGTGATGTTTCATGTTAGTTTTGTCGTATAATTAGAAGTATATAATATACACAAAAACCCAGTTCTATGCCATTCATTGTTGGGGACCTTTTTGCTATTTTTTGAAACTATAGGAAAGAAAAATGCCTTATAAGAGAGAATGTAATAAATGTGGTAAATCTCTAAGTTTTATTTAGTTATAATCTTTTAAAGATGTTTTACAAGGCAAATACAATTTAATAAGGCTAGCTGCTATAGTCCGTAGTGTTATCTTGTTATTTTAAAAATGTATATTTAAAATTTTTCTTCACATTTTTTTCTGGTTCCAAGTTTTCAGAAATGAACGTGTAGTACTTTTATAATCAGAAATGAGCAACTAAAATTTTGAGTTGAAAGAAGTACTGTTTTCTTTTACTCTGTATAGGCACTCGATAAATTCTGATTGATGGGTGGATAGTTTATTTATTGGATTTAGTTGTTTGATGTTATCAACCAGTGATTCTTTGCTATATTCTTCTGCCTTTATGATTATACTTTGTTAATTTCCTGAAGTGTTTTTTTTGTTTGTTTGTTTGTTTTTAAAGATTTGACAGAGAGCGAGAGAGCTCATCATGTACATGAGCTGGGGGAGGCACAGAGGGTGGGAGAGAATCTGGAGCCAAAAAAAAAAGCAGGCTTGAGCTCACCACCCACGATTGTGACCTGCGCCCAAACCAAGAGTTGGGTGCTCAACCAACTGAGCCACCTGGGCGCCCTTGATGTGACTCTTGTTGTCATATCTTGAAATCATTGTTTCACTCTTGAAACCAATTCAAAGCCAGGAAATGGGTATTTTATTTTCTAGATTTTTTTCCTGAAGGGAAACATTGAGAACAGATGAGATTGCCTACCGTGTCTTATTGGTTCTCCTATCACTCTAGGTTTGACTTATTTCTCCTTTGCCCTACTGTCGTTTCCTGCTGCATTAATGACAGCCTGATGAGTGAGAAACTACACAGTAGTTTGCACAGAGGAATTTTAATAGAAATACTGTCACAGGATTGGAGTAACAAGAGATTGGCTAATAAAAAGTAGAACTCTAAAGAGTATAGGAATAATAGGAAGAACTACCCCTACCCAAGGACAGAGATGGAGTGCCCAAAGAACAGAGTCTGCCTGCCTCAGCACTGAGATCTAGACCTTATTGGAAAAAGGACATGACTAGGGCTCACTGACTGCTGGGAAAGTCTTTGTGGTGCTGTGCCTCTAAACTTCTTGGACATTTGCCCTCAGAAACTAGCATTTCTCATGGAGCATTGTCTCAGAGGAGGCACTTCCCTGCAAAACTGCTGCCTAGCTGCCATGCACTCAGCAAGCTGGTGCTGAAGAAACCTGTTGTGCTGTAGGAGCTGGACAGTGGAGGAGCTGCCTTTCGTATGAGTCACTTTGTAGGATCTGAGCTGTGGAAAAGCCCTGGCACTTTCAGGAGTCTGAAATGAGCACATCAGAACCAGGAAGCATAACTCCTCCTGCAGTATCTCTCCAATGTCTAACACTATGCTACCTGGTAAAGAAAAGAATATTTAAAGGGCCCAAATTCAGTTTTTAGAGGAGGTAACCTAGGGTGAATTTGCAATTCACAGACAATAAACTGATAACTGGTATATACCTGCTAGGGAGAGAAGGCTTCTTTTTGTTTGTTTTTTATTTAATGGGAGAGAGACAACAGCTTATTTATAAGATGGAAAGGATCTATAGAACATGAAAAATGAAGGAAGAGAGAGAAAGGATGATTTCTTTATGACATATGGGTAGGAGGAGATAGAATCTCATGTGCAAGTGGAGTGCTTTGCTGCACAGAGGAAATGAACATGATTAGTTCATTTATGAGACAGATTTTAGGTATAAGAGAGAAGTCCTACTACTGGGTATTAGGACTTCTACTGGGTAGGAGTTTATGGAATTTCTCTTATGAGCTTTTATTTTTTAATATCTGAGGTACTGGGGATTTTGGAGGGAGGAGAGGCTATGAAATAGTCATGTAGATAAACAAGAGAGTGAATTGACTAGAGTAGTGTTTTCGAAGTGTCGTTCAGACTACTGGAAACTTACTAGAAATAGAAATCCTAGGTCTATTCCAGACATATCTGAATCAGATTCTCTGAGAGTGAGCCTTGAAAATCTATGTTTTAATAAGCTTTCCTGGTGAGTTTGATGATTTTGATTAATTACAGATTTTGAGAGTCACTGGCCTAGAATAGGGGTTGAGCAATTTTTAATTTTTTTATAAAGGGCTACGTAGTAAATATTTTTCAGTTTGAAGTCTCTGTCACATATTTTCCTTTGCTTCTTTTAAACAACCCTGTAAAGGTATAAGAATCATTCCTGGTTTACCGGTTGTACAAAAACACAGTATGTTATGCATTTGGCCTATCCTGAACTAAATATTTTATGATTGCTCAGCAACATTGAGGACCTTTGGGATTTATGATATTAAAGTGAGACCAATCCATGTGATTGTGTTTTTGTTTTTTTTTCCCCAACCAAGTTCAACTTCTCAGGTAGGTTACAGGTATGTAGAGTAAATGGAGGGGGTTTTTATCCAGAATTAGGGTTTCGCCTGATAAGTACTGACAAAGTGAGAAGACAGAGGAGTGAAGAGTGAATTCAGGGGAATGATTAAATTACTGGTCATAGAATTTTAATAGTGAAGAGAGGGAACTGAGAATAGGAAGCAGAGGTGAAGGACAGAGAAAAGCTACAGGATCAATGAATGTGGGTCCCACAGGATCTGAAGGTTTAGTATTGAAGTACTAGAGAGGTGGTGGTGGTAGGAGAGTTAGGTTCTGGAGACTGGGTTTATGGAGAGGTCTAGCATATAGATATGATAAGATCTAGAAGAGTACAAGGCTCTGAGAGGCTATGGTTTTGGAAAGATCAATTTGTATGTTGAAATCACTTGGAAATTAGAGTTGCCAGGAGCTAAAATCAGAGAGAGATAGGAGAGGTTGTAATCTAGGGATGGATGGAGATTGCAACCAGGGAGGATATAGGGGGTTGTGCAGTCTTGTACGTAACATAAGAAAGCCAGGGGAGAGGAATACTTTTATTTTTCAAATAGTGGTGGTATTGTTTTGTACATTTTTAAAACTTAAGAAAAATTATTTTAGAGAAAGACAGAGAGAGAAGGTGAAGGGGGAAAAGGCAGAGGGAGGGAGAAACTGGAGTAAACTCCATGCCGACCATAGAACCTGACATTGGGCTCAATCTCAACACCCAAGATCATGACCTTAGCTGAAACCAAGAGTTGGACACTTAACTGCCACCCAGGTGCCCCTAAACTTCCCTTTCTTTACTCTTTCCTTCCATTTATGTATATGTAAGTTTTTCTCCTTTTTCACTGTATGGTACTCATACTATTGTATAGATGTACCATGATGAATTTAACCAGTCTCTGTTTGTTGAATATCTTCTTGTCCTACACAAGTTCAGAATATATTTGCTCACTGTGTAAAAAAATTAAGTGCTGTGCCTCAGGAATGATTAAAACAAGAGGAACATACTATGGTTTTATATAGATTAACTTAAAATTTAATAGTTGATCTCTATATAGATTCTGCTATTTCTAGTCTTGCTCTGCAAGAATATTCTTATTCTTTTTGGCACTAAATATAAAGGGTTGAATTTAATCCATTTTAGATTATGGGTTGAACCAAGAAGTTATCCTGGGCTAACTCTGATTCATCTTCTCACCTCTCCTTTTACAAGTTAAAGCAGAGCAGATGGATACATAAAAACTGATCAGAAAAAAAAACTAATCAGAAATTCAGAAATTATAATTCTGTAATGGAAGTCAGTGGTCAAATAAAATCTTTTCTCCCTTAGCATTTTTAATATAAATCTTTTAAACTGTATATTTTTGTTAAGATTATATTACTATACTATTTTTGCCTTTTATAGTGTTCTTGCTTTTAAGGGTTACGTTGGTATTTTGAGGGGGAGTTCACATAGTCTTCATTTACTTAAAATATGAATTATAGGTAGGAAAAAGATAAAGAATCTTCTCCATTTATTAAATGACAGTTCATCTGACTAAATTACAGCAGTGTGACAGTCTGGGAAAGTAGACAGTATAAGAAATGAAAGTCAGTATTTTCCATTTCATCTCTTTAGTACTTTGGGACTCTTGAAATATAACTCAGTTTATTTTTTTGATATCTATGTTATCTTTCAGTGTTTCGCCCCATATCTGCTAATGCCAAACTTCAGATGAATCGGCGATCAGATTTTGACTTTTCTGCCCCTAAGATAAATCTGGATGTTGAGTTACATGATATAGCAGTTGAGTTCAATAAACCACAGGTGATTTTTTTTTAGATGAAATTTTAAATTGTGAGCTATAATTTGATAAAAGCAGAACTAAGATTTTAAATGTATTTCAAAGTTCCTCAGTGTTACATGAAAACATCCTTTAAAAAGTCAAGAATTTAACTTTTTTAACAGTTGAACAAAAAAATCTTAAACATGTAATAAAGAGGCTTAATTTTTTCCTTCTTTAGTATTTCAGTGTTATGGAGCTTCTTGAATCAGTTGATATGATGACGCAAAATCTGCCATACAGGAAATTCAAACCTGATGTACCTCTTCACTATCATGCCAGAGAATGGTAAAATGACTTACATTTTAAAAAAATTGAGGTCTAATTTGACATATGAGTTTCAGGTTTATAACTTAATGATTTGATATTTGTATATGTTAACTTTTTTCTTTAGAATTTTTAAGATCTCTTAGCAACTTTCAAATATGCACAGCTTAACTATTAGGACCACGCTTTACATTGTATCCTCGTGACTTATTTTATAACTGTAAGTTTGAACCTTTTCAGTCCCTTCACCCATTTCACTCACTGCCCTTGCTTTACCTTTGTCAACCACTAGTCTGTTCTCTGTATCTATAAGCTCAGTTTTTTGGTTTTTGTCTTTTAAGATAACATATGTAAGTAAGATTGTATAGAGTTTATCTTTCTCTAATTTCATTTTATATAATGTCCTCAGGGTCCATCCATGTTGTCACAAATGGCAAGATTTCATTCCTTTTCCTGACTAAATAATGTTCCACTATCCAACTCTGTGTGTGTGTGTGTGTGTGTGTGTGTGTGTATGGAACATTTTCTTTATCCATTCATTCCTTGATGGTCATGTTGGGTTTTTTTGTATCTTGACTATTGTTAATAATGCTACAGTGAATAATGGGGAACATACATCTTTCTGTGCTAGTGTTTTCATTTTCTTCTTCAGATAAACACCCAGGAGTAGAATTGCTTGATCCAGTTTTTTTTAGATTTCTAAAATACGGCATAAAAGTGAATTTTCTGGGATTATTAAAAACTATAGTTTGTGTCAAGCAGTGTCTTTTTTTTTAAGCAGTGTCTTTTAAAAAAAATTCAAACTTTCATATTATATACTTTAAACCTATATGATTAAACTTGAACATCAGATTATATGAGTCTATAAAATACAGCCCCTTTCTAAAATTCAAAAGCCTTCTCATTCTGTTTATTAAGCTCTTGCTGTTTTCTAGAAGTTGCAGTTACTCTTTTAGTTGACTTTTTAATTACTGTTCAGGTGACTAAAGTGCTGTTTGCCAAGTAATACTTTAATAGTCCTTCTGTAGAATTATGTCTTTTTTCTAACAAAATTCAGTGGTTTTGCTTGTTTTCACTCAGGAAAGAGAAAAGATTAATAACGTAATCTTAATACAAACTGGGCTGGGAAAAATCAAGTGCTCAGATAGTACACCATTTTCATAGTCTCTGTACTATAGTTATGAATGTCGTTTTGGAGCAGAAGCAACTTTATTTTTAGTACTGTTGGTTGGAGGGTGTTAAGTGCAGGGTTTTGTTTCTGTTTTCTAACTAGGTGGTCTTATGCTATACATGGTATTCTTGAAGTAAATGTCTGCCCCCGGTTACGGATGTGGTCATGGAAGCATATTAGAGAACACAGGCAAAAGATGAAGAAGTATAAAGACCTGTATAAAAAAAAGATAACAACTAAGAAGCCAGCTGGTGAAATTCTCATCGCTTTGGAGGTTAGCATTTTTTAAAATTGATGAGTACAAAAAAATTTTGTACTTCATGACTTCTCAGTCTTTAGTGACTAACACTTCCTATTTATTTTTATTTTTTACTGACCATTCTCTTTTACTTAGACTGTTTTGTAGTCCTATTCTTCACTTCAGTTGGGTGATATAAACTCTGGTGATATTCTCCTGGGAGCTGTTGAAATTGGAGATTATTCTCAAAATCTGAAGAGATTTGGGTTCATGCAAATAGTAACTTGAAGCTTCACATTATGACTTTTTTAACCCAGAGGCCTATAAAGCATTTGCTACATTGGTTCCAGTCTTCTGTGTGTCAGTTTCAAAGCTTTATGTTACCTGTCACCACTTCATTTCTCCTGTTACCATCTAATGGCAGTAGTTAAATAAATTTCCTGTTCTTTTATACATACTATGCTTGGAATTATAGCCAAGTCCCATCTGCCTTTCCTCATCTCTGTTTATCCCAGTTTTACTCCTTCTCAAGCTCTACTTAAGTCCCATCTCTTGTATGAACTTTCCTGAATTTTCTGCCCAGGGAGTCCCTTTTCTTTTTATTCTTCTGGCATTTCTAGTCTTTACCAGCAACTTTACATTTCATTATCTGTTGAGGTTTCCCTAAATACTAGTCTTTTCTCATAGCATTATAGTATATTCTAGAAAGGATTGCTTTATGAGTGGATGATATTTAGTTTAGGGAGACTGAGGGGAGGTAGCCTCTGGAAATTAATATAACCATTCTGAATCTAGGCCAATTTCTGATTTGGAGCCCCCTCAAGGTTGAGTTTTATTTTTATTTTTGAGGTAAGAGACTTTTTGCAGACCCAGACTATTATGGATGTTTGGGTTTAGAGTGTTTTTGGGTGGTTACAGATTTCCTTACTTTTTTTTTTTTTTTTTAATCTTAACCTTAATCTTCCAAGTTCTACTGGATAGTAGAACCCTGAATGAAGGGTTGTTTTCTAGATAATAATAGATTACGGTTACTTCTCCAGGGGAGAAAAGATTTTAGCATGAAACTCTTAAAAGAGGTCATGGAAATAATGTATTGATATGATGAAAGATTTATTTTATTTTATTTTATTTTTTTTAAAGATTTTATCTATCTATTCACGAGACACACACACACACACACACAGAGCGCTGGACACAGGCAGAGGGAGAAGCAGGCTCCATGCAGGGAGCCCGACATGGGACTCAATCCTGGGTTTCCAGGATCACACTCTGGGCTGAAGGTGGTGCTAAACCACTGAGCCACCCAGGCTGCCCAGATTTAGTTTAATTTAGTTTATTTCAGTAGCCATAAAAGCTTTGGAAAGTGTAGAATTTCAAAACAAGTTTAAGTGTATCTGGATCTACTTGGAATATACTAAAGATGACACACCAACTGTGCATATAATATGAAGGGTTTAGAATTGTGTTTTTACCTGAAAGTGACACTAATGTGTTTACCCTTAGTTGTAGTTAAAACCCAAATAAAAATCATTTTAAACAGTGCCTATATGATATCTTTTAGTATGTGTCTGTAAATCTTACTGTGATACTCATGTGCATGACATGTATGATTTCTTTAAGAAAGTTACTCTATCATTACTAATTTTCAAGCTGACATAATATACAAGCACAGCTTCTCAGAATGAAACAGAAATACTATGCTGATGGATGATCTATTTTCTGCATCCTATTATATCTTATTGTGTCAGTTTGTTAGCTTGTATATTGAAGTTTGATAATTTTTATAAT
Source organism: Canis lupus dingo (assembly GCF_003254725.2). Lineage (NCBI taxonomy): Eukaryota > Metazoa > Chordata > Mammalia > Carnivora > Canidae > Canis > Canis lupus. The sequence continues at coordinate 81,493,075 of NC_064243.1, read as the reverse complement.
CTTTGTGTAGACTATATGAAGTTACTCAAACACATTTTTGTTTATATTTTAAGGAGTTGGAAAAGACCTTGGATGTATTTAATATAACTATATCAAGACAACAGGCAGAAGTTGAGGTAATTCTAGATTATCTTTCAATTGGTAAAAATAAATCTAGATTCCATGTAGATTTGACAGATAACAGTGATATTATTAATGTTGTGCTGTAATATACTGTTTCCTAAAAGTTTACTTCTTCAAGTTTACTTCTTTGTGGTATAAGAAAATTGATTCAGTGTTTTGCCCCATCCATTTAAACTAGACAGATCCTGTGGTGAAAAATTTTATGTTAAATACTTTGACTAAATAATAATTCTTGCTAGATAATTATCAAACAATTCATATGAAGGTGAAAATCCAATTTTAGGAGGGTTGGTGAGATTACCATTACTTGTAAGACAGTAGGGTTAACTACCTGTAAATCCTAAATTTTTTTTTTAAGATTTTATTTATTCATGAGAGACAGAGAAAGAGAGAGACAGAGACACAGGTAGAGGGAGAAGCAGGCTCCCCGCAAGGAGCCCAATTTGGGACTCTATTCTGGATCCCGGGATCACGCCCTGGGCCAAAGGCAGATACCCAGGTGTCCCGTGGAAATCCTAAATTCTTATGTTGGGCTAATGTTGTAGTTACTGTGTTTTGTTTTCAGTTTGTATATCATTTACGTTTTTTCACTGGAATAAATTTTGGAAAAGTAGTTTTTCTCTTTCTTGAGATTGCTAAATAAAGGATAATTTATCATTTATTTGAAAATTTATGTATTTTAGGCAAAGAAAGCTGGATATAGGATTTTCAAAGAAGGTGCAAAAGATTCAGAGGAAAATAAAGGATGGTTTAGTTGGCTGTGGACTTGGTCAGAACCAAGAAGTAAAGAACAACCAGATGTTAAACCTGGAAGTATGTCCATTTCATTTTATTAGTAATGCAGTTAATCATCAGGTTAATTTAATGCAGCTCATCATCAGATGTAAAAATAAAATTTTGTAGAAAATTTTCTAAGATAAGCATATATTTATATCATATGTGATTTATCCTTTTAATCAATGAAATTACATTAAAACATTGGAAATGTATACACCAAACGAAAATTGAGTTTTTTATCTTAATGTTTACAAAAGAACATTACGTTCCAGATTTAATGAATTTGTGTTGTATAGTAATAAAAATTCCCAAGGGTATAAGGCATTGTAAATTTTTGTTGAAATTGTTTCTTAGAAAGGTTTTTATTTCCTTACCAAATGTTTAAGATCATAGCTTTGAAGACTTAGGGGCTTAAGATTATATCCTAGATCTATTACTTACTAGCAATGTAGCCCAGGCAAATTATTGAAATTCTCAAAACCTCAAGTTTATCACCTGTAAAATGGGAAATTATGATATTAATGCTTCTTGCGTTGTATGCTAAGTATGTTACTTAGCACAATACCATTAAGTTAATCATTTTGTGAACTTGCTTAATCCAAATATTTAGAAATTTGTATTGCTAAATTTATATATTTAGCAATTTATATTTTTGGAGACTAATCTTTCTAAAATTGCCAATCCCATCCTAACACTCAGTGCTTATGATTTCCTTTTTCTTTTTTTTAATTAAATTTTTAATTTCTTAAAAGTATAAAAACAGAATTAAATTTGCCAATTTGATAAGGCAGCTTAATTGTGGGTTAGTTTTATCTTACCAGTTAAGAGTGCAAAAACACTTTTTTTATGATTATAGTTCTTGAAGAGATGTTGACACCTGAAGAAAAAACTTTACTCTATGAAGCAATTGGCTATAGTGAAACAGCAGTTGATCCCACCTTGCCAAAAACAGTAAGATGTTTTCTTGCCTTATACCTGAGAGTTTAATAGTTAGATATGCCTACTTTTAATCCTTTCAGAAATATGTTATTTATTGTATTGTCCTTGCCTGGTCTGTACATGTTATATTTTAGTTTCCAAGGTAAGAATAAAAATTGCCCGTGCTTTGTAGTGTCAATGTGGTGATTCTTTAACATATAAAGGGTTGTTTTTAAAATATTTTTTGGTTATTGGAAGGAATAAGCTTTATGAATAAGAGTTTTTGTTGTCTTTATATGTATATTTCTTTTCATTTTATTCCTCTCAATATATTCTAGTTTGAAGCCATGAAGCTTTTTGTTCACTTGAAAAGCATGTCTATTGTTCTAAGAGAAAAACAAGAGACACCTGAGCTGTTGGATATTGTAGTAGAAGAATTTAGCACTTTGATTGTGCAAAGACCAGGAGCACAAGCCATTAAGTAAGTGTTTTTCTTTTCCTTGAAGGAAAATATTTCAGTGTGAGGTTGGAAGTTAGATTATAAGTCTTACGGTATTTTGTAAGGGTACTATGGTTTAATGTATCTTTATATATTTTTAGGAACTTATATTTTAGAATTATTAAAGTAATAAAGGTTCAATAGAAAACTCTATTGTAAGGAAATGTAGAAGGACACTGAAGAATAAAACAAAAATGTCAGCCATCACACTCTACAAAAAGAAACCGTATCAACAATTTGGTTTTATCTGGGAATATATTCTACTTTTGTTTTTAAAAATAATTTTATTGAGATATAATTAATATACAATGCAATTAATCTTAAAGTGTAGAACTTGTTTATCACACTCTTGATGTCATACACATGCATAATTTACGTGCAAGTTACCATTATCTTAATTCTAGTACTGTTTTACACCCTAAAAAAAAGAAATCCTATACCTGTTAGCAGTCTCACTCCCCATACTCCCCTCTTTCCATTGTATGATGACAAGTAATTTACTTTCTATTTCTAAGAATTTGTCTGTTGAGGGCATTTCATATGAATAGGTATCATAAAATATATGGCCTTTTCCATTCGGCTTCTTTCATGTAGCATGATATTTTCCAGGTTCATTTATAGCATAGCAAGAATTAGTATTTTTTTCTATCGCATTCCATTGTGTGGATATACCACATTTTGTTTGCCCATTCATCAGATGATGGTATTTGGTTTGTTTGTACTTTTCAGCTATTACAAATAATGTTGTTATGGAATTTTACAGACCATATTTTGTATGGACAATAAGTCTTAAATTTTCTTGGGTACATACTTAGGAACAGAACTGTTTCCTCACATGGTAATTCTGTATTTAATTTTCTGAGGAATTGTCAGACTGTTTTCCAAAGCAGCTGCACCATTTTATATTCCCACAGTCAGTGTATAAGATTTCTTATTAATCTATATCCTTGCCAACACTTACCTGTCCTTTTGATTACAGCTATCCTAAGGGGTGTGAATTGGTATCTCACTACTCTTTCGATTTGCATTTCCCTGATACCTAACAATATTAAGCATCTTGTGCTTATTGGTTGTTTCTGTATATTTTTTAGAGAAATGTATATTAACTTATTTTGCCCATTTTTAACTTGAATTGTCTTTTCATTATTTGGTTCTAACAGTTCTTTATTAAGAGTCCTCTGTATATTATTGATGAAAATCTTTTATCTCATAAGAAATTTATAATTATTTTGTCTCATTTTTTTTCTTTTCATTTTTTTGATGGTATTCTTTGCCAGATGTTTTTGGTTTTGATGAAGTCCAGTTTATTTTTTATTTTGTTGCAATGAAGACTCAAGAAGTCTTTGTCTAACTCAAGGACACAAGGATAAATTTCTGTATATTCTTGTGAGAATTTTACATTTTTATCTCTTAAATTAGATTTATGACCCATTTTGAGTTAACATTTATATATGGTGTGAGTTTGGGGTCCAGTTTCATTCTTCTGCATGAGATTATTCATTTGTTCCAGCAACATTTGTTGCAAGACCTTATATCTCCATTGAATGATCTCCGTATCCTCATCAAAAAGAGTTTACCATAAATGTAAGAATTTATGTCTGGACTCTATTCCCATTGATCTATACAACCTTCTGCCAGTAGTACACTGTATTGATGACTATAGTTTTGTAATAAAATTTGAAATCAGAAAGTTTATCCTCCAGTTTTGTATCATTATCAAGATGGTTTTAGCTCTTTTAATTTTCTTGAATTTCTTTGTATCTTTTAGGATCATCTTGTCCATTGTTGCCAAAAAATTTCAGTTTACATTTGATAAAGACTTTATTAAATCTGTAGATCAGTTTTGGGTACTGAAATTTAAGTGGTATTTTTTTAACACCTATGAATATGGATGCCTTTCCATTTACTTAGATCTTCATTAATTTCAACAATTATTTCATATTTTTCAGAGTACAAGTTTTATACCTTTTTGGGTAAATATATTCTCTTGTATTTCATTGTGTTTGATGCTGTATGGGAGGAAAGAGTTTCCTCAACCCTTTTTGAGATTAACAAGGGAGAAGCATACGGATTTATTTCAATAAAAGTTTAATGGAAATGCATTCATAATGAAATGTAGATCCAAAGAACCAGTTAGAGTAGACTGTGTTAGGTCTGATGAAGAGTGGACAGTTGTGGAGGGATATGATAGGTCAAGGAGCATAAGATAGGTATAGTAGACTGGGGGAAACTTAGCAAGCCCTGTTCATTAGGACTCTTTTCAGTTTACCTTTGCCTTTAGAGATAAGGATGCCTCTTTCCTCTAGCTATAGAGAGGGAGAGGGTACATGTTATGTGAGTGTTTTATGACCTATGTTTGAGAGGGGAGAGGGTAGGGGAATATCGGAGTGATCTTCCTGCTTTTATTTTCTCAAAGCCCTTCAACTTAAAATACTCAGTATACCAAGGTACCATATTTTGGGGGCAGTATGTCCTGAACCCCATCAGTACTATTACACTTGGCATCATGTTCTTAATTTCATTTTTGGATTGTTTATTACAAATATATAAAAATACAATTGATTTTTGTATATTGATCTTGTACCCTGCAATCTTGATGAACTTGTTAATTAGTTCCAGTAGTTTTTAGTGAATTCCTTAGGATTTTCTGCATACTTGAGCATTGCATCTGCAAATAGAAATAGTTTTACGTCTATATTTCCATTGTGGACACCTTTTCTTCATTTCTTAATTGCCTTTAGGACATCTTTTTCTAGTTCTTTATCTTAAGGAGAAGTGCTCAGTCTCTTAAATATGATGGAAAGAGTGGGTTTTTCATAGATGCCTTTTATCAGTTTTGAGAAATTTCCTTCTATTCCTAGTTTATTGAGGTTTTAGTATTTTTTTGGGGGGGGGGTGGGGGTTTGGCATGGAAGTTGATTAGAGTTTTGTCAAATGCATTTTCTTTGTCCCTTGAGATGAAAGTGTAGTTTTTGTCCTTTATTCTTTTGATTTATGGTGTATTACCTTAATTGATTTTAACATGATAAAATAACTACATTCTTTTGGTCATATATATGGTCTTTTTCACATATAGCTGGATTTGGTTTACTGGTGAGGATTTGTACGTCTGTGTTCGTATGAGAATGATGGTCTATATTTTTCTTGTGATGGCTTTGTGTATTTTTTGTATTAGGATAATACTGTTTTTAAAAATGAGCTGGGAAGTGTTCTCTTCCTCTTTGGAATAGTTTGTAAAGAACTGGTATTGATTCTTTATTAAATGTTTAGTGGTAGAATTCACCAGTAATGTCGTAGGGACCTGAGCTTGTGGGAAGAAGTTTTTCAATATGAACTTAATCTGTACTTCTCCTTAGGTCTATTTAGATTTTCTGTGGTTTTTATTTTGTATTTTTTAGTCCGTTTCAGTAGTTTGTTCCTTTTTAGGAATTTGTCCATTTTATTTAAGCTGTCGAATTTGCTGACATGTAGTTATTTAGTGTTACCATGTAATCTTTTTCTTTGTGTGAGATTGGTTATAGTGTCTTTTTTCATTCCTAATTTTTCTGAATCTTGGCTCTTATTTCTTAATTTAGTTAGATTTCTTTTTTTAAGGAGCTTTGGTTTTGCTTTTTCTATATTTTTTCATTCTCTGTTTTATTAAATTATTTTCCAATCTTTTTATTTTTAAAATTTTGTTTGCTTTAGGCTTAGGTTACTTTTCTTTTTCAAGTATCTTTAACTGGTATGTTAGTGATTTGGGAATTTTTTATTTTTGTAGTGTATGCATTCACTAATTAATTTTATTTTAATGAATTTTCTTTGTTGGAGTAAAATTGACATAAAATTAATCATTCTAAAGAGTACAGTTTAGTGGGATTTAATATATTCATAATTTTGAATATTCACCACCCCTATCTAGTCAAAATATCATTACCACAGAGTAAAACTCCACACTCATTAAGAATTACTCCCCTCTTCCTGGTCCCTGGAAAACACGAGTCTGCTTTCTGTTTTTGGATATATCATATAAATGAAATCATACATTACGTGACCTTTTGTGTCTGCTTTATTTCACTTAGCATAATGTTTTCAAGGCTCATCTGTGTTGTTGTATATATCAGAATTTCATTCCTTGTTAAGCTTGCACAATACTCCATTGTACGTATTTACCACATTTTGTTTATTCATCTGTTCTATGGAAATTTGAGTTCTTTCCACCCTTTGGCTATTGTGATAATACTTCACAGTGAACATTCATGAATGTGGATTTGAGTATAAATTCTTTTGCTATGTACCTAGGAATAGAATCGCTGAGTTATAGTATTATTCTAACTTTAACTTTCTGAGGAAGCACCAATGTGGATTTCATAGGGCTGCACCGTTTTACATTTCCATCAGCAGTGTACAAGGATTTCAGATTTTCCATATTCTTACCAATACTTATTTTCTTGTTTGTGCTTTTAAATTACAGCTGTTTTTTTGGGTGTGAAATATGGTTTCTCAGTTTTATTTCCTTAATGTCTAATGATACTGAGCATCCATTCATATGGATGTTGACTATCTGTACATCTTCATTGGCTCCATTTTTTAGTTGAGTTATTCTTTGTTGAGTTGTAATAATATATATTCTAGACTCTAGATATGTGATATTTAGCTTGTCCTTACATTCTTTCACTTGTCTTTGCATTTTCTTGATAATGTCCTTTGATGCATGGTTTTTAATTTTGATAAAGTATAATTTATCTGGGGTTTTTGTGTCATCGCTTATGCTTTTGATGTTATATCTCAGAAAGTTTGCCTAATCCAAGATTATGGAAATCTAGTGCTATATTTTATAAGAGTATTAAAGTTTTAACTCTTGCATTTGGGTTTATGATCCACCTTGAGTTAAGTTTTGTATGTGGGGTAGACAGTGAATAAATACAATTTGATTAAGTTGTATGTGGATATCCAGGTATCCTAACACCACTTGTTTAAGAGATTATTTTTCCCCATTGAATGATGGGGATTGTTACCCTTGTTGAAAATCATTTGGCCATAGATACATGGCTTTATTTTTGGACTCTAATTCTATTTCCTTCCATTCTATAGACTCATTGTGTCTGTTCATATGTCACTTCCACACTGCTTTGATTACTATAGCTTTGTAGTAAATTTTAAAATTGGAAAGTGCAAGTCTTTTATCGTGTTCTACTTTTTCAAGAATATTTTGGATATTTGAAGTACCTTGCAAATCCGTATGAATTTGAGGATTTGTATATTCCATTCCACACACAAGGTACTTTGAATTTGATAGGGATTACATTAAATTTATAGATTGCTTTCAGTAGTATTGCCATCATAACAATAGTAAGTCTTCCAATCAATGAGTATAGATATCCTTCCATTTATTTATGTCTTTTTACATTTGTTCCAACAATTTTTTGTTCACTGTTCATGTCTTACACTTTTTTGGTTAAATATTTTCTTAAATGTTTACAATTTTGGATGTTACTGGGATGGAATTGTCAGTTTCTTCAGTTTATTCATTGTAGGTGTATGGCAGCACAGTTGATTTTTGCATGTAAATCTTGTGAGTTGCAACTTTGCTGAATTATTAACTCTATTTTTTTTGTAGATCCTTTGGGATTTTCTACATACAATTGATCCTTGAACAACATGGGTTTGAACTGCATGGGTTCATTTATCTGTGGATTCTTTTTTTTTTTTTTTTTTTTTTACAGTACTGCAAATGTATTTTTTCTCCCTTATGATTTAAAAATTTTTTCCTCTATATTTTAAGAACATTGTATAAAACGCATATCACAAAATATATGTCAATGATTTGTTTATGCTATTGGTAAGGCTTCTCATCTGTGAGAAGTTATTAGGAATTTGTGAGACAGAAGTTATATCTGAATTTTTGACTATGCGTATTGTCATTGCCCCTAACCCCTGTGTTGTTCACTCATGTAGAGTGATACCATCCATGAGTAGAGATTTTCATTTCTTCCTTTCCAATTAGATGCCTTTAACTTTTTTTTCTTGGCTAATTACCTTGGGTGGAACTTCTAGAACAGGGTTGAAAGTGAACATCCTTGTCTGTTCATGGAGGGAAAGCTTTTGATCTTTTACCAGTGAGTATGATTCTAGTTGTGGGTTGTGTTTTTTTTTTTTTTTTTTTTTTTTTAATATATATATAAATGCCCTTTTGCAGGTTGGGGAAGTACACTGTATTCCTTACTTTTGAAAAAAAATTTTTTAAAACGATTTTAGAATAAATTTTTTTTTGCATTGTTTGAGATGATCTTGTGGCTTTGTCATTCTATTAATAGATTGTTTTATTGCTTTTTTATTTGCAACCCCATCAAATAGATTCCTAGAATAAATCCTACCTGGCCATGATGTAGTCTTTTTAATAGGCTGTTAAATTTGGTTTGCTAGTATTTTAAGTGAGAGTGTGTGTGCATGAGCCAGGGATGGGGGTTATGAGCAGAAGGAGAGCAGACTTGCCACTGAGCAGGGAGCCCAGTGCAGGGTGGACTCTAAGACCCTAGGATCATGACCTGAGCCAAAGGCAGATGCTTAACCAAATAACCACTCAGGCACCCCAGTTTGCTAGTATTTTGTTGAAGTTTCTGCATCTGTCTTCATAAGAGATTTTAATTTAATTTAATTTAATTAATTAATTTTATTTTTTTTGTTTTGTTTTGTTTTATTTCATTTATTTAATTATATTTATTTAATATTTAATTATTTATTTATTTATTTTATTTATTATTCTTTTATTTATTTTATTTTATTTATTTATTATTTTATTATTTTATTTATTTTTTATTTTTATTTATTTTTATTTTTTATTGTTTTTATTATTTTAATTTTTTAATTTTTTAATTTAATTTTTATTTTTTATTTTTTAATTTAATTTAATTTAATTTATTTTTTATTTTATTTATTTTATTTATTTAATTTAATTTATTTAATTTAATTTAATTTAATTTAATTTAATTTTAAAAATGGCTTTTAGTTTTGTTTTTTACTTTTTTCTTTCCTCATGATGTATTTCCTTGACTTTGGTATTAGGGGAATTCCGGCCTCAGAATGAATTAGGAAGTGCTCCCTCTTCTGTTTTCCGGATTAATTTCAGAAGGATTGATATTCTTCTTTAAATATTTGATAGAAATCACTGATAAAACCAACCATCTGGTCTTGGACTCTTCTTTCTTTGTTGGGAGGTTGATTACTTTTGGAGATTGATTACTGATTCAGTTTCCTTTTGAGTTATAGATCTTTTCTGATTTTCTGTTCTCTTGAGTCAGGTTTTGTAATCTTGTATGTTTCCAGGAATTTGTCCATTTCATTTAGGATATATATTTTCTTTATGTCCTATCATTTGCAATACATTTTTATAATTATTTTTTTTCCTTCAAGGTATGTAAGAATACTGTCACTTTCATTTCTGACTTTAGTTATTTGTGTCTTTTTTTTTTTCTTAGTGTAGGTAAAGATTTTTTAAGTATGTTTTTCAAAGAGGCAAGTTTTTGTTATCTTTATTATTTCTGTGAGCTTTGGGTTTTCTCTTTTCTAATTGAGGTATAAAGTAATGCTATTGATTTGATACGTTTGTTTTTTAATGTGGTTATTTAGAGATAAAAATTTACTTATGAGCATCACTTTGGATATATCCCTTAAGTTTTGTCATGCTGCGTTTAATTTATGTTCATTTCAAAGTATTTTCTAATTTTCCTTGCCCTTTTTTGACCTATTGACTAAGAATATTTTGTTCAGTTGCCACATATTTGAGAATCTTAAGTTTTCCCTCTGGAAATTTACCAGAAACTTTTGGAATTTACTTCCAAGATTTCCAACATTGTTGCCATTGTGATTGGGGAGGATTTTTTATATAATTTCACTCTGTAAAGTTTTAAAGACCTGTTTTGTGGCCAAGCACATGGTCTGGATCTGTCTTGGGAGAGTGTTCCATGTGCCTACACTTGAAAAGAATGTGTATTCTGCTGTCGGGTGGAATGTCCTATATAAGTTAAATATAATTAGTTTATAATTTTGTTCAGATTCTCTGTTACTTTATTTGTTTCTTGGTCTAGATGTTCTGCATTTATTGAAGATGGTATATTAGAGTTTCCCGTTGTTATTGTAGAATTGTCTGTTTTTCTCTTGAGTTTTGTCAATGTGGGGATTCATATTTACATCTTTGAATTTACCCTTTATCAATATAAAGTGAACATTTTGTTATAGAACATTTTTTTAATTAAAGACTATTTTGTGTGATATTAATGTTAATAGTGTTCTCATTTGGTTACAAGTTGCACAGATTCTTTTTCCATCCCTTCACTCTCAGCTTTTGTGTCTGGATGTAAAGTGAGTCTTTTGTGCACAACATATTGAATCATGTTTTTTCATGTGTTTTGCTAGTCTCTATTTTTATTTTTATTTATTTATTTTTTATTTTTTTAGTCTCTATTTTTAAATTGGTGAGTTTAATAACATTGACATTTAAAATGATTACTGTCCAGAAAATACTTAAGACATTTTGCCATTTGTTTACTATATATCTTTATACTCCCCCCACCCCACCCCAGTGCCTCCAATTCTGCCTTTCTGTTGTTTGATTTCTTTTTGATTCTGTCCACATTTCTTTTTCTGTATACATTTTATTCACTGTCTTGGTGGATACCATGGAAATTACAATTAACATTCTAAATTTAAGACAGTCTAGTTTAAATCCGTACCAACTTAGCTATAGTAATCTACAGAAACTCTGCTCCTACACAGGTATGTTCTTTGCCTTTATGTTATTATGTTCACAAATTACATCTTTATATATACATTGCATGCCTGTTCATCTAGATTTATGATTGATTTGTGCTTTTTGTCTTTAAATCCTAGAGGAAGTAGAAGAGTTAGGAACCAGAAATAAAATAACACTGGCTTTTATATCCACCTATGTAGTAGCCTTACCATAGTTTTTTATTTCTGCATATAGTTTACAGTTACTGTCTATAGGGTACTGTCCTTTCATTTTAGCCTGTAAGTTCCCTTAACATTTCTTCTAGGGCAGATCTATTATTGACGAACTCCCTTGGCATTTTTTTCAGCTGTAAATGTCTTAATTTCTTTTCATTTGCCAGATAGAAGTCTTAGTTGATGTTTAAAAAATTTCAACACTTAGAGTATCATCCCACTGCCTTTCGGCCTCTGTGGTTTCTGATAGATTAGCTGTTAACCTATTAACTATCCTTTGCATGTGATGAGTTGCTTCTCTCATGCTGCTTTCAAGATTTTATCTTCGTTTTGGTTTTGACTGATTATAATGTGTTCTGTGTGTGTCTTTTTGAGCTGATCTTTATTAGAGTGCATTCAGCTTCTTTGATGGTTAGATTAATGGCTTTTATCAAATTTGACAGATTTGGGACCACTGTTTCTTCAAATATTCTTTCTTTTTTTTAAAATTTTTTTTAATTTTATTTTACTTATTAATGATAGGCACACAGTGAGAGAGAGAGGCAGAGACACAGGCAGAGGGAGAAGCAGGCTCCATGCACCGGGAGCCCGACGTGGGATTCAATCCCGGATCTCCAGGATCGCTCCCTGGGCCAAAGGCAGGCGCTAAACCGCTGCGCCACCCAGGGATCCCTCAAATATTCTTTCTGTCCCCTTTTCTATTCTTCTGGGATGCCCAGAATACATGTGTAGGTCTGCTTGATACTCTCCCACCTAGGCACTGTGTAGTTCTTTGTTCTTTGTTTCTTCTTCCTTCCCCTCCCGTCCCCCCTCCTTTCCTAACTTCTTTTCTTTTCTCTTTTCTTTCTGTTCTTTTCAGAGGAAGAGAGAAATGGAGATGGGGCAGAGGGTGAAGGAAGGAGAGACTCCTCAGCAGTCTCCACACCCATCATGGAACCCAAAGCAGAGCTTGATCATATGGCTCCAAGATCATGACCTGAGCCAAAATCAAGATTCAGAGGCTTAACAGCTGAGCTACCCAGGCACTCTTCATTTTTCATTCAATTCCTCAGACTCAGTAATTTCACTTGTCTGCATTCAATTTGACTTATTCTTTTGGCTTCTCACATCTGCTCTTGACCTTTTCTAATGTTTTTTCCTTTCAGCTATTATATTCTTATCTACAAATTTTCTATTCGTATTTTACACTTAATATCTCTCTATTTAGGGATGCCTGGGTGGCTCAGTGGTTGAGTATCTGCCTCTGGCTCAGGTCGTGATCCTGGGGTCCTGGGATCAAGTTCCATGTTAGGCTGCTTACAGGGAGCCTGCTTCTTCCTCTGCCTGTGTCTTTCCCTCTCTCTGTGTGTCTTTCATGAATAAACAAATAAAATCTTAAAAAAATAACTCCCTATTTATATTGTTTCTATATCTTTTACTTGATTTCTTTACACCTTTGTCCATGATTTCCTTTAGATTGTAGAGTGCAGTTAAGGCAGCTTGTTTATCTTTAGTACATTCTTCCTGTGTATGGTTTATAATTTATTTGTTTAAAAATTGGCATTTTGTATTGTAAAATGTGTTAACTACGGAAATTAGATTCTCCTTTTTCACCTGTATTTGTTGTTTATTATTGAGGGCTGTAGTCTTTCATTTGTGTACTGACTTTAGTGGGTAGAATTATTTCCTCCGAAAAGTTATGTCAAGTTCTAACTCTTGTACCTGTGACTGTAACCTTAGTTTGGAATAGGGTCTTTCTACATATAATGAAGTTCATAACTAACGAATTTGAATGAAGTAGATTAGAGTTTAATCTACTATAGATTCGAGTGAGCCCTAATTCAATGGCTGGTGGTGTTATAAGAAGAGAGAAATTTTAATACAGACATACAAGAAACAAGAAGACTGGAGAAGAAGATTTGTAGACAGACACACAAGAAAAAAAAAAAAAAAAAAAAAAAAAAAAAAAAGACAGACACACAAGAATGCCAGAGAGGTGAAAGTGATAGGCATAATATATGTGCAGGCTAACTTGTACCAAGGATTCCTGGCAACAGTAAGAATCTTGTAGAAGAACAAGAAGAAAGAGTAAGAGTAAGAATCTTGTAGAAGAAACATATTATCCCTCTAAGCCTCCAGGAAGAACCAGCAGATTTCAAACATCTGAACTCTATATCTGTGAAAGAATAAGTTCTTGTTTTAAGACACTCAGTTTGTGATAATTTATTATACCAGCCCTAGCAAATGAATACAATGAATTTTCCAAACTATTTTTTGAGAAGACTCTATTCTTTGTCATTTGTGATTACTTAAGTATCTGTTCCATTATTTCAGTGATCAGGCAGTTAATTGACAGATTTCCTTAAATTCTTTTTTTTTTTTTTAAGATTTTTTTAATCTATTTATTCTTGAGAGACAGAGAGAGGCAGAGACATAGGCAGAGGGAGAAGCAGGCTCCATGCAGGGAGCCTAACATGGGACTCGATCCCGGGTCTCCAGGATCACACCCTGGGCTGAAGGCAGGCGCTAAACTGCTGAGCCACCCAGGTTGCCCTATTTCCTTAAATTCTTAAAACCCAAACAGAGAAATACTCTCTAGGTCCTTGTACTTGGCTCTGGGCTGTGGTACTTCAGTGCTGTGCCAGGCTTCCTACAGCTCTGCCTTAGCATTCACCCCCTGCTTGCATGGAGCTCACAAATCTGTTAGAAGTGCATGCCCAGGCTCCTCTCAGGTCTTTGCTGAACATACATTGGGTCCTCGGTATGTGTGTTGCTCTCTGGCATTCATGGTTTACATTGTGGCCTTTCTGAGCCTTTTTCCCCAAAGAAACTTCCTTTCAGCCTCATTCCTGGGTACTGGGATCTGGCTGGTATTTTCCCCATCTACTATCTCTTGTTCCAGACAGCTATCATTAATCTATTTCTTTAAGTTTTGGGGCAGATGTTACTTTTGCCTGCATGACAGGTAACAAAATAGAGGTCACCCTCTACACTGGTTCTTTAGGGAACTGTCAAACAGGTGAAAACACTTGACATCATTATTTTAAGGACAAGACTCCTGTCTTCCTTCATTTGAGCAGGAACAATAAGATACCACAGCCTGGAATTATAAAAAAAACTGAAATTTATTTCTCACAGTTCAGAAAGCTGGAAGTACAACACTAGCAGACCAACACTGCCAGGTTCTGCTAGAAACCCTCTTCCAAATTTCAGACTGCCAGGTTCTTGCAGTGTCTTCATAAGATTAAGGGGCTAGGGTTCTCTGTAGGGTCTCTTTTATAAGACCTCTAATCCCATAGCACTCATGACTTATTCACCTCCCAAATGCCCCAGATACTATCACAATGGGCACTACTCTTTGAACAAGTGAATTTTGAGGGAAACACACATTCATACCTTAGCATCTTGTATCAGTTTGCTGGCTCCAGCAGGCCACATCAGAATGTGGCCCACTTAGCATTCTCACTGCTGTGCTTGGGAATGGGGAATGGTAGAAAGTTAAATAAAAATGCCAAAGTGCTTCCTTTCTGAAAGAAAAGAAATGTAGCTGTCTTCATTAAGCACTTCCTTGGTTGATGTAAGTTTTTGATTAAGTTCCAGACTTGCAGAGATGTTGACTCTGGCAATTTTTGCTAGCTTAATGTAGAGACTAATTCTTGGAGCACCTTACTCTGCAATTTTCAATGATATTCCTCTATTACTTTTTTTTTGAAAGACTTTATTATTTTTATTTTTTTAAAGATTTTATTTACTCATTTGAGAGAGGGAGGAGCTGAAAGAGAGAGCAAGGGCGGGGGGATTGAGCAGAGGGAAGAGAAGCAGACTCCCTTCTGAGCAAGGAGCCCAATGCAGGGCTGAATCCCAGGACCTGGAGGTCTTGACCTGAGCCAAAGGCAGCCACTTAACCAACTGAGCCACCCAGGCTTCTGTATTCATTTATTTTTAAAACTAGGTTAAGTTTACAAAAAATTTGGGAGGAAGGTACAGAAGTTACCTCTCTACCTCCTGCGCATGCGCAGCCTCCTCCATTTTCAACATCAAGCACTAAAATGGTGTGTTTTTTTGTTTTATTAATGATGAGCTTACATTCATTGACACATGCTCACCCAAAGTTCATCGTTTATATTGCCATTCATTCTTAATGGTGTGTTTTCCTATGGGTTTGGACAATGACATGTCCATTACTGTATCATACAGAGTATTTTCATTGCTTTAAAAATCCTCTGTTGTGCTTATTCATCATCCCCACCTTCCAACCTCTGATCTTTTTACTGTGTCGGTAGTTGTTGCCTTTTTCAAGAAGGTCATGCATGTAGCTAGGATCATATGCTATGTATCTTTCTCAGATTGACTTCTTTCACTTAGTAATATGCATTTAAACTTCCTTTATGTCTTTTCATGGTTCATTAGCACATTTGGTTTTTTTTTGTGCTTAATGACATGCCATTATCTGGCTGTAACACAGTTCATTTTATTCATTCACCTACTGAAGGCAGTCTTGGCTGTTTCTAAGTTTTGGCAAGTGTGAACAAAGCTGCTGTAAACATTTGTGTACAGGTTTTTGTAGGGATGTAAATTTTCAGCTTCTCTGAGTGAATATCAAGGAGCCTGACTGCTGGATCCTATGGTAAGAGTATGTTTAGTTTTGTAAGAAACTGCAAAACTCTTTTCCAAAAAGACTATACCATTGCATTCTCACCAGTAATGTAGGAGAGGAGAGTTCCTGTTGCTCCACATCCTCACTCTTATTTGGCATTACCAGTATTTTAGATTTTGGCCGCACCTGATAGATGTGTCATGGAATTTTTGTTGTTTTAATTTGCATTTCTTTGATGACCTGTGATGTAGAACATTTTTTCATCTGTTTATTTGCCATATATATGTCCTCTTTGGTGAGGTGTCTGTGAAGGTTTTCGCCCCTTTTTTGTACTGTTTTCTTGTTGAATTTTAAGAGTTCTTTGTATATTGTGGATAACAGTCTTTTATCAGATGTGTCTTTTGTAAATATTTTTTTCATAGACCATGACCTGTCTTAATCTCTTAACATTTACCATAATCTTCGGTGTTTTCTATTTGTTCCTTTTTTTTTTTTATTTTTTGCCTTTCTTACCTTTTCTTTCTTCTATGTTTTTTTTTTTTTTTTCCTGCCCCTTGTAGTTTGAGTATCCTTTTTTTTTCTCCCCTTTCTAAAGTAGGCTCCACACCCAGCATGGGCCCCAGCATAGGGCTTGAACTCCCAACTCTTAGATCAAGACCTGAGCTGACATCAAGAATCACACACTTAACTGGCTGAGCCACCCAGGCACCCCTGTTTAATTGAGTTTTGTTCTAGTTCCTTGTATCATTGCTGCTATTCATTTCACTTATATATGAACATACATAAGCATAAAAATATACGTAAGTCATACTTATAAATATATAGAACTGAATACATTGTTACTATTATATTGAACATATTTGATTAAAGGTTTTTTTCTTTTCTCTAAATAACTTTTTACTATTTCTCAAAAGGCAGATGTAGTTAAATAATTTTCCCCATTTTTTTTGTCTTAGTCATTATTTTGTTTTAACTTTTGAAGGAAAATTTCATACAGTACAGAATTCTAAGTTGGTGATTTTTTTTTTGTCTTAACACTTTAAAATTTTCGCTACACTCTTTTTGCTTCCCTGGCAAATGTTATCCTTATCCCTGTTCCTCTATGTCTAGGTTGTTCTTTCCTTTGATTTATTTCAGGATTTTTTTCTTTACATTTTTTTTGTAGTTTAAAAATATAATTGGGTGTGGTTTTTTGATTGTTTGCATTTATTTATTCTGCTTGATATGCTCTGACCTTTGTGGATCCATAACTTAGTGTTGGACATTAATTTGGGGAAATTATCAGTCGTTCTTGGTTAAAATTGGTGCTTTTCTCTCCTGGTATTCTTTTTATGCATAGGGTGCATTTTTTTGTTGTTGTCTTATAGCACTTGGTATTCTGTTATTTTCATCCCTGTTCTCTGTTTCCTGTATTTTTTGACTCTGATACATTCTCCAGCTCAGGCATTAATTTTCTCAGATACATCTAGCCTCCTAATAAGCCCGTTAAAGGCATTCTTGTTATAGTGTTTCTGATCTTTAATATTTATTTTTGCTTCTTTCTTAGGATTTCCATCTCTCTGCTTATATTGTTCATCTGTTCTTGCATGTTGTTTACTTTGTCCATTATAACCCTTAGCATATTAGTTTTTAAATAGTTTTTTTCACTTCAGGTTGTGTTGTTTGCCTTTTGCTATGCTTATGCAATGACATTTTTCTTGATAGCCAAACATGATGTGTGATGTATGGGGTGAAATGAACTATGTAAATAAGCCTTTAGTGATTGAGTTGTAAGCTATAGGGGGAAAGGGAACAGTTCTGTGGTGCTATGATTAGCTCTCTGTTTTTTAGTGATCCCATGCTTCTGGTCTGTGAACTTAAGTTTCTTAGTACTCCTCTTCTCCCTGCCTCAGGTGGGAGAAGATAGCTAGCGTTGGGGAAATTGGGTATTTCCCTTCTCCCGTGTGGAATAGTAGACCTGACTAAAGTTGGGTATTTCCCTTCTCTAGGTATTTTGGCTTTAATAATACTTCATTAGGTTAGGCTGTAGCTAACTAGCTCCTCCAACGAGCATGCCTTTTAAGAAGAACATAATGTTATGGCATATTTTTAAACGGTTTCTTTTCGCCTTTCCTTTCCTGAAGCCTGAAAGTTTTTTTCGCTAATGCTTATTATAGGAAACTGTTCCAGTTCCTGGAGGTGTATCTCAAAATATTTTTGGGGCCCCCCCATGATTGGGAGTTGTCCACTTTGAATCTCCAGCAATTGGGGAGAATGAAACAGTTCAGGTTTTCCAACGTTGGCACTGGCTTACATGATAATTTTCTTTCATGAGCCTCTGGTAATCAGTGACTTTTTTTTAAATATAGAAGTCAACATGTGAATAGGGTTGTTTGTAAATTAATCTTTGTCAATTCAGATCAAATAGTTGTATATTTTCTTTGACATGAATGGAATAGAAAGAAATGAAAATTGAAATTGTTTTTTATTAATCTTCTCTTTATTTTCAGTTTGAAAAATACTGTAAAATGTAAAATTGTATTGATAGCTAATTTTTGTCCTGTCTTTTTTCATGTAGATTTGAAACCAAAATTGATTCATTTCATGTTACTGGCTTGCCAGATAATTCAACAAAACCTCGCCTCCTATCTTCATTGGATGATGCTACTTCACTCTTCCAAATTATATTTGAGATAAATCCGTTAGATGAAACTGTTGCTCAAAGGTGTATCATAGAAGCTGAACCTTTAGAAATGATATATGATGCAGTAAGCATTTCTTTTTTTTTTTTTTTTTGCAGTAAGCATTTCTTAATTCCTAAGTTTTAATATATTTCAATTTGCTTTGAGTTTGTGCCTAATGTTAATAATATTTATTTTAACAGAGAACAGTGAATAGTATAGTGGAATTCTTCAGGCCTCCAAAAGAGGTAAATCTAGCACAGCTCACGTCAGTGACTTTGACAAAACTTGAAGAATTTCGTGACAAGACAGCAACAGGTAAATGCTAGTATTAATGTTGGTTTATTAAAAATTGTATCCTACATAAACTTTTAGTCACATTAAACTGTTTTTAGTAAGGTATACTTTAAATTTATGCTTTTAGACTACATATAGTTTAGTTGAAAGTAATTGGTACTATTTTACTTAAATTCAGGTATAACAATAATCATTTCTTACACACAGAAAGGACAAAACCTATTACCACATTCAAGTTAATTTCATGTTATGTTAGAATTTTTGTAATTCTATTTGTGAGAGAATGAACCTGGCATTTTCATTTCATGTAATGAATTCCATATTTTAATATATTGGCTTCCAAAAAGAAAATTCCATCCTTTTTTATCCTTTTGCAGAGTTTTTATAAGTTTTAGTGTTACTATTTTTTTCTTGCAGTATTTCACCTAATGAAATAGTAAAACCATAAGGGCTTGGAGATTTCTTTGTGGAAAATTTTATTATTTTGTTTTATTTTATTTATTTTATTTTATTTTATTTTATTTTATTTATTTATTTTATTTTTTGTGGAAGATTTTAAATTACAGATTCCCTTTTTAAAATATATATTTTAAATATATAAGATCATATAAAGTTAATCTATATGATTTTAATGCTTTGCAATTTGTTGATATTTGCTTTCTGGCTTAGTATGTGGTAATTAAAAAAATATTTAACATGTTTGAAAGCCTATATTTTTCATACCTATACATATTTTTAGGTCATATTTATCCTATATTTCAAATCTGTATCCTTACTGGATTTTTCCGTTTTCTGTCACCATATTCCAATAATTCTTTAGAGAATTATAGGAAAAGTAGTGTCACTGTGCATGTGCATTTGTGTGTTTCTTTTACATCTGTCATTTCTTTTCTTTATAAATTTGATGCTGTCAGTAGGTACATGCATAAATAAAATTTTTTCTCCAATAAGCCAAATCTTTTATTTCTATGAAGTTGACTGCATGTATTTTTAGAAACATTTTAATTCCAATTAAAATATTTTCATTTATTTTTTTAGGTGTTAGTATGGATATTCTAGTTTTTGCTTGGTTAGAATTTGCTTATATTTTTCATTCTTTTCCCCTATATCTTTTAGATGTGTCGTATCAACAACAATATAGTGGGATATTTTTCAACTTTTTTTTCTTGTCTTTTTTAGATAAATTCTAGCATTACTTTGTTTCCCTCCACCCCTTCACTATACCACTCTAGTAATAGTAACACTGTTTATCTCAAAATATAATTTTAGTAAAATTTTTTATTTTCCCTCAGTCATTACAAGGACTTGAGAGCACTAGAACTCCCATTTACCATCTTCATCAATTATGTGCTATTGTTCTTTCTTTGTTTTACTTGTCTCCATTTTTTTATTCAAGTATGATTGACATACAATGTTAGTGGTAGGTATACAACATAATGATTCACCAATTCTGTATATTACATTGTTTTTTTGTTTTTAGAGGGAGAAAGATAACGTGTGTGTGGGAGGGGCAGAGGGAAAGGAAGAGAGACAATTTTAAGCAGGCTCCACTCCCAGCATGGAGCCTGATGTGTTCGGTATCAGGACCCTGAGATCATGACCTGAGCTGAAATCAAGAGTCAGACAAGAGTCAAACACTTAACTGAGTGAGCCACCCATCTGCCCCAAGATTATCTTATCTTATATATTCTGTATCAGTGTGATATATCCAGCTGTGGACCATTCTGAGGATTGGTAGATTAAACAAATTTTAGAAATTTCATCCAGAAAATTTTTACTCATTAACCATATACATTTTTTCTCTTAAATCTTTTTTTGGAACTCTGGATTAATGTCCTTTAGCATTTCTTACTCTGCCTTTATTCTTCTATATCCTTTTGTCTTTCCTCTCTTACATGCTGGGTAATTTACCTTTTCAATTACTGACATCTTCTTAAACTGTGCTACTGTACTATTAAATCTTTTTTTTTTTTTTAAGATTTTGTTTATTTATTTGAGAGAATGAGCAGAGATGAGGGACAGAGGGAGAGAGAGAGAGAGAGAATCAGACTCCCTGCTGAGCAGGGAGCCCATTAAGGAGCTCTATCATGGGACCTGGATAGAGGTCTTGACCTGAGCTGAAGGCAGATGCTTAACCAACTGAGCCACCCGGGTGTCCCTGCTATTACATCTTTAGGTTAAATTTTACTGATTATAGTTTTCATTTTTGGAATTCTTCTTTTGTTATAAATTAAAATCTCTTTGTTGTTCTTCAGAGTTCATGGATATCTTTAAACTTTTATTTCTTCAAACAGGATAAGTGTGGTTACATTTTTTCTCACCAGATAATTCTCTATTCAGATAGTTCAATTAAGTGACGACTTTTGTGGGTTTTTTTCCTCTTATCTTTTGTTTTGGCTGACTCTTATTCATAGTAGCCTTTGTTTTTATATACTTAGTGAGTTGATTGTGAGCTGTTCATTTGTCTTGGAAAATTATTTGGGAAAATTCTCTGGAGTCTAGGTTAAATGGACTTTCGTTCAAGGAAGAATTTTTTTTTATTCTCTCTGTCTTGGGCATATTGGTGGACCACTTTGCTAAAGTCAGTACCTGAGATATTTTGGAATGCCAAAGAGATGTTGGGGTGTCTACCACTTGAGGACTCTATTGTGGTAACAGTCAGAGGGATACTACCCCCTTCTTCCAGTTTTTCTCTTTCTTTCCATTCCTCTGTGAGTAGGTTTTTAGAGAGAGGAAGGTTTAACTTCTGGATTACTCTTATCTTGAGTGGGTATCTTTTGAGATTCTAGATTTGTGAGAAGAACCCCTGCTGGACTCCTTACCTTTGTCTTCTGTTCCCTGTGCTCTGTGAGGTTGTGGAAAGGAATTGCTGGGTACAAAAAATGATCTTGGGATAAAATTTTTCTGGTCTGTTACTCCTTCAAATTGATTTTTGACTTGATAAATCCTTACTCTTTTGCCTCCTTAGTGTTTCTAAGTTTTTTGTTGCTGTTTTATCTTATGTCCAATGTTTTTGGTTGCTTTTAGTGGAAGAATAGGTCTTGGTACATACTCATTCATATTACCAGGATTTAGAAATTGAGTTAAATGTTTGAGTTTAAATTCAAGATTTTATCTTTATTAAAATTCATCTTTCTAGATTGATTCATTTTCCTTTTTTGTTGTTGTTGTTGTGTTTGAGTCATCTTTTGAAGCCTTGGGTGAAAGGTTATCGTTTTCTAGGTAAAACTGTTTAATATCAGTGGTCCTTATAACTTTCTGTGTCTCATGGACACCTTAGTCAGTTTGGTGTGAAGCTCAGGGATCTCTAATCAAAATATTGGTTTTTAGTACATAGACTACCTAGAATTACAAAGAAAGTAAATAGAACACAGTTTCAAAATATTTTAAGAATCTCAAATTTGTGTTAGTAGCAATGTATCTGTTTTTCTTTATTTATGGGTCAAAATAACAGGAATTAACAATAGATCAAAAAACTACCATTAGTTTGAAGGCATAAATGAAACTCCAGTTGTCTTCAGTTATGTTAGGGAACATAAATGATACACAATTTGTATAAGTAACAAAGTTTGTTGCTTACATTTATAGTAGAAGGAGATACTGAATGTCAGCTGTAGTTAATGAAAATAAAATTGTAACTTGTTTCCCATTCATGTGCATGAAATCTGTGAATTCCACTTGTGGACACTTGATGAACTGTGTCTGATATAGTCCATACTTTCATTTTCTCTCAAGAAGTAAAGGCAGAGGCCTTTGTGTGGCTCAGTCGGTCAGACATCTGACTTTTGATTTTTGTCTCAGGTCTTGATCTCAGGGTCACATGCTTACTTTCTTAATAAAAAAATTTAGGGCACCTGAGTGGCTCAGCCTTTGGCTCAGATTGTGATCCTGGGGTTCTGGGATAGAGTCCCACATCAGTCCCTGTGGGGACCCTGCCTCTCCCTCTATGTCGCTGCCTCTCTCTGTCTCTCATGAGTAAATAAATAAAATCTTAAAAAAATTTTTTTAAAACCCAAAAATTTATTTGGAAAAAAGTAAAGGCTTTCTTTAAGTATGTTGCTCAATTATTGATATATTACATCTATAATAGTTCTGCAATTTATTAGTTATCTGTTGAGTAAAAGTGGAAGAAATTTAGAAAGAAGAAATTTCGTTAACATAGAATACCTCAGTTTTATGAAATATACTAGCTTCTGATGATCAATGCTTTCCTTTCTAGTTGTGCATTAATTTATTTGCTTAAAATTTTTTCACAATCCACATTCACTTGACCAATTAATAAAATATTAACTTATTTTTTTTTCTTTCTAAGGAAGTATGGGCATTTGTCCATTTTAGTCTTCTAAGACTTCTGTAGTTGTCAGTCATTTCTAGGAAAGTGTTAATGCTGATCAAGTAATATCACCAGCTTAGATGTCTGGGATGTGGTAAAACTGTATCAAGTGTTTCCTTAAGTAAAAGTCTTACCAGTTAAGTTTAAAGTTCTCTTACCATGTCCTGCTTTTACAAGGTGAATGTAATCTTTGACAGAGAAGATGGATTAAGAAAACAGGAAAAGAAATACTCTATTTCCAATCATTTTTTAATCATTATATACTCCAAAGGAAGCTGGTTTGTTTTTGCTTCCTTAATAATGGTTATTTCTGCGTTGACTATAACTAAAGACTCCCTTTAAAGCAGTGAATTTATGCCCTCACCCAAAAATATACCAGGCATTTAATCTTAACTGACATTGCTATAGATTCATAAAAGTTTTATATTTGTTTTTGGTAATGTCTTTCCTGTTGTGTTTCCTTAAAATTTGAGATTGTTGCAGAGACTGCTTTTTTTTTTTTTAAGCTACTTTTGATTTTTTAATTCTTGACTGAAATTCTCAAGAATTACCAGAGGCGCCTGGGCAGCTCATTTGGTTAAAAGTCACATTCGATTTCAACTCATGTCATGATCTCAGGGTCTTCCACCTCATTCTCTCTCTCTCTCTCTCAAGTATTTTTAAAAAATCAGAAGAATTACTAAAATAGGAAATATCCACTGTGTAAACTTCAGATGTTATATAGAAATGTTTTAGAAAGCTGAATTCTTTAGTATTTTACTTTCTAAAGGTAACATACTTAACTATTTGAAGTCTGTTGTTCTCTTTCTGTGCACAAATAGTATAGTTATTATGTAAAATAAAATGTTAATATTGGGAAAAAGTGGGGTGCTACTGTATGTATTGAAGTTAATTCAAAAAATTCAATAATAAATTTTTAATATTTTTCCAGAAGTTAAAATTTACCAATTTTGGAAGAGACTCATCTGTTACATAGTTTTCTTTTTTGGTTCTCCATTCATTCTCTCTTTCTGTCTTTTTTTCTGTATTAGCCTCTATTTATTATCTTTTTCCTCTATGACCTAATTTCCTTCTTGTATTATTTTCTTCATTCTTAGCAGTGAAGGTTTTCAGATCTTTTCCTTTTTGTCAGTTGGAGAGATCAGCCCCTAGAATATACACATGTTGTTAGTTACCCTTGTCAGATGTGGTCATTTTGACAAATGTGGTCATTTATCAAAACCCTTCATTTGACACATCAGGCTCTCTGATAGGATCATAGTTATTCATTTTCTTTCAGTGATCTCCTTTATTCATTCAGTCAGATATTTATCACAAGCCAAATCTATATTGGACACTGTGCTAAGTTTTGGAGAGCACAGCAGTGATAAAAATAGATGTAGTTTTTGCCTATTAATGGATCTTATAATTTTAAAATAGGACCGACATAAAATTAAGATTTATCTATTTAAATATTTAAAAATTCACTTTAAGAAGAAGTAATTTTAAGGAATACAGGGGAGCCTTGGGTGGCTCAGTCAGCTGAGTCTACCTTGGGCTCAGGTCATGGTTCCAGGGTCTTGGGATCTAGCCTCCTGTCCTATTGGGTTTTCTGCTCAGTGGAGGAGTCTACTTCTCCCTCTGCCAAATAAATAACATCTTAAAAAAAAAAAAAAAAAAAAAAAGGAATACAGGAAGAGTAGCTGAAAGAAGTAGCCATTGCCATCAATGCAGACATTGCATTCCTTGGCAGGATATCCTTCTCTTCCTCCTGGTTTGCGATTCATGCCATTTTAGAGAAAGTGGCTGGAAACTTGCTCTCTGAAACTTTATAGAACTTACTTTCTGATGTGATGGAGAAAGCTGTTCATGGGACAGTACCTCACTGGGTGCGTTCTGTTGTGAAACTGACTGAAGGGGTTTTTTAGGGAAAGGATGGCTTTTGGATGCTGTTGGTAGCTATGCACAGCATGAGCCTGGTTTTGGAGAAAGTCACACCACTGTCAGATATTGCTGAGTGAGCATACTGACACACCAGGAAGCAACACCTGTCCTTCCTGCAGTCTCTCTCTTGGATTTCCTATCTCCTTCAGTGCTAATTTGCAACGGAAAAAAGATTTAAAAGGCTCAGATCCACTTTCACAGGGCAGGCACATGGGTGAAGTTGGAGCAGATGGAGGAAACAAATTGCTAAAGGGCCCAGATGCTGTGAAGGAAATGAAAATAATGAGTATCTCAGTATTGTTTTGGTGATGATGTCAGAGAATAGTTCTTTGACTTGAAGTAGCATTAAGTATGTGTGTTAAGACTAACACAGTTGAAGAGTAGAAGGAAGAGCCTTCAAAGCAGTGGTAAACTATGAGGGCCCCAGCCAGGGACAGAAGTGGGTTAATTTGGCAGTTGCAGAAGGCTAGGTTGGTTCTAATGTAGTGAGTGAAGGGAAGTGGAATGACGCAGTGTTGATAAAGCAAAACTTTGAAAGTCGTATTAAATAATTTGGATTTTCTTCTAAGTGCAATGAGAAGTAGAGAAGAGAGATACAGTAGACTTATATCCAAAACCAAATATTCACTTCTCCCTCTTTCCCCCCATTAAGAAACAAACTAGATAGATCACGGTTTCATGGCATCCAGGAAGCCTTTGTTGAAAGTAAGGCCAAAGGTAAGACTTCTTAGGAGTATAGGACTTGGATTTGTAGAGTCGGGAATACCATGATACGGATCATTTTGGTTGAGAAAGTCTTACAGTGGAAATGGAAATGAAGATAGAGAAATGCTTAACAGTGAGACAGATAATTGAATGCTAGATTGTCCTTAATGGCTGCTTCTTGGGACCATCATACCTGATTGACCCAGCAAACAAACTTGAGTATAATCTTGTCTGTGTTTGAATAAAGATCATTTGGGGGACAAAAATTAACAACAATGCTTTGAGTCAGTTCTATACTTAAGTTCTAAGCTTAGTGAATGTTTCATAGAACTTAATTTCTTAGATATGTATGTCCCTGATTTTACACAAATGGAGTTTGGGGGGTCACAAACATTTATTTGAGGAGCCATCATAATTCTCTTCTCCATTATATCAGGAATGTACATACATGTTGACCACAAATTACATTATGTTGAAGATATTTTGCTCAAGGTATTTTAAAACTTAATACTAATTGCACATTGTTCTCAATTTAACTTTTCTGCAGGACTGCTGTACATTATTGAAACACAGAAAGTTCTTGATCTCAGAATTAATCTGAAGGCTTCCTATGTTATTATCCCACAAGATGGAATTTTTAGTCCTACATCAAATCTGCTTCTTTTAGATCTTGGTCATCTAAAGGTACATACTAATGTTTGTTGTGTAGTTTGACCCTTAAGATGTTTCTTAAGGTTTAAAATGTATTTTGTTTTCAAACAGTTTGATTTGCAGTATTTACTGTTAGCTTTGCAGTAGATGGTAGGATTTGAGAATTCTTTCTTTTTTAGTAAATAATGTGCAGTTTCATTTAACTAAGTAGTTTTCGTACATTTCTAATAACAAAATGATCATTTTGAACTATGCAGGTTAGGGTAAACCTAAGAATTATATTATTTGAGAGTAATGCTTGAGGAGATTAATTCCTTTTCAGTGTAAATTTACTACTTGACTAATTAAAATCAAATGGGAGAAAGTTCTGGAAATAATTCTTCATCCTTCTGAAATTTTTTGTATATATCACTATAGATAGTGACATTTTATTTTTTTTTGTTTTTTTTTGATAGTGACATTTTAATACCTCTATTAAATAATCTTAATTTGAGATGGTCTTCTTGCATTTACCGGAGTCATTTCCCTTTCCATCCAAATGTGTACATTTTTCTTCCTCAGTTTTGAGTAGAGAAATTTTTTTTGGGTTACTAGATCTGCACCGTTCTATATGGGTACCCACTGACTATATGTAGTTGTTTACATTGATTAAAATGAAATAACATAAAAATTAGTTCTTTAGTCACATTAGCCACATTCAGGAATTTAATGGTTATAAGTGTCTTGGGTTGCTGTTTCAGCTCAGGTAGAGAACATTGCCATCCTACTAGAAAGTTCTGTGGCACAGCACTGCTCTAGATCATTAAATGTAGATTAAATAGAACAATTTAAAGACCCAAGAGGTACAGGTAATATTGGAAAGCTTTTCTGGCGACCTGAGAAATACAGGCCTTTCCTTGATATTGACATTGTCCTTTATGTTTTTACTTTCAGTTGGTAATTACATAGACACTTGCTGGATTTATATTTATAATAAAATTTATACATTTAATTATTCATATTTGACTTTAGATGTGGAATTGTTTCAAGGGCAGTGTGGTGTAATAGCAGAAGCATAAGGTCAGGAATAATATTTAGTATTGTTTCCTTAGGCAATTTGCTTGACTTTTTACCTAAAATTGATTACCCTTCAGAGGTAATAAGTTTGACAGTCTGCTGTGCATGAGCTATATAAAATAGAGGTGCAAATGTGAAGGCACAGACACACATATATGTATAGATGTGAATGAATAAGATCTTTATATACTCTGGTGGAGTGATCTCCAGGATGTTTAAGTGAAAAAAAGTAGCATGTGTAGTACACCAAGAAGGAGATGGTACAAATATAACTTGCTTGAGGTCATATAAATGGCAGAGTTGGGAGTACAGTTCAGCTATCCTAATATTTAATTCTGGATTCTTCTTATAAAAATATCTAAATATCTATCATCATGACATAGAAACATAGGCTATATTTGTCTCTTAATTTTGTTTTTAATAAAAAGGCTTCTTATCAAATATAAAAAAGTTTTTAATAATAAATTTATTTTTTATTGGTGTTCAATTTGCCATCATACAGAATAACATCCAGTGCTCATCCCTTCAAGTGCCCCCCTCAGTGCCCGTCACCCATTCACCCCCACCCCTCGCCCTCCCCCCCTTCTACCACCCCTAGTTCGTTTCCCAGAGTTAGGAGTCTTCATGTTCTGTCTCCCTTTCTGATATTTCCTACCCATTTCTTCTCCCTTCTCTTCTATTCCCTTTCACTATTATTTATATTCCCCAAATGAATGAGACCATATAATGTTTGTCCTTCTCCGATTGACTTATTTCACTCAGCATAATACCCTCCAGTTCCATCCACGTTGAAGCAAATGGTGGGTATTTGTCGTTTCTAATGGCTGAGTAACATTCCATTGTATACATAGACCATATCTTCTTTATCCATTCATCTTTCGATGGACACCGAGGCTCCTTCCATAGTTTGGCTATTGTGGACATTGCTGCTATAAACATCGGGGTGCAGGTGTCCCGGCGTTTCATTGCATCTGTATCTTTGGGGTAAATCCCCAGTAGTGCAATTGCTGGGTTATAGGGCAGGTGTATTTTTAACTCTATAAAAAAGTTTTATTTTATTTTATTTATTTATTTATTTTTTTATAAAAAAGTTTTAAATGTATTGTTCTCCATAGCTGGCCTGGTTTCCCTTTTTTAATATACATCATTGAGAAAAACAATATGTAAAAATTCACTTTGTACCTGGTCTTATCATTATACATGTCATGGGTGAAGACATTTCTATTAGGTTTATATGTCTTGTGAGTGTTTCATTAAATTTTTGTTACAGTCTTAAAGATGAAGTATTTTCTTTTGAAGTGTTTTGCATCATCTAAACTTTTAAAAATAACTTTAAGGTGACAAGTAAAAGTCGTTTGGAATTGCCAGATATGAAACAAGGAGGAGCCAGGCTTGAAGAGATCATGCATAGAGCTTATGATTCCTTTGACGTTCAGCTTACAAGCATACAGCTGCTTTACAGCACAGTTGGTAAGCATATAATGCATTATGTATTGATTCATTTTGCTGAAATGATTAGCTAGGTCTTAAGATAGTTTCTCTTCAACCTTCATCCAAAACATATTAAAGCTTTTATGTTTTTGTGGTGCCTGGGTAACTCAGTTAAGCATCTGCCTTCAGCTCAGTTCATGATCCCACGATCCTGGAATGGAGCCCCATGTTGGGCTCCCTGCTCAGTAGGGAGTCTCCTTCTCCCTTTGCCCCTTCCTCCATGCCTCATGCCTATTCATGCTCTGTCTCTTTCTCTTTCTTTTGCTCTCTCTCAAATAAAATCTTTAAGAAAAATAAAACTTTAATATTTTTGAATCAGAAGTAATAAATACTATCTAGGAGCAATAATAGCTCAGGTATTTGATTTTAGTGCTCAAGAGACAGTTTCAATATCAATTTTTGATGTTACAGGTAATGAGTAGGGGCATTACTAGCACCTAGTGAGTGGAGGTCAGATACGCTACTAAACATCATACAATGTAGAGGAAAGCCACCTCACAACACTTATTTAGCCCAAATATCAATAGTGCTGAGGTTGAAAAATCCTTTGGACAAGGTTGGAAAACATTGGCACATATTTAAAATATTTTATACAGGATAATCACATTAGGCTGCTCAAAACTAGATCTGTCCAGCTTAGGGCCTCTGACCCCCCCAGGCCATAAAGAGCCACATTGAGACTGAGGAGGATCATTAGGAGGATAGAGGGAGGGAATCATAGGTGTACCTATACCCCATTCACTTTTGATGGAATCTCTGATACAGATTTGGTTTTAGATGAAGTCAGCAGAGCCAGAAATTCAGTTGTCAAAGCAACTTAAAGTAGATAGTGAGAGATCTGAGACTAATTGAGCCTTCTTTGTACTGTGTCATACTGTTTCTGAATCCCTGGAGTGTTAGGAAACATTTAGAATTCAAGAGAGTTGGATTGGTGGATATTTTAGAGATTTGTATATATGGTAGAATTTTAATTATCAGAGCTAATAAAAAGAGAAACATTGAGAACCCTAAGTAATGGTTATTAAAAGTGTTAACTTATATAGTACTGGAACATTTTTATTTTCTTTGTATTTGCTTTCCAATAATAAATTTTATTTCTGTTTTATAAGATTCTAGTTGGTGTAGAAGAAGCCCAGAAGTGTAGTGGGTGGCAAATATAAATTATTTATATGAAACCTGTAAGTCTTTTTGCAAGGAATAAATAACAGTATTGTGGTATGTTTGGTACATTTTGGTCATTAATTTTTGAAATCTAGGAGGTATATTTAAGATATTGAGATACATTGTGAAAAAAATTTAGTATTCCATTATTTGAAAAGTACTGGAATTCCTTGGAATTGTTTATGATTAATGTTAAGTGTTCTTAAATAATTAAATATTTTATAGGACAGTGTATTTTTTGACTTTGGGGTTATTTTAGGCAGTTGTCATAAACTTTCTTAATACTGAAACACATACTTCTAAATATTTTTTGTCTGTAAATTGAGAAGGAAATATTTCATTATCTTGACACTGAATTTTAAAAATTGTAATAGAGTTGATTTTACTACCTTTCTCTACATCTAATCTTTCATTGACTTGGTTTTCTTTTTGACTGATGACTTTTTCTTATTTGAAATATTAGGCTCAAATGAGGTAAAATATATATGAAGATGGATTGTATCACACAAATTTCATGTTAGCAGACCTGGATGTAAATTTCAGCTTGTATCACACAGTAGCCTTTTGGCCATAAACAAATGAAAAATTCCTCTGAGTCTCAGTTTTCTAAAATAAAATGAGTAAACATAATTATGAGAACAAATGAAAATTTAAACATTGCCTAGAACAGTGCTTCTTACCAATCTTGAGTAACTGGTAGCTTTTTTTTTAACACAGAAGAACTGTGCTTTTCTCTACCTTTTTCATTATTGTCTTAAAGCCATGTTTTTTGGGTACAGTATCTGCTAGGTATAGTGACTGTAAAGGGATGCATAGTAAATTTGATTAAACTGTGTTATTGGTTTTTTAAGAAGCTGTTTCCAGTTGAAACAGTTCTTGAAACAGCAGAAGGAAAATCATAAATGGAATTTACCTGCTGATTGTGTATACTTGGGAAGGTGGCATTAACATTATCCAGATGGAGGAAGAATTTTCCATGCCATGAAGTATATGACCACAAAATATTAACAGTGATTTTAGTTTTAATGTATTTTTCAAAATTAAATGTGTGTTAAATAAACATGTACTTACTCTTTTCCATAATAGGTGATAATTGGAGAGAAGCGCGAAAATTGAATGTATCTACACAGCATATTTTGGTACCTATGCACTTCAATGTGGAACTCTCTAAGGCCATGGTTTTCATGGATATAAGGATGCCCAAGTATGTATTTTCTGTTTCATACGATTATAAATTTTTTAAGGAAATACCAAATTTCATTGATTATTTTTTTGTAGTAAAATATATGTAACATAAACTTTACCATTTTTAGATTATAATTGAATGGCATTAAGTACATTCACATTGTTGTGTGTGATGACCATCACCATCTATTTCCATAATGTTGAGGAACTGCCCTATTGTTTTCCATAGCATCTGTATCATTATATTACCATCAGCAGTGTGTAAGGGTTCCAATTTCTCCATCTCTTCAGCAAAACTTGTTTTCTTATTTTTAAAAATAGTCCTCCCCAATATGTATGAAGTAGTGTCTGATTATAGTTTTCAATTGCATTTCCCGAATGATTACTGATTAGGTAATTTTCAGGTACTTAACTGACAGGTAATATATTTCTTTGGAAAAATACCTGGTCAAGTCCTTTGCCCGTCTTTAATTAAAATTTTTTTAAGTTGCAGGAGATTTTTTATTTTTCAATATATTCTGCATGTTGACTCCTTATCAGATAAATGATTTGCAAATATTTTATCTTTTTGTGGATTGCCTTATTTATCACCCTTTTAATAGTGCCCTTTGATGCACAAAAGTTTTAAATATTAAGTCCAATTTATCTGTTGCCTATGTTTTGGTATTCAAGAGGTTATTATCAAATTCAATGTCATGAAATTTCTGTATCATTGTTACAAAGAATTTTATACTTTCAGCTTTCATGTTTAAGTCTTTGATACATTTGGAGTTAATTTTTGGATATGGTATAAGATATGGACTCAGTTTTGTTCTTTTGTATGTGGATATCTGGTTTGCCCAGCATCATTTATTGAAAAGACTGTCTTTTCCATTGAATAGTCTTGTATTGTTGTGAAAATCATTTGGCCATATACATGAAGGTTTATTTCTGGGTTTTCTGTTTTATTTCCTTGGTCTCTATTTTCTGTGTCTATACCAGAGCCACACAGTTTGGATGACTATACCTTTGTAGTAAGTTTTGAAATCAGGAGTGTGAGTCATCCAACTTTGTCTTTTAGATTGTTTTGATTGTTTGGGGTCCTTTGAGATTCCATATGAATTATAGGGTGGCTTTTCTATTTTAAGATACTATTTTGATTTTGATATGAATTGCATTGAACCTGTAAATGCTTTGAGTAGTGACCTCTTAATATTAAGTCTTCCAGTCCATGAACATAAGATGTCTTTGCATTTCTTTGTGTCTTCTGTAATTTCTTTCAGCAGCGTTTTGGTAGTTAGCAATATATTTCTTTACTTCCTTGGCTAAGTTTATTCTCTTTGATGCTATTGTAAATGGAATTGTTGTCTTAATATCCTTTTTGGATTGTTTGCTGTTACTGTATAGAAACCGATTCTTCTGGAGTTGATCTTAATACTCTCTAACTTGGCTGAATTCATTTATTTCTAACTTTGTGTGTGGAATTGTTAGGGTTGTTTTTCTTTTTCTTTTTCTTTTTTAAAGATTTATTTATTTATTTATGATAGGCATAGAGAGAAAGAGAGAGATTCAGGAGGAGGGAGAAGCAGGCTCCATGCCGGGAGCCTGATGCGGGACTCGATCCCGGGACTCCAGGATCGCGCCCTGGGCCAAAGGCAGGCGCTAAACCGCTGCGCCACCCAGGGATCCCCTGTTTTTCTTTTTAAGATTTTATTTATTCATGAGAGACACACAGAGAGAGGCAGAGACATAGGCAGAGGGAGAAGCAGGCTCCCTGTGGGGAGCCTGATGTGGAACTCGATCCCAGGATCATGCCCTGAGCCAAAGGCAGATACTCAACCACTGAGCCACCCAGGTGTCCCGAATTGTTAGGGTTTTCTACATATAAGATCACTTCATCTATGAACAAAGATAGTTTTACATCTTTCTTTTCACTTTGGATGCCTTTAATTTTGTCTTGCCTAATAATTTTCACTAGAATTTCCAGTGCTATGTTGAGTAGAAGTGATTTAAGTGGTCATCCTTTATCCTGAACATAGAGGAAAAGCTTTTGGTTTTTCATCTTTGAGTGTGTTAGCTGTGGGATTTTTCATATATGACCTTTATTATGTTGATAGAGTTTTCTTCTGTTCCTAATTCGTTGAATGTATCTATCATGGAAGTGTGTTGAATTTTTTTCAAATATTTTTTTTCATCAGTTGAAAGGATTGTGTATTTTTTTCCTTCACTCTATTAACGTTGTGTATGACAATGATCTGTGTTTATATGTTGAACCATTCTTATGTTCTAGGAATAAATTCTGGGTTATAGCATATAATCCTTTGAATGTACTGTTGAGTGTTTTTTACTAGAATTTTGTTGAGGATTTTTGCAACATGATCCTAAGGGATATTGGTCTGCAGTGTTTTTGTTCGACTTTGGTTCAGAGTAATTGTGGCCTGAAAATGAGCTAGTTAGTGTCCCTTTCTCTAACATTGTTTGGAAGAATTTGAGAATAATTTATATTCTTTTTAAAATGTTTGCTAGAATTCACTAGTGAAATCTTTTAATCATGGGCATTTCATTATTGGGAGATTTTTGATTACTGATTCAATCTCCATACTAGTTATAGGTCTATCCAGGTTTCCTGTTTCTTCCCAATTTAGAGTTTTTGATAGATTTAGTTTTCTAGAAATTCGTTCACTTTATCTTGGTTTTGTAGTTTGTTGGTATAAAATTGTTCATAGTGCTGTCTTCCAATTTTCGTTATTTCGATCAAATTGGTAGTAATGCCCCTGCTTTCATTCTTGATTTTAGTTAAGTCATTTCTCTTTTTTTTCTCAGTCTGCCAAAAATTTCAACTCTGTTGATCTTTTTGAAGAACCCCTTCTCAGTTTTGTTGTTTTTTTCTCTATTATTTCTCATTTGTCTATTTTGTTTCTCTTTGATTTTTATTTCCTTACTTGCTTTTAGTTTAGCTTGCTCTCTTTCTAGTTTCTTAAGGTTAAAATTAGTTTGAGATCTTTAGCACAAGTGTTTACAGCCATAAATTTCCCTCAGTACAGTTTTGCTGTATTCTATAAATTTTGATGTTCTGCGTTTTCATTTTCAGCTGTCTCAAGATATTTTTTCCTTTTCCTTGTGATTTCTTTGACTTACCGTTTAATACATGTGTTGTTTAATTTCCATATATTTTTGAATTTTACATTTTTTCTTCTGTTGATTCCTAGTTTCATTCCATTGTGATGGAAAAAAATTCTTTTAGTAATTTCAGACTTCTAAAAAATTTGACGCTTGTTTTGTGGCCTTATATGTGGTTTTCCCTGGAGATTGTTCTGTGTGTACTTAAGAAAAAACCGTATTCTACTGTTCTATATATTTTTTCGGTCCATTTTGTCAATAGCGTTGTTCTAGTCCTCCCTTTTGGTTTCCTCTCTGGTTGTTGCATCAGATACTGAAGTCTGTTGACTGTAGATCAGTTTCTTCCCTCAATTCTGTCAGTGTTTAATTCATATATTTTTGATTGGGTGTTTGGTGCATATATGTTTTGTTACATTTTCTTAGTGAAATGACCTTTTTATTATTATATAATGTCCTTTGTCTCTAGTAACAGATTCTGACTTTACAAACTCATTTGACTGCCTTAATTAAAGCTGTTCCTGATTTCTTATATTTATTATATGCATGGGATATTTTTTGCCACTCTTTAATTTTTCAAACTATTTGTGCCCTTAAATTTAAACTGAGTCTTTGACAGACAACCTATAGTTGGATCTCATTTTTTTAATCCATTCTGTCAATTTATATCTTGGATCGGGAAGCATAAACCATTTATGTTTAAAGTAATCATTGATA
The DNA here is from genome assembly GCF_003254725.2 of Canis lupus dingo. Taxonomy (NCBI): domain Eukaryota; kingdom Metazoa; phylum Chordata; class Mammalia; order Carnivora; family Canidae; genus Canis; species Canis lupus. The sequence continues at coordinate 81,457,964 of NC_064243.1, read as the reverse complement.
TTGAAGGACTTCTGTCATTTTGTTATTTATTTCCATATGTTTTATAAGCTTTTTTCTTATTTCCTCTTTTACTGCCTTCATTTGCACTTAGTTGACTTTTTTGTTGTGACATGGTTTGATTTTCTTCTGTTTTCCATGTGTAGAGTTATAACAGTCTGTTTAAAATTGGTACTAACTTCAATTGTATACAAAAATTCTTACTTTTTTCCATCTTTTTAAAAATTTTATTTAAATTCAATTAATTAACATATAATGTATTATTGGTTTCAGAGGTAGAGTTCAGTGATTCATCAGTCTTATGTAATACCCAGGGCTCATTACGTGACATGCCCTCCTTAATGTCCATCACCCAGTTACCCTATCCCACCACCTGCTCCCCTCCAGCAACCCTAAGTTTGTTTCCTGTGATTAGGAGTCTCTTATGGTTTGTCTCTGCCCGTGATTTCATCTTACTTTATTTTTTCTTCTCTTTCTCTGTGATCCTTTGTTTTGTTTAAAAATCTCTTTCTTTACTGCTCCCCCCTTCATTTTGTTACTGATGTCACATACTATATCCTTATATATTGTATACCCATTTAACATAGATTTATACTTTTATGCATTTGTCTTCTAAATCCCATAGAAAATAAAAAGTAGAGTTGTAATAGAAAACTATAATAAGTAATACTTGATTTTACATTTATCATATAAATACCTTTATGTTTACTGAGATCTTTATAATTTGTTACCTGAACCTTTTTTTTTTTTTTAAAGATTTATTTATTCATGAGAGACAGAGAGAGGCAGAAACATAGGCAGAGGGAGAAGAGGCTCCCTGTAGGAGCTTGATGTGGGACTCTATCCCAGGACCCTGGGATCATGACCTGAGCTCAATGCAGATGCTCAACTACTGACGCCCATGCATCCCTATTAGCTGAAACTTTGAGCTCAAGCTAATAAGTAGAGAAATCTGTTGAACTTGACTCAGCTGTTTAGCTGATTTGATCCTAAATAATTTGACTTTAGCTAACCCTTTCACTTCTTTCTTCCAGTACTTTTTCTCTCCCTTGTAAACATTGAAATCTCAGTCAGACATCTATATTGTAATTTAACCAAAGACTCATCCAACACTTGCCAAACAGCCCCAGGGGATCATTATAAGAGAATGCTCATAAAGTAGTGCTCAAGGCTTTGTTGTCTAAAATATAGGGAGAAGGATAGAGGTAAGTAGTAAATAGCCTGTCTTTCCCCATATGCTGTGGATGTGGCTGTTATTACTTAACTGCTCTTGTCACATGAAAGAGAGACTTTACCCTTCTGTGTTGCTTTTTAAAGTATAGTGACTCTGTCCACTAGCAAACATTGTGTAGTGTAGGAAGTCTTGTTCTCCTAGACTTCCCTTCTGTTAGGAAATCAAACTGCACTCTGAGAGTCTTAAGGCCAGAGGGATGTCAGGAATTTGGCTTGAGAAAGAGAGAAGGAAAGAAAACCATTCTACCCACTCTGCTTTGCTTTTTTTAATTTTAGTTTTTAATTTTTTTTAATAGTCCAGTACTAGGTGTTAAATCCATACCTCGATGGTCAGTTAAAACAAATGAGACAAGAACATAGAATGAGGAAAAGGCAATCTCTTCAAAAAAGGATGCTGAGAAAACTGGACAGCTACCTGCAAAAGAATGAAATTGAACCACTTTCTCACAACATACACAAAAATAAATTGAAAATGAATTAAAGATCTACGTATGAGATCTAAAACCATAAAAATCCTAAAACATAGTGATCTCTTGGACATCAGCCTTAGCAACATTTCTCTAGATTTGTCTGTTACATTTTTTGAAGAAAATATCTTTGCTTTATTTTATTGCCTTTGCACCTTTGTCAAAGATGAGTAGACTGTATTTATGGAAGTCTCCTGGGCTCTCTATTCTGACCATTGATCTGTCTGTTCTTTTGCCAATACCAGTATCTTGCTTACTGTAGCTTTATAGTAAGCCTTGAAGTTGGGGGGTGTCAGTCCTCCATCCTTGTTCTTCAGTATTGTATTGGCTATTCTGGATCTTTTACCTCTCCATATAAACTTTAGAATCATTTTGTCAGTATTCATTAAGTAGTGGACTGGGATTTTGACTTTAATTGCATTGAATCTATGGATCAGTTGGAAAGAACTAACATCTTGATGATACTGAGTTTTAATATCCATAAATAAATATGGAATATCTCATTTATTCATTTTTTTATTTCATTCATAGAGTTCTGTAGTTTCCTTCGTAAAGATCTTATATATATTTTTAGATTTATACTCAACTATTACATTTTGTGGGTGCTAATGTAAGTGGCATTATATTTAATTTTTAAATTCTACTCATCTATTGTTTGTATATAGGAAAACAATTGACTGTTGCATATCAACTTTGTATTATGCAATCTTGGTATAAGGACTTATTAGTTCTAGGAGTCTTTTTTTTTTTTTTTCTTTTTAGATATTCTGTGTAGATGACTGTGTCATTTGTGAACAGAATCTTTACACCTCCCATTCAGTTTATTCCCTTTTCTTGTCCTAATTCATTGGCAGGGACTTCCAGTATAGTGCTGAAAAGGAGTGATCAGAGACCTCTTTACTTTGTATCTAATCTTAGTGGAAAAACAGACTTTCTTACCATTAAATATGTGGCTATAGGTTTTCTGATGATATTCTTTATCAATTTGAGGCAGCTCTCCTTTATTCTAGTTCACTGAGAGTTTTTATCATGAATAGGTGTTCGATTTTGTCATGCATCAATTTATATGATCATGTAATTTTTCTTTTAACCATAATTTAGATATATAATGTCATGGAGAAGTTACTTAAACTGGCTAAGCATTAGCTTCCTGATAGGAACCATGTACATAAGGGAACTTCTGAGAAACAGAGAACAGAAATTGATTGTCTATTTTACAGGTTGTGAGAATGTATGATAAATGTATATCAATGCTTTCCTTAATGTGTGTCATTAATAAATAATAATTAGTAATGATCATCCATCATTGGCAAATAGTAAAGGGATAATAAACATAACAACATTAAAAATTTTTGGAAAAAAGATGAGGTTAGTTCATCTAATGAGACTGGTCAGTAAGGGCAAAAAGAAATTTGATTGGAGATTGTGGAATAATATGTCTTATGGACTGTGTGGATAATTTTTAGAGCTTAAAATTGCATTTTATTATTTTTGGATATATTAAGGGGGAACACTTGTGTTTTTAATTAGTGCACTTAAATCAGAATGAAGTTTGCTTATACTGATTTCTGCTTTTTTGAAACAGATTCAAGATTTTTGGAAAGTTACCACTGATTTCTTTACGAATCTCAGATAAAAAACTGCAAGGAATTTTGGAATTGATTGAAAGCATTCCGAAACCCACACCTGCACCTGAAGCATATGCCCCTGCCAAACCATTTCAGGTAATGTTTTTTACAAAATTGATAAAAGTACAAATTTAAGGAACTCAACAAATAGTATTTGTAAGAGTCAAAAATTTTGGATAAAATAATTTTATTCGTTTTCAAAAGACCTTTAAAAATTACATTTTACGGGTACCTGTGTGGCTCAATTGGTTAAGCATCCAACTCAATCTCAGCTCAGGTCTTTTTTTTTTTTTTTTTTTTTAAAGATTTATTTATTTATTTATCATAGACAGAGAGAGAGACAGAGAGAGAGAGAGGCAGAGACACAGGAGGAGGGAGAAGCAGGCTCCATGCCGGGAGCCTGATGTGGGACTCGATCCTGGGACTCCAGGATCACGCCCTGGGCCAAAGGCAGGTGCTAAACGTCAGCTCAGGTCTTGATCGCAGGGTTGTGAGTTCAAGCCCCACAATGGGCTCCATGCTAAACATGGAACTTACTTAAAAAAAATTGGGGTGCCTGGTTGTCTCAGCTGGTTGTGTCTGACTCTTTTTTTTTTTTTTTTTTTTTTGGCTCAGGTCACGATCTCAGGGTTGTGAGATTGAGCTCTTCCTTGGGTTCTGCAGTGGGCATGGAGCTTGCTTAAGGTCTCTCTCTCCTCTCACCCCATCCCCCAATGTTTCTCTCTTTCTCTAAAAAATTTGTTTTTACATTTTAAAAGGAAATGATGAAAGAGTAAAAGGTGCAAATAGTAAAGAAAATTACATGATGAGTCTACTTTTCGTTACTTCTGCTTGCAGTGACCCTCCTTAATGGTAACACTGTTAACTACCACTTCTGTAGTTTTCCAGAAGTGTTTATAATATATACTATGGCATGCTTGTGTGTGTGTGTGTATTCTTAAAGTTTACATAAATTGGATCATTATACTTCCTGTTCTGAATCTGTATTTTTTCACCATTATCATATCTTATATACCTTAAAGATATTTTCATATTAACACATACAGATCTACCTTTTTTTTTTTGTATAGCAAATAATATTGAATTGTGCAAATGTACCTACCATCATTTGCCTCACATAACAGAGTTCCTTTTGATGAACATTCTTATTATTACGAATGCTCACAGTTCTACCTTACTGCTTTTGGCTTCCTCTCTATATATTTGGGTGTATTTTTATTCACTGGATCAATTTATACAAGTAGAATTGCTCACTGAATTTTATATTTTCATGAACTTTGTCAAATTTTCTTTTTTTTTTTTTTAAAAGATTTTGTTTATTTATTCATAGACACAGAGAGAGAGAGGCAGAGACACACAGGCAGAGGGAGAAGCAGGCTCCATGCAGGGAGCCCGATGTGGGACTCGATCCCGGGTCTCCAGGATCACACCCCAGGCTGCAGGTGGCTCCAAACCGCTGCGCCACCGGGGCTGCCCAAATTTTCTTTTTTAAATTGAGTACTAATTTATATTCCCACCAGCAGTAAATGAGTGAAAAAAGGAACTCCTGTGTACGGTTGGTGGGAACAGCCAACATGGAAATAGTGGGGAGGTTCCTCAGGAAACAAACTAGAACTACCATATATGATCCAGCAATCTTACTTTCCTGGTTTTTCCAAAGGAGATGAAAACAGGATATCAAAGAGATACCTGCATTTTCCTTATTAGTGATATTGGGCATCTTTTCCTGTGTTTGTTGACCATCTGTGTGTCTTCTTTGGAAAATGTCCATTTCTTCTGCCCATTTTTTAATTATTTGTTTTGTTGAGTTGAATGAGTTCTTTATGTATTTTGGATATTAACACCTTATCAAATATATTATTTGCTTATATTTTTTCCCATTCAGTTTATTGCTTTTTCATTGGTTGATAGCTTCCCTTGCTATGCAGAAGCTTTTTAGTTTGAGGTAGTCCCAATGGTTTATTTTTGCTTTTGCTGCCTTTGCTTTTGGTATCAGATCCAAAAAGTCATTGCCAAGATTGCTGTCAAGGAGCTTACCTTTCTGTTTTCTTCTAGAAGCTTTATGGCATCAGGTCTTCCATTCAAGTCTATAATCCATTTTGAGTTGATTTTGTGTGAAGATAGGAGTCTAGTTTTATTCTTTTGCATGTGGTTGTTCAGTTTCCCCAGCACCATTTGCTGAAGAAACTATCCTTTCCTTTTTGTATATTGGCTCTTCTGCCAAAAATTAATTGACCATTAATGCATAGATTTATTCCTGGTTTCTCATTTTTGTTCCATTGATCTATGGATTTGTTTTTATGTTGGTGCCAAACTGTTTTGATTATTATAGCTTTGTAACAGAGCTTGAAGTTAGGAAGCCTGATGCCTCTGTGTAATATACCACTGGACTTTTGATAGAGAGTACACTGAATCTGAAGATTGCTTTGAGTAGTGTGAACTTTTTAACAATATTACTTTTTGCAAGCCATAAGTGTCAAATATCTTTCCACCTATTTATGTCTTCAGTTTCTTTCATCAGTGCTTTTATGGTTTTCAGGGTACAGACTTTTGACCTCTTTGATTAGGGTACAGATTTTTGACCTCTTTGATTAAATTTATTTGTAGGTATTTTATTCTTTTTGATATAGTTATAAATGGTAAATCTTGAAATAAAGTATGACATCTAAAATGTGTGCTTTACCCAAATAGTTTCCATTAGTTCTTTCCCTTTTCCTGTAGCTTTTAGAATCAGCTTTTCAATTCTATGAAAAATTTCTGCCAGGATTTTGATGGTGGTGATTTTATTGTATAATTAATTTGGAGAGAATTGACATTTTAACAATACTGAATCTTTCAGTCTATTAATGTGATATATCTTTTCATTATTTAGGTCTCTTTAAGTTTTTTCATAAGTATTTTGTACTTGAAACACATTTGCTTCACATATTTTGCTGTCCTCTGAAAATCCATATATTGAAATCTTAACCCTAGTACCTCAGAATGTGACTGACAGTATTTGGACATAGGGTCTTAAAAAGTGGTTAAGTTAATATGAGGTCACTAGAGTGGGTCCTAATCCAGTTAGGGTGGCATCTTCATAAGAAGTAGAAATTCAGACATAGAAAAAGACACCAGAGATGCACATGTACAGAGAAAACATCATGTGAGGGCACAGCAAGAAGGTAGACATCTGCAAGCCTAGGAGAGAGACCACAGATAAAACAAATTATGCCAACACTTTGATCTTGGACGTCTTAGCCTCCCAAACTATGAGAAAATAAATTTCTATTGTTTAAACCATCCAGGCTTTGGAATTTTGCTATGGCAGCCTTTGCAAACTAATATAGCTTTTGGTACCAGAAAGTGAAGTGGTGTTGTAATAAACATGTTGTAGTGAGTTTAAAACTGGATAATGAGTAGAGCGTGAAAAAGTTTTGAGGCAAGGTGATCCTTGTTATAAAGTGGTAAAGAGCTTAGCTGAATTGTTTTTTAGTGGGGAACTTGTAAATGATGAACTTAGATATTTAATTGAGATTTCCAAGCAAACTGTTTAAGATATGGTCTTATTTTTGCCTAATTGCTTATAGTAAAATGCAAGAAAGAGATGTTTTTAAGAAGGACTTGTTAATAAGCAAGTTGGTATTAGAACTTAAAGATTTGGGAGAAGTGCTCAGCCTATCTGTACTGCAAAAAATGGGAGTGTGTTACAGAGAGAAAACCAAGAGCATTTTGCACAAAACACTTGATAAAGGGATTAAGGGTGTGACTTACTGCTGTAACCCACCATCTCAGCAGAAGCCAGGAATAGAGATGGGACTATGCCAGCTGAAGTACTGCTAGCTTAGACTAAAAAGGGCAGAGTCAGGACAAAATGAAGAAGAAAAATCCCTTGAAGTTCTGGTACTACAGGGTAGGACAGTGGGGCCATCCATCTGGGAACATACTTTATTCTTCAAGAAAAAGGAAAAGAATGATCCCAAAGGCTATTCTGAGATCCACAGAGGTGCTACTACCTACATGGGCCCAAAAGACGTGGGTTTTGGGGGCCGAAGTTCCCCTGGATTTCTGAAAATGGTGCCACTTTCTCAAGTTTCAGTGATTCAGGCTGCTGCTACCCATGACTTCAATGGCAGGAATGTAGTTAGTTTTATCTTATTAAGTATAATAATAGCTGTAGCTTTTTCCTACGTATTATTTCCCAGGTTGAGGAGGTACTCCTTTATTCCTAGTTAGCTGATAGTTTTGTGTCATGATTATTTGTAGCATTTTATGTAATGCTTTTGCTCCATCTATTGTAATCACACTGTTTTCTCTATTCTTTTAATATGATGAATTACATTGATTCTAATGTTAAACTAGCTTCGCATTCCCAATATAAACCTCCTTTGTGATATATTAACGTTTTAGTACATTGTTGGATTTATTTACTATTTTTTTTTGTTGAGGATTTTTATATTTATGTTACTGCAGGATACTGGTTTATACTTTTTTTCTTGTTACCTGTTTGCGTATGATATTAGGGCAAGTTCAGCTTCATTAAATGAATTGGAAAATGTTTTCCTCTTATGAGATTTTTTGTAAGGAATTGATACTATTTCTGTCTTAAATACCAGTGAGGCCATGTATGCCTGGAATTTCTTTATTGAAAGGTTTTCAAGTTGTTAATTAATTTTTACAGGACTGCTTATAGTATTAGTTTATTCTTGCATGAACTTTATAAGATTTTGTCTGTTAAGGAATTTGTTCATTTCAACCAAGGTGTTGAATATGTGGAAGTAAGGTTATTTCTAATATTTCCTTATGCTTCAGGCGACTTTAGGATTTATAATGACATTTTGCTATTCATTTCTTATCCAGCTCTTTTCGGATCCAGAATTTCTCTTTGAGTTTTTCTTATGTTGTCTCTTCATTGATGTTTTCTATTTGCTGTGATATCATTGTTCTGGTTTCTTTTAGCTCTTTCTCCATGGTCCTTTTCAGCTTTCTGAATATATTTGAGGCATTAAGAAAAAAATCTTTCGTAGTAAGTCTAGTACTTTGCTTCCTTCTGAACGGTGTCTGCTGCTTTTGTCTGTGTATGGGCTATTCTTCCTTGTTTCTTTGCATAGATTGTCCTGCTATTATAATCAGACAAAAAGAATTATGAGAAAACTCAGACACATATATTCATTAACATTGATGCAAAAATCCTTAAAAAATACGACCAAATAGTATGATCTATATAAAAAGGATAATATACTATAAGCAAATGCACTTACTTTATGAAAGCAAAAGTGGTTCAACAGTCAGTGCTATCAATCCTATTCATGGAATAAAGGAGAAAAAATATATGATCATCTCAATAGAAGAGAAAAAGTATAGGCAAAACCAGCAGTTATTGATGATGTTCCCTCTTAACAAACAGGGAATAAAAGAATGTATCTTCAACCTGGTAAGGGACATCTAGGAAAAACCCATAGCTAGTTTTTGTACTTCATTTGAAAAAGACTGAGTTTTCCCTGTAAGATCTGGAATAGTTCAAGAATGAATGCCTTTTCTGACCACTTCTATTCAAGTTGATAGTGAATGTTCTAGCTTCTGCAGATGAATCAAGAAAAATAAAGACAAGATTGGAAAGAAAAAGTAAAACTGTCTTTATTTTTAGGTGAAATGATCATGCAGGAAGTCCTAAGGAACGTAGAAAAGTAATATTCGTAATAGTAATAAGCAAGTTCGCAAAATACATTATCAATGTAAAGAATTATTTCTAAAGATGAAACGAAAAAGAATATTCCATTCATAACAACATTAAAAAGGGCTAGTCAAGGGATCCCTGGGTGGCGCAGCGGTTTGGCGCCTGCCTTTGGCCCAGGGCGCGATCCTGGAGACCCAGGATCGAATCCCACGTTGGGCTCCCGGTGCATGGAGCCTACTTCTCCCTCTGCCTGTGTCTCTTCCTCTCTCTCTCTCTCTCTGTGTGTGTGACTATAATAAATAAATAAAAATAATTTTAAAAAAAATGCATCAAGATATTATAAAAAAAAAAAGGGCTAGTCAAGAACAAATTAACAAAAGAAATACAACACCTGTAAACCTAAATCTGCAAAACATTTCTGAAAATGATATTCATAGTCAAGGATTGGAGGCCTGATCACATTGAGATGGTAGTCCTCTCCAAACTCTGTAACTTTCTCACAACCTCAATCAGAATACAGAAGATTGCTTTTCTGGAAATTAACAATTTAATTATAAAGTATATATGGTCATGTAAAGGACACATATTAGCCAAAACAATTTATTATTTTTAAGGTTAATTCTGGTGTAGTTAACATACAGTGTTACATTCATTTCAGGTATAAGATACAGTGATTCTTACCTTCTGTGATCTTCAGTGATGAGCACTTCCATATATTACTCAGTGCTCATCAAGATACGTGTACCTTTAACCCTCTTCACCTGTGTCACCCATCCCTTTCTTTCTCATTAACCACCTCTGTTCTGTATAGGTAAGAGTCTTTTTTGGTTTGTCTTTTTTCCTTTGTTTCTTAAATTCCACGTGAGTGAAGTTATATGGTATTTGTCTTTCTCTGGTTTATTTTGCTTAGCACTGTACTCTCTAGATCCATTCACATTGTTGCAAATGGCAAGATTTCATTCTTTTTTTATGGTTGAATAATATTGCATTGCATATATATACCACATCTTCTTTATCCATTCATCTATCAGTGGATACTTAGGTTGCTCCATAATTTTGGCCAAAACAATTTTGGACAAGAATAATGTTAGAGATTTTCTAATACTTGATTTCAAGATTTATCTTATACTACTTTATTAAAGAAAGTGGGTTTTCTTTTTGATATGAGGATGAACTACAGATCAAGGAAATAGAATAAAGTCTGGATATAAATATACAATGTATACATGGTTAATATATATTTGATTTCTTACAAAGGTGCTGACCTAAATAAGTGGAGGAAATGTGCTAGTTCTTTCAATAAGTGATTTTTGAGATAACTAGATTTCCAAGTGGAGAAAAAATAAACATAAGAGATTTAGTTTGAAATGGAACATAGACATAAATGTAGATGCCCCCAAAATATAATTTCTTTAACAAAAAACATAAGAGAAAATCTCTAAGCACTTTGTGATAGGTAAAGATGTCTTGGGATAAAGCACAAATGAAGAAGAAAAATAAACTGATGAAAATTAAAATTTTCTACTTTTAAAAATGAAAAAGGCAAGCCATCTAATTGTGAAAAATATATGCAACACATTATGTACAAATACTTCACCCAAAGTATATAAGGAGACCAGTAACCCAGTAAAAGATTAGCAGAAACGTTGAAAAGGGGTTTAATTTTATTACTTATCAGGAAAGTGCAAAACAAAACCATTCTATCCTTGATGTAGATGTAGGCTTTTAACTATAAGAAACATACTGAAGGGTTGCTGGAGGGGAGGGGATGGGATAATTGGGTGATGTGCATTAAGGGGAGGGCATGTGATATGAGCACTGGGTGTTATATGCAACTGATAAATTATTGAACACTACATGTGAAACTAATGATGTACTATATGTTGGCTAAATTTCAGAACATTAAAGATGGAAATTAGGACAGCATAGTTTTGGGGGGTATGCCTAATGATCGAGAGGTTTCTACATTAATGGTAATGTTCTATTCCTAGTTCTGAATTTTGAGTGCATGGGTGTGTTTTCTTCATGAATACTTACTGAACCGTATACTTAGTTATGTAGTAGGTTTATGTTTCAATAAAAGTGTTTTCCCAAAAACAAATATGATTCAGAGAAGGACAAACTCATGAACCTGTGATATGATATGTAACTATAACACATTTGTGAAATTCTATTTAAAGCTAAGGTGAAATTGCCAGGAAGATTGCCAAAGTTTAAAATGTCTGAAAATACCAAGCATTTATAAGGCTATGGGGCTATACAAACTAATCTGCTGATGTTAGTTTACTGTTTTCCAACTACTTGTGAAAAGTTTGATACTACTTAGTAAGGTGAACATACACAATTCGACTCAGATATAAACACCATAAAAAAATCTTACATAAGAGCACCTGCAGGCATGTTCATGGATGCTTATGGTGGTACTATGAGTAAAAGCAAAAAATCTGTAAACAATACAAATATATATATCAATAGTGTAGTGGACATATGAGTAGTGGCTTATTCATCAGATATGCAATATAGTATAGCAGTGAAAGTGAGTGAACTATCAAGATGAATGAAATTGAAAGGTTTTTTGTAGAAGACTGTTCTAAGAAAATATATAATATTATTACCTTTTTGTATAATTTAGAAAGAAGCAGAGGATACACCATGTTATATTTAGAGAATCATTCATAGGGGGCTAAAAACAAGTAAATAGAAGTAAAATCATAATCAGTTGTAGGGAATGTAATCAAGGAGGATCAAAGAGGTGCTTCTAGGGAAAGGTATAGGACTGCTTAGTTTTTTGGCCTGGGTAGAAGATTGAGGTATGTCTTTTCTTATTATTTTATTAAATTGCATTATATGTTTTTATGGGCTGTATTTCCCAAAGCAGTAAAAAAGTCAGTTTAATGAAATGCCTCTCAAAAAATGAAAAGAAAAACTTCAAATTTCCCAACTCCGTAGGTTTTAAATATTGGGACTGGCTATTTCCCGTGGATGTCCTGAGATGGTTTTCTTCTTCAGTGAGACGTTGAGTGAACACAGAATCTAAGATCTTTTCCTACTCAAAGCCTGTCAAAACAATTAATACAACAATTTTACGTGTATATTTACCATTAAAATTGTAAAAGCACTTCTTTAAATCTATATTTTATACTTTACTTAACTAATTCTGATTGGCTTTTTTTCTTAGTTCAAAGTGAGATTTTTTTTTTATATTTGTCAAAATTATCTTAAGACTTTGAATAAAAATCTTTGTGCTAATTAACAGTGAATTACTTTTCTTCCAGATTCAAAGGTCCACTTCTTTGGGAACATCACAGATTTCACAGAAAATGCTTCCTTTCTTGGAGCTTCCATGTGTTGAAGATGGTAAAGTGAAACTGCTTTTGCTGTTAAATTTTATTTTGTGGGGCACCTGGGTGGCTCACTCAGTTAAGCATCTGACTTTGATTTCCGCTCAGGTCATGAACTCAGGGTCATGAGATCAAGCTCCGCTTTGGGCTCCATGCAGGGCACAGAACCTGCTCATGATTCTCTCTCTCTCTCTCTGCCCTTCCCCACCCCCAGGTGGCACATGCACATGCACTTGCTCCCTCTCTTTCTCTCAAAAATAAAATAAAATTTTACAATTTTTAGACTAATAATTTTACACTTGATCTCAGTCAAAGACCGAGAAGCGATAGACTAATGATTTTAAAAGGTGATGTTCATTAAGCTAAAGATTAATTTTATATTTTCTACACTTTTTGTCATCAAAAATGTTATTTTCAGACATAAGCTCTGTATTCTTTTCTATTATTTTCTAATCTTCACATTCACATTTTGAAATGTTTTAAGACTTCAATGTATTAGTATTCATATTTACTTCAGAAAAATTATAAGACCATTGTTATTAAGTCAGTCATTTTAATTTTTGACTTAAACAATATTCTGCAATATTTAGATTCTGAAGAAGAATATTTTGATGCACCTTGTAGTCCTTTGGAAGAGCCTCTTCAGTCTCCCACTGGAGTTCAGAGTTATCAGCAGAAAAAGATTCAAAAGCCAGATTGTTCAAAAAATATGATTCAGTATAAAATAAGATTTGAAGTGCCAGAGGTATGTACCATGGTAAAATTAATATGACTTATTTAAATTGTCATTTCTGCTATTCAGTTTATTTATATAGTCTTATTGCTAATATGTACTCCTGTTTCATCCAATTTAAGCTGAATCCAGATATTGCTTTGTGATTCTTTCCTCCCCTTTTTGTGAAGATTAATTTTGTTAATCAAAAATTAGGGGTTTAGATCATCTATTATGGTCATTTGATAGGAATTTATTAAAGATAATTAACTGTACAAGATACATGTGTATGCATGTGTGTATATAAAGTCTCCTTTAAATTTTAAATACAGATCATGTGTATAACTTATCCATTCAAAACCACCATCCGCATAAACAATTTTTTCTTTTAGATAGTGGTAGTTTCTTTATTCTTTTTCCTCTAGGTTTTGATTCAGTTTTATCACCTTGTTGGAGATTGTGAATTACCTGTGGTAGAAATTGATGTTTTAGGATTGGGCACAGATGTTGAACTTAGAACATTTGATTTGAAAGCAAATGCCTTTTTGAAAGAGTTCTGCCTAAAATGCCCAGAATACTTTGGTAAGTATCTCAGTTTTTTAAAAATAACTTTTATTGTTTGACTCCCTTCTAAAGAGTTTAAAATTCTCTAGGCTTTAAATCAGTACATTCGGTAAGATATTCTCGAGGAAATCTTACGAGTTGGTCTTCAGTTTTTATCTTGGGAGTCTGGGAAGGTAGAGCAAAGAGAAAATGATAATTTTTTTCATAAAGGAAAATATAATAGTCCTGGTTTAATTTTATATCTATCTAACTGAATACTATGATGCTGAGTTAGTTTCCTATTGATAATGTAACAATTTGCCACAGATTTAGTTTCTTACAACAGAAACTTCTTAAAGTTTATTAAGCAGTGGTCTGAAGTCTTAACAGGTAAAAATCAAGGTGCCAGTTAGAATTCCTGTATGGAGGCTCTAGGGGAAGATCCATTTCCTTGTTCATTCAGTTGTTACCAAAACGCATTTCCATGTGGTTTAAGTCTGTTTCCTGCTTATCTAATCTGTGAGGGCAGACCTTAACTCTACAGGCCTCTGTAATTCCTTGCATATAATTAGTTCTCTATATCTTAGAACCAGTACAGGGTGATAGATCCTTCTCATGTTGTCATCTCTGACCTCAATCCAGGCTAATTTCTTCTTTACCCAATTACCTTTGCAAAGTCCCTTTTGCTATATAATATATAAGGTAACATATTCTCAGGTTTTAGAGAGACAGAACATGGACGTCGTTGGGTGTCAGGGCGTAGCATTATTTTATCTACCATAAACACTTTATGTCCCAGAATCATAATGGAAAAATTTTGTGATACCTTGGATAATATTTCTATTTATTGTGTTAGGCATTTAGGAGAGGATATTATGTATATTTCTTCCTTTGTATTTTTGGGTTTATTCTTATAAGGGTTGATGGCTTATAATTCTCAATGGTTGATGGAATGATTATGACAAATGATTTATTTCTAATGCCTTTTATTTATTGTTCTTGTGTTATTGCTCTGGCTAGGACTTCCAATACTGTGTTGAATAAAGGTGACAAAAGTAGCATCCTTGTCTTGTCCCTGTTTTAGAGTAAAAGCTTTCAGCTTTTCACCATTGAGTAAGATGTTAGCTATGGGCTTGTTATATATGGTCTTTATTATGTTGAGGTGTGTTCCCTCTCTACACCGGTTTGGTAAAAGTTTTTATATAAGTGGATGTTGAATTTTGTCAAATGCTTTTCTTCATCCATTAAGATCATAAGATTTTTGTACTTCATTTTGTTAATGTAGTGTACCACATTGACAGATTGGTGAGTGTTGAACCATCCTTGAAATAATTGCTACTTACTTATGGTGTATCATCCTTTTAATGTATTGTTGAATTTGTTGTGCTTATATTTAGTTGAGAATTTTGCATCTTTGTTCATCTAAAATACTGGCCTGTAATTTTATTTTATTGTAGTATTCTTGTCTGAATTTGGTACCCAGGTAGTGCTTGACTTGTAAAATGAGTTCAGAAGTGTTTCCTCTTATTTTATTTATTTATTTATTTATTTATTTATTTATTTATTTATTTATTTATTTTTATTTATTTATTTATTTATTTATTTATTTATTTATTTATTTTATATATATATCTTTATGTTCCTTTATTGGAGCAAGATTCCTGACCGGTATACAGTGATATATTACTAAACAAGACCTGTGCAGAAATTACATACTATCCATCTAGACAGGTTTTCATTACACTTTGCCTATCGATGGAATAGTTCCATTTATAAGTTTTATTCATCAAAAAGTTTTGAATTTGACCAAGCTGTCCATTAATTCATCTCTGAAAAAGTTAAGTGGCATTTAATTTTAGCTACTATAATTTACAGCATTAAAAAGCTTATGCATTAGGTAGCTTCCCAAAATGGTATCCTATGCACAACGGCATTAAGTAGAGCAGGGCCCGTCACCTCACCCGGATTCACACAGGCCTCACGTGAGAGCTATATGCTAAATAGCTAGTACTTTGAGACAAAAGTACTCCTGAGTTTCTTACCACCAATACAACTTCTTACTCTGAGAGTCTGTCTTCTTGGCCACATTTCATAGTACCAACGATGACATGCCAGTAACTGCCCTCTGTGTAAGTTGGCATTAGAGCACCAGGTCTGTCTGATGGTGGTGGCAGGCACTATTATTATATCCAGGCAAATAAAGGCCCGTTTTTAAAAATGCCATTTTGAGATACAAATCAAGGGCACAACATATTCAGAACTCAGTTTTGAGCAATCTGGTATCACGACTGATGTGGGAGAGTTCAGAAACTGACGGCAAACTACACCTACGATGGCTCCTGGCTTTGGAGGCATTAATACATTGATTCAGATCCCTTTCTCAGTTCACACAGCCCTGAGGTCACCCTGCAAAGTGCGTATCAAAAAATACGGAGTCAGGGTGACAATGTTTGACAATATGTTATACAAGTCAAACTTGGAAAATCATATTAAATACACCTGTTCTGAGAGAAAAGCATCAAATCCTTTGTGTACACATTTAGTTTTATTGTAACAAAGCAACTTGTACACTTTTAACGTTTAAAACTGAGCATCTTTCCTTTCCAGTGAAACAAAAAGAAAATTTAAAAATAAACAGGAACAAAATTACAATAGAGAATGTCAATTCCAAATAAGATCCTACAGGTTCTGCTGATTCTCCCGAGTGGCAGGGCTCAAGTCATCATTAGGAGAGTGTTATTTTAAAAGTGTCATCTTAAACTGTAAGGATGTCCATTAAACATCACAATTAAACATGCCAAAGGAGAAGCCATATTGTCAAAATGCCCGCTTAACCCACCCAAACATCTCAAACCCATCCTTTGCTGACCTTCTATAACCCCATTTTTTTAAGTTTTTTTTTCTTTTTTTAAACAAGAGAAAGTAGACAGGTACATGTTCGTAAATGCTAACTGTCCATATTCACATAGAGACACAGTGTAATCTCTGAGCCCAATATACAGAGAAAGGAGGAAAAAAGCTAGAATTCTATGCACTACTACACAGGGGCCTAGCACCCTCCAGCTTCCAACAGAGCTAAGGGAGCAGAAGGTTTTTCTTTTTTCCCCACAGAGCACGGTGGTGTTGATTCCATAAAGTTTTTGTTGAGACAGGAAGGAATAAAAATGAATTTGGAACAGAAAGGGGTAGAGATTCTTTTCCCGCTGTATTCTGCTCAAGGTATTTCCCCCCAAAATAAGTTGAGAACAGTGGTATAAAGGGAGAGAAAAGAGACTTCAAAAAAACAGGGTGAATGAGCACAAGAGGAGGGGGGAAAAAAGAGATGCAACTTTTTCCCAGGGAATGGAGAAAATTAAAAAAGGAAGGTTGGAATCCATCAATGTTCCATCAGTCATCTTCTCCTTCATCCTCCTCTCCTTCCTCCCCCTCATCATCATCTTCATCTTCTTCACCTTCATCCTCATCTCCTTCTTCATCAGTATCTTCCAATCCTCCTCCTTCTTCATCATCATCATCATCTTCTTCTTCTCCTTCTCCTTCTTCATCATCCATATCAGGAACCAAGTAGTACTGTAATAGATTTGGCCAAATAACATCTTTGATGACCTCTCCTAACTCATCTGCACTTGCAGCAGAATGGTCAGTAAACCAGGTGAAGAAGCTCTCTGGTTCCTCGTTCTGTCTCTTCCTGCTGGCTTTATTCTGTTTTTGACTTGAACGTTTCGTCAAATCCTTTCCAGATTTCCATTTGATTTCAGTGGACTTTGACGATGGATCACCACTCTCATTCAGATGAAATTCTTTGGAGAGAACTTTATTTTCGAAGTAAGGGATTTCATCAAAATAAAAATCTATTCTGTAACCTAATTTAATATCTTCAAATTCTGTCACTTGACTCTTGTCAAATAATGCAGTGCCTCTTCATCCTCCTCCCCAAGCAGTGCAGACACCTGTGGATGGTTGACAAATGTTGTTACCCAAAAACTGGGGATTTGGGCGATCAATTCCGATCTCTTCTGAAAAAACTGGTTGGCGGAGTTTGTTATATTTCTGTTCTACTTTCAAAATCTCCTCACTGGCTTGTTCATTAAGTCTGTCTATTTCATTTTGTACTTCATCAATATGTTCAATTGCTTCTTGCTGTTCTTTTTCTCCCTTTGGCAAGTGCTGAGAGGTCGATGTCTCTTCTGGCTTGGGGGCCGGAGGCAGCCTCGGTTTCTTCGTTTGAGGTGCCAGCGAGGACTGGCGCTTGGGGACCATGCTGTGAGGAAACTTCACGAAAGCGGGAGAGGGGCACATCAGGAAGAAGCTCCGATTACTCTCCTCCTATTTTTTAGAGATGTTTCAGAAAGATTAGTATTAATTCTTCATTTAATGTTTGGTAGTATTCATCAGTGAAGCCATCTGGCCCTGGACTTTGTTTTGTTGGAGGTTTTTGATTACTGATTCACTTCTTTACAAGTAATTAGTCTACGTGTATTTTGTATTTCTTGATTATTAAGTCTAGGAAGGTTGTATGTTGTTAGGAGTTTATCCGTTTCTTTTAGGTTGTTCAATTGTCAGTGTTATGGTGTTTCATTGTAGTCTCTTATGATCCTTCGTATTTATGTGGTTATCAGCTTTAATGTCTCCTTTTTCATGTCTGATTTTATTTGAGCCCTCTTTTTTATTTTGGTGAATCTAGCTAAAAGTTTGTGCATTTTGCTTATCTTCTAAAGGAACCAGCTCTTAGTTTTATTGATCTTTTCAGTTATTCTCTTTTAGTCTCTATTTCTTTTATTTCTGCTCTGATACCTTATTTCCTTCTAATTGGGGTTTCATTTTTTCTTTTTCTAGTAGCCTGAGGTGTAAAGTTAGATTGTTTGAGATTTTTCTTGTTTCTAGGGCTAGGCATCTACTGGTTTGTGCTCTGCCCTCTTAGAAATCCTTTTGGTGCATTTCATAAATTTTATTATATTTATGTTCTCATTGGTCCTAAGGTATTTTTTAAAATTTCTCTTTTGATTTCTTAATTGACTCAGTAAAAAACTGAATATCTGAAGTAATTCTTTGTGACCCAAATAGTAAAACTGTCACTATTTGCAGATGACATGGTATTATATATAGAAAACCTTAAAAGGATCCACCAAAATGCTCATAGAATTAATCAGTAAATTCAGTAATGTTGTAGGATAGATAAACAGAAAATTCTTTTGGGTATCTATACACTATGAGGAGGAGAAGTTAAGAAACAATCCCATTTACAGTTCCATCAAAAAAAATACATAAAAACAAATAAGGAAGTGAAAGATCTGTATACTGCAAACTATAAGACAGTAATGAAAAAAATTAGACAAATAAATGGAAAGATAGTCCATGCTTATGGATTGGAATACTTTTTTTTTAAAGATTTTGTTTATTTATTCATAGAGACACAGGAAGAGAGAGAGGGAGAGAGGCAGAGACACAGACAGAGGGAAAAGCAGGCTCCATGCAGGAAGCCCGACGTGGGACTCGATCCTGGGTCTCCAGGATCACACCCTAGGCTTCAGGCGGCACTAAACCGCTGCGCCACCAGGGCTGCCCTGTTTTGGAATAATTAACATGATTAAAGTGTTCCTATTATCCAAAGCAATTCTGCAAATTCACTGCAATCTGTATCAAACTTCCAATGGCATTTTTTCACAAAAATAGGAAAAACAATTATGGGGGTGCCTGGTTGGCTCAGTGGTTGAGTGTCTGCCTTTGGCTCAGGTCATGCTTCTGGGGTCTTGGGATGGAGTCCTGCATCACGCTGCCTCTGAGGAGTGTGCTTCTCTCTCTGCTTGTGTCTCTGCCTCTTTCTCTGTGTCTCTCAGGAATAAATAAATCTTAAAAAAGAATTTCTAAATTTGTATGCCACCACAAAACACCCCAAATACCCAAAGCAGTCTTGAGAAAGGACAAAATTGGAGGAATCATGTTCCCTGATATCAAAATATATACAAAGTTATCTATGCTACTGATATAAAACTCTATGATAACATAAAAACAGACCCATCGATCAATGGAACCAAAAACAGTCTAGAAATAAACCCATTCATATATGGTCAGTTACTTTTGGCAAAGAAGTTAAGAATATAAAATGAGTAAAGGATAGTTTCATAAATGGTGCTAGGAAAACTGGACGGCCATATGCAAAGGAGTAAAACTGGACTACTATTTTATACCATACACAAAGATTAAGATGGATTTAAGGCTTGAATGGAAGAACCTGAAACCATAAAACTACTGGAAGAAAATATAGGCAGTAAGTGCCTTTACAGTAGTCTTCTGTGAGTATTTTGGATCTGACTCCAAAAGCAAAGACAAAAATTAACAAGTAGGAATACATTTACCACAAAACTTCTGCACAGCTAAGGGAGCCATCAACAACTTGGCAAGGCAACCTTCTGAATGGGAGAAGATACGTGCAAATCATACACCTGATCAATGCTTAATACCCAAAATATATAAAGAATCCCTGCAACTCAATAGCAGAAAACCAATTCAATTAAAAAAAGGGCAGAGGATCTGAATAGACATTTTTCCCAAAGAAAATATACAGATAGCTAACAGGTATATGAAAAGATCCTGAAATCGGTAATTATTGGGGGAAATGCTGCTCAAAACCACAATGAGATATCATGTCACACCTGTCAGAATAGGTGTTATCAGAAAGACAAGAAATAACAGGTGTTGGTGAGGATGTGGAGAAGAGGAAATCCTGTGTACTGTTGCAAATGTCAATTAGTGCAGACATAATGGAAGGCAATATGTAGATTTCTCACAGAATTAAAAATAGAATTATATGATCTAGCAATTCCACTTCTAGGTATTTTCCCAAAGAAAATGAAAACACTAATTCAAAGAATAAATGTACCCCATGTTCACAGCAGCACTATATATAATAGCCAAGATATGGAAACAGCCTAAGTGCAGTCAATGAGTGAATGTGTAAAGAAGAGGTGATAATCTTATTCACACATATACACAAACACACAATGGAATTCTGTTTAGCCATTAAAAAGAATGAAATCTTGCCATCTGTGATTACATGGATAGACCTTAAGGGCATTATGCTAAGTGAAATAAGTGAGAGAACGACAAATACCATCTGATCTCACTAATATGTAGAATCTTAAAAAAAAAAAAAAAAATCCAACCTGATAGGTACATAGGAAACTGGTGTATGCCAGAGGCAAGGGATGGGGGTGGGTGCCATTGACATGGGTGAAGAGGGTCCAGAGATAAAAATTTCCAGTTATAAAATAAATCAGGAGGATGGAAAGTATAGCATTGTGGCTATAATTAACAATACCAAATTGCATATTTGAAAGCTACTAAGATAGTAAATTTTGAAAGTTCTCATCAGAAGGAAAAACAAAATCATAACTATGGATGAGGACAGATACTAACTAGACTTATTGTGGTGATCATTTCATAATTATACAAATATTGAATCACTCACTATATTTTATACCTGCAACTAATACAATGTTATATGTGACTTTTACTCAATTTAGAAAAGAGAACTGATTGAGTAGATTAATTTTATAAAGCTTGTTTGGAGCAGAAGAGCATTGTATATGATTAGAAATGACATTTTAAAAATTTTAATAATCTATTTTTAAAGTACTTTTTGATTCACAGTGCAATTGAGCAGTTTAGGTATAGGGATTTTCCTCTGTACTTACACATGCATAACCTCTCCCATTATCAACATCCACCACCAGAGGAGTACATTTGTTGCCGTTTGTAGACTACACTGACATAGTATGCCCAATGTCCATACTTTATTTTAGGGTTCAGCTTGATTCTGTGCATTCTGAGGGTTTTGGACACGTATAGTGACATGTATTGAGCATTATATTATCATACACAGTAGTTCTGCTCTTAAAATCCTCTATATTCCACCTTTTCATCCTTCTCTGTCCTCTCCCACCTCCTGGAAACCACCGAGCTTTTTTACTATATCCATTTTTTATTCTTTTGCCTGAATGTCACATAGCTAGGATCATACCATATTTAGCCTTTCAGACTGACTTTTTTCAGTTAGTAGTATTTATTTCTATATCTTCTCATTTCTTGATAGCTCACTTTTTAGTCCTGAATAACGTTCTATTATGTACCACAGTTTATTTTTTGATTCACTTACTAAAGGATATCTTGGTTGCACACAAGTTTTGAGAGTTCTGAATAAAGGTGCAGTAAACATCTGTATGAAGGTTTTTGTGTGGGCATACGTTTTTAACTGCTGTTGGTAAATACCAAGAAACATCACTCTTGGGTTATTTAGTAAGAGTACATTTAGTTTTGTAAGAAACAAACTGTCTTCCAAAGTTGCTGTACCATTTAGCGTTCTCCTCAGCAGTGAATGAGAGTTCCTGTTGTTTTATAGCCTCACTAATATTTGGTGTTAGTGTCTTTGGATTTGAGTATTCTGATAAGGTCTGAAGTGGTATCTCATTGTTTTTTTTTTAAATATGCCTTTCGTTGATGACATGTGTAGAGTATCTTTTCATATGCTGATCTGGCTTCTACATAGTTTCTTTGGTGAGTTGTCTGTTAAGGTCTTTGATCTATAGTTTTAATGGTGTTTGTTTTTTTCTTGATTAATTATAAGAGTTCTTTGTATATTCCTTTATCAGATGTGTCTTTTGCAAATGTTTTTTATAAAGATTTTATTTATTTATTCATAGACACAGAGAGAGAGGCAGAGACACAGACAGAGGGAGAAGCAGGCTCCATGCAGGGAGCCCGATGTGGGACTCGATCCTGGGTCTCCAGGATCACACCCCAGGCTGCAAGCTGCGCCAAACCGCTGCGCCACCAGGGCTGCCCTGCAAATATTTTCTTATCTGTGGCTGGTCTTTTCATTTTATTAGCATTATTCTTTGCGGAACAGAATTTTTAATTTTAATTAAGTTCAATTGGTAAGTTTTTTTCATGGATCATGTTGGTGTTGTATCTAAAAAGTCATTGCCAAAATGAGGATATCTAAATACTGTGTTATCTTTGAAGTTTTATGGTTTTGCATTTTACATCTAGATCTGTGATCCATTTTGAATTGATTTTTTTGTGAAGGGTATGATTTCTTTGTCTAGATCCTTTTTTTTTTCTCCTGTGGGTGTCCATTTGTTCCGTCATTTGTTGAAAGACTGTGTAAATGCTAATGTAAATAGTATTGTGTTTTGAATTTCAAATTCTTCATTAACAGTTTGGATATATAGGAAAGCATTTGACTTGTATATTAGCCTTGTATCCTACAACCTTGATCTAATGGCATATTAGTTCTATGACAACAACTGTTGTTGATTCTTCCAGATTTTTGCACAGATGGTCATGTTATCTGTAAACAAAGACAATTTTATTTATTTTTTATTTTTTTATTTTTTTAAAAGATTTTATTAATTCATAGATACACAGCTAGAGAGAGAGAGGCAGAGACACAGGCAGAGGGAGAAGCAGGCTGCATGCAGGGAGCCCGACGTGGGACTCAGTCCTGGGTCTCCAGGATCATGCCCTGGGCTGCAGGCAGTGCTAAACCGCTGCGCCACCGGGGCTGCCTACAAAGAGAATTTTATGTCTTGCTTCACAAAAATAAAAAGAAATACCTTTATTTTTTGTTTTAATGCATTTGCAGACACAATTATGTTTAAAATGCGTAAACACAGAAAGACCTCTTACTTGTTTCTTAGTGTGAAAACTTTGAGTTTCTTACAATTAAGCATATAGTTAACTGTAGGTTTTTAGAAGATATTCTTTATCAAGTAAAGAAGTTCTTTATTCCTAGTTACTGAGAGTTTTTATCATGAATGGTTGCTGGATATTGTCATATGCTTTTTCAGCATTGTTTATATGATCATTTAGTTTTCTTCTGTAGCCTATAGATGTCATAGATGACATCCATTGATTTTCAAATGTTGAACCAGCCTTGCAGTTTGGGATAAGTTTTACTTATCATGGCACATAATTTTACTTGTCATGGCACATAATTTTTTTTTATACTTGGTTGGATTGAGTTTGCTAATACTGTCTTGAGGACTTTTTAATCTGTGTGTGTGTGTGTGTGTGTGTGTGTGTGTGTGTGTGTGTGATCTGTTTTATCTGAGTTAATGAGAGTTACTGGCCTGTAGTTTTCCTTTTTTTCATTCTCGGTATTGCCTTTGTGTTGGTTGGTATTAGGGTAATTCTGATTTCATAGAATCAGTTAGCAAGCATTCCTTCTGTTTGTATCCTCTGAAAGGAATTGTAGAGAATTGGTATAATTTTCCCTTAAAGTTTATTAGAATTCACCATTGAACTCATCTGAGCATGGTGCTTTTTTTTTTTGGAGGTTATTATTGACTTGATTTCTTTAATAGATATGAACCTATTCAGATTGTCTATTCTTGTGCAAGTTTGGCAGATTGTATCTTTCAAGGAGTTGGTACATTTTATTAGGTTATCACCTTTGTGGACAGAGTTGTTCATGGTATTTTTTTAAATTATCTTTAATGTTCATGATACCATTATTTGTTTTATTTCTAATACTAGTAATCTGCATCCTCTTTCTTTTTTTCTTAGTTAACCTGGCTAGAGGCTTGCTAATTTTATTGATCTTTTCAAAGAAACATTTTTGGCTTCCTTAATTTTTCTGACGACTTGTTTTCAGTTTCATTTATTTTAATCTACTTTTTAATATTTCTTTTGCTTTGGATTTATTTTTCAGTTTCTAGTTTCACAAGGTGGAAGCTTAGATTATTTATATATTTTATTTTCTAACGTATAGCTTCAGTGTTCTGTATCCTTGTAAACAGTGCTTTTGCCATAGCCCACAAACTTTGTTAAGATGTGTTTTTATACGCATTTACCTTCTAATATTTTTATTTTTAAAAATTTTTTAAAAGATTTTATTTATTCATGAGAGACAGAGAGAGGCAGAGAGAGAAGCAGACTCCATGGAGGGAGCCCAGTGTGGGACTTGATCCCAGAACTTCAGGATCACACCCTGGGCCGAAGGGAGGCTCAACCACTGAGCCACACAGGCGTCCCACTTTCTTTTCTTTTTTTTTTTTTTTTTTTTTTTTTTTTTTGCGTCCCACTTTCTAATATTTTTTAATTGCTGTTGAGATTTCTTCTTTTATCCATGTATTATTATAAGTATTTGTTCTCCCAATATTCTGGAATTTTCCAACTATATTTCTTACTGATTTGTAAGATTTCATTGTGGTCTGAGTGTAAACATTGTATTATTTTTATTTTTTAAAATTTAGTAAGCTGTGTTTTATGGCCCAGAATGTGGTCTGTCTTGGTGTATAGTCCATGGGAGCTTAAGAAGATATATTCTACTAGTCTATAGATACCCATATCCAGTTGACTAATGGTATTATTACCAAGTTCAACTATGTCCTTACTGATTTTCTATCTGCTGGATCTGTCCATTTCTGATAGGGGGAGTTGAAGTCTTTAACTATGATAGTGGGTTCATCTGTTTCTCCTTTCAGTATTATCAGTGTTTTGCCTCATGTATTTTGATGCTAGATTGTTAAGATGCATACAGATTAAGGATTGTTCTGTATTCATGGAGAATTGACCCCCCTTTTATCATATTATTATTTATTATGCTTTTTTTACATCAAGAAATAGTTTGTTCTTGTGATTGGAAAGAAAAGTGAACCAATTTGGTAGTGTTCTCCAGCAATCCAGAAGTATTATAGCAGTTTTTAATTATAATGTTTATTTTTTGTTTGTTTTCCCAAGAGCACGGGATACGAAAGCTAGCACACAGAGTACTGATACACAGTTGTCACTGCATCTATTTCTTTTTTTTTTATTTTTATTTTTTTTTATTTTTACTTTTTTTTATTTTTTATGATAGTCACAGAGAGAGAGAGAGAGAGAGAGAGGCAGAGACACAGGCAGAGGGAGAAGCAGGCTCCATGCACCGGGAGCCCGACGTGGGACTCGATCCCCGGTCTCCAGGATCGCGCCCTGGGCCAAAGGCAGGCGCCAAACCGCTGCGCCACCCAGGGATCCCCACTGCATCTATTTCTATAATATTTTTGCTTTTGGTATTTTAATGGGAGTAGGAAGAAGTGAATAGTGTAGTTTCTTATAAATGATCACTAAATCTGGAGATAAATGTTTGAAAAAATCAGGACCTTTTTAAGGTTGAAGTACAAATAGCATCTGCAGTAGAAGGCTGGCTTAAGAGCTAATAAACTTCTAAATCTGGAAGATCTGTGGAATAGGTTGCATTTTTTTCGCTCAAAAGTATTATGATTGATTTCTAACCTTCTATTGAGATGCTGATTTTGAACAGTCATAAGTAATATAGTGATGCTGGTTTTAAAACTCTTCTACAAACTGCTGTTTTACACTAGTGTTCCTAATATTTTCTTAAGTTTTGATCAGAAGCAAGAATACAACTAATTATACAGTAATTGGGTTTATTCTAATCTAAACTAATACACAGAAAAACTTAGTTTCTCATCACATACCTGATCTGTCTTTTCAAAAACAATAGCTTTTCAAGGAGTCTGACAATTTTCTTTCTAGGCATTTCTATGGCTCAGGGCCACGATTCTCTTCACGTCCTTTCATTGTTCCTAATAATTTAATCTATTTTTTCTATAATTGATTGCTACTTTTTCTTGCCTTACTTCCTATCTAAGTTTAGAATAATAAAATTGTTTCACATTGTGACATAGGAGACAGGAAGGGAATTGTGGGGAGAAATTATAGCCTCAGAGTTTAAAATAAAGGAGAAAGGAGAACCAAGGTAGAATCCAAGGCCCAAAGCTGATACAGGAAATTCTTCTTTTCCAGTTATGTTTTATTAATGTTTCTGTTATTTATTTTCCATTATTTTTTAATATGGAAGAGTAATTTTAAAAATCATTTTTAGATAAAAACAAGAAACCAATTTATTTGGTTACAACACTGGATAATACGATGGAAGATCTGCTAACATTGGAATATGTGAAGGTAAGCACTTCTGTTTGTATGTTTGCTTTGGTAAGTGTACTTCTGAAATGTTGTAATCAAGTTTTGTTAGTTAAGTTCAGCTTAATCTACATTGTAACGTGTTTCTAGAATTCCTGAAACTTTAAGGTTTTCTTCTTTTGTCATTCTTTACTGATACACTTAATATAGAAAAATAATAGACCTCTGTTCTAAGTGGAAATGACATGAAATTGAGTTTTTTTCCTCCATCAGATAACCGAAACCAAACAAACCCACAAAAAAAAAAAAACAAACCAACAAACCCAAAGTTTTTTTCTTTTTTCAAAGACTTATTTATTTGACAGAGATAGAGTGAGCACAAGTGTGGGGTATGTGGGAGAGAGGCAGAAAGACAGGGAGAGAGAGAATCTCAAGCAGATTTCCAGATGAGCATCGAGCCTGGTGCTGGGATTGATCTCACAACTCTGAGATCATGATCTCAGCCAAAATAAAGAGTTAGAGGCTTAACCAACTGAGCCACCCAAGGCACCCTAAACCCAAACTTTTTAATCTTGATGGAATTTATTGTGATATACTATATGAGATGAGGCTTTCATTTGATTTCCCAGTGTTATCTGAAGTTAACCTCATTTTCCTGGTTTCCGTGACTCCATTCCTTTTCTATTGATTTATGATACTCATTTCATCAAGTTTTTATATGTATTAGGGTCTACTTAAAATTTGTTCCACGTTTTCACTGACCTGTTTTTATGTAAGTGCCACGTTAATTTAATAATTACTTTATCATAGAGGTACCTGGGTGGCACAGTTTGTTGAGCTTCTGACTCTTGGTTTCCATTCTGGTCATGATCTTAGAGTTGTGGAATCAAGTCCCACTTCAGGCTTTCTGCTTAGCATAGAGTCGGCTTGGAAGCCCCTCTGCTCCTTCCCCTTTCATTCATGTGTGTATATGTGTGCTCTGTCTCAAATATCTAATAATAAAAATCTTTAAAATATTTGGGGCACCTAGATGGTACAGTCAGATAAGCATCTGACTGACTTCTTGGTTTCGGCTCAGATCATGATCTCACCCCACATGGTGTTCTGACCTCAATGAAGAGTCTGCTAAAGTTTCTCCCTCTCCCTTTGCCCCTCCGCATGCTCACATGTATGTTCTCTCTCTCAAATAAACCTTTAAAAAAATACTTTATCATAATAACAGTGCTGAAAGAGTATTTTATTGCTTTTAAGACCATTTTTACTATGACTGATATAGATATTTTAGGGTTTTTGTTTATAGCATTAGCTTTTTTTAATTTTTTAAATATATTTTTAAATTTATTCATTCATGAGAGACAGAGAGGCAGAGACACAGGCAGAGGGAGAAGCAGGCTCCATGCAGGAAGCCCGACGTGGAACTCGATCCTGGATCTCCAGGATCACACCCTGGACCGAAGGTGGCGCTAAACCCCTGAGCCACCCTGGCTGCCCCAGCATTATCTTTTATATGACAAAAGCATTCTAGATCTAAACATAATGCACAGTATTTGGATACTTGGTAGACAATTCTGTCACATGGAGGAAGAATTAGAAAGGACCTTACAGAGTTGCAATTGTATAGACTATATGTCTTCCTAATGTATTCAAACAGATTTGCTTTTTCTCTTTGGATAGGCTGAAAAGAATCTGCCTAACTTGAAAAGTACTTATAACAATGCTGTACAACTGATTAAGGTATGAGCGAGTAATATTTATTTTTAATTAGATACTGTATTTCTAAGTAAATATATTACGAAGACTATTTTATAACTAGAACTGTGTGATTCTTGAGGATGAAAATGGAATATTATAAACTCTATCCTTTATACCACAAATCATAGTGCCTGATACTGAGCAGCAAACAAATATTTATTGACCTATTACTAAAATGAGCTTTGTTCTTTAGGTGAATTTTTCCTCTTTGGATATTCATTTACATACCGAAGCACTTCTGAATACAATAAATTATTTTAATAATATACTTCCACAGTTGGAAGAAAAATCAGCCCCAGTGTCTGTTGCAGAGACTGAAGACAAAGGAGAGGTCATTAAAAAAATGCGTATGTTTAAAATTCAGCTTCAAAGTTTTGTACCCTGTCAGATTAATAATAAGTTAGCCTTTGCTTGATTATTCATGTATAACATTGGCTTCAAAATTCTCTTGCCTAGATTAATATCTGGAAAGATGATTATATCCCAGGTAAATTTAGAAAATAATAAAGATAATGATTACCAGTGAAGAAAATGTGGCTTTTATTTAACATATTTTTTAGTCTAATATTATACAGTCTATACAATCTATAATTTTTAGTCTAATATTTAGTATTTGATCTGGATTATAATTTATGCATTTATTATCATAATTTTAGATTAGAAAAATAGAACTAAGAAAATTTGAATCATTTTTAGAGTATATTCTTTAATCAAGTACTTTTTAAGTAATGAGAAGATGCAGGTTTGACAGTGAGAACTATTATCATAATCATTGTATCTCAAATGATTTGTGATTTTACAACTATAATTTTTTAGTTTCAAATATTAGTCTCATCTAGGAACCATTTTTTGTTGTGTCTGATTTGTTTGGCTTTGTTTTCATTATATTTGATTTTTTTTTTTTTTTTTTTTTTAAGAATTCCTAATTTAGTAGGGTATATCTTCCTTGCTTTTAGTGGAATTGCAGATCAGGTTTTCCTCTAGTATTATCATTAATTTTTCTTATACTTCAGTTACTTTATCATAGTAGTGAGGTGACTACTAAAAGTCTTTCTTTATGTTTTGCAGCTTTAAAACTATCGAAGAATGAAGATATTATTAACTTGCAAATTTTAGCAGAATTATCTTGTTTACAGATCTTTATTCAAGATCAGAAACGTAACATTTCTGAAATTAAGATTGAAGGTAATAAAATCTGAGAAAAATATATTCAGAATTATTAAATTAAAGAAAAGGCATTTAAGTTAATAATCCTTACATTCCCTTAGGGCTTGATTCTGAGATCATTATGAGGCCTGCAGCAACTGAAATAAATGCAAAACTAAGGAATATCATTGTTTTGGATTCTGATAAAACAGCTGTATACAAAAAGGTATGAATTTGTTCCTTTTACTTAATAGTGTACCTCATTAAATATGATTTTCTTGGGATCCCTGGGTGGCGCAGCGGTTTGGCGCCTGCCTTTGGCCCAGGGTGTGATCCTGGAGACCCGGAATCGAATCCCACATCGGGCTCCCGGTGCATGGAGCCTGCTTCTCCCTCTGCCTCTCTCTCTCTCTCTCTGTGACTATCATAAATAAATAAAAACTTCAAAAAAAAATTAAAAAAAATGATTTTCTTTAAACATTGGTCATAGGTATAAATTTGTTGTCAGAATTTAGCAATGTAGCTTATTAAGTGGCTGGATTTGGAGTTAGGTGTAATTGGGTTTGTTTCTTAGCTCTGTTCCTTAGCAGTTGAGTGACTTAATCTAAGATTCTGTTTCTTTATTTGTAAAATGAAGATCAAATATCTCATAAATAAGTTTATATAATGCTCCTGAAACATAGTTGGGGGTTGTGAAGGGGCAGTTAGTAAATGCCTTTTTCAATTTTTTCTTTTTTTCTCTTCTCTTGGATTACTGTGAACTCTGTGATGCATTTTAGATTTCAACAGCAGAGAATATAGAGTCAGACTGAACAGATGAGATTATCTTTTACATTATTTTCATGGGTGCTTACTCTGGTATAGCTTTTCACAATGTTAACAGAGTCCTTTGAACTGGATGGCTAGTGGTTGAAGGTGTAGGTGTTAGTACTAGGTCTATATAGGACAGTGAGATTCCAGATAGTGTTGTAGAGTTGGACAGGTAATTTTTGAACAGTGGAGCCTTTTGGTAAGACGGTATATTTAAGAGAGTAATAGAACATCAAGTAGTAGTATCAGGAAAGGCTGAGGTACTTCTTGAGTTATGAAGTCAGAGTTTGGAGTGTGAAAGGAAATAAGTGAATAAGCTCAGCCAATAATACCAATGAGATACAGTGATGCCCTGATTTTTATGTTAAATAAAAATCCTTACTCTTTATATTTTCTTATTATGACTTGCAATCGTGAGATAACAAGAGTGCCAAAGATGAGATGTGCATGGTCCATAATACTAAAGAACAAGAAATTTTCCAGAAGCCATGGTTTAATGTGCTTCTGTTGCTTTTATTTAAGAAAAAAAAACCAAAGTACTAAAGCATTAAGAAGTAAGAAGTTTTGTTGAACACTGACAGCTGTATAACTTCCAGCAACTTTAAGGATGATGGAGAGGACTCTCACCTCCCAGAGTTACTCCTGCCCTTTGTAGTTAACCCTTTTCCCCATCCTAGCACCGAGAAGTCCGTTTTTTTCCCCTGGAGTCTTGCCATTCTTATTAAATAAATGGAGTATTACAGTATGTAGCCTTTTAAGTCTGATTGTTTTTTGGCATATGCAAATCAGGGTTTTTTGTTTTGTTTTTTTTTGTTTTTTTTTTGACCAGTCTGACTAGAGATTCATGAATTAATGTCTTCAAAAAACTAGTTTCTGGTTCAGTTCAGTGTTCTTTGTTTTAAATTTCATTTATTTCTGCTCTTTTTTATTTTCTTCTGTCTGCTTGCTTGGGATTTAATTTCTTCTTTTTCCTAGTTTCTTAAGGTAGAAGCTTAGATTATTAAATTGAGATCTTTCTTATTTTCTAATATTAAGCATTCATGACTATAGATTTTCTTTAAGCACTGTTCTTGTATACATAAATTTCGATATATTTGTTTTTATTCATTCCAAAATATTTTCTAATTTCTCTTGTAACTTTCTTTTTTACTCATGGTTTATTTAAAAATACGTTGTTTGACCTCGAGATATTTTGAGATGCTTTTCAGATATCTTTCTGTTATTGATTTCCAGTTTAAATCTGTGGTCAGAAGAAACTTTCTTGGTTCTTTTAAACATGTTGGTGTTTGTTTTATGGGCCATAAAACATGATCAACTTTGGTGAATGTTCCAATGTTCTAGATATCGTGTATATCTGTTTGTTGTTGGGTTGAACGTTCCATAAATGTCAGTATCTCTATTTGTCCTTGGTAATTGACCTTATATTGAAGTTTGCTTTAGTAGTAATATAGCCAGCCACTCCAGATTTCTTTGGTTAGTGTCTACATGGTATATTTTTTAATATCCTTTATCCTTTAATCTGTGTCTTTATATTTAAAGTGGGTCTTTTAGAGGTAGTATGTATTTCAGTCTTGCTTCTTTATCCATTCTGACAATATCTGGCTTTTAGACTGTGTCTGTGCCATTTACAAAAATCCAATTATTGATATGATTGATTTGAAATTTGCTCTTTCCCTAATCGTTTTCTATTTTCTGGTGGTTTTGTTTTGTTTGTTGCATTGTCTCCTCTTTTCAAGGTGGTTTTGGATTAATTGTTTATCATTGATTTTATGATTTCCCTTGGGTTTATAATACATATTTTTACTCACACTCTACCTTGTAATACTGTTTTACCACTTCATGTATAGTATATCTTATCATACTATATTCTCAGTTCCTAATTTTGTTTTCCATGGTGTTATTGTACTATGTTTTATTTTTGTGTATGCTGAAAATCCATAATACATATGTACTGACTTTGATTTAGACAGTTCTCTTTAGAGCAATTAATTTTTTTAAAAAAAGATCTTACATATTTATCTTCCTTCTAGCTATTTCTGGAACTAATAAGACAGATCATATATGAGACAGATAGTTAAATGAATAATATTTGTCTGATAATGTTTTTTTTTTTTTTTCCTGCTCGGCTATTAGCGTGGAGGTTGAGACAATTTAATGGAGAGCTGAGCTGGGTTTGAGTTTTATTTAATATGTTGGCCTTCCTTATACCATTACTTCAGATTCCTTCCGCTATGTTTTTTGCTTAGGACGGGCAACTTTGTCCCTGAAATGTTGCTCCATGCTCTGCTTTTGATCTTCCCTCTTATTTCCATACCTCAGAAATTTCTCTTTCTATCCTCTTGAATGTTTCTTTGATGATGGAGTTTACTGCTGCTTTTTCCTCAGTGCTTGCCTGCTCAATGGTGAGTATTTTGTTGGGGGAGAGGTGTTTTGAGTAGGCTTCTCAGTTGTCCTGGTCCTATTTCAGTCCTAGCCAGGGCTGTTCCTTTAGATATCTAAAATGGGGCATCCTTGGGGTACATGGATGGCTTAGTTAGGCATCTGACTCTTGATACCAGCTCAGGTCATGATCTCAGGGTCCCGAGATGGAACCTTGCATCAGGCTCTGCAGTCAGCAGGGAGTCCTCTTCTCTCTCCCTCTCTCCCCCTCTGCCCCTTCCTTGGCTTGTGCACACACTTTCTATCTAAAATAAAGAAATCTTAAAAAAATAAAATAAAACAAGACAATCTTGATGAATCTGACCCTTTTCCCTATGGCATCTGACTCATTTCTTTGGTAGTTCCTTTGTGAGAGAGAATATTCTTCCCTCTCCTAGGAGAAGGTGACCTAGAATGGTAGGGTCCCCAGAGGGTTTCAGCCCCCAGGTGTGGAAGGAGTTTTCTTTTTCCTAGCCCTTGAGGTATAGCATCTTCACTTGGTTCCAGAGGACAACAAAATATTGCCTTTCTATTTTTTTTTTTTTAAGATTTATTTATTTAGGGAGTGTGCAAGCCAGGGGAGGGGCAGGAGAGGAGGAGAGAATCCTCAAGCAGACTCCTCACTGAGTGCAGAGCCCAGAGTGCAGCTGGATCCCAGGAACCCAAGATCATGAACTGAGCCGAAATCAAAGAGGCAGACACTCAACCAACTGAGCCACCCAGACACCCCTTCTCCTAGTTTCTTAAGGTTCTGTTCTGAGAAGAGAATAATCTTGGAGGTCCTATGGTGCTTTTGTCAGTGAAGACTTCTCCCTCTTCTAGGGTCCTAACCAAGAAAAGACTTATCTTTTACTCTATCCCAGTCTTAAAAGCTCTCAGCAGAAAGCTCCCAGTAAAGTCCTTGCAACTGGGGGCAAACGCCTCTTGAGTCTGTGGCTGCCAGAGATTCTGTATATCACATTAGTCCATAGTCTTCCATTGCCATTTAGCTGAATTCTTCTTACCTAGCTAATATGGTGCCTGGTGGCTCTCTTTTCCCTTAACACAGGTAAGCTGGTGTTTGTGTTTTGTCTCTCTTGAAGGTACTTTTTTATCCTTAGATTTTAGGCTGCTTGGCTGGCTTATATCCTCAAATTTCTAATGGTTTTTAAGAAAAGTTATGATTTTATAGTTATCTGTGGTTCTTTATTGTTGTTAAGGTTTGAAATGGGTTTCTGCCTAGCATTCTACATCCAAGGCAGAAGCAGAACTGTAGACTTTTTTTTCAACCTCACCTTGCACCTCAGCCTTCAGAGCTCCTTATATATATCTTTGGTTCCTTAGGTTTTCTTTGTTCCATGTTGGAATTCATTTGCTTGCTGATGGCTCTTCAGCTTTCTGCCTTCTAGTATTTAGGAGGGTCAGGAAACCTGTCAACTAAGTTGATGATATGTCTGTCTTCCAAAATATTTTTGACATTTCACATGTACTATTGTCTCTACCATTTTTCACTAGTATTGCAGAACTTGAGATTTTAAACTGCATTAGGTAGGTCTTGTTCAGCAGTTGAGATGACCTTCACAAACAATAAGGAAGATAAGTATAGTGATAGGAGGAGACTTGTTGAAGAGTCTGGAAAACCTATTCACATATCTCAAATAAAGAAAAGTAAATTTCATTAAGTTGCAGAGGTACATTGTTATTTGAACCTTTTACAGTGACCAAAGAATGTGTTTATATGGTGACTGTCATTACACAAGTATACACACTAAATGAAAATTTATGATCATTTTTTCTTCCGTTTTCCTCATTTATTTATTTATTTATTTATTTTTATTTTAAATTTTTATTTATTTATGATAGTCACAGAGAGAGAGAGAGAAAGAGAGAGAGAGGCAGAGACATAGGCAGTGGGAGAAGCAGGCTCCATGCACCGGGAGCCCGATGTGGGATTCGATCCCGGGTCTCCAGGATCGCGCCCTGGGCCAAAGGCAGGCGCCAAACCGCTGCGCCACCCAGGGATCCCCGTTTTCCTCATTTAAAATAAACCGTTGCATCAGACCTACTAAATTGATTTCATGACCCACAAAGGAAACTTTATCACCAATTTGAAAAACTTTGCAGTAGAGGTTCTGATACATGTGCTTGGTGGCACCTGTGTGGCTCAGTGGTTTGAGCGTCTAACTCTTGATCTCAGCTTAGGTCTTATTTTTAAAGGTTTGTGAGTTCCAGCTCCCATGTTAAAAAAAAAAGAAAAAAAAAAGAAACAGTGATGTTAGAATTACTGCTTTATTTGTACTTCACTTGAATACTTGGAAGATTTTCCAAATATGTGTGTATGTTTTATTATTCTGAGCTGTATTTTTGTACTAAAAGCACATTTCAAAAATGGGTTTTGATAGTTAAATTTTCTCTCATTAAGGCTGTTTACATCACTGGAAAAGAAGTGTTTAGCTTCAAAATGATTTCTTTTGTGGATGCAACTGCTGGTTCTGCATACACAGATATGAATGTGGTTGATGTTCAAGTTAACTTAACTGTTGGTTGCATTGAAGTAGTTTTTGTCACAAAATTTCTATACTCTATATTGGTAAGTATGTTAATCAAATTTTTTATTTTTTTTCTACTAGTTGGAAATTGCTGTGTGTCACACATAGATAAAGAATAATAATTCCTGGCTTTTTCCCTCCCTGATTTTTCAAACTTTTCTGGTTATCTTTTATCATGACTGAAATGCATAGTGTTATTTATATAACATATAACATCATTTTTGTATAGGAGAATACTCAAGTTAATTCAAAAATATATTTTAATATATTAAATATATGTACATTATATACCATGTATAGGATTTGTTATATATATTAAATTCTTTATTTTATATATAATTGGTTTGTCTTTGTTTTACCTGACTTCTAATTAAAAATACTAAATATATAATTGAAATTTGTTTTGATCTCATGTAATCATTATGGAAATTTTATTTGCTGCTGCATATTGTAACTGTGATTATCTGGGGCTTTAAAGGGTTAAGAATTAGCCTTGTATGATACTGCCATAAGGTGTTTGAGTTCTTTTTCTCCTCTTCATAGTATTTTCCCCCTGTGTTTTTCCCTTGCTGTCAGCTGATACTTTTTTTTTCTGTGAGTGTCATACCTATCTCGGTGACTTTAGCGTTCACTTTTTAAAAATGTCTCTAAATTCTGATGTATAAACTGGATAATCATTTGATTCTAAATAAATTATTTTTGTGATCTTTTAAATTGAGGTTACAATGCATTTGTTAATAGACATAAGAATTTTTTGGACAGAAGTAGAAGAGATGAACAAGCATCCTTGGTCTAATTTTTATTTTTTTCTGATTTATTTTTATAATTCAAAATCATTATGTTCCTGAATCCTGCTGTGATAGTCTTTTACTCAAAAGTTACTGAAAATAAATTGCTTTGGAACATGTAAGTTTTAAAATTAAGTCTAATTCTAGATGTGTAATTTTAAAATCAAGTCTAATTCTAGATATAATTTATGTTACTGAAGTATTTTCTAGAGTTCAGAATTAAAAAATTTAAGAGTTCTGAACAAACATATTTTATTTTTTCCATTATTTTTTTTTATCTTACAAGCATAAATAAGCTGTCTGTCCATTGAGGCTGCATAGGGAAATACAGTGTGCTTGCTTAGCCATTAGGGAAAGTGAGATAATAAAGGGAAATAGTTTTCAATAAAACTTTGCAATATCCACATGTTGCTCTCTTCCAGGGACAAGATTTTTGTTTTTTCTATATCTTGGTGTTTCTTAACTTTTGTTGCAGAAAACTGAGATTGAATACAGACAACCAGACTTTCAATAAAGAATGGTTGTACCAAGAAAAATTTGTTCTCATGGAGATGAAATAAAAAACATCAAGATACATTTAACAATCATTTCTTAATGGTAACCTTAAGAATATAATTTTGTTATCTTTTAGGCTTTTATAGATAATTTTCAAGCGGCTAAACAGGCTTTGGCTGAGGCTACTGTTCAAGCAGCAGGAATGGCTGCTACTGGTGTAAAAGAATTGGCACAGAGGAGTTCTAGAATGGCATTGGATGTTAACATCAAAGCCCCAGTGGTAGTCATCCCACAGTCTCCAGTTTCTGAAAATGTTTTTGTTGCTGATTTTGGACTAATTACAATGACAAACACATTCCATGTAATAACAGAGAGCCAGAGCAACCCCCCACCAGTTATTGATTTGATAACAATAAGGCTGAGTGAAATGCGACTATACAGGTAAGCTTTTCTTAATTACAGTTGTGGAGAATGCAATCTTTTTCCTTTTTTTTTTTTTTTTTTAAGATTTTATTTATTTATTCATGAGAGACAGGCAGAGGCATGAGGGAGAAACAGGCTCTCAGGTGACCAGGAGCCCATGGAATCACCACCTGAGCCAGAGGCAGGCACTGACCCGACTGAACCACCCAGGTGCCCCAAATGCAATCTTTTTCAAACTTTCTTCATTAAAGGTTTTGGCATCCTGAGTCTTCTGTCTATAGGGAGATTTTATTTTATATGACTATACTTCATTTTGAGATTTTTCTCTTCACCAAGCTTTTTGGCAAGATCTATTATACTCGTCTAGTTTTTTGAACACCTAGATGGTATTTGAAAATTACTCCTTAGGTAATTAGGAACACTGTACAATTTATTATTTGAGGATGTGTATTTGTGCTTATTTGTAGTTCTTTGTAAATCAGAAGGTTATGAAAGAAGTGAGGGAATTTCTAATATACATTTATTCACTTTGTAATACAGCTTTACTCAAACTACTCTATGAGCTTTGTACTATGGATCTGATGCTCTAATTTAAAACAAAAAAAAAAAAACAAAGAATACAGTCATACGTAATCATTGGGTTTAGGATTACAAATTAGGAGAATAAGTGAATCTCCTAATATAAATTAGAAGAATAAGAGAATAAGTGAGTGTTCCAGAACTTCTTACTGTGTTTCCATGCTATTTCTAGTCACCTATTCTAGATTTAGCACTGTATTTCTTTTTCAACTTGGATCCATCTCTGTTTATACCACTCACTTGCCCTTTTCTTCCTATCATTTTTCTTTGATCTCATTTTATTTTTCTCATTCCCTTTATTTTGCTACCTCTACTTCTCTCTTTTTAAGAATTTTAATTTCAAATTTTAAGTAAACTCTATGCCCACCATGGGGCTCAAACTTCTGACCCTTAGATCAACAATCACATGCTCTACCAACTAAGCCAGCCAGGTGCTGCTGGGCCTTTTTTCTATTAGTTGAATATTTTTAAGGCAGCTTTATTGAGGTATAATCGACATGTAATGAATTACATATCTTTAAAGTATACAATTGGTAAGTTTTGACATGTATACATGTGTGACAATATGTGTACAATGTGGTATTCCTTAAATATTGTATAGAGTTTACCACAGAGCCATTTGGGCCTGGACTTGGCTTATGGGAGTTTTTAAACTGCAATATCCATTTCTTTAATAAACTCAGGACTATTCAAATTAATTTTTTTTCCTCAAGTGATCTTTTTCTCAAGAAATTTGTTCATTTTATCTCAGTTATAAAATTTTATGGCATAAAGTTGTCCATAATACTCCTTTTATTCATTAATATCTATAGTGGTATCATCCCCTTTATTCTTGATATTTATAATTTGTGTATTTTTACTTGAACTAGCTTTTGATTTTCTCTCTTGTTTTTCTCTTTTCTGTTTCATTGATTTCTGCTTTGATATTTCTTTCTGCTGACTTTGGGTTTAATTTTGCTCTTTTTGTAAGTTATCGTTAGGTGGTAGCTAAGATTATCACTTTGAACATTTCTTATCTAATGTAGGCATTTAGTGTTAAAATTTCAGAGTTCCTCTCTATAGCTCTCTTCTCTCTGGCACTTTACTATAAACTATAACTGCCTTGCTCTTTTTGGACTGTGAACTCTGTCTTCTCAACTTGAAGACTTTGGTGGTCTTTTCTGGCTTTATCTCCCTTTGCCATGGCCTGTAAATTATCTCAAGAATTAGAAAGTTGGGGCAATTACAGAACTCACCTTGTTGGTTGGTTGGTTGGTTGCTGCTGCTGTTGTTTTAACCACTTCTCAGGAATGACTATTTGTTGCATGATATTGTATGTCTTGAAAAACACTTTTTAATATATTTTAAGTGGGGTTTTCTGATGAAGAGGAGTTTCAGTTAGGATGGTAAACTTGGTTCATGTTATCTCATCTTGGATGGAAGGAGAAATTCATCAATTGAATATTTAAGTACTTACTAAGCACCTAGTATATCCCAGGTACTGTGCTAGGGAACAAGAAGTATAATAATGAACAGTCTTTACAGGGGATGAATAAATAGTATCCACCTCATTGTCGAGGTAGGTGTTATTTAATGAATTTACTGATATGATGCACAAAAATAGATTCATAGTTAGGTTTTGGAAGGGTTATAGAAAACCCAGATCAAAAGGAGACAACACTGGAGGTTGAAAGAATGATTTACTAACTACAAGTGAGATTCACATAAGATTTATATGTAATGCTGGCTAGGGTAGAGAAGTGAGGTAATAGAAGATCTACTAGTTAAGAGAAATTTGAAATAGAATTTATAGTAAGAGCTTGTTGAATGGATGTCAGGGTTCAAGCAGAGAAGTTAAATTTTTTGACTCAAGTTGCAGGCTTGTAAAATTCAGTTTGGTGATAATGCACTTCACTGAGATAAGATAGAGCAATAAAGAGAAAAAGCTGAGTAGAGACACTGAGTTCTCTAGTAGGTAAAGTAACTTGGAAGTTGTCTGACTTTGATATGGAGAATTAGAGAAAGTGATTGAAGGACACTTGGACGTATGTGTATAGATGTTAGAGTGTTTGTGGGACTTCTAGATTTGGGAGTCCTTCGTAATATTTAGGTAGTTATTAAAGCCATGTCATACAGTGGGACATAGGGACAGAATGCTGACAAATGCCAATACATAAGGAACATATATTTCTCAGAAGAGATTAAGAAGGATAAGCAGAGAGATGCAATCCAGGAGGGTATGTTGAGACAATGTTGAGGGCTCTGTTGATATTGTTAACCACGAATTAATAGTATGTGATTTTTTTTCATGTAGTACTTGATATTTGTTGTTGGATTCAGGCAAGACTGAATTTTTAACAAGCAGATGTGACTGAAGGTGGTGGGATAGGATTGTTAAATATTGAGTCATGTTAATAGATAATGGAGATGGAAGAAATCAAAGGAAGCCAGGGTACTGTAGAGTAAAAGAATGTAGAGAGAGGTTTATAAATTGGAGATTTATCAAAAATCTTCAAAGACTTCTCCAAAGTCTTCAAAAGTAAGCATTGACTAGTTGTTGATTGATTAAAGCAAGAGTAGAAGATGATAAAACTGGTTGATATGCTTAAAGGGATAGGAGTCAGAGGTGACTCCTATCATTTGTATCATTGCAAATTAAGGGAAAGGACTTCTATATCTCTTAACCCTGAGATTAATAGGGTGTTGGAGAAAAATTGGCCTCTATTTAATAGAGCTCCATGGAGAGCTAGGTTTCAGTTAAGGTGATAGATTCAGTAAAGACATTGGGAAATGTAGAATGATTTGTTCAGCTAAGTCCAGAGAAGTCAGAAATCATAGGAAAATACTGAGGTGAGAGACTTCTGTTTTAATAATAGGCTATAGAGTAGCAATTTAAACTTTAAATGGCTCATTAACTTTTAAACTGTATAAAAGTCTAAATTTACTGAAAAAAATATCACATTTTGCCTTATTTCAAGAAATAGTAGGTATAAATTAGGTGTGAATCGTTATTACAAATAGATTGTTTTGAAAAGAGTTTATTAAATATCTCTAGAGCATTAAAAATATTATTTTCATGTCCAAAAATGAGTTAACTTTTTATTGAAGAAATACATAAAATGATATTAAGATAAACAGAAAAGATTGCTGACAATATGGCCAAAGGTAAGTACTATTAATAATTTGGTGTGTTTTTTCTAGTTCATTATTTCTGTATATATATACTTGAGTAAAGTAAGAATTACATTGTATATTTTGGATTATAAATTTATTTTTTTCCTTTAACAATGTGCTATAAATATTTTTCCATGTTGAGTGCAAATTTTTTTTTCTTTTCTTTTTTTTCTTTTTTAAGATTTTATTTATTTTCATGAGAGAGAGAGAGGCACAGACACAGGCAGAGGGAGAAGCAGGCTCCATGCAGGGAGCCTGACTTGGGACTTGATCCAGGTCTTCAGGATTAGGCCCTGGGCTGAAGGAGGTGCTAAATTGCTGAGCCACCCAGGCTGCTCGCAAAATTTTTTCTAAATCATTTTATCCTGCAGGTTTTTAAAAATTCAGTTACCTATTGTTAGAAAGTCAATTTGATTCTGGTTTTTTTTTTTTTTTTGCTGTTATAAATAATGCTATAATGATGACTGATGATATAGTTCATCAGTGCTTATCTGATATTCCACTCATATGTTTAGGATAACTCATTTCCTGCAGACATGTTCTAGAAATAGAATTACTCAGTTAAAGAGCGTAAACAATTTTCTCTGAAATTATTTTAAAATTATTGATATTTAGAAATTCAGTTTGGTTACAGCTTCATAGAAAAACACACAAAGATAAATAAGCATTCATATTTGTGACCACTTGTGTTGAAATCGTTTTGTTGCAAAGCTGTTAATTGCAATGTAAAATTTTAAAAAGACATTTACAATACTTTTGTAAGGAAAGATGTAAAACTTAACCAATGGCCAGAAAGAAATCTTGATTAAATGGGAAGAGAATATTTTCCTAGGCCTAATGTTATAAAGATCTCAGTTTATATACATTAATTTATACATTTAATATATTCTCAGTAAAAAGTAAATAGTTCTTGTTAAAGTCTTTCAAAATTATTATGAAGTGTGTTTTGGAAATATAAATAATGGCCAAGATGTTGCGAAGATTTTTTTAAAAGAAGAAATTGAGATAGGGAATGAAGACATAACATTTGAGGTACTATTAAAATAGATTGAATTGTATTAAATACTTCTAAAATGTATTATGAAGTAAAATGATAAAAACAGTGAGACAGGATAGAAAGCCAGTGATTGACCACATGTGTGTATATGTATCTTCATTATTCATATCTATAGTCAGTCTTCATTATACACAGATTCTATCTTCGTGAATTTGCCCACTCACTAAAACCTGTTTGTAACCCCCAAATCAATACTCATGACATTTTTACAGTTACTTCTATAAGATGTATATAATCATGAGAAATGTTGATCTACCAAAGCCTATGTTCCCAACTGAGATGTCAGGCTAAGTGACACTCTGCCTTTTTATTTTAGCAAATAATTGTACGGCACACAACATATTGCAGTTATCTAAATGAAAGACTGGCAATAAAGCTAGAATAAAATAAACATAGTCCCTTCTTTCATGAACCTTTTATTCTAATGGAAACTTGACAATAAACTACAGTATGTTAAATAGAATGTGAGATTGCATAGGAAAGGTATCTACCTGAGATACTGGGTAGTACTGGTAAGGAGAAGTTTTTTAAGGAAGCAGTCTTTTGACACAGCAATTCATGTTTCTTGCAGTTTGTCCAGAGGAAGAAATTTACTCAAAGATACATAGAAAGATAAAATCCAAGTTTTTATTATAATGAAGAATTAAAAACAACATAACTTTTTAACAGAAGGTTGACAAAATGACTTATGATATAGTCATTTAATATTGCAGTTATTAAAATTGTACATGAGGAATTTCTAGAGAAAATGGCAGAATAGGAAGATCCCAGGCTCACCTCCTCTAATGGATAAATCTAGATAACACCCACAGTCAGTATAAATAACCCAGAAAATGACCTGAACACTGGCAGAGGAGACTGTCCACAGCTAAATGTAGAGAAGAGACCACATCGAAGAGAATAGGAAGGCAGAGACACAGTAGGGAGCCAAACTGACCCTCAGGACTGTCCGTCCATAGGTGGGAGGGACACCTATGAGCATGGAGAAGAGAGAGATACAGATCCCATCCCAGGCATGGGGGACCTCACTAAGAAAATGAATCTTAATAACATTTGGCTTTGAAAATCACAGCGGCATAACTTAGCAAGTTCTTAAAATCAGTGTGGCTTAATATCTGGAACTTTATTTTTTTTTAATTTTATTTATTTATTTATGATAGTCACAGAGAGAGAGAGAGAGAGAGGCAGAGACACAGGCAGAGGGAGAAGCAGGCTCCATGCACCGGGAGCCCGACGTGGGATTCGATCCCGGGTCTCCAGGATCGCGCCCTGGGCCAAAGGCAGGCGCCAAACCGCTGCGCCACCCAGGGATCCCAATATCTGGAACTTTAAAAGTCAGCGGGCTCACCTCTGGGAGGAAAGTTGGAGCACAATGGGAAACTGAGTACCCACCATCAAAGAGATAGCACAACAAACAGCCCCCTTGAGATAAAGCACAGAAGCAACAGTTTGTAAAATGTCTAGGGTATACAGGAAGAAGATTTATTTACTAATATCAGAACATGTGCAGAAGGAATAGTGGGTCTTTGTGAGTCTTCTGCAAGAACAAAGAGGCTGACCGTCGCCATTACCCTTCTCTGTGCCACAGCCTATATACACGGACACCAGTGGGAACCAGCACAGCTCAGACACTTTCCACCAGCTTGCTAATTATGCGCCCTGTTACTGCATACTCTGCGGACCCACTCCAGCCATCATGGCTATGCAGTTTTCCTGGTTGAGTGGAGGTTCCCCTCCTGTAGCAGACCAGCGAAGACCTTATCTTGCATGCACCATATACTCTGCCC
This sequence comes from Canis lupus dingo, assembly GCF_003254725.2. Taxonomy (NCBI): domain Eukaryota; kingdom Metazoa; phylum Chordata; class Mammalia; order Carnivora; family Canidae; genus Canis; species Canis lupus. The sequence continues at coordinate 81,414,524 of NC_064243.1, read as the reverse complement.
CTGCATTCTCCAGACGACCTGCTCCCTCCAACATACCCTTCGTAGGAATACATCCAAATAGGTGGCACAGACCTGGCAGTGTGCAAGCAGCTTGATAAGGGGCCAAAACCATTCCAAAATGACTCCTACAACAGGGTGAGGGGAAATAACCACACACACCAGTTCACCTAGGGCCTCAGCTGTAGGCCAGGGGCAGACATCTGGTCGGATTGCAGCCCTACCCATTAAAAAAGCTGCATGGGGACAACACAGGGGGAGGCCCCTGTAGTTCGTTGCTACCGCTGCCTTGGCAAACACTTGGTCTGACCTAGGGCAGCCCAGACTGGACCACTAATAACACAGGAACCAAACTCTCCCCAAACAGGCAAAGAGAGCCATCTCAGGAAATTGGACTAAAGGCAAATTCAGCTCAGACATAGTATGGTGTACATACCACATAGAAGGTGCTCCTGAAGCACTGCTTTCTGGTGTACAGGAGACATTGCACTGCAGCATACTACAGGACTTCTTCATAAGGCCACTACTTTTAAGAGCAGGATGTATAGCTGATTTTCTTAACACATGGAAATAGATAAAGAGTTAGACAATGAGAAGATGGAGAAAGTGTCCCAAGTGAAAGAAGGGGACAAAGTTATAGAAAGAGAGCTAAACAAAATGGAGATAATATGCCTGACAGAGGATTTAAAGTAATGATCATAAAGATACCATTGGACTTAAGAAAAGAGGGAGGACTTCAGTGAGACCGTCAACAAAGAAAACAGGATCAATCAGAAATTAATAACTCAATAACTAAAGTTTAAAATACGTGAGAGAGAATAAATAGACTAGAGGAAGCAGAAAGATGATATACAGACCAGCAACTTGGAGGACAGAGCAATGGAAAGCAGTCAAGCAACCAGAGAGAGAGAGAAAAGGATAATAAAAAAAAAAAAAAGAAAGTAATTTAAGGGTACTCAGCAACACCACGAAGTGTAGTGACATTCACATCTTCGGGATCTCAGAAGAGGAAGAGGGAAAAGGTGGCAGAAAATTTGAAGGAATAATAGCTGAAACCTTCCTGAACCTGGGGAAGGAGGCAGAAATCCAGATCCAGGAAGCATCCAGAGAACCCCCAGCAAAATCAGCCTAAGAAGGTCCACACCAGGACCTCATAGTAATTAAAGTGGGGAAAGAGTAGTGATAGAATCTTAAAAAACAGCAAGAGAAGAAAAAACAGTTACATACAAGGGAAACAAAAGCAAAAATAAACAATATTGGAACTACAGCAAAATAAAAATCTTCACCCCAGGAAAGTAAGTAACCAACAAAGCAAAAAGACAGCCAGTGAATGGGAAGAGATATTTGCAAATGATCTATCTGGTAAGGGGTTGTTATTCAAAATCTATAAAGAAGTTAAACAACACACACAAACCCAGTTTTAAAAATTGGCTGAAGAGATGACAGACATTTCTACAAAGAAGACATACAGATGGCCAACAGACACATGAAAAGATGCCCAACATCTCTCATTATCAGGGAAATGAAAATCAAAACTCCACTGAGATATCACTTCAGACCTGTCAGAATGGCTAGAATCAAAAACACAAGAAGCAACAAGTGTTGGTGAGGATGTGGAGAAAATGGAACCCTTGTGCACTGCTGGTAGGAATGCAAAGTGGTACAGCCACTGTGAAACAGTATGGAGGTGCATCCAAAAATTAAAAATGGAATTACCATATGACCCAATAATTTCACTACTGGATACTTACCCAAATAATATGAAAAACAAATTTGAAACTGTATCCACATGCACTCCTATGTTTATTGCAGCATTATTTATAATAGCCAAATTATGGAAGCAGCTCAAGTGTCCATCGATAGATGAATAAACAAGCGGTGTGTATGTGTGTGTGTAAGTAAATATTGAGATCTTGGCTTTTGCAACAAATTGGGTGAGTCTAGAGGATATAATGCTAATGAAATAAGTCATTCAGCAAAAGACATAGGGTTTCACCCATGTGTTTAAGGAACAAATGAACAAACTAAAAAGACTCATAACTATAGAGAGCAAACTGATGTTTGCCAGAGAGGTGTGTGGGTAGATGGGGAAAATAGGTGAAAGGGATTAAAAATGCACCTATTGTGATGAACATTGAGTAATGTATTGAATTGTTCAATAACTGTATTGTACACTTGAAACTGATAATAACACTGTATGTTAATTATACTGAAATGTAAAAAAATTAAAAATAATTTTAAACATAAAACTGCATTTGAAATATTCTCTACAGGCCTTTTAAATTTCCTAACTTATTCCCATTAAGTGGAGATTGCAAGCACGCATGCATAAAGAGTATAGTGTTACTCTGTAGTTAATTCACAAAATGGTACGATGCTAGGCATTCTGAGAGATCCCTGATGATTCCCGTATTTCTCTTCACTTGAGTAAGTGAATCTAAAATTCTGTAGTCATAGCTTCATACCCTAATGGAAGGATTTGGAATTTGCTGCCAGTTAAAATCTAAGTACATTATTAAGGAGTACCACTTTGATGTTGTTACTTGAATGAACAGTGAGAGGCTTCTGTGGTCACGTTGTCACTTGAAAGGGATTCAGTAACCTATTACTGCTTTCATCATTCCTGAGTGTCAGTCCTACCCTTACAAATATTTGGAAAGGCAAATATTGTTCAACTTAACAAATATGTTCAACTTGATAAAATCTCCCATATTCAACTTTTTTTTTCATCCACAGAACTAGAAATTGTATATGGTATAGCTTTGTTATCAAGGTAAGGGGATATATTGGTATTCTCCATATCTAAGCGAGTGACTTAAGTTATTTTTGTAATGAGGTCTTCTATAATGTATATATACCAGTTATATGGAGATAGTCCTCATTTTAAGGGTTTACTATCCAAATTATATATTTTTGGTACTTTTTAACACACTGCATAATCTTATTCTAAAGATTGATTTCTCTACAATATGGAACACTTGTGCTCAGAGAAAGTGACCTAAATTCACAGTGGGATGGAATATCTCTCATTTTGACTTGGGAAGCTGGGTAGATTTTATTTTTCTTTTCATACACAAATTACTGATTTTTATTATTTGTGTATAGAATGATAAATTAAAAATTGTTTTTTACTTTATGTATATATGAAACAAAACAATTTTCTTTCTACTTATAGGACTCAATTTATTAATGATACATACCAGAAAGTACTAGATCTGCTACTGCCATTAAATCTTGAGGTGATTGTTGAGCGGAATTTATCTTGGGAGTGGTACCAGGAAGTTCCTTGTTTTAACGTAAATGCTCAGTTAAAGCCCATGGAGGTAACTTTTTGGATGCTTGTTGATTTCTGTTTTTAGTTAAAAATATTGCTTGGGAACCTAAGATATTTTGGTGTAGATGTTACATATTGCTCAGCTTTTCAAAATTGAAATAGTAACAATAAAAAAGAAATAGTAACAATATTAAGTTAGAATTCATTGAATATTCTCCATTGATTAAATGTTTGAATGGCTACTCTGCGTTAGGTCCTGTGCTATATATGGAGAGACATTGGCAAAGAAACCATGGTATGATCTCTGGCTTCATGAAACCTAACTAGTCTAATGCAAGGGCTAGCAGTCATTGTGATCTAGAGGCATGATCGTTAGGCTATAAAAAGGTACATAGGCATGCAATTAAAATAGTTATAAATTGTGGTAAATTCCATACAGGAAACAAATATTAATTAGTCAGTTGGATATATTAAATTAGAACTTAGTGGAGAGATCTAAGTTAGAAATAATAATGTAAAAGTCCTCAGCATCTGCATAGTATTTAAAGCCATGACAACATGTGAAATAACCTAGAGAAGTTCCTAGAAGTAGAAGAGTTTGATGATTAAAATGGTAAATGGGTTAGTTCCTTACACATAACGTTACCTCCCTATTAGTTGATACTGCTTCACAGATTTCTAATGTACTTATCCACAAGTTCCCATCTGCCCCCTTGACTGCGTGGAAGTCAAAACTGTATCATATGCTTTGCTGAAGTGACAACAGGTTACTTTAAAAAGCCTGCTTAACAAATCCTCTTCCTTCCTCCCACCCCCAGTTTCTTTTCTATTTCCCCCTAGAAATTGTATTTAAAAAGAGAAAACCATCATTTTTAAAGGTTTCAGATTTTTAATTCAGAAATATATTTAGAATTTAAACATGATCATCTCAACTGAAAATCTGTTCTTGTTGTATAAGATCATATTAGACTCCTTAACTTATAAATGGAAGGCATTTTCTTCCTTTTCTTAAGATTTTATTTCTCCAGGAAGAATGCATGTAGAATGTTGAGGTGATGTTGCAGATGATCTATAAAAGGCTGACTGCCTTCCAGGGCAGATGAAATTGGGTCTTCTCCTATCCTGATCCACCTGAATAGTCTGCAGATACGGACGTGGATCCACATATTTGACCCCTCTTGGATCAGGGAGAGGCTGGAATCAGTTACTCTAAAGCATCTAGACTAAGTGCTACAGCTTGTGATTTCTGACTTGTCAGACATTTGGGAGTAGCAAGATAGCCTGTCCTGACATGTAAGAGCCATAGACCAACAGTCCTGGGATCCTCATATTTCTTGCAACTTCCTGGACCAAGCTGTTGGTAAGAGGGAAGAGTGATGATTCATATTGATATTTGGGGGGCATCAGTATACATGTACTAATTAAAAGACATGGTTTAGGTGTGGTTGTTAATTTAAATGAACTAAATGAACATACTATTTTGCAGTACCAGATATATAATAAAAGGTTAATGTCATGAATAAGTGAAAAGACAAAAGGCACAGTATAAGTAGCATGAATAGGATATACATGGACTGAATCTTAAGAAAACACTAGATTATATATCATCTTAGAAATATAGTCAAAGGAATACTGGTATAAATAAAACTTAAATTTTGTGGGATTAAAATTATTTTCTTGAGGTGATTAAACATTATCAGTTTAAAATTCATGGGGTATTTGTTTTTCATGTTTTACATGATTGATATTGTATTATAGTTCCCAAGAGAAACCTAGTCAATAGAATGGGTATATTTGTGTGTGTTTGTTTATACACTTGGTCTGAATACAGTAGACTAACTTCTTGATGACTCCATTTTAGCCTCTCCTTGACACTGAGGATGAGATCAGGAAGGGTCATATATGTGGGTCCTGAGGTGGGCTGCAACAGCTGTTAACTACTTGGATGGATCATGAAGACCCAATTTCATCCTAGTTGGTCTGCCCCAGAAGGCAGCTGGGCATTTGTAGATGGTTCGTGCATTATGTATATATTCTAGATACATATCATATTATGTAACATCTTGAATAATATTGAACCAAATATGTAGATCCTACGACCTAGTCAAGGTGACATAGAATTAACCATCACAGCTTTCGATACAGTTCTTATGTTGATGATTTTTAGGCTAAATTTGCAACACCTGGGGTTTTGAGGTGGATTTAAGTATGATATTTAACCATTTAAGTCTCAGATTCTTATACAATCAGGATGTATTCTTTATTATTATTGTTATTATTAAATATTTATTTATTTGAGAAAGAGAAAGCACACAAGCAGGGAGAGTGGCAGAGGGAGAGGGGAAGCAGACTCCCCTGCTGAGCAAAGAGCTTGACATGGGGCTTGATCCCAGGACCTCGAGATCATGACCAGAGCTGAAGGCAGATGCTTAACAGTTGAGCCATCTAGGCTTCCCAGGATATATGCTTTATATCCTATATATACCTATATTCTATATATACCTAGAACATTTATGAGGTTCAAATGAAATAATAACTCATGTAAAACACATTGTGAACTATTTTTCATGAGGCAAATCATTATTTTTAAGTAATTTGTATTTGTAAGTTGAAGTGCTTAGTAGCCAAAAAAAATGCAAAGTAGCTAGATAATTAAAGATGAAAGTTCATTTTAAAGGTTTTTAGTTATTAGGTTAATTGATCTATTCATAAGAAAACTTACCATTCATAGTTTCATTGGTATTGACATTTAGTACCTGTATTTCACTACTAAGGATCACATGGTCATTGAGGAAACCGAGTAATCTATTAGTAGAAATATCTAATGCATTAAAAAATTAGTTTGTAGAGGTCTGAAATGAAACACTTGCTTTTCAATATAAGAGAATTTTTAACTACATAGTAGTAATGTTAATGTTAACTGAATTTTTATTTTCACAGTTCATTCTTAGTCAAGAAGATTTAACAACTATTTTTAAAACATTACATGGCAATATATGGTATGAAGAAGGTGATGGTGCCTCACCTGGAGGAGTAAAAGATCAGAGTAGTGTTAATAGTGGAGTTACTAATGCTTCACACCATTTAGAAGGTATGTTCTTGACCTCAGATTAGCCATGCCATCCCCATTTCCAATCCCCACCTTTCTTCCTCCATCCTTTCCATTCTCTAGTTTGAGTTTTCAGAAAATAAGATTTAAAGATATTTTTTAAGTAGCTAATCCTATCTAGGTATCTCTAAATGGTCTATTACTAGACTTCCTGTTGATTTTTTTTTCCCTTTGAATTAAAATTCCTGGTTTTGTTGTGACAAAATTCCTTCATATTCTTGTTACCCCAACTACCCTATATGTTCTTATTCACAGTTTTTCTCCCCATCCTCCTCTTCTCCCTAATGCCTAGTACAACATATATCACAGATGGAATATTTTATACTAAATTGGGAATATCAAAATATTAAGGATGTCAAGAAGGAATGATCATTAGTAAATGATGAATTTCAACAAGTAGCTGGAAGATAGATGGATAGAACAAGGCAGAGGAAACTGTAACTCAGAAAGTGGTTGCATCTAATATTGGATTTAATGTGCTTGTGTGGAACCTGACTGGGTTCTAAGTTCAGCACCAGCACATAGAATTGGCTCATTTAGGGCTGCTGGGATGATTGTGCTTTGCAAGAATAGAGCTCTCATTCTGACATTTTAGGGATCCTCAAATCTACTTACCTCAAAATGAAACCTATTAGTCCACCAGACCTACTCTTGCAAACCCCTGAGATAACACACACCTTTTTCTAGTCAGGGAGAATCCTAACACAAAAACAACCCTACATTATTACGTTATAGGAAACTTGATCTTTATTGGGTAGAATAATCACTCAGTCTTTTATTGATAAAATATTCATGGCCAGGTTAAGAAAATAGTGAGAACCTAAGCATAAAAGAAACCAGGATAACAGAATACTGTTTTCTGAGTGAAATAGAAATGAAGTAACAAAAGAATATAAACAAACATAAAACAAACATTATCTCATCCATAATCAGAGGATTTTGAGAATATAAAAACTGAATCCTACCATCACTACCTTCCACTCTTTCAAGATAAAGAGTTCTTGGAACCCAAAAATATGATTGGTGAAATTTTGAAACAGAACAAATGCAGTAAACATGAGGTCAAAATGTAGGTGCTGAGTTGGAATATATAGTTGATGTAATTTCCCATGATACAGTGGAAAAATAAGCCACAGGGATATAAAATGAGATACAACTTAAGAATTTAGACCTTCAAAAGTTGCAAAATCCAGAATAATAAGTATCTTAGGAGAAAGAAGGAAATGGAAGAATCTTTCAAAGAAATAATAGAAGAAAATCTCTAGAGCTAAATAAATATTGAAATTCTATGATATAGGGATCCCTGGGTGGCGCAGCGGTTTGGCACCTGCCTTTGGCCCAGGGCGCGATCCTGGAGACCCGGGATCGAGTCCCACATCGGGCTCCCGATGCATGGAGCCTGCTTCTCCCTCTGCCCGTGTCTCTGCCTCTCTCTCTCTCTGTGACTATCATAAATTAAAAAAAATTAAAAAAAAAAAAAGAAATTCTATGATATAAAAAAATCTAACATGTTTCAAGGAGATTTAATAAACAAAGATTGTGCAAACACATTTTCATGAAATGTCAGAACAACAAAGGTCAGATTTTTAGTTTCAGAGCAAAATCAGATTATTAGGGTCTTGGAAAAAGAGTGATTAGAATCAGATTATCATGAACAGAACTGGATGGAATGGGGTAGATGGATGACAAGAGACAATGGAGAACTATAGTCAAATTTCTTTTTCTTTTTTTTTTTTTTTTAAGATTTTATTTATTTATTCATGGGAGCCACAGTGAGAGAGAGAGAGAGGCAAAGAGACAGGCAGAGGGAGAAGCAGCTCCATGCAGGGAGCCTGACGTGGGACTCAGTCCCAGGTCTCCAGGATCACGCTCTGGGCTGAAGATGGCGTTAAACCGCTGAGCCACCCGGGCTTCCCTATAGTCAAATTTCTAAGGAAAATGATTTTGAAGTTAGAATTCTATTTTATTCAAACCATAAAATGTGAAAACACAGTAACTCACATTTCTAATGACTCAAAATTTACTTCTTCCATACTCCTAAAGCAATTAGTTTGAAAATGTAATCTAGCAAAACAAATAAGGAATCCAGGAAAAAGGAAAACATGAGATCTAAAAAACAGTGGGTACTCCTTAGTAGTCAGGAGTGCACTGAAAAGGGATCCCAAAATTAGGTTTTACTGGGCTAGACAGTCCTTGGTTTTATTACAGAGGAAGTCAGAATGCCTTAAGAAAATTTTAAAAAGTAGAAGAATGCCTTTAAAAAGAAAAATAGCATAAATGTCATAAAATATGTAGAATGAGTTGATTAACTACATTATATAAGTGATATAGAAAGGAGGACATGTTTTTGGTTCCTAAGGAGGGAGACATCTCTACTACATAGTCTAGTCTAGAGGTAAAGTGGATTAAGTTTTGTACAATTTTGAGCCACTGTTAGAAGAGATTCTTCTTTTTTGAGAGATGCTACTAGTGATGTAGCAGCAGAGAAAGTGTTACATAATAAACTGTTAATTCTCTTCATTGAAAATTATCACATAGTTATAGTTAACACATGGAATATTTACTGTAAATAAGAATGTAAATATTATTAACCATGTTAACATAGAGATGAAGAACATAACTGATCAAAGCTGGAAAATAGGAAGATAGGGTAGAGAAAGTGGTAAGGACTTAATGGGGAGTGTATAGTATAAATAATGTCTGAATGGAAACAAAAAAATAGACATTTAAGTATATTACTGTTTTAACAATTTTCTTGAAATAGGCATATATACACCAAAAGGGAAGGAATAAGGTAATGAACCCAAATGTACCCATCAACACAGTTTCAACAATTGGTATCATGTGGCTGCCTTTATCACAGCTTTAACTCTGCATTTTCTTCCCCATCCCACCAGATGATTTTATTTTTTTTATTTTATTTTTTTTCATGTGCATCCAATTTGGACTTTATTTTTATATATATATATATATATAAATTTATTTTTTTATTGGTGTTCAATTTGCCAACATCTAGAATAACACCCAGTGCTCAGCCAATCAAGTGCCCCCATCAGTGCCCGTCACCCAGTCACCCCCACCCATCGCCCACCTTCCCTTCTAGCCACCCTAGTTTGTTTCCCAGAGTTAGGAGTCTCTCATGTTCTGTCTCCCTTTCTGATATTTCCCACTCATTTTTTCTCCTTTCCCCTTTATTCCCCTTCACTATTTTTTATATTCCCCAAATGAATGAGACCATATAATGTTTGTCCTTCTCCGATTGACTTATTTCACTCAGCATAATATCCTCCAGTTCCATCCACGTGGAAGCAAATGGTGGGTATTTGTCGTTTCTAGTGGCTGAGTAATACTCCATTGTATACATAAACAAAGTCTTCTTTATCCATTCATCTTTCGACGGACACCGAGGCTCCTTCCACAGTTTGGCTATTGTGGACATTGCTGCTATAAACATCGGGGTGCAGGTGTCCTGGCATTTCATTGCTTCCCACCAGATGATTTTAAAGCAAAAATGAATTTTGGATCCTGCTTTTCAGTGAAACAGTTTTTAAAAATATCATCTAAAATATTTTGTTTGGGTTTTTTTGAAGTAAAATTTGAATATGAAACTATGTGTCAGGTAGTACTTAATCCCCTAAACAAACCCTTAGTTATTAAGGTTAGTTCTATTATTCTCATTTTACAAAAATGGAAATGGAAGCACCAAGCATTTAATTATTATTCTCAAGTTATCACAGAAAAAAGTCTAAGCCAGCAGTTACTGAGTTCAACATCTGAATTTCCTCTTATTTTCTTGAATAACATCATACTACATATTTTAGAATTCTGTTAAACCTATTTCAAACCTATTTTAATGACTTCTACCTTTCTTGACTTTATCTAATAACTTTTAACTTTCCAAGGAACAACTGTAGTGACCGCTGCTGTGGTAGAAGTACATTCACAGGCCTCTCAAGTTAAGACAACACTGAATATGAGCTTCAGAACGGACTATCTCACCATGGTACTGTATAGTCCAGGTCTTGAAAAGGTAGGGAGGACAAAATAATTTTTCACCAATTGTTAATATTTCATATGTATTTTAGAATATCTTTTCCTCTAAAAAATGTTATTGATCATTTCATTTTAACAACAAAATACATTGAACCACTACACTTTTAAGATGTTATCTTTCCTATAGGCAATGATGGAAAAAATAACCCTTTAAATTATTTTTTTTGGCCTTTCATTAGTGAGCCCTATGGAGATAGAAAGTGTGGTAGTTCATCTCTTAAAATGTGTTAGACTTTGTTTTTGTATATAATTTGTATTGATTTCCTCTTCCACAGACTTCCTTTACAGATGTTCGTGATCCTTCTCTGAAACTTGCTGAATTTAAGTTGGAGAATATCATAAGCACTGCAAAAATGTATACAGATGACTCAACATTTTCTTCCTTCTCATTAAAAAATTGTATTTTAGATGATAAAAGGCCTCATGTCAAGAAGGCAACTCCTAGGTAATAGTGTTCTTACTTTTTACTTGAGAAAGGGTTGATAATATCTTTAAAAAAACATATTCCCAGAGTTGCATGTTTATTTTCTGGGTGCATCCTAAGATCTTCAGAGTTTCAATTTAATGGAGTCATGGTTCTCCATCAACCATTTCAAATGTCCTGGTTCAGTTATGTGCTGTTTTTACTGGATGGTTGATGGATTGGTTAAATAGAAATAATCAGTGCAGTGAGATTGGTTTTTAAAATTAATTTCTATTATCTAAGTTATTCTTGATCTTTGCAAGTTGTAATGGGAAAACATGAAAAGAAGTCAAATATGTAGACATTATAAGTTCTAATTTCTTACAGATGTACTTCCTAGTTTATAAAAGTTTTGCTCTAGAAATTCCTAAGTCTGTTATTTTGAGTACTTTGTGATCCTTCTAGGAGAAATAACTTCAGAATGCTGGTTTGCTATATTAGTACAATGGATAAGAGGTCTTTTGACTTTCATTGGTGTGTTTGGTTACTTTTAAGATTCTCATAGGAAATATTATTATGTTTTTCAGAATGATAGGACTGACAGTTGGTTTTGACAAAAAGGACATGATGGATGTAAAGTATAGAAGAGTCAGAGATGGTTGGGTGGCTGATTTAGTCCTTCAAGAAACGTATATTTGTGCAAGTGTGGAATTTCTGCTGACAGTTGCAAATGTCTTTCTTGAGGCCTACACCACAGGCACTGCTGTAGAAACCAGTGTTCAAACATGGACTGCTAAGGAAGAAGGTGAGTTATTAGCTAAAATATTTCATATATCTATTACTGAAGTGCTATAATTGCACTGACCATTGATGATCTATCTAGATGATGAGGTTAAGTGACTTACTAAATTAAAATCTTTGTTTTTTAGAGGTAAGAGGAAAACTTAAATGTGCTTTCCAGGATGTGTAGTTTGCGTGTTTTTCAAGATATAAATGTATATTGGATTCCAAAATTATGAGATTTATAATCAGCAAATATACTTCCCTAAAGGCAGCAAGTCAAAATATTTTTTTTGAAAAAACAGAATAATGAACCAACCATTACTTTTCATAATTAAAAATAGTATTTTAACTTAAGGTACTCTTTTATTTTTTATTTTATTATTTTTTTGGTTATTTTTATAGCTCTCCACTATCTTTTACGTATTTCGTTCATTGTGGCATAGCAGTAGTAGTATCAAGTTGATAGTTGGAAATTGGGTTAGTTTCCAGTTTGCCATTAAAGACTTTCCCTCACATTTTAAGATGTTCTGAAGACTATAGCATCTTGAACACTTACACTAGGAGAATTTCAGTAGATTTCTTTGGGATCTAAGAATCTTTTATTTTTTTACTTGGAATGCAAAAACATTTTCTCATAAATAATTATGCATAAATAATATGTATCACAAAGATTTATACATATTTTAAAATGTGAACTTGTTTTTATTTCTGGTTAGTACCTGTACAAGAATCAGTAAAGTGGGAAATGAATATTATTATTAAAAATCCTGAAATTGTGTTTGTGGCTGATATGACAAGAAGTGATGCTCCTGCCTTAGTCATTACAACACAGTGTGAAATTTGTTGGAAAGGTGACCTTGAGAATAATACAATGACTGCTGCCATTAAAGATCTTCAAGTGAGAGCCTGCCCATTTCTTCCAGTCAAGAGAAAAGGCAAAATCACTACTGTGAGTTTACTCTTTCATTATCGGCTTAATTGTAAACTCTTTTGTATTTATTATATACCACTTTAGAAAATTACCTACATACTCTCCAGCCTTTCTCTGTAAAATACCTTTCTTTCTTCTCAGAGAGCCTAGTCTAGATTATTATTACCAGCTTTGAAACTCTTTCTTTCTTCAGTTGCTCCTCAGTGTTGTATGTATTTTGGGGAATAGCCTAAGGTGTTGATTTCACTTCTCAAAGACCTCACCTTCGCTTTCTGACCACGTATAAGCTCTTCACTGCTCTTGGGCCTTTGAGAGTTTCTACCAGTTGTTTGCTTTGTTGTTTCAGTTTTATAATTAAAACATTTTTTCTCCCATCTTGACATTTTTGCTCAGTTATGTTTTTCTTTTTAACAGCTTGAGTTTAGCAGTATGACCACACTTAATCTTCAAAAAGGGTTGGGGAATGTGGTCTTTTTTTCTGAGCTACTTTATGCTCAGATAAAACTTTTATTTCTGTAGAAGAGGAGATGTCAGGTGACAATTAGAGGTCCTTGCTCTATTGGTCCACTCAGAGGTTTCTTCCTTTGTCCACACAAATAATTCGTATTTGTCTTTTTCTCACCCATGGAACATATCCATCTCTTCCTCAGACGATATGATCTCCAAATCCAGGATCTTTAGATGGTAGTTTTCTTTGTTCAGGCTGCTGTGAGTTCTTCTTTTTGATGATCTAAGAGACAAGCTGTGGCATTTCAGCAGTCAGTCACCATACACAAAACTACTATATAATGGTGGTATAAGGACAGGATAATTGCAATTTAAAAACCCATTCAGAAAAGTAGGGAGTGCTTTGTGGTCACTTATCCATAATGATTGTCATATCTTTCTGAGCAGAAATGTGAAAACTTGGAACTCTTGCATGGAGTCAAGTTCCTGGGATATGCTATATTGGAGTCTTCCATTTTCACTCCCATGGAAGATCATTGTCATTTTCTCAGATGGCCCTGGCCTTCCCCTCTAAAAGATTTTTTTTTAACCATTATTTACTGTAGACACATCTGAAGTGGCTATTGTCTTTTTTTGGGAACTGCACTGTTTTCACAGCTTACTTTCTACTGAGTTGGTTACTTGGAGATTGCTCTAATAGTTGAATTAAAAACAGGTTTTGCATGGCTGATAATGGTTTCTCTGGCATTCTTCATTCCTTGAACATTTAGTTTACATCTAGGTAGTTCCGGGTGTAAGCAACTGTAACCAAAGAATGCATTCATTCATTTATTCTAGAAAACTCTTTATTTACTAATCTCTATATTTCTACCAATTCTGCCTTCATCCTGATTCAGTAAAGGCTATTTGGATTATAGGATTTGTTGAGGGGGACAGTCACTATCTGTACTCTAATATTTGTTGTTTTTGCCACAGGCTAGTTACCATGTTTGATTTTATCAAAAAAATCAAGGAGCTGCAGTCTTATCTCTTGCTGAGGTTCCTCTTTAGAGCCTGAGTCTCCTCAATATTTTCCTTCCTCTTCTAGGGCTTTGCAAACAGCAGAATGAGGGAACTAACACATAGCAACATTCTGAATATTCCAAATCTGTCTGATGGAAGTTTTAGGCTTTTTTAAAAGTACATTGTCTGCCTTCCTAAGTATCACCAGTAGTAGTTTTACCAAATATTTTGCTGAGGCACTGTTAAAGTCATCAGCTTTGTATTTTTGTAGCCAGAGTGCAGGTGTCCAAGAGCACCTGGCTTTGGAGCCCCAAACAGATAGCACTCAGTTACTGGCTGCTTGCAAAATCCAAAGGCAGAGACATGGGTGGTGCTGAAATAAGAAAGGAATTTATTTATTTCAGTGAGGCCGACACTGGGAAGACAGTGGGACAGTGGAACAGTATCTCAAAGACTGTCTCCAAAATGCAGAAAATGTTTCTAGGTTTATATAAGGAAAATGTGGGACAGAGGTGAGGGAGGGGGGTAAAGGTCAGGTCAATCATTGTCTTGGGGTCAGTCACATGGGATCTTGCAGGCTCACGATATTTCTTCCTGCTTGAGGGGATGCTTTGCCCCAGGGTCTTTTGCCTGAGTTAAGAAATAAGATGCATGGAAAAACTTAATCATTTAGAAAGTACAGATAGAGGTTAAAATGGAGGTAGTTTGACATCCTCTCTCATTTTGAATATCCCATGTCCATTTCAGTTGCTAAATCAGTCAGATATTTTGACTTTTTACAGTGTGCCAACTATAAGGTATGAAATTCTGTGCTAATTAGGCTGCTGTAATAAGACATACCCCCCAAAAAAGGAGCTAAAGCATAGTTTAACTACCCATCTTGTTGGGCAATTCCTAGGATACAACTTAATCTACTTGTTCAAAGAAATTGATTTTTTCTTTTTAGTCCAATTCTGTGGACCATTCCACTCTACTTAGCAATAGCCTTCTGCTTAGTATAAAGCTGAAGAATTTGACAAAAAACTAAAAGGTGAATCACTTACACATTTTGAGAGAATTTCTCTGCTCCTTCTTTTTTCCCCTTCTGGACTTCGCAAGGTTGCTTTGGTAGCTTGCTTATATTGTGAAGCAGACTTTTTAAATGACTTTCAGCTTGTAGATGGATTATTACTGTGCTACAAGTTGCTTCCTGCTCAGATGGAAATAGAAGTCTAGAAAAGGAGATCTTCCACTGGGTAACCATGTGTTAAGGGAAACTTCTATAATTATAGGGAACTTTGAGAAGTGTATTTATAGCCAACCTGCATTTTTGGCCACATACATTTTGATAAGTTGTAGTTAGTGGAACTTTAATTGATGCTGTAGTCATTTTATATTAACAAGAAACAAAATTTCATAATATTAACTGGGGTCAATGGATGCTTAGTAGAACTTCATGAAACTTGTAAAAATGTATGTAAAATGTATACATTCATTTTTTAAAACAAAATTTACTTAATTTTCAAAGGATATATGACACCAAATTTTTCTACCCATTTTAACATATGGGATGTTCTCATCTTTGCTTCCTGTAGAGTATAAATTTATATTTGTCTGACCTTATTTCATCCATTAAGATTTTTTTTTTTTAAATTTATTTATTTATTCATGATAGACATAGAGAGAGAGAGAGGCAGAGATACAGCCAGAGGGAGAAGCAGGCTCCATGCCAGGAGCCCGATGGCGGGACTCAATCCCGGGACTCCAGGATCATGCCTTGGGCCAGAGGCAGGCGCTAAACCACTAAGCCACCCAGGAATCCCCCATCCATTAGGTTTTATAATAATTTTTGAATAGATTCCTAAATCCTAATAAAAGCTAAATGATGATCCAGTTAATTGAATTTATTTTATATCCTAATAGCTGTCAGCTTTTTAAAATTCAAATTCCAGTTAGTTAACTTATAATGTAATATTGTTTCAAGTGTCAATATAGTGATTCAACACTTCCATACAACTCATGCTCATCACAGATGCTTCTTAATCCCCATCACCTACCTCCTCTCCAGTAACCATTAGTTTATTCTCTGTAGTTAAGAGTCTGTTTCTTCGTTTGCCTCTTCTTTTTCTTCTCATATGTTCATCTGTTTTGTTTCTTAAATTTCACATATGAGTGAAATCATATGGTATTTGTAGTTCTCTGACCAACTTATTTCACTTAACATTAATACTTTGTAACTGCATCCGTGATGTTGCAACTGGGAAGATTCCATTCTTTTTTGTGTCTGAGCTGTCAGCTTTTAAAATGAATTTATCTTACTCTATAATTTTCCTAGACTTGTTACCTGTAATAATATTTTAAATGATGTTAGATTTTCTAAAAATCACCAGCAATAGTAACAGTGTATATTTCTTGAATGATGATAATAATTCATCCTCACTCTATTCCTGTTGTTAAGTTAGGTGATATTAGTATGATTTTAATATTTGCTTGTGAATTTATGTAGAAAACTTTAGTATGTTGAAAAATTTTCCATATCTAATTTTGGAAGAATCTTAATCATGAATAAATGTGGAATTTTTTTTTTTTAATTTTATTTATTTATGATAGTCACATAGAGAGAGAGAGAGAGGCAGAGACACAGGCAGAGGGAGAAGCAGGCTCCATGCACCGGGAGCCCAATGTGGGATTCGATCCCGGGTCTCCAGGATCGCGCCCTGGGCCAAAGGCAGGCGCCAAACCGCTGCGCCACCCAGGGATCCCAAATGTGGAATTTTAATGAGTGCTTACTAACATCTATTGAAAGAAGTATAATATTTTTTACTATTTTTACAATAAAATACATTAATAGTTTTTCCTATAGCCTATGAGCCTTACATTTATGGCTGAAATATCCTAAATTGGAGACTATTTTAATTTCTTCTATATTTTGTTAAAAAGTACTTTATTCTATAATAGAAGACTGTATAACTCCTGGAAGAGTAGCTGAGGGAGGATTCTCAGTAGAAATGACATTTATGCTGATACCTGAAAGGTAAGTAGGTATTAGCTATTTAAACTTCCACAGGAGAGTCAACAGGAGTGTGTTTCAGGATGAAAGGATAGCATATGCAGAGAACCTGGGTTCCAGAGAGCACAGGTTCCCACTCCACATCTGCTTGTGTACCAGCACCTCTACCTCATATACTCTGCCTTTTTCCTTGTCGTTTTTGTTATTCAGTCGTCTTCAACTTAGGGCAGTCCTCCCCACCATCAAGGTAGTGTTTGTAAAGTAGGGAATTTATAGGGAACCCTTGTAGGTTTCTGAAGATGTATGTAGCCTAAAACTGCTTCTTTGAAGGGGAAGTAGTAGCATTGGGGAAGGAATGCATCGGTAGTGAAAATCACATAAGACTGGGAACACTTAGGTGAGAGAGTGAGGAGGAAAAAAATGACAGAAATAGCATTGAAATCACAATGGCTATAGTTGGAGACATATAATATACTAAGAAAATAGTTCCATTTTAAATGTTTTTATGGGGACACCTGGGTGGCTCAGCAGTTGAGTGTCTGCCTTTAGCTCAGGGCGTGATCCTGGAGTCCTGGGATCGAGTCCCACATCAGGCTTCCTGCATTGAGCCTGCATCTCTCCTCTCTCTCTCTCTGTCTCTAACAAATAAATAAGTAAAATCTTAAAAAAAAAATGTCTTTACATCATTAAATTGATCTGTATGGATTGTGTCACTGACAACTTTAATGTAGTTTTGTCATAAACACATTTACTGTTAATGACTAGCTGCATTTTTAATCTTCAATAACTAGATTTGAAAATAAAGGAATTGGGTAAGGATCAACATATACCTTCATATTTATTTTGGGAAGGGACTATTTAAAAAAGTTTCCAAGTTATAGAGAAACTTTGATTAATTTTTTAAAAGATTTTATTTTTTTATTTTTTTAATGTTTTTATGTATTTATTCATGAGAGACACGGAGAGAGAGAGGCAGAGACACAGGCAGAGGGAGAAGCAGGCTCCTCTTGAATACAGGGAGCCCGATGCGGGACTCGATCCCGGGCCTCCAGGATCACGTCCTGGGCTGAAGGCGGCGCTAAACCGCTGAGCCACCTGGGCTGCCCTAAAGGATTTGTTCATTCATGAGGGAGAGAGAGAGAGAGAGAGAGGCAGAGACACAGGCAGAGGGAGAAGCAGGCTCCATGCAGGGAGCCCGATGTGGGACTCGATCCCAGGACGCCAGGATCATGCCCTGGGCCAAAGGCAGGTGCTAAACCGCTGAGCCACCCAGGGATCCCCTATAAAGAAGCTTTTATATGTAATTATAATAGTATTTGGTTTTGTCTTCTATAAGATGAAGAGAGAACACAAATCTTATGATGAAAATCTTGACTCATGTATTGTAAAGTGGTTATAATTTCTTGTCCTGGAAGTTTAAAGAAATAATTTACTGAATTTTTAAGTTATGTACCAGTTGATCTTGCTGATGTTATTAGAATAATGGTAGATTTTAGTGTGATTTCATTCAGGAATGGGTTTGGATCTCTTTTTTCCTAATTCTTCATTGTCAGTATAGGCGAATTCTAAAAGGAGTACAAGATTTCTATTTCCTGCTGCATGTGCCCAGTAGTCTTATCGTGAACGTGTACAGGATCAATAAATATAATTAAGTCACTAATTAGTTAACTTTGAGTTAACCAAAGAGAGATTCTGGGTGGGCCTAACCTAATTTTTAAAATGGTGAAACCCCACAACCATGCTTTTCTGCTGACCTTGAAGGAGTAAACTGAGGAAAAGACTACATGACAAGAACCTGTGAATGACCAGTAGGAATAGAAATAATCTCTGGCCAACAGCTAGCAAGCAAATGGAGATCTTAGTCTTTGGGCCGCAAAGAAATGAATTTGACAACCTGAAGGAGCTTGGGAAAAGATCTTTCCCTAATAACAGATGTTTGTACCAGTAGTAAGATGCTGTGGTAACCATTTATTCAGAATGTTGAGAGCAGCTTTGGAACTGGGCAATATGCAGAATCTGGAGGAATTTTATGGAGAATGATAAAGCCTCATTTGTGTTGAACAGACTCTTGGTAGAAATATGATCATTGGTGATGCTGCCAAGAGGACCTACAAAGAAGGTGAAGGTTGTGTTATTGGAAGCTAAAGGGATGGCTGGAAACACAGTGACAAGGAGCTTTGCAAACTGTGTTTTACAGTTGTCTGGAAAGCAGAACTCTTGAGTGACAAACATGGATATATACCTAAGAAGATTTCTAAGCTGCCTGATTCGAAGATGTTGCCTAGTTTCTTATTGTGTATAGTAAAATGCTAGAGGAGAGAAATGAATTGAGAAAGAATAGTTAAAGAACCAGACGACCAGAACTTATGATTTTGATATTTCTTAGCATTCCAAATAGCAGAAGATGCTAAAAGTCAAAAATGGTTGCCAAAAGTGTAGCATAGAGAAAAGACTGTGTGATGGTATAAACTTTTGCTAAGTCTTAGGCCAAAAAAATGGTGTTCAGACACACAAGAGAGTCCTTTCAAGAGATTTACATGTTTCACACAGAGGGTGTCTAGGAATCATAAAGGTATCACCCTTTAGCTGTCTCAGGAGACCATGATTATCTCACAAAGATCAGTGGATGTTGCTTTTGTCTAATGGAGTAAAATTTATAGAAGTCCCTCAAGGTTCTTGAGAAAATGGTTTCGGCAGAAACACTGCCAGCATGGACTGACAGGGGCAGGGAGTACAAAATGAAGAGAGACTCTTTGAAACCCCCAGATTTCTCCTGGCAGGAAGCAGGATGATAAAACCACTTGGTTGCAAATTTATGCTACCTTTTCTAGAAAAGGAAGGATGATTCAAAAGGTAGAGGGGAGAGCCACAGAGAATTGTTCCTAGGCTTTGAAACTTTATCAAGAAACTCATTTACTTGGCTGGATTTCAGATTACTTTGGGCTAGTGACTTATTTTTACCTTTGATTTTCCCCATTTAACTGGAATATCTGTAATTGTTAACCTATGTCTGCCCCACCATTTTCTTTTGGGAGGATGGGAGCAGATAACTCCTTTCCCTTTCACAGATCTATAAAAGGGAAATTGTGCCCTAGTAGCTATACTTAATATATTACACCAAGGTACTTACACCGGATTTACATTTTAGACCTTGAGCTGATAAGAGATAGATAAGATTTTGGATTTTGGTGAGAGATAAAGATGAGATCCATATATGATGAGTTAACAGATTTAGATGATGAAATTTTAGACTTTGGGCTATAATGGGATGAGGCTATTAGAAACCTTAGGAGGTGAGTGAATACATTTTGCATTTGAGAGAAACAGGAGTCTTTTGGTGTTAGAGGGCAGAATTCTTCCATAATTAGAGAACATTTAATCAATTTATGATTATACTAAGTTATTTTATAAACCTAATATTTTTATAATTTTTCCTCATTTGTAGCTGTTCCTGTATAAGTTATTTTGTTTCAATTTTATAATGGAAAAGATTTTTATTATAATTTTAAGTAAAATAAAATACATAAGTTTTATGGGGTTTTGCATATTTAAAGATATTCTTTTGGGCAGCCCAGGTGGCTCAGTGGTTTAGCACCGCCTTCAGCCCAGGGTGCGATCCTGGAGACCTGGGATCAAGTCCCACGTCGGGCTCCCTGCATGGGGCCTGCTTCTCCCTCTGCCTGTGTCTCTGCCTCTTTCTCTGTCTCTCATGAATAAATAAATAAAATCTTTTAAAAAAATAAAAATAAAGATATCCTTTGACTTACTGTTTTATTAATGTTGTTACTATTGTTAATGCTTTCTATTATAAATCATAAGTGTAAAAGATAACTGGTTTTGAGTCACTTGTGTTTTTAAAAAGTTACTTTAACTTATATACTTCATATATAGTTAGCTATTACTAGGAATGTCTTTAAATAAAACTATTTTAAAACAAGGTTAATTTGGTGGTATTGAATTTTTTTCTCCTAGGTTTTGCAGCCCTGTGATTTGTTCTATCAAGCTACTCAAGTACGTACAGATCCACAAGTGATGGATATATCAGTAAAATCCCTCACACTAAAGGTAAGTTAATATGTAGTCAGTTTTTCATATCTTTGGTGCACCTTTTTAAAAAGTAGTAAAACCTAGAAATAGGCAATTATTATATCAAGTCTTTTAATTGTTAAATAAGCAAAAAACAACATCTGTGTTTTTGAAAATATTTTATGTGGCAATGTATTTATTGTTTTACAATGTATTAATATACATTTTATAATGAATGATGTATATTTTATTATTAGTGTTTGACTTCTTCTATAGTTAACATCTAATATTCTTATGGTATACATAGTTGAACTTCTACTAAATCAGTCTAATATCTATAAGATCAGATAAATACTTTAAAAATTGAAGTTAGTTAGGGGCACCTGGGTCATTCAGTTGGTTGAACATTTGACTCTTCATTTCGGCTCAGATCATGGTGTTGGGGTTGGGATTGAATCCCGCAATCAGACTCTGCAATTAGCTGGGGTGCTGTTCCAGATTCTCTTTCTTCCTCTCCCTCTGCCCTTTCCCCAGCCTGTGCACATGGGCATGTGCACGCACTTGCTCTCTCTCTCTCTCTCAAAAATAAATCTTTTAAAAAAATTTGAAATTGGTTATAAAATTTTGTAGGCAATAAATTATATCTACTATTTCATGATATTGATAGTTTAATATTATTTTCATGATCCTTCAAGTATATTTAATATTTTTTGAGGTACCTAATTTTTTAAAGTGGTGTGGGTAGATTTTTTATTAGTTTAAATTTTTCCCTAGGTTTCACCAGTCATCATAAATACTGTGATTACCATAACATCAGCACTTTATACATCCAAGGACACCATCCCACAGGAAACTACTTCTACAGCATATTTATGGGAGAAGAAGGATACAAAGAATTTAAAAATGTGGTTTCTTGAAGAACCAAATGAAGTTGAAAACAAAGCTCCCACAACTGAATTGATACTTAAAGGAGAGATCATAAGAATGAACATTGATTCTATCTTTATAGTTCTTGAGGCTGGAATTGGTCATAGAACAGTGCCTATGCTGCTGGCAAAGTCACGTTTTTCAGGGGAAGGCAAAAACTGGAGTTCCTTGATAAATCTCTACTGTCAGCTTGAACTAGAAGTAAGCATATGTAATTTTTTTCCAGATTCTATAACAAATAATGCTACATGTGGAGTATTTTTGAAATCTTATGTAGATATTTTAATTAAGCTTATTTTAAATATGATGTTGGCTCACAGTTCTTTTGGAAGAAAGTGTACAAATTTATGCCCTTGGTATGGTTTTTATGTGTACATTATTTTATTGTAATATAAACTTAACTTGGATATTTCAATTGGTTTTTATTAACTTAAACGTGATATATTAATAGTGTGGATTAGACTAAGAATTCTTATTGTTAAGAATTGAATATCTTTTTTCCTTTAAAAGGATACTAGATTATTTTCAAATCTCTTCTAAAAGAGTAAGTAATAGAAAGAATTAGAAGGATATGCCTCAGGCAGACCAGGTGGCTCAGCGGTTTAGCGCGGCCTTTGGCCCAGGGCCTGCTTCTGGAGACCGGGATTGGGTCCCAAGTCAGGCTCCCTGCATGGGGCCGGCTTTTCCCTCTGCCTTTGTCTCTGCCTCTCTCTCCCTCTCTGTCTCTCATGAATAAGACAATGAATGTATCAATAACACATGATAAATGGACACAGTTTTTGATATTTAGCCCAGTCTGGAGGTCAAGGAGAGATACTTAAAAGAGAGTTTTATCTGGATTAAATTGTGAAGACTAGACAGTGAGGTTAGTCAGGTGAGGTAAGTGCTGAGAGAATGTGTATAAGAAGCTAAGTAAAGGCATGGAGAACAGTTTTCATATAAAGAAATAGCAAAGCCAAAAGGAATAGTGGTGGGAAACAGCAGGGAAGATCATTTTAGAAAGTATAAGAATGTCTTATTTCAAAATTTCTCTCTATAGGTGCATTATTACAATGAAATGTTCGGTGTATGGGAGCCTTTGCTTGAACCCTTAGAAATTGATCAGACTGAGGATTTTAGACCATGGAATCTTGGAATCAAGGTATATTTGGAGTCTGAAAATTGCTTTTCAAAAACTTAGAATGTCCACACCACAGAAAACAGTTTAATAACAACAAAGTTCAAGTTTTCTCATTGGGAGCCTTGCCTCATGCTTCACTGTTTGACCTGTGAATGTGATTTTCAGACCCAAGGCCAGTGTCTCCTCTGCTACTAACAAACAATCGTGTAACACTTATTGTGTTCCAGACACTGTTCTAAATAATGTACTTTTGCTTGAACCGTTTTGAAGTTAGAGGTTTTAAACTCCATTTTAACCTGTGAAGGAGCTGAGACTCAAAGCTTAAGAGCCTTCCCTGAAGTGGAAGGAGGGACTCTGAGGAGTCCCCACTCAGACCTGCCCTGTTAAATGCCTCTAGCATCTTGTAGGTTGTTTTCTACCCTGCATTTCCTTTGTTCTTTTTTTTTTTTTCCCCTTTGTTCTTCGAAGGAAGTACACTATTACTGGTTTTTCAGATATATTGTAAATTTATGTAATTATAAGAATCAGGACCTTTAAATGGATGAAATTGTGTTTCAAAGCAGGGAACTGAAGAATTGCTAACTTATCTCCTCTTAAATAATGGTTCAATCACCTGCAGACAAATTATCAGTGGTTGAAAGCCAGTTAATATAGCAACAAAGGTGACTAGCGTGTCCAACTTTTGGTATTAGATTACTATGTTTATTTCGTACATATTTCAGATAAAGTAATGGATAAAGGAACTTCTTTGGTGTTTTTAAGGTCAGAATATATGTGGGCAGTGGATCTATGAATCCTAAAAAAAAATTCTTACATGGTATTGATTCTCAGGAGTTGTAGGTTCTAATGGTACTGTTCTGCAACTGTTGTTGGACTAATAATAAGTCTCTGGATTTCTAATCTTTATTTATCCCATAACCAATAAGCCAAATGGTTTTTCTTGTTCTGAATGTCCATAAGCTATGAAGTATGTGCTTTTAATCTTTATTCAGATGCCACATATATTTAGTAATTTTAGGGTTTATTTTTCCTTTTGAATTGTACTAGCTATTTTAGTATCACTGAGGAGAGAAGTATTTTTTCTCTAATATTGCTCCTGTCCTGTGTGACCTTAGTTGGTAGATATCCAAGCAATTCTAGTAAGGCTGTGGAACTGATAAAACTTACTGTTGTCTCTAATGTTATTATTGAGATTTGTCTAATTAGTTTTTTTCTTTGCAAAATGAGTAATGTGTTCCCAGAAACAAATTTTCCTTATATTTCTATAATTTGTCATTTTAGATGAAAAAGAAAACAAAAAAGGCCATTGTTGAGTCAGATACTGAAGAAGAAAATTACAAAGTGCCAGAATATAAAACCGTTATCAGTTTCCATTCAAAAGACCAACTAAACATTACATTATCCAAATGTGGCCTTGTAATGTTGAATAATTTAGTCAAGGTAAGAAGAGAATTTTGAAACCTTAAGTGTTGGTGTACTAGTCTGAGCTAACCCTTTTTTTCATTGAATTAAAAGCTTTTTATTAACTTAGTTGTCATACAACCATTAGTGTTCTGCATGTCATTTAGTTTTTCACATTTCATTTTATTTACAATAACTCTTCCTTATTAGGCATTTACAGAAGCTGCCACTGGAACCTCAACTGCCTTTATACGGGATCTAGCGCCATTTATGATTTTGAATTCTCTTGGACTTACTGTCTCTGTTTCACCAAGTGATTCTTTTAGTGTACTCAACCTCCCATTGGCAAAATCATACGTATTGAAAAATGAGGAGAGTTTAAGTATGGACTACGTGGGAACTAAAGACAATGATCATTTCAATGCAATGACCAGCCTAAGCAGTAAACTCTTCTTCATTCTTCTTAGTAAGTAATAAATTGTCTTCCTGGGACTTTAATTATGTTACATTTTTACATAGCATTTTACTCATATGTTGTGGTATCTTACGGGTTTTTAAATCTCCTTCCAAGTAAGTCAGGAATTTTGCTTTTTCATTTGCTTATTGTCACTGTGTATTTGTATTCCAAAATGTGACTTTATCCACTGTGTTATCCAGGGTATGGAACTCACCACTTTGTTTTTTTAGGAGGAAAAATATTTTTTTTTATAAATTTATTTTTTATTGGTGTTCAATTTGCCAACATATAGAATAACACCCAGTGCTCATCCCGTCAAGTGCCCACCTCAGTGCCCGTCACCCAGTCACCCCCATTCCCTGCCCACCTCCCCTTCTACCACCCCTAGTTCGTTTCCCAGAGTTAGGAGTCTTTCATGTTCTGTCTCCCTTTCTGATATTTCCCACTTATTTTTCTCCTTTCCCCTTTATTCCCTTTCACTATTTTTTATATTCCGCAAATGAATGAGACCATATAATGTTTGTCCTTCTCCGATTGACTTAATTCACTCAGCATAATACCCTCCAGTTCCATCCATGTGGAAGCAAATGGTGGGTATTTTTCGTTTATAATGGCTGAGTAATATTCCATTGTATACATAAACCACATCTTCTTTATCCATTCATCTTTCGACCTGCACCCTGATGTTTATAGCAGCAATGTCCACAATAGCCAAACTGTGGAAGGAACCTTGGTGTTCATCAAAAAAGATTTGATCCTGTCCTTATTCAACTTTTACAGACTCTAGCTATTTGCTGTTTTAATTCAGTAATATTCCACTAGTTTTACAGCTGAATGAATTCAAAATAGTTTGAATTATGAAAATGGCTCACTGTAATGGTGTTGGGTTTTAAATGGTATTTATTTTCTGCGTGTTGAGGTGGAAGGTGGTTCTTTGTTCTAATTCTCAGAAGTCTTTCGTTTTTATCAGAAATGAAAGTAAAAAATTCTTAAATGTCATAATATTTATTCATTATGAAGTTACCTAATCCCAAAGCCTCATCCACACCCCTTTCTGATACCCTGACAATTAAATAATTAGGAAGAAAGGAGAAAATCTGAAAGATTAAATAGACATAGGGGAGAAGTACTAAAACTGATAGTGCTTTTGCTTTGTCAGGAAATGTTGCTGAGCCATGGGTAGGTTTCCAGTGTCCCAGCATTGTCAGTGAATTGTTCTCAGTTTTACGTCACTTGTTTTTGAACTAACATTTTTACGGAGTTAAGTGTGGGGTATATGGAAATAAGTAATTCATACTCCCAGTAAAATGTAATATGTATATTAAATAAATGTATATAAAATTTTGTTTAATCAAGTCTTAGATATCATAAGGTATCACAGGTTGTTGGAATAATGAAAAACTGAAAATTTACAGTTTTTTGGTAATTGCCAGTAACTGTCTATAGATATTAGGCTCTGGTTATTATGACAGCCAACCAAAGATCAATGTTCTTATAATAATTTCTCTTGTTAGTCATTAGAAAACATTAGTATTATTCACTTAGGTTAAACTAATGAATGAATTTTTTTTCCAATTAAAAATTTTTTTTGGTAAAATGCTTAGAAAGTTTTAGATGAATGCTGTGGGAATGTATTGTGGCTTCTTAATATATCATTTTATATAGATTATATGAAGAAATAGCCCTTTTCTATAGTCTTATATCTAAAGACTTCAGTGAGTAGATTTATGAGTTTAAGAAATTATCTGATATATCTGGCATGTAACATCTAGTTAATATTAGTATATGATGATTTATAGTAAAAACTTTCAAACATATGTATTCCATTTAGCACCTGCCAACCACTCTACTGCTGATAAAATTCCTTTAACAAAAGTGGGACGGCGACTGTACACTGTAAGACACAGAGAGTCTGGGGTTGAAAGATCAATTGTTTGTCAAGTTGATGGAGTGGAAGGAAGTAAGAAGGTAACAATTCGCTCCCCAGTGCAGGTACGAAATGATCCTTTATTCTGTGGGGTCATATTACACATATTTGTGTGCTAATAAAATAAAGAATATAAACTATAACAGTAATACAGTGAATATAAAAAAAACCATTACCAGTGACTGTAGTACTCTAGTATGAACAGTGATAGGATTTTGTTTGATATTTCTCATAACTTTTTATAGGACCCTTTTTATAATATCTTTTCAGACAATTTTTGTAAAAAGATTTAATTATTTGAGAGAGCAAGAAAGCAGAGAACATGAGCTGGGAGTGGGACAGGCAGGGGAAGAAGCAGACTCAATCAATGTGGGGCTCAATCCCAGTACCCTGGGATCATGACCTGAGCCAAAGGCAGCCACTTAACCGACTGAGGCATCCATGCACCCTGTTGTTGGACTACTATTCTAAAAACACCTCATCAATATTTTGTTTTAGGTCTTGTGGATAGTGTATATTCTTTGATTTTATTTAGAAAATATGAGGAAAATTGTGTACATCTTTATTGATGTTAAACAGATGTACTCCCTACCCTGTTCTTAGGGTATGTTCTATGTTCTTATTTGTATTATTCACACAATACAGAATTTTGGTAAATGGAGTGGAGTACAAAAAAGAGTATGGGTTCTTTCACTCAGCATAATTTTACCTTTTGTGTATTAATATTATATATAGTTACATGTTGTTTAGTAATCTGTTAAATGGATATTCCAAATACCATTTTGAATGAATCTTTGTATATAGTGTGAAGTAAGGATTGAGGTTTATGTTTTGCCATATGGCTGGCTATTCAGCTGTTCCAGCCAAGATTATCCTTTTCCTGTTAAATTGCCTTGACACTTTTGGCCCAGAAAAACCAAACAGCTTCATATCTTTGTGGATTTATTTCACAACTTTCTTTCCTGTTTCATTGGTCTATTTATCTTTATGTCAGTACCACAGTGTCTTCATTACTATTTTATCCTGAGTCTTAAAATCAGGTAATACAGGTTGTCCCACCTTGTTTATTTTCAAAGTTGTTTTGGCTATTCTGAGTCCATTCTGCTTCCATTTAAATTTTAGACTTAGATTTTCAGTGTTTCCTACAAAACTATGATTAAATTGGCATTTTTACATATTTCTGATTTTTCTTTGCTAATAGAAGTACAGCTGATTTTGATATTAACTTATATTATGCAACTTTACTAAATGCACTTATTCTCGTAGCTTTTTTGTAGACGTAATTTTGGTATTTGCAGATAAAGATTTTTTACTTTTTCTTTCAAATGTGGATATGTATTATTTTACCTTTACTTGCCTGTTGCACTGGCTAGAAACTCCAATACAATATGAGTAGATGTTCTGAAAGCAGATGTTTTTTGCCTTGTTCTCAGTCTTAGTGGTGACATATTCACTCTTTTGTCATTAAGTATGTTTTGACTTGTAGTTTTTTTTGTAGATGACCTTTCTTAGGTTGAAAATGCTCCCTTCTGTTTCTAGTTTACTGAGAGTTTTTTTTTTATCAGAAATGGATGTTGGATTTTGTCAAACAATTTTCTGTTTATTGAAAGGATTTTTTAAAAGATAATTTATTAATGTGAATTACATTGAATTTTAATCTCTGGACTCAGTAACAATTGATTTTTATTTTATTTTAAAGTTTTTAAATTCCAGTATAATTAAGTGCAGTGCTATTCAAATGTACTGCATAGTGATTCAGGAGTTCTATACATTACTGATTGCTCATCATGATATGTGTATTCTTAACATCCTTCCTGTATTTCACCCATCCCACCACCCACCTCCCATTTGTTAACCACCAGTTTGTTCTCTATATTTGAGTGTCTTTTTTTTTGTCTTTTTTTTAAACCTAAGAGTGAATCATATGGTATTTGTTTTTCTCTGACTTCAATTAGTGTTATATTCTGTAGATCCATCCATGTCATTGCAAATGGCAAGATTTCATTCTTTTTTATGGATGAGTAACAATATTACAGTGTTTATATATACTCCACATCTTTGTCCTTTCATCTATTGGTAGACACTTGGGTTGCTTCCATAATTTGGTTATCATAAATAATGCTGCAATAAACATTAATTTATTTCAATTCATTTCAAAACATTTCATAGAATATGTTTTCATATTCTTTGGAGAAATACTCATTAGTGCAATTAACTGGATCATACAGTTATGCTACTTTTAATTTTTTGAGGAACCTCCACACTGTTTTCCAAGTAGCTGCACTAGTTTGCATTCCCGTGCATGAGGGCTTCTTTTTTTCCACATCGTCACCAACACTTGTTTCTTGTGTGTCTGATTTTAGCCCTTCTGACAGGTGCCAGGCAATATCTCAGTGGTTTTGATTTGCATTTTCCTGATGATTAGTGATGTTGAGTATCTTTTCATGTGTCTCTTGGTCATCTGTATGTCCTCTTTATAAAAACATCTATTCAGCCTACTTTTTCATTGGATTGTTTTTCTCTGATGTTAATAGGTATAAGTTCTTTGTATATTTTAGATCCTAAGTCCTTAGTGGATATGTCATTTGCAAATATCTCCACCCATTCAGTAGGTTTTTTAGTTCTCTTGATTATTTCCTTTGCTGTGTAGAGAAGCTTTTTTATTTTGCTATACTCTCACTAGTTTATTTTTTTTTTATTTTTTTTTTTTTAAATTTTTTTTTTATTCATTTATGATAGTTACACAGAGAGAGAGAGAGAGGCCAGAGACACAGGCAGAGGGAGAAGCAGGCTCCATGCACCGGGAGCCCGATGTGGGATTCGATCCCGGGTCTCCAGGATCGCGCCCTGGGCCAAAGGCAGGCACCAAACCGCTGCGCCACCCAGGGATCCCTACTCTCACTAGTTTAGTTTTGCTTTTGTTTCCCTTGCCTCAGGAGACATATATTGAAACATGTTGCTATTTTCGGTGTGAGAGAAATTACCACCTGTATTCTTTTCTAGGATATTTATCGTTTCAAGTCTCGCATTTAGGTCCTTTTTTTTTTTTTTTAAATTTTTTATTTTTTTATTTATGATAGTCACAGAGAGAGAGAGAGAGAGAGAGAGAGAGAGGCAGAGACATAGGCAGAGGGAGAAGCAGGCTCCATGCACTGGGAGCCCGACGTGGGATTCGATCCCGGGTCTCCAGGATCGCGCCCTGGGCCAAAGGCAGGCGCTAAACCGCTGCGCCACCCAGGGATCCCTCGCATTTAGGTCCTTAATCCATTTGTGTGTGTGTGTGTGTGTGTGTGTGTGTGTGTGTGTGTAATGTATGAAAGTGATCCAGTTCCATTCTTTTTCAAGTAGCTATCCAATTTTCCCAATACCATTTGTTGAAGAGACTCTTTTCGCCATTGTATATTCTTGCCTTCTTTGTCAGAGATTAATTAATCATAAAACTGTGGGTTTATTTCTGGGCTTTCTGTTCTGGTCCATTGATCTATGTTTATATGTCTTTCTTTGTGCTAGTACCATACTGTTACTGATTACTGTGGCTTTGATATATCTTGAAATCTGGGATTGTGATAGCTCCAGTTTTGTTCTTTTTCAAGATTGCTTTGGCTATTCAGGATCTTTTGTGGTTCCATATTAATTTTAGGATTACTTGTTCTAGTGCTATGAAAAATACTGTTGCTATTTTGATACAGATTACATTATATCTGTAGATTGTTTTAGATAATATCAACATTTAAATAATATTTGTTCTCCCAACCCATGAGCATGAATGAAGTATCTTTCCAGTTATTCCTGTCATCTTCAATTTTTTTTTTGTCACTGTTTTATAGTTTTCAGAATACAGGTCTTTCAACCTCCTTGGTTAAGTTCAATTTTTTTTTTGTCACTGTTTTATAGTTTTCAGAATACAGGTCTTTCAACCTCCTTGGTTAAGTTTATTCCTAGGCATTATATTATTTTCAGTACAATTATTAATTTCTCTTTATGCTACTTTATTATTATATACAAATGCAACAGATGTCTGTCTGTTGATTTTGTATCCTGTGATCTTACTGAATTTATTTATCAATTCTAGTAGTTTTTTGATGGAACTTTTGTTGAAGACATTTGCATCTCTGTTCTTCAGAGAGATTGGCCTGTAGGTTCTCTTTTTTTGTAGTGTCTTTATTTGGTTTTGATACCAGGTAATGCTGGCCTAATAAAATAAATTTGGAAGCTTACCTTCCTTTTTTTAAGTTTTTGTAATAGTGTGAGCTATCAAAATAGCAATATTTTCATGAGTATTTTTCATAGCACTAGAACAAGTAATCCTAACAAAATGAATCCAACAATGAATCACACAAAATCATTCACCATGATCAGGTGGTATTCCTTCCTGGGATGCAAAGGTGGTTCAATATTCACAAACCAATCAAGGAGATAGATCACATCAACAGGAGAAAGGATAAAAACCATATGATTATTTCAATATATGCAGAAAAAGCACTTGTCAAAGTACAACATCCATTCCTGATAAAAATCCTCAGCAAAGTAAGTTAGGAAAGAACATACCTCAACATAATAAAAGCCATAAATGAGAAACCCACAGCTAACATTATCTCAGTAGTAAAAAACTGAAAGTTTTCCACCAACATCAGGCACAGCACCAAGGAACTGGTATTAACTCTTCTTTAAATGTTCAGTAGAATTCATCTGTTAAGTTGTCCGATCCTGAGTTTGTGTTTGTTAGAATGTTTTTAGTTGCTGGTTCAATTTCGTTGATGGTAATCGGTCTGTTTAAATTTTCTATTTCTTCCTGCTTCAGTTTTGGTAGGTTGTATGTTTCTAGGAATTTATACATTTCTTCTCGGTGTCCAATTTGCTGGCATATAATATTTCATTATATTCTCTTGTAATTTTTGCATTTCTCCTCTTTCATTTCAGATTTTGTTCATATGAGAGTCCTCTATCTCTCTCCTTTGATAAGTCTGGCTAATAGTTGATCAGTTTTATTGATATTTTCAAAGAACAGCTCCTGGTTTCATTTTCTGTTCTATTTTTTGAAATTTCCATTTTGTTTATTTCTTTTCTGATCTTTAGTATTTCCTTCCTTTACTGGTTTTGGTTTTTGTCCATTTTCCATCTTTTTTAGATGTAAGGTTATGGTTTTTTATTTGAGATTTTTATTCTTGAGGTAGGCCTGCATTGCTATAAACTTCCCTCTTTAGAACAGCTTTTGCTGTATTCTAAAGATTTTGAACCTTTGTATTTTCATTTTCTTTTTTTTAAACTTATTTTTATATTTTAATTTTTAAAAATATTTTATTTATTTATTCATGAGAGACACACAGAGAGGCAGAGGGAGAAGCAGGCTCCATGCAGAGAGCCCAGTGTCGATTCGATCCTGGGACCGCAGGATCACACCCTGGGCTGACAGCGGCACTAAACCACTGAGCCACCTGGGCTGCCCTGAACCCATTTTTTTAACGTTTATTAAAAGCACTAGATGTTTACTCCTCTCCTCCCCACATTTTAAGTATGTGGTGTCATACTCTATGTTCTTTTGTATTGTGAATCAGTATACGTATTTTTATAGATATACTTAATTTTACTTTTCTTATACTTCTCTTACTCTTCCTTACGGTCTTTCCTACACACTCAAAGAGTCCTCTTCAACATTTCTTGTAAGGCTGAGTTACTGGTGATGAATTCATTTAACTTTTGTTTGTCTGGGAAACTCGTTCCTTTTCTGAATTGCCATCTTGCTGAATAGAATATTTTTAGTTGTAGGTTTTTTCTTTCAGCACTTTGAATATATCATGCCACTCTCTGTGTCCTACAAAGTGTATGCTGAAAAATCAGCTGATGAGCTTTATGAGATTTCCCTTGTATGGAACTGTTTTCATTTCTCTCACTACTTTTAAGATTTTCTCTTTACCACTGTATTTCCCATTTTAATTACTATGTGTCTTGGTGTGGATCTCCTTGGGTTGATATTGTTGAGGGTTCTTTGTACCTTCTGGATCTGGATGTCTGTTTCCTTCCCCAGACTCAGGAATTTTTCAGCTATTATTTCTTCAAATAAATTTTTGCCCCCTTTTCTCTCTCTTTTCCTTTGAGATCCCTATAATGCATAATGTTATTATATTTGACCACATCAGTGAGTTCCCTTAACCTATTCTCATTTTTTATTACTCTTTTTTTCCTCTCCTGTTCAGTTTGATTGCTTTCCATTGCTTTGTCCTCCAGATAACTGATCTGTTCTTCTGCTTCCTTTGGTCTACTATTTATTACCTCTAGTGTATTTTTAGTTTCAGCTATTAAGTTATTCATTTATGGTTCTTCTTTTGTTTTTGTTTTTTTTTTTAAGATTTTTATTTACTTATTCATTAGAGACACAGAGAGAGAGGCAGAGACTTCGGCAGAGGGAGAAGCAGGCTCTATGCAGGGAGCCTGATGTGGGACTTGATCATGGGTCTCCAGGATCACACCCTGGGCTGAAGGCGGCACTAAACCGCTGAGCCACCTGGGCTGCCCAATTTATGGTTCTTCTTAATGTTTTCTATCACTTTTTTTTGGGGGGGGGGGCCTGAGGTTGAGACCCTGTTCTCTTTCCTCAAGTCCTGTGACTATCTTTCTGATCATTACTTTAAATTCTCTATCAGGCATCTTATCTCTCCATTTTTTTAAAGCTTTCTTTCCATGATTTTCATGTTCTTTCATGAAAGTGACATATTTTTCTGTCTCCTCATTTTGTCTAATTCTCTGTATCTGTTTCTGTGTGTTGGAAAAGTCAACTATGTCTTCTGCTCTTGAAGGTAGTGACCTTGTGAAGAAGAAGGGGTCTATAATGACTCTCTTTGCCTGTTGTGAGCAGGGTGTAGTCCCTGTGTTGCTGGTGGATCAGTCTGGGGCCACCTTGAAGTTGAGTTGGTTCATACCAGGCTTTTGCCAGAGCTGTAATTCCACCCAACTGTAAGGTACTCTCCCTGTTTTGTCCCCCAAGAAGCTTTTGTTGGTAGGCAAGCCCGCAGTCAGACTAGTTGTCGGCCCCGAGCCCACTGCTGAGCCTGTAGTTGAACTGGTGTGTATGGTTATTTTCCCTCTCCTGGTCACACTAGCCCCTTTGGAGTGATGCTGGCCCCTGGGGTCTCCTTGCACACTGCCAGGATCGTGACACCGTTTTGAATGGACTCCCTCTGCAGAACATGGAAGGGTGCACGGTGATAAGCCGGGTTTGCTCAGTTCTGCTGTGGGAGGAGACCTGAGCCACTTTGGAAAACTCTTGTTGAGAGCAGGTTGGTGGTCAGTCTTTACTGAGCCTTAGATAGTTTACGGATAGTCATATTTCAGTCAGTACCCATGTGAAATTTGGACAACGAGACACTCTTAAATCTGCAGCTAATTGCCTCTCCACGTGGCTTGCTCTTCAGTGTGCTGTGAGTTTAAGAAACATTGGCGTTCCCGAATTCTCCTGTCTCTTTGACTCCAGCAGACTAAGGCTCTGTTTGACTCCCCCCACACACCGCCCCCCGCATTTTAGGCAGCAAGCTGAGGCAGTCTTAGGGCTTATCTTTGTAGTTTCTTTTTAATTTTTTTTTTCCTTTCCTCTGTTGTGTGCTCTTCAGTTTTTGAAAACCATTGTTTAATGCGGGTTCTTTTTTCCCCCCTGTGTTTTAGTTGTGTATGTTGGGAGGGTTTATATGGTCTCTATTATTCCGTCGTGGCTGGAAACAAATTTTTCCCTTTCATTTTTGATCTGTAGTTAACTGTTCTAAAAGATTGGGCTACTTTCTCTATTGTTGATTTTAAAATTTTTAAATAGTTATACATTAATTTTAAATTCCTTATACTATTTATAGAAACTTAAATGTTCATATTGCTTCAGATAGAGTAAACAATATATCTAGAAATAGAGTGTATTTAGGATTACCCATTTATCAGTTCTTAGTTCTTAGTATGTTTCTCATTTTGATACAATTTTTTGAAAATAGGAAGATTTTACTATTTTACTAACAAATTTGTTTTTAACATCTCAAAGGTAGTATAAGTGTTTGGAAGTTTATCTGGTAATATATATTAATCAAAATGATGTTAATATTTACATCATTTTTGTATGCTGTTCTCTGGATGAGATACTCCTACAAAGTGCATGGAGAGTAAGTATCTCATCCAATGAGCAACATACAACAGTGTTGTAAAAACGTACTCATTTCCCAGCCTGTGTCCTTTTATCCACTTTTGTTATACAGACATTTCAAATTTAGATATTCTTTCCCATGAGTTCTATTTTTGTCTGAAGAAGTTAATATTTATCTGAGGGTCAAGAACATATTATCTTCCTTCTAAGATTTTTAAAGGTTTTTTTTGACACACCTTTTCTTGTAATTTTTAGGATAAATAATAGCATATTTGTTTTTTCTTTCTAACTTACATTAGCAAGATAAATATTGCCCACTAATTTCTTTGTTGGGATATTTCAATTGAGTTTTTAAAGATGTCTTAAATGCTTAGATTAATTGTGCTAAATATGATTTTTTTTCTTTCTCAGATAAAAAATCATTTTTCAGTCCCACTTTCTGTTTATGAAGGGGACATTTTGTTGGGAACGGCCTCACCTGGAAATGAATTCAACATACCATTAACATCTTACCGGTGATTTTTTTTTTTTTTGTCTTTTTACTTTAAGGTGTCTTGTAGAATTTTTAGTTTCTGATTTTGTAGGGCTACTTGTCTTTAAGTGATCAAAGTTTAATAAAATTTTTTCTATTAATAACTTGTCTAACTTATTTAAGTTTCAGGGTACTTGAAGGTTTGGGTTTTTTAAAAAAAATATTTGATGCAATGTATTTAACTTATACTGTATAAATTATTTATGCTTTTACTAGTAAATACAGTTATTACATGCTTATAGTATAGCCATTATAGCCATAATAATTTATACATGATTTTTAGAAAATGTTGAATTGAGCATGATTGGTAGCATTTGGATTTATATACAACTATTATGAAATCATTTTCATTTTTCAAAGGTTTTACAGTAGAGTTTTTTAAATCCCTTTAGAAAACATTTTATCTTTTTATCTGCATATTAATTGTTCAGTGATAGATTATATTGCAAATAGTGACATATAGTACATCGATCTTAAATATTAAAAATTAGATTGAACTTGATAAAAAATCTTATATGTAAAATTCTTACAAGATACTAATGAGCGGCTAGTCTTTAAAACTATAGGATTAATATCACAACAAGTATTCTGATATTTATTTTTTTATATTCTGGATATTTAATCAGGAATTGAAAATAATCTCGGGGATATTGAACTCTACTGGAAAATATTATCTCCCTGGGGATAAGCACTGTAGTTTGTCTAAGTACCATTTCAGAACACACACTAGCCCCGTGCCTAGACCTTTGCTGTGGGAACAGTGCTGAAATACCCTCTGTGTCTCTTCTGATCTATGTCCAGAGTTTATGATTGGCTTCCCGATGCTTACAGAGTCTGGGCACATAATTTTTAGTTAGGATATCTGCTAATTCCTTCTAATCCTAATGAGTGTTTTATTGCTTAGTTCAAACTTGCTAAGAGAAAGAATTTTGTTTTTCAGAGAATAACAAAGTAGTTGTTTATTAATATCTGATCTTATTCTAGGAAAGATTTTGGGTGGGTTACAAGATTAGATTAAAGATAGCATGTGGGATATGTTTAAAAATTTCTGTGAAGTTTATACTTCATCCTATTTTATTTTTTTAAAAAAATATTTATTCATTCATGAGAGACACAGAGAGAGAGGCAGAGAGAGAAGTAGGCTCCATGCTGGGAACCCGATGTGGGACTCGATACCAGGTCTCCAGGATGACACCCTAGGCTGACGGCGGCGCTAAACCGCTGAGCACCCCGGGCTGCCCTATACTTCGTCCTGGAATGAGAAAAGTTAATGGCATTCTGCTTTATTTTTAATAAATTATTGCTATCTATTTTATGACTCTGTCCATAGAAGAGAAAATTTAGGCCATTAGAGTATCTTTACACTTTCTTATTCAAGGCTAAATATTAATTTGTCAACTAGAAATTAATTAATTTTAATTAGAATTATTAGTGATGAACCAGCTTGTATTTCACATTAGATATGTTTCTAATCCAATTCTTAGATATAGGTACCCTTACATTTAAGGTATGAGATCTTAAATTAAGAAATGACTACCTTTCCCTGAAGAACTTAAATATACTGATTTTTATGTTTAATTCATTTAACAAATATTTGTCAGGTGTTTTGCTGTGTGTAAGGCACTACTGTGGAATACCAAGATGAGTTGGGCATGGGTGACCTTTGAGAGATTGATACATTATGTAAATATGAGATTGATACATTCCATGAATACAGTAGGAAGAAAACAGTGGGTTGTAGGGAGTTACAGAAAGGTAGTTGCAGAAAACCACGAAAACAAAGAAGGTATAACGATGGACTCCTGGGTGAGATACATGAATTAAAGGTCAAATATAATGAATAATGAAGTGCAGATTAGCAGAGAAGGGCAATCTTAAGTGGAAGGAAAGTATGAGACCTGAAAGCACAGGGTTTGTATGAGTCTATTAAGAATAGTTGGGGGATGATTGGAGTGTGCATCTGTAATATATAACATTTGAAACATAGTTTAAGTTCACATTGAGGAACTTGCTCCCTCCTTTTCTTGCCCTCATTTATGTTAATTTTATCTTTGTCTTTAATATCATCTTTTTCTTTGTTCTTCTCAGAACATTTGATGTCCTGTTTTAAAACCTTTCATTCCATCAGCTCTTCTCATACAGAACCTCTTGCCATTGATCATCTTTCTCTCACATTTTCTTCCTGTTAATTTCTTAAACTTTCCTTTAACCTTGCATATTTCTCTAATTCAGGTCTTCTGTTCAAAATAAAGCTTTTTTGGCAAAATTGTTACCTCTACAAAATGCTCTGCAACCGTCTAGAAAGATTTCACACTTTCACACACTCAGGCGCCATGCACATGTTTTTTTGTATCTATCACAATGCACAAGTTCTAACATTACATTTCCCATCTGATTGAGATATCTGTAAGAGTAAAGAATGACTTACTCATTTGTTCATTTCCAGTTTTACCTTCTCATTGATAAATAATGGGTCCAGTCAAGGTTTTGATAATCTGGATGAGTTTATTGGCATTAGTTTAATTTAGAGAAAATCAAGTTTTTTAAGTATTAAAAGAATGAAAAAGAGAATGAAAATTACAGAGAGAATGTAGAAACGAAATAGGTTAAATCTGATAACTGATTTAATAGATGATTAGACTTATGTGTATGTCAAGGGAGATGGAAAAGTCCTATTTTTTTTATAGTCCACAGTGCTAATATAGTTGGAAGTCTCTGAAAAGGGACACACAGAGAAGTCCAAACCATTTTGGAGTTCAGGTTTGGAGTTTAGTCTATCAAATTAAGTCACCATCACACATCATTATAGAAGTGTGTAGTGAATATTTTAGGACTAGGGCTTAGGACAAAATCTGTACTGGAGCTGATATTGATAGTTGTTCATTTGCAAGAGACAGTGTCACAATTATAGGCAATTGATTTTACAAGTATAAAAATATTTAAGTGTTTATATTTGGACAAGTTAGATTTGAAAAATGATTAAACCTAAAATATAATTGAAATAGTAAACAGAGTGTGTGATATTTAAATATAAGAATTAATCATACATGATTTTATCACTGTCTTCTTGCAACAACTTCTGCAACTATGCTCAGTGTTTAAGCAATAATCTATTGAAAGCTTTTGTTTGATTAACATTGAAAAGCTGATGGTTATTTGTTTTTCAATAGAAATGTGTTTTTAGTTTCTGAATTCAGTTATGCCATGTACTTCTTATTAGCACCACATTTTCAGGAAAGCCAGTATTTTTAAGTTAAATGTGCAAATCAACAAATATTGTATATGTTTGCTTTGCATATAGGATCTATTAGATTATATATTTTCTGTAGGAAACCAGGTATTGTGAACTTTATGATAGTAAGTTTCTAAGAAAAATGTTCTCCTAAGAACCAAATAACTTGATTAGTTTCTAGAAAATTAAGATATGACAATATCTATTTACCAGTCTGTCTTCACTATCTCTGAGAAGAAACTATAAAAAATTTATTACAAAAGCAGGGAGTGATGTAATTTTATTGTTCCAAAATAGTAATCATTTATGTTTCCTTTTAAAGCAAAAGCATATTGTTTCACCCTTTACCACAGATCACCCCTTTCTCTGAGGCCAGAAGATGAGGACTATCAAGCATGTGAAAGAATTGACTTTGAAGAAATTATAAAAAATGATGGCACTTTTCTAAAAAAGAAATGTAGATCTATAAATGCTGCTAAAAAACCATTTATCATTAATGTTGTCCCAGAAAAAGATAATTTGGCTTCTCTGTCCGTGTATTCAGAAGATGGTTGGGATTTACCATACATAATGCATTTGTGGCCACCTATCCTGCTTCGAAATCTTCTTCCTTACAAAATTGCTTACTATATAGAGGTATTCTTTAATTTTTTTTAATGCCTTCCTGTCTTTGATTTTATAGTTTTGGTTATTTAAAGTTATGAGCAATAAAGCAACGTCTTAATGTTACCATAAAAATGATAATACTGGTGAGTGGGTAGTCTAGATGTTTTTCAAAAAGAAAAAAAAATACATATTTTCCACTGATTTACCATAGAAATCTGGCTATTAAATTGAATATAAGTTACATGCACAAAGGTGATAATGCCATTTTGAAAATCATTTATGAAAATGATATATATATTTGTTTTGTTTTTTTTTTTTGTTTTTTTTTTGTCGTGTATATTTTTTATTGGAGTTTGTTTTGCCAACATACAGCATATCACCCAGTGCTTATCCCATCAAGTGTCCCCCTCAGTGCCCATCACCCAGTCACCCCCACCCCCCACCCACCTCCCTTTCCACTACCCTTTCCACTACCCCTTGTTCGTTTCCCAGAGTTGGGAATCTCTCATGTTCTGTCTCCCTCTCTGATATTTACCACTCATTTTCTCTCCTTTTCCCTTTAATCCCTTACATATTTTTTATATTCCCCATATGAGTGAAACCCTATAATGTAATATTTCTATTAGAAAATAGAGCTAATAAAAATTGCCTATAATTACATCATCTGAAAGTTGCATGTCAAATGAAGATAGCATCTCAGGTTTAGAATACAAGCATACCTCACTTCATCATACTTCTCAGAGAAACTGTGTTTTACAGATCTAAGGTTTGTGAAAATCCTATGTCAAGCAAGTCTGCCAGCATCATTTTTCCAACAATATTTGCTCACTTCATGTTTTTCTATCATATTTTAGTAATTCTCACAGCATTTCAAATTTTTCATTCTTAATTGTTATGATCTGTGATCAGTGATTATGACTTGCTGAAAGCTCAGAGGATGATTAACATTATTAGCAATAAGTATTAAGGTATTTACATTGATTTCTAGATGTAATGCTATTGCATACTTATTAGACTACAGTGTAGTATAAACTTGACTTTTATATGCATTGGGAAACCAAGAAATTTATCTGACTTACTTTATTGCAATATTTGGTTTACTGTTGTAGTCTGGAACTGAACCCGCCGTAGTATCTCTGAGATATGCCTGTATATATTTTTAAAATTATTTCCATGAATGTACATCTCATTTATTATATATTTAAAAGATGGACACTAGCTTTTGAAACAAGTATGAAAATTAGTCTTAAAATAATATTCAAATACTAGACTTAAATAGGTGGAGAAAACACTCTTATATTATTCTCTAGTTTTTGAAAAAAGATTTTAATGCCCTATAAAAATACTTTTTCTTTTTTAATACTTTTTAACAGATACCATCTCATTCCTTCCTTTTGCTATAACAGGGATCTTTTTATCCTAAGATTCTAAGTAGACCTTGCATTTGCCATGCTTGTCAAATATAAAAAAGGAGTTCCTCATTTTAGTCTATTAATTATTAGTTTTTATTGTCTATTAATAATTCAGATTTACTATATGTTTAAACTTGTCTGATAAATTGTGGGGGCGGGAGTTAACATATCTGTGGTTTAAGTTATCAATTTTCTATACATTTGGCAGATACCATAGTGGCTAACAATTTAAACTTTGCTAGCAGACAGATTTGAGATTGAATCCTAGCTCTATCATTTACTAGCTTTATATTTTCAAGCAAGTTGTATCATCTTTTTAAATAATTTGTCCTAGTCTATAAAATAGGGAGAGTAATGAAACTTGTATGATTGGGATATGGGAAACTTAAATGAGGTAATACCTGTAAAGGACTTAGCATAGTGCCTCACAGGCACATGGTTGCCATTTATTTAACCTCCCTCACATCACCACCAACCACTACTATTCTTATTTTGTGGAATATTAATTATTTTCAATTAATAATTTATATAATATTTGCTTTAAGTAATTTAAAATCTTAAGAGCTTCCTGTGTTCTAAAAACAGGAAGGAATCAGGCTAGAGATAATGGAAAAACTGGGGATGTATCTATACATGTCCCGTTCTTACAGAACTTTTGATACTTTTAGAAATCACATTCTATTTGCTGGTTTCTGAAGGATATAATAAATTTTTAGGAAGACCGTTTAGCCATGATATTGAGAGAGGATTATAAGGGACAAGAGCAGTTAGGAGACTCTTAAAGTAAGAGGTCACAGTGACATGAGCTATTGAGGGTAATGAAAGTGTGGGCAGAGATAAATGAACAGCTTTGAGACATGTAAGATGCAGTATCAATAGTGATTGGAAATGGGTGATGAGGGATTGTTAAAAAACAATAGGAATTAGTAGGGATTGCTTATTTTGGATTACTGTCATTTTTTCATCTTGTAGTTTTCAAAACTAAAATCACTAGTGGATAATATTTTTAAAAATATTTTACTAATTATAGTGTTTTATTCCATCATAGTTTTACTTTGTTATTTAATTTTATCCTCACAATAATCCTCTGAAGTAGATCATTTGTACCATTTTACAAATATGATTCAAATCTCAAATAATTTATAGTTTACACAGCTGGCAGAGTTAGAGCACAAATATAAGTCTTCTGTCTTGCTCTGATAGAGGTGTGTCAAAAGCCTTAATGTGTATGACATCTGGAATCATTATATAGAATTTTTTGGCATATTATTCTGACATGTTTAAAATTTTACTGTATTTTTTTTATTACAGGGCACTGAACATAAAGTTTATACTCTAAATGAAGGACATTCAGCCCATATTTGTACTGTGCAGTTGGATAAAGCCAGACTACATTTAAAATTACTTGACTATCTTAATCATGATTGGAAAAGTGAATATCATATAAAACCTAATCAGCAAGATATTAGTTTCATCAATTTTACCTGTGTTACAGAAATAGAAAAGACTGATTTAGATATTGCTATCCATGTGACTTACAATACTGGCCAGACAGTTGTGGCATTTCATAGTCCTTACTGGATGGTCAATAAAACTGGTCGAATGTTACAGTATAAAGCAGATGGAATTCATCGAAAGCATCCACCTAATTATAAAAAGCCAGTTCTCTTTTCTTTTCAACCAAAGCACTTTTTTAATAATAATAAGGTATGTAAGGTATTAAAACTTTCGTTCTTCTTTAGCTATTTTTCATTCCTTTTAGTTTCTAGAGTTTTGAAGAATATTATGAAACATAACATTTAAATATTTGAAGTTTTAAAAGATTAGAACTTAGTATGGGAAAATGTTTAGTGCATTAATATAATATTTGTATTAAAAATGCAAAAAAATTTATCAATTGAAGGAGGAATTTTTAAAGGTACCTAAATTGTAATGTATTCGGAATATTTTTTCCTAGGTTCAGCTGATGGTAACTGATAGTGAATTGTCAGATCAGTTTTCGATTGATACTGTTGGTAGTCATGGAGCTGTTAAATGTAAAGGTCTGAAAATGGACTATCAAGTGAGTTCATTCTTTGCTTGTGGAGAAAGTTCTACTTAAAGTGTGTGTACTAAATTTTTATAAGGATGTTGTAATAATGTAAGAGTTTTTGAAATGCTGATTTTTTTCCCTTTAGGTTGGTGTCACTATAGACCTCAGCAGTTTTAACATTACCAGGATTGTGACATTTACCCCTTTTTATATGATAGAAAACAAAAGCAAGTATCATATATCAGTAACTGAACAGGGAAATGATAAGTGGCTCTCTCTTGATTTGGAGCAGGTGGGTAGATACATTTCCAAAATATACCTCTTTGGATTTTCATTTTTCCTTGAACTTAGATACCTGAAACCACTATGTAGGTTTTTAATTGCCTACCTATACCCTGTTTTGTTTGTACCAGGCTCTAGATATTTAATTTTTAAAAACCAAACCTTGTCATTTAGGAATGCATTGCTTGATAAGGGAAGTAGATATTTAACAGCTAGTAACCAACAGTGTAAACACAGCAATAGAAGACTAGATAAGGTATGAATGCAGGAAAGAGTAGGAAATGATTTACTGTTTCCACAAAGCTGTTAGGAATGTTTTCGTGGAGTAAGTTAAGCCAGTTGTTTTAAGAAGATGGTAATGACTTAGGAATGAAATTTTGATTCTATTCCATCGTTAGCTATCAGACAACTGGGTAAAAGCTTTCTAAAGGAATGCCTGAGGTTACTGGAATATTTAATTTTTGAAGAAATTTTATTCTAAATATGTTAAGATTATAAGAGAAGTGTTTGCTATTTATAGTCACTGTTCTTTCTAGCTTTTAAACCATCTTGCTGGTATCATTCTTCTTGACATTCTTTAAATTTTCCTTCAGAGCTCATTTTGGAGGGAAATACTGTCTGTGTTAATCCATAAAAGTTTTTTTAATCTATCTTTTATAATTTCTCTTGCTAACCTGTTCTATTTTCCCCCAACATTTGTTGATTTTACTCCACTCCTTTATGGCTCCCACTTTAAAAATTCTTAAAAATTCTGCTATCATTCCTTAGAAGTCATTTTTCTTCCTAATTGCCTCATAATCTTTATCTTTTTTTTTCTTTTTTACTGTTGTTTTTAATCTTTGTCTTTGATATTCTGTAGTCATACTACTGTCTACATGTGGGTTCTTTTTATATATCCTGCTTTGAGATTTGTGGATCGATCTATTTCATACTTGCTGTATAATTTGTAACTGTGTCTCTTTAAATATTGCCTCTCCTTCATTGTTCCATTTGCTGCTTCTTGACCTTTAATCAGACAGTCTAGACCTCCATATTCTATCTTCCATATCTCTTAACATTTTTTGTTTTTAGTATTTTCCATCTATTTAATTCTCTTTGCTGCATTCTAGATAAATTCTACACCTGTATCTTTAATAAATTTTCACTTTTACTCTAAGTTGCTATTTAAGACTTTAGTTGAGTTTTCATTTGAATAATTATTTTCAGAAGTTCTATCTTTTTTGAAGTCTGCCTATTCATTCATTAATGAGTATTTGTATGTATTCTTTATGTGCCTTTTGATATACACCTGTTAACAGAACCGCAAGTCCCTGTGCTTGTGTAGTTTACAGTTCATTGGGGGAGGGGTGTAGAAACATTAATAGTATCATAATCAATTAGTAAAATATATAATATGTTTAAACGTGAAAAGTCTAATCAGGGAAATGCAAATAAGACAGGTATTAAGTATTAAAAGTTCTAGGAAGCACAGAGTAAGCTGTACTTTTATATAAAACTTGTAGGAAATGTGGGAGGTAGCAGTTGCCAAGAGCTCAGCTGAGCTGCCATGTGTTGGAGTAGCTGATGAGGACAACAGGTCAAAATGAAAGTAACAGTCGGGCCTTCGGTCACTAACTGGCATAGTATAAGCAAGAGGCTAAACTGGAGAAAGCGTCAGCTCTCCCTCCACCCACTCTATCCCTGCCCTGTACCAATTTCCCTACAGAAGAGCATTGGTCAGGGATCAGGTGGATCAGCACAGACTTAGAGATTGTGTCACTGTCCAGGGAGCCTTGAACAAAAGATTCATCCAGTTTTAGTGACCTAGA
Source organism: Canis lupus dingo (assembly GCF_003254725.2). Taxonomy (NCBI): domain Eukaryota; kingdom Metazoa; phylum Chordata; class Mammalia; order Carnivora; family Canidae; genus Canis; species Canis lupus. The sequence continues at coordinate 81,369,658 of NC_064243.1, read as the reverse complement.
GGATGAACAATGACCAAGGGGAAGAGCTAGGAGTAGAAAAGTACTGAATACTGAGAGGAGAAGAAAAGCATCTTCAAGGTTCTCTCTCTCCTCTATAAAGAGGATCAGCCAGGGTAGATGCCTTGAAGTGGAAAGATTTTGGCATGTTTGTGGGATAGCAAAAGAGGCCAGTATTACTAAAGAGGGGAAAGTAGTGGAGAACAGGACATGTAGAACTTTGGGAGCCATTGCAAAGATTTTAGCTTTTGCTCAGCATGAAGTGAAGACCTATCAGACGGTTTTGAACAGTGATTAGTAAGCTCTCAATAAATAATTATTGACTGAATATATAATTTATCTTTGCAGATATTCCACATCTGCTTATTAGATCTAGGATTCTTGGTTGGTTGGATATAGAGCTCTCTGTATCTAGCCAGCCAGATGCTAAGATTACCAACCCTAGCTTTGTTTTGCTTTAGAGATTTTCTAGGTGTATCTTCCTCCATACTTAGAGCAGCTCTATGTCTTGATTTTATATGTCTATTGCAGATAACATTGATGGGTCTTGGCTTTTTAAAAACCTAACTTATAGCCTCTGTCTTTGAACAGTTTATATTTACATTAAGTGCAATTGCAACTGCATAACAACTTATTTTTTATTTTACTTTCTCTGTTTCTTATTTTCAATTTCAGCTTTTCTTTAGATAAAATTTCTTTGCTAGTTTAGAACTTTTACATTTTAATTTGTAGTAGTCAATCTTAAGAGGTGTACTCGCAGTTATTGCTCCTGTTGATTGGTTAAACTACCTAGATGTCTGCCTACTACAAAAGACAAGTATGTTAGCACTTTCTCTAGTCAAGATTTTGAGCACATGACTCTTTAAAATGATATAGTGGGTATCTAAGCATATATCATACATTTTTAAGTAAGCCAAGGCTACCAGGGAAGAACAGGCTTGGGAAAATTTAGAAAGCACATTGTTTTTAGTCTTCTCAGTTCCTCGTGGGAAGTATAACACTTCAGTTAGTATTGCTGTCTTCTAACTCTCCCACAGAAGTTCTGCTAGGTTTCAAGAAGCCCTGAGTTCAGAGCATTTCTAAGTTTCTTTTATTTATTTATTTATTTATTTATTTATTTATTTATTTATTTATTTATTTATTTATTTATTTTTTATTGGTGTTCAATTTACTAACATACAGAATAACCCCCAGTGCCCGTCACCCATTCACTCCCACCCCCCGCCCTCCTCCCCTTCTACCACCCCTAGTTTGTTTCCCAGAGTTAGCAGTCTTTACGTTCTGTCTCCCTTTCTGATATTTCCCACACATTTCTTCTCCCTTCCCTTATATTCCCTTTCACTATTATTTATATTCCCCAAATGAATGAGAACATATAATGTTTGTCCTTCTCCGACTGGCTTACTTCACTCAGCATAATACCTTGCAGCATTTCTAAGTTTCTTATGGCCTTAACCGTGTCTCATAACTAGTTCCATTGTTACCACTTAAGGTCAGATAAGGCTGGTATTAACAAGCTAAAGCACTTGGCTTTAACATCCAAGTTCCTCCCACATTGCTCCAGGCCACATCCTGGTGATGAGTGTCACACATGAACAGTGTCACTGAAGTCTGTGAAGTCATCAGTCTGGTTGGGACCTGTTGCGGTAAGACAGGTGTATGGAACAGTTTACAGACAGCTTCTCCTTTCCTCTTCTCTTAGCTCTTTGTTTCTGTTTCTGTTGTCTGGACTTCTCCTTTGGTGCACTGCCTGCCTCTTGATTTATTAGTTTGGATTCCAGATCGCCGATGTCCATGTTGTTCCTTAAGTTTTTTTTATTATTTTTTTATTTTTTTATTTATTTTTTGTTCCTTATGGTTTTGAGCTGATTTTCTACTCTGAACTTTAGGTATTTCTTTTACTTTTTTTTTTTTTTTTTTTTTTACACTTTTATTGAACTTGGATTCATACATGACCTGATTCAACATTTGCATGTACTTTGTTGTTTAATTACCAAATGATACCCACAACCTGATGATGAGTTTTAGGAATTGAATATACCCTTGTTTCAAACCAACACTTGCTTCTCAGCTGTTTTCTCATGCTGATTTTTCAGCCCTCCTCTAGATCTCTGGACCACAAGGAAGTCTCTTCTCCAGCATTCCACTTACCACAGCTCCTCAACTTCCCACCCATCACTGCTTGTATTCGCACTGTCCACAGGTGGTGTCCTGTCTCTAAGTAGGCAGTTCATAGCTCTTCATAGCCAAGCAACCCAGTAACTAGAGCAGTGTTCAAAGAGATTTATTTTAAGTCTATCCTGGTGGGTTTATTAAAATGATAAAATCTTGATGATGAGATCTTTTTTAAAAAAAATAAATGTATGCAATATATGTTTTAGTGTATCCCCTTTTGGCCTGAGGATGCTTCTAATGCACTTCTTATTCAAGTTGAAAGACATCAAGGCCCTCCCAAAAAGATACATTTTAACAAGCAAGAGAATTGTATTTTATTGCGCCTGGATAATGAGGTGGGTGATCTGGTGCACGTGTGCGTGTGTGTGTGTGTGTGTGAGAGAGAGAGAGAGAGAGAGAGAGAGAGAGAGATATTAGAGAAGCTGTTATATACTTGTAATTTTGTTCATATCTTTGATTTTTTTCCCTTTCACCAAAAAGGAACAAAAATTTTTTTTGTAAGGGGGAAAAAGTCCTAAAACGAAGCAGAGACATAAAACAATTTAATTGTTAAACAGAAAGCTAGAGTGTGTGAATACTAGAATATACCACATCTGAAATTAGACTCATCTGTATATTCTAATTGAGATTCATGATTTTCTGGATACGCAGTAGAAAATCCTGACTTGCTTTCTTAATCATCAAAAAATATATTAAGTTATGAACAGTCTTATTAAGTGTTGTTAGTTAATATTCTTTGGAAAATGATCACATAAGAGAATATTTTTCGGGCAGCCTGGGTGGCTCAGCGGTTTAGTGCTGCCTTCAGCCCAGAGCCTGATCCTGGAGACCGGGGATCGAGCCCCACGTTGGACTCCCTGCATGGAGCCTGCTTCTCCCTCTGCTTGTGTCTCTGCTTCTTTTTCTCTCTCCCTCTCTTGTTTCTCATGAATAAATAAATAAATTTTTTAAAAAAGAATATTTTTCTTTCTTTCTTTTTCCTAGCTTGGAGGTATTATAGCAGAAGTTAATTTGGCTGAACATTCTACAGTTATTACATTTTCAGATTATCATGATGGAGCAGCTACATTCCTATTAATAAATCACACCAAGAGTGACATTGTTCAGTACAATCAAAGGTAAGAATATTATCACAAATATGGTGTGCCCCTGATTTTAGCTGAGTCTAGGTGATGAGACACTGACTTTATGATTATTTCTTAAGAATAACTATTATAAATAAATAAATAAATAAATAAATAAATAAATAAATAAATAAAGATTATTTCTTAAGAATAACACTGATGCGGAGTGCATGGGTGGCTCAACTGGTTAAGTGTCTTACTTTGGCTCAGGTCATGATCTCAGGATCCTGAGATCCAGCCCCTTGTCTGGGCTCTGCACTCAGCAGGGAGTCTGCTTCTCTCTCTCCCTCTGATCCTCCCCCCCCTCCCATGCTTACTCAAGAGTTCATGCAGTCTCTCTCTTAAATAAATAAAACACTCTCTCTGTCTATGTGTATATATATATGTATGTAAGTATGTATGTATATATACCCACACATATATATTCTGATAATACATATATAACTGATAACAACATTAAAGCTATATAAAACAATATCCTCATTTTTTAAAAACAGATACACTGAAATATGTAAGTATAAAACTGACATTAATATCTGTAGTTTACTTTTTAAAAATTTGATGTAACTGATGTAACCTTGTATTTCGGGAATACATTGTAGTGATTCAATATTTGTATATATTGCACACTGATCACACAATAAGTCTAATTAACATCCATCACCATGTATAGTTTCTTGTGATTATAACTAAAATTTACTCTTTCCTCCACTTTCAAACATAATATATAAATATTATGTTTATACTAAATACTAATTATACTTTGTAGTATACTTCTATATTAGTTTATACTAATATTAGTTATACATAGTATACTAATTATAGTATACTTATTAGTATAGTGTATATATAGTATAGTATACATAAGTATATACTAATTAGTATATACTAATATACTAATAAGTATATTAGTTTATACTAATACATAAATATATGTTTATAGTAAAATATAGTATTAGCTATAGCCATCATGATGCTGTACATTACAACCCCATGATTATTGTATAACTGGAAGTTTATACCTTTTGACCCCATTGTCCACTTCATCTATCCCCATCTCTAACAACCACCACTCTCTCTTTTTTTTTAAATCTATGTGTTTGGATTTTGTGTGTGTGTGTGTGTGTGTGTGTGTGTTTGGCTTTTTAGATCTCTCTCATAAATACATACATATCATACAGAGTTAGTCTTTTTTTGTCTAATTTCACTTAGCTTAATGCCCTTGAGGTCCATCCATGTTGTCCCAAATGGCAAGATTTCATTGTTCTTTATGAATGAATAATAATTATGCTATGTACACATCACATTTTCATTATCCATTCATATTATCCATCCATTTGATGGGCACATATGTTGTTTTCATGTTGTGGCTTTTGTAAATACTGCTCTAGTGACATGAGGGTTCAGATTTCTTTTTGAGTTAGTGTTTTTATTTCACTACCTCAATCTACGCACACAGTTTTCAGTTGTACCTTTGCATGACCAAAGCATTTTTCACATTGTGTTGTCATTGTCTTGTGAGTTTAAGGCTGTATATATGTATAGTTAACATTATATGAACATTATAGTTTTATTTTCTTTTTCATTGCCTATCTAAGATAAATTTGAGATGAATTTTCTTTTAAGAAATATTCTGCAGTGATCTAAATAGATTAAAATTTACATGAATTAAGAGCATTTCTAAATATTTTTAAACTAATTTATCTGGTTTACATTTACAACTGATGGTTTTTTTTTTGTGGAATACACAATGCCTATAGGGCTGTTATCTCCCTGCTTTTCTTTCCTTGGCTTTGTTTTTGTTGTTAATATGATTGTTCATTGTCTCCTACAAATATAAATTATAGCTCTCAATTTTCTTAATTCCGTAGAAAAACTGTGAAAAGAAAACCATAATCCTGAAATCTCAATACTGTCACCATTTTGTTGCATTTCTCTTCACACTGTTTTACTGTTGCTGTCTATGTTTCTGAGTCTCTTGTTTTTAATAGCTATTGTGAACATGTAAATTTGCTTTAAAACAATTTTTAGTGAATGCTTTATATCCCATCATTTAGATGTGCTATGAATATTATTGAGATTTTTGGTTATTGTCTAATTTTATAATGTTAGAATCTGTTTCTTTTAATAAAGATCTTTAACCCATTTTTTTGTAGTCCTTCTGATAACTAAGATTTCTTCCTTTATTTTGGTAATATGGATTATTCTTTTCTAATGATGATTTGGAAAATTCTGTTTTTGTTGTAGATTGCTACTTTTTTGTTCATGAAGATTTTGGTGCATTTTAAATTTTGAGTGAAACAAAATCTGCTAATTGACCCATGGGGGATAAATGGAATATTTTCACATTTTCAGTTTCTCTTTCCAAATTCCCAGTTTCTTATGAATATAATTTGGAATTTTTGATTCATATTAATATAAAACAGTTTTTCAAAAATGTATTTATTTAAGGCTTTTTTTGGCATTTGACAACTCAGTTTCTCTGGTTTAGTTGCTTAATATTTTTATGTCCCAGTTTTACTTATTTAAGTAATGGCTGCACCTGATGTGGAGCTTGAACTCAAGACTCCAAGGTCAAAAGGATGAACTTCCAGGTGAGCCAGCCAGGTGCCCCACATGCCAATTCTTTAAATTTTCTTCTGAGTTCTTTCTGGCTTGGTTGGGAAAAACCTTTGAGTTAGGTTTTCAGTAAAGGTTTGTGGATATTATATTATGCTATTGCTTGTTTGAGAATGTCTTACCCTTGCAAATTAATGAATTTGACTTAAAATTTTAAGTCCTAAACTCTTTTTTCAAAATTGTATGGATACTGTTCCATTGTTTTCTGGCATTCAGTATTGTAGAAAAATGTGAGAGCAGTCTTATTTTTACTCCTTTGTGGGTAACTGTGATTTTCCTAGATGTTTACTGGCAGATTTCCCTATATTTCGGTAAAACTTAAAATTTTTACAAAGATATGTCTAGGATAATATTCTGTTTTCATTAGTTTTCTGTAATGCCCACATTGAACTTCTGGAGTCAGCTGCTGCTTCAGCTCAGAAAAGTTACATTCTGTTATTTCTTTGGTTTTGTAAGTTCTCCAATTTTTTGTTTTTCTGGGAATTATTTTGTAAGTTGATTGACTTTTTTAGATTTATATATCATGTCTTAAGATTTTTTAAAAGATAATTTAGCTGTCTTGTTTTTGCCAGAATAAGACTAATACTTAGGAAAGAGTTCCCAATTAAATTCTCTCAGATTTAGTATAGATAATAGTTGGAATAATTTCCTTCCATAATTCATTTGTATTAAAACAAAAGTTCACAAGTTTTAAAAACTTGAAACTCTTTATTTTGTGACAAATATTTCCCTTGAAATAGTCTCATTTTCTTAGAAAACCTCTTTTTCATTGTATAAGGAAAAAAAATTCAATCTAGTCTTAATCAGGACTGTTACAAGTCTCAACTAGTGGATTTAGGATTAAGTGTTATTTTAGATTCCTTATATATTCATATGCTTGTACTTAGTTTAATGTGTATTTTTACTGTTTATGGTAGTTCTCTCAGTGAAATAGAAGATTCCCTCCCTCCTGGAAAAGCAGTATTTTATACATGGGCTGATCCAATGGGCTCTAGAAAGCTGAAGTGGAGATGTGGAAAAAGCCATGGTGAAGTAACACAAAAGGATGTACGTATTGGGTTGAGTATTATGTTATTCTAAACATCCTTTTTTAAAGATATTATCTTTCAGTTTTGCTAGTTAAAAGGCCTGTTGTGTGCCTGAACTTCTAAACTGCCAAAGCTAGAATTTAGTGATTCATCACTTAAATTCAACATATAAGTGAAATCACATGGTATTTGTCTTTCTCTGACTTATTTTGCTAAGCCTAAGTCTCTAAGCAGTAGAAAGAGAAATCAATCCCATTTGTAATTGCATCAAAAACCATAAGATACTGAAGAATAAACCTAACCAAAGAAGTAAAAGATTGTACATCTTATGAAAGAAATTGAAGATGACACAAAGAAATGGAAAAACATGGAATCCCTGGGTGGCACAGCGGTTTGGCGCCTGCCTTTGGCCTGGGGCGCGATCCTGGAGACCCGGGATCGAGTCCCATGTCGGGCTCCCTGCGTGGAGCCTGCTTCTCCCTCTGCCTGTGTCTCTGCCTCTCTGTCTCTCTCTGTGTGGCTATCATGAATAAATAAATAAAATCTTTTAAAAAAAAAAAAAGGAAATGGAAAAACATTCTATGCTCAGAGATTAGAAGAACTAAATCTTATTTAAAAAACTGCCAAACATTTTAACTAAAAATTCAAATTCAAACTTTAACCAAAAATGTTTAAAAACAGAAAGGGTCCTGTTTTGTCTACATCATTATTCGCTGCTATTATGTTATAAAAGATACACTGGGGTTAGGTGCTTTCAGCATTTATCTCCGATACAGGGCACTGCCAGTCATTTTAGGACAGTGAGGCTTCTGTGAGGATCATTTAGGGACCAACTAAGGAATTTATTTTTTGAGTGGTTTGGTTTTTATAATGATAAAGTTATATATAAACATTTTCCAGTGACATTTTGAATGGCTTTCAGGAATTTTTATTAAGATGTTATTAGTTTTTCAGGACGGGACGCGTGGGTGGCTCAGCGATTAAGCGCCTGCCTTTGGCCAGGGGGTGATCCTGGAGTCCCAGGATCGAGTCCCACATTGGGCTCCCTGAATGGAGCCTGCCCCTCTCTCTCTCTCTCTCTCTCTCTCTCTCTCTCTCTGTGTCTCATAAATAAATAAAAAGCTTAAAAAAAAAAAAGGATTATTAGTCTTTCAAAATTCATCTTAATTTAACCCCTCTTCTAATTTTTTCTTTTCCTTACCACTGATTATTATTTCTTCTTACCAATAGACCGGTGGTTATCTCCCATTTTAGAGGGAAAACTGAACATTACATCACTAAGTGTGTTTTTATTGTGGGTTTGGCTTTGTTTAATTCTCTATCAAATTAAGGCAGTTATCTTCTAGTTTGTAAAAATATGTGTGTATGAAAAAATGAATGAATACTGAATTTTTATCATTTGTTAAGCTTTTAATTTTTTTCTCTATGAAAATGATTTGTGATATTTGGATTTCAACTTATTTGAGAGGATGATTTATGTGGTTTTATATAGTTTTATATATTAGACTAGTCTTGTGTTTCTGGAATTGACTTGCTAATATTTTCAGACTTTAGCCTGTATTCATGAGAGTAATGTCCGTACTAGAATTTGATATTTAAGGTTATGCTAACGTTTAAAACATGTTTGGAGATGCAATTTTCATATTTTCTTGAAGAGTGTATGTAAGATTCATATGTTTTCTTTCTTGAATGTTTGCCAGGTTTACCAGTGAAGCCAGGACATCTTAGCCTACAGTTGTTTTTGAAGGAAGATTTTAAATTATGAAATTCTGTTTTGTTAATATGTTAGGACAATTCAGTTTTCTATTTCTGCTTGTCATTTTGCTAAGAGGTTTCCCAAGAATGTGTTTATTTCATCTGATTTTTCTAATATGTTGATTAAAATTTTTTATCCTATCCATCTTTTTAATATTTATAGTGCTTCTCTTTTTCATTCTTGGTATAGTTTATTTGTGCCTTCATTTCTTTTCCCTTCATAAGTTTTACTTAAGATTTCCCAATTTAATTCTTACCTTTTTCTATCAGAAAACCATTGTTTTGCTCTTTTGATGATCTCTTTTATACATTTGTGTTCATTTTCGCCTATTTCTACTTTATATTATATTCTTTCATCTTTCCTTTCTCTAAATTCTTGAGATAGGGGCTCCTGGGTGGCTAAGTCAGTTGAGCATCTGCCTTTAGCTCAGGACATGATCTTAGGGTCCTGGAATCAAGCCCAACATCAGGCTACCTGCTCAACTGAGAGCCTGCTTCTCCTTCTGCCTGCCACTTACCCTGCTTGAGCTCTCTCTCTCTCAGATAAATATATAAAATCTTTTAAAAAAAATTATTGAGATAGATACTGTGTTAGTCTGCTTGGGCTGCCATGGCAAAATACTTTAGACTGAGTGGCTTAAATAACAAAAATTTATTTCTCAGTTTGAGAGCTGGAAGCCTGAGATCACAGTGCCAGCATGGTGAACCTGGGATGGACTCATCTTAACTTGCAGTTGATCACTTTCTCACTATGTCCTCACATGGTGGAGAGAGAAGGAGTGAGCTCTGTGATATCTCTCATCAGGATACCAGTCCTGTTGGATCAGATCTCTAGCCCCTCCTCTGTGGTGTCATTTAACTTTAACTACCTCCGTAAAGGTCCTATGTCCAGAAGAGTCACAGTGGAGGTTGGGATTTCAACATACAACTTGGGGCAAGTGAGGGAGTACAGTTGAGTTAATAGTAGACACTGAGATCAGTGGTTTTCAGTTTTTCACCACTTTTTATATCAGATCACTTCAAGTTACAGATTTCCCTCCAAAAACAGCATTAGTTTTATAGCACAAATTTGATATGTCTTATACTTACTATCCTTTAGTTCAAAGTATTTCTTAAATTTCATTTTTATTTATTTTTATATTCCACATATATTTTTTTGTTTTTCTATTTTATATATTTTTCTGTTTTGTGATTTGTTATTTATATTTTGATTTCATGGCTACTTAGGTCATTGCTTAATTTTCAAAAATGTGGATATTTTCTAATTGTGTTTCTTGATTTCTATCTTAATTCTACTGATTTGAAAAGAACATACTCAGATTCAGTCCTGAAATTTAATGAGATAGATTTTGTGGGCCAGCATGTAGTCATTTTGTGAATATTTCATGTATATTTGAAAAGGATATATATTCTGTAATTGTTGGTTACAATGTTCTGTATATGTCAGTTTGTTCAAATTTATTAATTACAGTGTTTAAATCTTCTAGCTCATTACGGGTTTTTTTTTTTTGTGTGTGTATTTGCTTGTACCATTGTATTTAAAAGTTACCATAGGTATATATGTTCATTTTTTGTTAATTTTGGCTTTTATGTTTTGAAACTATGATTAGGTTGATAAAATTTAGAATCGTTATATCTTCCTGGTAGGATGGTCACTTTAGCATTTAGTCATGTATCATTAGTATATAATTTTGCAATGCCCACCATTATATATTTTATAGATTTAAATATTTAGATTCTCAAAACTATCATAGATTACAGTTTGCGGCTGCCTACTCAGAAGGGTACAGGCCAGGTAACAGTATGCCAGCTGGGAGCATCAGACATTTTGCCCATCAGTTAAAGAACCATTCTCTTTGGTCACCTGTAATGAGAGCTTTGTAGTGATGGAACAAGGCTCACTTGGGTGTGTTATGAGCCCCTGTAACCTACAAATCCTATTCCTCATTGCACATATCTCTTGTAACAACCCATGAGCATAGCTTACTGGTGTTCTGCAGGATAGGTAGACATCATCACACTCAAAAGAAATCTGTAGCTTCTAATGCTACTACAGCATGCATTCTGTAAATTAGTACTGGTGCCATTTTTCCAATAATATGAGGACTTTAGAACTCTTACTCTGCCCCCTTTCATCTTACATACTGTTGTTGTGTGTCTTATTTCTAAATACATATTATATATATTATGTCTCATAAAAAGTATTGTTACTGCTTTCTGCAACTAACAGCGCATTTAAATTAACTCACGTTTTTCTTCTGTTTTTCATTCCAGCTTGTGTCTCCATGTTTCCATTTGTGTTAATTTTTCTTCTCTTCAGTATTTTTCTAATGCAAGTTGACAGCTGACAAATTCTTTCAGTTTCATTTGTCTAAAAATGTCTATATTTTGTAATTATTTTGTAATCTTAATTTGATCTGTATCTGCGGATTAGTATTTTTGAATATTTATATCATATAATGATAGTTAAACTTTATAAAGATAAATCTGAAATTTACTACAGAATATTAGAAAGACTTCAGAATTACTTGGAAATAGTTTTCTTATTTTTCAATGTAGTTTTAGTGCTGTGTATTTTTTTGAAAGTATTATAAATAGCTTAACTCCTCCTCAATACTGACTATATAGTAACCACTCCGCTTTTTAATTTCACTGCATTATAACATGAATGTTTACAATACAACATGTCCCACCCTCCCCCTACCATCTTGGAGGAGACACATTCCAGGACCCCTAGTAGATATTCAAAACCACGGATAGTACTAAATCCTATATAAACCCATGTGGTTTTTTTTATGCATACATATCTGTGATAAAGTTTAATTTAAAAATTTCACAGTGAGAGATCAACAGCAAATCTAACAATAAAATGGAGCAATTATTTACTGTAATAGAAGTCCTAGGAATGTGGTCTTTCTTAAAATCTCTTATACTCCATTTATCCTTATTCTGATGATGATGAGATGATAAAATGCATACATGATAAGATGAAGTGAGATGAAAGATGTAGGCACTGGGGAGATGATAAAATGCATACATGATAAGATGAAGTGAGATGAAAGATGTAGGCACTGGGATGTAGTATAAGACTACTATTGACCCTCTGGCTGTACGTTTAGGAGGAGGATCATCTGCTTCTGGAATATAGTTTACCACAAGTAGCTGAAACTGTGGAAAGCAAAACCAGAGAGAACTGGACTACTGTATATTAAAATTTGCTGTTAATCAGAATATTCACTAGAATACTGACTAGAAATTCATGGCTGTTATTAGAATTTGCTGTTATTTATTTTGTTGAACTTCAAGACCCTGATATTAACACAGTGCTTATAAATCAGGGCTTCCTGCAGAATTAACCATGTGGTGAATATCTGTGCTTTGTAGAGCATGCAGCGGAAGTGTCAGTTATTTTTTATTCTATTTAATTCCGCTTTGTAAGGAAATACAAATTTCTTACTGAATAATTTTGAATATATAACACATTGATTAGTCTTAGAATAAAGCAGAGAAAATAATACTTTGCATTACTGATTAGCTTACAAAGGAAGACTAGATTTTATTAAGATGTTGAAAGAACAATAACACTTGATCTGTCTTCATGATTAATAACTTCATAATAATGGCATAAGCTAACATCAACTGATTTTAATTATGTAAATTTATGACATTATATAAAAATTCATTTAGTATGTCCAACCCTTTGAAGTAGTTGCCATTATAATTCTCATTTTTCAAATGTGAAATCTAGATATCCTGATTAAGACTCTAATTTTTTATTTTTTTGATGGTTTTGTTTTAGGATATGATGACACCTATAAATTCGGGGAAAAAGACCATTTATTTAGTTTCATTCTTTGAAGGCTTACAACGCATTATTTTATTCACTGAAGATCCAAGGGTATTTAAAGCAACATATGAAAGTGAGAAAGCAGAGTTAGCGGAGCAAGAAATTGTGTTGGCCTTACAAGATGTTGGAATTTCTCTCGTCAACAATTACACAAAGCAAGAAGTAGCCTATATTGGCATTACAAGGTTGGATACATTTAAATGATTAGCTCTTAATCATTAAGAATGGTGATTATAAAATCTAAAATAACATAGTTTAAGTTTTGTGTTTTAACTATTATACTAAGGTAGTGCTGATTTAAAAATACTCTTGAGATTTTTTTTTGCCTTTTGAGATAAAGATATATCAAAAATCAAATTTACAAATCCTGTCTTAGGTTGATTCTTAAAGCTTTCAAAAAAGTTAGCTTTACTCAGCTTTTCAAAAGTATACTTTAGCATGCCATAAGGAAATATTTAATTTTCCATTACCACCTACCACAGTGTACAGTATAGATGCTTCATAAATAGTTATTGAATATAGCCAATCACTTTTTAATTTGATCTTGACACTTTAAGATCTAATAAGGTAATATGGAATATATCATTCCCGATGTAAGTCATCACCAGTAAAACTCTTTTCTTTCTGCCTTTAATCTTCCTGTTCATAAATATTTAATACATAATACAGTTAATTTGTTTGTATTAGTGCCTAATTTGAGGGCATCCAGTCTGTATAACCAGGATAATGTTTTAACCCTTGAAATTAAACTCTAAAATAAGCATATATAATATCAAAAGATTATGGCATAGGGCAGCCTGGGTGGCTCAGCGGTTTAATGCCGCCTTCAGCCCAGGGTGTGATTCTGGAGACCCAGGATCGAGTCTCACGTCGGGCTCCCTGCATGGAGTCTGCTTCTCCCTCTGCCTGTGTCTCTGCCTCTCTCTCTCTCTCTTTCTCTCTCTCTCTCTCTCTTTGTTTCTCATGAATAAATAAAATCTTAAAAGTATATGGCACAGGTTTAAATTTATTTTTCTATATAAATTCATCTAGAAACACCCTTGACTTTTCATTGAATGGAATCAATGCCATTTAAAAAAGAATATTAAAAACTGGGCAGCCCAGGTGGCTCAGTGGTTTAGAGCTGTCTTCAGCCCAGGGCATGATCTTGGAGACCTGGGATCAAGTCCCAAGTCGAGCTCCCTGTATGGAGCCTGCTTTTCCCTCTGCCTGTGTCTCTGCCTCTCTCTCTCTCTCATGAATAAATAAATAAATCTTTTAAAAAAAATATTAAACACTTTTCATACAAATTTTTATTATTCTCAAGAAATGTTTATTATTTGCTAAGTGCTATATGCTAAATGATGTGATGCAAAGGGGAATAATACACAGTTCCTGCCTCTCTGTTTATTAAGTGAAAATAAATTTTAGAGGGAATTAATAAATAGAATACTTAAATAACTTACATAGGTAAACAGAGTGAAATAATTTTAGAATGTGGATGGATGCTTTTATTATGTATTTAAGTCTTTTAGCAATTTTTCAGTAAATGAGATTTGTTCCATTCTCTCTGGGATTACTATTTCACACTTTTTCTCATTTTTTAAACCCCCATTTTCTCTCACACCTCACTGCCTTGTATCTCATTTCACTGAGGAAATTGAAGCAGTCAAAAAAGAATTTCCAAAGACCTATTCCCCTAAATCACAACTTTCTACCCATGAACATTTTTTACCTACCTACTGTGCCAATATCTTCTCCAAGGTTATCATAGATACATGTGCTCCTATTTTAGAATATTTTCAACTTTGCACTCTATTTAATTTCCTTTTGGCTTATTGAGACATTGATCCTGCAATTCTCTTCTTTCTCTATCAATAATTTTTGGCTCTCTCTCAGATTATTTTCATCAGTATTATTCAGCTCAATGTAAAAAATTCTCTTGAGCCTACTTTCTCTGCTACCTACTGCCCATTTCTTGGCTTCCCTTTATAGCCAACCTCCTCAAAAGTGTTAATCAGTTACAAAAGAGTTTAATATACTCACTATCTCTGATTATTATCTTATCCATTCTTTCTTTAACTACTCCAGCAGGGTTTTGCTTTCAACACACCTTGAAACTGGTCAAAATCACCAGAGACCAGTCCTCATGGTGCTTAAGTTTATAACACTTAAAACAGATCCCTTCTTGATAGTAATGTTTGTTGACTTCCAGGATACCTCACCATCTTGGTTTTTCTTTCTTTCTCAGAATTCCCCATCTCGTGTTGGTTTCTTATCTTCTCAAATGCTTAATATTGGGTGCCCTGAGACATGAGTCCCTCTTCTCTGTTTCAAATACCACTTATTAGCCAATAGTTTTAGCAGTATATCTTTAACGAGACTTTTATTCTAAACTCCACACTTGTACATCCACCACCTACACAAAATATCTACTCTTGTATCTGAGACTTCTTAAACTTCATATGCATATAACCTAACTCCTGTTGTCCTTCTCCCAAATCCTCCTTCCCTATTGAAGCTAATGGCAATTCTCTCCTTTTAGTTGCTCAGGCCGAAAGCTTTGGAATCATCTTTGATTCTTCTCTTTGTCTCACACCCCACATCTAATCCATCTAGAAGCTCTGTGTTGACCCTATCTTCAAGATAGACACAGGGTCTGACCATTTCTTACTACTTCACTGTTGTACCCAAGGCAGAGCCATCAACATTTTTCTCCTGGCTTACTCCATTAAACTCCTAACAAGTTTTTCTGCTTCTGACCTGCATGGACCTGCTTCTCCGTCTGCCTATGTCCTTCACTCACACTACTTCCCCTGCTCTGTCCCAGCACAGTGTATTCTTTACAAAGCTTAAGTAGATCATGATGATCTCATTATCTTCAGTGATTCCTCATTTCACAAAAAAACTCAAAGTCTTTATAATATTCTGTAGGGCTTTACATTATCTGGCTTCCCACTGTCTTACTTCATCTTCTACTCTTACTGTGTTCCAGGCAGGCCTGCCTCCTTGTTCTTTGTACACTACAGGGGCGGGTGCTCTGCTTTTGAGTTTTTGTTCTAGCTGGTTCCTGTCTCAGAAAAACTCTTCTCTTCTTGTCTGCTGGGTAACTCCCTTATCTCCTGTGAGGTGGCTCTAGTCTCATCTTCAGTGACACACTGGCTCACCACTCTAAGACTGCAACCCCCATTACTTGGTGTATCTTAGTACTCCAGATCCACCTCACTCTGTCTTTTTCTTTTTTCAAAAGCATTTTCACCTCATACTTCATTCAAATATACTAATTTATTATTTACTCTTTATTGTCTATCAACTAAAATAAAGCTCTAGGATGGCAGAGATGTTTACTGATAGTATCCCTACCACCTAAAATAGTGTCAGAGTAAAAGTCTGTATTGATTGAATGAATTCATACTTTTAAACCTGTAGTATTCTTGCATATAATTGAGGTTATTGTAAATTATACTGAAAGTTTTGCAATTCATATAATAAACCAGATAAAATGAAAATGTTTATGAATTAGTACCATGGTTTTTGCTTTCACATGTAAGTTCTGATGTGGTTTGGGAGACAAAGCCCAAGAAGAAGGCAAGATGGAAGCCAATGAGTATAAAGCACACTGAGAAGTTAGAGAAAGAATTTAAGGAATATACTGAATCTTCACCTTCAGAAGATAAGGTTATTGAATTGGACACTAACATTCCGGTAATGTTTTTAAGTACTGATGTGACGTTTTGATTTTCATCTGTTGTAATCAGATGAATCACTAGTGAACTTTTAAGGAAAGTCTGGTTTCCTTGCAAAACAATGAATTCTATCATATATACTTTATATAAACTACTTTAAAGTCCGTTTTCTCTTAAGATGCTAATGATCTATTCCTTAGTTAACAAGAAGCCAATATGTTGTTTTATTTTGCTTTTTAAATTATTTTTTCTTTTGTCACTTTATATATTTTTTAGTATATTATATAAAAAGTGATGCAACTAAGCTATAAGTATATGAATATTTTTGTGAATCGTATTGGAAAGATCTGATCTAAAACTAGTCAGATTGTAAAATCCAGTCTAACTATTTAGCCTATTGTTTTAACTAATGTTATCTTTAAAGTTTTGGGTACATAGTCCTAATTTTAATCAATTATGAATACAGAGAAATTCAGTGCGTTTTCGGTGGTATATTTTTCAGGTTCGCTTCACACCTAGTGGTACTAATATGAAAATTCTGCAACCACATGTAATAGCTATACGAAGAAATTATCTTCCAGCATTAAAAGTAGAATATAGCACATCTGCACATCAGTCATCATTTAGAATTCAAATTTACAGAATACAGGTGAGTCTGAAAAGATACACTACATTCATAAAGAACATAGCAATAAACCAAATGTGTTTCCATGCTTTCTTTCTTTTTTTTTTTTTTTCCATGATCTTTCTTACCTAGTACTTCAGTTTCAGTGTTAAACTAAACTAGACAGCTTGTTTCCTTCTACTTACTAGTAAATCCTGTTTTTCTAGTCAGGTACTATAACATAATGATATACTGACCTGTTTTTTATTTTCTTAGATCCAAAACCAGATTCAAGGTGCTATATTTCCATTTGTATTTTATCCAATTAAACCTCCCAAGTCAGTCACCATGGATTCAGGTTTGTTTGTATTTTTAGATCACTGTAAAAATGTTTGTATCAGCTCTATGGTTTATTGTACTATAAAAATATGAAATGAAACTATTCTCAAGTCTAGTTTCTGTGGGATCATAAAAAACTAAACCTCTTGTAAAAGGAACAAGTACTCAACTAAAGTCAACAACATGTTGACTGAATTCTGAGGAAAAAAATAATTAGAAATACATATTTAAATATTTAGAAATATTACTGATTTGTAAATCCCTGATTTAAAAGCCACCTGGACCTTTGAATAAGTTGTGAAGAAAGTCAAATTCATATAGAATTTGACAAAAGATAGAAATTGTCCCGTATTCTCCAGATGAGTGTAATGACAAGTCCATTTTTCCATCCTCCTCTTCTCCTTCACATACCTTCTTTCTCACTATACCTCTGCCCCTCACTTTCTCCTTCCCTTCTCCTCCCCTTGCTTTCCACCTCCCACCTCCACACCACTGGCTCTGCGCTAAGGCAGTATTGATAATCTGCTTGGAAGCTTTTGACCTTTGTACATGCCTAAGCCCCTCCACCTGGAAGTCCAGGACAAGACCCTGGAATCTGTGTTTTCACAGTGCTTCCCTGGTGATTCTAATGCATACTTCTACTTTAAAATCACTAATTTAAAGGATTAGTTGTCCTTAAAGTGATCACAAATAATTTTTAAAAAATCCTGGGGTCTGAAATTAAGACTACAATCAATCTTACAAATAGTGATTTTAATTGATACCTGTGATTTAGTAAATTATTTAGTTCTCCATTGTTATGTGTATTAAATTGCAAGAAAATGCTTATCTTTTGCTTAAAGCATCATGGGAGTAATCTTATTTATTTATTTATTTATTTATTTATTTATTTAGCTCCAAAGCCTTTTACAGATGTCAGTATTGTCATGAGATCTGCTGGGCATTCCCAGATATCACGTATTAAGTAAGTGTCTTAATGTATTTCTGTGTCTTTATTTAATGTATGTGAATTAATTATACTCTTTAAAAATGTATTTCAGATGAGTCAAAGGTTTAAGTGTATAAAATATTATAAAGATCATTAGGAAAATCTATTTTATAATCTTGAAGAGTCAGAAGTCTTTGAATGAAATATACTTAGATATTAACTGTATCTTATTACTTTATTTATTGTTGTCTCATTTTTCTGTAATTAACTGCAAATTGTTTTAGAAACAAGAAAAAAATATTTTAAAATTGTCACCAGTCTAAGAAATAGAATATTGACAGAAACATCCATTGATGCATTACTCCCATTTCTTATTTTCTCCACCCTATCAACTACCAATAAGTACTATTTTCATCCCTTTCTTTTTAAAATATAGTTTTATTGTATAGATGTACCTAAACATTATGCTTCTTAGTTTTCCTTTCTTTTCCTCTAATAAATTTTTGTTGTTGTTGTTTAAGTGAACATACAGTTATAGGACTGGATTTTTTCATTCAACTTTTTACTAAAATATATTATTTTTACTGATGTAGCTACAGTTTATTATTACTAATGTATAATATTCCGCTGCATGACTGTATAGCAGAGTTTACTTGCCAGTTTTCTCTGTTAGGCATTTTCACATTTTGAGTTTGGTGCTAATTATTATGAACAGTTGTGCCATGACTTTTTTTTATTAATCTAGAAAATCCTGAATTTCAATATTCTGATAGTTATCTAATGTTTTTCTTTTTCCTCATCTGATTTTCCTAATGCACTTAGGTTTTTAATGGTTTTCTATTTTATATGATTTTTAAATGTTTTCTGTTTTATATTATAGGTACTTCAAAGTGTTGATCCAAGAAATGGATCTCAGATTAGATCTTGGGTTTGTTTATGCTTTAGCAGAACTTATGACAGAAGCTGAAGTGAGTGAAAAAAATGAGGTAAGACTTAAAATGATAGCATTGACGGGGAAGAGTTGGGGAAGGAGGAGGACGAAAACAATTATAAATTTTTAACGGTATTAAAATGGTTTTGATCTGTCTTAAAAATAAAGTTTAAAAATTTTTCTTATGCTGCTATGGTGGGTAAATTGGTAGAAATTACATTTTCAGATTATAGATGAAAGTTAAAATAGCCTTTTGAAGTTGAGTTAGCCAATAGGAAAGGTTTTAGGCCAATAGTGAGGAGAAAGTAGTCATGTTCACTTAACTATTTTTCCCTATTTTATTTTCCTGGATTACTTTTGATAATAACTTAGCAATTTGGGTATGACAATATTCAATGAGAGAAGGGATAAAAATTAAAGGTAGTATCTATTTGTGACTGATGGAAAGACTGAAATCACAGTGATTGGTAGGGTAGATCAGATAGGATCTCTTTTTCAGCTGTCCTCAAAAAAATTCTGAAGACAAGACAAATTACATGGATAAGATAAGGGCAAATAATGCCTTTTTTTTTTTTTTAAGCAATATATTGGGATGCCTGAGTAGTCAGTGGTTGAGCATCTGCCTTTGGCTCAGGTCGTGATCCCCGGGGTCCTGGGATCGAGTCCCATATCAGGCTTCCTGTGGGGAGCCTGCTTTTCCCTCTGCTTATGTCTCTGCCTCTCTCTCTCTCTCTGTCTCTCATGAATAAATAAATAAATACAATCTTTAAAACAGTTTATTGGGGTACAGTTCACAAATCATACATTTTTAATCATCCAGAGTATATAGTGCACTGGTTTTTAATGTATTCACAGAATTGTACAACCATCATTACTGTCTCATTCCAGAACATTTTCATCAACCCAAAAAAGAAACTGTGCCAGTCCCATACAATCACTAATATACTTTGTCTGTAGGATTTATTGTTGTTCTAGATATTTCATATTAATGGAATCATATGCTATTTAGTTTTTTTTTAATGGGCTTCTTAGCATCAAGTTTACAAAGTTCATTCAGGCTGTAGCATGTTATTAGTAATTCATTCATTTTTACGACCAACTAATATTCTGTTGTGCATGTATTTCATATATATATCCAGTACTCTGTGGATATGCCACATTTTGTTTATCCATTCATCAGGGATGTTTGAGTTGCTTCCACATTTTGTCTATTATCATTGCTATGAATATTTATGAAGTTAAAATCTTACAAATGTATGATTCTAATTTCAGCACTTCTTAATCAACACTTGTTATTATCTGTCCTTTGGATTCTAGCCCTCATAGTGGTTGTGAAGTAGTATATCATTGTGATTTTGATTTGTATGTACCCTGAGTAATGATGTTGAACATTTTTTTGATGTGTTGTTTGATCATTTACATACTTTCTATAGATAAATGTCTTCAGATCTTTTGCCTGTTGTTAAATAGGTTGTCTCCCCTTTTTTTTTTGAATTGTAACAATACATTCTTAATACAAGTCCCATGTATTGCAATCAGGTACATGATTTGCAAATATTCTCTCATTCTGTGTGTTGTGTTTTACTTCCAGGATGTCTTTTGAAGCACAAAATTTTAATGTTAATGAAATCCAAGTTCTGTTTATTGCTTATGTTTTTGTTGTCATCTTTGAGAGTCTTTTGCCAGATCTAAGGTTGTGAAGGTTATGAAGATTTAGCCCTATCTTTTGAGAATTTTTTTTATAATCAGGTTTTTCATCCATTTTGAGTTAATTTTTGTATATGGTGTGAGGTAAGGGTCCAACATGAGTCTTTTGCATTTGGCTAATTGTCCCAGTACTATTTGGTGAAAGACTATTCCCTCTTCATTAATGGTCTTGGTACCTTGGTCAAAAATCAGTTGATCATTAACATACAATTTTATTCCATTAATCTAGAAGTCCATCTTTTTACCAATACTGCACTGTCCTGATTATTGTTGTTTTGTGTAGTAAGTTTTGAAATTAAGTATGAATCCTCCTACTTCAGTCTTTTTTTTTTTTCCTACTTCAATCTTAAGATTGTTTTGACTATTTTGGGTCCCTTTGTAATTCTGTATGAATTTAGATTGAGCTTGAAAACTTCTTTGGTGAAGTCATCTAGGGGCTTGACTGGTATTATGTTGAATCTACATACCAGTTTTGGGGTTCTGACATCTTAACATTATTAAGTCTTGTGATCCTTAAACATTGGATGTCTTCCATTTATGTAGCTTTTTATTTTCTTTCAGCACTGTTGAATAATTTTCAGAATATAAGATTGGCTCTTCTGTTAAATTTATCATTGAATATTTTATTCTTGTTTATAGTCTGAGCAAAATGGGTTTTTAAATTTTTTTTAAGATTGATTTTTTTTTTTAAGATTTATTCATGAGAGAGAGAGAGAGAGAGAGAGAGAGAGAGAGAGAGAGGTGGGGCAGAGACACATGCAGGGAGCCTGACATGGGACTCGATCCCGGGTCTCCAGGATCACGCCCTGGGCTAAAGGTGGCACTAAGCCGCTAAGCCACCTGGGCTGCCCCAAAATTGTTTTTTAAATCTCATTTTGGTTTGTTCATTGCAAATGTATAGAAATATAATTGATTTTTTAATACTGACTTGTATTCTGCAACCTTACTGAACTCATTTATTAGCTCTAATAGATGTTTTGTAAATTCTGTAGGATTTTCTGTATGTAAGGATCATGCCATCTGAGAATTACTTCTTCCTTTCTGATCTACTCTGGATGGCTTTTGTTTCTTCTTCTTGCCTAATTGCCCCACTAGAACTTCTAATACAACAGTACAGTATTGAGTAAGAGTGCCAAGAGCAGATATCCTTGCCTTGTTTCTGTTCTAAAAGGGAAAGCTTTCAGCCTTTTACTTGAATTATGATATCAACAGTAGATTTTTTTTTTTGTAGATAACCTTCATCAGGTTGAGTTCTCTAATAGTCCCACTTTGTCAAGTGTTTTTTATCATGAAAATGTGTTGAATTTTGTCAAATGCTTTTTATACATCTGTTTGGATGATCATGTGGTTTTTGTTCTCTTAATTTTATTATATTGGATGTTACAACAACCCACTTGATCATGTGTATAATATTTTTAATATTTTGCTGGATTTGAGCTAGTAGTATTTTGCTGAGGATCTTTGTGTTTATATTCATGGGATAGTGGTCATTACAGGTGAACACTGTATTTTTTATTCATATATAGTCAGTTGCTCTTAAATTAGTTAGAAGAAGAAAAGATTATATACTTTTACCATTTTACATAATTGTCTTTACCATTTCATTTTTTTTTTTTTCATTTGGATTCCAATTACCATGTGGGGTCACTTGCTTTCAGCCTGAGGAACTTCCATTAGTATTTCTTGTAAGGTGGGCAGCATGGGTGGCTCAGTGGTTTAGTCCCACCTTCAGCCCAGGGCCTGATCCTGAAGACCCAGGATTGAGTCCCACGTCGGGCTCCCTGCATGGAGCCTGCTTCTCCCTCTGCCTGTGTCTCTGCCCCTCTCTCTCTCTCTCTCTCTCATGAGTAAATAATCTAAACAAAGAAAAGAAAAAAAGTATTTCTTGTAAGGCACACCTGTTAGCAATAAATTCTCTTAGTTTTTGTTTATCTGGAAATGTCTTCATGTCCCTTCACTTTGAAAGGTAGCCATACTGGGATTCTTTCTTGGCACGTGGTTTTCTTTGAGTACTTTGTATATGTTATCCTACTGTATTCTTGGCTCCTTCTTTCTGCTAGAAAGTCAACTATTAATCTTTTTTTTTAAGGTTCATTTATTAGAGCATGTGTGCACAGATTGTGGAGGGGGTGGAGGGAGAAACTCAAGCAGACTCTGCACTGAGTGTAGATTCTGACCCTATAGGGGCTCTGTCTCAGGACCCTGAGATCACAACCTGAGCTGAAACCAGAGTCGAACATTTAACCAACTGTGCCACCCAGACACCCCAACTATTAATCTTATCAAGGTCTTCTTGTATGTAATAACTTGATTTTCTCTTCTTGTTTTGAAGATTTTCTCTTTGTCTTTCACTTTCAGCAATTTTGTTCGATAGGTATTGTGAGCCTCTTTCCATTTCTGTACTAGCAGTTCATTTTTTTTTTAAGATTTTATTTATTCGTGAGAGAGAGAGAGAGAGAGAGAGAGGCAGGCAGAGACACAGGCAGAGGGAGAAGCAGGCTCCAGTGCAGGGAGCCCGACCTGCACTCCGTCCCGGGACTCCAGGATTACGCCCTGGGCTGAAGGTGGCGCTAAACCGCTGAGCCACCCAGGCGTCCCAACTAGGAGTTCATTTAGCTTCCCAGATATGTAGCTTACTGTTTTTCACTGAATTTAGAAAGTGTTCAGGTATTATTTCTTCACGTTTTTTTCTTCTTTTTCTCTCTTTTCTCCTTCTGATACTCCCATATTGTGTATGTTAGTATGCTTAATGATGTACCACATTTCTGAGACTTCATTTTTCTTGACTCTCTTTTCTCTGTTCTTCAGAACACTATCTTCACGTTCACTAATGAAATAGTGAATTTAATTTAGGATATAATGAAGTGTTTATATTTCTTCTATCAGCTCAAATACACTGTAAGGTCCTTCTAGTGAATCTTCCATTTCTGTTACAGTTTTTAAAGTTGTTTGTTTTTTTTTTTTACTTTTTTTTTTAATTTTTATTTATTTATTTATGATAGTCACAGAGAGAGAGAGAGGCAGAGAGATAGGCAGAGGGAGAAGCAGGCTCCATGCACCGGGAGCCCAACGTGGGATTCGATCCCGGGTCTCCAGGATCGCGCCCTGGGCCAAAGGCAGGCGCCAAACCGCTGCGCCACCCAGGGATCCCCTGTTACAGTTTTTAATTCCATAATTTCTTTTTTTTTTTTAAGATTTTATTATTTGAAAGAGAGAGAGAAAGCACGAGCTGAGGGAGAGGCAGAGAGAGAGAGAGGGAGAAGCCGGCTCTCTGCTGAGCAGAGAACTTGATGGAAGGCTTGATCCCAGGACTTTGGAATCATGACCTGAGCCAAAGGCAGATGCTTAACGGACTGAGCCATCCAGGAGCCCTTCAATTCCATAATTTCTAACAGGTTTTTTAATAGATAATTTTTCTCCCTCCATGTTGATATATTATTCTATTTAATAAGACATGGTCGTCATAATTTACTTTTCTAAATAAGATCTTCTTTACTTGAACATATTCACAGTGGTTACTTGGCCATGTTTTTCTTTTAATCCATTCTGATCACATCTCATATGCGATTTCTTTTGTGTACTTTTTCCCCAGTGTATGGGTCCTAAGTCTGACATTCCTATGTCTTTGCATATTTTATAATTTTTGGTTCAGACTGGACATGTTACATGACATGCTATAAAACCCAGCTAATGGTTCCTTTCTCTCACAAGCTTATTTGTTCATTTTGTGACCTGCAGTATTTATTGACTTCTATCTTACCCATACCCCTGACTTTTCCTTCATTGTTAAGCTTTTGGTGTTGCTCCTCAGAGAGGTGAGGATTTGAGATACTTCCCTTTACCCTGGAATGACTGGTTTTGGAGCTAAGAGGACGTCTTTTCTTTTCATAACCACACCCAGCTATTGGGCTTCACTAATTGCTGGCTGATTGCTTTTTTTTATTTTGTTTTTTCCCAACAACACCTTAGGCCATAAATTGCTCTGCAAACTAATCCAATCAAACTTGGGCTTTTTTCAGAGGAACTGATCTGGAGATCAGTTTTTGATATTAATTATGACCCCAGGAGAATCCCTCTAATACTATCTCTTTCCCCATTTCATTCATAAAAACTAAGAGGCCTACAGTTTAGTTTGTATCTTCATTGAATCAGTGATTTTCCTTCTGTTACCTTTCTGTTTGACATTCACTGTTTCCTAAAGCTCAGGCTTGAACTTCTTAACACTCTCTTGCAGTTGTAGGCAATTTCTTTGGGAAAAGATTAGGAGTTATTTTAAGGTTTCCTTGTCACCCAGAGAAAAATACCTGAACCAGAGATTCAGAACTGGGGGTTGAATAAGAGTGATCAGAACTCAGTTTTCTCACTGGTTTCATACCCAGTTAGAGCCTTTGTTCCACGAGTAATGGCTTGGTAGCAGGATGGAAGCACCCACCTCCCTCATAATGTAGCATTAGCAGCTGGTAACTGGAGGTAGGATGAGAAATGCTGATATCTTTGCCTCCTAGAAAGTAAGTATTCCAACTGGACACTGGGCAGAGAGGGAGCTCTGTGTTCTTGAGTGTAGTAGTCTAGAGTTTAAAGAAGGCTTGTTGAACTAGGAGGGGGAACTAAGAGAGTGATCCTTGTTCAGATACCACAGATTTGCTTTTTTTAACCAAATTTTTGTAGATTTTTGTGAAAAGATGCTTTATTTGCATATACCATTAGGTTCATTCATAGAAACCTTAAATACTTTCTTTTTATTTTTTTAAGGATTTATTTATTTTAGAGAAAAAAACATGTGCCGCCAGGGAGAGGATACTCTCCCTGCAGACCTAACCACTGAGTATAGTGCCTGATGTAGGGCTTGATCCCATGACCCCAAGGTCATGACCTGAGCTGAAACCAAGAGTCAGACCCTTAACCAGCTGAGTCACCGAGGCACCTCAAATGTTTATTTGTTTAAATAAATTTCACCATTGTCACTGGGGAACTGGTCTTAAGAGCCCTTCACGCTGTCATCCCAGAAATTAATTTCCAGATACTATACTTTTAATAAGCCCATCATCTTAATATTGTTGATGATAGAGCACAATGCGTATGTTGGAGACATTTCTTAATACAAAGAAGTAACTTAAATTTGTGAGTGTTTGAGAATTAATGTTGGGATACCCAGGTGGCTCAGTTGGGCATCTGCCTTCAGCTCAGATCATGATCTCAGAGTCCTAGGATTGAGCCCCGCCTCACACTCCTTGCTCAGTGGGAAATCTGCTTCTCCCACTCCTCTGTCCCTCCCCCCGCCCCCATGCTTGCTTTCTCTCTCTCAAAATAAATAAAATTTTAAAAAGAGAATTAATGATGATTATCAGAAATGAAAGCCATGATCATCACTTCATGCAACATCATTTTCAGTGCCTTCCCGTTTTTTATTATATTATGGGTCTTTGTAGATGTCAGTGAAGTATTTACTAAAAAGCTACAAATAGACTATGATGATATTTAAAGAAACAAATATTCCTAAGTGTTGATGGATTGGATTATAGTAGCCTTATTGGGATAACTTGGTAATCCCAAGAAGAAAAGCTTAGTGTTTTTTAATGAATTAGATGGAAACAAGGAAGATAGGCTTATCAGTTTGTGACTGAGGGACAAAGCTTTACCAGTAGGTGTTAGGTTTCCTTGTCATGCAATATATTTTTAATCATGAACTGTGTGGAATAATGGATGTCACAGGGGAGTGTTATGCAGTGTCAGAGCTATTGACTTAAATGCCTCATCCAGATAGATCCCTTAAGTTTGTAATACTTTTTGTTTCTTTATAGGTTGAACTTTTTCATAAAGATATAGAAGCTTTCCAAGAAGAATATAAAACAGTTTCATTAGTAGATTCATCACAAGTTAGTCTCTATGAATATTTCCATATATCTCCTATCAAGGTAGGGGGAAATATAAGTCATTTTTATTATCCTTGATCTCTCAGTGGTAGCAAATTAACTTGATCTGTTTGGGGAGATGAGCATTTAAATTCTATTCGCTAATAGTATATAAATTCTGTAAAAAAGTAAAATAAAAGGAATAATTGTTTGAAATTTTTACTTATAACAATTTTTCACTACATGAAAATAACACTGGAGCCACCTACAAATGTGTTTGTAGGTTTATATCTTGATCTAACATGTTACCTTAGTGCTGTTAACTATTTAATGACAATTTTAAAAAATTTTATGTATGGCATAGGTGTTTATTGAGGTATAATTGATATATACATTAGTTTCTGATGTATGAGGTAATAATTTGATATTTGTATACATTGTGAAATGATCACCACAGTAAGTCAGATTATAATCACATCCATCACCATACAGTGTTAAAAAAATTTTTTTTTCTTTTGAGAACTTCTAAGATTTATTTACTCTCTTAGCAACTTTAAAATAATGCACTAGAATATTATTAACTATAGTCTGTCGGTTTTAATTCATAAACTTGATTTAAGAACCGAAGACTGAATGGAATTAAATATGTTAACAGTTTCTGAATTACATAATACTTGTAGAAAATTATTATATATATATGATGTATATGCATATGATACAAAAGTGTGAAAGTTTAACTGGTTTCAACACGCTAACTTAATTCTAATAGTTGAAACACTAGTTATTTTCATCAACTTCACCTTCTAGATTATTAATATTATTTTAAAATGTATAAAAATTATTTTCATAGCTTTACCAAAATAATTGGATTGAACCTAAATACCACATGAGTTTATGTTGCTGCATTTAACATTTATTTTTTTTTTTAATTTTTATTTATTTATGATAGTCACAGAGAGAGAAAGAGAGGCAGAGACACAGGCAGAGAGAAGCAGGCTCCATGCACCGGGAGCCCAACGTGGGAATCGATCCTGGGTCTCCAGGATCGCGCCCTAGGCCAAAGGCAGGCGCCAAACCGCTGCGCCATCCAGGGATCCCATGCATTTAACATTTAAAAAGAGCTGTATTCAATTTTAAATTCCTTTAATTTTTCACTTAATAATTTCAACATAGAGGTAACTCTGAAATCTTACTTAGGGTAGTAAATTTAAAATAAGATTAAGTTTTAAAAGTTAAAATTCTCATTTTGAAGATAGTGCTATAAATCTTTATCTCTTTTGTCTCCTTAGTTGCATTTAAGTGTTTCACTGAGTTCGGGCAGAGAAGAAGCCAAAGATTCAGAAAAACATGAAGGACTGGTGGCTATTCATTCTTTAAATCTTTTGCTGAAGAGTATCGGTGCCACTCTTACAGACGCCCAAGATGTAGTTTTTAAGTATGTTTAATACTCACATTTATAAAAGTCCATTTTACATTTACCTGAAAACTTTCCAAGTTGAAAAAGTATGTAAAGGACATTGGAGGTCATAGACAAATACGGGTTTTACTGTTAAATGGAATATAATTTAAGTAACATTTAACCTGCAAAGCCTTCACCTTTAATGAACAGAATAATTATTAAACAGCTTCCTTAAGAAAGAGGGACAGAGGCCTACAAGTTTGTGCATTATCTAAGGCCTTTCTGGCCTAGAGAGGGATTCCTAGGAAGCTGTATACACCAAAGGTATGCTGCTTAAACCATGTGGCTTCAAGGCTTCTAGGATCAAGATTCTTTAAAGCATATGTGACTAGAACAAAATGAATGTAAATGCCATGATAAGGGAGATGAAAGGATTCACTAAAATGTTACAACCAAGAATAGTATATATATATATATTTTAATGTGAATCATAATGGAAGCTATTAGAGTATCTGACCAGAGACTGAAAAGTCTTAGTGGAGACTTCAGGTGAGAATGACCTTTTTAGGTAGCACTGAGAAATGTTATTAAGAACAGTAGTAAGGAGCAATGAGTCCAGTAGGATGTAACTCTAAGTCTAGATGAAGTTAGATAACTGTGAAATTAAAGAACATAAATTTGAAGACCTTGGGAATAGGATGAGATTTCTCATCCAGCTGCTGTCCTATCGGCTGACAGAGCTTCCCAAGCATTGGATCTGTATTTGCTATGAATAGGTTAGCAGTAAACCCACCTTGGTTCCTCAGCTGTCAGCTAGTCAGACAGGACCTGCAGCAGCTGAAGCCTGGCCATTCTTGAGCAGCCTGTTCCATTCTCAGGGTGTCAGACGTCTTCTGTGTGGGCCGTGACGGGATAGTTGAAAAATACAGTCCATGTCCATCAGTGGGATCCAGAAGGTCTCTGAATCCCCTAAAAGTGTGCAAATATGTATATATTGGTGGCTTTTCTGAAGATAAGATCTATAGCTTTCATGAGATTCTTAGAGGGTTCTTTGACCAGCATGTGCAGAGGTATATGTGAAAGAGCAAGTTTTCTGATTGGCATGGGAAATGTACGGAAAGGAAAGCTTTAGAAAAATTTTAGAAAAATTCTAAAAAAATATGAAACCATTTGTTAATATTAAAAACATTCTTTTCCCCTTTCTCCCTCTTCCTCTCCTACACACACCCACACACATACTTATATGTGTTTTTCAGGCTTGCATTTTTTGAACTCAACTATCAGTTCCATACAGCTTCTGAACTACAGTCTGAAGTAATAAGACACTATTCAAAACAGGTTTGTCTGAGATTATTTTATAAAGGAACAGATTGATATAGTGAAACTCTATCTGTATATGTATTGACAAGGAAGTAAATAGCCATTTCAAAATCTTAAACCTTTTTTTTTCCTCTCAGAATTGAGAAAGAAATTGAGCCCTGCCAACTTTTCAATTTTTTGCCCTTTTATTTTTTAGCCGCTGACACAAGTCTTTTGTGGATCAATGTGGGCTTGGATAAACATCTTTAAGTAAAATATTAACTAATTCAACAAACTTACTTTAGAAAAATAGTATCGAGGGAAACTATTAGTAACTGGTGAACAGGCTTTTTTTTTAAAAAAAAAAATATTTTATTTATTTATTCATAGAGATGCAGAGAGAGAGAGAGAGAGAGAGAGAGAGAGAAGTAGCAGACACAGGCAGAGGGAGAAGCAGGCTCCATGCAGAGAACCTGACGTGGGACTCGATCCATGGTCTCCAGGATCACGCCCTGGGCTGCAGGTGGCGCTAAACTGCTGCGCCACCGGGGCTGCCCTGAACAGGCTATTTTTAATGTGATTGTGTTGTCAAATCAGCTAGATATGTTATTTTAATGGATTTTTTTCCACCTTCAGAAAGACTCCAGGATCTTATGATATAACTTATAGAGCCTCTGAGACTACAGTTGTATAGTGGTCATATCACGATGCCTGACTCAGGATGTCTGGGTTTGGATTCTAGTTTTGCTCTTTATCTACTGTGTGACCCTGGGCATCATTTTGACCTATATGTTTCTCCACTCTATAAAATGATGGTGGTAATAGCAACTGTCACATATAGTTATAAAAATGAAAACATCTTGAATATTCTGAAGCTTTATGTAAACATGTTATAGAAACATGTTATTAGAAATATCTAGTACTCTATCACCAAATCAGTTTTTAAAAACAAAACTAGTGATGAATAGAGTGATATGGTGTAGGAATTGAAATTAATGATAATAAGGATATTAGCCTAAAAAAAACATGGATGTGTGTACTGAATATTAAAAAAATTTTCTGATTGATGATTAATGTTCATATTTCATTTTTAGGCCATTAAGCAAATGTATGTACTCATTCTTGGACTTGAAGTTTTGGGAAATCCCTTTGGCTTGATTAGAGAATTTTCTGAAGGTGTGGAAGCATTTTTTTATGAACCTTACCAGGTAATAAAATAATAACTCTTGCACTGTGTAATATATCACTAATACTTTTGAATAAATAATGCATTCCATTTGTTTACTTGAAGCATAGGCATAAATAGCTTTTGGGAGATACAACAAAAAGATATAATTTTTGTAGCAAACGATGGTAAGAGGTTTTGAGAAATTTGGAGGGAAATTTTACCTTTTTGTTCAAAATTTAAACTTAACACTTTACTAAGATGTACTGAATTTTAAGTATTCTGTTGGAATATTAAAGGTGGATAAACTTCACTCTATAATAGAAGTAAGGTCACCATAGATAGGCAGTCTTGTTTTTTGCACAGTTGTATGGGACAGTAAAAATAACTGCAGGCAGACACTGTGCAAAGCAATCTTAATCAGTGGCAAAAATTATGATTGTTTTGTGTCCCTTAAAATTTTCTTTTAAAACATTTAAAACTCTTCTACCTTGACTTTTAAATGTAGAGGGTAATGAAAAAGTAAAATTGTTATTTATATTGTACAGTATAATTTAAAACATAAAAAAATAATAAGAATTAAAGTGCTGTTACATCTTTTGCAAGAATTATCGAGAGTAGTTTGTGCTTAATGTTCTCATCCTATAGCTTACAGTACAGAGCAAACATCTTTTGTACACTTTGGCAAATAGTCCTGTTCCTAAGTTTGGATCAACTTATTCTTTGTACTTTCAATGTCATGAAATATCTCTGAGAATTTTGTTAATGGGCATTTTTTTTGCTAGGTTCACTTCCTCTGGGGTATTTTTATTTTTTGTCATTATTTTTGTCTTCATTTATATCAATTAGTTCACCTTTAAAAGATAATGTAGCCTTTGTTATTATTATTTGACCCTTTAGGGAGCCATCCAGGGTCCTGAAGAGTTTGTGGAGGGGATGGCGCTAGGACTGAAGGCGCTGGTTGGTGGAGCTGTCGGTAAGAAAGAAAATGCATACCAGGTATGATTATGCTAGCAAGTAATGATGCCTTTGCTTTTACTAAAAATCATTATTGTTTCTGCTAGGTGGATTAGCTGGTGCTGCCTCCAAAATCACTAATGCTATGGCTAAAGGGGTGGCAGCTATGACTATGGATGAAGACTACCAACAGAAGAGAAGAGAAGCAATGAATAAGCAACCAGCTGGTCTTAGAGAAGGCATCACTCGTGGAGGAAAAGGCTTAGTTTCTGTAAGAAATTTCCTAGGGTTGTGAATGCATCAGAGAATATCTTTTTTTTTTTTTTTTAAGGATTTTATTTATTTATTTGAGAGAGAGTACAAGCAGGAGGGAGGGGCAAAGGGAGAGAGATAAGCAAACTCCAGACTGAGCAGGGAACCCGATGTGGGGCTTGATCCCAGGACTTGCACCAAAGGCATACAGTTAACCAACTAAGCCATGCAGATGCCCCTTGGAATATCTTTTAAAGCCACATTCTGTGAATAAGAAAATAGACATTTAACTTGCACTCCTTCAAGTATTATTTAGCTATTGGAGGAGCAGTGGGTTGTGTCCAATATAAAACATGTCAGTAGCCTTCTGAAGCATTCTGTTTTACTAAAATACTTAGGCAATATATGTCTAAATGTATTTGTTTCAGTGCTTTCTAGAGTCTTACACTATCTAGAAAGCAGAATTCCTCTAATTTTTTATAAGCCAGACTTGGTTCTTCAAAGCATTATGTTGAAAGTCTTACAAATTTTCACTTGTGCTTTTCCTGTAGGGTTTTGTAAGTGGCATAACAGGAATTGTTACAAAACCAATCAAAGGCAAGTATGTTCCTTTGGGTGGTGCATATTACCAGGTCTTTCACAAATTGATTCTACTTTTATTCTTGATCTACTTACCTAACCTTGGTCTTCTTTTCTTTCTAGGAGCTCAAAAAGAAGGAGCAGCTGGTTTCTTTAAAGGTGTTGGGAAAGGTTTAGTTGGAGCAGTGGCAAGGCCAACTGGAGGCATCATAGACATGGCCAGCAGTACATTTCAGGGAATAAAAAGGTACATTCTCTTTGGTGGAGGATAATGAGTAAAGTGCTTAAACTGAAAGAAATAAAATAAATCAGCTCTTTGGCTCAAAGCCCTTAGTAATGAACCTTATAATATGGCAAGTTGCATATGATTTTCCTAATTACTTTTTAAGTTGTTGCCTTTGTATCATTTCAACTATATAGAGTTCTCCTTTATTAGTCATTCATTCCCAGCAACCTTGACAGGAAAAGTTTGGCAAATTAAGCAAGCTTTAACTTATTTACTATAAGTATATTATAATAATGTAATGCTATACACACACATGCACGCGCGCATGAGTTACAGAATTAGCAAATATAATCTGTCTCCTTTTTAAGAAATAATGGCATTTATATTCCTGATTCAAATTCAGCTTTTGTTCCCCTTCCCTTAATGATCTTACTTTGTTATGAAACTATTACATTTCCTCTATTTTTCTTCATTTGTGCAAATTATTTTATTTTATTTTATATTATTTCTTAAAGATTTTATTTATTCATGAGAAACAGAGATAGAGAGAGACAGAGACACAGGCAGAGGGAGAAGTAGGCTCCATGCAGGGAACCCGTTGTGGGGCTCGATCCCGGTCTCAAGGATCATGCCCTGGGCCGAAGGCAGCACTAAACCGCTGAGCCACCCAGGCTGCCCAGTGCAAATAATTTTAAAGCATGCTCTCTTTTCCTCCAAGGTAAATTTAGCTTAGGATTGAAATTTGATAGTTGCATTATTATTATTATCTGTGCTCTAGAGACTTGTACCACATACAATAATTGATTAAATTCATGCTAATGAGACCTTAGAAAAGTTAGGTGGGTAGATATTTCCCTAATCTATTTCTTGTTTCCTGCTTTATAGAGATAGTAATGTCATCATATGAGCTGCTTCCCTTAAGTCAATATTTCATACTGCTTACTATTACTAGTTTCATAATTTAGAATTAAGATGGAGGAAAAAAAGGTTCCATCTCTTCTACATGTAACTTTAGAGTCACAAATAGAATGTGTTGA
This sequence comes from Canis lupus dingo, assembly GCF_003254725.2. Lineage (NCBI taxonomy): Eukaryota > Metazoa > Chordata > Mammalia > Carnivora > Canidae > Canis > Canis lupus. The sequence continues at coordinate 81,336,173 of NC_064243.1, read as the reverse complement.
ATTGTAGTAATCAGAGAAGCACAAAACTCAATGAAAGGTAAGTAATTCAAGGTATGGAGAGAGAGCTATACTAGTATATGCCCAGAGTTGATAAAATAACCTTCTGTTTTTCTGAAACTTTATAATCTGTACTGAGCTGCATTACTTTAAGGATTAAGGGCAAAGTAAAACATTTTTATAAAAATAAGACTAACAACTATTAAAGATGTACTTGTGTGAAGAAGGATATTAAAACCAGAAAGGAGAAGTCGATTATGAGAATTAAATATAAGAATATAAATGGTTGAATAAATCTAATTGAACTGTGTAAAAACAATATTGAATCAAAATACTAACTTGCAATTTGAGAAGTGAATAATTGGTATTAAGCATTTTCATATATTATTTATGAAGATGATACACTTTTTATTCTAGATAGATATGTATCAATTAGACACTTTTTTAACCAAGGAACTAGAAACAGATATGATTAGCAAAGCTCCTATCCACATATAGCTTACATTCTCCTGGGAGAGCAATAAATGAAAATAGGTAAAATGATAAATATGTGATGTGCTAAATGGTAAAAGATGCTATGAAGAAAAATCAAACGGAGTGAAAGAGAGAACATCCAAAGTGGTGGGGAGGAAAGTCATGATCTTTGTATATAAGGTGTTGAGGGAAGCTTCACTGGTAAGATTAAATTTGAGAAGAGATCAGAAGGAAGTAAGGGAGTAAGACATGTGAAAAGAATACTCCAGGCAGTAGGAATAGCATGTAAAAGTCCTGATACAGGAGTATGCTAGGCCTGTTTGAGGAATAGCAAGACCAGGATCCCCAGAATAGAGTGAGTTGGAGAAGAGAGTTGGAAGAGTTGATATTGCAGAATGAGCAGGGAATCAGATCATATGGGCTGGTAAGCCAATGATAAAGACTTTAGCTTTATCTTGAGACAAGAAACATTGGAAGGTTTTGGACAAGAGGAATGATGTGAGCTGGCTGCTGTGTATATTGAGAACAAGTCATAGGAGGACCAGAAAAGACACAGGGGAACACAAAAGATACTGTTGGAATAATCAAGATGGGAGGTGGTGGTGAGGAGACCTGTGTAGGCTAGACAATGGTAAGATGGGGTCACATTCTACATGTATTTTGAATCTAGTGATAACAGGATAACTTAATTAATTGGATATCAGATATTAAAGAAAATCATCATGGGTAATTCTAAAGTTTTTTCTGAAATGATGGAAATGTCATATTGTCATTCCATTTAGGGAAAGAGTGGATTAGAAGTTTTGTTCTGAGTATATTAATTCTCTCGGATGTCCAAATGGGGACATTAAGTAGTTGCTGAGTCCAGGAGTCTGAAGTTCTAGAAGGTGCAGCTGGAATTAAAAATTTGAAATGTGTGAGTCTATAACAGAGTGTTCAAAGTTAAAGTGAGATTAAATGAGATTACCTAGGGAATAAGAAGAGAAAAGAGAAAAAAAAAATAGATCCAAGGACTTGAATCTAACACTGGGAAGTTGGGGAACTATAAGGAGGACCCAGCAGTGGAGACTGCAAGGAAATGACCATTAAAGTAAGGGGGACAATCCAGAACGTGGTGTTCCCAAAGCTGAGAAACAGACAGTCCCAGCTAATATTATTGTTGAAGAGGAAAGGGAAATCCCTACTTCCCCATTCATCTTATGTGAGGGTATTCTGAGTTGAAAAACAGATGTGGAACTTAAAATGGGGGTACTGTACCCACTCCTTAGCTTTGCGTAGAATACTCTTCTGTCATGTGTGTCACTTCTTTATTTATCACCTATCTTCCCAGTGAAGTCTTTCATGATGACCCTAAAATTTGATTGTATCCCCTACCCTGCCCCAGATACTTCATATCTCCCTTCCTTTCTTGATTTTCCTTTCTCTTTAGCTCTTTTCACTACTTCATACACATATATTTTACCTTGTTTATCTGTCCTGCTAGAATTAGTTCTGTGAATGCAGTATCTCTAGTCTGTTTCCACAGCACTTAGAATGTTGCTTGACCTGTGGTAGGTTGGATTTTTTTTTTTTTTTTTTTTAACTGAGATCATTGGAGACTCACCTGCAGTTGGAGGAAATAATGTGGAAAGATCCCTTGTACAGTGTGTTGTGCCCCTCTGGGTGTTGTCACAAATTACCATGAACTTGGTGGCCTGCACCCTTAACATTTCATCCTCTTAGAGTTCTAGAGGCCAGAAGTCAGAAGGCAAGGTGGCAACAAGACTTTATAATCCCTCAGAGGGGTAGAATTTGCCCTTTGCTTCCTCCTGCTTCTAGTGGCTTGTGGCACATAGAACTCCAAGCTCTGCCCTCCTCTCCATATCACCTGCTCTGTAGGCCTCATCTCCCTCTGCATCTCTCCTACGGACACTTGTGGTAACTTTTAGGGCCCACTCAGATAACACGGGATTATCACCTCATTTCAGAATCCTTTGGTTAATCACATCCTCGTAGACTTTACCATATAAAATGACATTCAGAAGTTCAGGGATCTAGCCTGATTTCTTCGGGAACCACCATTGAGATTGTCACATACTAGATCTTAGACTAGTAACATTTTGCATAACCTAGTATAATATCACAACCAGGATATTGACATTGATGCAATCCATCGAATTTATTCAGATGTCCTCACTTTAACTTGCACTCATTGGTGTTTGTATGCTCTCATCCTGTACAATTTTGTCATCTGTGTATGTCCACATATCCACCAGTCTGGATACTAAACAGTTCTAGCACCACATAGATACTTAGAGTTGTCCTTTCACAACTCATCTACCTCCCTCCCACAGACCCCAGAAATCTTAAATGCTACTTTATATACCTTAATATAGTCTATTTAAAATTGAGATAAAACTCATATACTTAAGAAATCGCCTTTTAAAGTGCATTTTGGTTGTTTTTAGCATTCACAGGATTCTACAACTGTCAGCATTTTTCTAATTCCAAAACATTTTCACCCCAGAGAAACCTTGTGTTTGTCAACAGTTACTCACCATGTCTCTTCCTCTCAGCCGGAAGCAACTACTATTCTACTTTCTGTCTGTAGATTTACCTATTCTGAACATTTCAAATAAATGTAATCATACGATGTTTGGCCTCTCCTAGCATTATGCTGCTTTCAAGTTTTATCCATGTTGTAGCATAAATGAGACCTTCATTCCTTTTTATGGCTAAATATTCCTTTGTATGAATAGATGACCTTTGGTTATGTGTTCACTAGCTGATGGGTATTCAGGTTGTTTTAACTTTTTGTTAGGAACAATGATGCTAAAAACAATGTTTAAGTTTTTATGTGAACATATGCTTTCAGTTCTTGTCAGTTTTTCTTTCGAAGTGGAATTGGTCATTTCGGTAACCTCCATGTTTAACTTTCTGAAGAATTGCCAAACTGTTTTCCGCAGCAGCTGCATTAATTTATATCCCCACCAACAATGTAGAAGTTTCCAATTTCTCCACATCCTCTCTAATACTAGTTATTTTCCATTTTGATCTTTTAAAATAGTCTATTGAATGAAGTAAAATCATGTTGTGGTTTTGATTTGCATTTCTTAATGATACAGAGCATTCATTTCATTTTGCTTATTGGCCGTTTCTGTATCTTTCCTGGCTAAATGTCTACCAGATCCTTTTGTGTTTTTTAATTGGGCTGATTTTGTTTTTATTGTTGAATTTTAAGAGTTCTTTATATTGTGTGTGTGTGTGTGTGTGTGTATACACACACACACACACACACACACACACACACACACTGGAAACTAGATCCCATTTTCTCCTATTTGTGTATTGTCTTAGCTTTTTCTGCTAGTGCTTTTTGATGAAGTCTGATTTATCTTCTTTGTGCTTATGCTCTTGCTGTCATACCTAAGAAAGCATCACTTAGCCTGAGGTCATGAAAATTTACATCTAAAACTGAGTTATAGTTTTAGCTCTTTTAAATGTTCAGGTCTTTGATTCATTTTAATTTTTAAATTTTGTATGTAATGACAGGTTGGAGAGGTTGGATCCATACTTACTCTTTTGCATGTGCAAATCCAGCTGTCCCAGCACCCATTTGCTGAAAGGACTACATTTTCCCTACTGAGTGATCTTTCCCTACTTGAGTGGTGATGTGGGACTCAATCCCGGGACTCCAGGATCATGCCCTGGGCTGAAGGCAGGCGCTAAACTGCTGAGCCACCCAGGGATCCCCCTCATATAAATTTTAGAATCAGTTAATTTCTGCCAAAAAGGACAGCTGGAATTTTGAATAGTGATTGTACTGAGTCAAGATCAGTTTGAGGATTAGTGCCATCCTGACCATATTTAGTCTCCCAATCAATAAAAATGGCTGTCCATTAATTTAGGGCTTTCATTTTTTTCAGCGATGTTTTATAGTTTTTCAGTATTCGTGTCTTAAATGTATTCATAAGTATTATTTTTAGTGCTATTATAAATGTAATTGTTTTAATTTCATTTTGTACTATGTATTGCCAGTACATAAAAACACTAGTTTTTGTATATTGAACTTTTATTCTGCAGCCTTACCAAGCTTGTTAGCTCTAATAGTTGGATTCCTTAAGTTTATGTATATATAAAATCATGCCATTTAAAAATAAAAGTAATTTTAGTTCTTCCTTTCCAATTTGAATGCCATTTGCTACTGCTTGTTTAGTTACCTTGGCTAGAACTCTAGTACAATGTTGGATACAAGTACCAAGAGCAATCGTACCTATCTAGCTCCTTTCAGTCTTTCACCACTAATTATGATATGAGCCATGGCTTTTTTGGTAGGTATTTTTTATCAGGTTGAAGTTCCTTTCTATTTTGCATTTGAGTGCCTATATCATGAAAGGATTTTGGGTTTTGTCAAATGCCTTATGTGTATTAATTAAATTGACATTGTTTTATTAATATAGTATCATACTGATTTTCATATGTTGAACCATTTGCATACCTGGAATAAATCCCACTTGGTCATGGTATACAATCTTTTTTAGTCCTGCTAAGATTTAGCTTGCTGAAAATTTTTTTAAATTATTTATTTATTTATTCATGAAAGACACAGAGAGAGGCAGAGACATAGGCAGAGGGAGAAGTAGGCTCCCCACAGAAGCCTGATGTGGGACTCAATCCCGAAATCCTGGGAGCACACCCTGAGCCAAAGGCAGACGCTCAACCACTGAGCCACTCAGGCGTCCCTAGCTTGCTGAAATTTTGTTGAGTTTTTTTTACATATGTATTCACAAGGGACATTGGGCTGTAGTTTTTTTGGTGATATCTTTGCCTGGTTTTGTATTAGGGTAATACTTTCCTCATAGAATGATTAGGAAGTGCTCCCTTCTCTTCATTTTTTGGAAAGAGTTTGTAAAGGAATTACATTAATTTCTCTTTAAACATTCGATAAAATTCACCCAGTGAAGCCATTTGGATTTGACTTTTATTTCTGGTCAGTTTTTTGATTACTAATTCAGTCTCTTGATGCAAGTCTGAATCCAGTTGTCTGCTTCTTCGGTAAATTTAAATCTTCCCTCTTTTTTTTTCTTTGTCTACCTGATGATTTGTCATTTTTGCTGACTATCAAAGAACCAATTTTTGGTTTCATTGATTCCCTCCATTGTTTTTTTTTATTTGTCTCTGCTCTAATTTTCTTACTTCTTCCTTCTGCTAGCTTTGAGTTTAGTTTGCTTTTATTTCCCCCACTTTCTCAAGGTGTAACTTTAGATTGTTGATTTGAGATCTTTTTAAGTGGTAGGCAATCACAGGTATAAATTACTCTCTGAGCACGGTCTTAGCTACATACCCTGTTTTGGTATGTTGTGTTTGTTTTCATTTGTTCCAGAGTAGTTACTTTCCTTGGTTATTTTTTCTTGGACCTCTAGTTATTTAGGCTTCTGCTGTTCATTTTCCACATATCTGTGAATTGCCCAAATTTCCTTCTTTTATAAATTTTATTCTATGTAGCCAGAAAACATACTTTGTAAATCTCAGTACCTTCCTATTTATTAAGACCTGTTTTAGCACCTAATATATAGTCTGTCCTGGAAAGTATTCTGTGTGCACTTGAGAAAAATGTGTCATTTTCTGTTGCTGAATTAAATGTTCTCTCTTATAGATGTCTGTAGGTCTGGTTGAATTATAGTGTTATTCAAATCTTCTAATCCCTTGCTGATCTTCTATTTTGTATTCAGTATTGAAAGTAGGATATAGAAATAACTTATTGATTTTTTTTTCCTCTTTGCAGTTCTGCCAGTTTTTGCTTCATGTATTTGGGAGCTCTGTTGTTAAGTACTTATATGTTCATAATTTTTATAGCATCATGATAGACTAATTCTTTTCTTGTAAAATGTATTTCTTTGTATTTAATGAGAATTTTTTTATTTAAAGTTTAATTTTTTCTAAACTTAGTATGGCTATTCTAGCTCTCTTTTGGTTACTATTTACATGATATATCTTTTTCCATCCTTTCATTTTCAACTTACTTGCATCTTTGGCTCTAAAGTGAATCTTTTTAGGACAGCATATGGTTGGATCATATTTTTATCCACTCAGCCTATTTCTGCTTTTTAATTGGATAATTTACCCATATGTATGTGTTACATGTATGGATACATTATGTGGTAAGCTTTTAACCAATATTTATTGAGTCTGTGAATATTTGTTGAATGAATGAACAAACAAATGGACCATTCTCAATTGGGTCCACGCAGTCAGAAATGTTAAATAAATTATTACAGTACCAAATTTAGCAATTCCTGTATATTTTAAACCATGCATGTCAAGCCCAAGTAGGACTATGAGGAATGTTAGGGTATTTAAACATTAGAAAACTGTACATGTAATATAATTTATAGCAGTAATAGATTGAAGGAGATTAACTATATGATGACAGCAATGACCAGGAAAGGAATTTCTAATTTAAAATTCATTGCCTCCAATAACAGTAACAAAGAACTATAAGCAAACTAGGAGTAGAATTGTACTTCCTTGGTTTGACAAAAGGTTCCTTTAAAAAACAAAAGAAAACCTTTGTTAATACTGGCTCTTCATGTGGAACTCTTAGATGCTTTCCCTTTAAAGTTAGAAATGAGACAACATTGCTTACAGTCCCCTCTTATATTTAACATTGTATCAGTGTATTTAGCAATGAACTGGAGGAACCAGACATTATAATAGGAAAAGAAAAAAATTAAAAGTCTTAAATCAGAGAAAAAAGAAAAAAGCAGTATTCATTTGCTGATTCTCTTGATTATTGTCTGCAAAGAAAGTCCAAGACAATCTCTATAAACACACTCTTTCCAAGTCAACGTTTTTCTAGAATACTTACATTATTTGTGTAATAAAGACAATTTTAAAATAGAGAAGTGATGTAATAGTCTTAATCCAAAAGAAGATTCTTTTTAGGGTATCCCTGGGTGGCTCAGCGGTTCAGTGCCTGCCTTGGACCTAGGGTGTGAGCCTGGAGTCCCGGGATCAAGTCCCACGTCGAGCTCCCTGCATGGAGTCTGCTTCTCCCTCTGCCTCTCTCTCTCTCTCTCTCTCTCTCTCTCTCTCTGTGTGTGCTTATCATGAATAAATAAATAAATATTTTTTTAAAAAAGAAGATTCTTTTTAGTAATTGCATTTTAAAGTGAAATAAGAGGTTTTTTTTTTTTTTTTTCTGTAGAGCTACAGAGACTTCTGATGAAGTGGAGAGCCTTCGACCCCCTCGATTCTTTAATGAGGATGGAGTTATCAGACCTTACAGGTTGAGGGATGGGACTGGAAACCAGATGTTACAGGTGAGTGAAGAAGTATCTTACACTTAAGATTAATTTAGTCAAGTTGCTTTATTAAAAGTAGCTCTATAATGTTTCAAATATTCGTTAGGTTATTTGGGCTTTTGTGTGTTTTGCTTAATTCTATTTACAAGTTTCTTATATTTTACTTAGGTCTTAATGTACATTTATTTACTATAAGATTTTTTTTTCTTTTTTACAGGCATCAAAAAGTTTGATATGAAAACAGTTAATGCATGACTTTGCAAGTGAAAGCCAACAGTAGATTTTAGTCTTAAAATTTACAAACTACGTACCACTGTTTCATTATTTTGAATACAAAGAAAAGCTTTTGTATTGGTAACTTTGTGCATAGGATTTTACTGAATCTGATCTTTTAATAGGGTATTCTTAGCTCTGACTGGATTTACTAGATTTGTTAAAAACCATTGTGCCTTATGTACCCTCATCGTTCATGGTACTTCTTTAACCAACTAGACCATTTCTGTTTAGGATACTTCCTTCTGCATATCAAGCCATTAGTAGCTTTTATACAGTTCTCCTGTCCATTTGGGCATGGGTAGGGAGAAAACCAGTACCACTGCTATTGGAGAAATTCTTGGGTTCTTAGGCTTTTCTTTTGAAGATACTCAATTGGCCTTGACCCTCTTCCTGCCTTATACTTGTGTAGTCTATTTAAAACCTGTGGAATCTGATAAGCAGTTCACAGAAAAGCCAACATCTTCTATGAAGGAAAATTAGCTTTTGAAACAAAAGACCATTTGGAGGTAGAATATTTTATCTATTTAGATACTTTTCTTACTTTGAAAATTGGACTTTTTAAATTTCAGATTATGGTATAGGTAACATACCATAACAGATTATACCAATTTAAAGTTATTTCATCTGTGGTTTAGATGTGGGTTACTAAATTAAATCATTTTTTGACCCAAAAAAAGTCATTATGTTATACAGACTTGAAAATATTCATGGTAATAATAAATGTTGGGGATATGGTCCTTCCCTTATTACCCTTGATATTTTAAATATTGTCATGTTTAAAATGATCATGGTAAATATTTAAAACTTTAATATTTTTCCCACCACATGCAGAGTATATAATTTTTCATAAAATGTACTTCCATCTAATATAGTAAAACATAAAATTATGGGATAATGTGTATTATTTAATAAAGTGGTAGTGTCTTTAAAAATGTTTTTATAAAGCATCAAAATAATTGCATTTTGAGACAGAACTGGCAATTTAGTGAGAGGTTGTGCTCTAAAAGGCATTTTGTGCAATCTCTACAATGACAGTATATCATTCTTTGGAAGATGGAAATGGTGCAAAAATTACCTGTGGTTAATACAATTGAAAAATACACGTCACAGTTCCTGCCTTCCCTTTTTAGGGAAGTAACATATTACTTACATTGGTAGCTTTTGTTAATAACATATTACTAACATTTTACTGGACTGAATAGTTATCAAATCACCTACTGAAAAACAGAAACTGTTTCTTGAGAAACTTAATGAATTCAATAAGAAGTAAGGATGGATAATGAGAATTTCAAAATACATCCTCATTATTAGGAAATAGATTATGATAAATAAGAAAGCCATGAGATACCAAAAATTTCTCTTAGTTGATAACTTGATTTTAGTGACAGGTAAATTTATTTCATACCTTCGTTAACTGCTGAGCTTTAAACTTTGGGATTTAAAGGTGATAACCTTTGACTGTGTTTTTAAAGGTGCATATTATTTTTAGTAGGCCAGTCTTAGTATTAATTGCCGAAAGAGCTATTTAAATGACTGGAACTTCAAAATCTTGTCAGGGTTTTACTTGTTTTTCAGCAAGAGCATTAAACACAACGTTAGCAAGATACTTATAACAATTCACCAGAGGCCTCAGGACAATTGTGGTTATTAGCATTGTTCTTCTATAGGTGTAAGAAGGTGTATAGGTGGTTTGGTGGTAATGGTGCTTTTTTAATCAAAATTCTATTATTAGCAAACAGTTTACAATACATGAGTGCCAGTAGTTGGAAAAAAAAAATAGGCAGAAGTCATAGAAACAGGATTTAAAATCCCCTCTGCTGAGATTTAATCTGAGTGATTAAACAATGGTGTCTTTGAAAATGTTTAATATTTCAAATGTTTCTCCTTCCATTTTCTAATTCTCTAAAAAAGGTACTTGGTTCGGTAAATTATATGGGCCTATATGTAATTAAATATAAAACACACTGTTTAGTTGTATGCCTTCATATCTAGAAAGAAGTACCATATTAAAGTGCTTCCTACTAGTCAATTCAAGTTACCTACTAGAGAAATAGAATGATAATTCTCACATATTATTTTATCCATTGAGTATACCAACCAGTGAGGTTTGGTCTTAGGTGTATTAAGATATGGAATATTATATCTATAATTATTGCCCTACTCAGATCTGAAAAGCCTACCTCAAGATTTTTCTGACTCCTTGAACATTTCATAATTTTACATGTTTTGCAAGCATTTTGCCATGCTTAACTAACCTTTGTGCTTCTTCTCTCCTTTACCATGCTTACAGAAAATTCAGGTCTACAGGGAGTGGATTATGACTCACAGTAGCAGTAGTGATGATGATGATGGTGATTAGTCAGATCTGAAATGTTAAATTCATATGTTCTTTGTCATTTTATTTGGAATGTTTCATTAACATGTTTTGTATGACTGCTACCATAATGCACATATGTCCCGTTTTAGGGAGTTAAAATACTTTTTCCTTTTAAAATGTTTTTCTGCGCATTTACAGAAAACAAAGTAATTGCATTATTTAAGCACAGAAAAAATCTATTCTACATCCAAAGTAGGGTATAATATATATTTTAGCATTTGCTTGTATATATATTGTAGCTTTGTAATGTAGAGTTTGTCATTAGGATTTAAAGTTAAACTAAAATATTTTCTTAATGTTCACTAGTTTTATTTTCAGTTATCAGCTTTTTAGCAAAATGCCATTTTTAGTGCTCTATAAATTTTCTGGGCTGTAATGTAATGCCATTGTATAAAAAAAAGAGTAGTAATAGCTAGCCAGTATTTTACATTTAGCATTTAAAAGTATTTTTGTCAAATTTCTTTTAATAATAATAAACTTATGTAACTTCAAGCAGTATGAATTTGTTGTTCTATTCCAAAACCATATAGATTATATCACTCTTTAAGGAACATTCATGAGTTGTTATGGAAATTAGTTACATAATTTTATAGTGTTAGAATGAAAAAAAAAGTTCTATTTTCACTTATTTCATTATATATACACACACACACACATATATGTCAACAATGAACAAAGTTGGTTTTATAGTCATTATTTTTACTTAGTAACCTAAATATCCAGATGCTATAACCCTATTATAAAATATTAAAATTAATTCAGGACATTAAAAGAATTTTTATAGTAAGCATAATTATGTATTTTTTACTTGGTTATATTGGAAAATATTATCAATGTCTCAAAGATCTATGAGCAAAACTGTTTTGTGCACTGAAGGGTTTTTTAAAATTCCAATTTAGATAAACACCATCCTGTCCTGATTCACTAGTAAGTTAGATGAACAACAACAACAAAAAAAAATCCTCTAAAGAGTGAACGACTATTAATATGTTTTTTTAAAGTTTTTATTTTAAATTCCAGTATACAGTGTAACATACAGTGTAACACTAGTTTCAGGTATATGGTATACTTATTCACTTCCATTTATCACCTGGTGCTCAACAGAATAAGTGCCCTCCTTAATCCCCATCACCTATTTCACCCATCCCCCCACCCACCTCCCTTCTGATAACTACCAATTTGTTCTCTATAGTTAAGAGTCTGTTTCTTGATTTGTGTGTGTGTCTCTTTCTTATAGTAATATGATGTTTAATCCTTATGACTGCTGTGCTTTTGGATCAACAAAGAAACATTTACCTTATATTAATCAGTTTATGTATATTGAGCTTATATTTAATTAGATTGTAGTAAATAATTGCCTTATTGTTCAATTTATGGCTTAATTGATTCAGCCCATGATTTCTGAGTAATTCTTAACTTTACCAATGTTATTTCTATAAATCAATTTCTTCTCTATTAGAAATTGACTCTTAATTTTTTAATATTGAGCTTACAAAAAGTATAAGATACTTCTTTTGACATGTCTACCTGCCTAGCATTCATTTAAATTAAATAAAAGTCAAGGTTCTGTGTACTAGGACTAAGAAATACGTGAGTGCCAAGAATGTAATTACCGTTTACATCAAAATAATATTATCATCTTTGGGGGATAGATAATTGAGAACAGTGACCTTTAAAATAGTCATGACTGAAAAAAAAATAGTCATGACTGGTGTCAGAGACTGGTATCTTGTTGTCCCCACTATTCTCTCTCACCCTGGCCAAAACCAAACAAAACCTGCTCCTTCAATAAGAGGCTAGAAAGAACACAGCCTATTGTTACATATTGTGTGCCTTAGGAAGGAGAAATCTGGAAATGTCCTCATTGGCCTTTTACAGTTCAGCAAGGCACAAGGCCTTTCTAAAAGGGAAAAACGCTAAACTTCTTGATTGCAAAGCAATTTACTGAATTTCCTGTGGTTGGTCTGTGACACTTAATACTATGGTATAGTTTTTAAAAGATTCTTAAGAATTTATTTGGAAAAAAAAAAGAATTTATTTGGAAAAGTTCTGGGTATTTCAGCATTGACTTGCCATTTTAATGCAAAAAAAATTGTAAGCAAGATTACATTTATTTAAAATCCCTAGAATAGTGAAATGATTTAAAATAATATTCTAGTAGCTAGTAAACTGTTATGTAGGTCGTGTGGCTCTAAGGATTCATCACATTTAAGTTTTTAACCTTTACAAGTGAAATATGTTTTTTAACAGTATAATTGCCCTTGTTCTGTTTTCCTGCCACAGTGAAAAAAATCTTTTCAAGCTTCTTTGACCACAGATACTGTTTTTCTGGCTAAAAAATTTTTGTTGCTTTTATTAGAGGAAAATTTGATATTTAAAATTGCACTATTGGGGCCAGCCCAGGTGGCTCAACGGTTTAGTGCCACCATCGGCCCAGGGCGTGATCCTGGAGACCCGGGATTGAGTCCCACATCGGGCTCCCTGCATGGAGCCTGCTTCTCCCTCTGTGTCTCTCTCTTTCTCTCTCTCTCTCTCGCTGTGTCTCTCATGAATAAATAAAATAAAATAAAATCTTAAAAAAAAATAAAATTGCACTATTGTTTATATTAATGTGCTCTTGTTGGAAGTAAAAGACATGGACAAAAATCTCATCAAACAGAAAAAGAATTCAACTTTTGGCACTTTCATGAGATGAATAGTTCTTTTGTTTATTGGAGGCTCTATAACTAATTAAAATTTTAAAATGGGAGTCTTATCTAATGAGAAAGTCTAGGGAGAAAGCCGCATTTGAAAGATCGATTATGAAATACCACACCTTTCCATATCCTTTATGTATATTCTGAATTTCTACATGGTCACTGCTTACATATAGAAAAAGGGAAGGAGGGTCCTTCTCTCTTCTCTAAGGGAGTAATCACTCATTCTTTATTTGCCTTTGTATTTACTTGACACCGAGTAACATACTGAAAACTAGCAGGAAGAAAAACTCATAAAAAGTTTGAAATTATGGACACTTGCCACGATGGATAAATTTATAAGAACAGCCTATAAACGAAATAAGATGAATTGGATATTAACAAGTGTAAATCCAATATAATACAGCTGTCAATATTCCTTATAAAAAAGGAAGTCAGAATAAATTACAGTTTGTTTCTGTATTTAAAATAATCTAGATTTTATAAATTTTACTTTTTGAAATTGTTCAAAACACATATTGATGTTAAGTGTTGATTTTCAGGTCATGTTATTAAAATTTGCAAATGGAGCCATTGTAGATCTATTATTAAGACAACAATATTCAACATGAAATATATGCTACTCTATTTGTGTCCAAAAGCCATATATACTAGAGAATGGTAGTCACTATAGTAATTTGTCTGATTTAAGTCCTGCGGCAAAATTTAGCTTTCATACTTCCCTGTAGTCATGGGAGGAGGACCAGAAACAACTGTCCCAAGTGTTATTGTATACTCTTACACTATATCTTCAGTCTTTGGTTTTTGTTTTATAGATTTACTTGAAAATATATAATTTATTATTAATTTATAATAGTAAAAAATATTAAGGGTCCTATGTGATCCAAGTAAGATACAAAGATTATTCGTTTAGATCAAGTAATAATTATGATGGATATATAAACACATGTCAATTTGATTATTCTATCCCTGCACCTTTGGGATAAATGGAGATTTAGTTATGTTGAGATCATTAATCTTTAATTTCAGTAGATGAATGTTTGAATTAATGAAGTGCAATGAATACCATTTGTATAATACAAAACATTACTATAAGTCTTGAATCAGAGAAGAATAAAGCGTGTGATTTCAAATAGGTCTATGTTAGGGAGCTAATTAGAATAATTTATAATTTTCATAATACAAGTTTATGGTTGGTTGGTTTTAATGTGGCAGACCATTTTCGTGTCCATTATTATCTCAATCTGTGATGAATTTATTCAGCAACAGTGTACCTCTAAAAATGAGCTTTAAATGTCTAATAACTTTTAAAATTGATTTTTAGTATAGCCCTCTTTATTACATACAAATATTCTAAGCAGTGAAATGGTAACAAAGATACGTACTAAATTGCAGTATGCCATTCTTCTGAATCTTAGAGATGCTTAAATATGTGAGCACTCAAAATAATATAGTCATTATTAGCAGGTTTTTTAAAACATAGGATCGTCAGAAATTTAGCTAAATATATAATTCTTAATTGGGTATTTTGTGTTTTTCTACCCTAAGTTACTGTTTATCAATAATCGATTAACCATATATGTCTACAAAGGTTTTCTGAATGTAGAACTTGGGATTTCTTTGAAATAAAGAACTTAAAGACCCTCACTTCCATGGAAAGAGCAAATTCCTTTTGTGAATATCAATTAGCTAACATTGATTCTCATTTTACAATTGCAGTATTTTATAGGAGATAGGAAAATTTTCAAAAATTATGTTTTTATACATTGTTACAGTAATATATGCTTAGTAAAATAGAAAACTATAGAGGAAAAAAAAAAAGAAAACTATAGAGATAAAAATTATCCTGTTTCCCTACTGTTTCTGGTATATTTCCTCTGAAAATTTTTTATTAACATGATTATGATCCAAATACATAATTTCTGTTGTATATTTTTGTTATTGTAAATTCTTATAAATATTAACTTCTAAAGTTTAAAAAAGTGATCTATTAATAGAATAATTCCCAATGTGAGGAAACTGGTCTTTATTTCTGGAATACATAAAAGCCAGCAAAATCTTTTCTTAATTTTTATAATTTTTATAGCTATAGCAGCTTTCCTTTTTTGTTTTTTGTTGAACGTGTTTCTACCTTTTTAAAAAGTTTTCACCCCTTGAATAAATCTTCACCTCTCAAAATGAGTGTGTGTGTGTGTGTGTGTGTGTGTGTGTCTGATCTTTGTGTCCTTCACTGTGTGTGAATGTTGTTAGCTTAGTTACCCCATGAGGATGGTAACCATGCTCTTAATCATTTCAGATATTTAAAATTTTTATCTGTGTTGTCTTTGAATCTCTTACATCTCTTTCCATGATATCATAGTTACCATTATGTGAGTTGTGGAGGGGAGGCTGTTTTTGTTTGTTGTATATTTCTTTTCTTTCAGAAATTACAGATGTTTATAATTAGCTTCAAACACTGCCTAAATGGCAGTTGGAAGATAGCTGCCTTCAGCCGACGCGGTCTTTCTCTTTACCTCGGGAGGAGAATTACAGCTGATCTGGAAGAAAGGGCTTACCATAGGCAGTCAGATCACCAGAGTAGTGCCGAACATTCTTCCCGGCTTCATCTGAAATTTTGAGTAAGTGGAAAAGAACTAGGAGACAAAGGCTTATTGGATTCACTCTTCATTTTGTAACTCTTCCCCTCCAGAAGCAGACTTCTGAATGGGATGAGAAAACCGAAGAGAGCCATATCCTGTTATCCAGGGAAGTTAGACCTCTTAGTGTCCCAAATAAAGCGAATCCTATGGGAAAGGAGATTACCCATCCAACCTAGATACAGTCTCATACCTCATTTATCAATTTAGCAGAGGTTTCTTGGAGCTTTGGGTCTATCATTTTCAAAGGCCCATATTTTCTAACATTTAGTAGTAAGTCCCACTACCTACTCTTTTGCATCACAAGAGTATTTCACTCTACTTAGAACCTTCCAGTATTACATAACAGTACTTTTTGAATAAGACTTAGAAATTACATCCTTTTTGGAGATGATGGTTCCACTTAGCAGAGCTTCCAGTTTTCTCTTGGTCTCCAGCATAAAATGATTTTTTAAATTCTCTTTTTTAATCCAGTAACTTGAATGAGACCAATTTTTACCAGAATAATGAGACTTGAATGAGACTATTTTTACCAAAGTAGTAAAGATCTTTACCCTTTATTTTAGCTAACGGTGCTAAATTGTTACTTGGGACTTCTCTACTTACGTGTTAGAGCTCTACCTTGTATGACTTCCCCTGGTTACTTTGGACAGCACAGAGATTCTCAGCATAAGTTGAATTTAGTAAAGCTCATTGGAAGCTCTGACTGTGTGCTCTAACAGTAATGTTAGAAAAAATTAGTATTAAATTATGAAGTCTATTTTTTATTGGCAAGATATGAAAGATCTCTCTTGCCAAGTGAAACTGTTCCTTTTCATACAAAATTAAATGGGAGGCCACTTTGATTCATCTAAAAATAAACTTTAATGTCATCTATGAAAGGAAGCACTGTGTATACTTCTGCCAGTTAAGAGTTTCAGTTATAAAATCACATGAAATTGATATCCCAGTTACTTTGAAGATGACCCTAATGAATTGTAATGTCAAATTTCTAGTGAAAAACCACCACTCTAAAGAACCCTACAGGAAACAATGTGGAGAAGCATGTGTGAGGCATTTTGTGGCACTTCAAGTCTGAAGTAGCTGTTTAAGTTAGAGATATCATGAAGCACCAGTGTTGGAATGTGCGACTCTGGGAGTCTGTATATTTCTTGTAAAGGAGAATTGCCAGAAGAGTAAATGTATAATTATATATGTATAATTGAATTTTTCTGTTAAATGATCTAATAGTATAGTTCATGTGAATACAGAAGAAAAATGGAATGCCATGTATTTATTCTCTGTACAAGTATTTGTTCAACTCTTAATTATGTATTAGACACCCTTCTAGATCTTCAGATTACAGGCCCGAAGACGATAGTCAAGATTCCTGCTCATCTCATGAGATTATAACTGTAGTGACATTTATTGTTCTGGTGATTTGAGGATAAAACAAGAGCTGTGTTAGAGGCCAAACCTGTCATGTCAGTTCTTCACAGTTTCATTCCTGTTGACTGATTAGCTGCTGCCTGCAAGGCTCAGAGGAGCTGTAAGAATCAGAGGAGACATAAGATATGCCCAGACATCCGAAAAAGATAATGATTCCTAGGCATTAAGTGACATTGAAGCATTGACACAGGACAGCTTGTGGGATATATGAATCCATCTTCCAGTGAGTTGTTAGAATGGCATGAATGGCATCTCACTGCATCCACTGGATGTACATCCACTGGACTGTACGTAGTTCTGTGCTAATCCATTTTTACAATAAAGAGTATCTGAGCTGCAGTAATTTTCCTGTGGCTCGGCCTGGATTCTGGAACCAGGTAAACCTGAGTTCAGTTCCAACTTTTCCTTCTGCTAGCTTAATAATCTTCTATTATGCTTATTTAACCTTAGTTTTCAGATTATAAAGTGGAGATAACTACATTACTTGACAAAGTAGCAGTAATCTTGATGGTGTTGCTAGGATTAAAACAAGTGAGGTGATATGTATGATTATCAGCACAGTGTATACTAAGAACTCGTTATATTTTCATTATTCCAGATGAATACCACCTGGTGCTAGTTCTTGGTCATCATTATATAAATTTTATTTTCATTTGTCCCCCTTTTTTATCTGGATAAAAGCATCAATAAGTCTTACCCCCCTTTTTTCCTTTCAACATTAATAGAATATTTGAAAAATAACCACAACCATTTCCACACATTAAAACAATAAAACCTCAGTAATTTGAACTGCTCTGAAACTCATAATATATTAGAAGAACTGTTAAGATACTTAAAAGAAATTGTTGTTTTCAAGTATGGATAGCATCACGGATCAGTAAATACTGCTAAGCAGATGTTCTGCTGGAAATATGTTAGACTTAAAACTATCCACTTAAATTATTTCTGACCCACCTCTGTGGCCCTTCTAGAAGAAATGTATTAGGTAGGTTAATTAATGGTCCTTTGTTATCAGTGTACATAATTATGTTATGAGCATAATTCTGTCCTTTGTTCACAACTTTTAGTTGAGCCAGTTGATGACAATTTACATCTCTTAAGGGTAATAGTATATTTTATTTGGTTTTATGTCACAGGGTTATACTCTGCTTTCCACCCCTGTCTAAGCTGTTAGATAGCATATCCTTTGGTTAATAATCAAAATAGCTCATTAGCTTGGGAAGAGACAAAGGTATTGGAGATTCAATAAGGACTAATTGCTTATCAGATTTGATGACAGATTTTATTTATTATTATTTTTTTACTCCAGTTTGCCTCACAGAATAGGCCAAGTATCACTTCTGCACTCTTAAATGTGTTTAATATAATGTGAAATCATTGAGCTTTGAGGTAATGAATTTCTTACATTTTATCATGAAGCTTAGTTGAATATCTTGTTTTTCCTGGCCATGGCCCTCAAATCTTTCCTATTTGAAATATCCCTAATGTTTTTTTTTTCTTTTTTAAGATTTTATTTATTTATGAGAGACACAGAGAGGCAGAGACACAGGCAGAGGGAGAAGCAGGCTCCATGCAGGGAGCCCGACGTGAGACTCGATCCCAGGTCTCCAGGGTCATGTCCCGGGCTGAAGGCGGCCCTAAACCACTGAGCCACCCAGGCTGCCCTCCCTAACCGTTAATCAGATAACTCTAGGAAAGTTAGTTATACTTATTGACTACTTCTTTCTCTAAAGATTGTTTTGAACATGTCTATTTATTTCTTAAATAACTTAGAAATGGTAGCATTTACCACTTTGATTTACAGTTACTTTCCTAATTTTTGTTTCTAAAAGCAAACTTAATTTTTTAATGTTTATAAACCTTTCCTCTTTCCCCATCGTCTCCTGACTATTCAAATTAGCCAATCTATAGAGTCATCTATTTGTTGTCCAGTAGATTTTCTTGCCTGATGGCATTCTTACTCTTATTTTTCATCTAGATGAATTTAACTTTCCTCTTCTGCTTCATGTTGCTATCTGAAAAAAAATTTTTTAAACTCACACCTCCATGAGACTCTAGTCTTCCCCAAGAGTCAGCTACTTGATTAGCTTTTCTGTTTTTTGCTAAACTGTGTGTTCTTATCCTTTATCCAATTTCCTTAAATATATTTCCCATGAATATTAGCATTTTATATTGTTTGGGATTTAAAGCCTTCCATGTTAGTGATTTATTCCTGATACCTGTGTTTTCGTATTTTGCTTTTTTTTTTTTCAGAAATATTTTTGTTGCAGAACTTTGCTGCTTCAGAGCATTTACATGATTTGAAAGTGTTAGCAATGTTTTCTGCATTACTATAGTTTCCAGCTTATGTTCTTTTTCTAAAGTATTGAAACTTACCTGATAGGAAATGTGGCTATTAGTAAAGGGTAACCCCGACACCGCAGTCTTACAAGTTCCTGCTTAATGTGTTTCTAAGTTTGCGATCATTTTGGTTTTGATATATTTTTATCTAATAAACTGAGGTCTACATATTCATCTTTCTAATGCAAAAGGAACCCTTTTATCAATAATCGTACATTTTAATTATCCACAAATTCTGACAATTATCTGTAACAGTTTGTGTTTTTCTAAGAAAGTTCACAATGATAAGTACTTCACATGTACTTTAAGCCAAAATTTGTTTTTCTTATCACTCACTGCCTCATGTTAAATGAGGCTAACGTGTGTAATGTACTGGCTAATGTACTTGATATTTCAACCTAATTATTTGATATTTCAGCCAAATTTTGGTCTTTATGCAAAGGCTCTACATAGTGATTTCTAGTTCTTCATTTCTTTTAAAGGGTATCACAAAGTATTTCAATGGAAACATTGATATCTAGTATCTGTTTCGGAGAGTAAAAGATAGGTTATGAATACTGAACTACTTGGGCCCAGTTAACCTAAAAATAAATCAGCCTGCCTGTGCTGCTTTAGCAGCCTGCCTTCACAACATCCACGTCCAGGGATATTGAAAATGTTTTTGAGGTACCATGGGAAACATGTAACTGACACCATCAGGGGAAATATTATAGTATAGTGAAAAACACTGGAACGAGAAGTGAAGAAACCACTTCTCTGAACCTAGTTTTACAGCTGGCAGTATGATCCTAAGCAAGTTATTTAACTGTTACATTACCTATACACAAGGTTGTTATGAAGATTAGGTAGCTAAGACATACCTGATCCTCCACTGCTTCATGTGTGTATGTGTTCATGCTTGGATGAACAATAACTTTTTGTAAGGTCTAAAATCCTCAGGTTTTTTTTCTAAAATAATTTATAATAATGTTTTGAAAAGTGTAAGTCTTCATATATAGGAAATTTATAAAGACAAATGATTAGGAAATTGTGGCCAAAGGCATGACATTTGTAAACTTTACGACATGATGGCAGATGATGGTTGATAAACCATTAGATTGTCTCTCAATCATTCCCATTCTTTGGAACTTAGTTCCAAAATTTTAGTTTCTGCTTATAGTGCAATTCTTTATTCCCTATGCACTTGTTTGTAATGGGGATGACCAGCAACATTTTGCTGTATAAGGAGTTAGCTTTGATGTTTATTCAAATATATCCACTCTGACAACAATACAGTTCACTGTATGTTTCAAAGTAGACTCCTATGACCATAATGCTCAATCATCTTTCAAGTATTACATTTAAGGTTTCTAGTGAACTCCAAAAAACATTGAGGGAATGACTTTTGAGATTTTTAGCTTTTATTTATATCTGGTACTATTGTGACTATTGACATTGTTTTAATTGTTTATATGCAGAGGTTAGATTTTTAAGTTTGGTCTGAAAAGTGGAAAGTGATGAGAAGTACAGTCAGCTGCAATGCCCAGATTTATAACAATAGAAATAGAAGCTAGGTACAGGTACTTAGAGGCAAACCATAGATTTCAAGGTATTTGAAAGTTGTGATCTATTAATGGATCATATAGACTCTTGACTCCTGGTAGTAGTGATGCTTGTGAGGAGATCAACATTTCTACTCTTGATTTTTTAAACTTGATTATGTAGGACAAAAATAAATACTTTTAAGCTGATTTCTTTTCAAATACAAAAAATAACTGAAACAAAATGTTGTAAAATTAAAAATAAGACTCCATTTCCGCCTGCACTATTATACTTTTCATGCCCAGTGATAACTGCTATTAGATTAGTGTGTTGCCACCAACCATCCTAGATAATTCCTATGGAAATATACATAAATATACATATATGTGTTTCTGGTCCACCCCCCCCATTCATTCCCAGTAATTTAATTTCTTTTCACTGAATATATCTGTACATCTTCGATATCAATATGCCCATCTACCCTTTTTTCATGACCATATAATATCCCATTTTATGGCTATGTTATAATTTATTTAAACAGTCCCCTTTAATGAACATTTAGATATTTTGATTTTAACATAGCATTACCATGAGGATTGCTCTATGTATATCTTGGTATATTTTTGCATAAGATAAAAATCCTAGCAGTTGAATTCTTGAATTAAAGGGTACTTTTAGTTGATTTGCTTTTTCTTGATTTTGAGTTAAGGTGAACATTTTCTTTATGCTTAATTGATCAGATTTTGTGTTTTGCCGAACTACCTGTTCATAAACTTTTTACATTTTCCTATTGGCTTACTCAGTTTTCTTCTATTAACATACTCATATTCCTCTGTTATGAACTTAGCTCCATATCTCTATTCCTAATTCTTTTATTTTTATGTTGTTATTTACTTCATAATTTATTTGCTTACTGTCTTGTTACTCCATAGCATTTAATTTCCAGGTACACAACAAATTTTTACATTGTTTTATGGGCTTTATGTTTTATATTTAAGGCTTTCTTTAAGATTGTTAAAATGTTACTTTTTCTAGTACTTCTATAGTTTCATTTTGTACTTAAATGATCCATGTGGAATTAATTTGGTATAGACCGAAGTAAGGACCCAGTTTTAGCCAACCAGTTACCTGAAATACCATTTATTAAAACGTGCTTTTCCCTAGTAATTTAAAATGCTATCTTGATTTTATATATTCCTATTTTTGGATATATAGGATATATAGAATTTTATAATATCTATGTGCATGGGTCAATTTCTAGTGTCTGTATTCTTGCTGTTGGTATGTCTGTATATAACATCCAGTAGCACCAAACTGTTCTACTGCAGCATATTAATTGTGTTAATGTCTGCTAGTGTAGTTCTCATTTACCTTTTAAAATTTATTGGATATTGTCACTTTTTTCTAGATAAATTTTAATATAATTTTATCAAATCACTTCCCTCTCTTGCCCCTAAAACAAACTAACACATACCATCTTGGGGTCATATGGGGATTGGGGTGTAAAAATTGGAACTGGGGCAGGGAGTAACAACATCATTGTGAAGAATTTTTCTATCTAGGAATATGATAGGGTTTCCCATTTTCACATTTTCCATTATTCCCCTCGGTAGTGTTACAACTTTTATCACATAAGCGCTGCATATTATTTGTTAAGCTGACGCATAAAAATCTTTTTTATTCCTCTTGTAAACAATTTTTTCCTTCCATTTTTCAATTTGATATTGTGTTCATAAAATAAAATTACTGAGTTTATATACTTGGGTTTCCAGACAATACTATCATCTAAAAAATTTCTACTTTTCCTTTGCAATTTTGATGCTTCTTTCTCTTTTAATAATTTATATTTTCTTAAAACATGCCCCACTTCACCTAGCTTTTCAAAGTTATTTCTATAATTTGTTATCTAATCATTCTTATTAAGTTCTTTTGAATCTGTGCTTATATCCCTTTTTTGTTTGTAATTCAAGGAATTTGTGTTTACTTGCCTTACCTACTACAGCAAATAGTAAAGATACTCTTTTTTCAATATTATTATCTTTGAAGTTAGAAAATTCTTCCATGCAGTTAATCTGTATGTTTCATCCTGCTTGCTGTAGTTACTGCTTTTCTTTAACTTCATCTCCAATAAAATGAAGACAACTCGGATTAGCTTTTTCTACTAAGATTAATATGAAGTCACTTGTTAGCTTTCTTCTAAGCAAAATAATTTTAGTTTATGGATAGAGCCTCATGGAATACAGTTTTCTAAAATCTTTATATCTCTTTGGGAATTTCTTCAAGATACCTAACATTTTGGCTAAATTTTTAACATACTTCCTATTGAGGGATTTTAGTCACAATTATATTGTTTGCCTTTAAAATGTAGGTAGTCTAGCCTACTATATATTGTGAGTAGCCAAAGTAACTCCACCCTCAGAGCAAATAGTATTTAGAACAGAACTAAAAATGATGTGTATTTCGTTTATATAATTATTTTTATATTTTCTGGGAAAAAAATTGTTCACAATGTCATGGATAGACAGTGTTTCAGCAATCTTGAAAATAAAGATTGTTACATAAGCTAGGTAGGTTCTGGGGTTCCATGTTTGTCCAGAAACACTCTGCTTCTTGTTTTTGAATGAGTTATGAGTTTGGCAAAGGAAAACATGTTTGTAAGGTGATAGGAAAATTTCAGGGAAGATACAGGATGAAGCTAATACTAATTTATGTAATATATACGTTTAAATATATGTTAGCTTGTGTTTTTGTACAGATGTGATCAAATAGAATTATGTTTTCCAGGATAAAATGAATGTGGTAACTTAATAGGTTCAATTTAAACTTTGTAAGGTAGTAACACTATCTTCTAAAAAGCCAGCATTAAAAGATTGATAGAGCTGCAATTGAGTCATCTTAAATAAAGCTGTGCAAATAGGTGCTTTTAAAAAGGAAGCAATGATTTTTGTGAATATCAATTTTATGATGATGTATTTACTGTATGTTAATAATTTGCCCCTACTGAGAAATGGCTTCTAGAGGATCACAGTGCATTACTTGCTTTAAAATAGAAATAGTAATGAAATTCTCTCTCTCTCTCTCTCTCTCTCTCTCTCTCTCTCTCACCTTTTTTTAGGTCATGGAAAATGGAAGATTTGCAAAATACAAGTATTTTACCCATGTCATGATCAATAAAACAGATATGTTAATGATAACTAAAAGGTAAATTTCTTTCTTGATGAGAGGTTAACTGAGAAGCCACTCATGAATTTATTGCAGGTAGTTAACACTGATTGCTGCTGACTCTTGTCCTCTTGCTCTGTAAGCCTCTTATGAAAACCTTACATAAATTCATGCTTAGCATTGTGCATGCAGAGAGATAAATGCATACCCGTGCACAAAAATAAATAATTTAGTATTTTTCAACCAATTTGAATAATATAGAAATTCCCATAAAACTATCCTCACAATACCATTTCTTCCCTTTTAAAAAAATACACAATTTCAGAGTGCCCTGAAGTTGTCTGGGATATCTACTTAGCATACATAGAAATTCACTCAGGTAAGTACATATACCATTGGAGACAGATCAGTTCTTTTTTGTTTTTAACATTTTATTGAGAGAGAGTGCACATAAGTGGGGAAAGGGGCAGGAGGGCAGAGAGAAGCAGACTCCCCAACTGAGCAGGGAACCCAATGCAGGGCTCGATCCCAGGACCCTGGGATCATGACCTGAGCTAAAGGCAGATGCTTAACCAACTGAGCCACCCAGGCGCCCCTGAGACAGATCAGTTCTTATGTGGATACTCCCAGCTACGGCCAAATACTCAAGTAGACCATGGGCAGTAGAGGTGCATACAAAAATACATAGTGGCATAGCCACTGTGTCAGAGGGGCTAGCTTTTGTAGGAGTCACTGTTAAACTGAGGAGAAGAATGAGCTGATGGAGTATGAAAATGGAGATTTCTGGATGGATGGCACAAAGTGAAAATGTGCCTGAGGGAAAGAGGTTATGGCTGAAAATAAAGGAGTGGTCAGTAAGCCTATGTGGTTTTGTTCACTATCAAAAAGGTGAAATTACATATTAACATTTGTTAGTTAAGTTCATGTTGAACCTAGCAGTCATTTCTGATGTTTTTCATCCTAATCATTTCTGAGTTTAAAATTTATAATATCTAATTTTTTTATTTAAAAAGTAACACAGAATTCACACAGTATTAGAAGATGTACATGTAAAGTTAGTCTTCATTCTATTCCAGATACCAGTCCTTTATCCCGGGTCCCAGAGGCAACCACTTTTACTTGTTTCCTTCTTGAAATATTCTTTCTTCTTCTTTTTTTTTTTTTTTCTTCTTGAAATATTCTTTGCCTATACAAGCATCACACATATGTATCTTAACGTAAATGGAAATCTGTTGCATGTACCATTCTGTACTTTGCTTTAATTTTTTTGCTTTAGATCTGTGTCTTGGGGACATCTGGGTGGCTCAACGGTTGAGCATCTGCCTTTGGCTCAGGGCATGATCCCAGGATCCGGGATCGAGTCCCACATCAGGCTCCCTGCATGGAGCCTGCTTCTCCCTCTGCCTGTGTCTCTGCCTCTCTCTCCCTCTGTCTCTCATGAATAAATAAAATCTTTTAAAAAATGTTTAATAGTTTATGATTCAGTTTGCAACATTTAAAAAAATGACCTTCCCAACACAGTAGACCTCTTTAAAGAAAGTCCTATAAACCTTGATAAAGTAAGGGAGGTGAGTGAGTTGTAGTTGACTGGAAGGTGATATTCATCGTTAGGATTTCCTTTCTTTCCAAGTTTCCAGCTTGACGATTAAAGGGAATCAGAGAATGAGAACCAGGTGCCTGCTACAAGATTAGCCTATCTTTGATTTTTCACATGGTTCAAGATGTGCAGGAGAACCAGGAGGTTTGTTCGAACAGTTCCTATAATCCAGGATTAGTGAAAGAGGGGACAGAAGATTGATATGAGAGATGTATGTAAGTCCAGCCAGGAACCAGCTCTTTAGCATAATTCCATGCCTTCAAATAGATATTACTTAAAAAAAAATCTGTTGCACCTAGAATTGGTGTTTCAACTAGAAAGAACTGGAGAAGAATAGGTCTTTGAAGGAAAGAGTGAATAGAATTATTATAGAATCTATTTTTCATTTCTTCATTTTTTTTCCCCTCAAGATGAGAAAATAAGAATTTTAAAAGCCTTTTTTTGGAGGTAGGTTGGAAAGCCTATTGCATGGAGCCTTAGTAATAAAAACACTTATTCTAAAGCATTGATGCACCCAAGTTCTCCAAAATATTAGCTAATAATAGGTTCGGTGAATTTTTTTCTAAGGTGTATAAAGTGCCGTATATATTTGACTGTAGAAGTACTTCATTTTTTCTAACATGAGTATGTTGTACTATAAATTTCCCACCAAGCATTGCTTTAGCTTCATCCCACAGATTTTATTATGTTGTGTTATATTTTCATTCTCATTCACTTCAATGTATTTTCTAATTTCTTCTGAGATTGTTTGACCCATAGATTATATAGCAGTATGCTAGTTTCCAAGCATTTAGAAATACTCTGTTACTAGTTTCTAGTTTAATTCTAGTTTAATTTCATTATGCTCTGAGGACATCCTTTGTATGATTTCAGTTCTTTTATATTCCTTAAGGTTTTTTATAACTCACAATATAGTCTTTCTTGATTAATGTTTTACGTGCACTTGGCAATAAATGTATATCTTGCTATTATTGTTGGAAATAAGTGTCTATTTCTACAGTAGATTCTCTTTTTTCCCCTCAGTGGTGTATTGTTTGTAACAAAAGGAACATTTGGACAGCTTACATGTGAGTGGCAGTATAGTTTTGATGAATTTACCAAAGAGCCATTCATTGTTCATGGGAGAAGATTACGCATTGAAGCAAAGGTATGTTGAATGATTTTTTTGGAAACTTGGAATTGAAAATGATGCATTGAAATTGTCCTCTTTTATAATTTTTCTATCTCTTTTATAGATATTGCTTTGTCTTATTTGGGTTTTCTTTTATACCTCCTTTCTTACTCAGGCTTAAGGAAAAACAGCCTAGGCCAAGAAAAAATATGCTACTTTATTAACAGCATGAGCTGTTCCTGAGCCTTCACTTTCTAGAAACCCAACTTCTCACTGCTGTCCCAGACACAAAAATGAGAAAATCATTTGTATTCTCAGAATCCCTAGCAGTTAGGTACAAAATGTTTTTCCCTGAAAATCTTAAAAAAGGACACTTAAAAAGTTACTTCTCTTTCTAACAGTTATTGGTAGTTCTTCTTCTTTTTAAAGATATTATCTTCCCAACTCCATTTTAATCTTGAGGGCAGAGACCATTTCTCACTCCTCATTGGTTACTAGCATGGTGCCTAGTACGTGGATGTAGATACAATGAATTGCTAGTCATTTGGCAAATCAACAGAGAGTCATTATCCATTGTAAGTTTAAAGTTTGTACGAGGTATTAAGGTATTACAAAATAGAAGGTATTTGGCCTCAAGGTATTTCACCAGATACCTATGTGTATGGGCATGTTGGCACAGGCTGTATTAGTAGAAAATATTGTAAGTGACACAACCCAAATAAGTTTATTCTTTGTTATTTTTGTTTGATTTTGAGGGATTAATTGGCTCCTGTACTGAAAGTGTAAGTCTGTATCTGCTAGTTTAGATCTGTTAGCAGTTACTCTGTCTCCCTTCCTCTCCTCCAATCTCTCCTTCTTCGCCATAGCTTCTAGGTTCTGCTTTCTTTAGTGTTGGCTTCATTGTCAAGCCGGCCAGCATAAGTTCCAGGTTTATATCGTACTAGCTCAGTGGATTGAAAGCTTCTCACTGGGACACCTGTGGTCACATGGCTATTCCTGAGCCTGTCACTTTGGTCAGAGAGCTGGTAGGAGCCAATTGGCCAGGTGAGGGTCATGGGATCACCAGTAGTGCTACAAGAAGGAAGGGTCAGCTCTTTCTGACGTATTTGGAGTGAGAGAAGGTGAGAAAGTTGTCTCTGGAAGAAGGGGCAATAGACACAGGCAAGCAGAAACAGATGTTTTTTGGGCTAGCCTGTCAAACAGAACCACCCCTAGGTTATTGTTTTTAACCATTGAAGTTCATGTCTTTTGTCTTACCACTCAGTCCAAAGACACAGGCAGCTTCTGAGTAGTAGACTGGCTATTTGTTCTTGAGGATCTTAGACCAACTCACACATTAAGAATTTCTCTGAGGACACCTGGCTGGTTCAGAGGTTGAGCGTCTGCCTTCAGCTCAGGGCGTGATCCTGGAGTCTCAGGATCGAGTCCCACATTGGGCTCGGTGCATGGAGCCTTCTTCTACCTCTCTGTCTCTGTCTCTGTCTCATGAATAAATAAATAAAACATTAAAAAAAAATTTCTCTGATTCACTCAGAAAATGAAATGCCCAGTGGCCTTATTATGCAAAGTAATAGATAGTGGCTATTTTTGTTCTAGTCCATACTACTTTCCTGGCTTTTTTCATACCTTTTTCTCTCTGCAAAGATAAGCTGCTTCTTATCTTGGTTTCTTTCTTTTCTTGAAACCTTTTGTCAGCAAATACCTTTTTTTTTTTTTTTTTTTTAAGTAAAAGAATCTGATTTCTTCTGGAGTCTCTATTTACATGGATGTTTGAAATACTTAGAGAAATTGTTCAGCTAATGAGACTCCCAACATTGCTGCTTCTGTAGCTCTGCCCATAGTTAATAGAGGTAAACATTGCCTGCTCCTCAGTAGTCCCATTATGTCTGTTTGTCCCTCTCATTCTTACCATCCACTATTAGCTCTCCCCACAAACACTGAATAGAATACTAGAGGAGTGTAAAAAGTGGAGGACACTAAAAAAAAAGGCATTAAGCTTAAGCTACATTCTTATTGCATGACTGATTTAAAATGTCAGAAGTTACATATAACATGTATGTGTATATATACAAACACACGTGTATGATGATGAGCTGAGCTCATCATGAGCAATCTGAGAAACTCCTCAAGAACAATCTGAAAAACTATTTGGAGGGGAAAATACTGCTCTGATTTACCACCTCCTCTGCATAAACCTTACATGGCTTTGGAAATTAAAATCTCAAAACTTTTTAACTTAAGCTTAATGATAATGGATATGTTAGAACCTAGTCTTTTCTTTCCATTTGTGTTTGATTCTTGTTTCTTAATTCTTGGCTGTTTTAAAGGCATATCATTTGTGTAAGAGGGACACTTTAAGCACAGATTCATATAACTGTGGCATTCTTTGAGCCTATTTCTACCAGATTGTCATTTTAATTAAGTTACTCTGTTTATAGGAACGGGTGAAGTCTGTGTTTCATGCCAAAGAGTTTGGAAAAATAATTAACTTCAAGACCCCAGAGGACGCTAGGGTAAATATAATGAATATCTTTTCCTTAAACCGATAGCAGCTTCTCATTTCAAAGCCATGTAATAAGTTGGACTGCTTTTTTTAAGACAGAAAAGTTTTGTTTTTAATTTTTTTTTTTTACAGTTTTACTATATGTAACTAGGTAATGTTTCCTAAAAACTATTTTTCATTACCACCTTTCTCGGTTTCTCTTTCATTTATCTCTGTCACCGTGTTATTTTATCCCAGGAGATTGGTTTTTAAATCTTCTTGCTCTGCCAGAAACATCCAGAGAAGGCTACTGGGCTCATTTCTTGTTCTGTTTATCATAGAGACATTTCTACTAAGTTCTTATGTTAATAGAAGCACAGATACCTCTGCTGAAGCTTCTCATAATTAGATAACCCTAGTATTGCCTCCAGGGCTTTAATCTGTCACACAGCCCCAATGATAATGGACATTATTGGTAAGAAGGTTTACACTATATTTGCATTTTATTTTTGCAATTTCAAAGCAAAATAGAAAAGATCTGTATCATGAGAATACCTAAAATGCTCAAGAATATGCTATGCTGCTAGCCTCTGTAGAATTACATGTAATTATTCCTACTCCATCAGTAGAATCCTGTATATGGAATCATGAAGGTTTGTGATACAGAATTGCCATAGGTTGGAAGAAAGTCTGTGTGGATAGTTTTCACGCTATGCCACAGTTATTCAACCCAGCTGCCAAATTACCCTTCTCTCTCAAGATGGTTTATTTTACTTTTCTTATTCTGAAGACAAACCTTCAAGTCCAAAGACCTTAGAAAAACATTATTCTTACTGTTAAATCTGGTACCACTGTATCTGAACTTCTGGGCTATTTAACTGAGATGAATGATGTCTTATGCATGAGAATTTAATTATTGGACACGAGTATACCCTTAACTAGAAAGCCAACTTCTAGATTTACATTCATTACATTTTGAGTTTCGTTGCGAGTTCTTGAAATAAGCAAATGTTGGTTTATTTCTCCACGACAGTGGATCCTCACAAAACTAGAAGAAGCAAGAGAACCTTCCCCGAGATTCTGATGGAGAATACTACCTGAAGAGACACAGCAATAAATCATTAGAATTTCCACCTTGTACCTTCCAAAAGCAGTTTGGAAAGTATACTACAGAAGTAATTTCACGTACGAAAGAAAAAAAAAAAAAAAACGGTTACAATCAGGTAAAGAAACAGTCATGTGATTAAAATATTGCAGCTCATTGGGGATCCCTTTGGTTTTCTAACTTGAATCATGCATCTGGTTAAAATTCTAACTACTTTATAAAAGAAACATTTCTCTTTCGAATCTTAAATATTTGCTCCGAGTGATTCTTTGCAATGTGGAGAAATTGCCCGTATTCACACCCCTCATGGAGCTAAGTTTAATGTTTCTTGTTCACATTTTAAACTTCTATCATGCTTACTTTAGACACCCTGAATCAGTGCTGGGTAAATGATCAAATCATTGCCTCAATGGTATCAAGAGAAATTTAGTGGTGGTTTCTTTAGAGGCATGAAGTTCTTTTTACAGATAAATATTTTGGTATTATTTTCCTTATTTTTTTATAAAGGATAGGTTTGAATTATACTTTCATAGCATGACTATGAAAAATGACCTTTTTTAATATTATATAATACAGATTAATACCCCCTTCAAGCCTCATCTTAAGAAAGGCTAGAAGAAATGAGTGTCATATCCAAAATGGAAAAGCCCCTTTCAGAACTTTGAAGCCTTAGAAATATTTCTTCAAGTCAACTTCATGGGATCTACTTGGTTTACCCAAGTCACATTTTTAACAGATTGCTGACTTTAAAGGAAAATCCCTCAAGCCTTAACTTTCCATTCACTGATAATATGAAATAAACAGAATTCCCACCATCTTAAGATACAAATTATGCTTCAAAACAGACAGCTCTTCTTGTAAGTAAATGTCTGTATCCTAAAGTGTCCATTGCCTGTTCTGTTAGCAGAAGATGGGGAATTGCTACTGTGCTTTCTCTAGTTATTCAAGTGAGAATCACTTGTAAAAGCTCATCAGAACAAAAATCATGGGCTGTGGCATTAGTGAAAATAAGGTCATAGGGTTTTTTTCTTGGTTTTTGTCCAAGATCCTTATTCCTTAATATTAATGGACTTTTTCCAGTGAAATGGGATGAGTATATGATTGTGAACCATGAAGAGAATGATGCGGTGTCTTATTTAGTTATTGAATAATACAGAGTATTTGATGCATGTTGTATGTGCCATGAAATTATTATAAACTGTTTCTGGGATTGGAGACTCTGTATAGTCAGTGATTGTGAAAATCTCCTCAGGGTCCTCAAACCCTTGCTTTGTTGTAAAAGCTAAAATAAACAGCATGCCAGACTTTAATTGTATTTCTTCCTGACCGAATCCTACTACTGATTTTCCTTTGATTATAAAAATACATTGTTTATTATCAATAGTTTCCCCCAGAATTTTTTCTTTGCTGAACATAAATTGAATCGCAAGATGACAAATTTCATACCCCATTGTAGTGTGTGTTCCCAAGATGACCTTTGTTTAAAGTAACATAGACATTTTCTCTGTTGCTCAGCTCCTCTAATTTTATAAACATTAGAATTAAAACTAAGAGTAATGGCCAGAAAACTTTCAGTGATTGTCCCCACCTGCAGTGTTGCTTCACTGAAGTTCCATTCCGTGCCATTAACCAAGTACCTCATCACCTATTACAGTTTCATGATTTCATTCTCAGAAAAAATACAGACTCATAACTTGTTCCATGGTAAAAGGGAAAGGCCTAATAAAAGAGTAAGCATAAAGGTTTTTCTGGTATCTTCTGGAGAGCAACAAGGAATGGGTCTTGTAACTAGTACAGATGCAAAGCCAGCCTCCCTGTCCCTGTTCTTCCTGTGCCCTTACCAAGGAGGACCTAGAAATAATCTTTTCTTGTTCTTTAGTGGTGGTCTGCGGATCAACACTTCCTATCACTTCCTTTGTTTCTAGCATAGAAGGACCCACAGTTACAAGAGCAATCATTTATCAATTGTCTTAGAGGACTGTCTTCATTTAAATAAGGAACATCAGTAGATTACTAGCTAATGAGTCAGTCTTTGTAGCATAACATTTTATAATTGTGTGTTTGATTCTGTATTTTTTTTTCTTGAACATTAGAGTCCATTATCTTACTGTATTTGAAAATAATCTTCCCCAAATTATATTTAACAACGGCTCTCTGTTTGAGAGCTTTAAACTTCTCTTGGTTGGTTGGTAGCTGGTATGGAATGAGATCCTGAGTATTGTGTCCCTTCTCCAGCCCCAGCCTCTTAATTCTAGAACAGCATATATTGTGGTCTGTGATTTACTGTGTAAAGCCCAAGGCAATGTGTCTGTTCTTTGTCAGCTCTCCTCCAGAAAACTATGACCATTAGAAATAGCAACTTTGATTTCTGGTACAATAAGAACCATGTGATTTCTTGACATTTACAAAATAATGCCTGAACCTAGGAGCATATGCGTTTCTCCATTGGCTTCCCTCTTACTGTGTTACGTATTGTATGCCTTTGCCCTAGTGTTAGCAAGACCTTGGGATTATCCCCAGGTTAAGTTTAATATAGCCAAGTTATTTTCTGGTCCCTAAATCATGAGCTGCTGTAGGGAGTTCTTCCCTGGACCACCCTCCTCCACAATCATAACTCATGACAAAACTGTCCTGTAGCTTCCAAGTAAATAAGAATTTCTTCTTATATTACCATTTCTATCATAATTATCTTGTTGGGGTTTTTTTATGATTGTAGTAACTAAATTTTCCCAGTGAATATACATCTAGCTTATCTCTTAGAAATATCATAGTATTTTATTCCTATCTGATAAAAATACAGACTCTACTTAGTGCTGAATTTTCTGCACCATTCATTCATCAATTGCCAGTGTTAAGTGATCCTTCAGGCCAAGCCAAGGCCCCTGTATTAAAAAGGTTGGGACAATACCCACCATTTGCTTCAATGTGGATGGAACTGGAGGGTATTAGGCTGAGTGAAATGAGTCAGTCGGAGAAGGACAAACATATGTTCTCATTCATTTGGGGAATATAAATAATAGTGAAAGGGAATAGAAGGGAAGGGAGAAGAAATGGGTGGGAAATATCAGAAAGGGAGACAGAACATAAAGATTCCTAACTCTGGGAAACGAACTGGGGGTGGTGGAAGGGGAGGAGGGCGGGGGGTGGGGGGTGAATGGGTGACAGGCACTTGGGGGGGGGGTGCTTGACGGGATGAGCACTGAGTGTTATTCTGTATGTTGGCAAATTGGGGATCCCTGGGTGGCTCAGCGGTTTGGCGCCTGCCTTTGGCCCAGGGCGTGATCCTGGAGTCCCAGGATCAAGTCCCGCATCGGGCTCCTGGCATGGAGCCTGCTTCTCATTCCTCCTGTGTCTCTGCCTCTCTCTCTCTCTTTCTCTATCATAAATAAATAAATAAATTTTTTAAAAAAACTAAAAAAAAAAAAAACGATGTTGGCAAATTGAACACCAATAAAAAATAAATTTATTATTAAAAAAAAAAAGGTTGGGACAGAATATACTAAGCTAGGTTGCCCATAGTAGTTGAAACTGGGTACCGAATACACTGCAGATACAAGTAGCTGTTTGGAACTGGATGTTTTTGTGTTCCTGCCAACACAATTGAGAAAAATTTGTTTGGGTTCCAAGGCCATTGCGTTTTACCTTTTCTCAAGATCTGTCAAACTCCTCAAGGACAGTGTTTTCCAGACTGTAGGTCTTAACACATTAGGGGGCCATAAAACCAATTTCACAGCTCAAGGCCAGCATATTTTAAAAGTGGAACAGAAATAAAAATAAGAGAACATTGTATATAACAAGGTTAAATATTGTTTGCTGAAATGTTTCCTAGTTTATATACTGTGTGTACTGGGTCACAATATAAAATGTTATTTCCTGTTATGAATTGCAGTTTAAAAAAAAAAAAAAAAAAAGACCTTGTGAGCCACTGCTGTGGGAGGCGTCGGCCATCCACTGATGGTTGGAACAGTGTGGATTGTGTGGGCCCTAACCTTAGATCAGGAGCAGCAGACCCGCACTCAGGGATATCTTCAGATTGTGAACACTTTTTCTTTTGAGTAAGAAGGTAGGATGGCTCTTGTTTTGCTTTTTATAAGGTGTTTTCCTTTCTTGGTGTGTACCAGATGCCCTCAAGGTACCACAAAAAACATAGAAAAGTTAGATCTGCAAACGGCACCCAAAAAAGGCCACAGGCTATCATTTAACTAGAGATATTTCTCTCTCACTAGGCATTTTACTAGGACTGGGGACAGAAGTTCTCTCCTTTTATAAATTTGCTCGATATGCCTTTGATGTCACTCACTCACTTACAGGTGGTAATGTCCCTTAAAAATGGGGAGCTTAGATAGAGGTCACACTTTTATAGGGTCGAAGTACTCATTCTCTGGAGGGTGCTGTATAAATGTCAGTGCAGTCGATGTGAAATCATTGGATTTCCTCATTTCTATAGATTTCCAGTAGAAATAACCTGCATTCCTTATTCAAAGTTCAGGACAAAATTCACTCAATATGATTTTCTTTGGTGCTATTACTCAGGATCCCCTGTAGCTCCTTCACATGCCTTCAAAGAGGGCCATTCACCCAATGCTTTAAATGTACTTTTGAAATTATACCTGACTGCCAATCCTGACCAATCCAGTTAGTATTAAGCAATTAAAATTTTTATGGTTCATTCACTCTGTAGTTTTGGTTATTGGCCAATACAGCTATTAATGCAGACCTTTGCTCATGCTTCTTTTCTTTTTACCACAATTGGTGTAAAACGAAGTACTTGTTGCAGGGTTATTCAGCAAGCAGGCCAGCACATGAACTGAGAAGATGCTGGATCCTACTCTATTAGAAACCTCCTTCATGTTTAATTGAAACCTTTTCTACTTTATTTCCTGTTTTGTTAAAATAAATTGTTCCATGTCATTTTTTTTTAAGTTTTACTTTAGAATTACACGTTCTTTTTTAAAGCATAAATATGCATTTTCAAAAAAAAGTTGGTAATTTTGGTTACCCAAAAGCTACATAACTAACATGTAACTTCAGATTTTATAGTTTGATATGTGTGTAAAGTTTTTATTACCTTATTCAAGTTAATATGTGTTCTAGCTTAATACTCGCTATGGTAGGTACTTGTCAATCTGAAAACCCTCTCAACACCACTCATTATTATAAGTATCGCTCTGATACCTTAATAATGAATCCTTTCTAGTAAGGTCCTATAACAAGTCCTATGAGAGTTATACATTAAAAAGTCTAATAATCAGAAATGTGCTTAGAACATGTTGGAAGGCCCCCATATCCCTTATTATGCCATCATACCATCAGTGTTCCATTGACTACCCAGAGGTTCTCCATTTAGAGGCTGAAAAACCCTCAAATGAAGATGTAGACTACATTGAAATGTTCCTCAATATCAGTAATTTTATACATAAACTGTTAGTATCTGGGATTTATTTCAAAGTCAAGTAGACTGTTACAGACTTTAAAAATGATCATCTCTATATATGAATATGTGTGTGATATATGAAAATGGATTTTTCAGGAAATGTGCACTTTAAAAATACTAATTTTTGTATTGACCAAATAGTGTGTGCTTCTTTGGGATGCTTACTATTAATTGGTAAAAATATGGTTATTGATGATGTTAATTCATTTTTAAAATATCTATTTCTGCATCGCTGCAATATTTCCTTCACTTTTATATATCTTATACCCTTTATGTGGGCTCCTGACCCAGTGGCCTGTTACAGTCTTTGCCTTCTTGTTGTTGTTTTTTTATTCTAATAATTTATAAACACAGATATTTACAGTGAAGTTCCTTGTCTTGAAATTGGCCTTGGTCTCTTTTTTTTTTTTTCCCAAAAAATTGATTAGCCATGGTCACTAATGACTTTAATATATATATATATATATATATATATATATATATATATATATATATATTATCATTAATTTTTGCTCTTGGTAGAATTAGATTTCTTGGTCAGATCGCTCCTTAGTTTATGTGTATTTTTTCCACATAAAACAGATCAAAAAAAGATTTCTGATCTTTAGTCTGCCTGTTTTTAGTTCCTGGGTAGACCCAGAAACATTACCAATAAGTCCTCCCTCACCTATCTAAAATCTCCCCTTTTGGGGGCCTAAATAAATGTTGATGACAAACAGATGGCCCAAAGTCCTGATTTTTCTATAAGACAGCATTCCAGCCCAGCATGGTCATTGGAAACCAAAAGCTTTTGGTTAATACTTTGTAGATTGTAAAGCAAAGCACTGAGATTGTGCCTCTCAACCTCAGCAAACTTCAAATGGCTCATTTGCTCAGTAAGTAAGGAGTATATTTGGAAAGAAGTGTTAGGAGAGAATTTTTTTTTACTTGCATAATTGATTAATATTGGCAGAGATGATTAATTCATCTCTGATATGGAGAGTTCAGCCTTTGCATGACTTAAGAAAATACTTTGTTATTACTATCTTTTGTTACGATTTACTAGATAGCTTTCTTGCTACTAGAAGTGTTTGAAAGCCATCACTTTCTAACATGCTTTGTCAGCCAAAGGTAAAAAATGACAATAACTCAGTGCTAGCAAGAACTTAAAAAACAAAATCTTGCATTAATTCCCTTGATTACTGGTCTTGAGCACTTTGCATAAGTTAGCTGATGATCCGAAGCTGTTCGTGATCTTTAGTGTATGATGTGTTTTCACTAGAGGGAAGATGCAAGTATGAGTTCATATGTGGCAGCCAGCCGAATAGGTTGGGGATCCAAGACATAAGTGAGAAGCAACATTCTCTCTCTATCCCACTGTGCAAGTTCTCGGGAGTTTGTCTTAGGAGTTCCTAGTCCATAAGGGGCCTGTCGTCTCAACCTTGTCTCCATACCAGAAAAGTACCTTTCCAGGGGTATGTTTCTGCAGTCACAGATTAGCAGGTCTGGGACTGGAGGGGTCTCACATTCCCTTGAGAAACAAGAGACATCCTTTCACTACATCATTCTTATTGCCCGTGACAAGGAAGGTCTTTACTTTCTTAGACTAAGAGTGAACTTTCTGGAACCTGTAACAACTTCATCTTTTCCAGCAAAGGGTTGGTTACCTCTTATCTGCCCAAAGGGGGTACCTCTTGGCATCCACAGTTAAGCCATAAAAAGGCTTATGGGTTGGAGTCCCTATGGAGATTAATACAAGATTCTACTCCTCAATAGCCAGATGATGGACCTTTTGAATGGGAAAAAATGTATATATTTGAAAATGTTCAGAGAGCTCTCAATCTAAACAGTTGCTTTACTGGCATCTATGGAATGATCAAATTAAAAAAGACATGAAGGAATGTAGCATCTAGCCTTAAGGACTCTCTTAATAAGGTGAAACTACAAAGCCCTTTTTATCCAGAAGATTCTGTCAGATTTAAAGAGGTAGATCAGTGACCATTCACAACCCCACTCACAGGGACCTTGATTGGCTAGTCAGGGATCCTCTTCCCACATGTTTACAGTGCAGTGATCAGGCCGGCCAGCCAGCCCACTGGGGCAGTCTCCCCTCACAGAGGAAATGGATGACCAGAATTTCTCTCAGGCCCTTCTGCAAATGATCAGGAAAGGATTGGCCAAAGCTGATGTTCATGGACCGATAGAAGCAAGAGTAGTCTTTTCCCCCTTAAGTGAATTGGTCCAAGGTTGGATTATACACTCAAAAAAGGAGAGCATCAGAGTGTTGAAGGCTTTATATATCTACTCTACAAAGGCATACTGCATTCAGCCCTGAAGCTCCTGGACCTAGAAATCTTTTGATTTCCATTTTGAATGGAATATTGATATAAAGAAGCAAATTGAAGATAATGTAGTTGGATGGACGTGTTAAGCCCACAATATCATTCAGGCTCCCCTACTTCCTTGACGAATTAGAAATACTGTATCTTTTGACTCTTTATAAAACTAGAAACATGGTTCTAGAAGCAATCCAAAGTCCCATCTATCCTTACCAATCTCCAAACCTCCCGTTCAATTCAAAATGCTTGCAGATATCATATAAGATTGGGATATTGGGGCAGCCTGGGTGGCTCAGCGGTTTGGCACCGCCTTCGGCCCAAGGCCTGATCCTGGAGTCCCGGGATCGAGTCCCATGTTGGGCTCCCTGTGTGGAGCCTGTTTCCCCCTCTGCCTGTGTCTCTGCCTGCCTCTCTCTCTCATGAATAAATAAATAATATTTTTTTAATTGGAATATTGGAAATAGAATGGTCCTACACCTAAGAAAAGGAAAAATTTTAATAGTAATTACTCTAGACTTCTGATAATAGGCAGATAGACACCCCCCCCCCCAAGCTCCTTAGAGGAAACTTGGATTCTTTCCCCAGGCCTGTGATGTACATTATCTACCCCCATCTTCCCTAGGACCTGAGAGCCATCTCTTTGATATGAAGACTTTAGGGAGATGGTTCTCATCAGAAGGAAAAAAGGAGCTAATTGGAAATTGGACAAAATTTTTTTTTAAAAGCGTCTTCTCTACAAATATTGGTTAAAAAAAACCAAACACTTTAGTGATCTGAGTTCACCATAAGTAAACTTAACTCCTTCCATTGCCAGAAACATAATTTGGATCCAACTGTTCTTTCTACTGAGTTTTGTATTATTGTACCTGATTCACAGTTTAAAACATTACAGTGTTAGGTATAAGGTCTCTGTTTGTATCTATGTGTATGTCTATAGATGTATGTTGTAGATGTGATATTTTTCTACCGCCGGATGGTATTGCCAAAATTAACTTGTAAACCAGCTCTACTTAACTGGCTCAGAAATAACTGCTTAAATGAATTAAGCATTTTCTAGACTCAGAAATACAAAAACTAGCCCAAATGTTTTC
Source organism: Canis lupus dingo (assembly GCF_003254725.2). Taxonomy (NCBI): domain Eukaryota; kingdom Metazoa; phylum Chordata; class Mammalia; order Carnivora; family Canidae; genus Canis; species Canis lupus. Next base: position 81,296,845 of record NC_064243.1, on the reverse strand, counting down.
CAAGTTTCATGCGATCTGGGAAGGTATTCAGTAAATAAAAGCTAGTTTAATTTGGTTTAATTAAAATAGGTATGTTTTCAGGTTGTCAGCATTGGATGTAGTGCATTTTTTTTTAAGATTTTATTTATTCATGAGAGACACACAGAGGTAGAGACACAGGCAGAGGGAGAAGCAGGACTCGATCCCAAAATGCTGGGATCATGCCCTGAGCCCAAGGCAGACGCTCAACCACTGAGCCACCCAAAGAGTTCATATTATCTCTGTTAGAAAAATTATCAGCAAGAAAAATGACAGGATCTTGGCGTTAATGTCTCATGAAATTTTTAGAAGTAATCCCAATATGATCAAGAACAAGTGAATTAAGTATATTTAAGTGAGATTGAAGTTTATGAAATTATCAACAACGATCAAGCTTTATAACATACTTTAACTTTCAGAATCTTTTTTGGTAAATTTTTAAAAATTTATTTGAGAGTAAGAGAGAGAGAAAGCCAGCACAAACAGGGAGAGGGAGAAGCAGACTCCCTGCTGAGCAAGGATCCCAACGTGGAGATGGATCCCAGGACCCTGGAATCATGAGCCAAAGGCAGACACTTCACTGACTGAGCCACCCAGGAGTCCCTCTTTTGGGTAATTTTAAGCCATAAAATATTCCTATGTTAATGTATGGAAATTCATTGGAATACCTAAATTTCCAAATATGATAAAACACTGAAACATTACTGAATGTAGGTTTATCTACTTTTGGCTCAATACAGAGAAACTAAACATATTTGGGTCTATTAGTAAATGTCTTGTACCACATTGAAAAATTTTACTAGGAAGAAGCATATGCTTCTAGAAATTATGAAATGTACTTATAAATTTGCCAAACTATAGTTGATAACTGCTTCTTCTAGAAATTAAGGTTTCAGAGAGTTGGGAATACTAATTATAATTAACATATGTAATTAAAACTACTAGAAATAGTAAGGAAAACCTCTCTGTATACAAGGAAAATAAGATGTGCTTTTGGTAAAGAAAAGGTATGAGGTACAAAGATGCATTTTTGGTATAGGAAAAAGTTTTCTCCTAGAATAGAATGAGTTGTTTCAGAAGAGGAAAGAGGAGAATAAGGGAAAATTAATTGGCTATATAAAGTTGGAAAGAGAGAGAAAAACCTTATGTAATTAAGCTAGCTAAAATAGAATTCATAAATGTATAAAGATAAAGTTTACTATCAATAGTCTACTCATATAAAACTAAAAGTTTTCTTCCATCTGGCAAACGTGGAACTAAACCAGCTTGACTTTGCTCCTTGGCCAGTCACAAGATCAATACTACACCAGGTTGACTGACTTGTTGCACAAGGTAAAATTTGCAGCAAAAAAAGTTCACAGGGAGTAACTTCCAAAGCGGTGACTCTGTAAGCAAGGGTGGATGGGTTCCTTTTATTTAGGGTTATGATGAATATTTTAAAAATGGATCTCTTGGGGTGCCCAGATGGCTCTGTTAAGTGTCTGACTCTTGATTTTGGCTCAGGTCATGATCTCAGGGTTGTAAGATTGAGCCCTGTGCTGGGCATGGAGCCTGCTGAAGATTCTCTTTTCCCTCTCTGTCTCCTCCCGCTTGTGGGCATGTGCTTGCTCACTCCCTCTCTCAAATCTTAAAAAAAAAGGGGGGGCACCTGGGTGGTTCAGTTGGTTAACCACCTGCCTTTGGTTCAGGTCATGATCTCAGGGTCCTGAAGCAGAGTCCTGCATCTGAATCCTTGCTTAGCTTCTCCCTCTCCCTCCCCTGGCTCATTTTTATTTTCTCTCTCTCTCTCAAAATCTTTTTAAAAATTCCTCTAAAAAGGGGATCTTTTGTCATAGTATGTGGAGGCGGGCATGAGCATAAGAGGACAATTGTACTTTAAAATGCCTGTCTTACATTGTATGTTATGTAAATGAGGCTTGTGCTCCTCCTTGGAGGCCAATTTTAGTATTACAATGGGGTAAAGGTAGTCGTAGGTCATTCTAGAGGTCTCTCCATGGTCCTGTGCAAGTGCAAGTCGGGGGTTAAGCTCAAACTGGTCTGGGTGGTCTTGGCCAGCTGAAGGTCTTGTCAGGGCAAGTGCTATGTTATTGCTCAAGGGGCAGTTTTGGACTGTGTGAGTTAAGAGACAAACTGGAAAGAAGAGCCTAAGGAAAAAAGGACCAAGATCGGTGAGTTCAAGCAAGTAGGAAGTAAAGGTCAGGTCTTGGGGTCTAGCTGGTGACAAGGGGACAAAGTTCTCTCAGACTTTGGATCTGCTCCTGATCAAAAACCTTAAAAGATTCTTACCTTTTAAGGAAAGCAAAAGATTTTGTGTTTTACTGAAATAACTTCCTGTGTTTCATGTTATCTTCATCATCAGGTCTTTGATTACTTATGAAAACTGAGTCTTCTCAATATTAAGAGCCAAGTTCTGCTCACAATTATGTAACTTTCTGTATTTGCCTTTAAAATCCATTTTCACTTTGGTTAGGTAGGTAATCAAGAAATCCTAATTCTAGTCAAGTGTTTCAAAACTATTGATATTTTTGAAGAGCTGAACCTCAAAATCTGGATGAAGTCTTTCTGACTTTAAACTAACTTAGGGATATTCCAGAAGGCCCCTGAAACAGGTCAAGATTTGTCTCTCTCCTTGTAAAGAACTATTAAACTAATTTGACTTTTGTTACATTGGAAGCACTTGTAAATCATTGATGCTTACCTTTGTTTAGTTTGTATTTGTATGGATATATGTTATTAATATAAACGTTCCAGAAATTGTATGTAATTCTTGAAATCTGTTATGTCATAGTATAAGTGCTACCACTTATAATTCTACTTATTTTCTTAAAATAATGTTACAGAAATAACCAAAATTTCTTATCAGTTAGTTGTATTATAGTGAATGCTCACCAGATCTTTAACCATGCCATATTTAAAGTGTTTTGCCATTTATAGAAGTTACTGTTTTGCTTTTGCGAAACTGCTTCATCTTCAAGGGGATTCATGGAAAGGGCTCTGATAAGTACAGGTTTTCAATAACTTTAAAATTGTACCATTGAACTTACAAAACTCAATGGAAAAAGTGAAATTATAAAATCTCTAGTAAAAGATCAACAAGAATTACATGGACATCATCATCATGAGGATGGTTTTAATTTTTATGACTTTGTTGGAAATACTGCTTGTTTCTAGATTTAAGGAAACTTTTCTTTAAGTTACCTATGACTTACAGCAATTTGGTAAAGTATACATTAATGAACAGGATGAAAGAGTTACTCTCTCCCTCAATGATCCCTCCAGAATTTGAAAACTCAGAGACCATTCTTATTTTCATGGTAATAGTTATTTGTATAATCTCAATAAGAAGCTGTTCTCCTTGACACAGGACACAAATAGAAACACTAGTTATATTACCAAGACTTTGAGTGGAATGTCATATTTGAGAATGTCCATAGAATCAGACGTGATTATACGGTTTTAAGAAGATTAGGTTGACTTCATGGAGTCAGTATAGCTCCCTTCCTCCAGGGTTCCTATAAGAAAGATTATTTCCTGGCAGATGCAGGAACCCTAGGATATTTGGGAGATCTTGAGAAGAGAGTGACTAACTCAAATCTATAGGTACTGTAGTCAAAGAGTGAGGGTAAGATCTTGGCTTTCTAGCCTCAGGAGGCTCTTATTGAGAGTCCTTATAAAAAGTTCCAATAAAGCACATTTAAAAGAGTCTATATGGTCAATCACTATTCTTGTTATGTAAGTAATCAGGCCAAGTGTAATTTTATTGTAATTATCCTTGGTAAAAGTGTGGATGATTACAGAGCAAGATGATGCTTCAGTAGAAACTATAATACACTCTTGTGGGTATCCGTATCTAGTTGTGTTGTCTGAGGGTTTATTTACCTGTAAATGGACTTAATCATTAAGTCTTCTAGTTTCCTCACATAATCTTGCTATTGACCTCTTCAAACTCGCATTCCTAGTTTTCCTCTGCTCTTTTTTGACTTGGAATCACTAAAAACAAACTGCATGGAAATTCGATATCTCCTGGTGTAATGCTATCACTTAAAATTCTGCTTATCTTAAAATGTAGGTCACAGAAGTAATCAGATGTCCTTGTCAGCTGCCTTGCAGTGTGAACTCTCATCAGATCTTTGATGATGGCCATTTTGTAAGTCTTTCATCATTTTCAGAAATTATTATTTCAGTTTTGCAAAAGTGTTGACCCAAGCCTGCAAACTAAATGTGAAAGACTTGATATAAACTCCACAGAAATGGCCACAATAGCTCATGTTTACAGTTGTCACGCTTGTTGCTTTGTGGGCCAAAGTTTACCTCAACACCTGATGACAGAGACATTCAAACTGCAAAAGATCCTCTGATCCCAACATGTAGAAGTCTTCTGACCCACTGCCCTCAGGACCGAGGTTTAGTGTATAATTTGCCCCAACTGTTAACCTTTTCCTTTTTACCATAGAAATGCTTATTAAATACCTGTTTGTAGTGAAGAGGCCTAACTGGGCTTCTACTTCCTGAAAGGAGACACAACTTGTTAACCAACCTGACCTGTTCTCTCTCAAGACTGAGACTGGTTCAGTGAAGCTACAGGCAATCTGTCGATCAACTCAGCTTCTGGGCTGTGAAACTAATTTGATATTTCAAAGGCAGACCCAAAGGGAAATAGACTGGCACCCTAAAGTATGCCTCTTTGGCATAAGGATTATTTTGAACTAATTATTTTTAAGAAACAGGAGATCCAGCAAAAGCTCTGAAAACCTAGTAAAAGCTACCCTCCATTTCCTGAGGGTCTCTCCCTCTCTGTGCCAGAAAGAGGAGGCTGACTCTACATTCTAACACCCTTACTCTCCCCTTTACTGGGCTGCACCTGATTAACCTCCTTCCTAGTGATTCCTCCTCCCCCAACATCTTTAGCTGAAGAACTTACTCAAGGGGAGAGCCTGGCCTACTCGGAAAGTTACTCAGTTCATCTCGTTATCTCTCCTGTATACAGAGGCACACATATGATTAAACTAATGTGTTTTGTTTTCCCTAATCTGTTTGGGGATCTCAGGAACCAAGAAGGTAAAAGGAAATTTATTTCTCCTTCCCTACAAGGACATTTAGAAAGTTTGAGTTAGAAAAATGCTGTGACTTTCATAGTATATCAATCAACCATAAGCACAAAGAAACACAACATAATCCAATGCTAATGGCAGATGGTATATTCTTAGCCTCCTCAGAAAGGCACAGCATATTGTGGTTCAAACAGCAAATCTGTGGTGGCCATCGGAACTTTGGCAGGGGTTACATTACATTTGTTAAACAACTTAGGCTTTCAGCCACTTCATAAGTTTACAAGACTTGGTCATATATACACACAGATACACATTTCATCAACACAACATATATGCTATCTAGAGCCCATTTATGTCAACTTTGGCTGTATAGTGATCAAAATATGGCAAAATTAAGATATACTGATACAGTCATGAATGTGGCTTAGAAATATTTAAAAAAAAAAAGAAATATTTAACTCAAAAAAACTTTAAAAATCTTTTGATGACATGTTAAATGCATGCTTCAGCACAAAGAGAAAAACATTCAATTTAGAATCTCAAAGTTAAAAGATTGAATAAAAAGCTTCAAACCCATTAACTTTCTTTTAAAAAAAAATTAATCCTAGAGGTCTCAAGGCATGATCTATAAATTAACAGATCCCTCCATTACAGGATGTGTTAAGGACTATTATTAAACACACTTTAACTTAAAAAAAAAATAGTAAATCACAGTGGCTTTTAAAAAATTCTATAAAATATCAAATTCAAAACTTACATGAAATCTTATAGCGAAAAGTCAAGAAAAGAAATATAAAAACAATTTAGAAATAAAGACTTTGAAAAAGTTTGCTTTACTCAAATATCTCACAAGGTCCATCACCTGTCCCTGTGGCCTGCGTGATGGACTTGGTGCTGCCAGGGGGTGGGTTGATGTCACGAGCACTTGCAAATAAAATGTGAGGAGCTTGCAGGTTCTGTCTCGGGGAATGGGTGAGGAGTAGGCAGCAGCTTCTACACCAGGTTGAATTCCCTAAGGTTGAGTTGGAGAATTGTGTCTTTCACAGCAGCGAACACAAAGCGGATATTCTCTGTGTCTGTGGCACATGTGAAGTGAGAATAGATGACTTTTTCTTTGTCAGGATTCTGATCTTGATAAAGCTTCAGGATAAAGTCTCTGGCAGCTTTGACATCCTGCTTGGGTCCTAGTCAAGAGTGCAGTTACAGGAGTAAAGAAGAAAGATACTAACTACCAAGTCCTCCCCAAATCAGTTTTGATGGACTCCCTCTTTGAGTTCTCTTATTTCTAGAGAATCGCTTCCCTGGAGTGTTGTTATATCTCCTAATGAACCCGTAAGAGAGACTTTTAAAGCATCCACTGCTATCTAAAAAGTGTACTTTAAAGCAAATTGTTGAAAAACAGTGACCCAATTAAACATTCTGATTTGGGCCACTCAGGCAGACAGAAGTGGACTAGGAGCAGGAAAGGGGAGAATGTGGGAACATGAACAAGTCTGATTTTAAAGGGTGAGGTCTCTCAACCACATGGCCCATGCAGTTAATAAAAGGAAAAAGGGCGCTACCCCACAGTACTCTATATATCAGTATCAGACTTGCTGCTGTTTGAGACCTCCCGTACCAGAAATAATTAGCAACAGGACATAAAAACTTTGCAGCCTGGGATTGGTCCTCTGTGTAAAAACTTCAGCATCTACCATGTGCCCAGGAAGGAGGCTGCCACGGTAACTTACACATAAGAAGGAGTGGGTGCTCTGACAGGGTCTGGGAGGCAAAGATAGACCAAGCACAGCCTCTGCCTCAGAAGCTGCACACACAGCACTACGGAGTGAAGGCCAAGCGAGCACGGGGAGCATGAGCAGGACTCCCCACCCGCTCCCAAAAAGGATGTGCCTGAGCTGGGTCTTGGAGGACAAAGAGTTCACTAATGGGTTTGGCACGTGTGGAGATGCTGAGGCGAAAGAAGAGGGACGTACCTGGAACCCCTGTGAGAAAGTCTGTTAGAGGCAGAGACCCCTGGGGCCCTGTAAATATTGCTGGCTGAGTGCCAGGGCGGGCAGCAGGGACATTTACTCACCTGTGTATTCTGGAAAGTAGCTAATTAGATGAGAGTACATGATTTTCTCCTCCAAAAGATCCTTCTTATTTAAGAACAAAATCACAGATGAGTTCAGAAACCAGGGGTAGGTAATAATGGTTTTAAATAAGGCTTTGCTTTCTTCCATGCGGTTCTAAGTGAGAAACAAGGAACTTAGGGTTAATAAAGAAAAAACAAACTTTGGAAGCAACAGGCCAAAGGGCTGGTTCCACCATGTGTCCCCTCCCCTAGCTGCCAGCTCCACACCACTGTCTGCTGGAGCAGGTGAACACAAAGGGCCCCCCAGGACACCAGGTGCTTCTATTATATAGCCTATTTCTATTCCCCCTGACTCCCCACTTGGCTCTTATCACCCCTTCTGGATCTGTTCTGCAGCAGCACCCCCAAATAAACACATAAAATGGAAAAAGGTTCATACCCATATTTGTCAAAAGTTTTCTATTTAATTATGGGGGTTACTAAGTGGGGGAAGTGCATAACTTAGACCAGAGACACCGCTTTAACTGGGGATGGGCTTCCAGACCACGAGAGGAAGGCTTCTCCAGCACAGCCACTGCCCACAGGAGTTGGTCACACAGAGCAAGGCACTAACGCTATTGGGTGCCTGCTCCAGCCACGTGTCACAGGTGGGTAATACAGGCGAGGTCTACTAGGGGAGCAGGGTCCCCACTTTATGGATGAGCATACTATTGTTCACAAATTTAAATCATGTCCCAAGCCTATGTAATAGTACGACCTGGTCAAAATTATGTAGAAAAACTAAAAATTTCTTAACAGTAGACATTGGCAAGAATATATCAAAGGTTCTTAATTTAGGGAGGTTGGACAGGGCACATAGAAATCTCTGGTTGACAATAATTGTTCTAGATTGCACTCTGCTCTGAAGTATTTTTTAATAAATATTTTATAAGTAAGCTCTAGCCCCAACGTGGGGCTTTAACTCTGAGATCTGAGTTAACTCTGACCCTGAGATCAAGAGTCATATGCCCCACCTGAGCATATGATTGAGCCAGCCAGGCACACCTGAGTAAAGAAACAAGAACTTTATAGAGGGAAGAGATCAGGCAAAAACATGAAAGCCTTGCACACCCACTCCAGAGGGACTTGCGATAAATCTGTTTCCCTGCAACTTCTGCATACCGAGGCTCATTCTCCTATTTAGTACATTTTTGTCAATTAAGATGGGATTTATTACCAGAGAGGTAACCCTTCAGTTGTTTTTTAAAGCTTTTTAAAAAATTATGATCAGTAATGATCTCCAAGGAACTACAGCACAGTTGACCCTTGAACAATGCAGGAGTGGGGGTGCTGACCAGCTGAAAATGTGCATATAACTTTTGACTCCCCCAAAAGCTTAACTACTAATAGCCTACCGCTGATCAGAAGTCTCACCAATAACAACTGGTTCCCACATATTTTATACAGTACAGATATTACATCCATGTTCTTACACTAAAGTAAGCTGGTGATAAATATATATACATACATATATATATGAAGAAAATCATAAGGAAAATGCGTGTACTGTACCATATTTAGGGGGGAAAAAAAGCCCATGTGTAAGTTCAAACCTGTGTTGTCTAATGGTCAACTGTAAATGAAGAAACCATTCCTGGACAGCCCCATGAGTGGACACCACGTATCTACACCCAGGAGGGCAAGTCTGAAGAAGAATTTTTCTCCAAATTTTTAAGAGAAGAGAAAATGTCTAATTTCTAAGCATACTGGGCTGAGGCACTGGTCCCTTGCCCACCTGAATAGTCCTCTGAGTTTCCCGAGAAACATCATTAATCCTGAGACGAATTTGGAGCTCATTTTTCATATTGATAACTTGATGCCTTTACTTTTTTTTTTTTTTTTAAGTGTCTCCCCTGGAAGAGCTGGGTGGCAGCCAAGATTGCTATAGACACCAGTAAATGGGTTAATCCTCCACTAATTAGCTAATGTAACTCTGCTCCTCAGAGAAAAGCCTGCTCTCAAGAAATACAAGATATAATTTGGTCATGGTGACTGCCTAATCCTGGGCAGCGTTCTTTACTGGTTTACTACCCACCACCTAGAAGCAAGAGAGACATCTTTCTATGAGGTCAGGATATCTCGTGAAGGGTAAGGAAAAGACCAGGGGAGGCCGATGGTATCCCACAGAATGCAGCCCCACCTCACAAAGAAGTGAGAATGATGGCTCTTCTCACTTTCTGGGCAGATAGGGTTAATGCCATTCCATGCAGCTAGCACTACGGCGGCTCTGCAGAGGACACAGAATGCCTGACCAGGGGGGTCAGGCCAGATCTAAGCACCTGGCTCCACTCCCCACCCAACTCAGTTAGGGACCTAACTTGGGAGCACCATGGACTGGGAAGCCTGTTCTCAGATACTTCTTAGAAATAGTACTGCTCAACTTTGGCTGTCCATTAGCACCCCCAAGGGGCTTAGAGAAGACACCCCCGATTCAAACCTAGGAAACACAAGTCCCTACTGTGAGGTCCAAAAGATGGTCTGTTTTTAAAATTCCCCAGGGGATTCCAATATGTAGCCAAGGCTGAGAACCAATGCTTTTGAGTGGTTCCACCCTTGGCAATATAGGAGATTAGATCCCAGGCTCAGCCCACACCCACCCCAACTATATCAGGACCCACATGCCAGGTTCCTCTTAAACATCCCCCAGGAGGGAACCTGAGTGGCTCAGCAGTTGAGCATCTGCCTTCGGCTCAGGGTGTGATCCCGGGGTCCTGGGATCAAGTCCCACATCGGGCTCCCTGCAGGGAATCTGCTTCTCCCTCTGTTTCTGCCTCTCTCTGTGTGTCTCTCATGAATAAATAGATAAAATTAAAAAAAAAAAAAAGATCCCCTGGGAATTCTAGTGTGTATCTAACTTTCAGAACCAGGTTTCCAGGCCAGCAATTCTCAAACTTCCATGTGTATTTGAATTACCGGAATCTTGTTAAAATACAAGTTCTGAATTATTCAGTGTGGGTCGATTGACTAGGCACGCATTTCTAACAAGCACCCAAATGATGCTGGTGCTACTACTACTCCATAGACTACACTTCAAATAGTAAGACAGTTTAACCTATACAAGAGTCTAATGCCAGAGCGGCTGGCTTTTTGCAAACTGCAGAAACAGGTCTTTGTTTTCCATAGCTACAAGCATACCTCATTGTCACACTCAGCCAGGACCTGGTCATATTCACTCAGAGCAACCAAAAAAATTATGGAGGTGACACTCTCAAAGCAATGAATCCACTTCCGTCTTTCAGATCGCTGGCCACCAACATCTACCATCCTGTTGGATAGAAACAGCATTTCAAAGGTCGGCATACATGGCTCTTTGGAGAAAAAGGACAGGAATCATTATATTGTAGAAATCAACACTCGTTAGGGTCCTCAATAATTTTTTGAGTGAAAGGGGGTCTTAAGATGCAAGTGTGTGAGCACCACTCCCTTTGGCAGAGAGGAACCCTAGGTGTTTCCTAGCAAAAGAAGCACAGAATGTAAGTGAAGTTACTGAAGAGAGCAGCAGAGGTCACTCGCGGGGAGCCTGCTCAGGGACACTGGTTTGGAAGCTGCTGCATTGGTCCAGACAGAAAGCACAAGCATCCACCTAGGTGTCGCTCCAACCACTGTAGAGTGCCAGGACACTAGACATGCGAGGGACAGAGAGGCGGGCAATCCTCCAGGTCCACCGGCTGCCTCCAGGCCCTCACCCTGCCCGTTTTTCACCACTCCTCAGATTTACCCATGAATCCTTTCTGCATTACATGGATGCTACCCCTTCTGGCCTACAAGGAGCTGCAAGTTTCCTCTGTCCTGTATGGCAATCCAAAGGCTTTAGCCGGGGCTTTGGGAAAGACTAGAGAGAATCACAGCCCAAAGATGGCTCGTAAGCTCCAATGCTCCAGGAGGCAGGCAGTTCATGGAAATGGTCAAGTAGGCACCTTCGAGAATGCTAGGGACCCCCTCTGGAGGGCTGACTGGTATGGAGCTGCAGCCAACCGCTGCTGAACAGAAGTGCAGGCACACCGCGACCAGACCCTCAACCTTTCAAGAGGAGCTAAATATCAAATGCTGTAAGCACAATGGACCAGTTCTAAGACTGGCTCAAAAGCTGCTTAGAGAACAGCAAGGGGGCCAAAGAGAATAATACATCTGTGGACCAGAACCAGGTTTTGTTTTGTTTAAAGATTTTATTTATTTATTCATGAGAGACAGAGAGAGAGAGAGAGAGAGAGGCAGAGGCACAAGCAGAGGGAGAAGCAGGCTCCATGCAGGGAGCCCGACGTGGGACTCGATCCCAGGTCTCCAGGATCCTGCTCTGGGCTGAAGGCGGTGCTAAACCGCTGCCACCAAGGCTGCCCAGAAGAGCCAGGTTTTGGAAGCAGCAAGCCTTGCCGATTCTGAAAAAGGTCAATGTCATAAATTCATGGGCACCCACATGTGGACTTCCAAGTGGCTCAACCAGAGGACTCCCCAGTGCCACAGTGCTCTGGAAGCCCTGAGATGGAACGGGGTTTACAGACAGAATCTGGCATGGCAGGATCGGACCTGCATCATCTTGACTAGAAAAGCATAACGTAATAACTGATGAGCAGGGGAACGAAATACGAAAATGCTTTGAAAGTGCTGTGCCTCTGTACCATGTCCTTCACTCTGTGCCATAATTAAATGCAGTGAAGATCTACTAAAGTCATCCTAAAAGTACTTCTTATATTTGTATGTGGAAATTCATACACTTTTGGCAGTAGTGTACATATATGTGTAGCATATATACACACACACATATAATGTAATTTTTAATACACTTTTTGTACTGATTCTTTGTTTTTTCTTAACAGATAAATGTTAGAGAAGGGAAGAGAAATATTCAAGTTTAGGGAAAAGACATCAGTATTTCAACTCATAGTTATGGAAGTGTGTGTGTCTTACACATAAGGGTCATTCCAGACTTCAGTAAGGAGACTTCTGTTCTAAGGTGAGTTCCTCTCCATTCTAGGACTTGAGTCCTCTTGTAGTTCTAAACATTGCATGATGGAGAGCGCCCTATGGCTCTATGAGACAGACCACTTTAGGAATAACGCACTTAAGAATCCATTTGGTGAGGGACGTCGGGGTGGCTCAGCAGTTTAGCGCCTGCCTTCAGCTCAGGGTCTGATCCTGGAGTCCTGGGATCGAGTCCCACATCCGGCTCCCTGCATGGAGCCAGCTTCTCCCTCTGCCTCTGTGTGTGTGTCTCTCATGAATAAATAAATAAAATCTTAAGAAAAAAGAATCCATTTGGGGGCTACCAAGGCCACACACATTCCAATGTCTTACCGAAAGATGATGTTTTCCAAGTCAAACGGATACTCGATGATGCCAGTTGTGGGCACTCGGACACGAAGCACGTCTTGCTGTGTTGGCACGAATGATGGCATGGCGATCCGGTCAATGTCCGTCAGGTAACTGGGATATCAGACAGCCAAGCCCAAGACTCATTTTAGAAATGGGAGAAACGACCATCCCACTCCAGGGGAGACACCCCAACTCACAGTGCCCCCACTCGGCTTCGTGGATTCCATCAGTGCCTTTCTGGAGAGGTGGCTCTGGACCGGGTCTGTCCACCCCAGCTATGAGTGTTGGGGAGAGGATATGGATCAGGAGCTTCCATGAGCCCTCCGGGAAATCTATGAGTCAGGCCATGTCTTCACGCAGCTCTAAGCTTTCTCTCTCCCCAGCCGGTGAGGGACCCAGCAGGTCAGAAGGAAAGGATGTTGGGGTGGGGTCTCTGACCTCTCAGCTGCCTCCCCCCTCCCAACACTCACCCCCATCCCCCAACATTATAGAAAGTAGATGCTGTTCCTGAAGGCTTTGCTCAACGAATTTTAGTTTCTATGAGAATCCGAGGGTATAAAACAGGCCAATTCAAAGTCCCTTCAAAACAACAAGAAAAAGTTGACGGCTTGTTGGGAAATTACACATCTAAAATAAGCCAAAACTTGTCTCGGATTATTTTTGGCTGCCTATTAAACGCCTAAGCTGAAAACAAATCACTTTTTCTGCAGTAAAAGGAGAATACACTTTGTTTTACCTCTTAACTGTAAGGTCTTATAAAAGCCGTTTCTGAGTAGAAGAACTGCAGCCTCGGCCCTGGCCAGTGACGGGGCCGGTGACCCAGGGCGTCCCGCACAGGAGGCTTGGCCTCGCCGCCTCCCAGGGCTGCGGGGCCGCAGGTGGCATGTCGGGGAGCCCGGGGGTGCAGGCAGGGGGCGCAGCAGGTGCCGGCTGGGGAGGCCGCCCTGGACTCCGCCGCTCGGCTCCGGCACCGCTGGGTGTCCGAGGGCCCCTGGCTCCGCCGCAGCTCGGCCCCCAGCCGTTGCCCACGTTCCCCTCAGGGCACTAGCCCCGGATTTCTGGGCTCCCCTGAATCTCCAGCGGGTCCAGCGGGGCTCTTGCAAACGGATCTCCAGCGGGGGCCCCGGCCAGTCCCCAGGACCCGCCCGGCAGCCCTCGCCGACCTGGAGCGGCCTCTCGCTCCGCAGGGCCAGGGCAGCCGCCCCCCCACCCCCGCCCTCCCCCGGACGCTGCCTTCCTTCTCGGCTCTCTCCGGAGCTGACCCAGCACTTCCCCGGCTTGCTACTTCCTGTTGCCACTTGGCTGCTCTGCTGCACCGAGAGGTTCCCGCACTCAGACCTGTCGTGCCAAGCCCGGGTCAATGGCACTAAACACTCGGCCTGGGGGCCGCCCGCGGGGCTCGGCGGTCTAGCGCCGCCTGCAGCCCAGGGCGCGATCCTGGAGACCCGGGATCGAGTCCCACGTCGGGCTCCCTGCATGGGGCCTGCTTCTCCCTCTGCCTGTGCCTCTGCCTCTCTGTGTGTGTCTCTCATGAATAAATAAATAAAATATTCGAACAAAAAAGCCCACTCAGCCTGGCACTAGCAGCAAAGGGAGGCCACTGAAACTGCAGGTGAGAGCGCAGGTTTCCCTCCTGCCCACTGCCGTGTTGGGACGACTGGGGTGACCCACGTACCCACACCAGCCCCGAGGGCAACCCCCAAAGGGAAGGGGGTGGGATTCTGGGGCCCACAGAGGATGCGAGAGGACGCGGGGCAACGGGGGAAGAGCCGAGCTGCAGAAGCAGGGAGAATCGCCTCTTCACGAAGGGGCACGACCCATCCGTTTGTCCAGTGACCTAGCGGACGGACGCACTGCCTCCAGAAATTCTTAAAGCAACGAAATTCTGTGACCTCCGTGTGCACGCAGGCCCATCTATTTCATTTTACCTTAGGGAGCAAGGATTTGAGGCTAGAGCTTTGTGAATCAAAAAGACAGGGTGTAGGCCTTCCCGGGGCGTCGACAAGCAAAGGAAGGGCTCGCGGCCTGGGCGGCCTCCCCGCGCCGCGCCTGCGGAACCCGTGTTGCCCACGAGAGGGCAGCACCGGATCGGCCACCGCCGCGGCCTCGGGCTCCGCGGGTCTCGAGTCTGAGGTCAGGTGGGAGCGCGGCTGATCCCGCGGGCGCCGGGCGGGAAACCGAAGGCCGAGGGGAGAGGAGGAGGAGGAAGGCCGGAGCCAGGGAGCCAGGGGCAGCGGCCGTCCGACTTCAAGTCAGAAGATTTCAGCGCCCCAAATGAGATGAGGCCCCTTAAAGGGACCCCACGTTTGATGGAGCCTCTCAGTGAAAAAGACAGAGGCGTGGAGAAGGGCGAAGGACGGGGATGTGGGGCGGCCCCGGTACTCAGGCCGCGGCCAGGCACCCCGGAGCCCGAGGGCGACGCCGCCCCGCGCCCCGCGCCCCGCGCCCCGCGCCCCGCGCCCAGTTTTGGAGGCAGCCGGCTGGGCCCCAGCGGGCAGCATCTTGCGGGGCCAGGCTCCCCGGGGGCGCGCCGCGTACTCACTACTTGGCGGAGTCGGACAGCTGGTACTCCCTCCTCCTGTCGTAGCACTCCTGGATCCCCGGGTCCCGCCACAGCTGCTTGATGGCCTCCACCTGCTCCCCGGAGAGGGCCACCACCTTGTCCACTTCCACCTCTCTGATGAGCTGCGCATTTTCCTACGCGAAGGAGAGAGAACCTTGCATTGGGCGGAGACGACGGAGCGCCCCGTGGTGACCCGGGGACAAGGCCCCCGGCCTGTGGACTAGGTTAGATCTCCGTCCCCCCGTCCCCCCGTCCCCCCGCCCGCCTCGCAGCTGCAGCCACCGCCGGTGCAGGCGACGCGGCCGCATCACCCAGACCGGCCCGTCCCACCAGCACCCAACACCCACATGTGAACAGAGAAACCCAAGGGCAATGGGGCGTCAGTGTCCTTTGAAGGTCAGCATAGCGGCAGGGCAACGTGGAGGTAACCACGTTCCTTGTCCTGGCGCGTGCACCCACCCACGGGGGGGGGGGGGGTCCACCTCGGCGCAGCGGGAAGCGCGAGCCTCGCCCCCGAGAACAGACCGACACTAGCATCGCCAGCCAGGTGTGTCGCTCGGCTTGCTTTCTCCTCTCTTCTTTTTTTTAGAAATAACTTAGTAGAGTCTATTCCTTATTACATCAGTTTTAGTTCACAGCAAAACTAAGAAAGTACAGAGAGTTCCCATTCAGTCTGCTCATTTATCGTCATACATCACTGATAAAACCCCTTTGCAGGCACCCGGGTGAGCATCTCAGTAGCTGAGCATCTGCCTTCGGCTCAGGCCAGGATCCCGGGGTCCTGAAATCAAGTCCTGTGTGGGGCTCCCAGCTCAGCAGGGAGTCTGCTTTTCCCTCTCCTGCTCCCCTGCTTGTGCTCATTCTCTCTCTCTCTCAAATAAATAAATCTTTTTTAAAAAGACTTTATTTACTTATTCATGAGACACAGAAAAGCAGAGACACAGGCCGAGGGAGAAGCAGGCTCCCTGTGGGGAGCCTGATGTGGGACTTGATCCTGGGACTCCAGGATCACCCACGCATCCCTCAAATTAATAAAATCTTAAAAAAAAAAAAAAAAAAAGATGTGGAAAGCCACTCCCATTTCAACCCCCAATGCCAATGATTGTCATAATATTATATTTATTATTACTCCCATTAAATAACTATTGCTCTAATACTACTGCTCCATTATTACAGCACTTAAGATTATTGCTGTAATTATTACTATTATATCAGTTATCATTTATTGCCCACTTCCTGTGTGCCAAGAGGTGTATACACATTATCTCATTTAATCGATGTCAGGTTAGCATGGGGCCAGAAATCTTGCCAAACCCAAGGTAATGAAAATAGTATGATTGCCTTACATCCTCAGCATGTCTGTGTGTTGGCCACAGAGATCCCACATCCCATCCCTTGGCTGCAAGTTGCACAGACAAGAGAATCCTGCTGAGACAGAGAGAGGAATTCGGCCCTCCTCTGCTCCCCCACCTTGCCACATCTCAGGGCAATGACATCACACAGAGCTGGCTATTTGCCAGCAGCTGTGAGTCGGCAAAGCATCTGTTTGGCAGCTGTGATCTGCACATGTGTATATGGTACTCCCTGAAAAGTTGCTCATATCTTGCATTATTCATCCTCATTAACAATCAACAGGAAGCTGGAGAAAAGGGAGATCGTAGAGATTTACTCCACTCTGGGGCTAGAAAGGAGGGTTGTGATGAAGTCCACATGGCTTTGTACCACTACCCATCAAGAGTGGATATAAACTCTTCCCCTGGACTGTGGGATCATTGGCAGGGAGAGGATCCCAGTTGTAGAATCTCCAACAGCTCTTGGCATAATGGGTTAGTGGGAAGTACCCTGGATGGGGAATAAGGACCCTGAGTTCTCCTAGTGCCTTTGGGATGTCTAAGGACCCCAAAGGGTATGGAGGGACTCTGACTTGCAGTAGACCTCAGTCTCCTTAGAAACCCAACAATTAAGATCTGAGTTTGGAACCAACTGAATTCAAGGAGCCTAGACGTACATATTCCACATTTAGAGTTCTCCCAGCTAGGTCTCACCTACCTGTCAAGATGGTTCTTTTTATTTTGAAATAATTTAATACTCACAAAAATGTGGGAGAAATGGTACAAGAGTTCCTCTGTGCCTTTCAGGATGGCCCAAATGTTGACAGTTTATGACCATGCCTTATCATCCATCCCATCCCGCCAAATGTGTGCCAGGCACACATGTACACAAAGACCTTCTGCCTGAAGTATTTGAGAGGAAGTTGCAGACACAATGCCTCTTTACCACTCAAGACTTTGGTGTGATTTCCTAAAAATGGGACAGTGGACCATAACATCATAGGATAATGACCAAAACCCAGAAACTAACACAGACACAATAATGTAATCGCTTCTTGAAACCTTATCCCAAGTGTGTCCATTGTCCCCTTAATGTCTCTCCTCTGCCCCATCTAGGGTCACATAATGCATTGACTTGCCTCTCTGTGATCTCTCTCTCTGGAAATGTTCTGTGGTCAGGAGTCATTTTGTCACCCAAATCCAGAATGGCCTGACAAAAATATGCAGAGGGCTGGTAGGGCAAGTGGCACAGCTGAGGCCCCAAAGATCATTCCAGGAAAAAATATTATGATGGGCAGGGAGGAGTGAGGAAGAGAGTGACCTGTCTTTAAATAAATGTAACTGGTATATGGAATGACTTCTGTACACTGTGAATGACGTCTGTGTGTTACAGAAAGTGGGGTTTTGTGCCTATTTCCCTGTGGCTTGGCTAAATACTTTCATGCACAGCAGGACCATGGGCAGTTGGATGAGCATGTTCGAAGCTCCTGGAGAGCGCACAGCATCAGAACAGAGGCTCCTTCTGGATGTGGGAACAAGTGTCGTGTTGTGTGAGACTGGCTCCTTGAGCTGACAGTCTAAAATGGCGATGGCAGGAGGACCCCAAAATCAAGTCCTGCGGGCCACTCTAAACCTACACCTATTTATAGAGCAACTACTCCTGATGAAAAACCAAGGGCTGGGGCACCTGGGTGACTTAGTCAATGAAGCATCCAACTATTGATCTCAGCTCAGGTATTGATCTCGGGGTCGTGAGTTCAAGCCCCACATTGGGCTCCATGCTGGGTGTCGAACCTACTTAGAACAAAACAAAATAAAGAAATAAAAAATTGACAGCTGACTGGACGGCTTCTGCACAACAAAGGCTAGCGAGGCCATGTAGAGAACAGCAAGAGAGACAGAGACACATTAATGAGGGGAAGCCCACCCCGACGCTGCCAACTGCAGTGGGGAGAGGTAGTACTGGGGGACCAGGAGCAATTATCTGCCCTGGAGCACAGAAAAAAACTGTAGTTTGAAAGAACAACTAGTTATAAAAGATCCAGCCTCCACAAAACAGCAGAACTGTTGGAACTCTCTCTAGGTGGGAGGGGTGGTGACCACAGGTAATATTTGCCCTACACTTTCATATCCAGACAGGAGCAGAGTCCAGATGGCATGGCCACCCTGCTACTCAGGGAGCCCCAGGCCGCTAGCCCACCCCAGGCGTAGCTGCTCCCACCAAGGCAGCTCCAGCATGGTGCCCACCAGGGCACCTCGAGTCAGCACCCCCCACAGCTCCAGCCATCGCATCAAGGTGACCCAGGCATGAAGCACACTAGAACACACCAGACCTGCTTCACCTTGGCCCCAGGTGGCTTGCTAGGCCACCCCCGTCCCAGAGCACTCTTGGACCTCCTGGCTCATGTCTGCTTTGTCTCCAATTCCCCCACCAATACAGCCCCTGTGCTAAGCACCCTGAGACACTCTGTCCCCTGTGCCTGTCTCCATTCCAGCTGCCCCACCAAGGCACCCTGTGACTGGAGCAGCCTGAGACTCCTGGCCCCCATCCTGCCTTTGTTTACCCTTCAGGGTGCTGTGTGCACAAAGAGCCCCGGAACACCCCAGCAAGTTGCCATCCTCAGCCCAGTTATCCCACCAGGGTGCCCACTCCTCTGAGCACTCCAGGCCAGCCTGGCTTCCACCCATTTCAGCTACTGCTGTCCTGCCTAGGTGCCCTCTGTGTGGACAGCCCTGGGATAGCTCTGGCCATCTTACCATGGCACTCCAGTAAGGAGGGCCCCAGGACCCCAAGCACACACCAGACACAGCTCCCACGAGCCAGCCCAAGTCCCAAGGCACACACAGTCTACATAAGGCATGACCATACACAAGACCATTCCTGCAAGTTCAGAAGTAGCTGTTCTGCCTAATTCAGAGAAACAAACACAGAAAATCAACCAACACAGGGAAGCAGAGGAATATGTGCCAGATGAAAGAACAAGACAAAAGCACAGGAAAAGAACTAAATAAAACAGAAATAAACAAAATGCCTGATGAAGAATTTAAACTAATGATCATAAAGATGCCTGCTGGACTAGAGAGAAGAGTGGAAGATTTCAGTAAGAGCTTCAACAAAGAGAAAATATAAAGAACCAAAGAGAAAATATAAAGAACCAATTGAAGTTGAAGAACACAATAACAAATAAAAAATACACTTGAGGGAATCAACAGCAGATTAGCAGATACAGAAGAACGGCTCAGCCAGCAATCAGGAAGACAGAGTCATGGAAAGCACCTAAACTGAAGAGCACAAAGAAAAAGGAATTTTAAAATGAAGATAGTTTAAGGGATCACTTAGAAAACATTGAGTGAAAAACATTTGTATTATACAGGTCTGAGAAGGAGAAAAGAGACAAAAAGGGGGAGAAAACGTAGTGAAGAAATAATAGATAACTTCCTTAACCTGGGGAAGGAAACAGATACCCAGTTTCAGAAAGCACAGAGTTTTCAATGAAATGAACCCAAGGAGGCCCATAATATATTAAGTGTCAAAAGTTAAAGAAAAAGAATTTTAAAAGCATCAAGAGAAAAGCAAAAAGGGGAAACCCCCTAAAACTATTAGCTGATTATTTTTTTTTTAGCAGAAACTTTGCGGGCCAGAAGTGGCATATATATTCAAAGAGTTGAAAGGAAAAAACCCTACAGTTAAGAATACTCTATCCATAAGATTATCATTTAGAATTAAAAGGAGACATAAATAATTTCCCAGACAAAAGTTAAAGGAGTTAATCACCACTAAGCTAGCCTTACAACAAATGTTAAAGGGGCTTCTTTAAGTGGTAAAGGCCAAAAGAAGAAGAAAATTATGAATTAAAAGATGTAAAGTATGACAACATATACATAAAACATGGAGGAGTAAGTAAAAAGGGTCTTTTACAGTGTGTTTGAACTTACATGACCATCAACTTAATACAGACTGCTATATACTTAGGCTACTATATATGAACTTCATGGTAATCACAAACCCAAAACTTATGATACACAAAAAATAAAGAGAAAGAAATCCAAACATGACACCATAGACAGTCATCAATCATTAGACAGCAAGAAGAGAAGAAAGGAACAGAGACTCACAAATCAACCAGAAAAGTTAACACAATGGCAATAAGTACATACCTATCAATAATTAATTTAAATATAAATTGTATAAATGCTTCAATCAAAAGACACAGCAGGGTGAAATAGATTTTTAAAAATATGACCTATCTATATTCTACCTACAAGAGACTCCAGACCTAAAGACACATATAAACTGAAAATGAAAGGATGGGAAAAGATATTCCCCGAAAATAAAAGTGGAATGAAAAACCTGAGGTAGTAATACCTATATCAGACAAAATAGATTTTATTTTTTAAAGATTTATTTATTTTAAAGATAGAACACACGCAAAAAAAAAAGAAAAAAAAAAACACACGCATAAGCAAGGGGGAGGGGCAGATGGAGAGGGAGATTCTCAAGCAGACTCTGCTCTGAGTATGGAGCCTGATGCAAGGCTTGATCCCACAGCCATGAGATCATGACCTGAGCCAGAATCAAGAGTTGGCCACCCAAAAGAGCCATCCAAGTGCCCCTGGACAAAATAGATTTTAAAACAAACACTGTTTTGTTTTAGTAAGAGACCAGGGCACTACATAATGATAAAAACATCAATCCAAAAAGGGGATAAAACAATTATAAATATATATGCACTTAATATTGGAGTGTCTAAATATATAAAGCAAATATTAACAGACATAAAGGAAGAATAGGACAGTAATACAATAACAGATGACTTTAATGCCTCACTTACATCAAAGGAGAGATCATCCAAGCAGGAAATCAATAAGGAAACAGTTTCTTTCAATGATACACTAGACCAGATGGACTTAACAGATATACACAAAATATTCCATCCAAAACAACAAAAAAAAACACGTTCTTTTCAAGTGAGCATGAATAATTCTCTAGGAGAGATCACAAGTTAGGCCACAAAACAAGTCTCATTAAATTTATGAGTAAATGCATATCATGCATATTTTCTAACCACAACAGTATGAAATTAGAAATCAACCAAGGAAAAAAAGGAAAAAAAAATACATGGAGGCTAAACAATATGCTACTAAATTGCTAATGGGTCAATGAAGAGAAATCAAAGAGGAAATCAAAAAATGCATAGAGACAGTTGAAAATGAAAACACAACAGTCCAAAATCTCTGGGACACAGCAAAACCAGTTCTAAAGGGGTAATATACATCAATATAGATCTACCTCAAGAAACAAGAAAAAGCTCAAATAAACAACCTAACTTTACCCTAAAGGAACTAGGAAAAGAATAAGAAATAAAAAGTTTAGTATACGGAAGAAAATAGTAAAGATCAAAGCAGAAATCAATGAAATAGAGACTAAAAAAATATAATAGAAAAGATCAGTGAAACTAAGAGTTGATTCTTTGAAGATAAACACAATTGATAAACATTTAGCTAGCTGCAGGAAAAAAAGAGAACATGAATAAAATCAGAACACAACCAACACCATAGATATACAAAGGATTATAAGAGAATACTATGACAAATTACATGCCAAAAAATTGGACAACCTAGGAGAAACGGATAAATTCCTTGAAACATACAATCTTCCAAAACTGAATTCAGGAAGAAATAAAAAATCTGAACAGATCAATTACCCAATGAAATTGAACCAGTAATCAAAAAACTCCCAACAAACAAAACTTCAGGACCAGATGGATTCACAGGTAAACTCTACCAAACATTTAAAGATAATACCCATTCTCCTCTAGCTATTCTAAAAAACAGAAGAGGAAGTTTTCAAATACATTCTACAAAGCCAGCATTACTCTGATACCAAAACCAGAGAAAGATCTTACAAAACAAAACAAAACAAAACAAACAAAGCAAAACAAAAAAACTTACAGGTCAATATCCTTGATGAACAGTTTCAAAAACCCTCAGCAAAACAGCAAATCACATTCAACAATACATTAAATGGATCATTTGCCAGAATCAAGTGGATTTATCTTGGGGATGCAAAGATGATTCATATTCAAAAATCAATCATTAACAAAATGAGGGATAAAAATAATATAACCTCATTAGAGGCAAAAAAGGCATTTGATAAAAGTCAATATCTATTCATGATAAAAATTCTCAATTACGTAAGTTTAGAGGGAACATACCTCAACATAATAAAGGCCACATATAAAAACCCACAGCTAACAATATACTCAATGGTGAAAAACTGAGAGTGTTTCTCTAAGATTAGAAACAAAACAAGGATGTCCACTTTCACCACTTTCATTGAACATACTACTGGAAATCCTAGCCATAGCAATCAGGCAAGAAAAAGAAAAGGTATCCAAATTGGCAAGAAAGAAGCACAACTATTTGCAGAGGACATGATACTGTATATAGAAAGCCCTAAAGACTCCATCAAAAACTATTAGAATAAGTACATTCAGTAAAGTGGCAAGATGCAAACTTAATACACAGAAATTGGTTGTGTTTCTATATGCTAACAACAAGGTCGTAGAAAGAGAAATTGAGAAAAAATGCCATTCATAATTGTGCCAGAAAGAATAAAATACCTAGGAATAAACTTAACCAAGGCAGTGAGAGACCTATATTCTGAAAACTCTAAAACAATGATAAGATAAATTGAGGATGACACAAATAAAAAAGATATTCCATGATCATGAATTTAAAGAATATTGTTAAAATGCCCATACTACGCAAAGCAACCTATGCATTTAATGCAATTCTTCTGAAAATACAAACAGCATTTTTTCCCCACAGATTTGTATTGAATTACAAAAGACCCAGAATAGACAAAGCAATCTTGAAAAAGAACAAAGCTGGTATCACAATCTCAGATTTTGAGATATACTACAAACCTGGGATAATCAAAACAGTATGTATGGTATTGACCCAAAAACAGACACATAGATCAATGAAACACAGTAGAAAGCCCAGAAATAAACCCCTGCTAATAGGGTCAATTAATCTATGACCAAAAAAGGCAGGAATATGCAATGGGAAAATATAGTCCCTTCAATACGTGGGGTTGGAAAAACTGGACTACTACATGAAAAAATATGAATCTGGACCCCTTTCTTACACTCTACATAAATTTAAAATGGATTAAAAACCTAAATGTGACACCTGAAACCATAAACATCATAGAAGAAATCACAGGTGCAATCTCTTTGACAATGACCTTAGCAACATTTTTCTAGACATGTCTCTTCAGGCAAGAGAAATAGAAGTAAAATTAATCTATTGGGACTACACCAAAATAAAAAGCTTTGGCATAAGGAAGGAACCCATTGGTAAAACAAAAGGGCAATCCACTGAATGAGAGAAGATATTTGCAAATGATATATCCAATAGGAGGTTAGCATCCAAAATAGATAAAGAACTTATATAACTCAATACCAAAAAACAAGTAATCTGACTAAAAAATGAGAATACCTGAATAGATTTTTTTTTTCAAAAAAGATATACAAATGGCCAGCAGACACACGAAAAGATGCTCAACATCACTAATCACCAGGAAAATGCAAATCAAACCACAATGAAGTATTACTTTACACCCATTAGAATGGCTAGACTCAAAAAGACAAATAACAAGTGTTGTTGAGGATGTAGAGGAAAGAGAAAGAATCTTGTGCATTGTTGGTGTGGATGCAAACTGGTGCAGTCACTATAAAAATAGTATGGAGGTTCCCCATAATTTTATTTTATTTTATTACTTTTTTAAAGATTTTATTTACTATTCATGAGAGTCACAGAGAGGGGCAGAGACAGGCAGAGGGAGAAGCAGGCTCCATTCAGGGAGCCCGACGTGGGATTCGATCCTGGGTCTCCAGGATCACGCCCTGGACTGCAGGCGGCGCTAAACCGCTGGGCCACCCGGGCTGCCCTCCCCATAATTTTAAAAATAAAAATACCACATGATCTAGTAATTCTACTAAAATGTAATTACCCAAGAAAATAAAAACACTAATTCAAAAAGATAAATGCACTCCAATGTTAACTGTAGTATTATTTACAATAGCTAAGATATGGAAGCAACCTAAGCATCCATCGATAGAAGAATGGATAAAGTAGATGTGATCTACATATACAATGGAGTGTTATTCAGCCATAAAAAGGATGAGATCTTGTCATTTGCAACCAACCATATGGATGGACCTAAAGGGTATCGTGCTAAGTAAGTCAAACAGAAAAAGACAAATACTATGATCTTACTTATGGGTGGAATCTAAAGAAACAACACAAACAAAAAGCAGAAACAGATTTGTAAATACAGGGAACAAACTGATGGTTACCTGAGAAGAGGGGCTGGAGGAACGAGCAAAATGGGTCAAGGGGAATGAGAGATAAAGGTGTCCAGTTAAGGAATGAATAAGTCATGAGAATGAAAGGCGCAGCACAAGGCATGTGGTCAATGGTATTGTAACAGTGGTGTATGGTGACAGGTAGTTGCCACATTTGGCAGAACATAACATTCAGACTTGACAAATCACTACACTGTGCACCTGCAACCAATGTAACATTGTGTGCCGACTATACTCCAATAATAAAATAAAAACCTTGACTTCATCTCATGAAAAGAGGAGAAGAAAAGTCAGAAGAGAATCAGGTTTAGGGAAGTGTTACAACTTGTGTAGGGGACATGCTGAGTTTAAAGTGGCCAACATTTAAGTGGAGATGTCCAGGCAGCAGGTGAATAAAATGGCTTTGTAGTTTGTAGGAGGGTCCTAGGTTAGAGTAGCATATTGAGCTGAAATTGCCTAACACATTTGTTTCATTAAAAAAAAAAAAAAAAAAAAAAGAGGGACACCTGGGTGGCTCAGTGGTTGAGTGCCTGCCTTCGGCCCAGGGCATGATCCCGCAGTCCCAGAATCGAGTCCCACGTCGGGCTCCCTGCATGGAGCCTGCTTCTCTCTCTGCTTGTGTCTCTGTCTCTCTCTCTGTGTGTCTTTCATGACTAAATAAATAAAATCTTAAAAAAAAAAAAAAGAAAAATCTCAAAAGAGTATTATAGGAGCTATTCAGTAGATGAAGAAACATGACCAGTTTCCTAAACACTGAGCTCCTATTTGGCATTTCTTCTTTTTCTTTCTCAAACAAAACCACCATTTTCACTGCTCTGAAAGAGGAATATAGAAAACAGATGTCCTACATGTGTGTTTCACTCAGAAATTCCCAGGGTGACCATGAAAGAAGCTGCTCATGAAGAGGCGCCTTGCTACTTTCACGCATGGATCCATGGCTGCCTGGGTGACAGTCCCTGTGGAGCCCAGCAAGCCCCTCTGGCTGGAATTCAGGGCCCAGCAGGCAGCCTTGTTCTCTGCCAGATTCTTACTGGGAGAGCTCCTTACACCATTAACCTCCCAGGGCTGCGAGGCCCAGAGCTTTCTCTGTAAGACTGACTTTCTTACTAACTATGGCAGATTCTTCTGGGAGCCAGAGTTCTTTTGTCAGATATTCAAGCATTTTCGATAAGATGTATACTAATATATTCTGTACAATAAAAATCTAGTAATAGTTCAAGCGTCTACTGTCATACGTGGCTCCTGTGAACTTTACAAATTTTGTGACAACAAGATTAAAATAAAATGTATGATTAAAAGGAAAGTTCCCTGTAACATAGTATTGCTGATTTTTGTACAATCACCGCTAGTTTTGGCATCTACATCAAAATCCAGAGTTGCACCTACATATTAAACAAAATATTAAACAAAAACTATGAAGTAAAATTTAAATGCTCCATTACGATCAGTTTTTAAAGCATCTCAAACATTGTGTTATAAAGAAAATGCCAGTCAATTATGCTAGACAGAATTTTTTTCTTTTTTTAAAGAATGAATTTATTCATTTATTCATGAGAGACATGGAGAGAGAGGCAGAGACAGAGGCAGAGGGAGAAGCAGGCTCTCTGAGGAGAGCCTGATGCGAGACTCGATCCCAGGGCCCCGGGATCACAACCTGAGCCAAAGGCAGACACTCAACCACTGAGCCACCCAGGTACCCCAAGACAGAATTTTTTCTATAGAAAAAGAAAGAAAGAAAAGAAAGAAAAGAAAGAAAGAAAGAAAGAAAGAAAGAAAGAAAGAAAGAAAGAAAGAAAGAAAGAAAGAAAGAAGGAAAGAAAGAAAGAGAAAGAAAGAAAGATGAGAAACTTCTATTTCTGGTAAAGGACAACTAGGAAATTTGGATCAAGTCTTCCACTATGGACAGCTAGAAATGATAAAGTATTTTCAAAAATACACCTGGAAATATCATAAAACTAATGAAATAGTAAATAATTCCTGGGCAGAATACAGATAGGGAAGAATGGCATCTAAACAGCTGACCCAGCATTTGAGAAGCCTTTCTCGCGGGGGCTTCTGCTTATTCTGGAAGGGGTAGTACTAAGGTGGAGCAGCTCCTTTTTCAAGGTCACGGGACTAGGGATTGAAATTCAAAGGTTAGCAAGAGCCAAAGGCCCTCAGAAGCCCTCCGGTTCTGAGTTGGGACCCCAAAGGGTAGCCGTTAGGGGGTTGCAAATCAGCATGAACTCATCACAATCAGAATGGAATATCCCCAGACACCTGGCAGAAGAAATAGAAATTCTTTTTTGGAGTCGAGAAGATAATATCTTCCTTACCCTCAAATTATTTTTTCACATGTGTCCACCACACGGACAAAAATAACCAAGCATAGAGGTTCCAGAGGAAGAGGTTAGGGATTTATCAGTTGCATATAACAGCCAGTGCTCATCACATCACGTGTCCTCCTTAATGCCCGTCACCCAGTTCTCCTGTCCTGCCACCCACCTCCCCTCCAGCGAACCTCAGTTTGTTTCAGTGTCTAATTGAGAGATAGGAATATTTTAAATGAGAAAAAGGGTTAGAAAGAAATAACAAGGGCAGCCCGGGTGGCTCAGTGGTTTAGCGCCGCCTTCGGTCCAGGGCCTGAACCTGGACACCGGGGATCGAGTCCCACATCGGGCTCCCTGCATGGAGCCTGCTTCTCCCTCTGCCTGTGTCTCTGCCTCTCTCTCTCTCTCTCTGTCCTCATGAATAAATAAATTTTAAAAATCTTTTTTAAAAATCTCAAAAAAAAGAAAGAAAGAACAATTTTAAAGTTCTATGTTATTAATAACATAGGCTCAAACTAGATAGGGCAAAATTTCTTAGACCTAAATGGCAAAGGAGACAAATCTTACAGGAAATTTTTTAAGTTTTTTTTTCATTTTGATTCCAGTATAGTTAAAATAGTTATATTAGTTTCAGGTATACAATGTAGTAATTCAACAATTCTATACATTACTCAGTGCTTGTCATGACAAATGCCCTCCTTAATCCCCATCACCTATGTCACCCATTCCCCCACCCCCCTCCCCTCTGATGACCCTTAGTTTGTTCTCTCTAGTTAAGAGTCTGTTTCTTAGTTTGCATTTGTCTTTTTCCTTTGCTTCTTTGCTTTGTTTCTTAAATTCCACATATGAGGGAAATCATGTGATTTTTTTTCTCTGACTTATTTCACTTGGCATTATACACTTTAGCTCCATCTACATTGTTGCAAATGGTAAGACTTCACTCTTGTTATGGCTAAGCAATACTCCATGGTATATTCCAGGGTGTATGTGTACCACATCTTATTTACCCATTCATCTATCAGATAGATACAGGGGTATCAATAGTCATAATCTGGCTATTGCAAATAATGCTGCAGTCAACTGTAGTGTGTCCATATTCCTTGGGTAAGTACCCAGTAGTGCAATTACTGGACCAAATAGTAATTCTACTTTTAATTTTTTAAGGAACTTCCTCACTGTTTTCCATAGTGGCTGCACCAGTTTGCATTCCCACCAACAGTGCATGAGGGTTCCTTTTTCTCCACATCCTTGCCAATGCTTGTTTCTTATCTTACAGGAAATTTTAACATAACTCAGTCATAACTGATAACATTGAAAAAAAATCAGTAAAGATACAGTCAATTCAAACATAATGGTCAGTAAATTTGACCTCAGGGACACATGTTGAGTCCTATATTCAATGAAACTGTAGAACATATGCTTCTTTCAAGACACCTGGAATATTTTCAAAATGACTCTTACTAAGATTTCACATAAAAATTTGGCTGTCCAGCTTTTTTGATCCAATTCCAGCTCCTTTGGCAACTCTTGGCTCCTGCAGGCACATATTTTCCATTGGCCACTGTTGCCATCAGGACACCCCACTCACTGTGCAGGCACTTGAATAATTCACCCGTGGTCTAAACCTACCCAGAGAACCCAGAGTTCTCCTTGTAGAGAAGAAATCTTCCACCACACTCAGAATGGAAATTAAGCTTTCCTAACTCAATTCAAAATTCAAAAGAAGTCTTTATTTCTACTCCAATATTTGTCTTCCTCTTTCTCCTCATCTTTTTTTTCCAACAAAAATAAGTAACAGAATTCACTGGCCACAGAGTGTTAGCACAAAAGGCCAAGTTACTTTATCTTTTCCTGTCAGTCAAAACTTGAGTGAGTTTCACTAAAAAGGCTCTTTGCAAAGGCTCCTGCGATAAATTACTTTGGCACAAACATCTGTAGGTACAATGAGTGTTAATAATACAGTTGAGAGATGCAATCTGTGGCCTTGTGCTGTGTCAACTTGGCTCAGCTGTAACGATATTTCCCAGCACTCCCTTCTTTGTACGATTCTGGGTTAGGTTTGGCCACAAGAGGAATCTGAAAGAGCTTTGGGAATCGGAGGTGAAACACAGCCATTCTGCTCTCAAGGTCAGAGCTCTGCTTCAATCCGCGCTGTGACTGCTCCTCTGCTCAACTTCAGTGGTGTGGGCAGCAGCTGGGCCCTTGGCACCCCAGCTCCAGCTTGGAGCTTCTCCTACGGCTTCTCCAAATCCTGGGGCAGCTCCTCCATAGCGAAGTTAGCCTAGAGCTATGTATTGGCCCAAGGCAAAGGATGGCAGCTTCTCCTACAATCACCTGCGCTGTCAACATAGAGATGGTGAGAGACACATGCACGTTCCAGTTCGTCCCTCTGGGCTTCCATTTTGCCTTCATGGGTTTGGTTTGTCTTTGCTCTGCCTGCTTCACATCCATTTCTCCTGCCCTACTGCCAGCCCTGCTAACCAACCACCAGATAGTAGACGGAATAGCCTTCTAGCACATTCTTCAAAGCACCACAAGTCACATTCAGTGAAATCCTGACAGTAAATCCATTATTCCACATCACTCTGAGTGACTGATTTCCTGATCAAACCCAAATTGATGCACAGAATCTTCCATTCTGGTCCATTCAATTCTTTTTAAGGGCAAAATCCCCTCTAACCTCAGGTTCAGATGGTGATAGTGGTGTAGGTCTCAGTTGGGGTGACCAAAACGCCCCAAACTCAGCTGGGCTCCGGCAGCCAGACTCGGTCATCTTTCAGGGCACAGTATCCCACACCTGCTCCATGTTAGATCCAGACCTGCCATCTGGGAATGTAAAAAGGACCGTGACCCTGCCCTTGAAGATTTCAGCATACAGCTTTGCCTGTTGTGTGGAAACCACATGAGATCCCCACACAAAGGCTAGCAGACAAAAGGAGAGATTTCAACTGAGGATGAGGGAATGAGGGAGGGGATGAGCTAACGTTTCCCACCGGGGTGGCCTGATATTTGTAAAGAGAAGGGGGCTGCTGTATCCCCTTCCTGCATGAATGTGGACTCTCGAACCCTTGCCAAAGACAGCACTGTGAGAGGGTGTGGACCAGGCCAGCTCTTTGCTGTATCAACTTTTACATGGCATTTTTCCCCGGAGATGCTTTGGAAAGCATCCGAACCCCCTCAGGTCCTAGGGTAGCTGTACATATTCGGGGAGAATTTACCAGTGGCATCTGGAGGCCTTCCCTCTGAACAAGAATAAGTATGTTCGGCCAATGGAAGCTACTCTCAGAAAAATCACTTGTTTTGATGCCAGGTTAACTGCATGTGTCCAGGGGCCTGTGTTATGCTGCAAGATGGGATTTTTTTTTGGTTCCTGTCACCATCTTGTTCCTGGCCACCCTGCCCCAGTTGAGAGAAGTTCTTTTAGGCATTTTTCAGCACATCAAAATTGTGTGGAGAGACAGTTCACATTCTCAAGAGGAAGAATTGTCTCCTCCAGGCCTGCACCCATCTGTGGAACCTGATGGGAGGCCCAGCAGC
The DNA here is from genome assembly GCF_003254725.2 of Canis lupus dingo. NCBI lineage: Eukaryota > Metazoa > Chordata > Mammalia > Carnivora > Canidae > Canis > Canis lupus. The sequence goes on along the minus strand of NC_064243.1, from coordinate 81,266,238 downwards.
ATCCATGCCACTCTCCACCCAGGTGCTCCCAGATAAAGCCAGAATGACTGTGGCCAGGTCCTGGACTTTGGGAAGGCCACGACCTGCAGGGAAAGGCAGAGTGGCATAAGGAGGAGAGAGAATAGAGAGGCAGGGCCTGGCCCTAGACCAAAAGATACCGCCCACCGCCACCCACCGTCTGCAGACCCCCCCACAGGAAAGGTAACAAGTGCTTTGCTCCTCCGTGAATGCCTAGCACCCTCTCTGCCTCACACATTCTCAGAATCCCTTCACCACAGTGATCTCTCAAGGTTTGGAGGGTGGGGGGCTACATGTACTTGGGTAATAAATCAGGGTAAACTCCAGCCCGGGGCCAAATCCGGCTCTGCCCGGTTGTGTAAGTGGAGCTCAGCAGGAACACAGCCTCGGCCCGTCGCACTGGCTGATTTCACAACCAGGCCAGCAGTGGGGACTTGTTGTGACAGAGCCTGTATGGCCCACGAAGCCTAAAATTCTTACTCTCTGACCCTTTACAGAAACTGACTGCCGAGCCCAGGTGTAGATGGGTAGTGTCTAATTAAGTGCGTCCAAGAACCTAACCACCTCATTCATTGAGTCAGTGGCCGTGTAATTGTGAAGCACCCACTCTTTGCCGGGTAGGAGGCCAGGTCCGCGTCTACAACCATGACAAGAAATTTCACATCTATGCAGGAACAATGGTAACCAGTGTACAGGACATGGAGAAAGAATCCTCTGAACAAAAACCCTACTTATTTAGTGTAAAAAGCATGAGAATCCCACTGAGGAAACCCCCCCCCGCCACGTCTTCAGAATTTTCTTTTGGATTGTGGACCTGGCCTGAGACTTGGAAGCCTACCATAAAATACAACAAAAACACCACCCAGTGGAAAAAGCCGGAATTGATTCTGATTCCGACTCCTTTTCCCCAAATTTAGAGAATGTTTCCTTTTTTTTGTTTTGTTTTGTTTTGTTTTTGTTTTGTTTTCCTTCGTGACTCCCTTAAGTGGGCTATTTTATTACGTGCTAGTGTCTTGAGATGTGATATTCTGCGGTCTGTTTTTGTACAGTCTACGCTGTGCTGACCAGCCTGGGACCAACAGCCAGATGTTTCCAGAAACCCTCCAATCTAAGACAAGCAGGCTGGCCCTTGAGTGGACAGTCCCCATATTCTCCCTGGGGCACTGCAGACATTCAGGAGAAGCCAGTGAAGGGGGAAGGGAGGGAGTTTCTTTAAGGCAACTCTAAAAAATAAAGAAGATTCATCCCCTCCCCCCAAAAAAGTAGGTTTTCAACAAATGCAAAAGCAAGGAAATGCCAGCTTCTTAAGTTCAGCAGCACCAGTCAGGCAAGTACATCCAAGGCTGAAGGATGAACATTAAGAAGGTTCTTCCAATGATCCTGACCAGAGCCTTATCTGGACATCTCTCTGTCTCTCTCTAAAAGCCAAGTTTAGGCCCAGGCATAAATCTAGAAATTCCTTGTGTGTGCCTCATAGTGATCAGATACCCCCTCCTCCCTGCCTGGACAGGAACATGAGACACAGCAGAGAACATGGAAACTTAGCAGGATTATAGAGTCCCACCGGGACCGCCTGGAAGCTGGGGCTGGGCAGAAGGACATTCCGTGTTCTGGGGCCCTTTGCGCCCTGAGGGCTCTTGACCCAAGGACAGCAGGATTCTGGGACTTGGAATTCAGGTTCCCCGCTGTTCGGCTATAGAAATGGCCCTTTATGTCTCCATCCTGGGTTCTTCATGCTCACTGGTCTTGAGCCCTGATTTATAAAATGGGAGACCCCACATCAAGATTAGAGGTTCTTTTTTGTGTCTACACATTTCTGTTCATGGGCTTCAAGTCAGCCGAGCAAAATATAAACTGCTCAGCACAGTGCAACCCTGCCCATTAATAGATGGTGATGATTCTAACCTTGCCCTTCCTGCCTGTCTTCCTGAATGCCTGGTGCTTCTGCACCACCCTGAAATAAGGCAGACATTCAGCTGGTCCTCACTATTCATGGATTCTGGATTTGTAGATTCACCTACTCGTTAAAATTTATTTGTAACCCCAAATCAAAACTCACAGTGCTTTCACAGCCATTTATGGGCATGCACAGAGCTGAGAAAAATTGGAATTGCCCGATGCCTACGTTCCCAGCTGAGACAGGCACCAGCTTCTCGGCTCAGCTCTCATACTATAAACAAGTGTCCTTTTTGCAGTCAATTTAGTGCCATGTTCTTGGCACTTCTGTGCTGTGTGTCAGTGATTTTGCTGTTTCAGAGGGCCCCCAGGACAGTGTTGAAGTGCTATCTATGTTCCTAAGCATAAGAAGGCTTGGATGTGCCTCATTCAGGCAGGAGGGGACTCAGGATATAACTTCAGCTCATCGACCAATAAGGATCTTTAGATCATTTCATCCTATGCTAGGATCTCAGTTTTCTCATCAGGAAAAAAGGGTGGGCAGGTGGCAGGGGGAGGTCTTTTCAATATCAGCATTCTACGGTGAAGAATGTATCTGATTCTATGACTTTGTAAACATTTCATCTTGTGGACGCCCTTCTTTCAGAGTATAAAGGAAAACTCACTCTTTCTAGGAAAAGCAATCACTGTAATTTCCAAAGGGAGAATGAATGAATTGCACCTAGATGAGCACATAGGGATTGCCTCCATTAAAGTACATGGAACACACAGTACAGAACTGCAAAAGATGACAAGAGGACTTTTCTGCTCCAGAGACCCAGGGTCATAGCCATTTTGGGTTGGCCTTAAAAATCCTCAGCATGAACAATGTGTGATCCCATGTCTCCCATGTCTTACCTATCTTCAAAATAACCAGGAAGGCAGCATCACAGGCAGTTATCTCAAAAGATGTTATCACCCCAAACCACTTTCCATTCTTACCACACGTCCCTCAGCAACGTGGATAGCTCTGGAAAGGGCCAAATGCCTCCAAGTCATCAGCTACTCTTCCAGCTATAATATGAGACTCTTTGCAGGAACTGGGTAAGACAACCTGTTGGGATCAGTACAATATGCCTCTCCCCTCAGGCACCTCAAAGTTGTACAGACATTTAACAAAGTTGTATGCTTCCTCTCAAAAACTCCCAACCAAGCAAGCACATGCAAGTGGTGGGTACTGTCTGTTTGTATTAAAAAATAGGACATGGTTTCTTAAAGTTTCTTTTAAAATATTTTTAAGTTTTTATTTACTTATTTAAGAGAGAGAGCGCGCACAAGCTAGGGAAGAGGCAGAGGGAGAGGAAGAAGTGGACTCCCCGCTAAGCAGGGAGCCCCACTCAGGGTTTGATCCCAGGATCTCAGGACCATGACCTGAGACAAAGGCAGATGTTTAACCAATCAGGCACCTCTTAAAGTTTCTTGAGTCCAAAGGAGGACAGTACACGCTTAGTACGTGCGAGGTATCACACTGGGTGCCGGGGGATGCAGATAGAAATCTACAGCGGCTGGCTTAAGGGAGTCACAATCCAGTAGGAGACAAAGATCATACACATCCGACTGCAACATGGCTTGATCCAGGATCTCTTAGAAATATCCTGGGTCTTGTCAGCAGATGTGGGACTGACATCTGGTCAGTCAATAAACAGTCTCAGATAAGGCCTCCGTATTCACCAAGTCACCTGCTCATTGGACACGTGTAACATGTAAATTTCTTTATAAGCAGCAACAAAGAATATCCTTACTCCAGACGCTGGTGGAAAATTTATCAGCAATCTTTCTGCTGACTCCTATCAAATGTCAAAACACATATTTGTGGATATTTTTTTCTAAGTACACGTGGTCCAGCTATGCTTTCACCAGCACATTATAGAGAACACTACTCTACAAAATGTTGTAAGGATATTGAAAAAAAAGTGCCTTGTCCAAATAAGTTTAGGACAAGGCCTGAAACAGTCACTTAAGCTTTTTCTTAAACTGCAGGACCTCCCAGAAGCTTTGTGCGTACACACACTTGGGCGTGTGTTGTATGCACCCTTGAGGGCAGGGATCTTACTCTCTTGGCTTCACTGATGTACCCCAGAATGGTGGCTGGCACATCAATTGTTCAAATGAATAAATGACTGACACGTGAAAACCTTCCCCTTCAGTCAACACTGATAAAATACGTTGCGTGTGCATTAACAGGCTACAACAGCTCAGGAAAACATGTAACCATGCATACCAAATTCTTAAACATTCAATCATTTGGAATGAGAATACACATATGTGTGATGGGGGGGGGGGGAGCCAAAAAACTACCTGAGGAGCCCACAGTAAATGCAGCATTTAGTAATAACTCACCTGAAGAGAGACGACATTGGCAGTCTCAAGCCCGTAGCACAACAAATAGAACCCCATCCAGTTGGGACACCCAACAGAGCACAGAACTAGTAAGAGGCCATTTCACTGTGAGTTTCCAGAGAAGGGATTTGGGATGCAGAGCTTGCTAGACTCCTGTGGCTTAAATGGCAGCTGGGGCCCCACTTTCTCACAGGGTCTAACTGGCTCGACTCCAGCCAGCCCCACGGCTCATGAAAATCAGCAGCTCTTCCAAAGCTTAGCCTCCTCACCCCTTACACAAAGCATCCAATCTGTTCAAAATCTTGGGTTTCATAAGGAAGGGTCACACCTTCTCCCTTCTTGGCAGTTCCAGCATCTCTGCTTCCTTAGCCCTCTCTCCCATGCTTTGGAGTTCAGGAGCTCCAAATCCTTCACCTTCTCTTGGAAAAGTGATTTCTTCTTTCCTCAAAGACTCAGATGAAGGCGAGAAAAATTCTGGTTCTACGCCAAACTTACAAGCCCATCCTACATCTGTGAGCACCGCTCACACCAACCCTTTGCTTCTTAGTGGTCCACTACCCATTACCCCTCCCACTGTTTACAATCATCCTTGGGGGATCTATGTTAATCCAATTCAGGTGTCCTGCTCTCTTGTGACTAACTGCCAGGACACCCATACTTCACTGAGACCATGAACTCCAAGCAGAGTGATAATGGCAGGGACAGGGGACCAGAACAGATGAAATTCTGTTACCTTGATGACAATGGAGCCATTGGGGTTCTTCCTGGTAATGTGACCCTAGGAATTTTCAGGTTCCTGTCCATTCTGAGGCTGTTAATTCAGCCTTTTTCTTTGATTCCATGATCTCTACAATAGCCTTTCCATAAACTCTCTTCTGCATGTGCTAGCCTACTATTTCTGTTGCTTACAACTAAAAAGCCTAACTCATACCACCACTAGAACAAAGACCTTTTCTCTGGCGTGGTCAGGGTATACAATAAAAAGTTCCTTTTTCTCATTTCCCAGCTAGTCACATCTTCCTCTATTCATGTGATATTAAATTTAGTTTCAGAGATGCCCTATTGGCTCTAGGCTTTATTTCTGAATCTATCCAAAAGGTATAGACTTCAGCCTTAGTATCTGGATGAGTTTTCTACTGATGTGTAACAAATAGCCCCAAACTTACTGGCTTAAAACAACTCACCTTTAATATCTCACTGGTTCTGGAAAGCACGCACAGTGCAAGTGAGTTCTCTGCTCAGGGTCCCAAAAGACTGAAATCAAAGTTTTTGCTAGACTGTGTTGCCATCTGGAGCTCAGGATTTTCTTCCAAGCTCATTTAGATTTTTGGCACCAGTTTCTTGTGACTATAGGACTGAAGTCCTTGTTTTCTCATTGGCTGTCACCCAAAAGTCATTCTTGGCTCCTAGAGGCTACCCTCAGAGTTCTAGCCCCAAAGCCCCTCCTAACATGGAGGCTACGTCTTTGACACTAGCAAGAGAAACTCCATACCTCACGATTTTCTTCTAATGGGCTGATTAGTGCAGGCCACCTGAGATTATTAAAGTCAACTGATTAGGGACTTCAGTTATACCTACAAAATCCCTCTGCCTCTGCCTTATCAAATAACCCAATTATGGGAGTGACGTTCATCATGCCCCTGCTCACGCTCAAGGGGATTATGCAGATCAAACATGGGGTGGGGTTTGAAGTCTACCGGGCCATCTTAGAATTCTGCCTACCACAGACACTTAATCATAGTTCTGGGTCCCATAACTACCTTTTACTTTTCTTTTGGATGTAATAAAGGAGTGCTTATGACATCTCATATAGGGCCATTTTGGGGGTTACTGTTTCTTACATTAGTTAGCGTTAAGAACCAAGGAAAATTATGCTTCCTTGAGCAAATGGTCATTTTTACCTTGTGATCTATAGGAATAATTTAACTAAAACCGATTCTCTTTTTGCTTTAGCTAGTGGGAAGCTCAACAACAAACATGTAGGTAGGTCTAAGTAACTCAAAAGTTTATAGGTACCTGTGTCCCGTGTCTTACAATACCTGTGTCCTCTTCTATCCCCCTCCATCTTCAATCTTTAAATTCAAATTTTTTTGGCATTGAGTTGTTTTTTTTTAAGGTACATATTTTTATAAGTAGTTTCCAAGAAATAGGGCATTAATACCAATGAATATAAGCAAAATGATAATAATAGCCAGTATAAACCGAGCCACTATTACGTGACTGTCCTGTATAAGCATGGTCCCTTTTGATCATTACAACAATCGTATGAATATAGATGTTTTGACTATCCTGATGATACAGATAAGGAATCTGAAGCTTAGTGAGAAGAGGTAGGATTTATGGAACAGCTATTCAAGCCCAGGAATGCCTGAAGCCAGTTAACCACCCGCTCCATCAATTTTAAAACCTTCTTATTTTAAAGAGGGTAAAGAGTGGAGATACTGATTGCTCCTGAAACCCTCAGGCTAGACACAGATCACAGATGGGAGAACAAGAATCATTTTCTGCACACCTTGCTGCCAACTGCTCTTCTACAACCTAAAATGAAGTTCTTTGGAATAGAGAATTCAACAGCCAAGTCCTTCTCAAAACAAAGAAGGAAAGGGGCCTTCAGAGACAAAACAATGATTAGAAATAAGAACTTTTTTTCCATGGTGAATTGCAAGCAGGTAAGAGAGCATCGGACACCACGCTCCAAGTACAACGTGACTGTTTCCTAATAGAAGGCTCTCCAGTATACACCAGGCTACTGAGGAACAAATGTGTCCTTAAGACAGAAGATGGACACCAGAGTTAGAAATGCATGCTCTGAAGGCACATCACTGATGCCAGTCCCTGGATCTTTAACATCTATTTTCAAGGATATAATTTATACAATAAATTCTTCTTAAAGTCAGCTAATGACTGCGTTGGTGGTTTGTATCAATATCACTGTGAGGTTTATAGGAAAATAAGCATTAGTTATTAGTTTGTGTACCTACCAAGCCCATAAAATACCCAGGATTGGAGTCTGGCCATTTGCCACCGTGACTCATGGCGCCATCTAGTGACAGCTTCTCTGACTGCATGCACTGACAGGAGCGAGGCTCTTCACAGGGCTTGCTTTATAGCCCCACACCTATCAAGGTTCAGCCAGAATCACGTGGTCTGCCTTTCATCCTGGAGTCTATCTCAGAATTAATAATATCCAGGCAAAGACTGAAACATTCTCACTCTTTGAGAGAGAGATTAAGAAAGAAAGATTCAGAGTGTGCGGAAGGCACATCTTTGCTGCCGCTTTATGGCTGGTAGGATATTAACCACTTGGAGGACAGTGCTCAAGAATTCAAAATTTATTGGTCTATCTTTGGAAGTGCATAAAAATTGGCACGAGAGGTTATGTTGCTTCCACTAGCCATAGGCAAATGAGTGGTAAACGGCCTGAGGCCCACTGCCCACATCCCCAAGCTGCTTCATAGTCAGCTCTGTGAAGCTAACAAGGCCCCTCCAGAGTGTGGATCTGCACGAGATCGCCCTACTCTTTGCACTGATTTTGCCATTTTCGAGGTGCTCATCTTTCCCGTTGGCGTGACCTTCATTTCAAGTGCACATCCATCTGGGCAACAGACACCCTCGCTCTGCTTTGTCACCCTTTCAACTCTCAAACTCACGCACCAATCATGCTTCCCATCTTGTTCTACAGTTCTCCCTCCTTGATGCAGCATGTATTTCTGAAAATGAAGAATTGCCACAACTCCCAGAGAGTCATCCAATAACATTCCTGACTCTGGGTTTTGTTTTTGTTTTTGGTGTTTCACTTTTTCCGTTCTTTCCAATAGTTTGAAAAACTCTTAAGCACACCACAACAAATATGTGGGTCACAGCTTACTCTAATGATGTGCTTTCAAAACGGTGGTTTTAATCCTGGATGCATGTTTGGTTGTTTTTTAGTAAGAGAACCACAGGCACTTCTGCTGGGAGTGGCATTAGGAGAGTAGGGCACCCCAGGTTTCCCAAGGGTCCCCTTATCCTTGGCTCTGAGGGAGACCCTTTCAGAGCCCGCACCCTGCAATCTTCAGGGTGTGTCCTGGGCTCTCTCTAGGTGGGACAGTGGAGAAGAAGGGTCGGCCTCTAGGGGGCGGTGCCAGAATGGCCCATCTGTCCTGTGTCAGCGGTGACCTACTTCCCTAATAGGTGGAACTCGGTCCAAGAGGACTTCGAAGGGAGAAGAGGCAACTCCCTGGCAACTCCGTGGGGACTGAGGGGTCTGGAGGACACATGGGTGCTTTGTCTTGGTAGCACTTGTGACACAACAGAGCTGGGGCTAGCAATGGGCTGTGAGTGTAGATGAGCCCGCAGCATTCCCAATGGGTCAGGGGCTGGGGGACAGGGACAGCAGACAGGTGCGTACATTTAGCCGAAGTCCTGGATTTCATTAGTCTGGACATCAAAGTTCCGCTGAATACAGTTACCAAGTAGAACTAGAAGACCCCTGGTTAAGTGTGATGTTTAGATACACAGCAAGTTCTCTATTGGTATAAGGGTGCCCCAGGCATTTGAAAAGAAAACAGTACCTTTTTAACGTATTTTTTTTTGTTTTGTTTGTTTGTTTTTTTTCCTTTTTAACCTATTGTACTTTGTGGTGGTAATAAAACTAAAGAAATCTGGGTACTTCTGTATCAAGGCCTTTTTTATGAACACTGGGGGTGTTTCCCTGGCATTCAAAGCAATTTTGGCATTAGCGAGACTCCCCCCTTCAAGGGGTGAAAGCAGAAATTGGTGCTCGCTTGCCTCGGAATGATGGCTCTACTCTACTTTCCCATGTCCTCAAAAGTCCACTTCTCTGCAGAACCCAATCTCTTTCTATCACAAACTGCAGAAGGATCGGCTCTTTTCTCCCTGCACTCAAGCCTCCAAGTCCACCTCTTTAAGGGACCTTTTCTGTCACCAACTCCAAACACATGCACACCACACACCACGGCCTTCCATCCCTCACACGTGATAAGAAGGAACACGCACAGTGTGAATGTATTTAATGCCACTGAACTATGCACGTAAAATGGTTACAATGATAGACTGTGTGCAATGTATGCTTTACCACAATTTTAGAAAAGAAAAAGTAAGGCATAGAGTTATGTCCTACCAGAGGCTGCCTGACAGTGCAGCACAGCCCGCATGCCCGGGCACCCTCCTGCCGGGGAATTTCCAATCAAAATGATGTCTGATCTCACCTCCTCCTATCTGCCTCCAGGTGCTCTTGACTTGACCCGTGTGCAAACCCACAGCCTTTCCTACTTCCATGATGCATCACCATGTGGCTCTGCCCCCACATGGGGCCCCACCCCCCTAGGACTCTCACCTCCAAGACCCTACAGCAAGCTCTTTCTAGAGCTCTCTTGTGCTGATCCGACTGGGGAGGCTGAGCCCATGATTCTTCTTTCTATTTATGAAATATTAGCAATGCCTGATCCCTCAAAACTTTCTTTCTCTTTTTTTCTCCTGAATAGTCAAATCAGCTTCTCAGTAGCCAAACACAATAATGTGTCCTTACTCAACCCCCTAACACTCCTGACTTGCAGGTAATAAAGTTTTCTCACAATCCATGGGACCCATAAGGTGCCTTTTTATCCCTCTAACATTTCACAGCCGCCCTCTATCCCCTCTGCCAGGGTTTCGTGCCTGGCCCTTTCCCCCTACCTCACAGCAGCCCTGGCTGAGGGGATCGGCCCACTGAGTCGTTTGAGGTCCTGGGAGGCCACCAGTGAGCCACATGGTGATTTCCCCCACCTGCGTCTCTATGCCAGGAGTCCTCCATGCACTTCTCCTCAACAAGCTTATTTCTTTCTCTGCTTTGTTTTCCCTGCTATAGTCTCCCACCATATAAACCTCCTGTCAGAAAGCTTTTTCTAGCTCTGGTGAGTTGAAGTGTCCCCGCTAAATTTGTGTCCATCTCAGAATGTGACATTATTTGAAAATAGCATCTTTGCAGGTGTAGTTAAGGTAAAGGCAGAGGTAAGATTATCCTGGCCTAGTGTGGGCCCTAAATTACTGACAGGTCCTTAAAAGAAACAGAAAAGAACATGCAGACCCTGGAAGGAAGGTGCTGTGAAGATGGGAACAAAGATGGGAGGGATGCATCTGGAAACCAAGGAATGATGAGGACAACCAGTACCACTAAAAGCTAAGAGAGAGGCATGGCACAGATTCTCCCTTAGTGCCTCCAGAAGGAACCAATGCTGCCAACATCACAATTTCGAACCACTGACTCTTCCCCTAGGTTGTGCTCGGCATGTTTGATCAGGAGTCTGTGTGTCTCAGGAAGGTAGTTCTTTTCCTCTGCAAGCTCATCTGCACCCAGGTCTGGTCACTAGAATATCAGTAATGGAGGAGTGGTCCTGCAATGAAAGGCCAGTGGCTTTTTTTTTTTTTAAGTAGGCTCCACACCCAGCATGAAGCCTACTGTGGGGCTTGAGCTCATGATGCTGAGATAAAGATCTGAGCTGAGATCAAAAGTCAGACACTTAACCCACTAAGCCACCCAGGTATCCCAAGGCTGGCACCTCTTGTTGTCAGCTCCCTCTTGAAATAGATGGATGCAATCTCTCTGGAGGTGTCTGGTCTCTCCCTCATTCTCCTAACTTTGGTTAGGAAAGACTGTACACTCTTTCTGTAGCCTCTCTTAGCCTTTTAGGGTTGAGAGAGAATGGGCAGCTTCAAACTTCCCTCCAGGATCCACAGATCCCCAGACACCAGCTTCCTCTAGCAGATGTGCTGTTTGTGGGCCTCTGATAGCCTCTCCAGTAGAAGGTTCCTCTCATGGGGGAGGAGCCCACTTGGGATCCCTCATGACCTAACTCAAGAGTGACTTCAGCCTCATTCCTACTCCATGGCCCTCTGAAGACAACAACTCAAGGATATTGAACAGCTTGGGGTTGGAAACACCAAGTAAGAGTGGCATTTGGAAGACCAAGCTCTTTACCCTCTGCTTATACAAGACACGCTATTCCAGAATACACAGTTGTGTACCGGATCCTAAAACTCTTACACCAGTGCACAGACTCCTTTGCTCTTTGGATGAGAATAGATACTCTGGATCTCCACCATAACCAGACACAGCAAGGATACAACCAGAACAGCTGCCACAATTTAGGCAAAGCCAATAATAGCTCTCTACTCTAGATACCTAAGACCCAGGACTGCTCATGCAAACAGTTTGGCATCAGTTGATGTCATTTAAAAAAGTTGCATTATACATGGACTGGTCAGTTCTGACAGATGTTGACCTTTGCTTTAGAAAATCTCCCTGTGCAGCACAGGGCAGGACCATGGCCAAGGGGATTAGATCTGAGAAAATGGACCTTTATTCTTAACCTTTAGTTCTTAACTCCAGCCAAACATTTCTGTCATTTATTTTTTTTTAAGATTTTATTTATTTGAGAGAGGGGGGTGGAGACAGAGAGAGAAAGTATGAGTGGGGGGAGAGACAGAGGAAAAGGGAGAAGCAGACTCCCCGATGAGCAGGGAGCCCGATGTGAGGCTTGATCCCAGACCCTGGGATCATGACCTGAGCCATAGGCAGACATTTAATCTTCTGAGCCACCCAGGCACCCCAGAAACATTTCTGTCATTTAGAAAGTGTGGCTAGATTCAGTTTTTTCTTTCCTTCAGCAGAGAATGTATCTAACTTCTCAAGCAATATCAAAAGCAATTAGAAATGTCTCAAAAAAAATGATGATTTGGTTTTTATTTCAGGAGTGGGTGGCGTAGAATAATGCCAAATTCAATAGACCAATACCGCAATGAGCCCTGAGAAAGGCCTAGAAATACTAGGATTAGGGAACATCTGCGAAATCAGACAGAACCAGTTAGAGTGAATGGCTAAAATCCAGAAGTGATGCTGGGGTCATTCTGGTTTCATGGGTAAAGTCATGCATGGAGTCTTGTTATACAACTGCTTTTTATATCAAAAGAAGAAAAAATACATAATTACATTGCTTTTTTTTTTCAATTACCTATATTACCACCTTTACTGGAACTCTGATTTTTCATACCGGATACCAATCACTTGTCTGGTGTCCCTAGCTTTCTGCCTGAAGACCTTTGGTATTTTTAAGGAGGGCCTGCTAGAGCTGTGAAGTCTCTGTTTTTTCTCTTTAAATGTGAGAATGTCTTGATTTCTCTTTCCTTTATTTTAAACCAATTTTATTCAGATATAATGCACACACCATAGAGCTCACCCACTGAAAACATACCATTCAATGGTTTTTGGAATTGTCAAGAAGTTTCGCAACCATCACCATAAACAATTTTAGAACATTTTTTATTGCCCCCAAAAGAAACCCTGTATTCATTAGCAGACTGTTATGGGTTAAACTGTGCCTCCCTCACCCCTCAAAAAAGAGAGAGGTGGAAGTTGAGTATCAGTTCCTGGTATCCGTGAATGTGATCTTATTTGAAAATAAGATGTCTACAGATATAATCAAGTTAGGATGAGGCCATCAGGTGGGCCCTAATATATCTGATGAGCAATTTTTTTTAAAGATTATTTATTCATGAGAGACACGAGGGGGGGGGGGCAGAGACAGAGGCAGAGGGAGAAGCAGGCTCCTTGCAAGGAGCCTGTGTGGGACTTGATCCCTGGACCTGGGATCATACCCTGAGCAGAAGGCAGACGCTCAACCGCTAAGCCACCCAGCTGTCCCCTGATGAGCATTCTTACAGGAAGAGTGAAATTTGGACACAGATACACAGAGAAGAGAATGCCATGGGAAGCCAGGTACACACGGGGAAGATGGAGACAGAAATTGGAGTGATGTAGGGGTGCCTGGGTGGCTCAGTCAGTTAAGTGGCCAACCCTTGATTTTGGCTCAGGTCCTGATCTCAGAGTCGTGATATCAAGCCCTGCATCAGGATTCATGCTCAGCAAGGAGTTTTCTTGAGATTCTCTCTCTCCCTCTTCTTCTGTCCCTTCCCCTCACTCATGTGCATGTGCACACAAGCTCTCTTTCTCTCTCTCAAATAAATAATGAAGGAAGGGAGGAAGGGAGGGAGGGAGGGAGGGAGGGAGGGAGGGAAGGAGGAAGGGAGAGGGAGGGAGGGAAGGAAGTGGAGTGATATAGCCACTGTGATTGAAAGATCACCCAGGGCCACCAAAAGCTCGAAGAGGGGAAGAAGGATCCTCTCCTACAGGCTTTGGAGGGAGCATGGCCCTGACAACACCTTGATTTTGGACATCCAGCCTCCAGAAATGTGAGAAGCAGCTTTTGTGTGAAGCTGCCCAGTTTGTGGTACTCGGCTCGGGCAGTCCCAGGAAAGTATCACACGGTCACTCCCTGTTTCCTACACACTTGCTGGGCTCTAGGAAACCGACATATACTCGTCTCTACAGAGTTGCCTATTCTGGAAATTGTATATAAATGGAAACATACAACTTGGGGTCCTTTGTAATTCACTTCTTTCCTGTAGCATCATGTTTTTAAGGTTCAACCTTGTCATACCATGTATCAGTACTTACTTTTTACTGCCTAAAAACCTTTCATTATATAAATAAGCTACATTTATCCATTTGTCAGTTGATGGAAGTTGGGATTTTTTTTTTAATGCTTTTTGGCTACTGTGAATAATGCTGCTATGAGCATTCATGTATGAGTTTTTGCGTGGGCCTATGTTCTTACCACTGTTGGGTATATGCTTGAGGGTAGAATTGCTGGGTAACTGTGTTTAACTTTTTGAAAATTATCAAACTGTTTTCCAAAGCAGTCTCCCCCATTTTTTTTTTATTTCTACCAACAATGTCTGAGAGTTGCCTTCATTTTTCAAAGATTGCTTTGTTGGATATAAGATTTTGGGTTGACAATTTTTTTTCCTTCCAGTACTTTGCATGCCTGTACATAACCTTCTGGACCCCTTGGGTAAACGTGATCTCAGGAGTGTTACTCTTGGCTGTTTTCAATCTGCTATTTTACTTATTGCTGCTGGTATTATTAAGCTACCAGCAAGCCCTTAATTGCTCACCACCAAGACTCCCATTGTTTTCAACAGTGACCTCAGCTGTAAACTCCTCCATGCTGTATTTCAAGTCAAGTCACTCCTCTCTGACAGACATGCCATTTTTGCATCTTGCCTCTCCCTCATGATGGAACCCCTGGGCTAAAACTGGGGGTAGGAGGGGAAGAAGCTAAAGTCTTCTCATGGAATGAAATCTCTGCTCTGTAAGTGGGCACTGTGTATTGGGAAGGGTGTAAATAATCCTTGGTCTTCTCTTCTAGGCCCTTTTGACATGGAACCTCTACCCTATAAGCAGGCTTGGGTGGGGGCAATAAGAGGCCTATTTTGAGGGGGGGGCACATCTGCCCCATGAGTATGAGCTAAATAAGGAAAGGAAGCCCAGATCTCTCATATTTGCCTCAGATAGTGTTTCTACACCAGGGCTGGAGAGGATAAGACACACTGGCAGCCTGCCCCTGCCAGAGTCAAACTGTAGCCCTAGACTAGGAGAGCTGGGAAGAGAAAGCTAAAAAAAAAAAAAAAAACCCTAAAAGCTGTGGTCCCCATCCTTTCAGCTACACCTCTGGCTTACAGCTTCCATCACATGGAGCTGGGGAACAGGGGTGTGAGAATGGATCATGGCTCAAATGCTATCAACTCTTGATGTCCTTACTGAGACAGATTTTCTCAAATAAATCTTTCTCCATTTGCTATATATTCTTAGGATAATTTCAAGAGACTTTGAATGATTGTAATTTTCACCAGTTAAATGGTTTCACTGGAAAGAGGATCTACTGCTCCTCACACCACTATTCTGAAGGTCTGAAAGCCTCCCTTACATTCAGGTGTACAGAGGTAAATCAGATTCTTTCTAATACCACTTAAAACACCCTTCAAGGGGCACCTGGGTGGCTCAGTTAATTAAGCATCTGCCTTGATGCCACTTAGGTCTTGATCTCAGGATCGTGAGTTCAAGTCCCATAGAGGGTGTGGAGCCTACTTTAAAAAAAAAAAAGAAAGAAAAAGAAACCAACAACAACAACAACAAAAAAAACACCCTCCCAAACCTGAAGTGTCTATTCTGCCCTTGTACCATGTTTACTATGTGGGATAGACATGTCTAGAATTCAGAAACATTTCAGGTGCTTCTCTTTTTCCAGGAATATGGAAAGATTACCTTTTCCTACCCTCTTTGAAACTGAGTATGACCCTGAAATCTTCTCTGGCCAAAGAAATGTTAACAAGTTTGTTACTTTCAAAAAGAACCATTGGCTTGAAATTAATTGCCTCATTATGGCTGTATCCTTCTCTATCTTCTGTGTTGTAATAACTCTTGGAGCCTTGGGATGAGATGATGGCATATCAACTGGGGAAGCCTCTGTTACCCTGGGTCCTGAGTGGCAATCGTGTAGAGCAGAGCCTTTACTCCTGTGCTTGCACATGTGGCATGAAAAGTAAGTAAATCTTCAATGTTCTAAGCCGCTGAGACTTGGGGATTGTTTGCTTCTGCAGCATAGTCTTAGCCTATCCTAACTGATAAGAATGTTATTTGTTTTAAAACTATCACATGTGGGCAGCCCTGGTGGCTCAGCGGTTTAGTGTCGCCTTCAGTCCAGGGTGTGATCCTGGAGACCAGTCCAGGGTGTGGTCCTGGAGACCTGGGATGGAGTCCCACGTCAGGCTCCCTGCATGGAGCCTGCTTATCCCTCTCCTCTTCCTCTCCCTTTGCCTGTGCCTGTCTCTGTCTCTGTCTCTCTCTCTCTCTCATGAATACATAAATAACATCTTAAAAAAAAATAAAACTATCACATGTAGTAATTTTTTCTGAATTTCAGAAGATCCTGGTGAAGGTCAATTTCATCCCTTGGTATTATGTATAAGATCCAACTCCTTAGCAAGTCCACAATTTCTAAGCCCTGCCTATCTGTTGGTCTCAGCTCCTTGGAGAACTCGCTACCTCTCACTCCCTCTCTTGTGCGTAATTGTATGAGGTTCCTCCTTCCACAAATATCATGTGTCCTCTCTTTTCCTTTGCATGGTCCCACCATCCATCCTTCCAGATTCACTGTGTGCCCTTTTCTAGGGACAGGAAAGGTGGGGAGAGGAAGGTGGAATGAGAAGAACCAATGAAAAAGATGTGGCATTCATATATAAGTTGTGAAAGTGGGAGAGCCTAGAAACAATCTTAAGATAACTACATTTAAAAGAACTTTCCAGAAAAAAATGCTTACAAGTATTTGTCAAAATTGTATTTCAAGCTCTGTAAGGAAAGACTGACAACAACAACAAAAGACTGGTTAAAGATTATTAGGTCAGTCAGTCAGTTGGGTGGACAACCCTAACTTCCCAGAAGTTCTTAATCACTTCGCAGTATCAGAGAATTGCCCAAGCATTTAATCAGGAATGTAATTACTTCCCAGAAGGAGTTTGAGAATTACATCATGCAGAAAGTTCTGTGGCAGACCTGGTTTGGACAATTTTTCTTTCTCAGGAGGCTATAAAGAGACAGTCTTGGCTTGATTGGTTGTGGTTCACTCATCAATTTCCTCTTTAGAATTAAAAAGCATTCCTGGATTTTGTTTTCATTCATTCAAACATTTATTGACTATCTGCCAGGTGGCTAGATGCTGATGTTATAAAGACAAAAAAGAAAGCCTCTCCTCTTCAGGGAGTTTGTTGCCTTTGGAGGAAAACAGATATGTCCCTCCACAATTGAGTAAACAAACGAAACTGTGCCTTGGTATGTTCAGGAGGCTAAGCAAGCTACGTAGAAGAGTGCATTTATTTGCACTCAGTAGTGATGGCAGGACAAAGGAAGGGGCTTTGAGAAAAAACATCTCCATTTTGCAGTACAGCAAAGTCACTAAGGCATTCAGGCACTTTGAGAAGTAGAGCCACTCAAAGGTACAGAATGGACATCGTAGGTTTGGGATGTCCCCTAAGCCTGAGGGGTGGGAGGGGGAACAGACAGACAGAAGCAGGTAGGTGTAGGGAGCCTGGAATGAGTTCTGAGGACATGGAGTGGCATCAAATACTAAGAAAGGAAGTGCTGGATCGGTCACTCTGGATAGTATCTTCAAAGATAATAAACTTCAAAGAAAAGTATGGGAAGTTGGGAGATGAACACAGGTGACTATAAAGCATATAGGAGAAACGATCAGTGTCTGATCCCATCGAATAATAATGTCAACCATGTTGGCTACTGAACAATCTTGTCATGGACTCAATGTCCATTCCTTTGCAAAGAACTTAGAGGTGACTAAGTTATTCACATATCTACAAATGTAACTAAAGTTAAGACAGTAAGTTAGCAACTGCAAAAGAAAGCTATAGCTAAAGTACTACATGGCCTTAGAAAGTACATGAGATGACTACCAACTGGAGAGATGAAGAAAGGTTTCAGAGAGAAGGAAGCAGTAAGAGCACAACAGGATAAATGCTAAGATGGGGAAGGCATTCAAAGCTGAAGAGACAAAGCAAGCAAAGATCTGGGAATAAGAAAAGCAAAGGGACAAAAGTGGAAATGGTTGAGGTTTGGCTTCGGTGAGAGATTAGATGGAAAGGAAATGCTGGGGCTACTTCAGAGAAAACTTTGTGTGCTATGGATTTTGATTAGAATTTTACAAGAAATGGAGAGCCATTGTGGTCATATGAGCAGGAAAGAAATAAGATCATATCAATGCTTGAAGGCTAATCAACAAATTATTACTGATGGAAGAAAAAGATGAATAGAGGCTGCTCTGACAATCTGGGCTACCCTATAATGGAGGAGAACCCTGAGAAAACAGGGAGAGGGAAATATGAGTGCATTCAATAGAAACCAAATATGACCCATTAAAGACTAGATAAAGGAGGCGAGCAGTTAGAAGATGTCGACATTAAGTAAATGTGGGAGACAGACAAAAAGTGTAATGGCATCATCATGAGAAATTGGAAATCTTAGGGGAAGAACAGCCTTATCAGAAACACCGAGGGGTCAGTTCGCTACAGACACTTTTTGAGATACTAAGGACGCACTTTAAGGAAGATGTTCAGAAGGGAAGATGAAAGCATAGGAGAAAAACCAGGCTGGTATTAAGAGTGGCAGATCCAGCACTCAAGTCATCAGCTACAGTCCTGCATGAGCTAGGATGCATCATCCATGAAATATGTGTACTACACCACACCAAGTGTTATAAAGGTAATAAGAAGGTTTCTGTTCTCAAGTATAATGGGAGGAGAAAGTATACCCTAAGAAAATTATTATGAGCAAGTATCAACAAATGGTAATGTATGTGCCAACCACAGCAGTGAGATACAGTCTATCAGAATTATTTAGACGTCTGTTTCTCCATGTAATCACCACATTAATAAAACTATTATTACTGGCCAGTGCTATTGGAATTGGATTTGCTTCTTCTGGCTTTTAATG
Source organism: Canis lupus dingo (assembly GCF_003254725.2). Classification (NCBI taxonomy): domain Eukaryota; kingdom Metazoa; phylum Chordata; class Mammalia; order Carnivora; family Canidae; genus Canis; species Canis lupus. The sequence continues at coordinate 81,247,568 of NC_064243.1, read as the reverse complement.
AAGTGCTGAATCTGGTAGTGGTTGCCCAAGTGAACTCAACTCAAGGTGGCCTAACAGCACTGTTGTCCAGCACCTCCCTCTCAAATTATTCACAGATTAAAATACCCCTGCCAATCTGTGCACTAGAACGTCCACTGATAACTTGGAAAATGGATGACAACACATCAACCTTTTTTGTTCTAAGAGATTTTGAAATGTCATCATGGGAAGGTATGTTAAGTGGAACCATGCTACTCTTAGTTTCACAAAGCTCCTCTCTATTCATTGAATCTTCCATGGAATGGTCCTCAGTCATAGTGATGGAGGACTATATTTTTGAACTCTAAACTTCCAACAAAAAAATATCATACTGGAGATTCTGGCCAGGACAACTAGGCAATACAAAAAAATAGCCTCAAATTGAAAGGGAAAAAGTAGATTACATGATCTCGCATGTAGTAAACCCTAAGAAATATACTTAAAAATTATGAGAATAAATAAGTTCAGCAAGGACACAAGATACAAGAAGAGTATTTAAAAAAATCAGTTGTACTTTTATATGCTAGCATCAACATTTCAAAAATAAAGAATTCTGTTTGCAACAGCATCAAAAAGAAAATACTTAAGAATAAATTTAATAAAAGTGCAAAATTTGTATGCCAAAAACTACAAAAGGTTGTTGGAAGCAATTAAAGATCTAAATGAATGGAAAAACATCTCATATTTACGGATTTGAAGACTTAATATTTTTAAGATGACAATATTCTCTAAACTGATCTACATATTCAATATAATCCCTACCGAAGTCCCTGCTGGCTTTTGGTGGTTTGTTTTTGTTTTTCTCATAGAAATTGACAAACTAATCTTAACATTCATAGGAAAGTCTAAGAGACCCAGAATCACCAAAATAATCTCTAAAAAGAACAAGACAGAAGAACCCACAGTTCTCAATTTCAAAACTTACTAAAAAGCTACAGAAATCAAGACAGTATAGTACTGGCATCAGGACAGACATACAGATTAATGGAGTAGATAGTCCAGAAATAAATCCTTATATTTATAGTCTTTTTTTTTTTTTTTACAAAGTTGCCAAGACAATTCAGTGGGAAAAGAATAATCTATTCAACAAATGGTGTTGGGACAACCAGATATTCACATGCAAGAAAATGAATCTGTATCCTTATCCCACCCAATACACAAAAATTAACTAAAGATAGATCATCAACATAAATTTAAGAGCTGAAACCATAAAATATTTAGAAGAAAATATAGGAGTACATCTCTGTGACCTTCGATTAGGCAATGAATTCTGAGATAAGACACCAAAAGCAAAGCAACAGTAGAAAATATGATAGGTAACTTAGACTACATAAAAATTAAACTTTTGTGCTTTGAAGGACATTAGCAAGAAAGAACAAAAAACAAGCTACATAATGGGACAAAACATTTTAAAACCATATATTTAGTAAGAAATTTCTATTCGGTATAAAGAACTCTTAACAACTCAGTACTAAAAAGATGAGCAACTCAAAAAGGAACAAAGGATTTGAATAGACATTTCTACAGAGAAGATATGCAAATAATTGATAAGCACTGAAAAGATGCTCAACATCAGTAGCCATTAGGGAATTTGAATCAAAATCAAAGAGATACTGTTTATATCCACTGGGATTGGTACATTTAAAAAGACTGAAAATAACACGTGTTGGTGGGGATGTTGAATCCACATACAATGCTGGCAGGATTAGAAAATCATGCAGCGCTTTGAAAAACATCTTGGCAGTCCCTCACCTGGTTAAATACAGGGTTACTCTCTGGCCCCGCAATTCCACTCCTAGGTATATACAAAAGAGAAGTTAAGATATATGTCCACGAAAAGCCTGTTCATGAATGTTTATTGCCACATTATACATTATAGCCAGAAAGTGCAAACAACCCAAATACACATCAACTGACAAATGGATAAGTGAATGTGGTATATCCATACAACAGAATATTGTGTGGCAATAAAAAGAAATTAAGTACTGACAGATGTTACCTCATTGAGAAATCTTGACAACATTATGCTAAGTGAAAAGAGCCAGTCACAAGAGGCCACCTACTGTATGATTCCATTTTATGTGAAATGTCCAAATAGGCAGATCTATAGAGAAAGAAAATTGATTGGTGGTTTCCTAGAACTGGGAAGTGGTGAGGGGGAACAGGGTTTCTTTCATGGGGGACAACAATTTTCTCAAAAAACAGTTATATGCTTACTTTGGAGGGGTGAATTGCATGGTACGTGAATTATACCTTCATAAAGATGTAAATTTTTAAATAGCTTAGAAAGAAGAGCAAGAGGAGACAAGATAGAGAGTTCTGGAATTCTGGACAGTGTGAAATGTAGCTGGAAGCAATAACTCAGACTGCTTAATGAGGATGCCATCTTCATTCTGCACATTCCTCCTTCTCTGATACTCAGCTCTAAATTCAAGCCATGGGTCAGAAGGACTATTCTACTCCAGTAGTTCTCAAGGTGTGCTTCATACAAGCAGCATCTGCATTACCTGAGGACTTGTTAAAAAAAAAAAAATCAAATCTCCTGCCCTGCCCCAATCTCCAATCTTTCTGAGGGTAGGATCCAGCAATCTGTTATTACATGTGCCCCCAGATTATTCTAAGTCTGAGAACTGCTGCCGAACTCCAAAAAAGGCAGGAGGGACCTTCACCTGCAGCTGGTGTTGATATAAGACCAGAGGCAAAGGAGATACAACTTATCTGTTGCTTACCACTCCCGAGTGATGGCCAGTCACATAGTAATAATGGAAAAACAAAATAAGAAGAGGGTCTGAACTGGAAGATGAAGTATTGATATAAACACTCTTCTCCAGCATGGCTATGCAAAGGAACTTGCTCACCTGATAGTCACCTATACCTATAGTCATGTTCGGTTTTTATAAAGATAACTAGAAACACGTTTCTCCCATTAAGAAAATTTTGGTCACTAGGACCAGAATTTGAAAAGCTTTAGGTAGATTAAAGTTCTTATAACATTGAAGCTAAATGATAACATCAGTACTTAGTATTTATTTGCATCACCTAAAATGTATCCTGGGGCTGTGGGGTTCAGGAGAATGGTGCAGAAAGGCTAGAAGAATGGCTCTGGTCCTTCAATAAAAGAAAGCAAAGAATATGGCCTTGGAACTAGGAGTGGTCTGGCTTCAAGTAAAGGGGAGAGAATTGAGCCTACACACTTAACTCCCTGTTAGCTCCCCTAGCTCTCACCACTCTTCATTCTTTCCCTAGCATCCTCCCAGAATCAGGCTAAGACAAGCAGAGTATCTAGGGCACACAATTAAAGGGCACTTAACATGGGCGCCCCATGGGCCTCAGATTGTATTGTGTCCCTTGTTCACTAGAGGCACCTGAAGAAGGATCCAAATGAGCTCTGGAAGTAGCTCAGAGCAGTAGGTAGGAGATTCAGAGGTTCCAGCTCATGCTCCAGGCAGGCATGTCCTGTTAGCCTCTTAAAGTCCCAAGTAGGGTACTCTAGCTTGAATCTTTGAGAACTGAATTGGGTTGACAGAAATACACATGTCTAAGATTTGGGGGAAAAAATGGTGCACCTTACAAGTAATTTGAGAAATGGGAATTCATTCAGTAATTTAGCACAGAAGGGTTTAAGCAGAGGAGGGAATGGTCAGCATGTTTTAGAAATGAAAGAATCTTATAGCATCCAACTTCCCAGGGAAATGATTCAGATTTGAGATTTTTCAAAATACTGAAATGACAAGATTTTACCAACAAAAATACTTGTTTTGGTACTTTAAAATAGCAGAGGTATCAGGATTCTGAAGACTGGAATTGCCATCTGTATAAATGAGGAAGAGGCTCCCTGAGGACAGGAAACAACATCATATTTTAAGTAATCAAAAAACCTAACAGATGGTTCATCTCTTTTTTTTTGAATGAACAAAACCAGAATAAAAACTCACATATGAAATAATAAAGTTCACACTCAGAAATATGGAGGATTTCACATTTGGAGAGGAAACATTAGCCACATAAATGAAGAATATTTGTATCAAAGAGATGGTGTGGAAAGAATGTGAGCTAGTATTTTTCTTAAATGGATATATTAATTTTTCTGCTCTGCTGTAACAAAATATCACTGGTAGGGTGGGATCAACAACAAAAATTTATTGTCTCACAGTTCTGGAGGTTGAAGTCCAAAATCAAGATGCTGGAAAGTTTGCTTTCTCCTGAAGCCTCTCTTTTTGGCTTACAGATGGCAGCCTTGTCACTGTGTCCTCATGTGGCCTATCCTCTGTGCACATGCTCCTACTGTCCCTTCCCCTTCTTTTAAGCCTGCCAGTCCTACTGAATTAGGTCTTTACCCTTATGACTTCATTTAGCGTTAAGAACTTCCTTAAAGGTCCTACCTACAAATAGAGTCACACTAAGGGTTAGGGCTTCAACATATGAATTTTGGGAGAATTCAGTTATGAATATATTAAATTATGAATTCAGTCCAGAATGCATGTTTAACTCTACATATATGCCCTCTCCAAAAATCTCACTATAATGAAAAAATAGTAATTAAAAAAATACTGTCAGCTCAAAGGGACAAACTGCATTGGAGATGTTGTAGAGAGGCAGTAAGAAAAATTGTGGAAGTGGGAAGCAGATGGTACATGAGTGAGTGCTAAGTACTTAACAGTAGAGAAAGCCATAACTTCTTACCTACTATGGAAAGAGATAGCTAAAAGAAGCCAGGTGATTCATTCCTCAGAACACCTCAGAGGCTCCTGAGAGGCCCACCATTTAAAAAGTAGATGCCCCTAAAGGCAGTGTGTTAGCAGATGGAACATCTGTATGAGTAACAATCATCCTACGTCATCAGAAATCTAGAGTGTGCTCCCTTACCCAAAAAACATAGAGGCACCAAGCATGGTTTGAGGAGCAAGTGCATTTTGAAAGCAGATATTTAAGTAAAAGACTATGCAGTGAATGAATAGTGAGTTCCCCAGCCTCACTCTCTTGCTTGTAATATGGCAGCTGGACTGGAAATCAGTACATTCCCTTCTGGGAAAATAGATATGCCCAGGAGAAAATACCTATAATTAAGGCACTTGAAACACTATAACAAAGCAGTCTACCATCTATTCACCCAACCATAACGCAGAACCTTCTATGATCTTTTACCATGCCTGACTCTTCAAAAGCAACAATCAAGGGTTAACAGTGAAAGACAAGCTCCAACATAAAACAGAAAGATACAAAGAAAAGGAAGCACTTTAGGAGAAAACAGAAACAACACACAGAACAAAAGAACAATTTTATATAAAGTCTTATAAAAATATTTTAGGAATAAAAGAAAAATCTTTTTAAAAAAGGTTTTATTTATTTTTTTATTTGAGAGAGAGAGAGACAGCACAAGTAGGGTAGAGGGGAAGAGAGGGAGAAGCAGACTTCCTGCTGAGCAGGAAGCTAGACATGGGGCTTAATCTCAGGACCCTGAGATCATAACCTGGGCTGAAGCACATGCTTAATCAACTGAGCCATCCAGATGCCCCAAAAGAAAAAATCTCTGAAGAAAGAACAGGGTACCATAAAAAAGGAATACTTAGAGAACAGAAAATTTTTAAAATTCAACAGATAGGTGGGAAAAATTCCAAATATAGAATAAAAGATAAAGATGTAGAAATTAGAAGTAAAATAAGAAAAAATAGAGAATCAGGGGCACCTGGGTGGCACAGTTGGCTGAGCTGCCAATTCTTGGTTTTGGCTCAGGTTGTGATCTCAGGAGTGTGAGATAAAGCCCCACTTTGGGTTCTGCACTTAACATGGAACCTGCTTAAGATTCCTCCTCCCTCTCTCTCACTCCCTCCCCTCTGTGTGCTCTCTCACAGATAAATAAGTATTTAAAAAAAGAAAGAGAATCATCCACATAATCTAGTATCTGGTTGACAGGAGTTTAGAAAGCAAAAACAGAAAAATGGAGAGACTTTTTCATACAGTCTTATATGAAAATTTCCACAAATAAAACATTATCTCTCTCTGTCTCCCTCTCTTTCTCTTTCTTTCTTTCTTTCTTTCTTTCTCTCTCTCTCTCTCTCTCTCTCTTTCTTTCTTTCTTTCTTTCTTTCTTTCTTTCTTTCTTTCTTTCTTTCTTTCTTTCAAGAGAGAGTGTGCCCAGGGGCAGGCAGGAGGGGCAGAAGGAGAGAGAGAATCTTAAGCAGGCTCCATGCCCAGTGCAGAGCCTGACATGGGGCTTGGTCTTGCAACCCTGAGATCATGACCTGAAGTGAAATCAAGAGTCAGATGCTCAACTGACTGAACCACCCAGGCAACCCAAACACATAAATTTTCTGAAAGCACTCCAGAGCTTCCAGCACAATTCATGAAAAATACCCACATCAACAACAGCAAGGATAAAAGGAGAGGAAATCCTTTGAGAAAGAAGATCATAACACAAGAATCAGCATGCCATTTAATTTTCAAAAAACGAATTCTTGCTAAAAGAATAATGCCTTCAAAATCTGAGGGTGAGTTTCAACCAAGAATTCAATACCCAGACAAATACCAATCAAGCATAAAAGTAAAATAAAAACATCTAACACATTTAAGAGTAGGGGGGAAAAAACACCATCTTTCATGCTCCTTTTGTTAGGATTCTATTGAAGGATGTGCTCCAGGTGAACAAGGAGTGAACCAGAAAAAAAGAAGTAACGCCTGGGACACAGAGGCACCACAGGAAGAGGTAAAGGAAAGTCTCATGATCAGAGTTGTGTAACTTACCAAGAGAATAATTAATCCATTTTGAGCAGGAAGATAAAGGGCTTCAAGTAAAATGTATCCAAGGGAGAAAAATGGTATGGATAATATAGTTTGTTTTAGAACATTAAAAAGGATTTAGTATGTTTGTCTGACAGTTCACAAATGTACTAATGATTGTACTAATGATTGGCACATAAAATCATCTTGAAAAAAAATGTGTTCAAAAAGAAAATGGTAAAAAATGGTTAAAAAGTGGTTCAGCTGTAAATACATAATCATAAAAGTGATAAATGATTTTACCCCAACTGTCTTATAACAATTTAAGAAAGGTGTGTGTGTGTGTGTGTGTGAGAGAGAGAAAGAGAGTTGGAAATAGGCATAAATTGTTCCTATAATATGAAGTGAATAAAAGTGTAAGATTAAAGCTTCAAAATACAGAGATTATTAACAAAAGAAATAGCTGCAACTTTGAAAGTGATCATTTGTGGGCAGTTTGAATCAGATAAGAGACAGGGAATGCTCTTTTCAGTTTATGTCTTGTGGTATAAAATTTGAAAAAAATATATCCCTGTTACTCTGATTTAAAAATAAATAAATAAAAATACTTAGGCAGTTGAGGGAGCCTGAACTACTGAGATATTCAGGTTAATTAAAAATTGTGGCAAGTAAGCAACTGCGATATTTGCCATTCAAAATTACTGATTTTAAAATAATTACAAACACCTAACACTAAAGCCCTCCTGAGCATGACCTAATCTTGCTTTAGAGTTTCAGAAGGCAGTTCCAGGTCTCACCACCTTACAGAGTCATCCCTGTGAATATCAATGTGCTAAACACACCAAGCCGGGCTCTGCAGACCATTAATACAAAGCCAAAAACCTAGCTGACATCACATTTGACACCAGGACCACTATGTAAAAGGGAAATAGATAATTTGGAAGAATCAGAGAATAAAGAAAAAGACTTAAAACCTTGTATCTTAGAATGTATTCTCCCAAACTTTCTACCAATCCTACTTCTCCAGATGAAAATTCCACCATCAAGAAAACATTTGGGAAACACTATAGAGTTTATTTCCAGACACTCGCAATGCCTGTTAGCATATCAGGGATGCCAACGTCCTCAAAAAAGAAACCAGTTTTACTTTTTTCTAACACAGTATTTCTCAAAAACATTTGACCATTTTAGGTTTAACACTCATTTAAATCCCATCTGAGGACCACGTGTTGGGAAATTCTGATTTCAAAGAGGAAATTCCTATCTACAAGGAATATTGAACCGGAAGTATTCAACTTTCAAAGAAAAAACCAAAGAGAGAAGAAAGGGATTTCAAATTTGTAGAGTTGTTCTTATAAATATTGGAAACTTCTGCATTGCTGGAAAAGAGAACACAAGGAAACAGGGCTCAGACTTAGTAGAGACTTAGATTAGAGCAAAGGAAGAACTATGTAAGATGCAGTGAGTAAGCTGCTTTAGGGGAATGGAAAACAAAGCTCCACCCCCCAAAACCCTAAAAGGAGGATATAGTTGCTCATTAGCCAAGAATAAATTCTTCTCAATCACAGCAATACAAAGATGTGGGAAGGTAATCTCTTGGCTAATTAGCCTTCTGTGCCATAGTGACATGCCGTTAACACTTTGAAGATAGCAGAAGTACCAGACGAATGCAGCCTGGATCCCTGAGTCACTGCTTGGAAAAAGAGTTTCCTGATTGGGTCCATGGTTATTATATGAATAAGAAATAAACTTCTATTGTGTCAAGGCACTGAGATTTGGGGACTCCTTGTTCAATAGCTAATATTACTCTCCCTGACCATGTAGCAAATGTGACTAATAGATTTTAACAAAGTGGACACAAAGGCATTTATTATATTTTCTACAGTTTGCTATGTATTTAGAATATTTTCTAATAAGTAAGTAATCAGGATGCTCCATAACTTAGGCTCTCTGAGAAATGCACTAGGCTATAGTTTGAAAAAAGAAAGTGAATGAGAAGGGGAAAGTATATACAAGGGGCTTCAACTGTATTTTCATACTCTATTTCTTTAGAAACAAGTTGCTCTGAAGTAACTTAGCCAAACATAAGGAATGGCTACTTGCCCTATTAAGCAATTAGAAATCCTATTCATCATCAGTTGGCTTTCTTCCCAGAAAGGATAATTTTTCATTAAAGGGATGGAGGGTGTGCTGATATCACAGAAACCCTGGACTTGTTCTGCAAGAACAGGATCCCAACACAAGCAGGAGTGGGGTCCAGGTCACCTCCTACATAGGGAAGTGCTCTGTGGGAGGCAGCATATCTATGTCCTTCTTGGAACCCTTTATATATCCTCCAAAGATGAGTAAATTGGGGGATGCCTAGGTGGTTCAGTGTGAGCATCCACCTTCGTCTCAGGGCATAATCCCAGGTTCCAGGGATCGAGTCCTGCACTGGACTCCCCACAAGGAGTCTGCTTCTCCCTCTGCCTATGTCTCTGCCTCTCTGTCTCTCATGAATAAATAAATAAAATATTTTTTAAAAAAAGATGAGTAAATAGGGAAGGAATTTACTGTTTTTCCTTCCTTTGGCAAGTAATGACATTTCAAGTCATGATGGTATTGTTTTTGAAACAGTTGACTTTTAGGAAACTTTTATGTAATCATGCCTGCATGATCAAAGAATGAACACTGGCTGGGTTACTTTCCCCTTGATTGATCCATCTAAAGCCGCAGATTCAAGAGTCAAAGTTGTCACAGGACATAACATAGTGGTTCTCTAACCACTCATCACTAAGTCCTTTCAAGAAGAGCTTTGCCTCAAATGCTTATTCAGAGCTCAAATCCATAAAATCTTAAGGGCAGTCTTACCCCCTGAGATGTTCCTAAGCACCCTCTGTGGTCTGGCAATAGGAATGGAAGGAAAGGGTTTCTCCTTTCTCAAAGAGGTTCAACACCTTTGACATCAGTCCCTTCAACTTCGTTGCTGGTCCTGATATGGTGTTGTTAGTACGTGTTCCTCCCATGATTCTGTGCTTTATATTGACAATATTCAGCTGCAGTGACCCACTCAAGGAAGTAAAATTTAAAACTCTCAGAGCTAAAACTATTGAACAACAGGCTTCCATTTCCAGCATCAAGACTCATTCCTCCATTTAGCAAACTGATAGACAATTCCCTGAGCAATGTCCTGGTCTCTGGGCTACCCAGATCAGAGTTGGACAAGACTGTGTAGTAGGAGAGGTGGGACCTGGTTCTGCAAAGAAAAGGTACTATTTTGTCTAGCAGGAATTCACGGGCATATTCTTTCAGCCACAAAACGGAATCGGGTGTTTTCAGGGAGGAAGTGAGATTTGAACTAGACCTTAGAGTTAACAATCAACCTGTAAAGGAAAGATCAGGGTTGCAGATAATCAGTAAAGTACTCACTGGGGGTTGGGATTAATCCACATTTTATGACCCATTCATGGTATGCTTTATATTTTTTTAATAATAAATTTATTTTTTATTGGTGTTCAATTTGCCATCATACAGAATAACACCCAGTGCTCATCCCGTCAAGTGCCCCCCTCAGTGCCCGTCACCCATTCACCTCCACCCTGCGCCCTCCTCCCCTGCCACCACCCCTAGTTCGTTTCCCAGAGTTGCTTTATATTTTTAATGTGATATTTCAAATAAAAAGTTATAAAGAATAAGACAACATATGTTTTTTTGTACCTGCTATATCCCACTTTGTCAGATTTTAACACTTTATGGTAGTGGCTTTAGGTCTTAATATCACATAGAAGCTTCCTAGGGAGCCCTCCATTTCATTCTCTTTCTCTCCAGAAGTAACCCATTCATTTTTCTTATTTGGAGTTTGTATCTCCATGGCAGACACTGCTAATAGAATATTCATTCTTTCCCATGAACCTTACAAAAGTTCTCCACCTAGGACTCTACCGAGCGAAGCTGAAATGAATGATAAAGCCCACTGGCCTGGCCTCTAACTCCAGACCTTTAATGGCTTAGAACCTAAGAGACAGAGGAAAAACTTAACTGGGTCTGATCCACCCTTTGGCTTTGCATTTTTGTCCAAAAGCTAATCTGGGCCTGAGGTGCACACTCCAGAAATCACACATCAGGAGAGATAAAGACTACACTAGACCAACAATCAGAAATCCCAGGTTCAAACCATAGCTCCTTCAGCTCCTAGCAATGTGACCACAGGCAGGACCTCAGCCTCTTAGAGCTCACTTATTTACCTGTAAAATGAAGAACCACATACCTGAGCTGCCAGCCCACTAGGGCTGGCTGTCTGCCTTTGGCATGCCTCCTTGGCACATTCAACCTGTCTCTATTAGAGCATTTCACAACCCTGTAATAATCATTGATTCACTTGTCTCCTCTAAATTGTGAACTTCCTGAGAGTAGGAACCATGTGACTGACAAATAGCAGATACTCAATAAAAAAAGGATAATTTAATCTGCTCACACATAGACATAGGATCTGACATGTCTATATATATACGTACAATCTATAAAGCATGCAAACAACTACCCCGTATGATTCTCACTTGGCAACACTAATGAGCATACATGACGTTGGTAGCATCACCCCATGTGAACATTGATATTTGGAGTCTTGTACTTGGAAATGCTCCTGTGATGGTGACCTCTGACACTGGGCCGTCTAGGGTCAAATATGGGCATTGCCACTAACTTGTCATGGGAAATTATTTAACCTCTCAGCTTCTCAGTTTCTTATCTGCAAATTAACCCAAATGAACACAAGTTGGACCAAACAAGTTGGAATAGGGTATATTATATTCCCTAACTTAACACATGACTTAAATGGGGTCAGGCCCATAGTGGGAAGTCAATACACAATATAGTTAGTGAATGACTGGCTTCTAGGACCCACCTCTTAAGGTCACATAGAGATTACATGATTTAATGTGTGTGGAAGTGCTCAGCATGATGGCTGGCATGTAATGAGCACAGAACACACTTGTACCTCTTTAAGATAAGGGTTTAATTAAGTTTATGGCCCTGAAAGAATGCCATAATGAGTCTTAATCTCGGTCTCCTAGCCCCCAAAATTGTCTCACACTGGGGGATGAGATGAGCTTCACTTCTCCCATAGTGTAATGACCAATCTTAGAGGTGCTGATGGGTTTCTCTGGTTCTCTTGGCTTTGTATGGTGCAGTTCCTAGGATCCCATGAGGAAAAACCAAATGCAGTGAGTAGATGTCTGTTCTTACCCTCCTCCACCTCCACCTACTTCCCCATTCTATCAAGCTTTCTGCACATGCAAGTGTCCAGTAAACTGGATAATACGTACAAAAATCCACAAGCTGGCAGAGAAGCACTAACAGCTGTGAGGAATTACATGAGTGGAATTTTTTTGGCACTTTGGCCTGATGTGAGGGAGTAAATGTCAAGTATGTTCTAGATTGGAGAAGATAATAGGCAAAATGCTACAATGTGAGGAATTCCACAACATATTGGAAACAAGATGGTATTAAGAAAAAGGGTAAGTAGTTTAGCCAGGTGGTGACTAACCTGAGCCCTTCAGCCTTGCCATTTTTAAGCATCCCCTTCAGACCCCTGCTTTGTTGAGTAATATTTGTATTCTTTCCTGATTTTAAAAGCTCATTCTACTTTGTAATAATTATAAAAGTTCATTTTTAAAATTCTGGAAAAGACCAGAAGAATGATTCAGAAATCACTTTCCCACCAGAGATGTCCACTGATAACATTTTCAGAAGCCTCCTTCAGTTTTTTGTAGTTTATATTATTACTTTTTTAAAAAACAAACTCAAGACCATATTGCTAAGAATTAAGTATAGCATTTTTTTTAAAGATTTGAGAGAGAGAGAGAGAGAGAGAGAGAGAGAAGGGAAGAGAGAGGGGCAGAGAGAGAATATCCAAGCAGATTCCCCACTGAATGTGGAGCCCAATGCAGGGCTCTATGTCACAACCCTTAGATCATGACCTGAGCTGAAAACAAGAGTCAGAAGCTCAACCAAATGAGCCACCCAGGCTCCCCAGGATAGTGGTTTTTTTTCCATCTAGACCATGTACATCTTACCACATTATTAAACTTAAATTTTTAAATGTTTTTAGTCTATAGAAAGACATACATACAAAAAGGACTACAGAACATATACGTACATTGCAAATATAAGAATAAAAGAAAACAAAATGAATACCCTAAAGTATGGTTCTTGCTGATTACATAGTATTTAAACACATTGATGTGACATAATTTATTCTTTCTTCTGTTACATATTTAGGATCTGGGATCTTTGTGCAAATCTCTGGTTATCTCTTTAGGATGAATTTTTGGGGTGAACCTATGGGGCAAAGGGTACATAATAATTTTTAAATTTAAGTTTTTATTTTGATAGAATTATAGATTCACGGGCAGTTATAAAAAAATAATACAAAGAGGTCCTGTGTACCCTTTACCAGTTTCCTCCAACAACCAGGATACTAATACTAATACATTTCCACCATCACAAAGGTCCTTCGTGTTGCCCTTTTATAGCCACAAACACATTCTGCCCCCATTCCACCCATAACTCCTGGCCACCATTCATCTGTTCTCCATTTCTAGAAGTTTGTCATTTCAAGAATATTGCATAAATGAATCATACAGTATATAACCTTTTGGGACTGCCTTTATTCACTCAGCCTATCCATGATTCATTCCTATTTATTGCTGGGTAGTACTCGATGGTATGGATGTATCGCAGTTAACTGTTCACCGGTGAGAAATTTATCTGGGTTGCTTCCAGTTTGAGGCTATTACAAAGTGGCTATGAATACTTGTGTACATTCTTTGTGTGAACATAGCTTTCATTTCTCTAGGATAAATGTCCTCCAGGAGTGTAACTGTGGGTTGTAGGGTAGGTGATTTAAGACACTTCCAAATTGTTCTCCAGGGTCCCACTTTATGTTCCCAGCAGCAATTTAGGAGTGATCTAGCTTCTCTACATTTCCCCTAACATTTGGTGTTGTCACTGCTTTTTATTTTAACTATTCCAATAGGCATAGAGAGATATCCCACTGTATTTTAATTTGCATTTCCCTAATGACTCATGATAGTGAGCATTAGTTCATGGGCTTATTTGCCATCTGTCTATCCTCTTCACAGAGATGTCTCTCTGGGTGTCTTTTGGATATTTTCTAACTGGATTGCTATTGTTGTTGTTTTGAGCATTTTTTAATACATTATTCTAATTCTAGTCTTCTGTTGGATATATTGTATGAAAAAGTCTTCTCCCTGTTTGTAGTTTGTGTTTTTTTAAGTGATGTTAAAGTCTACTTTTCATTTGTTGTTTAGACTGGGTGACCTCTATTATTCTTTCAGTTCATGGGTTCCTCCTGCTGTTCACTGCATTCTGCAGTGGAGCTTTTCATGGAGTATTCTGTTTTGGTTACTGTATTTTGTCATTTCGAAATTTCCACTTAGTTCTTGTTTACATCTTTGATTTTCGTTGTTGTTGTTGTGACTTTGTTTTTAGCATGTTTGGAATTACCCATTACAGTATTCTGATCATGGCTGCTTTAAAATCTTGTCCTGGGATCCCTGGGTGGCGCAGTGGTTTAGCACCTGCCTTTGGCCCAGGGTGTGATCCTGGAGACCCGGGATTGAATCCCACGTTGGGCTCCCGGTGCATGGAGCCTGCTTCTCCCTCTGCCTATGTCTCTGCCTCTCTCTCTCTCTGTGACTATCATAAATAAATAAAAATTAAAAAATAAAATAAAATAAAATCTTGTCCTATAATAATAACATCTCAGTCATTTGGCATTGGCATATATCGATTATCTTTTTCATTCACTTTGAGATCTTCCAGGTACTTAAAATAATGAGTGATTTTCAATTAATCTGGAAATTTTGGATATTATATCATGAAACTCTGAAATCTGTTTCAACTGGCTTACTTTGCTCTGGCAACAGAGGTGGTCAGAGCTCCTTGCTACTGCTCAGAGAGGATAGGAGTTCCAGCTCCCTTCTGACCTCCACTGGAAGAGGTAGGAGAGCCTCATTTCTCCTCCCCATGTGATATCCATCTACACCACCAATGCAGCAGTGGTCTTTTTACTCTTTGCATTAACCATGCCTTTTATTTTCTGATGCCTTGACATCTGGGTGCCTTGCTGACTCTGGCGGGATGGCTTCTCCCAGGGTTTAGCCATTTCCTAGAGACAGTAAAAGATATCCTTGCAGTACCTTTCATACACAAACCAACCAATCCAGAGCCCATATCCTCAACAACCTCCTTTGTTGGGCTCTTCCACTCTGGGCCACTATTCTTCTGCCCTCAATACTCCAGGATAAGGTATCAGACAACTCAGGACAACTCCGGCAGCCCAAAGAACTGCTGAAATTCTTCAAACTAGCCAATTCTAATTCTGCTTACTTAGACTCACCTGTTCCCTCACATGAACACCACAATAAAGGCTCTTGCCCATGTTTCACCTGCTCCTTCTGCCTGTTGACACACTGGGGCTTCTCCATGTGGCCTTACATGGTGCATGGGCTATGCCTATTTCCTAGGAACTGTCAGTATAAACTTCTCCCTCATGACAGCATGTTCCCATGTCAACATGTTTTAACACACCTGATTAAAACAGATTCTGAGTACCCTTAAAACACTGTTGTGTAGCAGTGAAAGTCCCAGCTCTCAACTGGGCTTCCTCTGGTATCGACCCAGTGGAAGAGGAAGCATCCCTTGTTACCTGCCTGTGGGGATTTAAGTCCCTTCTCTGAACTGCCCCAGCAGAAACGTTGGGGCACCTTGTGGCAGCCTGGTGAGCATGGACATCTCAGTTGCCCTCTGGGATTTTGCTGGCATGGGTGAGATAAGCCACAGATTTTTTTTTAATGGTGTTTGGCTGGAGTAGAGTGGCTTTATTTAGAAGTTTTCTGTCTTGCTAGTGTGCCTTTTCCTGTTCCTGTGGTTAGAGAGAGTATGGTTTTTTATTTTTGTTTTTGCCTGATCTGGTTGTATTGCCATGTTACTGGCATCTTCAACCCCAAAGTCTGGAACACATGAGGCAATATGGAAACCCAAGAAATCCCTACTTTGTTCTTGAGTTCTGAGGTCCCTGCAGGTCTTCCTTTTTCTCTCCACCTTCCAAAGTCTTATTTTAACAACCAGGGCTTTTAGTTGTACTCAGCACGAGGAAAAAGAAAAAGTATAGCTACTCCATTTTTCTGAAAGTGGAAGTCTTCATCCCCCCCTTTTTTTTTAAAAATGCACAAACATGACAGGACCTGTTCTAAATGCCAATCCTTACAGGTTGACCAACTGTGCCCAGTGGGGTATGAGCAAATCAGTCCTCATAGGTGATCTTTAAACAATTTTAGGAAGAGAGAAAAATGCAAAAAAAAAAAAAAACCAAAAAAAAAAAAAAAGGCAAAAAAAAAAAAACCAAAAAAAAAAAAAACGCAAAAGCCTAGTAGGAAGGCACCAACAAACCCTTTCATATGGAACCATACGGAACTTTCATACGGAACCAACCAGTTCTGTACAGGTGTCAAGGATTTCAAAAGTCTCAACTGCACTCCCCACAGAAATACAGAGAAACCAAACCTGCTAAATTAAAAATGATTTTAGGAAATATGCAAAGTTAACGTTCCTCCCCATTTCCCCATTCCTCTGGACACATGCTATGGGCTTACACTGAATTCTAAGAATGTACCGTGGAAATGTAACAAACACCTAACTTGACTGAGTAAGTACACAAAGATACTTACACCCCACATTGGCCAGAACACCAGGATTCCAACACAGAAGACAATGAATGAGATGTGTAAAAAAAACAAGTATACAAAATCACCTCCAGTAAGACCCTATCACCTCTACTTATTCTGGCCCCAAATCATCCATTCCCACAGGCTTCATCACCCACTTTTGTTAGTTTTCCATCTGAGAAGTGAGAATTTAAACAAGTCCCATCACAGCAGACTTAAGTTATGAGTAATGGAAACAAATCTTTCTCACCACCTTCCATCAGAAATTCTTTTCAAGGACCCTTATAAACACTGTCATTTTTTTTTAAGTCTTAAATATTTGATCACTTGCTTGAGACTATACAAACCAGATTGTTTCACAAGGTTTGCTGTTTCCCATAAGCCCTCAGCCTACATGGCAACCTTGTTAAGACCACACAGAGCTCACTTCTGAAGGCCAAAAGCCAGAAATGTTTAAAGAAGGAAAAGGTCCTCAGAAGACTCATTACCATGACCAAGTTTTCAGTATATTCCTAACCAAAAGAAACAGCCTGTAAAAGTATGATCTTCTCCTCCATCCCACATCTTTTTCTTTTTTTTCAAATGAGAAACAAACCCACATTCAACCCAACTGACTGTGTCTTCTGTTGGAGAATCCCATGGCTCTACTGGGCTATGGCATTCTGGCTGTCTGGCCTACTTAAAATTCTTTTCAAGCTAAAAGCCCTTGATCATTTGTACTCACCCTTGCCTGAGAGGACACAGAATTAGATGTATGGATCCAAACAAGGGACTCTCAAAAGAATCTCTCCTGACAAACTGGTCATCAATAAATAATCCATGTCTGCTCTCACAGAGAGTGAGTCTGGCCAAGGTACAGTTAGCAGACAGACTAAATTTCAGAGCATAAGTAGAACCAGCCTGATGAATAAAAAATATTTACAATAAAGATCTTTTGAAAGTGCAGATTGAATAAGAAACTATTTTAATTTTGTATTTGCTATCCTTCAATCTCTTTAAATAAACTTGGCAAAGCCTCTTAGAATAACAGTATGAATAATCGAATTTGAATTACCCCAAAGCCAAGCCAAAACATGGTCATCGTTTTCTCTTCCCAGTTACATTTTGCACAGAGCTCCAGATCTGGGATCATAGTACTGTATTCTAAATTATTAGGTCTGCATGGCTGACAGTCTTCTCCTCTTCCATCTCCCCAAAGACTGAAATTGTTAAAGGCAGAACTGAGTCGTAATTCAACCTTATACTCTGAAGACACAACAGAGAACCTGAATAAAACTCATGGATTGAATAAATCAATGTTTGAATGAATGACTAATGAGGAATAAATTAGCAGATTTTATGTCACATATAGTTTGCTAGTCAGGATTTCCATATATGACAAAGATTTTCCAACAGGGAGAAAGGACTATAGTTTTAGCAAGGTACCACCATTTTGGCCCTATTTTTATAGAAAACTTTTACATCTACAGCTCAATATGAATGCATGGCAGGCTGACAAAACAAACTTTTTTTTTTTATCTTGAATGAAAATAGGTTAGACCAGCACTGAGAGAAATGTAATGAGATGTTTAGAAAATATGTGCTGTTAATGTCTCTTAAGAAATTTAAATTTTTCTAGTAGCCACTAAAAATATAAAGAGAATCAAGAAAAATTCTAATAAAATATTTTAAAACTTGATATATCCAAAGCATCATTTCAATGTACAATCAGTGTAAAAAAAATTGTTGTGATAATTGCTTTTACGTATACCAGGCTTTTGAAACCCAGTGTGTATTTTACACTTAGAGCATATCCTAATTCCAACTAACTACAGCTGAAGGACTCACTTACCACACAGAGCTAGCAGGTACCATATTGAAGAGAAAACTTTATGCTCACATCTGGGTAGCTACTGTAGTTTGGGCTTTTGGTGTCATTAATATTTCCTCCACCCATCCCCTAACTCTTCATCATCTATCCTGACATTATCAGATTGGTTAGACTTGTGTCATTTCTTTTAAGTTCACCTGAAATCTTTTTTTTTTTTTTTTTTTTTGGAAGTGTGTAGGGCACCAAATCAAAATGAAAGGAAAAACAAAGCAGGTTTTATCCTCATCTCACAGTCGAAGAGTTGAAGCTCAGATCTTGAAGTATCTAGAGTGACCCAGCTACTAAGTCTCAGGCCATAACTAAAAACTAGCTCATGGGACTCTTGCTCTCGAGTGTCTTCACTTCTATATCACCATCTCTCTTAGAAATCAGGAATATGAGGCACTTGGGTGGCTCAGTGATTGAGCTTCTGCCGTTCGCTCAGGTCATGATCCAGGTCCACAGGGAGCCTGCTTCTCCCTCTGCCTATGTCCCTGCCTCTCTCTCTGTGTCTTTCATGAATAAACAAATAAAATCTTTAAAAAAAAAAAAAAAGAAATCAGGAATATTTCTTTCTTTCTTTTTTTTTTTTTTTTAAGGAATATTTCATAGCAGGAGAAAACAGCTTGTTTGGGGGTTAGTGAAGAAAAAGAACCTCTTGTTTCAATATGCTTACCCAACTCCTACACAAAAGGCCAAACGGCTCAGTGGGGTGAGAAAGAGGTTAGGTCTCCAAAGGAAGTTATTTCCCCAACTTGAAAGAGATATTTGGTTCTCTTCCAAAGACAGGGGAACCTTTTAAAAATAAATCAATTCCTCATTTTAAGAACAACCATGTAGAGCATGTATGCTGGATCAAATGCCACGTCTGAGAAAATGTCATCATCAAAGCAACTGAACCCCCCAAACAGGATAAAATCTTATCAGTAATTCATAAAAAACAGCTGTCTTTCCCTCTATTTTCACTGTATTATATATTTTTAAGTAAACAAACAAAACATTTGTTCCAACAGTCAAAGAAACAGATTTTTAAAAAATGTTTCTTTTGACTCCTCTCTTCCCAATTCTTACCTCTTATACATCTTCACCCTGATTTAGTGTACGTGGTCATGTAAGAGTCTTAAAAGTTGAAAAAGCTCTCTGTCCTTATCTTTCTGCCTCCAACCTACCCCCATCTTCTCTCTTCCCCATCAACCCCCATCTCTCTTCCTTTTTCTCTTTTTTATTTTCCACTGTCATCACTATCTCAATTCCAACTCCTCTCACCTGATAAGAAATAAAGGAAAACACGTTCAGAAAATGCACACACCACAGCTAAGAATTGGTAGATGTGAATTTTATTGCTTTAGTGTTTAAAATGATTTGTGGTACTGGTGGTAAATAAAAAATTATGCTGTTTACTGAAGGATGAAGCAAATAAGTAAATGTGTTGGTATTTCGGGGAACGAGAGCTGTCACTACTAGCAAAAAGTAATAAATATGGATTGCAGTGAAGTGGGGGAAAATGTGGTGTTGCATTCAAATTGGAGATTAATGATTAACATGCCTGAATATATTTGTAAGTGTATTATGAATGCATGTGTGCATATTACTGAGTGCATGGACATGGGCATTTGTGAGTACATGTTTCTGTTGTCCCGGCTCTGTCCACTGAAAGGGTGAGAAGCATCTGATAACCAAATAGCAATGAGCTCACCCAGCATCCAGATCTTGATTTAGGATTACAATTCCCTGAAAATGGAACCGGTCTGCTTGGATAAAGGGCTGTGTCTACAACCAGGACAGAGGAAATCAAAGTAGTCCTGAAACCTCTTGTGCCGAGGAGTTAAAAAAGAAACAAAAACACTCAAAGAATAATGAGGAACACAGGAGAGGCATGAAGGTGCTACCAGTGGCCTCTTTTTGACAACAAAAAGCATTATGACATTTTATTGAAATAAAAATAAACAAGAACCTAATAAGAGAGTTTTTTGGTGGTAAAATACACATGCAATTTATGATCTTAACCATTTTTCAATATACGGTTTAGTGGTCTTAAGTGCATTAACATTATTGGACAAACATTGTGTTGTTCCCTCCCTTCTCCAGAACTTCTTCAATTTGCAAACTGAAACTCTATACCTATTGGACAATAACTCTCTATTTCTTCTTCCGTCAGCCTCTGGCAACCACCAATCTATTTTCTGTCTCTACGAATGTGACTAGTGCTTTGAACATGAGTGTACAAGTATCTGTTTGAGTCCCTGCCTCTAATTCTTTTGGATACATACCCAGAAGTAGAATTGTGGATCAGAGGATTATTCTATGCTTAACTTTTTGAGGTCTAGCATAATTTTTAAAAGAGAGAAAAGGAAGACTTTCTCTATGGAAAATTACCAGCTGCCTGGGAACCTCACTCTAAGATTCATGTTTTATGCCAGGCTACATTGACACGAAACAGAACCCTACTGAGATGCTTTTCAGTCCTTCTAACTTGCCTTGGGCACACTATCTAATCACTTTAGACTTTGGTTCTCTGAACCTTGAAAAGATCTAGGTTGACCTAGAAAATACTTGTGGGTCCCTTCGAGCTCTGAAATTCTATGACTCCATAATCACACTTCTTAAGTAGAATTCAGGATGAAACTCCTTTTGAATACATTCTTTTGGAGGTGACATTTTAGGACTTTTCTTCAGAAAACTTTAGATGGAATGAGCACCTTATTTTAATGTTAACCAAAAATCTTTAATCACACTTGAACAGATCATCTTGAGAAACATCCCATGGCCCTTATGCCAAAGCACAATGCCCTGAGATGGGTTCTATTGTACATTTAGGTTTGGTTCCCAGTCAGTGGCCTCTGGGCATCTCACTAAGGAGCAAACCTCCATCTATGACCTAAGATGCCCCTGGGACATCTAGAGAGACAGAGATGGAATGTTCCCTTTGGTTCTTTCTATATCAGGATCCTAGGATATAATTAGGAGGCAGCTCCCAGAACAGATGTGCAGGGAGTTAAGCTGGAAAGTGTCCACAGAGAGAAGGGGGAGAGGAGTAAGGAGGCATGTTGTCAGGAGATTCTAGGATTCTAAGATTATCTGATAAGTGATGAAATAGTCCAGCTCTTAGAGGAAGAGGAGATACACTCAGAACTAGCCATAGTAAGGGAGGAGCCAAATTGTCTCCATAGTAGAGCTGCCCAGTAGCACTGAATCTCAGACCCCTGAGTCACAGGACATAAGACATTTTATCATCTCAAAAGAAAAATTATTTTTTAAGGCAAAATGAAGGAGGGAATTTTTAAAGGAGGAAATGAAGTTAAAAGAACCTTGTCCCCAAGTTGACCATAATCTTACGAAATCCAAGAATGTCTTCATTTTATTGTTTTCCAGTTCTAAGACTTGCCCTCCCTTCCTCTAGAGTTCAAAAGCTAAAGGTAATCTAGTCTAGTTCACTCATTCTACAAACAAGGAAGCAGGTTCAGAAAAGGCCAGGAATGTACCCAGGTTATCCAGTTCACAGACCATAAAAGCACAAACCCCAATTCTTGCTTGAATCCCCAGAACAGACCTTACTTTTAAGTCTCATGAACAGAGGCACCTGGGTGGCTCAGTGGTTGAGTGTCTGCTTTTGGTTCAGGTCATGATCCCAGGGTCCTGGGGTTAAGTCCCACATCAGGCTCCCTACAAGGAACCTGCTTCTCTCTCTGCCTATGTCTCTGCCTCTCTTTCTCATGAATAAATAAATAAAATCTTAAAAAAAAAAAAAAGAACACTTTGATGTTCTTGAGATTTATTTATTTTTGAGCTTTATTTATTTTAGAGATTTTATTTATTTATTCATGAGAGACACAGACACAATCTCAAAAATAAATCTCAAGAACATCAAAGTGTTCTTTAAAAAAAAAAAAGATTTTATTTATTTATTCATGAGAGACAGAGAGAGGGAGAGGTAGAGACATAGGCAGAGGGAGAAGCAGGCTTCATGCAGGGAGCCCGACATGGGACACAATCCCGGGTCTCCAGGATCAGGCCCTGGGCTGAAGGCGGCGCTAAACCGCTGAGCCACTCAGGCCGCCCCATCAAAGTGTTCTTAAAGTAGCACACAGAATTGAAGACGAGCTTCATATGGGTCCCACCCACCAGCTCATTGAAAGGTGCTGGAAATCAGGGACTATTTCTCAATTAGAGAACTTGGAGGTGCAAAATTTGTATGCCCTTCCACCTAAATTAAACCAAACTCATGAGAAAGTCTGAGAGTTTGAACAGATTGAAGGTGGAGCTAGCTAATACTTATAACTGCACTTGAAATATAATCCAGGCAGAACCTTAAAGCTAAAATGAATCCCATTCACACCACTATTAGAATATACTCTTTAGGGGATCCCTGGGTGGCGCAGCGGTTTGGCGCCTGCCTTTGGCCCAGGGCGCGATCCTGGAGACCCGGGATCGAATCCCACGTTGGGCTCCCGGTGCATGGAGCCTGCTTCTCCCTCTGCCTGTGTCTCTGCCCCCCTCTCTCTCTCTGTGACTATCATAAATAAATAAAAATTAAAAAAAAAAAAGAATATACTCTTTAGGTTTTATTTGATCTTTCTGGACTCTCCAGCACTGGTTCAAGTCATTGTCACGTTCTGATTCTTTTGGTTTGCAAAACAATTTTGAAGTCATTTCTGGCTTGTTTACATTTCTTTTGTAAGCTAATAAGAAAATTTTAAAATTTTGAAAAATATTCTCCCTGCAGCTGTTTCAAATCCACTTCATAGAAAGCTCTTCAATCCTCAAACTTTATCCAATGGATGCTCTAATTCTGATATTTCCTTTTCTAAATTGCATGATCCCTTTGTGTGAATATTGAGAGATAATTTGACATTATGAGCTAGTTAGATCTCAGCCACAAAGAAAAAAATTAATACAGTGGCCAGGAATAGGTATTTTGAGACAGAGAACCCTCAATTCATATCATTCACTACTTTGATAATCAAGCCTTTAAATGATCTCTCACTAGACATGGTCTTATATTATTGTAGAGTGGCATGAAGCATCATGGTTAACAGCTTTACCTGTGAAGTCAGGGCACCTGGATTCAGCTTCCAGCTCTGACATGGAACACCTGTGCAGCCTTGGGGAGACTATTTAACTCCCATAAGCCTCAGTTTCCATACCCCTAAAGAGGGGCAACTGATAGTACCCATACGGAAGAACTATTTAGGATAGAATGATACATTCTCAGTAAGGCATGGAACAGATTCATACTCATTTTGGCACCCAGGAGTACATACAGCCCTCACCCTCAGGAGCATACTAAGCAGGAGAGGAGGTGGCCTGTGATAAGTGTGATAGCACAGGTGACATACCATGTAGAGGCATGTGGGTTGAGTCCTAGTCCTGACCTCTGCGCTTTCCTCTTCTGTGCTGTTAGAAACCTGGGGTACCTTGGGGGTGAAGTCTGGGGTCTTCCAGAGCTAATGATGACCTCATGGGGAGTCTACCACATTCTGGCTCAGTATTAGGAATCTCATGTGACCCTGTAATGAGCCACATTCTCTACTCTCAGCTTTGGCACTAACATGATATTTTGGTTACCAGATAGATGCCATACTTGTCTTATTTCTCAATTACTTTAGAACTTGATGAAGAGGATATGATTTACTGAATCTCTCTTGTATCTCATAAACAAGTCATTCTTCCTTACAGCCCCATTTTTTGGCCCTATGTGGTTCTAAAACAGCTGCCTGGTGACTCAGCTTGAAAAGAGTCATTGCCACTGACCTAACTTTGACAGGCGGAGTACATCTGCAGTTCACCAAACACATTTCAAGAGCTGCTCTGGTCAATCCCAAGCTTCTTACACTAGATTATGGAGTCCAATGACTGTGCAAGGCTTTTTGATTATCCTGCAAATCAGAAGCAGTATTTCCAAAAGCCAATATCTCTTTGCAAGAAGAAAAGCATGGCCACATTGATTGTTCCTTTTTGCTCAGTATTATAATCCCAAAGGCAAGGAGGCAAAAATTAATCATAGGAAAGAAGAGTTCAGTCATCCTCTGGGAAATTGTAGAGATCACCCCTTGGACAAAGCTCTAACACAGCATTGAATTTATGATATTATCTTCACATGAGGTTTTAATGTCACTTCACAATTATTGAACCCAAAGAGATGCACAGATCAACAGGACATGGTTCTTAATCTCAAAGAACCCCTACTCTGAAATGGAAGAGATGCATAATTAAGGAATTATAATGTAATATGGTAAATGTAAGGTATTATATAGGTACACTGGAAAAGAGAGCCTAACCCAAGGGAGCTGCAAGAGGAAGGTTGTCAAAGTTTGCTACAGTATTGGATGTCTTATTCAAGATGAATAAATGAAGTTACCTATTTATGAGTACAGAGGGAATTGGTAGCAGGATGTTCCAACAGACGGAGGAAAAATGAGCAAAAAAAGGCATGGGATATGTAGGAAATCACAGTCCATTAGGGAGGACAGATGAGGCTGTAAAGTCTCAGAGTCAAGTTCAGGACAGGCTAGAATGTGCCCCTAAGATCACCTGCATGGACTTATAAAAAAGCAGATTCCTTTGTTATAGAAATTAGCAGAAAGGGTTTTAGCAAACTGGCAAGCATCCCTGTCATACACGGGAGCTACCAAGGTGCATATAAACAGACATGGTCCTGGGCCTTCATGGGCCTTCCATTCTGCAGGAGGACAAAAAAAGACTTGGCTAGGCAAGGAGAGAAGGGAAAAGTATAGGGGAGAGTGTTTGTAAAGTCCAGGACTTGAAGGAATGTCGTCAATACCAGGCCAAAGGAAAGGAGTTCACTGTGGTTGGGGCTGAATGAAAAAGTACCAGAGTAGCAGAGATGCTGCTGCTGCCAGGAATCATAATGCTGGTTGGGGTTTTTTTTGTTTGTTTTTTTGTTTTTTTAAATCTGGTCTGTATTATTTTGTTGGTTTCTTTTTAATGCTAAATCTATGACATCACAACTTGGGATTTCTGATGCCATTCACCTGGAATTTTAAAAGATCAGGTTTTTGTTTTGTTTTGTCACCATCTTTGAGAGCTGGAGGAAACAGGCATGAATACAAGTGTTGCCTTTGAGGTGCTCAGAGTGAGCTGGAAGAGACAGCCATGTAATAGCCTCATACCATGGGGAGAAAGAGAAGTACTCGTTGAGGCATGCGGCACATGCCCTGGAAACATGACAGAGCCACCGAGGACTTAAGGGCCACTGGGAGATCTTCATTCAGGAGACCCTATTTCAAGGGAAACAGAGACGTTTAAATCCTTGAAACCCTAAGATTCTAAATGAGTTGTCCATTTTACCTTCTCTTGGGCCCAACTTTCATTTAGAGAGTTCTTTTAGCTTGTGCCATTCGTTTAATTCCTAAAATGAATATGTATTGAGTACCTACTACTGCTGTGGGCTAGATCTTCACTTCTAAGCTTCCCAGGTAGAAATGTCTATTAGGTATTACCAGCCATTTACATTGGTGTATACTGGCAGAAATATCACCCACTCAGAAGCAAGGAAGAAAAACTATCATAAGCAGTTTTTCTTAACCAAATTAAGGGAGGACAACAGTGACAATGATCATTTCTGGCCAAAAAAAAAAAAAAAAAAAAAAAAGGAAAGAAAGAAAAGAAGAAAAGAAAAGAAAAGAAAACCACCCTAACTACAGTAATGATGACCTATCCCTTGTAGATAAAAGGTGGAGGGCATAAAAAACAAACAAACAAACAAACAAAAAAACCCTTGGTTTCTTTTAAAATGAAGCCCATTGTCTGGGGATTCTTTTTTTTTTAATTTTTTTATTTATTTATGATAGTCATACAGAGAGAGAGAGAGAGAGAGGCAGAGACAGAGGCAGAGGGAGAAGCAGGCTCCATGCACAGGGAGCCCGACGTGGGATTCGATCCCGGGTCTCCAGGATCGTGCCCTGGGCCAAAGGCAGGCACCAAACCACTGTGCCACCCAGGGATCCCTGTCTGGGGATTCTTAGCCATATGGATAACCAGAACCTGGTCCAGCCTGGACCTTTCTCTTTGAGTGAGGGAGTCAAGAAATCACCAGAATTAGTGTCATCTGTTATGAAAGATACTTTCTCCAATCCTTTAAGTTTGTCATTAAAAAAAATTTTTTTTAAAGAATCAAGCAACTTGAAAGACATTACATGGATTCTGCTTCATACTTCTGCCTTTCTGATCGACAATTTCTGTGAGGAATGATCTTGTCCACAGATGTTTATTCTCACAGTGATAGGGCTGAACATGTGGACACCAGCAGGTGTAGGAAGGAGGGCCACTCATTCATTCATTTCATTTTTTTTCAAAAATAAGGATTAAAGACCTAAAAATTGGTATTATCTATCTATCGATCGATTGATTGATCTATCATCTATCTATTTATCTGCAAACCACACACATTCTGGAATATGGATTTTTCATTTTAAGTCTGGTATATGTGTCTTTCTGTACTTTTTATCTGAAAAAAAAAAAAAAAAAACCTCCTGGATTATATTAAATAAAACAGCCTGTGTTGATATACAAACAATGTACTTCAGTGAAGATGCATATAAAAACAGAAACGAAGGAGGAGAAATAACAACCGGCACCACAGAAATACAAAGGATTATAAGAGAATATTATGAAACATTTGTTATATGCCAACAAATTGGACAATCTAGAAGGAATGGATACATTTCTAAAAACAGCTAAACTTCCAAAACTGAATCAGGAAAATATAAGCATGTGACAAAGTACAACATCCATTCAAGATAAAAACTCTCAATGAAGTTGGATTCAAAGGACCATACTTCAATATAACATATGGCCATATATGAAAAATCTACAACTAACATCATACTTAACGACAAAAAACTGAGAGCTTTTCCCCTAAGATTAGCAACAGGACAAGAATGTCTACTCTTACCACTTTTAGTCAATGGATTACTAAGAAATCCTAGCCATAGCAATCAGACAAAAAATAAAATGCATCCAAACTGGTAAGAAAGCAGTATTTGCAGATGACATACTAATATATATAGAAAACCCAATAGCTCCACCAAAATACTACTAGCACTGATAAATGAATTCAGTATAGCTACAGGACACAAAATGAATATACAGGAATCTATTGCATTTCTAAACGATAATAATGAAGTAGCAGAAAGAAAAGGTAGGAAAACAATCCCGTTTATAACTACACCAAAAAGAAAAAAAATACCTAGGAATAAACTTAACCAAGGGGGCGAAAGACCTGTACTCTGAAAACTATGAAACACTGATGAAAGAAATTGAAGATAATGTAAACCAAATGGAAAGACATCCCATGCTCATGGATTGGAAGAGACCATACTGCTGAAATGTCCATTACTAACCAAAGCAATCTACAGATTTAATGTAATCCCTAGCAAAATACTAACATTTTCCTCTGAACTACAACAAATAATCCTACAATTTGTATGGAATCACAAAAGACCCCAAAAAGCCAAAGCAATCTTGAAAAAGAACAAACCTGGAGGTTGTCCCAATCCTAGATTTCAAAATATACTACAAAGCCATAGTAATCAAAACAGTATGTTACTAACACCAAAGTAGACACATAAATCAAGTGAACAAAATAGAGACCCCAGAAATAAAACCATGTTTATTTGGTCAATTTATCTATGACAAGGAATCCAAAAATGTACACTTCAGGAAAAGATGATCTTTTCAACACATG
Organism: Canis lupus dingo; assembly: GCF_003254725.2. Taxonomy (NCBI): domain Eukaryota; kingdom Metazoa; phylum Chordata; class Mammalia; order Carnivora; family Canidae; genus Canis; species Canis lupus. Next base: position 81,219,550 of record NC_064243.1, on the reverse strand, counting down.
GTGCTGGGAAAACTGAACTAAATGTGAGACCTAAAATCATAAAAATCCTAGAAAAAAATATAGGCAGTAATCTCTTTGACATCAGCCATCACATTTTTCTAGATATGTCTTCTCTGGCAAGGCAAACAAATGCAAAATTGAACCAGAAGAAGAAAAAAATCCCTATCAAAGAAGGGATTTAGAAGAAAGAAAAAATTAAACTACTGGAACTATATTAAAATAAAAAGCTCCCACACAGCAAAGGAATCACTAACAATACAGAAAAGCAACTTACTGAATGGGAGAAGATATTCTTAAATGATATATCTGATAAAGGGTTGACATCCGAAATATATAAAGAAATTATACAACTCAACACCAAAGAATTCCCAAATAATTCTATTAAAGATGGGCAGAGGACATGAATAGACATTTTCCTAAAGAAGATATGTAGATGGCCAACAGACACCGAAAAAGATGCTCAACATCACCAAGCACCAGGGAAATGCACATTGAAACCATGATGATACCTAGAAGGTGTAATGCTAAGTGAAATAAGTCATTCAGCAAAAGACAGATACCTTATGACTTTTCTTTTATGTGGAATTTAAGGAAAAAATCTTAAAAAACTGGGCAGCTCTGGTGGCGCAGTGGGTTAGCACCGCCTGTAGCCCAGGGCGTGATCCTGGAGACTTGGGATCGAGTCCCACTTTGGGCTCCCTGAATGGAGCCTGCTTCTCCCTCTGCCTGTGTCTCTGTACTCCCCCACTCTGTGTAACTCATGAATAAATAAATAAAATCTTTTAAAAAATTTTTTTAAAAAACAGGAAAACAGACTCAAACACAGAGAAATGGTAGTTGCCAGAGGGAGGGAGGTGGGGGAATGGGTGAAATTGATAAAGGGGATTAAGAGTACACTAGATGAACACTGAGTAATATATAGAATTGTTGAAACATTATATACCTGAAACTAATATAACACTGTATGTTAACTACACCTCAATAAAAATGATTGTACTTTGATGTAGTCTTATTAACTAGGAAGTTAATAAAGTAATAACTTCTTTTTAATTTTGGTGAAAAAAGTAATGTATTCAAGACACTGCAGAATACTATTTTTTGCTTTTGTTTGTTTGTTTTTGATTTTTTGCTTTTGAAGGTAGATTACCCACCTCTTTACATTTTCTATTATCATCAGGAGCCAACCTTGCTCTCAGCTAAAGAAAAAAAGAAAAACACTAAGAGCTTTGGTGATCTGCCCAAGGCTATGAAGGATGTAAATGACAGGGAGGGTAGGAATTCAATTTTATGTCAGCTACTGTCTAATTCCAGTATGTCAGGAGCTAACTTGACCTTGGAAAGAAGACTTTCTTGTTTGAGGTAATTATTAACATTGTTAGGGCTCTACACATCAACTGATTAAAATCACGATGACCACAATGATGATAAACCCTAAAGTGAAGCCTCCACACAACTCAACAGGAAGAAATCCATGAAAAACACAAAGCAGAGATATAATGGGAGGGGATAGGAGTTCAGGGCCCTATGGAGACGATGGCCACTACTCAACCACAATGGTCTCCCACATGTGCCATCATCCAACCACTTCCCTTACTCTCAATATAAAAGAAAGGGAGGGAATACAGAGGCACCCAAAATATAATCAACATCATTCTGATCATCTTCAACCTTTTTGCGACTAACCACAAATTACTTAAGTGATTAAAAAATTAGAAGTTGGTTTTTCTAGATTTCTAAAAACTCATCTTTCTAACCTTTGTAAATCATACGCTCACATACAAAAGCAAACAATTTCCTAACCAGATACTGTAAATAGCCAAGTTAAATACACATATATCTTTATTTTAAGATTTGATTTAGGCAAAATACAAAGTAATAGCAATGATGTGAAACTACTTTAGACTACTTTAGATCATTTTTTAATTAAACCCAACAGAGTTTTGTGTTAGTAATTAAGATGAAGTACATGACATGCAATGTCTCAAAGCTCCCTGAAAATATCTGAGCTTCCAAAAGAAAATGTCAATGGAAAAAAAAAAAAAAGCCAACTGTTCTGGCTTATAACAAACATGGTTTTTACTCTAAAATTATGTTTGTTTGTAAACACACCTATGTACCTGCATGCACACAAACACAACCTATTAATAATATGTTTCTGTTGGATTCATTATTGTATCCTAGTTGAGTTTCCCCCACCCTCAATAAAAGCTTTTAATACAGAAATGATGCTTTCTAGAATGTTTTGCCTAGGGTAATATTGCAGAGCTTAATAATCAGTTAAAAAGAAAATCTATGCCTAATAAATTCAAGAATCCAGAAGAACACATGTCTCCCTTGGCAGGACTCCAATATAAACCCAGGGGATAATTTATGTTTGTCACATATTTATGGCATTTCTTCATCAGCATCAGTGATGTAACTAACTGTTCAGTTCAGAGAAGGTAGGTCTGAGAAGAGTGCAGGGTCATCACACCATCACCTCTATACCATCAAAAAATGAGATGTAGCTCTACCAAGAGAAGTTGTGAAGGACTTCAGATCTAACAAGATTTAGCATCACCGAGGGCCTTTGTATTTTAGGATAACAAAGTTGGATGCAATTCAAAACTCAAGGCAAATATTTCACATGTTGGGTAAATGGATAGATGTTCAAATAGACTGATGGTCACATTAGTCTCTGGATTCTTTGCAACTTTGTGAGATTTCCCCCTTTTCACCAGATTTTTTATAGTATTTCCTTGGATGTGGTAGGTTCATATCTAGCCTTGAGGTGGGGGAAGAAATGAATATTTCAATGGTCAAATCAATCTCATTACTCTTCATTGGCCCCAAACCTTCCTCAACTTCCAAGCCAAACTGAATAGATAGTAGGGTTAGCTTTACCTATAATGGTGGTGAAGGAGAAACCCAGTTCTTGCTCCATCTTATTCTTTCCTGTTTTCCAAACTCTTACATTTCAAGCTCCAGGTACAGCAATTTTCACAATAAAGTCAGCACTGATTAATCAGAGAACCATTGGCACAAATGGAAAAATTCCAGCCCAGAATTTTGGTGGAGAATTACTTATTGTTGTCGTGACACTATCTAGAACTCCAAGTTCTTAGTAAGGAGAAAAATGTACCATGCAATTTTTAATATCCAATGGGACACAAAAAGAAAGAGACTGAATTTAACATTTGCCAAAGAAACAGCAACCCTGGGCTATCGCCAAAGTCTGAACATTGGCCTCCCTGTTCCCAGAAGCTCATGCAAAAGCTGACTTTTCAAACTGAATAAGGAAGTGGGACTGAAAAATATATTTAAACAGATGTTTTAAAAATTAGAAAATAAGAGGTTCTTAAAATACTTTAAGCCCTGAGAAACTTTTATATAAAAAGTGGCACTAAGTTGACCATTTCCACTTAACTGTGCCTGATTTCCTCACGTGAGTCTTTAATAGACCTACCTGGAAATTCAGGCCCTTGCCTTCTGAGAATGAAGTGAAGCTGGAAGACTTATATACACCCAGATATGAAACATTATCAAAGCTCCTTTTGGTGTTAAAAAAAAAAAAAAAGTAATGTCCTGTGATCCTGCCCCATAAACACTAGACTTTAGGGCTTTAACGTGAAGTTGGATATTTGATGTTTAAGTTGTATACCTAGTGAATTGCCATCTCAATACATAAAAGTATCTATTAATGATGAGTAAAAATATTTAACGACTTAATTTCCTAGTGTAATTTCCTCCACTTAACAACATTGTAAGGAATTTTTCTTACAGATAGCATCTATACTTTGGGTGGATTATCAACCTAACCTGCATCCCTGATTCTTTACTGATTTTAAAAGAAATGATAATTTCTGTGTAAACAACAGTAGGAAAAAGAGGATAGAAAGCACCATTGCCATGACCTCCAGAGATTAAAATGAAGCTCCTTCTTCTCCTCTGACCCCCACCCAATCCCTGGAAGCTCTTGGCATGAGGCTGTGCTAGGCCCCCATAAAGCTCAAAGGAAACACAGAACCTGCCCTGAAATAATTTATGTCACCTGGAGATGCTACCGCCACAAAAGTCAACAAGGAAGCCAACACAGCTGAACAAAACAAACATCTTCAAGGACAGCCATTCAGTTTACCCTTGGGTGGAAATTAATTGGGTCATCACATGGAAAAGATTACCAGCAGTCTACCTCCCCATTATGGAAAGGGTGACAGTAGAATTCAGAGGTGTTCACACCTCCAAATAATGGTAAGATACTTTTATCAGTGGTTCTCAATCTGCCTAATCAGAAGCACTGGGGGAAGCTTCTAAAAGTTGATCTAAAAACTCAGGCTGCATTCCAAGAATATTTAGCCTTGACTCTCTGGGGTGGTACCTTGGGTGGCAGCAGCAAAACTCCCCAGGTGATTCCAATGTGCAGCCAAGACTGAGGATGATGGTTTCCAATGTCCTTTGTGTGATAAACCTAGCAGTCAGGAGTGGGGGATGTGGGTGCCAAAACTCAAGACACTGCAGGAACTGATGACAAAGGCATCCCATTACCCAAATGCAGGACCTGCAGAACTAGCAGAGGTCCCTTGAGTCAATTCAACAGCCCACCCCTAACTCTGTAATTCCCTCTTGGCAGGATGGCCCAATCCCATCCTCTCAACTATGCCTTGGAATTCAGCAAAAGCAACCAATGGAAGAATAAGAAGCTTTTGGAAGGGAATTTCAGAGCTCACACATTTAGAAACACTGAATCATAAATTAGGTACTTGGAGTGGAATGGCAGGCAAAACAGTCCTCTTACTGCTTAATTATTAACTCTACTTTTTAAAAATGTTTATGTGATGAGCCCTTGCAATTAGCTGTGCATAATTACATGCAAATATGAGGTGACCCCAGTGTAGTGAAGAGCTTTCATATACAAGAGGGCAGGGAAGAAGCTGGGGTCTGATGCTGAAAAGCCTGTAGACATTTTTCCAGGGATCATTGACTATAGAACGAAAAGGCTTTTGAGAAGTCAGGCAGAGCTGTCCTTTGCCCTTGGGAAATGCTTAATCTACATTATCCACACAGATTCTGCAGAACCTTTAAAAGGATAAAAAAATATTTCCTTTACTGCAGGCCAGGCCTAGAATGAGAATTTCCCAAATTGGACACACTACAAATGGCAAAAAAAAAAAAAAAAAAAGAAGCTCTTCAGGCTTCAGTGAAATCATCACTAGTAAACATGAGTTATAAACTGACTCCAATTTAGGAGCCCTGCCACTGAGTGATTGCCTTTGTAATATTTATTCAAGAAGTCATAAATTTCTACTATGTGCCCATACGACACTCTTGAGAGACATTCACAAAAATTAAGGCTTATCAACACAGTGAGCAAACATATATGAATCATTTCTTTTTAAAAAAAATAGGCAAGGTATACAAAAATAATCTTTCAGGCTATAGTTCTTTTTTTTTAATATTTTATTTATTTATTCATGAGAGACACACAGAGAAAGAGAGGCAGAAGGAGAAGCAGGCTCCATGCAAGGAGCCCGACCTGGGACTCGATCCTGGGTCTCTAAATTCACATCCTGGACTGAAGGCAGTGCTAAACTGCTGAGCCACCGGGGCTGCCCTCAGGCTATAGATCTTAATTGAAAAAAAGTGTGGGTTACAAACCAAATTGCTGAACTAAATTCCTGATAAATTTCCTTTCATAAGCAGCCTATCAAGTAATAGGCAAAGTTTTTTTTTTAACAACCTGGCTAAGCAATAAAATCACTAACATTTAAATAAGACCCTCTAGGGGTACCTGGGTGGCTTAGGGGGTAAAGCATCCAACTATTGATCTCAGGTTCATAAGTTCCAGCCCCACACTGAGCATGGAGCCTACTTGAAATACATACATACATAAATACTCCCCCAAATCACTTAATGCTCTTCTACATACTTTGAAGAAAGTGTTCCCACCTCTGAAAAAAACAGGATAATGGAATTAAATGGTCAATAATAAGCAACAAAAGGATTGCATGTCTGTGAAACAAAAAGCTATTTCAGGTTCTATTCCTCTCTCCTAACCATTTGTTTTGAGCAATGCAATATGCATCACGCAATACACGTGTTCTTGGTAAAGAATACCTGTATCATGCTTCCTAAACTCATTATTTAATACATGAAGACTAATCATTTTATTTATTTTTTTTAATTTTTATTTATTATTTATGATAGTCACAGAGAGAGAGAGAGAGAGAGAGAGAGAGAGAGAGAGAGGCAGAGACACAGGCAGAGGGAGAAGCAGGCTCCATGCACCGGGAGCCCGACGTGGATTCGATCCCGGGTCTCCAGGATCGCGCCCTGGGCCAAAGGCAGGCGCCAAATCGCTTTGCCACCCAGGGATCCCTAATCATTTTATTATCTTATGATCTAAGCATGGCACTTTGTTACTGTTTCACAATTGGAATCAGGACTAGCCCATAGAAAAAATTATTCTACAAACAATGGAGAAGGAATGGATGACAATGACCTAAACAAGTAATAAAAGCAACAATTAGTCCATTTTTGTTTTTTGAACTTGCCCCAGTAATCTTGTGTTTCTTGAGTGCCATTTCATTTGTACACCACTCTCTTTTGCTCATGTTGGCTTAGGAAGTAGACAGAGCATGTGTTGTCTGCATTTAACATTTGGGGAAATGTAAGACCAGGGAGGTTACATGGCTTCCCAGAGGACTAGGGTGGGCAACCACAGCCTGTGGATGAAATCCACTCGAGGCCTGTTTTTGTATGGCTCGTGAGTTAAGAACAGCATTTACATTTTGCAAACAGTTTCCAAGTAAGCCCACTCATTCATTGATACCTCTCCTATGGGAGATTTTTTTGCACGATGACATCAGGGCAGAAAAGAGATTATATGGCCCCGAAAGCCAGAAATGTTTATTCTCTGGCCCTTTACAGAAAAAGATTGCTGACTCTTGCCCAAGACCCACAGGGGAGCCATGAACAGAGCCCAGATTTTTGGGAACTAATCCAGTGTTCTTTTTACTCACTCTTGTGCCTCTCCGTAAGCCTGTGGTTCATCCCAGGCATTTTTCTTTTTTTTTTTTTTTTTGAGGGATAAGAGGAAGTTTATGAAGCATAAATGTAGGTACTTGGAATAAAAAGAAAGAAGGCATTGAGAAGGGAGCCAGATACAGCAAATGAGGAGGAGACTGGAGGTATGTAACCTCAGCACAGACCATATCCAAACTCTTACCTGATTTAGATGATTTAAATGATGAGATTTGGAATCTTTTGAGTTGAGATTTTGGATTAGATTTGAGACAGAGTTCCTGCTGGAATGGGACAAATATATTTTGCATGTAGAATTAACATGACTTGGAGAGACAGAGGGCAGACTGTACTGGTTGAATAATGCCCCCCTAAAATTCACGCAAGCCTCATACCTCAGAAAGTAACTTTATTTGAAAATAGGGTCTTTGTAGGTATAATCAAGTTCTGATGAGGTCATCCTTGGGATGAGGGTGGGCTCTAATCCAATTACTGGTGTACTTATAGGAAAAGGGAAGTTTGGATGCAAAGAGGGGAATGCCATGAGAATAGAGTCATACAGGAGAGATCTCTCTGTGAGGACAGCAGGGACTGGAGTGACATGTTTATAAGACAAAGGGTTCCAAGGATATCCAGCACCACCAGAAGCTAGGAGAGAAGCATGAAACAGTAATTGGAACCAATCAACCTTGACTTCAGCCTTCTAGCTTCTAGAACTAGGAAAAGAATGTATTTTCAATTTAAGCCACTCTGTTTGAGGTACTTTGTTACAGCAGCCCTAGGAAACTAATGCAGATTAGTGGTCAAGTGGAGACCACTTAATTCTTTGAAGAAGAATTAAGGCCAAGAGAAAAGGAGAAAGTGGTGGAATGCCAAACCCTATAAAAATGTTTTTGTTTAAAACATAAACTCAGAGTACCTCTAGAAGACCTTGATGGAAAACAAAATGAAACAGAAACCCCGAGACCCCAATTATTCAATCTGATTGGGTTTTACAAACAACTGTTGCCAAGATAAGTGGAATTGACATACATTTGAGCTTCTTCCTCCCAGTGGATGTTTGCAAGTCCATCCCCTAAGTTCCAGGCTTTTTCCCAACACCCCTCTATGAATGGGAAACAAAATGCCTTTTACAATGTAAGAAAATAGATTAACGAAAATCTCTGTAAAGACGTTCCTGACATACCTCTTTTCTGAAATAATCTGAAATTTCCACAGATGATCTAATTTTTAGAATACTTTATACAGCAGACCCTTAAACAATGCAAGGGTTGAGGGGCCTATCCCTGTGCAGTCAAAAATCTGTATAACTTTTGTCTCCTCAAAAACTGCCAAGATAGTCTATTAACACATATTTTGTATATCTATACTGTAGATATATAGTAAGAATACTATATACTGTATTCTTACAATAAAGAAGCTAAAGAAAATGTTTTTAAAAATGTTAAAACCATAAGGAAAATACATTTACATTACTATACACTTTCTATTAAAAAAATCTGTTTGTAAATGAACCTGGTAAACAAACCAGTGTTGTTCAAGGGTCAACCGTATGATTAAAAAAGAATTATACCCCTTAAAAAAAAAGATTTTATTTATTTATTCATGAAAGACACACAGAGAGAGAGAGAGAGGCAGAGACATAGACAGAAGGAGAAGCAGGCTACCTGTGGGGAGCCCAATGTGGGACTCGATCCCAGGACCCTGGGATCACAACCTGAACCAAAGGCAGACGCTCAACCACTGAGCCACCCAGGTCCTCTATACTTTTTTTCCTGAGATCTTATTTATTTAATTGACAGAGAAAGAGAAAGAGAGAGCACAAGCAGGGGGAGTAGCAGGCAGAAGGAAAGGGAGAAACAGGCTTCCCATGGAGAAGGGAGCCTGATGCAGGATTAGATCCCAAGACCCTAGGATCATGACTGAGCCAAAGGCAGTCACTTAACTGAGTCACCCAGGTGCTGAATTATATACTTTTTTAAAAGATTTATTTATTTGAGAGAAAGAAAGAGCACGAGTGGAAACCAAGAGTGGGCAGCTCAACCAACTGAGCCACCAAAGTGCCCCAGAATTGTACACTTTCAATCAGATACAATATATGTATCAAAACCAAGGTATCATGGAACCATCACAGTCCCTTCTAGACTCTCCCAGTGGCTCAGTATGCACCTCTTACATTGCTTGGCACCAGATACACTAAAGGCTAATTCTCTACCCCACCCTGCCCCCACATGCACATATTTTTCAGCATAACGTTCTTGAAGGTTGAAGTAAGATACATGCCTTCATTTCTACAAAAGTGTAAGGAAATGATAGTAAAAACATGAGGTTGTAGACACAATGGAAAGAAAGTCAAAAACTGGGCACATGCTATGTTCTTATGTAATTCAGTCACTGAATAATAAAAAATGTAGAATGACTGCTTTGAAACTCTTTGTAGATCATTTCTAAAAATATACATAAATATAAGTGCTACAAGTTCATGATAAAGTTGTCCTTGGGGGTCCACACTAAAGCCCATGCAATAATGGCATTTTAGCAGCTAAATTATTTTTAGTAGACCCACAAGAGACTTCTCTGAGACAGAATTTTCCTCTTTATCATGATGTCATGTTATATCTTGGTATCAGTTGTTTTAAATAAACTATTTCTGATATAGATTCTTAATGAACTCAGACATAGTTATTTTGCAATGGATTTGCCTTCCAATATACTGTATAAAATTTTATTTGCCGCCTCCTCCCACATTATTATTTTCATTATTTTCCAATGTTTTGAAACATAATTGTATTTTTAAATTTTATTTATTTGATATATACATAGAGAGAGAGTAAGTGCATGAGGTTGGGTAGAGGCCAGAGGAAGAGGGAGAAGCAGACTCCCCGCTGAGAAGGGAGCCCCACACAGGACTCAATCCCAGGCCCCGGGAATCATGACCTGAGGCAAAGGCAGACACTTAACTGAGCCACCCAGGTACCCCCAAAACATAATTGTATTTTAAATAACCAATGGTGATAGGAAAAGAAATGCCAGCTTTATACTAGTACTTTACGAGAATGCAACAGTAGTTGGGACATAAGTATTACTCTCCTAAACCATCACTTAGCTTCAAAAGAAAGAAAGAAAACCCACCAATTGTTCTGAGTGATCTACAGGGCATTTACAACACATTCCTAAGATTGGGAATTTCAGAAAAGCCCAAGATCTCAATTGTGCCAATGGAGAAATTAATGGGGTATCTTAGCTGTAAGAATCAACGTATAAGTCCTCCTTTTCTTAGCACCTAAAAAAAGCAATCCAAATGCCTGAGTTTCTGAATTCCAGGGCACTAGAGAATACCACAATACCCTCATGATGGAACTCATGCAGAAGACAGACTACAGAGCTAATTTTATCACACTGGGGTTTGAGCTCCAGAGCTTCTTTGGCCTCTGACCAAAACACTGTAAATCTTTCTGTCCAAAGACATATGCTACCTAGAGAAGGAAAACATGCATCCACAAGTAGGGTCAACACCCCTGTGGTGCTTTACCTTATTCTGCTCACACACATACTGTATCCTCAGGGTATCCATGGCTCTGATCATGGCTTGCATGGCGGTAAATATGTTCTGGTAAACCAGCTTCGTGAACCCCTTTCTATCTTCATCGCTGTAACCAGACCCATGGATGATTCTCATTTGCTTGATAAAGGTGCTTTTGCCACTTTCACCAGTTCCTAGTGAGACAAAAGAAGAGGAAAATACAGTCAGTGGTCTTTGAAAGGAGTACACTGGGAAATAAAGGACCTCTTGGCAATGTTGTTATTATGATGAATAGGTTGACTGGGTGAACTTGGGAAGGGTCTACCAGTACTAGTATCCTAGACCCCGGGCGGAGAGGTCCTTATCTTGTACCTATGCTTTAGAAGGCCTGAGGTATCTCCCACTTTCTTCCTCTCTCTCTCTCTCTCTCTCTCATTTACACATGGGCACGCGTGCACACACACACACACACACACACACATGCTTTATTAGGGGTAAATTAATGTCTCTGTCCCTTAGAGTAATTCCAACCACCAACTCTTGTAGCTAACACCATTTTGGCCCAAGGGAACTGCTCCCCCAACATCCCTTGCCCTAAGTTCCTTCTGATAATTGGCAACTGTGTCTGAAAGCACCAAACATTTGAGGGTTTCACCACTGCCAGTACTGCAGTGGTGGGGATGGAGGCTGCAGCAGAGCTCAGAGAGCATTTGAACAGTAGGATAAAAGTCTGATTCACCTGTCAATTCCCGCCTTTCAGATACACAAATACAAGTGATCCCTGAACAATCACCATCCTCAGTTGTGCCAATTGTCTGTATTCTTGCTTTTCCTCCTTTTCCAATTTGCACATAGCACCTCATGAGCAGTTTACAGTATAAAACCATTCCTACTTCTCTGAAATCTGTAGAGATGTCCAGACATAACATGTGAAATATGATGCCAAGACTTCACTTTAATATCAGACGGAGATATTGCTTGAAAAGATAATAATTATAGTGTAAATGAAAGATTTATATGATGAAATTAAAATATTTTTGTAACATTTTCTGTGATAATTTATTGTACCTAAAACTAATATAATATGTCAATTATAGCTGAATAAAAGAACAGATAATTTATTGTATAAGATCCTATTACTATGTTTGTATTCTTGCTCCTCCTCCTACTTCAATTTGTAGTTCAGGAGCTCCTCCAAATTCACAACCACGTGTTATACTTGTGGTCCATTTTCAACTGTCAGTATTGCTTTAAGAATTTTGTAACAGGGACACCTGAGTGGCTCAGCAGTTGGGTATCTGCCTTCGGCTCAGGTCGTGATCCCAGGATCCGGGATTGAGTCCCATGTCAGGCTCCTGCAGGGAGCCTGCTTCTCCCTCTGCCTGTGTCTCTGCCTTTCTCTCTCTCTCTCTCTCTCTCTCTCTCTCTCTCTGTCTCTCATGAATTAATAAATAAATATTTTTTTAAAAAGAATTTTGTAACAATTCTGGTTGAAATGCCTCCAGCAGGGTTAAGTTTCTTCAAACTGAAATTAATGAGAAATTACCTCAGAACTAAAACGATTCAAGATAAGTTGTAACTTTGAATGGGTGAACTGTACAATAGGTATATTTTAACAAAGCTATTGCAAAAAGGTTGTCTCAATATTCGTCAAAAGAACACAAATTGGTAAGAGGATAGAACATATTGATAGTAGTTTGTTAGTTTGATTATAACCCATAGCTATTTGGACTTGTGGGATGTGGGTCCCTATGTAGACTCTTTTTTTTTTTTTTAATTTATGATAGTCACAGAGAGAGAGAGAGAGAGAGAGAGAGAGAGGCAGAGACACAGGCAGAGGGAGAAGCAGGCTCCATGCACCGGGAGCCCGACGTAGGATTCGATCCCGGGTCTCCAGGATCGTGCCCTGGGCCAAAGGCAGGCGCCAAACCGCTGCGCCACCCAGGGATCCCCCTATGTAGACTCTTGCCTGAATCCTGTAAACATCAGGGTAGGGCCTATCACAAGGGCCCTGAGAAATACTTAGAGACTTGTTCAATTTTTCCACATGGATAGTTGAGATACAACTGTTAGTGTTTGATAAGATTTTTCCTTGCAAGAAAAAAAATGTTCCTTTAGATTGAACTTTTCAGAATAGAAATCTGCTTTTTGTCTATCTCTTCACCCTCATTCAAAATCCTGAACAGTTACCTTCCCAGTCTACTCAGGAAGACAGACAAATCTCCTCACTATGGCCACCATGCCTGTGTGGTCTGGCCCCTGGGTCTTCACCAGCCTCTTCTCATATGTGCTTTCTCTACCTTCTGCCTTCTGGCACACAGGCCTTCTTGTATGTCCTCCCTTCTCGCTGCCTTTGCTCATGCTCTGCATATTCCTGGAATGGTCTTCTTTGGTCCCATTTGCCTTGGCTTTTGGTCTGGCCTCCCTAATGAGGTTAGGTTCCCCGACTGGAAGCTCTCATGATACTAATTGTAGCACATGTTCTAGTTGCACTTCTGTCCATTAAAGTCATTCTGCATTTCACACGTGTCTCTCCTACCAGTCCCTAAGCTCCATAATGGGAGACGGGGGCCATGTTTGTTTTTACTCACATTGTCTCCCCTTGTATCAGCTATATTGTCTGAAACTTGGCATGTGCTTAATAAACTCTTAAAATACTTTTTTAAAATTGTGGCAAAATATACATATAGTTTACCATCTTCATCATTTTTAAGTGTTAGGTACATTCACAATATTATATAATTATCAGAACTCTTCCTCCTGCATACACATTAAACAACTCCCCCTTACTCCCTGCTCTGGCTCCTAAGGACCACCATTCTATTTTCTGTCTCTATGAATGTGACTACTTTAGATATCTCATATAAGTAGAATCACACAGTATCTGTCTTTCTATGGCTGGCTTATTTTACTCACATAATGTCCTCAAGCTTCCTTCAAAATGTTGCATGTGACAGGATTTCCTTCCTCTTAAACACCTGAATAGTATAGCAGTATTTTTTGAGTATGTTATAGTAATTAAGAATATACCCAGTCTCAACTCCCCTACCCAACTACAAGTATGGGTGACAAGGTAGGTTATAATCTCCCAACCATCCAATGAGCTCTGTAAGTACCATGACTTCAACCACAGCAGGAACCACCACAAAAAGTGGTCAAGCAGGAGACTTATCCGGATTCTTTGTGACCCTTTCTGGGTTACTCATCCTTCCCAATATTGATGACTATTCAAATAGTTTGTATAAAATAGCCCCCACATGGTGACTATCTCCTTTCTCTCTCGAAACCACCCTACAAGGTTTGTACTGTCACTTTTGTTTTACAGATAAGAAACCTGGCACTCACCAATGTCCCTCAACAGATGAATGGATGAAGAAGATGTGCATACACACATATATATGCACACACACATATACACACACAATGGAATATTACTCAGCCATCCAAAATAATGAAATCTTGCCATTTGCAATAATATGGATAGAACTAGAGGATATCATTCTAAGTAAAATAAGTCAGAGAAAGACAAATACCATGATATCATTCATATGTGTAATTTAAGAAACAAAACAGATGAGCACTCAGGAATGGAAGGAAAATAAAATAAGATGAAAATTGAGTGGGAGGCAAACCATAAGAGATGCTGAACTCTAAGAAACAAACTGAGGGTTGTTGGATGTGAGATGGGTGGGGGGATGGGGTAACTGGGTGGTGGGCATTAAGAAGGGCACTTGATATAATGAGCACTGGGTGTTACATGCAACTGATGCATCACTGAATTCTACCTCTGAAACTAAAAAAAAAAAAGAAAAGAAAAAGAAACATGGGATCAGAAAAGTTAAGTAGCCTCCACAAAACCATACCATTAGCAAGAGAAAGACAGGGCTTTATTCAATCAGACTAATGACAGACTCTTGTCAGGGAAAAAAAAGTCAGGATCATGACCAAGAGGACTTAGGTATCCTGGTCTAATGAAGACAAATGTGAGGTTCACAGCCACACATTCAATCCAGGCACTGGCAGAGCCATTATTTTGTAAACACACGCTGCAGAGGCTCAAGAAAGAACCCTCAGACAGGTGAGTGTTCTTACAAGCGGCCTCACTGCTATCTCATGTCACCTCCGGAGGCAGAAAAGGTGGGTGCTCTCTTCTTATGTCAGAGATGAGCAAACTGACTATGAGTCAGCAAAAAAGGCAAGGTTGGTGCCAGTTCAGAGCTGGAGCTAGAAGCCACACTGCCTGTGCCTTAGCCTTCAGGTTCACCAAAGATATCACCTCCCCTGAAGGAATCTTTTCCCCCCTCCACCCCCTCGAGTCAAGCTAACACTTAGTTTGGGGCTAACACCTGGGACACCCTAGTCATACCCCCTAATTGCTTGTTTGCGAATCTCCCACTACTTAGTTCAGCAAGGGTAAAGCTTGAGAGTCATGTATTTGGGTACCATGAACACTGCCTGCTGCATAGTTGGCTGTCAAAGAATGACTAAATGCAGGTATGAATGGAACAAATATGAGAAGTCACAGTGCTCTTTTATAGGTCTTATATTATGGTCAATCACATAAAAATAAGATATGAATTGTCTAGAGGATTGCAATAACACGAGGTGTCCCTGAAACCACCATTTCATAATGACTCTTATGCTGCCCAAATTCCATACAATACAGAGAGGACCTGTGGGAACTGTATACTGTTTGAACTTGGTCCAAAGTCCCATATTACATTCGATCTCTGCTCTTACAGATCCTGGGGTCCCTGAGTCTCCTTTAATCTATGATGCTGCCATGCATTCTTCTATTCTACCCCAGCAGGATGGATTGACCCATGGTCCAGTACTACCTTATCCCAAGCAAATACTAATCCTTCTGCATTTTAATTAGCAAATACTAATTAAACTGATGAAACTGATATGAAAGGAGAGATTATGTAAGTATCTTGAGGCAAGCTGCGATTTTGGCCCTGAGACCAGAAAAATCACTTAAGACTCAGCCCAAAGTTCTACCAAGATAAAGAACATTTGTCATTATAAAGACCGTTCACCTACAAGAGATTAAAGCCAACCCCACCACCAGTCCCCAAACATTGAAACATTTATTAAAAGTCATTGCTTTTTGCTTTTAACAGGGAACATTTCAAAAAGAATTGTTAAAAATGATTTTAAATATTAATAAGATAAACTTATTTGACAAATATCAATTTTTTAATATCAATATTTTAAAATATTCTTCAGTTCTATATTGTGGTTATTTGAAGAATAAGAAACCAAATACGGAGAAAAAAATTCACATTAAAGGCAAAAAAGAGAGATTGAAAGACATGCTTCAGTAGGGGCTGAGGTCCAGAGAACAGTCTCAGGAGGGGAAGCTCCACTGCCTCTCATGTAAGCCGCAACACAACCCAGTTAGAACTTTCTCCAAAAAGGAAACTGAAAATTAGATTACATGGTTTACTTAATCTTTGTCCAAGTTTGCTCAGCTTGGAAGGGTTGGGTCTTGGGTCTACATTCAGGTCTGTGTTGGTATGCACACTTCCCATGATAACACCATGTGGTAGTTTTACACTGAGTGTTTCCCCAAATAAATGGGCAAGTCCCACCCTCTTATCATTTTAAGTATTGTCTTCTTCTGGTACCGACACTGCAACACTCGGGACTTTATCTTGAATTCTTCAGAGCTCTGCTCTAAATGAGATGTTTCTAGCAGAAGATGGGGGCAAGAGAGGGGAAACGTGGGGTTCTCTGGTGACTGGGACCCACAGGACCAATAGATTCAAGCTAAGGACCTAAGCTGAGTTTCCTCATTTGTTCTCAGCAGAAATTCAACACTGTCTCAAACATTGAGTACAACTATTAATTCTGTGCAAGTAAGAGAAAGATTTAAAGGATATGATTTTTAGAATGAAAATTATCAGTGACTGGGGGATCAGGTGACTTAGCTTTTACTTCCCGCCTAATCACGTTTTAGCATGTGTGGTGTGAGTCAGTAGCATGGGCTACTCTGCTTTGTTTGTCTCTCTATGAGGACTCTCTCTGGGCTTCCCTCACAAAATCACCATGCTACAACAGATAGCGAAGACAACCTGAGCCCTCACCCAGGGAGCAGCTTTTTAGTTCACAGGGAGGGGGAAGCCTTTGGTAGGAAGGTAAACTTTGGTATCAGGTTACCAAGGGATTCAATTAGAGGTGACTGGGGAGGGTGGAGGAGGGGCAGAGATGGGGAGTCAGGGAGGGGACCAGAGACTGGAAGGACTTTCACTCCTGGACCCAATGCTGCTAAAACACCAGATGGGCAAAGGAGTAAAATTACTTCCATTTCTAGATTCTGTTCCAAATATTAATAAAATAAATGGCTCTTTTCCCCATTTAGTGTTTACTTCAATGTTTTCATATTTAGAGAAAAAAATCCAACAATGTTTATAAGTACTTTTAAACTTTCACTAAGTTTGAGGTTCTTGCTCACCATTATCCTACTACAACTGTCCTCTGTAATAAAACCAAGAGGCAACTTCTTGGTAAGCCACTCTGGTCAGTTCCAGAGATTCCCACTCCCCTAGAAGCTCCAGGATCAGTTCTCTGCCCCCTTGCTCTCTGGCTCAAACTGCTTCTCAAGTAAGGCTGAATACTTCCAAGTCTCTCACTGTAAAGCTCTGCCTGGGCACTCTGCCTCTCCCCAGCTCCTTAAATAGGAGTTATTTCCTTTCCCAGAATAGCCACTCAAAAAGTGGCTAAACTGAACACACATAGCTTGCTTCTTTAGCATGCTTAGCATATACCATATGTGTTCTGTTTCATATAATTTGTGTTCTATTTCAAGTTAAAACCCACCCCCACAGGCTTCTAGCTCTCTGTGGGGGAAGGGTATGCACCTTTGACCTTGCAGGGTTGCAGGCTATCCTAGGAGACTCTTGCCCCTGACATTTACTTAATTATTCTCTCCAAAACTCCAGAATTTGTAATATCCATCTTGTGATTTTTTTTTACCACACTAATATACCACCTGTATGATTTTTTATTATTTAGAAAAATCTTTTACTCAAATAAGCTTGTTATGAAAGGAAATATAAATATTATAAGTGAAAAACCAATACCACTTGCCATAATGAATCTAATTAAATGTACTATAACAAAGTAAGACTTCAGCAATATTCCATCTAAGAACATCTTGTCTACCAGTGATCCAGGTATCATGCTTTAGGTAAGTAATACGCACAAATTACTATCCCCTGTATGTGATATTTGCCCTTTTACTTGAAGGAAACTCCCCCTCTTTTTCCTCTAGAGACTTCTGGAATTCTACACATGAATCTCATCCAAATACAAAATTGAACAACAACAACAAAAAAAAAAACACAAAAACTGAGGGTTAAAACTTATGTTACTGAAAAGGGGCCAACAAAATGTCTTAGCACTAAAATTCTAAACTCTTTCTGAGATTTGAGAAAGCAATGTGAGATTCAACTTTCAGTTTAACTTTAAATACACAGAAAGGCTCATGGGAAAAAAAATTTGCTTTTTAGGAGCCAAGAAGGAACAGAGGCCAAAGCAAAATAAATTCTTTGCAAGTGATAGACCAAGGACATCTGAACAGTAAGCCAATTGTTTTAAAGTTCACCTACAATCTTTTGTAAAGACAGCTTCCCCAAGAGCCAAAGCAAGGAGCTGATAAAGCTTCTCAGATGGGCAGAGCCGTCTCCAATACTCTGGGATGTTTTCTGAAACCATCTGTGAGAAGCCATTGTTTTTTTGTTCAGCTTTACAGAAGACAAAAACAGAAGAAAATGTAAGTCAAAACATAAATGGGGACACAATTCTGGATGTTGGTGTAAATGATCTGAGACCTACAGGCAGACAAGAGTGTGGACCTACTGATGTGATTGGCAGGCTGGCTCTATGGGGCCTTATTTCTCTTGTTCTTTTTTATCTCTGAAGCCAAAAACACAGTACACAGTAGTAACCTAATAAATACTTGTGAATGGGTATCTATTGACTAAGATAACCAGGATGATCACAATTTCGAAAAGCAATAGGAAATAGGTTTGTCTGGCCAAGAGAAGATTCAGGACTTGGATGAGTCCATTGAGTAGACAAAACAACCCCACACAGGAGCAGGGATCCTGCAGCTTGCCCTTTCTGATGAGGACAAGCAAGACCTGGTGCCAGCCAGGCAGGGAGGCTCAGATTCCATATCAGGGTTTCCTGGTAATGGGATAAATGAGTTAAAATTCTTTTCATCAAATCTTTAAGCAAGACCAGTTTTCAGCAGCAAGGAGGGCTGCCCCAGGAGAGTGTCTGGACTTGGGGTATTATGGTCCCTATAACTCAGAGCTGACATTGGGCAGCAGCCACCCCACATACAGTCCTAGTTCATGTTATCCTCAAGTTACTGATGGATGACAGAATCTGGCTAATACTGGGAAAACTTCCAAATAATTTCTCATCACAACATTGGAATGAATGTTTGTGTTCCCCCAAAATTCATCTGTTGAAAACCTAATGCCCATGGTGATGGTATTAAAAGGGCCTTTGGGAGGTGATTAGGTCATGAGGATAGAGCCTGCATGAATGAGATTAATGCCTTAATAAGAGAGACCCCAGAGAGCTCCCTTGCCCCTTCCACCATGTCAGGACATAAGGAGAAGTCTGCAAACTTGAAATGAGTGCTCACCAGAACCAGACCTATGCTGGCATCCTGATCTCTGACTTCTTGCAGAAATCTGGGAAGATGCATTTTTAACCAGAACTCCAAGGGTTTTAGTAGACCCATCCACAAGCCCTTTAAGAAGCCCTTTTCTCCAGGGCTCTTCTGAGGGCAACACCCACTAATATCATCTACCTGGGACAGGAATGCTCAATTTTTATATCCTATTTGATTTAATTGGTAGGTTTTTACACCAAGTTCCAATTTAATTTCTGCATGGGTAAAAGATCCCCATGGGAGCTCTGTTTTTCAATTGCTAGAGGGAAAACATTTTTTAGAGTGTCGTGAATCTTTATGACGACAAGTCAGTCCTGTCTGCTTCTGTCCAACCCCCACGTCACCATCACAACCATGTCACCTTCTCCAGCTTCTGTACTTGCAAACACAAGAGGTGCTACTTTTCACCATAAAAGGGAAGCAGCAATGTCCTAGGAACAGAGAAATGGAAATAAGTGAAGACAGGATTCATAGCTGTTCTCTCAACAGAAGAGGTGAATATAGGGCTTTTGAAACAAAGAAAAGGGAAGCTGCAAGAAATTAAGTGAGGAGGTTCAGTAAACAGTTTGAGATTTTTTTAAAAACCTGATAATAAAACAATGGGGAATTCAAAAGATGCTGTATTATATTTTATAGTTTTTCTGTTTCACAATAACCTGCAAAATCTTTTTTTTTTTAAGATTTTATTTATTTATTCATGAGAGACACAGAGAGAGAGAGAGAGAGAGGCAGAGACACAGGCAGAGAGAGAAGCAGGCTCCATGCAGGGAGCCCGACGTGGGACTCAATCCCGGGTCTCCAGGATCAAGCCCTGGGTCAAAGGCAGACACTCAACCACTGAGCCACCCGGGCTGCCCACTGAGCCATCCGGGCTGCCCGCAAAATCATCTTTATTGACTCACGAGAAGAGCAGAATTCCAAACAGTTCCAGTGGCAAGTCTTGCCATTTGATGTCATCTTTGGGCCTTATTTTGATCAAGAAGGTATTTAAGTTCAAACATGACTTCTGAGTTCTTATATCAAGACAAAGCTAAAAAGTCATGCTAACAATTGTAATCACAAAGAATTTTTTTTTTTAAAGATTTCACTGGAGACAGAGAGATAGAGAATGAGTGGGGTGAGGGGTAGGGGGAGAAGGTGACTCACCATTGAGCAGGGAGCCCAATGTGGGGCTTGATCCTGGGACTCCAGGATCATGACCTGAGCCAAAGGCAGATGCCCAACTGACTGAGCCACCCAGGCACCCCGGTAATCACAAATAATTTTTGAATAATTATTTTTATGATTTCAAGTATCAAAAACCATGTACTTCTCCTAGTTGTCATAAGAGTATTTTGAAGTTCAAATGCAATGGGAAAACAAGTCTAACTTTCACTCTAAATTGAATTATTTACCCCGACAACCAAATTTCTATAGTTTGTTTTAAATGTGATATTCTTTAAAAATTCCATAAAATGTATTTACCTTAGTATTAACTGCTTTATGTCAAGAAACAGTTTTCATTGATTGCTGTAATTGATCCCTTGTATGTAGTCACATGATCTAGCAGTATTAGCTACTTACCAAACATTATAACTAACCCTTCCATAGAGTTACCCAATTTTGTTCATTCTGTACCAATAGCTCATCTGTGTAAGATTCTGGAAAACTAACACAATATACAGAATCTTAATAATCAAATGCTTGTTGGTGAGAAAATTCTATTTTGGAAAATGCCCTGGACATCAATTACTTTTCCCTAAAAATGGAAAACTATTCAAATAAACTCTATGGCTGACAGCTAAAATATTAGCAATTTCATTAGAAATACAACCCATTTCACTTGTAAAGGAGGGTCATGAGATCCCTTCCTGCTCCATGATTTTGACTCATCATTGTTTTACTTTCCAAAAACACAAATTGTAAGCATTTTCATAAATGGTTTTAGAATCTTCCGCTGTTCACCATGCATCCTGAAAATTAACATTTCCCCCCATTCTTACAGAAATGTTCACTAAGAAATCATAACACCTGGGCACAGATAAGACTTTGGCCTCTCAACCTTTGAAAGAATATGAGGAGTAATTTTTTTCAAGTTTTAATTTCAATTCAGTTAGTTAACATACAGTGTAATTTTAGTTTCACAGGAAGAATTGAGTGATTCAACACTTTTTTTTTTTTTAAGTCTTTATGCTCAGCTTGGAGCCCAACACAGGGTTTGAACTCATGACCCCGAGATCAAGACTTGAGCTGAAATCATGAGTCAGATGCTTGACTGATTGAGCCACCCATGTGCCTTTGGTTCAACACTTTATACGATACCCCATGCCCGTCACAAGCACTCCTGAATCCCCATCACCTATTTAACCCACCTCCCCTCCAGGAACCATCAGTTTGTTCTCTATATTTAAGAACCTGTTTTCTGGTTTGCCTCTCTCCCACTCCATGTTCATATGTTTGGTTTCTTAAATTCTACTTATGAGTGAAGTCATACAGGTTTTATCTATGAAGAATAAGTGAACACTCAAATGTTTAACACTACAGTGAGTTTCACATGAAAATTTGTTCTTGTACAAGTCACCATTGTCTGAAAGTTTGATTTTGTTCATGTTGATAAAAAAAGAAAGAGCCCAGCAAAGACAAAAATTACTTAAAGGAAAATAAAGAAGCACTTAAAAGAGAATGCATTTAAAATCATCAGGCTCTGGGGCACCTGAGTGGTTCAGTTGGTTAAACATCGGCCTTTGGCTCAGGTCATGATCTCAGGGTCCTGGGATTGAACTCTGCATTGGGCTCCCTGCTCAATGGGGAATCTGTTTCTCCTTCTCCCTCTCCCTCTCCCCCTCCCGCACTGCTCTTTCTCTGTCAAATAAATAAATAAAGTCTTTAAAAAAATACAAAATAAAATAAAATCCTTATGACCCGGTAAGAGCAGTCAAGGAGGGTAACCATTTTGAAACACCAAAGCATTTTGCTAAAATAGCAGCAACTCCCTGATCTACTCTTCTTTCCATCCCCTCCCACCCCAAAGATAAATTTAAATGAAAATAAATTGTTAAATAAAAGTGTAGTTACATGTAAAATAATATTAAGAATGAAAACTATAGCAGCATTATTTGCAATATCCAAGATATGGAAGTAGCCCAAATGTCCATTGATTGATGAATGGATAAAGAAGATATAGTGTGTGTGTGTAAATACATACACATATATGTGTATATATATATACATATATACACATACACACAATGGAATATTACTCAGCTATAAAAAGGAATGAAATCTTGCCACTTGCAACTACATAGGTGGAGCTAGAGAGCATAATGCTAAGTAAAGTAAGTCAGAAAAAGACAAAAAAAAAAAGAAAGAAAAAGACACACCATATGATTTCACTCATATGTGGAATTTAAGAAACAAAACCAACAGGTAAAAGGGAAAAAATGCAAGATAGATGGTCAAAGCAAGAAATAGACTCTAAATTATAGTGAACAAACTGTTAGTTACTGGGGGGGGTGGGGCGTAGTAGGGCGGGTTAGATAGGTGATGGGGATTCAGGAGTGCACCTGTTGTGATGAGAACTAGGTGATACACGAAATTCGTAAATTACTATATTGTATACCTGAAACTAATATAACACTGTATGTTAACCATAAAACTTAGAGTAAGAAATAAATTAAAATAAAAACTTAATTAAAATAAAATAAATAAAACTTAGAGTAAGTAAAGAAATAAATAAAAAACCTAGAGTAAGTGAAAGAAATAAATAAATACTTAAAATAAAAACTTAGAGTAAGTAAAGAAATAAATAAAAAACCAAAGGAATTCTGAAACTGTAGGGCCTTAAAAGTACAATGCACTATCACTACGTTGGATAAAAATATTAGAAAGTTATTCCCTTTTAAAATAAAAACTTAGAGTAAGTAAAGAAATAAATAAAAAACCAAAGGAATTCTGAAACTGTAGGGCCTTAAAAGTACAATGCACTATCACTACGTTGGATAAAAATATTAAAAAGTTATTCCCTTTTAGTTCTTTTCACCATTTTGGCAGAACATGGTATTAGTTTTATTCAGACTTAAGTAGATATGCAAACAGGTATATAGTGATGTTCAGTCCACCACTGTGATCAAAAGACATATATTTACCTTTGAAAGGTCTAAGAACAAAAGGGTTAAGTAACAGTTGTATACTGGCAAGGTGATCAAGACTGAAAACTCAGGCCACATCATTTTTGCCTTCCTTCCTCTCCTGCAATGGTCTGCCAATGTCCAACTCCTCCTCACACTGCTCCAGCATCATTTTTTCCACAAGTCCCCAGAATTCCCAGAGAGTCATAACAGGAAGAAGAGAATGAGTATTTCTATTTCCATATCACCACTGTTACATTTATCATGATGTTCATATGTCTACAAGTATTCAGTAGTCTGTAATTTCCCTTAGTTCAAGAACTCTCTTCTACCTTTGTATCCCAGGACCTTGGACAACACTTGCCATAGAGTAGGTACTCAATAAATGTCTGAATATTTGAAGAGTTACCTAGTATCATGTTCCCTAGCATCCCTTATCTGATAACTACACAGCCTTGGAATCTTTACTACCATTCAATTCAGAGGGGCCTTTCTCAACATAAATGAAATACCTCTTCTTGCTATAATTCTCCTCTCAACCCCTAAATCAACAAACAAGTTTGTGCCTACTCAACTCCCAAGTTATCATCAAACTTTTGGCTTCATTCTCTGAAAAAAAAAAAATCCTTGCTGGTGCACAATTGTGAATCAGGGAAGAGCACAGTCCAATTCAGGATGTGCTTAGAGTCATTTCAATCATGATTTACTGAGCACATAGTAAGTGCCTAGGCTGGGCACTAGTTCTAGGGCACAAACCTCCACCCATGTGGGGAAGGCTAACCCCTTGGTTTCCTTTCCTCCAAGCCAAGATTCTTTTGAGCGTCAACCTCCCCAAAACTATTAGCTCTAGAATGATTTTTTAAAAAGATTTTATTTATTTATTCTCTCTCTCATGAGAGAGAGAGACAGACAGAGAGAGAGAGAGAGAGAGAGGCAGAGACATAGGCAGAGGGAGAAGCAGGCTCCATGCAGGGAGCCTGATGTGGGACTCCATCCCAGAACTCTGGGATCACGCCCCGAGCTGAAGGCAGGCACTTAACTGCTGAGCCACCCAGGTGTCCCTACTCTAGAATGATTAAGACTAAAACATTAAGGTAATTTTTCAATGTGGCTTTTACTGATATCCAGAGAAGTTACTTAAATAGGTATATATTTAGTTTCCAAGGGACAATTTAATGATTCATAAGTAGTAACAATCTCCAACCCCACTCATCAAGCTCTGTTTGTGGAAATAGGCTTTCAAAAACTATCTAGACTTTTTTTATCCCAGGATGGATTACAATGACCAGGATGATCATGTCTTCCAGTTGCCTAAGACCAGTCCTAGTTTATACCTGTTGTCCCTAGGTAATTATTAATAGCATCCTTTTTCATTCTCAAATGTGTTCTGGCTTAGACAATAAAGTATTTGATCATCTTAGTGTAACTGTCATAGGGGGTTGAGAGACACCTGACAGCACCTTCTGACGTTATAACTCTAATTTATTGTTTAGCCCAAGGTAAGAAAACTTATCACTAACCAGCTTTCCCTTTTCATAAGCCTCCACTATAACAACAACAACAACAACAACAACAACAACACCCAGCTTTCCAGTAAAACAAACATGTTTCTTATACTGGAAGGATATACTTTTTGACATTGCTGTAAAACTAGCTCAACAATGTTACCCAACTAGTTGCCTTGTTACACAGTGGGAAAATGTATGCAAAAGAGGTCAACTAAACAAAATCTGTATATGGGTTGGCGATTATCTCTATTAATTATATATATATATTTATATTTATGTTTATATATATATATTTCCAGTGACCTACTTATGAAGAAAAAATATCTTTCCACCAAAAGCCAATTTGATGTCTCTTCCAAGGCTATAATTAAACATATGAAAGAAATTGTTACTCTCATTTCTTGTTCTATCAACACTGCTTTGCTGTGATAATAACAAGGCTTAGTCCTCTAAGGTGAGGGGAAGCAAAAAAAATCATTTGAGGACTATTTTCATCTTACCCCAAAGACACACGAGTTCTTAAAGTTTTTATTTTGGAATGATGGAGATAGCACAATGACAGAATAACTATAACCAGGTGCTTCATTTCGGGTTGAGTATTTTTTCTTAAAGCTAAAGGGCCTATCTTTCTGGAATCTTAGATTTTTATTCATGTATTTATTTATTTATTTATTTATTTTATTTATGTATTTATTTTTAAGTAGGCTCCATGCTATGCATGGAGGCCTTGAACTCATGACCCTGAGATTAGGACCCAAGCCAAGATCAAGAATTGGATGCTCAACCAACTGAGCCACCCAGGTGCCCCTGGAATTCTAGATTTTTAATGGACTAATCAACTATGTGACTTTAGACCAAGTACTTAAACTCTCTGAACCTCAGTTTCCTTATCACTTAAGGGGGCAGAATAATACCACCTGTCATTATTTGTTCTAAGAATTAAAGTCACTTTAATTCTAGAAAACAATATTTATATATTATTTATTATAATATGTGGTGCTAACTGCGGAAGTAGAAAGAGACAATATGGTGGTTTGGAAGACTGAATGCATCTGCAAGACAAATTTAGAAACAAAAATTATAACCTTTCAGACCTGGACATTGGTGTCATTTTTAATAATGGGGAAGTTAAGGAAGCTGTGCCTATATTCATTTCCTAGGCTGCTATAACAAAATACCATAGACTGGGTGACTTAGAACTATAAAAATCTATTCTCTCACAAAGGCTTCTGAGGAGAAAATCTCCTCCTGACTTCTGGTGGTTGCGTACAACCCTTGATGCTTCTTAGTCTGTGGCAGCTTAACTCCCATCTACCTCATTGTCTTCACTTGGCCATCAGTCCTCTGTGTCTCTGTGTCCTAATTTCACTCATAAGGAGACTAGTCATAATGGATTAAGGGCTCACTCTAATCCAGTATAACCAAATCTTGACTTAATTGCATCTGCCAAGACAGTATTTTCAAATCAACTCACATTCATAGATTCCAGATCATCACAAACTGGGGGCACTCTAGTCAACCCAGCTATCTGTTTGAGAAACATCATAAGCTCAACACCCCAAGAAACTCCATGCAATAATTACTGGTAGGATTTTACAGAAATTTAAAGGACACTAGGGGATGCCTCCATATTTTCTAAACATAGGAAATCTTTTATACTTTCAGCATGAAAGATTAAAGGGCTCTTCATTGTTTCCACTTGTCTTACCCACCATTTGGAATGTTTCTGGGATGCTCAAGAATTTTCTCCTCATAGTTTTTGCCCTGACACTTGTGATTTATGTGAAACAACCTCTTTCACTAAAGTTACTTTATTAGAAGTAAATGTGGGCGAACAATTAAGATTCTGCAGCAATGTGGCAACACTTTAATTTCATCATCAACAAGCCCAGAAGTTTATCCAGGGTCCGATTTCTGATTCTCATGTTATTTGGACAAACCATCCAACTTTTAAACTTTCAGTGCAAATGTCTTTTGATAAGGCATACATTTGAGAAGGCATACAAACTCTCCCACATTCTATCCCTAGTCCCCACTGTCTTACACCAGGTCCCGTCACTCATTTATGGTATCTACTAGAGCCCTGGAAGCAGGAGTTTGCAAGCCCTGAACTCCGTTTTCTCATAACCTTATGGCCCTGAAATGAGCTCTCCCCACCCCAGCTACGATCATCACTTTACTCCATTTCACCCCAAATCCCCTCACTTGACAATCATGGGGCTAACCATTTTCCCTTGTTATTCAGTTGTTTTGTAATTATTCTCAGTTCAGTTTTTGTCTCTCCCACAACTAGATTAAAAATAGCTTTGTATTTTGTATCCTCCCACAGCACCTAGCCTAACAATCTGCACAGAACAGACATTCAAATGCGTGCTGGCTAAAAACCAATGGCCAGCAAGACAACATCCTGCTATTATTCTTATCTTCCAGGGCTCAACACAGTGCCAACCTTAGAGTTAGAGAAGCTTCCAACTATAGAGGGCCTTGTTCTGAACCTCATTCATCCCTCACTGACCAATCGAATGGAGGCTCTAGGACCAAGGGGACTTATAGTCCATGTCCTCTCCCCAGCTTCACAGCCATGCTCCAAGCACTTAATAACCTGGAATTCCACTAGCCTTGGGTCCACTTCCATGACCTATATGAGCCCTTCTTCAATTCACCCTTTTGAGCATGAAAATGCTACTAGAATGCATATTCCTAGTCTTGAAGGGTAGCCAAGGGACAGATATTTTTAGGGGGTGTGGAAAAAGGTTGGATATGCTGGCCTTCTGCACTGTGGGTGAGGGTGGGAAGGGCATCCAGCCTGACTTCTAGCTTCCATTTGTACCCTTGTCTGGGTCCAGCAAATGTTAAGTGATTCAATGGTCATTCAAGGTTGAAGAGTAAATATTAATGGCAAAATTCTCTTATCTCTAACTTTTACACAGGACATACTCTCCAGCCTCAATATATTTTGATATAGATCTACTCATTAGAGAAATAATGGACTTTTAGTTACTTGCTGAAAAGATGACAGATTAAAAAGGGCACTTGTTTTCACCCAGGGCTTCTAAGAGCTGAAGAAAACTTCAAAATCATGTACCAATGGTACATAATATTGACTAAATATGCTAATATTCTTCTGAGTTAGCCAGTGTTTCTGGACCAGCCAGATTATCCAGGAAAACTGGGAATGATGTCAATGGTCACATTCAAATCAATATCCTCTCTGAAATAACCATCACTGCAGAGCATATCTAGGTTCCAAAAGCATGAATTATTATAAAATACATTCAAGTTAGGCACTACAGTGTGAAATCATTTTGACAGTGCTAATGAAAAGTGCATTTAAAGTATCTTTGAAGTAGCCATTAAATCACACTTTATATTTTTTCCTACAATCCAACCATTATCTATACTTTGAAACCCAAACAGAATCTCATGGGAGATGGAAATGAGATGGCCTTGGCAAGATTTTGCCGAAGTCAGGTTGTCCACAGGAGAAACAAGATTAGTTATAGGCTACGGTGTGCATATTAAAACAGTCATTTCCATATTCTCTTTCATACACTGTAAAATTAGTTCCAGTAGGTCTCAAGCTCAGACCTGAGATTTTCCCTTACTGGTAATGAGGCTATGAGCCTGATTCCTGCTTTAAATCATCTATGGAAATGACAATTCAGCTTTGATTTTCCTGATGAACACAGTATTTTTAAGCCCCCTAGTCAGTCTCTGCTGTCCCTGCCCCCACTCCGACCTACACAGATGCATGTTTTTCCACTGTAGACTGAAGGAAAAAATGTCAACCTCTTTGGTAGATAAGCTAAGAATTTTCATTCAATTTTGTGCAGAACTTACATACCCACAAACCAACAATAATACAAACCAAGAATCCTTGGCTAATGCTCTCTCTCACAGGTTGATGTATATTCTCCAGCTATCTTTTCTTCTTCTCCCTCCTCTTTGTTTCTCAAATTCTGGATCTTCTTGGGTTCCTGGAGGATACAATTTTCATTCATCCACTAACTTCTTTTACAATCTAAGCTCTGTTCTACAGATAAGGAGGGTTTTTAACTTTCTTTATGGTGATTGTGACATCTGGTCAACCATCACCTGACACAGACTCATCCTCTATCCACCCTAGCCTGTCCCTTCCCTCCATGAAGTACATCTTGCTAAGAGTCTGGACATACACATACACTCACTCATCCATCCTTTCATGTGACTTCAAGTCACCAGGCCATCAGGTGTGAAAGATGCATATAGATTGAAGCTGAGCCCTCTTTACATGGAAACTTGTCCTGCTCCTAAAGTCTGGTCAGTTCCAGCCCAAAGGAGGAAATGTAGAGAAAAAAATACATGAAAAGGATTGTTTACCTACTAGATCTTTGAAATACAATTTTTTAAAGAAGGGTTAATAGTATGTTATTCATTTTTCTTAAAGAATAGTCATTTTCATTTCTCTTGGCTTACCTGGTAGAAAATATATGTAGTGGCTTTAGAATGAATTATTTGCAATAAAGCATGAACTTTAGCCAAAAAGTTGTAAGATAAAATAGAATCTATAATGTTCAGATTTGGGGGGATTATTTATTTGCTGGCGTTTTTTTGTTTGTTTGTTTTAGTGGGAAGTTACTGATGAACAGTGAGGGAAATGTGGAAGCCTTGAGAGATGAGTAAATCTAAGAAAAAGATTTAGATGTGAAAATAATGGAAGAAGAGATGCTCTGAGAATTTTTAGGTTTTTAAAGCTTTGGTCTGGGGCACAAAACAAAGAACCTGTTGATGAACTCTACTAACTGGAGTTAGAGACTGACAAGCTCTTATTGGTCTCTCAGGGATGTCACATGTTATACCAGGTAGTAAATTCAATATTTTTTTTCTTACATTATTTACAATAATTACTTTCTGTCCCTTTAAGAATTCCAACATCACCTCACCAACTGTATATTCTGATATAATAAAGGAATCAAATATCACAAAAAACCCAGTTCATCCAGCAAGCAGAGGCAATCTATTCCAGAATCATCTGCCAGTGTAGTCCTGGTTAGCTTTGTTACCTCAGAGAAATAGGAGCAATTTAAAACTAACCACCATTTTCCCTTAGGTTTGCTTTTTAATATGCCTCAGATATTTTGTGTTATTATAACTAAATTTAATTCATCCTGTTAAGTACCACAATTAAAATGCCTAGAACAACAGGATTCTCACCTACTTTCTATGTAGCATCAAGCAATGAAAATCTTGCCTGATAAGGGAAGGCTGTAATGTTAGTTGACTGGTAAAAGCAAGGGTAACCAATCCAGGGTTTTCTAAAGGTTGCCATCTACTGTGTCATCATGAGAATTCAGAAAGGACCACTGTCATTTACCTAGTTGTGACATGACCTGCTGGGAAAGTGTGTCCTAAAAGGCTTATCAAAATCCCCAACTAGATGGGACTCCTGGGTGGCTTGGTGATTGGGTGTCTGCCCCCGGGTCAGGACATGATCCCACGGTCTGGGGATTGAATCTCACATTGGGCTCCCTGCATGGGGCCTGCTTCTCCCTCTGACTATGTCTCTGCCTCTCTCTCTTTGTGTCTCTCATGAATAAGTAAATAAAATCTTTTTAAAAAATCTCCAACTAGCTTTATGGAAGCTAACAATCTTCATACATCATTCAGAGGAACTTCATAAATATTTATTATTAATGAAATGGTGAATCCTCAATTTATTAGTCTTGTCCTTTGTGTCTCCTCCTCCAACCTAAGACTACGCAAGAGACAGGGAGAAAGTGAGGAAAGGTTTGTTTATCTATAAACTGTGAGCCAGCCACCACACCCACCATTCTTATAAATGGCATCTCAATATACTGTTGTGATAGATCTTAATCATCTGGAAAAAAGTCACATCTGTATGGCACATCAAAATAAAACCCAGATGAATTAAAGATGTACATGCAAAACAATTTCAATATTATTATACTTCAAGGAAGTAAAAGTGAATATTTCTCCAATGTTGCATGGGGAAATTCAGATTATTTCAATATAAACAAAATGTAAAGCACACAATCAAAAAAAAAAAAACATGAAAAAAACAAAAGGCCTAGCTAGGGAAAATCTACTCCAACATAACAAAGAATTTACATTCTTCATTTAAAGAGCTATTGAAAATCAATTTTTAAAAGACAGTATCAACAAAGTACAAAAAGGCAATTCACAAGAAGAAAATACAAGTAAGCATATATAATATTATTTGCTTCACTATAATAAAAGAGTACAAATTAAGACCATAAGATACCGCATTTTGTCTATTACAGGGGCTATTTGTCTATTAGTAGGAACATAAGAAAACATACAATTTCAATCCATTCCTATGGTGTCTGGGTACAGCAGTGTGACAGACACGACAGCTTGCATCATCATTCAAAATGTGATACTATTGGGGATCCCTGGGTGTCTCAGCGGTTTAGCGCCTGCCTTTGACCAAGGGTGTGATCCTGGAGTCCGGGGATCGAGTTCCACATCAGGCTCCCTGCATGGAGCCTGCTTCTCCCTCTGCCTGTGTCTCTGCCTCTCTCCCTCTCTCTCTGTCTCTCATGAATAAATAAAATCTTTTTTAAAAATGTGATACTATGTCATCCAGAATTTCAAATTATAGACTATATAACCTAAAGAAATTGCTGGACATGCAGCAAAGATATAGATCATAGGCCAGTGATTGCAATGTTATATGTAAAATCAAAAAAATTAATTTAAAAAAGTACACAGTGGTAGGAGATACAATCGATCAGTTATGGTGATGCTACCCAATGAAAATATCAATTAAGAAAATCAATGCAGATGCACACTTAGTAACAGGAAATGAGAAAGTAACACATAAAACCTATCCTGCCAGGAAGGAGAATTTGAGCCCAGGTTAAGAGGGCTCCCTGGGCTCAAATTCACCTGCCTCCTAACCTTAAACCTTATGGCCTTCTCAGGAAAATGGGGGTCATAATAGTACATCCACTTAAAAAAAAAAATAGTACATCCACTTAGACCAGCTTATTCCATAATTAACACTCATCAACTGTGTTACCTTAAAGCAAACCAATCGGGGTTATTTCTTATGCTTATGTGCACACGCATACACACACATATAAAGTGGAATTATAGTCACCAAATAAGAACAGTGGCAGTCACCAGGTAGGTAGTAGGAATACAGTGTTTTTGTTACTCAGGGATTAAAAAAAAGTAAACAAAAATCCCATTCCCATTTGGTTATGAGTCTATCACATATATTAGTTGTCAAAGTACAAACGTAAGAGTTTTTGCTAAAAATTTAAAAAAATAAATAAATAAATAAATAATTTTTTTTTAAGTGTATCAGTGTATCCTCCCCATTCTCGATGGAAGGGCTTCATATCCTGTAGGCTATTTTAATACTAAAGTTATCCATTTTATATGAATTTAAAATGATATTCATTATTAATAAAAATTTCAGATCTCCAAGATAATTGTGTCAAAACATCCTCTGATAAGACTTTTGCTGAAAGGTCTACATTTATAAAATGAAGACCTGAGTTGCATTATATTTATTACTAAACTTGCAGAAAAATATGACATCCTACTCTAAATTGCTTACAGACATGGAGCTTATTACCCTTGCTGGAAGCCAAACCGAGATCTCATTTCTACTTTGACAATTAAAGATAAGATCTTGTACTTGAATTACATGTTTTTGTGGGTGATTTTTCTTTTTTTAAAATGCCAGTATAAAAGTGATACTTTTTATCCATCTGACTAGCAAAAATTAAAGTCAGATAATAACTAAATGTTGGTGAATGTATAGGAGAGTTGAAATTTGCATGTGTAGCTGTTGGGAACAATAAATTAGTATGGATGCTTTGGAGAGACTCTGACAATATTTATCAAAATAAAAATATTCCCTAATCTAGATTTGTCTTATAGGATACTATGGAATTATTTTATTTTCTTAGATGTGATCATTTTATTGTGGTTACATAAGAGAATGACCTTGTTATTAGAAGATTAGATGACGGAATATTTAGGAGGAAGGTCTAAAACTTTAAAAGACTCAGTTAAAAAAAAGACCTTTAAAACACCCATATATGTATGTAGATGTGTGTATATTCATATATGTGTGTGTGTATCAATCTATATACAAAAATGCTATAGACTGAATATTTGTGTGCCGCCCCCCTCAAATTCCTATGTTGAAACCAAATCCCCAAGGTGATGGTATGAGGAGATGGGTCCTTTGGGAAATGCTTAGATCGTGAATGGCATTAGTGCCTTTGTAAAAGAGACTCCAGAAAGATCTCCTTCTGCTATGTGAGGATACAACAAAAAGCAGTCCATGAACCATGAAGTAGGCTTTCACCAGACATAAAATCTGTTGACAATTAGATATTATACTTCTCAGGCTTTAGAACGAAAAGATATAAATTTCTATTGTTCCTAAGCCACATAGTCCATGGTGTTCTGTTATAGCAGACTGAAAATACACACACACACACACACACACGGACACATGAGCATGCTCATGCCTACATGGACACACACACAGAGGGAGAGGAGAGAAACCTTCCATGGTAAAATTAAACAATTGGATAATTTAGGTAAAATGGAAGCAGTTGATTATTGTATGCTCTTTCAACTTTTCCACAGGTTTGAAATTTTCAAAGCCAAAGAGTTGAAGAAAAAAACATGGCATGTCTTCGTGTGTACAAGGCAATATGCACTATTGCACTGTTTGTCATTGTGAAGAAATGAACATGGCCCAAATGTCCAAGCAAATGCGTATTTGTTGGATGAAATGCTTTACAACAATGAAAAGAGAAGTGTGCTGAATCTGGAGTATAGCTACATAGACAGATATGATAAATTAGTGCTGAATTAAAGTTAAATAAAAGCAGGTTGCTAAATGAGTCTTTTTTTTTTCTAAATGAGTCTTATATCTTATGTATTTAAAAGTTTTATAAGCACACACAAAATTTGTTTCATAATTGCAAAGCTATAAAAAATATGGAGAATGGATTCATAGAAGTCATGGTAGATATATGAAGGTAAATGCTAATGGGGTGCATGTGGGGGATCATGAAGGAGGGGCCATGGCAGGGCTTACAGGTAATACTGATGAAAGCAATTAATGAGGTACACCACATCTGGGGCAGGGTGTTATTTATTTACTTTTGCTTAATAAAATGTTTTAGAAAGCAATAAAATGGACTTATCACACAGCTGAATCACATCAGCCACCACCAAGGCATCACAAATGCATCTCTCCATTTGTAGGTTAGCAAATCCCAAAGAACCAAAACCTTCCTCCTCTTCACAACCCAGGCCAGTCACAACACTGTGCTCTGAGCTCTCCCTCTTCTCTCTCCTAACCAATTCCAGGTGGGTTTTTTTTTTTTTGCTATATATATATATATATATATATATATATATATATATATTGAAGTTTGATTTGCCAACATATAGTATAACACCCAGTGCTCATCCCATCAAGTGCCTTCCTCAGTGCCTGTCACCCAGTCACCCTGTTCCCCCACCCGCCTCCCCTTCCACTACCCTTTGTTCATTTCCCAAATTTAGGAGTCTCTCATGTTTTGTCACCCTCTCTATTTTTTCCCCACTCAGTTTCCTTCCTTTCCTTTATAATCCCTTTCACTATTTCTTATATTCCCCATATGAGTTAAACCATATAATGACTGTCCTTCTCCGATTGACCTACTTCACTCAGCATAATACCCCCCAGTTCCATCCATGTCGAAGCAAATGGTGGGTTGACAAATCAGAAGCTCAGAAGCTTGCTTGGAAATTGCTTTGGTAATAACTAATATGCCACACACATGCCATGCGCCCCTTTTCCTTTTCATAATGGTAATTGAGCAGGCTCTTCAAGTCAAGGACCCTCTTGAAACCATCTCTCCTGATATGGGCTATGGCCAATGTAAAAATGAACCAATGGGTAGTAATGCCCCTCCACTGCAGTCCTGCCCTGTGCTTGCTGGTATGTACCAAATAAACAAACGGATAAGTGAATGAGAAAGAAAGGAGAAAGAGAAAAAAAATAGATAAAGAAGCAACTGATTCAGTGGGGCCATGGTCAGTTATCAAAGCCAGCCACATTTCTCAGATTTATTAAACCCAAAGCAATTCTGGATCCTTGGGTAAACAACCAGAACATGGTGCATATCAATAAAATCACAGAGAAGTCAGAGAAGACCATGCTGTTATTTCCAGTGGCTTTATGTTCCAGGGCAAGAACAGACATTTTGCTCAGTGCTCTCTCTCAATAACTGCTCAAACAATATTTTATTCTTATTCATTAAGAATAAAATATTGGTTAGCAGGGAATAGGAATGACCCACATTAAGGAATCTTTCTGGCAGGGGATGAAACTGTCATTTCAATGACAGATAAAAATATAATGGAAAAACAAGAGCAGGACTGGAAAAATGGTTCAAAGACATAAGCAAAGTTTAAAACTGTTCCTTCTCCAGTGGTACAAGGGATACAGTGATTAAAAGATGATTATTTCATGGGAGAAAAGGGTACCATAGAAGGGTAAGTTACCTTTAGCTTCCATCCCTAAACTAGACAATCCCTAATCAAAAACCAAGAGGAAAGAAAATAAAAAAGCTTTCCAAGTGAGAGTATCATTTATAAAATGTTTTTACATTTGCAATTTATACTTCAATTTTTTTAAAGATTTTATTTATTTATGCATAAGAGACACCAGAGAGAGAGAGGCAGAGACACAGGCAGAGGAAGAAGCAGGCTCCATGCAGAGAGCCTAAGGTGGTACTTGATCCCGGTCTCCAGGATCACACCCTGGGCCAAAGGTGGCGCTAAACCGCTGAACCACCCAGGCTGCCCTATAATCCATTTTTTTAAAAAAAGATTTTATTTATTCTTGACACACACACACACACACACACACACACACACACAGGCAGAGACACAGGCAGGGAGCCTGACATGGGACTCAATCCCAGGTCCCCAGGATCAGGCCCTGGACTGAAGGGCGGCTCTAAAGCACTGAGTACCCGAGCTGCCCTGTAATCCAATTTTTGAAGGGGAAATCAGAAGGGACTTTAGGGATTATTTTCCTCAGCTCCCACATTTTGCCAATGAGCTCAGAAAGCTAAATATCTCCTAACAACCTAGATGTGCAACCCAGAACTCTAGCTCTACGTTTCCCATTTTCTGCCTGGTACCACTTCTTTCTTTCCCTCACATTCTCTTTCTTTGAAAATCTGCCTCAGTTTCCCAGTATTCTGAGGCTTCTCATAGGAAATAATTTTTTTAAATTATTCTTAAGACAGTAAGGATATTTGCATTTAGATGGGATATTCTATGTTATTAATATTCTTAGGTGGGATAATGGTATTTTATGTGGAAGAATGTTCTTAAGGAGTATTAGAAGTGCCGTGCCATAAAAGTCTGCAACTTTCAAATGGTTCAGAAAAACAGAATAGATCAGTAAATAAATATGGGAAAATGTTTATAATTATTGAGTTCAGATGGAAGAGAAGTTCATTATATAATGGCTTCATTTCTTCACTTTTAAAATGTTGAATAAAAATGAAGAAAGGGTTTTCAAAAATAATTCTTTTAAAGTGTTCAAATTATGAGTAATAGACTTAGACTCCTTACAACTACCCTATAAGCTTTAAGTTGCCTCACTGTAAGAGGGAAGGATAACCAAGGGTCACTGGTGGCCTAGAGAGGGAGGAATTCTTTCTAGCTGTGGAGGAGACATGAGGGTTCAGTATGCAGACACTCAATTATATGTGATGACCATTACATCTAGGAAGACATGGGGTGGGCAGAGGAAAATGAGATTGGAAAGCTCAGGGGAGTTATTTCATTCAACACTGTGGAGATAAGTTTAGACAACAGTAGAGTCCAGAGAGGAGAGGCTGAGGTCCCAATAACAGGGACCATTTTCCTTGCTCTTTTCAACACCACAAGGGTACAAGCAGTAGTACCATTCCCATTTAAGTACAACACTGGACAGGCAGGATCTTGGAGTCTGAAATATGAAATATCAAGGTGCATGCACCATACTGGAATGTTACATAGGCTTTTTCCATATATAAAACTAGGGATTTTTAAAAAAAGATTTTATTTATTTATTCATAAGAGACACACACAGAGAGAGAGAGAGAGAGAGAGGCAGAGACACAGGTAGAGGGAGAAGCAGGCTCCCTGTAGGGAGCCTGACATGGGACTCGATCCTGGGACTCCAGCATCATGCTCTGGGCCGAAGGCAGGTGCCAAACTGCTGAGCCACCCAGGGATCCCCAAGACTAGGGATTTTTGTATTTCAAGCTCAGCCGTAATTTTTTAGCTCTTGGTGATTGTTACATTCTGGCAATAGTTCACTGTGATTCTGTTTCTTCTAACCATATTACTATTTAAACCATGTCTTAGTGCTGAAATCTGTCCCCTCTCTTTTGCCAGTGTTTTTCCAAATGAGATAGCAAAGTCTTGGCAGGGAATGGTTGTTACAGAACTATTAGACATAGCAATACCTTCAGCTTCCTTACTTCTTGAAATAATGTAACACATAAATTCTCTTATTTTCATTTTCTTTCTATTTAAGCTTTGAGTGGCAGAAAAGTAATCTTTAAAACAAATCTAACCCTAGATACAACATTAGTATACAGTATATGGGCAGTAACTGAGAATAAGAGACTTTTTTCAAGCCTGTAAGATTGGTTCAGCATTAGGAAATATAATGATCCACTACTGGAATAGCTTTTCAATACATTTAAAAACAATCTAATAAAATTCAGTACCTGTGCCTGATTTTAGTAAACTGGGAATCAAAAGCAACTTTATTAACTTCATAAAATATATCAGATATTATTTCTAATAGAAATACATTTAAAGGATTCCCATTACAGTCAGGTGTGAAACAGATCTGCCATCGCTCCTACTATTCTATGTTGTATTGGAGGTCGTAGCCAAAAAAATAAGACAAGAAAAAGAAATACACAGTATCAGTACTAGATAGGAAGAACTAAGACTGCTGTTTGACTGATTAGAAAATTCTAGAGAGATACTTCCAGCAAAATGGTAGACTATATTGATGCACATGGGCACTCTTCTACCACAAATAGAAATTCTGGATAAGATACAAGAAGCAAAGTTTTAAATCTGAAGCCAAGGCTGAAAGAGAAATCATTTAGGAGTAGGAAAAAATAGATTGTGGCCAGAGTCACCTCTGTGCTCGGATGCTTCATGTAACATAACTAATCAAGACTTTCAGAGTATAGGATTTGTGTAGGTCTAAACCTAATGATAGCAAAATAATTTCAAAAAATGTGTCTAGGGAGCAGTAGAAACCATGTGAGGTTGTCCAGTCAGAGTAATAAGGAGACTCTGTACCCAGATGTCTTGTATACCACCCCTCCTATAAGACTAGGGCCTGGGGAGGATGGTGGAGGCTGGAGCCTACCTTCTACAGAAAGTCAGAAGCAGCCTAAACTATAGGATTCAACAGAAATGATTTTCCACAAAGCTACTCATTGTTTTTGCTTATAGTTGTATTCTAAAGAAGCAACTTCAAATCATCTAACTCAGTGTTGTATTTCCCCTAGGAAGTACCATAGTGAAAATAGGAAAACCTCCTCTGAGCACCTGAGCAGATGGAGCTGAGTATCTGCTCCATCCAGTGCTGGCTGGACCTGTTCTTACTCCTCCTCCCTTTGAACCTGATTTAAAGTCTATTACTCTTATCACGTCTACATGAATCAGAGGACATATCTTCTCTGGATTCTTAGCTATGATTACACAAATTTCTCTGAACCTAAACTCTTATTATGTATGAATAAGAAATGCAAAAAAAAAATGAATAAGAAATGCACTTGTTTCTTTCTTCCTATCAATTAACCATTTAAAGCCCAATCACTAAAAATGGAATCAATCTTTCCAGAGGCTGTTTATATTAGAGCTTGATCCTAAGCTTCATCTGCTACCAATCAGCACAGTTCCTAAGAGGACTCTGATGTGGAAGTAGCTATGTCCATCAAACTGAGAAGCACATAGAAAAAAGGTACAAGTGATGGCGTCTGCTCTCAAAGAAGCTTACTGTGAACTGAAGAGATGACAGGTCACCAAAAACATAACATGAAATTCAATGCAAAGACTACCAAGGGAGTGAGACAGAGGACTCGTGCAGACTGAAACAAAGGACAGGGCACCCCTTCCTAGCCAGAGGGCAGAATGGAAACGGGCAAGGAATCTTCACCCTGACAGATAGGTGGAAATGGAAGTAAGGTGTGTTTCCAAAAAGAGCATGCACTTACAAAAAGGTATTTAAGTAAGAAAGTGTACATCATGGAGTGATGGTGACCTTGTGTGTGTAGGCTTATGTGCATGCTTGTGTTGAGGGAAGAAATTCTTTTAGCAAGTTCTGAGCTTGCTAAAGTGAATAAAGATTGATTCAACCAAAGCAATTTCCTTGGCCATTTTCCTCATCAGATTTTAGAAAAAAGGGGGGGGGGGGGACTATAAAACAGAACATTATATATGCAAATTATCCCTTAAATTACTGAATATTATAGTGCAGCATAAATGGTCCTTCCATCTCCTTTCTTTGAGGATCAGTCATGGATTGATAGGTTCACATTTTTAGCCTCAAATTTTAAACTGTTGAACTCAACTTGCAAATAGAAAATGCTTCAGTCAGGTGGTGGTAAGTATAGCTTTGTGATGTGAAATACACCACTGGGGTTTAGACCAGACAATGATTCTCAAAACATATTAGATCAGTGATCCTCATACTCATCATTGGGGAGCTTTAAATTATATGATGCTAGGGCTCACCCCTAGAAATTCCCAAGGTGATTCTATCATGTTGTTATGGTTAAGAATTTCTGGACTAGAGTTACAAATTTTTTCCACCTTAGTTTTTTTTTCTAAGTTTCTGAAAATAAGTAAAAATAAACTATATTTAATATATATCAATCAAAACTGAGATAAACTATTTAGATGAAAACGGGTGCTTAACAGTCTCACCAACTTAATTCAAACAAAATGGGATATATATACATACAATGGAGCATTATTCAGTCTTAAAAAGAAGGGAATTAGGACCTATCCTACATCATGGATGACCCTTGGAAACAGTCTGCTCAGTGAAATAAGCCAGGGAAAATATGATTCCTCTTATCCAAGGTACCTAGCTAGAATAGGCAAATTTATAGAAACAGAAAGAAGAATAAAGGTTCCCAGGGCCAGGAAAGCAAGGGAACAGAGAATCATTGTTTCATGGGTACACAGTTTCTCCTTGGGATGATGACAAAAGTTCAGGAAATGGAGAATTGTGATGGATGTACTATGTTTGAATGTACTTTATGACTGGATTTTATGCTTAAAAATGAGCAAGACAGTCAATTTTGTTATACATATTTCATCACAATAAAAAAAGTATGTTTAATAACAAGTATCTTCTAACTCTTAGGCCCATCCTTTAGCACAAAACCCAGGAAGCTAGAATCTGATTACATTTTCCTTAAGCTGGCTAATTTATTACTGCACTAAAAAACCACCAAATCTAGATCTCATTTTACTATCGCCTGGTTTCTATCAATCAAACAGGGCCGTATAGAGGACTCTTCTTTCATAGGAAAACTCCCCTCTTTTGCATTGCTTCACCTTTCTTTTAAGATAGCCAAAGAATATATTACTGACTTTCTTTGGAGGGTCTCAATGCCTAATGAACTACAAAATTCCCAAACTACGGTCAAGGTTTTACCCACATGAATTACCCATATATATCAAAAACTGGTTTCCTCTAATAATCTTGTGAGTTTGTAGACGTTTCTGGAATATCTATCTATGGGATTTCACTGTAAAACTGAGGGGCTCTTTTAGAAAAGCAAAATCATAAGTTAACATGATATATTTAGAAAACTCGGAAATTACTTGAATGAAATACAGCCGTAGGATTTAGTAACACAAATGACTTTATGCTAGAGTCCTGGAGACATACTGTCTCCTCTCTCACTGACACTGTATAAGTACACAAGACAATAACAATACATCATTTATGTGGTGTTGGGAAGTACCGTGCGACCCAGGGCCACAGTGAGTGGAACAGGTAAGCGCTATGGAAAATCTGAAGAGAAAAGGGAGGAATAGGGTCTCCATAGTTCTAACAAGGATGCAATGAGCACCTAGAGTGAATAAGGAATAAGGATTAAGGACAAGGACAGTGAATAACATAGAGTCAGAATACAAAAGGATCATCACACGTGAGGTAGGGGGAGGGCATAGAAGAGTCACCACACTAAACTAGGGGAATTATTCTAGGAAGTAAAAAATGACATAAAGGTGGGGTCTGAAATCAAATGGGGGTAAAGAGGGAGTAGTCTACTTATGTATGACAAAGGTCTCATGTGCTGGAAAGTACCTATTAGGTATTAAATTCTCCTGGAAAATCTGTAACAAAAAAAGCAATACTTTGTTTTATGTTGGATTCAACCTATTTTCAACCTTCGTGGATAGTAAAACCTAAAATTTTTTTTCAATGTAAGATCAACTATATGGTCATAATTTTTGTTTCCAAATGAAATTCTAATTAAGCCACTCCCACTCCCAGTATTTACTAGGAAATGTTGGGACCCATTGTAAATGGGCTCAGTTCAAGTGGCCTTTTCTCCCAATTAAGCATCATCTCATCAGGGAGCCTCCAGCAGGTCTTAACTAGTTTATTCTAGCCCCTGCCCAAAGTTAGATCCCAGTATCAGATTTCTGGGCCGCTGAGAGCAAAACAGGTACCTGTTATCAAATATCTAACAACTTCAGCAACTGTATGAAACCAATGCAATATTGGGGTTATTCACAAAAATTCAGTAATTCAGTGGCAAAGGATTACACTATCAAACCTCTCACCTTGTACCATTGCCCAGTGAACGTAAATGCCCCTAAAACAAAATGAAGAGGAGATTCTTGGAACTAGACAACACCATAATCTCAACAATGCAATTTAATGTAGATTCCTTTTTCCCTTCAGAGCTCACCCTATATATTATCAGGAAGGAGTTACTGAAGCTGGTTCCTTAGGATGTGAGTCTGTTTCCATGGTAACAAGAGTGTGTGCTTTTAAACTCCAGGACAAATGAATGGAGCATTCAGTAAATCAGGCAATTTCTGGGTATTTTCAAAGCCTAGGAAAAAATAGATAATGGCTGTAAGTCTTGCCAAACACTGATTTGCTTCATTTCTAAGTGCAGAGAAGGCTAATGATTGAGAAATCTAAGAGAACTGCATTCCAAATCAATACTGACCCTGCATTGAGTGTAAAATATGCCTGATTCTCAGAGGGTTTATCTCGTCAAATGAAATTTTGTT
Source organism: Canis lupus dingo (assembly GCF_003254725.2). Taxonomy (NCBI): domain Eukaryota; kingdom Metazoa; phylum Chordata; class Mammalia; order Carnivora; family Canidae; genus Canis; species Canis lupus. The sequence goes on along the minus strand of NC_064243.1, from coordinate 81,177,382 downwards.
GGCTTCACCCCAGAGGGCACTGACATTGTAATTGTCATGCATTTACGGAGAACACAGCAATAAGAAAAACTTTTTTTAAATGAGGGTTTTTTTTATCAGTCTAATTGAAGTGGTGCTTTCTAAATACTGAGGATGATTTATCTTGTGTTTTCAAATGGGGACAATGAGCTCATGAATGTAACTGAACAAATTTTTTTTGAGTCCTCTCTTTTTCTTGATGAGTCTGGCTAAAGGTTTATCAATTTTGTTTATCTTTTCAAAGAACCAACTCCTGGTTTCATTGACTTGCTCTATTGGTGTGTGTGTGTTTTTTTAATCTCTATTTCATTTATTTCTGTACCAATCTTTATCAGTCCCTTCCTTCTGCTGGCTTTGGGTTTTGTTTGTTCTTTATCTCCTTTAGATGTAAAGCTTAGGTTGAGATTTTTCTTAATTCTTGAGGAAGGCCTATATTACTATAATCTTCCCTCTTAGAACAACTTTTGCTGCATCCCAAAGATTCTGGATTGTTTTCATTTTCATTTGTCTCCACACATTTTTTATTTATTCCTTGATTTCTCAGTTGACCCATCCATTATTTAGTAGCATGTTATGTAGCTTCCATGTATTTGTGTTCTTTCCAGAATTTTTCTTGTGATTTCTAGGTTCATACCACTATGGCCAGAAAGGCACAAGATAAGATTTCATTTTTTAAAAAAAATTTACCGAGACTTGTTTGTGGCCTAACATGTGATCTATCCTGCAGAATGTTCCATGAGTACTTGAAAAGTATATGTGTATTCTGTTGTATTTGGATGGAGTGTTCTACATACATCTGTTAAGTCCATCTGGTCTAAAGTGTCATTCAAAGCCACTGTTTCCTTGTTGATTTTCTGTCTGGATGATCGATCTATTGATGTAAGTAGGGTGTTAAAGTCGCCTACTATTAGTTTATTACTGCCAATTTCTTCCTTTGTGTCCATTAATAATTGCTTTATGTATTTAGTTATTCCCATGTTGGGTACATAGACATTTACAATTGTTATATCCTCTTGTTGGGCTTTTTCTTTTTATCATTATGTAGTGTCCTTCTTTATTTCCTGCTACAGTCTTTGTTTTAAAACTGATATAAGTCTTGCTACCCCAGCTTTCTTTTTGTTTCCATTTGCATGGCAAGTATTTTCCCATCCTTTCACATTCAATCTGCCTGTGTCTTGTATGGGCAGCATGTAAATGAGTCTTGCTTTTTATTTTTATCCATTCAATCACCTTATAGTTTTTGACTCAAGCACTTATTTACATTCAAATAAGACATGTACTTATTGTCATTTTGTTACTTCTTTTATAATAGTTTTTGTAGTTATGTTTCTTTTTTCTTCTCTTGCTCTCTTTGTGGTTTGACAGCTGTTTTAATGTTATGCTTGGATTCCTTTCTCTTTGTTTTTTTTTTTTTTATAGGTTTTGGACTTAATGGTTACCATTAATTCAATATATATAATAGTCCATGTTAAGCTGGTCACTTAAGTTGAACCCATTCTAAAAGCACTAAATTTCTACTCTTCCCCCCTCCATAGTTGATGTACATGTTACCATACTTTGCATCCTTTTGTGAATCCTTTGAATGATTTCTGTAAATATAATTGATTTTACTAATTTTGTGCTGTAACTCCATACTGATCTTTTAAGTGATTTATCTACTACCTTTATTATATGTTTTCATCTACTTGTCAAATTTTTTTCTTTCCTAAATTTCTTATTCTTAATTATGGCCTTTTCTTTCCAAAGAATTCCTCTGACCTTGTTGTAAGGCTGGCTTTGTTGTAAGAAGATCCTTTACCTATTGTTTGTCTGGGAAACTATCTCTTCTTCTATTTTGAATAGCAACCTTGATAGGCAGAGTATTCTTAGTTGCAGGTTTTTTCCTTTTCAATACTTTAAAGTATCATGCTACTGCCTTCTGGCCTGCAAAATTACTGCTGAAAAATCAGCTGATAGCCTTATAGGGTTACCCTTGCATACAACGATTCTCTTGTTGCTTTTAAAATTCTTTATCATTACCTTTTGCCATTTTAATTATTATGTGTCTTGGTATGGACCTCCTTGGGTTAATTTTATTGGGGGATTTCTGCATTACTTGGATCTGGATGTCTGCTTCCTTTGCCAGATAAGAGAGAATTTCTGCTACTTCTTCAAATAGTTTTCTATCTCTCTTCTCCTCTGCAATCCCTATAATGTGCATGTTATTATACTTGATGTTTGAGTTTCCTTAACCTATTTTTACATTTTATTACTTTTTGTTTGTTTCTCAATTTGGTTGTTTTCTACTACCCTGTCTTCTGGATTGCCAATCCATTCTTCCACCTCCTCTAGTCTACTTTTGATTCCCTCTAAGTGTATTTTTAATCTTAGTTATTGAGTTCTTCATTTCTGGTTGGTTCTTCTTTTTATATTTTCTATCTCTTTGTTGAAGATCCTCCACTCTTCTCAAGTCCAGTAAGTACCTATATGACCATTACTTTGAATTCTGTATCAGGCATATTGCTGATACATATCTCCATCTCATTTAGCTCTTTTTCATGGTTTTGTCCTGTTCTTTCATTTAGGATATATTCCTCTTCTCCTTATTTTGCCTGACTCTGCATTTGTTTCTACATAATAGGAAAGTCAGCAATGTTTCCTCAACAATAGTGGCCTTATGAAGAAGATATCATGTGGTGCCATATAACTTAATGCCTCCTGTTCATCAGAACCAGGCATTTCAGAAGTGTCTCCTAAATGAGTTGTGTGCCCCCAACTGTTATAGCTGAGATGAGCAGCCTTTACCTTTAGTCTAGGTGGCTGCCATGACCAGTTTACCTATTGTAGGCTACTATGCCTATAACAGGTCCCTGTACTGTTAAGGGGCCAGTCTGGGAGTGGGTTTGTAACTGAGTAGTGTCAGCAGCCAGACCAGATGCCTGCCCTCAGCCAATCTACCAGGGCTGCTATCACACCAAACTGCAGGACATCTTCCCTGTTTGTATCCTGTAAAGCTTTTATTGATACTTTCTAAACAGTAAGAATGGTTAATATCATGTTTTCAAATGGGGACAATGAGTTCAAGAATGTCTGAACAATTTTTTGTCAGTGAACAATTTAAGTCTATAACCCTTTCTTTTGGTAACTGCCTTATTGACAACTTCTTATGGAGTGCAACTTCGGAGCCTTGCTGTCCAGTATGCTCAGTATGTTAAAGTGTATCTAGAGTTGTTTTAACATAAGACCAGCATGACTTTCACAGGTTCTCATAGCCAAACTTACATGAAATTGGATGACTGTGAATTAAAAGTCTTGCCAGGCACTGCAATTTCCACAAAATGATATCAAACCCATCCCTCTACTCATTTGAACTATTTTATCTTTAAAATATGGATCTGCCCTAATTCAACAACAGAAAACCCTGACCAGATAATGTGCCTTAAAGAATCTCCCATTTCATCAAACTCTTTTTTTCAAGAATGTTCACAGATACTGTTTTAAGGACACAAAGTTTACCCCTTTTTTCCATACTTGTGGTTCTCAATCCTGGCTACGCTTTAAAATCATCTGAAGAGCTTTAAAAGCCTGACGTTCAGGGATTTTTATTTAATTGGTTCAAAATGGGTGTAGGCAGGATATTTTTTATAAAGTTTCCCTGGTAATTTTAAGGTACAGCCCATGCAGGAACCACTGGAACCCAGAAGCTGTGGGAATGATCAGACCTAGTAAGCTTATTTTTTAAAGCACAAATTACACAAGTTATACATAAATATATTCCTCATTTTAAAAGTTAAAATATTATAGTTAAATCCTGCCTTGGTCAATTCCACTGTACCCCCTTCCCCTTGCCTCAGTCCTTTCTCAGTGATGGGCACTCTTCCACAACTTTTTCTACTTGTTTACATACAAGTAACTGATAAGTGAAAATGCATATACATTGCATTTTTCAAAATAATTTTTAACATGTGTCATAACACACATATTGTTCTGCTGCTCTGTTTTCACTTAACAATATGCCTCTGAGCTCTTTCCATGCAGTACTTCTCTGCCTCATTATTTTACACTGCTGCATAATATGAACATACCAGTTATTTCTAAAATCCATGCCAACCACTAAGGTGGCCACTGTGTGGTAATTGAATGCTTCAATGAGGCTGGTATGAATGGGGATGTGCTCTAAGTGTAAAATACACACTAGATTTTGAATATTTACTGCTAGAAAAAAATATTCATAAGATACTTTAATTTTTATATTGATTACATGTTAAAATGATATCCTGGATATTTTGGATCAAATAAATATAACATTAAGATCAATTTCAACTGTTCCTTTTTACTTTTATTAACACAAAGAATAGAAAACATGAAATACAGTTTTGTGGCTCATATTACACTTCTATTAAATGGCTTGGTTTTGAATGATGGGTGTTTAAGATATTTGTAGTTCATGCAACATCACAAAGTACCCTAGTAGGGATGCCTGGGTGGCTCATCGGTTAAGCGTCTGCCTTTGGCTCAGGTTGTAATCGCGGGGTCCTGGGATGGAGTCCACATCAGGCTGCTTCTCCCTCTGCCTATGTCTCTGCCTCTCTCTGTGTCTCTCATGAATAAATAAAATCTTCAAAAACTTAAAAAATAAATTTAAAAAGTACCCTCGTAGATATTCTTATCTGTTGCTCTCAATGGGGATGGGGGGCAAATTTTGTTCCAAGGGCATGTGGCAATGTCTGAGTGCATTCTTGATTGTCACAACTGGACGTGCTACTAGCATCTAGTGAGTAGAGGCCAGGGATGCTGCTACACATTTCACAATATACATAATAACTCATACAGCAAGAATTGTCCAGCCCAAAGTATCCAAGGTCCCGAGTATGAGAAACTCCATTATGTATGAATCCTTGTCCACCCATGACAGTTCTTCTCAAAGGTAAATCTTAAGTCATGGAATAGCCTGTGCTTTTGAAATGTTTATAAATACACCAAACTGTCTTCCAAAATGCATATGCCAGCTTCGTCTCACAGCAGGACATGAAGATATTCTAATGAGTCATTTAAGAACAAATAAATAAATCTAGCCGGAAAAAGTTCAAAAGGTCCACTGAATATTCTGAGTTCTTTATATCAACAGAAATGACAACCCAACTCTAAAGCCCAGAGTTTCAATATTTTAAAAATTGTCTTCTGTGATTTCAAAACATAATTCATTTGGGGTCTGTGCATTGTTAATATATAACTAACTAATCTAGCTAATTAGTATCTCTCTTTGCTTTTCAACTGTAGCCAAAATTAGAATCTTGGGAGAGTGAGCTGCATGTCTTAAACACTGAGCCAATTTTCAAAAAATTGCTTGTATTTATCTTACACTCAGGCTCTAAAGCACTGTTTTCCCAGCAAATACTGCCCTTGGGATGACCTTCATGTGTAGTAACTGATAATACAAGTCATGTGCCAGGGCCAGGTGTTTATTCTCAAACACACTATGTATTTATTAGCTAGAGATGATCCTAACAATCAGCAAGTAGAAATACATTACAGATTTAAATCTGCTATGCAAATCCAAAGGTAAAATTTATAGGAAATGCATTGCTCCCATATTTGCATTTTATCCCATCTTTCTTTAGGATGCAAGATTATTTATCTTTCCCAATTTTCAATTTCCATATTCACAAAAATGCAAATTATAGCAAACATGGTTCATGTTCCAAGTTTTTTCCATGACAAGTCAAACGTAAGGTACTCAACAGTCATAAGCTTTTCAGCACTGTGACTCTTATAAGCTTCCTCTGCTATGAACTCCTAATAAGTAACTCATTTTAACTTTCTTTTTGGAGTGAAGTTGAATCATGAATTTACTCTCAGAAGAGCATGCAAATGGAGTCCTAGAAACAATTACAATTAGTTCTGACAAGTCACCATTACCCCCCACCCCAAGAATGTTTGTAAAACTGTCTTATGGGGTAGTTTCCAGAGTGAAAGTATTCAAACTATGGCCACCAAGAGCTGTGATGACCTTCACCATGTCTTGATCTAAACTGATGTTTATTGAGTTTCATATTTGGGGCTTAAAAGATTCTAGATAATAAAAGAAAGAAGAGGGTTATTGGAGGGGGAGAAAAAAGAGGGAGATGAGAAACAAAGAAGAAAGCTTGTCTTGTGAACCCCTCAAAGAAAGGGAATGATCTCTCTTGCTCATCATTGTATCTATAGCTCCTAGCACACATCCTGGCACATCTAGCATAACCTACATACTTGATTAAAGAAGATGAGATGGAGAAAAATAGTTACCCATGTTTAAAAAAATACTAGTTAGACCAAAACCCTGATTCAGAAACATTGATGAGGACCTGGCAAGGCTGTGCACACTGGATGGGCTTATGGAAGGTGGCAGGATCCCCCTCAACAGTTATCCTGAGGAGGAGATGCTAGCTGTGTCTTCCTGGGATGCACAAGGCTGGGTAGGGGTGGACAAGTCTCTCAGAATCTGCTGAGGGCCCCTCCCATGTTCTGTGCCCACTCATCTCACCTAGTAGGCTCCAATGTAAACATGGCTGGCCCCAGCAAACCCCCTTTGGCAGACCTGGTGGATGTAGCAAGGATGCAATTTAGGCAAAACTACCTTTCAGAAAACTCTTATGAGATTCACTTTGGAAAGAGAATGTCATACCACTTGTGAAATCAGCAGGGGTCTCTGCTACTTGATATTTTCAGTTTGAACTCCAAATTAGACAAGTTTGCCAATGCCCAGGCAGAAAGGGCCTTCTGTTTAGCCTTGATGAGAAACCCAAAACCCATAAGCTCTCTCTTAGTCTATAAAAGGACTCTAATGGCACAAGTGAATTTTAAGCTGAATATCTATCTAGCCTCATGTATCTGCCTCTTTTTATGAAATGGGATACAAAAACCTGTTTCTTCCCTGCAGAAGGTGGCTTGAACTTCCTTTTGCCAATAACATCTTCTGAAACATATTTCAGGCATGCCCTTTTCTTGATTGTGGCAGTGAGTTTATAAATAACAAGACAGAACAAGAGGTCTGTGGGTCCTGTTAGCACAATGGCATAGAGGTTATAGGTACTTGGGCCTTTAAGATGGCACAAGTCACAAAGGGAAGCAGACATTGTCAGGTGTAGGGAGATAGAAAGTTCTGGTGCTTCAGCCACTTCTCTCTATCAGGTCTTGTGAAGTTACTATGAAGAGGATGACAAAGTCTATGCATCCAGCTCAGTGAATGGTGAGGCAAGGACAACTCAACAGGAGACCATTTCAGCTGTGTAAAAAAGGGAGGATCAATTCAGGGAGAAATTAAGGTTCATGGCTACCTCAGACTTCAGTTTCTCCCCTGGTCCAGTGGATTTGAAGTTCTGTGTCTGGTTCCCCAGACCAAAAGAAGAGTTGTCTTCTGGGGAGAAATCTATGCTTTTCTTCACATATATTGCACAAAAGAAAATGTCCATAAGCTTAGAATAGTTTTATCTTGATGAGCTTTTATTTTGTTATTGTTTGCTTGTTTAGGGGAACTTGTTCATCTCTCTATAAGGTAGACAAATATAAATGCCCTTAATTTGAAACCAATTTTCTCCCAAATTGAGATCTAATCTATACACCATAAAGTTTACCCATTTAATATGTATAATTTAATGGTTTTTAATATATTTAATAAAGTATGAGTTATACAAAGACCATAATCTCATTTTAGAACATTTTCATCACACACCCCCCCCCCCGAAACCTTGTACCTATTAGCAGGGATTCCCCATACCCAACATGCCAGCCCAGGCAATCACTAATAGACTTTGTAGAGATTTACCTATTCTGAATATTTCAGAGTGAGACCATGCTATATGTGGTCATTTTACAAGTAGAAATTTTCATTTAACATCTTGTTTTTTGAGGTTCATCCAGGCTATAGCATGCATCAGAACTTCATTCCTTTTTACTGCCAAATAAGATTCTGGGGCACATGGGTGGCTCAGTCAGTTAAGCCTTTGACTCTTGATTTTGGTTCAGATCATGATCTTAGGAGTTGTGGGATTAAGCCCTGCATCAAGCTCCATGCTCAGTGGGGGAGTCTGCTTGAAATTCTCTCTCTCTACCCCTCCCTGCACAGTCTCTCTCTTTCTCAAATAAATAAACCTTAAAATATATTCTATTGTATGGATATACCACAATTTGTTAATCTATTAGTTTATAGAAATTTGGGTTGTTTCTACTTTTTGATCACTATAAACATTCTTGTACAAGTCTTCTGTGGACATAGGTTTCAATTCTCTTATATAGATACCTAAGAGTAGATTTGCTGGATCATATAGTAGCTCCTTTTTTAACCTTTTGTGGAATTGCTAAAGTGTTTTTTAAAGCAAATGCATCATTTTACCTTCCCACAGCAATATCAATATATGAGCCCTCAAATTTTGATGTTTCTGAAATAATTGCAGTAATTTATAATCCATATGCATATTTAATATAGTAGATCTATTCCTTATATTCTCTAATAGCTAATTATTAAGTTAATAGTGTACCTTAAATTAGTGGCATCCTAGAATAACAGAACTATAGTAATAATTTATTTGCTGAGCCCCAACTTAGTATTAGGCACACCTTATTTAATGTTCATTGATCCTTTGGGAGTTATTATCTTTATTTATAGATGAGAAAACAGAGGCTTTTAAAAAATAGGCTTTAACTATAGTGCCACCACCACCACTTCAAGGTGGCAGTACTAGCATTTGAATTTGAGTGGGGTTTCTGCCAAAGTCCAATTTTCTTCTCTATTTTCATGGTATTTTTTCTAAGATAAACAAGGGGTAATATGTACCTTTCTATGAATTCACAGTCTTAAAAAGTTCTCTGAAGAGGCAGAGATTAATTTTGATGGAGGGAATTTGGGATGAGTATCTTGGGATAAGTGGGACTGAAGGTGGGCCTAATTTGGCAGATAGGGTTAGGACATCTTAAATCAATGGTTTAAGACTGTGTCATCTCATGCAGTAGCCGCCAGCCACATGTGGCTCTTGAGCACTTGAAATGTGGCTACTTCAAACTCAGAAGTGCTGTAAATACACATTGGACTTCAAAGACTTAGAACAAAAAAAGTATAATATGTTGGGGTGCTGGGTGGCTCAGTTGGTTTAGCATCTGCCTTCAGCTTAGGTCATGATCCCTGGGTCCTATGATTGAGCCCCACATTGGTTGGGCTCCCTGTTCAGTAGGGTGTCTGCTTTCTCCCTCTCCCTGCCACTCTCCCTGCTTGTGCACTCTCTGTCAAATAAATAAATAAAAACTTTTTTTTAAAGTACAATATCTCAATGTTTATATTGAGTACATATTAAAATATTTTTTTGTGTATCGACTTAAGTAAAATATATTATGAAATTAAAGATCAAGTACTCCTCCAAAGTTTTTTAAAATGCAGGATCAAATATAATACCCTGCTCACTGCCCTGCATATAAAAGAATGAGAAATTGAATCATTCGCATAAAATTGATACTAGAAAAACTGCTCCCAGTGAAGTCAAGGAGAGAAGCTTGGAAAAGAGAAGTCAGTAAAAAGATAAAGGATCCAACTCAGGGTCTTGTAAAGGAAGAGCACCAGAAAATTGGGAGATGGGGCTGCCTAGTGAGTTAAGACGGTGTCAAGATGGACGGCCAGTGGTGTCAAATGCTGAATGGAAGTAGAAAAAGACAAAGATGATACAGTACCTCTGATCTGGTGATTAGGAGGTTACCTAGTCTTCAGAGATAAATATCTGTACAGTGGCTGGAGCAGAAGAAAGCAAGGAGGAGCCAACACTGACTTCTCTGAACATTTTAGAGGTGAATTACAGAGATAGGCTGTTGGTCACCTCAAGAAAGGAGCATATCAAAGGAAATCTTTTTAGCAAAAAGAGCATTCAGAAAAGGTCAGAAGGGTGATTCTGAAGACCAAAGCAGGAAGAATCAATGCAGGAGCAGGATTAGGGGATGATGATGATAATCTCAGATATGACCTTCAAAAGTAAGGGCACCAATGTCACCAGAGGTACAGAATCATACTCATTTAGGTAATGGAGCTACTGGATTGAGAGAAAGGAGTCCCCATGAACCGGGCTGAGTGTCAGGGAAGGCTGGGCTGAAGTAAAGCCCCACTAAGAATCCAGAATGCAGACAAGTGAAAGCAAACCTAGGCAGATGCTGAAATATAGAGCTCAGGCCCAAAAAAATACAGCCCAGGGCAAAGGCCAGCCTGTCCTGCTTACATAATTATATGCAGTTAATAGTTAAATGAAAAAAATACTAATTTTGCCACTTACATTTACATTCAACAGTGTAGTCATTTGCATAAGTGGTAAGCATATGTCAATTTATAAGTGGGAAAAACAGAAATATTAAGATAGCAATTGTTGTCCTTCAACACTTTTGCTTTTCAATTCCATCAGTCTTTCTGGCATTCCTCTAATATGCCAGGTTCTAGAGGTTGAAATTACGGAGAATATGCAAGAACAAGAGAATGCAGAATGCACATTTTTATTTAGCCTGAAACTAAACTTTTATCCTGGGAATTCAAATTCTATGAGCTGAAGCTTGTGTTTATAGACAAGCCAAGAAAATAGTTATTAGTTTTTCCATTAGGAAAACTGGACAAAGGGCACAGATGGACAGAAGTCAGGAGTCTGACTTTAATGCTAGTTTGCTGTGTTATAAGAGAGTGTTTTCACCTCAAGCTTATTTACACTGAGAAAATGTTGGTCTTCTAGAAATACTGAGGAGCAATCAAGAGAATGGTGGTAAGACCAGAGGGCTAAGGGGAAGCCCTGGAAAGCCCATGAAAATTATCTAAGTTAAGCAGAAAAATCAGGTCATTTGAAAAACTACAGTTGGTCTTCCTTAGCAGTGGATGATTTTTTGGCCGGCAGGTGATAAGGAATTGGAAAGGGACAATTATAGTGACAAGAATGTTTCACGAGAAAAAAGTATCAGGGGAAGACTCCACACAGAGGGAAAAAAGATTACATGTCTATGAAACTATTTAGACTGTGAAATAATCCAGAACAGATCCAAACTAATCTTACATCTTCCCTTTATCTTGGATGAGTCTGACCTCTTGACATTTTTTTCCACTTCTTTCATCCATAAAATGAAAATATGTAAATATAGATAGATATCTTAGTTCTACAGAGTATGTAACTAGACTCTAATACTAAGGACATCTCAAAAGATGTCTTAGAAGAGGCAGCTTGTTTCAATATGCAATCAATTGATATAGGACCTGCGACCTACAGCTTTTTAAAATATTTATAACAAAATCACAATCTGTAATTAGAAACTGAAATTAACTAGCTACAAATAAAAAAATAAAATTAATTTGAATTAGCCAAGGTAATTGAGTCTATTAAAGAAATTAAATATTTTAAAGCAATAATTAGCCTAAAAGGTATCCCATGACTTGAATATCCTGCAAAAACCAGCTGTCTATGTGTCTCCTGGGGACTCTATGCATTTAAAAATAAGGTCAGGCCAAATCCAATTAGAAAAGTGAACGCAGGATGCTTCTGAATATTTTGGGATCAGAGTTTAGTGAACTACTGCAATAATTTGTTAAATGTTCCATTGGTGGCTTCATGGAAATATTGCAGGTAGATAAGCACAGGTCTATAGAACTAAGTAATTAGACATTTCAATTGTAAGCTGTGAAGACACTGTTAGTGGTAAATAAATACTTAGTGATGTTATTTCAGCTAAAATTAGATTATGGGTTACTTTAATAGTCTGCTTGAAAGTTACTTTTCTCAAACTCCAAAAATTTCCAGAGAACATTCTAAGTTGACTAAATATAAAGGATACTGGGTTTTCAGGAGAGGGGACCATTAATAGTGAAGACCTAGCTTTCAGCTCCCATTGGGATATAATCAACCTATGTTCAAGAAGGTGAGTATTAATAAACTGGCTCCATTTTTCAGGGCATCTGCAAGCTCTGTGATGGAGTGACCAAGAAACAGGGGAAGGCAAAGGAGGAACAATAGAATGAGGAAGATCTTTCATCAAAACCTCCAAGAGAGGGATCCCTGGGTGGCACAGCGGTTTGGCGCCTGTCTTTGGCCCAGGGCGCGATCCTGGAGACCCGGGATCGAATCCCACGTCGGGCTCCCAGTTCTCAGAGCCTGCTTCTCCCTTTGCATATGTCTCTGCCTCTCTCTCTCTCTCTCTGACTATCATAAATAAAATTAAAAAAAAAAAAAAACCTCCAAGAGACTAGGATACTTGACAGCAGGTTAAGAACCATTATCACAGTTCAAAGATCATCAGTGGCCAAAATAACTGGACTCCTTGTACTGGCTAAGCACCACTTTTGTTTCTTTGTTTTAACCTATCTCTGCTTCTCTGTGATTATTAGACTAGATGTTGGGGGAAATTTGGAGGTTGCATACTACCAGCTTTACCTCAGGGAAGAAAGGAACCAGGAGGGAATGTAGTACACAATCAGTTCAGCAGAAGAGAACTGGAAGGAACATGGGGGAGCCAGTTGCCACTGACTATAAGCAAGGGTGTGGCCTTAAAACTAGTCTCAGTAACAGAATGATCCAACTTGATCTTAAGAGTATTCAAAGTATAAAGAAAGGTAAAATAAGGTCAAGAGAAATCATGATTTTTAGTGCCTTACTCATGATTTAAAGAAGTTGTTTGGTAACTCCAAGTAAACTGAAGGATTTTTTCCCAGGTTGCTATGAATATGGAAAGGGAGGTAAATATACGCAACAGGAGAGCTAATAATGACTAATGGGGAAAAAATTTATAGTCTGGAATCTATAGTGCTCACTTCGGCAGCACATATACAATCTGGAATCTATATATTGTAAATACTGTTTCTCCTCTTAATATGAATAGATGGGAACACAGAGATTCTCATTAGCTCAAAGTCTGAGGAATATTCATGAATCTTTGAGAAACTCATTATATAATTAGCAGCCACCATATTGGTTAGGCTCTGATACATAATCTCAGTAGCTTTTCTTGTTTTTTTTTTTTAATTTTTATTTATTTATGATAGTCACAGAGAGAGAGAGAGAGAGGCAGAGACACAGGCAGAGGGAGAAGCAGGCTCCATGCACCGGGAGCCCGACGTGGGATTCGATCCTGGGTCTCCAGGATCGTGGCCTGGGCCAAAGGCAGGCGCTAAACCGCTGCGCCACCCAGGGATCCCTCAGTAGCTTTTCAATCTACTCTCAATCTCATGTAGGCAGGCAGCTGTCCTCCATGTTGAAGTGAGGGGTGCGACCTGTGATCCATCCAATGTTGGCACAGCAAAAAAGAGAAAAAAGGAGAGGGTGTGGGAATTCTTCTACCTCATATAAGAAAAGACTCCATGCTCAGAATCACATGGCTCCCATGTAAATGCAGAGAAGACTGAAAACACAGGGGGAGAATGTCAACAATTTGTGAGAATGTAAACACTGTTGTCTGCCACACACTCTCAACTTACTAAACAAGAGTAAATAAGCCAAAGATATATCCTATTTGGGCAGCGGGAAACAGTATATGAAGCTGCTAAGGTAACTTTTAACTTCTCTACAGTTTGAAATCTCTAGTGTTAGCTGGAGACAAAAGATGATTATGATTTCATACTTTATGCTCTTATCTGACATTTAGGGCTAGGGCTTTGGCCTAGGCAAAAAGTGGAAGGTAGCTTTTGGAGTCCCATTTGACTGAACATCAGGCTAGAGCCAGAGTTTCTCAACTTCAAGTCCAATGTCATGAAAACTAGATATTGCTTCCTTCTAGAATGTGGGACTCCTATTGAGATATCAAACTTGCCTAAATATCCCACATGAAAAAAATTTTAAAGTCTTGCTCTAGAATAGTGTTTAATCAACCCTTATATACTAGAATCACCTGAGATATATTTAAAACTACTGATGTCTGTGCCCCAACATAGGCCAACTTAGCTACAATGTCAAGGGATAAGCATAAGCAATGATTTGTTTTTAAACTACCTGGATAATACTAAGATGCAATTAAGTTTGAGAACCTCAATAATCACTTCGAAATTACCACTTCAGTGGTTGCAAGGCTGGGAGGCTTTAAGAATTAATGCAGGGGACCCACTTCAGATATTCTGATTTAATTGGTCAGGATGGTGAGGGCTGGACTTCGGTATATTTAGAGTTCTTCAGGTGATTTTAATGTGAGGCCAAGTATAAGAACAGCCATTTTATGGTAACACAGGTATCCCTAACCACCTTGTCAGACCAGAGGTAGCATGACTACAATTGGGGAAGGGGGGATGTAGCGCTGGGTGGTGCTCTCCGTGGTGCTGAAATGTCAATGACATTACCTTCAGGGATGATGAGCATTTACTAAGATAATAAAACATGATTTTTCACTGTTTTGTGTTTTTAATCGAAGAGATATAAAATTTCTGCTAAGCTAAGAATTGTTCTGTGGATTTTCAGTTCTGATTTTGGCTTGTCAAGGGAGACAGATTGAGGGATACAGTAAGGAGTGGATGAGGGAGAAAAGAATTATGTTGAAAGAAGATTCTTTGCTGTTTGTCCAGAGATTAAATAGGGCAAAGATTAAAATAAGTATGACTGTCATTCTTGTAAAGTCCACATATTTCTTACATATTTCTTTAGTGTCTATCCTGACTATTCTTTTTACAGTGTAAAATATCAGAATTTTTAAAAATGAGACTTTACTTCCCATCTATAATTAGAATACATCCATGCTTATAGTTTTTAATTTTTTGCTTAAGAAGATAGAAGTTACATTCTTAAAGAAATAGCCCATTTTCACAGAGTAACAACTTCATCTTATACTCTTTAATCATACCATCACTGAAGATTTCCAGTTCATGAATTTGGGTAGTTTTATTTAAAAAATGAAGTAACAGGGCAGCTCAGGTGGCTCAGCAGTTTAGCACCACCTTCAGCCCGGGGTGTGATCCTGGGGACCTGGGATTGAGTCCCATGTCAGGCTCCCTGCATGGAGCCCGCTTCTCCCTCTGCCTGTGTCTGTCTGTCCCTCTCTCTCTCATAATTTTTTTTAAATGAAGTAACATGGGGTTATAAGCCCAGTAATTAGATATGTCCTAGCAGTTAATGATGTATGAATGTGGAAGGAAAGATGGGGAGCATTATCACAATTAAGTTGTCTATTTGGTAATTTCTGTTCTCCATGGTCTAACACTCATTCCCTCAAATTTTCATGGAGATGCAATGTACTCCATGACTCCATCCAATAACAACTAATAAAAAGGTTGGATTAATGTGTTAAACATTCCCAAATTTATAAGTATTCTCAGAAACAGAGAAAATGTCTTCCAGAATAAATAACACCAAAAAATGAGCCTGATCTGCTAACCTAAACGTGTCATACATATCAACTCACATCATCAGCAAATAGGTCACAAATGTATGCCTCTTCCCCGCTAAAATCTAGCATGTCCCATAAGGCAGTAGTATATGCATGCACAGAAATCTAATAATGCACAAGTATCCTTTTTAACAATTATGTTCCTAGTCTTCTGCAAGCAATTAGAAAATAAGAGCTTTATACTAGACACCAAGGCACTTTTAAATATGCAGATCCAGAAGATGTTGAAGAGTTAATGGGCAGGAGAGATGGAAAATTACTCAAGAACTCAATTTATTTATTACCAGACTATATGAGCTTTGACACCAACAGTTGCTGCTCTCTTCAGGCAGAGGAAATAACTGACACATACTTTCTTCAACACTCAACATTTCTAAAGAATCTGATAAACCCCATTTTCCCAATTATCAAAGTTCACAGCTTTGCCAATCTGGTTAGTATAACAATAAAATAGAGTACAGGGGATCCCTGGGTGGCGCAGCGGTTTGGCGCCTGCCTTTGGCCCGGGGCGTGATCCTGGAGACCCGGGATCGAATCCCACATCGGGCTCCCGGTGCATGGAGCCTGCTTCTCCCTCTGCCTGTGTCTCTGCCTCTCTGTCTCTCTCTGTGTGACTATCATGAATAAATAAATAAAATCTTTAAAAAAAATAAAAATAAAAAAAATAAAATAGAGTACAGTTCTCAGATCTTGACCATAGCTTACCCTTCATCTATTCAGACATTTAATGAGTGGGTCTGCTAGCCACAAGCCTTTAGTGGATCCAAGTCAAGGTGCTTAAAAAATAAATAAATAAATAAAAATAAAAATAAAAAAAAAACCCAAGTCTAACCATCTTCCAATGGTGGGGCACCTTCCCACCAAAACTACCATCTGTTAGGTAAGACTTCTCTTTACCAAAAGGGTTCTCAGGAGGGAGTGAGTTTACCATCATCACAATTAGAATCATTTTAGCATAGGCTCCTTACACTTCTGATATTTTCTATCAAACTCTGTAACCTATTTACTGACCACTTCCAAAGAGGGCTCTATATAATCTAGAAGCAGAAAGACAGAAAAAGATTTTAAAGGAGAATTTTGGAATTGCTGGTAGCAGTATCAGGGCTCCAGGGGGCTGTTTTGATGATGAACTCATTATTTCCTCAGGCTCTCATAGATCCCAGTACTCCAGTGACTGGCTCTGCTACTTACACAGTTCTGAGTAAACTCTTTTTTCCCATCAAATGATCTCACAACTCTTTTTCTCTGAGGAGTTATGTCTTTTATGGAAGTAAAGAAAGAAATCATAAATACTCCCCTCTCACCATTATGTGTTCTTATCACTGCAGTGTGAGGACACTCATCATCAGAACCTACAAACAGGAGGCCAAGGGTGATGGAGTGAAATGATGAATGATCACAGCAACAAGATTAAGTCTTGTCTCGCTTTTATCTGAGGACCTTTGGGACCGTCTTGTATCAGTAGCTCTGCGGTTTTGATCTCTCACGTAATTCTAGAAAACTGTATTATTATGTCTAGGGTCAATGACAGTTTTATATCACTTGAAAAACTTGTTTAGAACTTGTTCTACACTGTGCTTCCAATGTGACTCAACTGTTGGAATAGAAACAATGATGAAACACAGCAATCTATAAAGTGAAAAGAGTAAGTTTGTTCACATGCTGCTATCATCTTAGGCCACAGATTAGCAGGGATGCCTTAAAACTCACAAAATTTGGGGCACCTGGGTGACTAAGTCAGTTAAGCATCAGATTTAAGCTCAGGTCACGATCTCAGGGTCCTAGGATGGAGTCCATGTCAGGCTCCCTGCTCAGAAGGAGTCCACTTGTCCTTCTCTGCCCACCTCCCCACCCGCTCATGTTCACTTGCTCTCTCTCTCTCTCTCAAATAAATAAAGAAAATCTTTAAAAATTTTTTCCCAAAATTTAAGAGATTGAAGGGACGTTGAAAAAAATATCATGTAAGTATATCCGGGTCTTCTGTTTCAGCAGTGGGATGACTGTTCTTCCAACACTGATCTCACTTAAATATTGCCTTCATACAATATTTCCCATATTGTAATTTACATAAAACTTTCACCTTATTTCTGATAAACTTTTGTCCTTAGGAAGAGACAGACTTCAAACACAGTAACACAAAGAAGATTTTATTACCTGGAAAAGGAGTGAACCAGTTGGGAGAGAGGGTTAGGAATGTTAAGTCTACCTAAAATACTCCCATAAGAATGGATATCCATTGTTTTCATAAATAATAGATCCTTCAGATAGACTCTCATCCAAAACATAGCCTCACAGCCTAGAGAGTGCTACGGCCCTTATCTCAGATTATATGATGATACTGCCTATAATATTTGGAGAACTTGCTAAGTTGCTGCCTCTATCCTGTTCTCGGGTCATTAAGCCCTGGGAGATGCAGGAAATGGGAGTGGGGAGGTCTCTACCAGGGAACTCCAAGATGTGGGGTGTCAGTCCCACCCTATGTCATTCCTATCAAATTGGGATACCAGACCATGTGGCCGGCCCTCATACCAGACCATGTGGCCTGGTACCTGAATAAATTAGGGTCTTCCCTCTAAGCCTGAGTACAACTGAATACAAAGAAGAAAGCAGGTGGAGTTGATAGTTGGCTTCAGGAGGGAATATTTTGTGCTAACACAAGCAACTCACGCAGGTACCTCAACTATTCTCCCAAATTCAAATGCTACTAGAAGTTTTAGTAAGGAAGGATGCCCCAAGTCCTGTCTTCCCTCAACAACAAAAAGACAAAAATTTGGAGCCAGAGACTAGCTGCTTGTCCGTGCTGGTTCTGGTTTCATGACTACTCAGGCACAGAATGAAGTTTCTCCAGCTTTGTAAAGTGATGTTAGCTTTGCAAATTCAAAGGAAATACTGATGCTGGCAGACCCAGGTCCTGAGCTTTTCAAAGACCTATTAATCCTCCCCTGGCCACTTAATGTTGCTTTCCATAGCAGGAAATGCTGTGTGGACATCAGGTTCTCCTGTAGTTACAGACATTTCCATGACAGACTAACAGATGTAAAATAGGCTGGATTTTATAAGTTTCCTTTGGGTCTGCAGACTATTTTCTTAAAGTCAATGGCACGCATTAACTTGTTCAATGTGAAGTGCCTGGACAGAAATATTGCTAAGAGCAGCCTGTTTGCACTTCCAGCTATTCCTCTTCCTTGCTCCCAGCCTTGTTTCTATCCTTCTCCACATACCTCTTTGGAACAGACTGAAACCCAGTCATTTATTTACTCAAAACTATTAAGCACATGTTATGAATCAGGCCTTTTGAAATTGGGGATTTGGATGGAAATTTTGTCTTCCTCTGGCAGGTTGGAAATATTATGAGTCCACTTAGAGCTTCTTTCAATTCTCAATTCATAAATATAAGGAAAGAGACCCTATGTCCTGGTTTATCCCAGACAGTCCTAGTTTGTGCTGCTGTGCTGGCACAGCAATTAATTGTGCCCACTCTTACTCTCAGACTGTCCCAGTTTGAATGGCAAATTATATTGTCACCCTCCAGATGGCCAAGTCCACTTGCAGTTCTCACAAGCCTTTTGTGGGGTGTGGGAATGTGAAGGTGTGTAGGAGGAGAAGGACCCACATTTAACTTAGTTGTTTGCTAGTCTGTGATAGGCTACGGGAAAAAACCGTGAAGCCTGCTGCCACCTTAAACATGTTTGGAATCATGTCCATATGGAGTAGCCATGTAACCTCTCTATGCTTGTTTCTTCACATGTAAAAAGATAATGCTAGTACCCAAGTCATGAGGTTGTTATAAAGGTAGCATGACTCAGTGTGCCTGTGCAAACTAACTGCTATCAAGTGTTTTCTGCCACAGATGATGGCCCTGGATCCAGATTCCAGTCCCACACAGCTTTATTGGCCAGACAAAAGGGAGGTCCACTTTCAGAGGAGATTTGGTGCAGGTGACTTTAGATAATGACACTACGAACCAAATCAGATTCTCTTTTAGGAAATAAATGCTCAATAAAAAAGATAGGTCACGGGCAGCCCGGGTGGCTCAGTGGTTTAGCACCACCTTCAGCCCAGGGCGTGATCCTGGAGACCCGGGATTGAGTCCCACGTTGGGCTCCCTGCATGGAGCTTGCTTCTCCCTCTGCCTGTGTCTCTGCCTCTCTCTGTGTGTCTCTCATGAATAAACAAAATCTTAAAAAAAAAAAAAAAGACTGGTCACTGCAGCTGAATCTCAAGTGACAAGAAGCTCCTCTTCCCACAGTTTAGCCTACTTGTGGACTCTTTACGTTGCTGAATTCCCAGAAGAAACAGCTCGATTCCACATTCCTATAGACTCTTGTTATAATCTCCCATTACTCAACTTCATCTGTTGGTGGACCTCCCCTGCCATCCCTGTGCCAGGGAGACAGGTCAAGCTCAGTTCACAGAGGAAGAGGTACAAGGGAAATGTGAAACCCCAACCTTGACACCAGCTGGAAAGTTCCACTTGTGAAGTATTATATTTATCATCTTACTCTCTGACCACAACTTCAGATCAGCTCAGCTCCCTGGAGCTCATAAGTACTTTGGGTTCCTCAAAGCCTCCACTGTTCCTCAGATTATTTTTCCTTGTGGCTTCATTTTCTTTTCTGCATAACCTGGATCATGTGTTCTATCATTTCAATGCTTTCCCTGGCGCTGGGCGTCATCTCCCTGTGTTTGTCTGCCCAAGGCACCCAAAGCTTCCAACTCTGCACTGATCCTACTCCACACATTAAAAGCCCCTAAGAAATTACAGAATACTTGGAATATGTGCTGTCAGTCAATTACAGTTCGCAATTTCAGCAAGCCCTTAGAGCCATGCTTTCCCTCTATTTTGGTCAATTCTCCCACCTTGATCACTGCCCTTCTACAATCTTACCAAGATTTCCTTCCCTTCCTCTGTTTTGCACCTTATGGAGGTACACCTGATTTAAGAGACACTGTCCACCAAGATAAAATCCAGTCTCCATCTGCCATCTGCCACTCCCGAGATCCTATCCATCACCTTGGCCTTGCAGTTGGCCAACAGTCAATGCCAATTTGCACATCAATCTGCTATCTATCTTGGACAGTCCACTGAACAAAGACGATCTAATTTTTCAAAACCCACCCTGTTTGCCCCATCCACTTGGCTACCACAAAAGGAGATCATTTGTTTCACTCTTAACATCTGACACCTTCTACACATTCTGGTTGTTGTGCAATATATCTATGACTGTGACAGTATCTATGTATCTGTATTTGCCACATGACATTGGGCTCCACAGGGTCAAAGGTCTGGTCTTGCTCACTTTCCATTGAATTCTCAGGACACTAAGCAGTGTCCAGGAGGTGTGTAAAACCTTGATTGTACTGATAGAAACCTCCATCTGGCTGGCAGGGCTGGGTTCTCACACCTCCACTCAGCCATGCTAAGTCAGGTTCCCCACTCCTTGCTGCAGTGCCATTTTCATTTGTTTTGGTCAAATTGCATACAGAAGGATGTGCAGTGATTTCCCAGCAGCACTTGCTGCTGCAAGGCCTAGTTGCCTTGAGATGTGCAAAAGCTTCACCCCATCTCTAATTGGCCTAATTCCCAAACAAAATAAGAGATAGCAAAGTCTTTTTTGTGACTCTGCCTAGGACATAGAGGCAAGGTTTTCAGGACTGAGCTCAGGTTTGAGAGGATGGGAAAGAGAAAACAATCAAGGGAGACAGGAAAGCATTAAATTTATCCCTGAGGTCATTAGCGCTTCAGCTATGAAGAGTGATAAATTGCAGGCAGTTGGGAAATGTGGAGAGGCTTTGGCAGCCAAAAAAAACCCCACTGGGGGAATCTGGACTCCTCTGACTCCAGATTCCAAAACAAATGCTTTCTCTGTAAGTTCATGAAATTCCGGTAAACATTTATTTGCAATTTTAATTGTTTTTGTTTTACCTTCTTGTTGGCAGAAGAGTTGGGGATTTTTTTTTAAATACCTTTTCAGATTAGTTCTATTTGGCTCCAACTGACCCATTTCTGAGCATGGGTCTGAGCAGATGCTTAACACCCTAACTGCTGTTGTTCAGTGTCTACAGAGTTATGATGAGACCCCAACAACTTTTCTTCATGCCTTTGGTCCTCCACTGTCTCCTCCCCGCCCCACCAAATCCTTAGCTGGCCCCTTAATTAGTGTTTCTAAATCTTTTCTGTGCATATAAATCTCCTGGGACACTTGCTAAAATGCAGATTTTGACTGACTAGGTCTGAGGTGCAATTGAAGAGTTGGCATTTCTGGCACATTCCCAAGAGATGCCTATGCTGCTTTGGGGACCACTGCTTGAGAAGCAGGGCTCTACCCCTCCCACCAGTGCACCCAACAGGGGTCAGAGGACAAAAAAGCAAAGTGTCCCATTGATGCCCAGGAAGAGAGTATTAGGATTCATTCACATTAATTTTATCTAAAACTTGTAAGACTTAACAATTCTGCTACCTTCACCTGTCTGATGAGCTCCCATCAGGTTATGTGAAAGGAATCCTGGGGAAAAGGCAGAAACAAAATTCTGCAGCTCAGAGGGGTTGACAGAGGTGGACCTAGTTGTTCATCCCCACTCAGCTTATTGCAATATGCTGGACTGTGTATGTCACAGAGCTTATGGAATACATTATCTAGTTTCAATAAAACTAACGCTCACAAAATGTAGAAGAGGCTTAAATAATGCCAAGAAACTGCTAATTAAAGATAACATTAAGCATCTGTATCTGCCAACTGAAGAGTTGGCCCAGGAATCCAAACTAATAATGAAAATTATTTGGAACAGGGACGTATGGTCATCTTTAACTATGACCTTGCAAGTATACTGCATCTGGAACTAATAGGAGTATATGCATATAATTTTTAAGTAATTATTCCTACTTTGTGGGGTACAGATGCCAATATGAGGTGCACAGTCAAGGCTGGGAGACTACTGCTCTATACTGCCAGCTGTCCCCCCATTCCACATGGAATAAATATCTTGAAGTCTTTTGGTATTGATGTCCTCTCTCTGCCCACCTATTCTCTAGTGCTGTGACCTCCCCCATCCTCCACTCCAACCAATGTTTCAGCTGAAGTGGCAGTAGGGAAAGCCAGTGATACCAAACTCGCATGACTGTAACCATCAAGGAGGGATCACAAAATCTTAAGGAGGGAACAGTGTAAAAAATTGACAGCATAAATGCAACAGGCAGAGACTGATTCTAGTTCTCAGCACAGCAAAAATGGTAGAGAGTGGTAGAGACTGTGGTAGCATGAGGAATGCTTGCCTTCCATTCTTCGCCCATACAGACATGCAGACTCAGTTGCTTGATCTTCTATTTTTAGGAGAACCTACATCTAGAATTTTACTGGATGCACAATGTTTAAACATGGTGCATACACATACACACACACACACACACACATACCTTGAACTTGCCATGACCTCAAGCCACATTTGGACTATGAGCCATCATTGTGGTATACCCACTGTATATAAAGTAAAACTTAACTGCAGCCACATAATCCTAATTAATGATTATGAGAGCAGAAAGGAAGAGCAAGGTTCAGAAGTCATGAAACCAGAGTCAACATAAAGCTAAGCCCTGTGAAGGGGAAGGAAGAGACACATAAATTGAAGGGAAAAGAAAGATGAAGAGGCCAAGCTAATGCTAACAAATGAGCAAAGGCAAGGATTACTATTTGCTTCCTCCTCTTTTCCTCCTGGAATCAATAATTAATCAATCTTAACCTTCCCAGAGTTGAGGACTTGTGTGGTCTTGCTCACTGAAGTCCATGTCACTATTTTTTTTAAGCAGCAAGACCACATTTCCCAGCATTCTTTGCAGTGGGTGTGGTCATGTGAGCGAGTTTTAGCTCAAGGAAGGTGAGAAGTAATGTACAGAATGGTCGGGCATGGTCTATGAACACACATATACACACGCATGCACGCAGGATCCTTTTTTTCCCCTCTTCCCTTCCTTAACTGCATGCGGAAGCAAAGGTCTGGATGAAGGTGGAGCCCTATGATCCAAGAAGCTGAATTCAGCTCTACCACAGACCCACCTGGGTTGCGAGATTAATACAATTTGTCTATCTCTTTCTTAATTACGGAGAATGTGGTCTTAATCCTCCTTGCTTTGAGTACATATATCATGGTCTACTTCCTCTTACCCAGAATCTTCCCTTCTTTAGTTGAACATCCCATTTTCTCTATTACTCCAATGGCATGATTTCAGTCTCTGGACCTCTCACCTCTAAGAATGCTCTAGCTAGCCTGTATGACTCCCAAAGTAGAGGGCCCAAAATGGAATTCCTCACGTGAAGTAACATGTGACCAGTGTCGAAAAAAACAATTGCCACCTCCTTTTTCTCAGATGGTATGCCTCTATTGATCTAGCCTGTGTTGTTTATCCACTAAACCTTCTATGTTGTTTTTCTGGTGCTTGTTTTGTGCTGCATGGTCCCCATTTTATAAAGCCAGATTTACCTCCTGGACTGTTGAAGCTTTTGAAGTCTTCATCATATTAGGTTTGTTATCCTGCAGTATGACCTGCTTTGTATGCCTATGTAGATCCTTTTTATTTTTGCCTTTCCAGCTTCCATTTGCCCTACTTCTGGTAATAACACTTGTATTTCAATTGATGCAGTCTTAGTGGTACTAACAATCAGGGAAATCTGAATTCTTCTGATACAGCAGTTGAACATTATTCAAGCTATACAGTCACTCTCCTCTTTTAAATCAGAGACACAAGAATTGAAGGCAATTAGAATAGATACATCTTAAAAGGAATGTCTCAGATGGATCAGCCATTAATTCCTGATACCGGAAGCCCAGAACATCTTTTCCACAACTTAGTTGTTCAATTTTTCTTTCAACTCTGTGAGTCCTTCTGTATTAGGGTTTTTGTTTGTTTGTTTGTTTCCTGTTGTAACAAATTACCACAAACTTAATGGCAATGGCTTAAAACAAACAAGTTGATAATCTAGCACCCAAAGTATCTAAATAAAAAACAACTCTTACAACTCAACAAAAAGACCAAAAACTCAATTAAAAATAGTCAAAGGACTTGATTATACATTTATACAAACAAGATATGCACATAAAAATTAACACTTAATATCATTAGTCGTTAGGGAAATGCAAATCCAAACCACACTGAGAATCTCCCTATGATAGCTGTGATTTCTTTTTAAGTAGGTTCTGTGCCTTGTGGGGCTTGAACTCAGGACCCTGAGATCAAGGGTCATCATATGCTTTACCGAGCTAGCCAGGTGCCCCAGTATATTTTTTTTTTAAAAAAGAAAATATTAAGCATTAACAAGGATGTGGAGAAATTGAAACTTTTGTGTATTGTAGGTAGGAGTATAAAAGGTTCAGGTGCTAAGGAAAACAATTTGGCAACTGATCAAAAAGGTAAACAGAGTTATCACAAGATCCAGCAGTTTCACTCCTAAGTATACACCCAAAAGAATTAAAAACAAGTGCTCAAGGAAGTACATGCGCATGCATGCTCATAGCAGCATTAGTCACAATAGCCAGATGATCGGAACAGACCAAATCTCCATCAGTGGGTAAGTGGATAAGCAAACTGTGGTGTGGCCATACAATGGAGTATTATTCAGCCATAAAAAGGAATGAAGTGCTGATACATGTTACAACATGGATGAACCTCAAAAACATACTAATTGAAAGAAGCCAGACACAAAACATCAAATATTATTTTAATACGTTTATATAAAGCACCCAAAACAGGTAAATTCATCGAGACAGAACACAGATTGGTGGTTACTAGGGGAAAAGGAATTGAGGGATGGAAAGCACCTGCTGAATAGCTACAAAGTTTCCTTTTTGGGGTGATGAAAATGTTTGGGAAGTAGATGGAGTAATGGCTGCATGACTTTGTGAACCTATGAAAGTTCACTGATTTGTTTACTTTAAAACGGTTAATTTTATGTTATGTGAATTTCACCTCGATAAACATACATGCATGTGCACACACAGGCACACTTACTATCTCACAGCTCTAGAGGCCGGAAGTCCTAAAAATCAAGGGGTTGATACATCTGCATTTCTTCAGGAAGCTCTAGAGATTAATCCATAAAAAGCTTGATTTTTCCACCATCTAGAGGCAACTTGCATCCTTTGACTTCTGGTCTGCTTTGGCTATAGCATCCCTCTGACCTCTTCTTCTGACCTTCTTGCCTCCCTCTTACAAATACCCTCGTATTGGGACACCTGGGTGGCTCAGTAGGTTAAGTGTTGGTCTTTGACTTAGGTCAGGATCTCAGGGTCCTGGAATTGAGCCCCATGTTGGGCTCCCTGCTCAGTGGGGAGTTGGCTTCTCCCTTTTCCTCTCTCTCTGCCCCTCTCCCCCACTGGTGTTCTCTCGTTCTCCTTCTCTGTCTCAAATAAATAAATAAAATCTTACCAAAAAAAGGACTCTGTTATTACACTGGACCCACCGGGACAATCTAGGATACTCCCCCCATTTCAAGATCTGTAATCCATCTGCAAAGTCCCTTTGGCATGTAAGGTAATTTTCACAGGTTTTAGGGATTAGGACATGGACATTTTGGCGAGCCATTATTCCATCTACTACACCCCTGTCCCTTCGATGAAATTTTTTTTTTTTGGTTTAAGTTAGTATCTGTTGCTTGTAACCAAATAATAATAAATAATAATTTTTTTTTCAGCATCTCTTGTTGAATGGGTAGGGGGCATGAAAGCAGCCAGCAGGGTCTGGTGATTTCTTGACCACCAAGCAAAGTTTATAGGGATTTTATGTTTGGCCACAGTACTTTCCCCAGAAACAAGGAAGCCAGATGACCAGCTGCTTAATAAGCAGCGGAGGGCTGAATGAATACAAGAACTTGAATAAAATATGGCAAGTTTAACAGATGCACTTAATCAGAGGCCACAGAAGCACGGATAAGACTGCATCACAGACAGTCAGGAAAGAGGACAATGTGCTCAATATAAAATCCAAGTTAAAGCACAATTGAGCACATACAGCATGCAAGCTGCTACCCTGCTACCCACCCTTCTTTGCAAACTGACACCCTCCTCCTCTGAAGTCTGAATCGGAGGCAGAGGTCACTCAGCCCAGGAAGTCCTTCTGCTGTCCTCAGACAGAATTAATGGCTTTCCCTGCTCCACATATGTATTGAGTGCTTACTGTGTTGCTCTGAACTATTATGGTCATGGCCAATTCTTCAAAGGAGAGACCACATTTTACTCCTCTGAGCCATTGCCTGGAAGTGCCTGGGGACACAGTGGAGGGAAGGGGGGGCGGTGGTTTCCACATGCTAACCACAATAAGGAAAGCAAAGTGCCAGCAGAGCCAAAAAGGAGAGCTGTTTTGCTTTAGATAGCACTCAAAGACATCTTCCTTTTTCTTTTATTTTCTACAGACTGGAAACTGGAATACATTTTAAAAATATCAAGTTTGGAATCACAGAACCTTCGGATGCCCCAGGGATCTTCCATTAACTTTTAGGACCAGTTCACCAAAACCTGGCATTGGTTTTCATAGGTATGGGTTCCTGTTGGCCCAGTGAGCAGATCATTCATTGTGGGGAGAGTGTACCTCTGTGATAGGCCAGGACACTTTATTTTCCTGAGACTTTTAAGAGCCCATTTAACTGCCTCTGCCTTAAACAAACTGTTAGTATTGCCAATTCATTTGACTTTGACCTTGAAATTTTATTCATGCAAAACGGAGTGAGCTACGTTTTTATTAGGAAGCCAGGGTTCCTGGAAGAGCAAAGAACACTCTTTGTTCAGTGTATCTTCTTGGGGTTCAGGCATCATTGAATTTCATTCTCAAAAGCCATAGCATGAGTCAGCTCTGCCTTTATAGATATGTGTTTGTCAAGAAGGAAGGGGGTGTTTGCTCATCCAGGGTGGAGAAAGCACGGAGGGTGGCTGGATATTGCCTTTTTCCTCTTCCCTTGGTTATAAACCCTTAGTTGGTAAACACTGGGTAACCTCTAGGTTACCTAAACCAACACTGATAGTTGGAATTAATTAAGTATAACCATCAGAGTTATTGCCTTCCATGCTGAGAACTCCCTAAAATGATACTCTGCAACTTATGTTCTTTAGAACCAGAAAAACATTAAGAGTAAAATCTGGGGATCCCTGAGTGGCTCAGCAGTTTAGCACCTGCCTTTGGCCCAGAACGTGATCCTGGAGACCCGGGATCAAGTCCCACATCGGGCTCTCTGCATGGAGCCTGCTTCTCCCTCTGCCTGTGTCTCTGCCTCTCTCGATCTCTCTCTCTCTCTCTCTCTCTCTCTCGCTCATGAATAAATAAATAAATAAATAATCTTAAAAAAAAAAAAGAGTAAAATCATGCCCCTTGTCCCCAGAAAGGATAAGAAAACTAACGCTAAGGATATGGAAACCAGTACAGCATCAGTTTTAAACTCAGCCAAACTCCCTATCATTTTCCTCACCCTTTGTAGTTAATTCATGAGTTCTCCCTGTAAAATAAAGTCTCCAGGCTCAGATTTCCCACTGCAGGAAACCAGCGTGTCCATATTGTAGAAGAGGGCAGACAAGCTTCCCAACAAACCCAACATGACCCTAAAGACATAGGTGGTAAGCAAATTTTACAGAACTGCCCCTCCCTCTGTGTGTCTCTGCAGGGGAAATGTCATGGCATGGTGACCAGATGTCCCACCTTTTCCATGGCAGCCCTAACTTCACCTGTCCTGTCCTGCTGCCCCTATGTGTCTGCTGACAGTCGTCTGAACACGTGAGCCAGTTTCTCTCTCAGAATGAGAGGCAGACCTAGGACAGCACAGGAGTAACTTTTCCAAAGATCTACTTACTCATGGGGACAAGCAAACATCTCTCTGGGTCACACACATTTAAAAAAAAAGATGAAAAAAAAAAAAAGATGATGCATGAAATCATTAGGAAGATACTATTACTTATCAATACAAACATCCTCCACAATCAACTCATTTTCAAACAATAAATTCTGTAATGTTAGTGGATCTTAGACCTTATCTTATTGACTTTTCCATTTAGAAAACCACACGCCAAGCATACACATAAGAATGGTATGTTAAACATATTTTTAAACACTTGAAGTCACTACTGACATAGATTAGGAGCACAGACAATATGCCAGACCAGACTTTGGGGTGAGCATGTCTACATCCTTCCCACCACAGAGGGAGATATGGGTCATAACCTTGAAAGAATCAGTCAGCTTAATTACCTGTTTAGCGGCAGGTGATGAAAAGCAATATTAATATGCTCTAAGTGATGAGCCTCACCCTCCAGGAAGGCAGGCATCACATTTTCAGGACCATCTCCCATTATCCCCACAAAGAGCTGCGCTTCCCACTGCCAGGGCTCCATCTTGTACATCATATTGCTACATAACATCAGCTCTGCCGGTGGCAGTGAATGCTTCACCCCTGCTTTCAGATCTTTGAGGATATGGTGAAGTTTATAGGAAAATAGTTATTAGATTAAAAGAAATAATATAGGGGCTTCTGGGTGTCTCAGCCAGTTAAACATCTGCCATTGGCTCAGGTCATGATCCCAGGGTCCTGGGATTGAGCCCCACATCAGACTTCCTGCTCAGTGGGGAGTCTGCTTCTCCCTCCGCCCCTCCCCTTGCTTATGCACGCTCCCTCTCTCTCTCTCAAATCAATAAAATCTTTTAAAAAAATAAATAAGAATTTTAAAAAAAGAAAAAATTTAGTTCTTTTTTAAATCTGAGTATATCAGAGAGGCTAACTATCCAAGATTTACAGTGTCCCTGGGATTCAAATTGTAGGCCTGCCCTCCCTAGCTGCAAGATTTTAGGGGACTCCCAGAAGCCTTCATTTGTCAAGTGTTAAACAAACCTAATTAACACTCACCTCTACCTTAGTTTGTTAGGGTGAGATGCTGTAATTTGTGTAAAACATGTGGCATAGCAATATGTAATAAAGTAGGATAGTGCCTAGCTCTCTGAATGCATCTCCTGGAGAGGATCAAATTATTCTTCCATCTGGTAAATATACACCCGTGGTCAAAAACCTTCATTGGCTCTCTGTTCTGAGATGAGGTTCAAACTTCCTACTTGGCATTTAAGGTCCTCTGACCAGCTTTCCACATAGATTTCCCACCAAGCCCTTCACGTACTCAATGTTCCAGCTTTTTATGAACCACCCAAGTTTCTTATGCACATCCAAAACTCTGTTCCCTGTGTCTAGGGTGCTTGAATCTATCTTCTAACACTTAATTCAGAAGTTATAGCCTAATAACCACATGTAAGTGCACAAACACACACACGTGCAAGTTGACTTTCATGGGACCTTAGCCTGTTTACTCTGATTGGATCTTAGCTTAGCGTGTTGTCCACAATGGGAACATTTCACCTCTAAGACTGGATTTCTCCATTCTCAGGAAATAATATATCTGGTGGCTTTGGGCCTTTATTTCTAGGTGGCGAGAACTGGCTTGGCATGAGTGGTGGCCACCTCTGTAGGAGAGACAAACTTCTTCCAGTTTATCCCAGTGACCACCACTCCCTATACTATTACACTAGCCTGATTCACTCATGAGGTTACCTGCTTGGCCCTCTGAAGGCATTTGAATTTGCCAACTGTCATCTACATCTGATCCATTATAAGCCCCTTGTACTTCTTTTTTGATTCTTCTATATCCAAAACAATTTTTTCCCATTTTCAGATGCCACAGCTATATCTGTTAAGGCACATGTCACTGCAGTGACTAACACTGCAGTATAAGGTAGGTAATACTTTAAATTTTTTGCTTTACTGCCCTACCACAACTACAAGCGCTTGAACTGGAACCCATGACTGGACTGTGTCTGGCTTAGCACCAAATACAAGCAGGCATTTGATTAATCATCTTAATTAAACAAAAACCAGACAAATTTCATCGTAGGAAAGTCACATCTCACAAGGCATGTAGGCTTTTTTTTCCAGGCTATGTCTTAGTCAATTCCTCCTAGGAAAAATTAACAGGGAGCTGGGGACAGAAGAGGAGGAGGTACACTTACAGGCCTGATGTATAATTTCAAATTTTGTCCCAGATCCAATTGCATGAAACAATTCTATAAACTCTTTATTAACAGATGTGTTGCATCCCTGTATCGGGTTAGCATGTTATTTTGTTCTATGTATTGTCACAGATACCGTTCCTTTAGAATCACACAATACCCCGAGCTGTCCTTTGCACAAATGAAACATCCTAACAGGGCCTGCCTTCTGAAGGCTGAAATGATGCCCCGATGCATGTTGGGCAGGGCGTAGCAGTGAGGACTCCGACGTCTGATGTCTGAGCCGACCACAATGTCCGGCTTCACTCTGATCAAGGCTGTTACAACACATCCTGCAAAAAATCACAACCACTCTCTTTTCTAGGGATTCTCGTTTTCAGCTACATCTTGGCAGAGACAGGCTAAGAGAAAAACACACTCAGGTCAAATATGTACACAACTTTTAAAACTTGCTTTGAAGTTTTGGGCTTTAAGGTTTTATTTATTTATTCATGAAAGACACAGAGAGAGGCAGAGACACAGGCAGAGGGAGAAGCAGGCCTCTTGCGGGGAGCCCAATGTGGAACTTGATCCCAGGACCCCAGGATCACAACCTGAGCCAAAGGCAGAGGCTCAACCACTGAGCCACCCAGGTGACCTAGAAGTTTTTGGGGGTGGGGGGTAGTTTCCACTGTTCTGTCCTAGTGAGCAAATGGGGAGGTTTGAAAATGCTGAAACCACTTTGTATTGTGCCAGTGTGGACTGTGTACAGAGTACTTCTTAGAACCACTTCCATTTGCCTAATGCATCAGCATCTAAAAAGCCTGTTTGTAGCAAGGCTTCTTTGCTGGAGTCTTCTGGTGAGGGGCCGTGGGGGGTGGGAGAGGACGCATCACTGCACAAACAAAGTTAGAAACAGTTACAGGGATAAGGAAATAATTCAGCAGTAAAATGTTGGAACAGCGGGACACAGGAGGGCTCACGGGCCAGAAACAGATTAGAGAGTAGGGGAGGCCCAGTTCTTGTATCTGGGTTTGTGTTTTTCCAAATATTCAGTTCTTCCAGTCTAAGACACAGATTATATCTGCTCTGCTTAAAGGGTCAGGGGCACCTGGGTAGCTCGGTAGTTGAGCATCTGCCTCCGGCTCAGGGTGTAATCCCTGGGATCGAGTCCCACATCAGTCTCCCTGCATGGAGCCTGCTTCTCCCTCTGCTTATGTCTTTGCCTCTCTCTGTCTCTCATGAATAAATAAAAATCTTTTTAAAAAAAAAAAAGAGTGGGGGTCAGACTTTCAGAAGTACATCAGCACTCACCAGCCTTCCCCACTGTAGTTCAGAGCAGTGGAAGGAAAAGGTAAGCTTCCGTGGATCATCCCAGTGCTTGGATCTCTAAGGGGCCCTAAATCTGCTACCAGCTAAAGTCACAATGGTCTTACACCCCACGGTTCAGGGGTGCATGGGTAGGCTTCTGGCTCCTGAAGGAGCTTAGAGGACCAGAAGCCAGAGAGCCTGTCACTCCTGGCAAAATGTCCTTTAGTTTCTCCATTTTGGAAAGGACCCCTATGCACACTTGGAAAACTTACAACTTTGGAGTCTATAAAAAGGAGAGAAATTTGAAGGACTCGTCAAGGGTCATGAGAAACCCTCTCCTGAGTGATAACTGAACTTGTAACCAGCAACCCTTTCTTAGAAATAAAGACACCGGGGACACCTGGGTGGCTTAGTCGGTTAAGCATCCAGCTCTTGATTTCAGCTCAGGTCGTGATCCGAGGGTTATGAGATCAAGCCCCACGTCAGGCTCCATGCTGGGTGTGGAAGCTGCTTAGGATTCTCTCTCTCCTTTTCTATCTGCTCTGCCCCTTCCCTGCTGATCTTAAGACAGACCGATAGGCAGGCCCTGGACCTGACCCTGACCTTCCAAGTCTGCTCAAGTTTCCATGTCCTCCCCACGTGTGTGGGAGATCAGAGTGCACTCGGCAAGTCCCTGCCTACTGCAAACAACTTTGTTTTGGTTTAAAGCAAGAAGACACTGTTATGAAGAGCATTGAAGGCCCCTGGAAGCCAAGGGATGGACCAGCATTTGTGTGCCGCTGCAGGAACTGAAACTCGCCTTCATTATTGCCCCTCTGCCTCACAATTTCCTCCACTCTTCAACGCCCAGCTCAAATGCCACCTTCTGCAAGACATCATCTCTGCCAAGTTCCCAACTGCCACATACCTGCCCCTCACAAGGCACAGGTACACCCAGGGGGTGCAGCTGTTTGCCAGGCCTCGTGCCCCCACTGGGCAGTTTGCCACTGTTTCCACATCTTTCCTATTTGCATTCTCCACACCGTTTGGCACGAGCCCCAAGTACACAGCTGATGCTTGATGAATATTTGTTCAATTAATGTCTGGATTTATTCCCTGGCTTCGCTCAGTAAGGATTTGAGGAGCTAAATGAATGAATTACAGATGGGAATGTGTCTGCTCTACCCCAAATGGGTGATCACAGCTTTGTGAGCACAGAGGAGGATTCTCGTGACAAATGCCTTCGCTGTTTCTTCCTATTTATATTAGTGGTAACCACCGTGCATCGAGGCCTTTCCATGGACATCGTGCTGAGGGCAATCCACCCAGTACCCTCCCCCCGGCCCCTGCCATCTTGCAGAAGATGAAACCAGCAGCTATGTAACATCTCTGGACCAGAGATCACACAGTGAGGAAGGGGCAGCGGTGGGATTCGGCCTCAGAGCCCGGGCTTTGACCCAGCCCATCATACTACTCCCTTCAGAAACATTGTTCAAAAGCAAAATGCTGATGGTGTGATTAGAGAACACTGTGCTTCTCATTTCCTTTTCGCTTCCTGCTGCTCTCAACTAACCCACGCTAGCACTTGATAGGCATGTGAGTGTGATAAAGTAAATCTGGACAGCACCACCACAGGAAATGAATTTCACTCTGGCAAAATTCAAACTGCAACCATTTTAACAAGATGAAGATAGGGAAGGAGCATTCCAGGCTTTTAGGGATGTTTTCAAAAGACAAGCACCTCTTCTGGACCAGGCTGGTGGTGGCGGGGCAGGTGGGGGCGGGGAGGGGGATGTTGTTGTTTTCTAAAACAGAGACAAGATAGGAGTCCTTTGGAAGACTGCCCAAGCCCAGGGCTAGGTTTATCTTCCAGGATGGGGAGAGTTGGAAATGACACGTTGGGGCCTGCAGGGAGGGAGCAGCTCCCTCTGAGTCCCTAGACACATCGCTAAGTGTGCTGCCTGAAAAAGTCCAGCACTATGAGTGTGAGTGTTTTTAATATTTTATTTATTCATCCATGAGACACACAGAGAGAGAGAGGCAGAGGGAGAAGCAGGCTCCCCGTAGGGAGCCTGATGCGCGACTTGATCCCAAGACCCCAGGATCACGACCTGAGCCAAAGGCAGATGCTCAACCACTGAGCCACCTGGGTGCCCCGGCGAGTACTTCTGAGCAGAAAAATGCAAAGTCACTTCATGTTTTTCTACACTAGGCCATGCTTCTCCTCTAATGCCAGCTATACCTAGGCTCAATGTCTTCAGATAATGTCCCTAAACAAATGTTATTTACTGCACCAAGCACAAACATTGATATCAAGATGGATTTTTTTAAAAAAAGGAAAATGACATTTTTTAGTAGAGAGGTGGGGAAGAGGGAGAGAAAGAATCTTTTTTTTTTTTTTTTTTTTTTTTTTTTTTGAGAGAAAGAATCTTAAGTAGGCTCCATGCCCAGGGTGGAGAGTAACATGGGGCTCAATCTCACGATCCTGAGATCATGACCTGAGCCAAAACGAAGAGTTGGATGCTTAACCGACTGAGCCACCAAGGTGCCCCTAAAAAAGTATCATTTTCTTAATGATTGAAATTAAATCATGTTCATTAAACTGATGGTAAAAACCTCCCAAGAATGACAGTGTTTACAATCGTTTCTTTGTTTCTGCCAGAGGGACTGGTTGTACATAACACAGCATTGCACAATTGATATTTGTTGACTGTTTTCATCTAGGATTAGAAATAGAAACCTGACTGGGAAATCATAAAGGTTCCCTTTTAACCAAGGTTCTTGCTTCCCTCTTTGTGTACCCCCAACCCCAGCATCCTATAAACAGTGCTTCAGATACTGTCGTGATGTATCATAGATTAAATGCTCCTTAGAATAGTCAGGTGGTAACTTAAGAGGAAATAAACTGGAATAGGGGATTAAGTAGACTCCCCAAGTATGCACAATGGAGAAGAAACAAGTTTGGCCTTTTTACTATCTTATTTCCAGCCTTGAATTTCAGACCTGGTTGAATTTGTTCAAAGATTATTTCATAGGTATTGGCTGCACTCCAAACAAACAACATTCTTCAGAAGGACCTACCTTAACAAATCCGAACTGCTCTGACAAACCAGACCTCTTGCCCACATTTAGGTCCCTTCTAAAGATATGACACCTGTACTACATGAAATACTGTTGGTCTCACAGCCTGAGCTCCTTGGGAGGAGGCTGAACAATTTAGCAGAAATGACTATAAGCAAGTGGACTTGAACAGGCATAGGATAACTTTAAAGGTGAAGTTGAGTTTTGCTAATACAACTGACAGTGTTGTGACCAAACATGTTGATGAACTTGACCAAAAGCCTCTACCTCAGTTCAAGATTCTCTTCCTAGCCCATCTTCTTCAACCAGTTTTAAAATACTGGTCTTGGAACGCCTGGGTGGCTCAGTGGTTGAGCGTCTGCCTTCAGCTCAGGTTGTGATCCCAGGCTCCTGGAACCAAGTCCCACATCAGGCTCCTTGGAAAGAGCTTGCTTCTCCCTCTTCCTGTGTATCTGCCCCCTCTCTCTGTGTTTCTCATGAATAAATAAATAAAATCTTAAAAAAATAAAATACTGTTCTTGCTTGGTGTTCATCCACAGTGCTGTTAGTAGAAGGTTTTCCAAATATACAGAAAAATAAGATTTGATAGAAATCTCCCTTTTAACTTTCTCCAAAATTCTTTTTATTCAAAAATAATTTTTTTGTTCAACACATGGAACCATTTTCCTTTTATTTGTACTAAAACCTGGCTGGGGAGATCCCTGGGTGGCTCAGTGGTTGAGCGTCTGCCTTTGACTCAGAGCATGATCCTGGAGTTCTGGGATCGATTCCTGCATCAGGTTCCCTGCAATGGAGCCTGCTTCTCCCTCTACTTGTGTCTCTGCCTCTTCTCTGTGTTTCTCATGAATAAATGAATCAAATTAAAAAACAAAAACAAAAACCTGGCTGGTATATTACTGAGCCCCTTTAGTAATTTGTGTTAACTCAGCAATATTTCCTGGAGTTGAGCATGGAACTCTACTATGTTGAGGGGCCCTACCACCTCAAAAGTTTGCAGTGGATACCAATATACTCCTGGCTGAGCCATCCTCGGACAGAATGTGGCACATATCAGGTAAGTGTTTCTATGCTGAATGAACAAATTGAAGTCCTGCTCATCATTCAAGACACAGCTTAAAATCCACTGCTGTGAGGTCTTCCCTAGTCACCAAAGGTTGTGGTGACTCTAACCTTTTGCGTAGCTTATCACTATATACTTTCATGTCCCCAGCTAGTGCCTACATTACCTTGTACGCAGTGCTTCCTGAGCAATGACACTGGTAAGTAAACTTGAGCTATAAATCTGCCTCAAATGCAGGAAGCCAAAGGATTTCCTGGCATATATTTGGAGGTTCCATTGTTCCTGAGACTCAGGCAAAAAAACCAAGGAGCAGGGATAAAACCATGCTTTAGAGTGCTTACTAATTCCTGATCCAACCATGAATGAAATGCAGAAAATCAACCAGACTCCAGGCAAAGAACCACGAGGGCTCTGTCCTTTGGGCCATTTATGTTTTGATCAGCTGCTTTAAAAACTAAGCCTGACTGACCAGTTCATTCAACACCAGTATTACCTGTATTCACCTCTAAATAATAAACCATGAGTTGAGGATATAAAAATGAGTAACACTCTCTGAACTCAAGGTGATTATCTCCCATTAGGGGAGACTGATAAGCAAATACTTGCAAAGCAATAAAGAAATATGCAAAGAAATTCATACACCAAGCGCTACAAGCAATCAGAGAGGGAGCTAAGTCAGTTCACAGCACCAGGAATTTTCAGAGTAACTGACATCAGAGTGAAGCTTTGCAAAATGAGTAGGGTTTTGTTTTGTTATTTTTTTTTCTTTTTAACCAGATGTAAAGTCAGGAAACAGCATTCTGAACAATGAAAACAGCACCGGCAATATAACAGCCTACCTGGAAAATACACCACTATTAACGTCTTGGTTTGAATTTATTCATTGTCTGATTAGGTCGTGCGGTAAAATGAAGACCCTAGAAGCAAAAACCACCCAACAGGCAAGTTTTGAGTAGGGGGAAGGAGAAAGGCTAAACCTGGAGCAGTACTGAGCATCCTTGTAAGGGCAACGCACATGTTGCACTAAGGGTAGTAAGCAGGGCTGAATCTGGCCCAGTGTATTGGTTCCAAGGGGAACCTGTTCCCATTTCCCACAAAGCGATAATATATAGGCTAAATGCACATCTGTTGGTAAACAAACTTAGTCACCGTGCAGAAGACAGGTGAATGGGCACAAAAGCCACCAGTTTTGTAATTTAGATATGCCCAGCCCTGCGGGCACAGCTCCTGCTAACCCCTGGGGAGCCTGCTGTGGTATATTCCCACTAACAGTCAAGGACAGATGTACTGGTCAAGTGTGTGCTGGGTCGGGAGCTGACAGCTGCCACTGCACCTCCTTCAATCCATGGCATTCCTCCTGCTGAGACATCCTTTCCCTCCACCATCATACCAAGAAACATCAGAGTTTAAGATTACAGGTATCTCTTTCCCAGGACATGGTGGCTAGGGACAGAATTGAAGAAAATTAAATCTAAAAAACTAGCAAAGCAGAAAATTCTGACTGTAGAGTACATATTTGCATCATAAATGATCTCATTTTAAGTGAGATAACACTTCTTATCTTGTTTTTAATTAAGAGCCAGCTAGAACTAGACATGAATATCCTTGTACGGGGGCCTTTTCACAGCTCTCTAGTTAAAAAGATATACATTAGAGGTCCAGATTTGATGATGTCCAAATGCTGTATCTACCTAATGAGTAGAAGAAGAGAGGAAACCTGAAGCA
The DNA here is from genome assembly GCF_003254725.2 of Canis lupus dingo. Lineage (NCBI taxonomy): Eukaryota > Metazoa > Chordata > Mammalia > Carnivora > Canidae > Canis > Canis lupus. The sequence continues at coordinate 81,139,886 of NC_064243.1, read as the reverse complement.
TATCCCTTTCCATCCTTGTGATTCAAATCAGGAAAAGTTAATGATGGTCAAGTTCCTATTCTGACAACAGAGTTCAAGCATTTAGTCAGAGCTTTTGTCAGTATAACTGTTTTTGTTTTTTGTTTTAAACATTATTTTCTCAGGACAGTTTGAGAGCTATTTCTCCTTCACTACTCCCTGGGGTACACATGTATGTGTGAAGGTTCTCAACACAACTGGGAAACCCGCGACCTCCAATTTCTCCTTCCAGTGCCCCAAATGGACAAACTCTCTACTGCTTTTCACACGATACCCAGAGTGGCTGAAATATTCTCAAGCAGTTCCCCTTGGGAGACACAAGGTAGTCTGGAGGAATCAGAGCATGGAAAAGAGTATGAGTGAGGTAGAGATTTAGAAGTCTTTGGCAAAGGGAAGATAAGTCAGAGAAGAATCTTTTTTACTCAAGATTGATCAGTTACTAACAACAGTGCTCCCAGACAGAACCTTTATTTATTCTGATAGGCTAAACATCATTTGAATAAAATTCTCTGGCCCTACACACTGGTTTAGGAAATATGGTTTCCAGTATTTTCAAATAGGGGAAAACACATTCATGTAACAATGGGGTTTTGCTCTACATAGAAAAAATACATCATTCTTAAGAGTAGGTAACTGCAGGAAGAGAAAATAGGATGAAACTCAGGTGAGTTTATACAGAACAATAAAAGAACAACTTCCTGACTAGTCATTAAAATCTACTGGATTATGAAAGTAGCCTGTGGAATCTCTATTGGCAAAAGTATGCAAAGCCACTTTATGGACAAAGGACAACATAGGTGCTGAGCAGCTGAGGGCAGGTGTATGCACACCTGGTACCTGCTGCTTGGTTGGAAGCATCATGCTCATTGGAGGATACTAATTGTCTCTTAACCTCTTCACTGCTGGTAGCAAGGCTTCACTTCAATACTTTCCAGGGCCATTGATGGGTCTCCTTTTTCCCCCTAAAATTCATCTATCAGGAGTTGTAAAGTGACAACCAGGTAATGAAACCTCACCTATGGAAGGATTTTGCTCTGTGTTTTAGAATTATTTGACTCCGAGTATCTTTCAACAGGCTCCATGCTCTCTGGCTTGCTTTAGTCACCATAATTCCTCATTGTCCTCACACATACACCTTCCCTGCCCAGTCTTGTTTGAGTTTGGCCTCTCATCCCATTAATGATGTTGACTGAACAATAAATGAGCACTGCATTTGATTACCATCTGCCATAAAGCTTGCATCACACTCATGGCCTTTACACTTCACTGATGTTCAAGTTTGTATCTGTTGAAAAGACATTGACATCCCCATCCATGCCAATTGCCTGACTCTCTCCACACTACAGACTAAATACTTTTCCAAGGTGGATAAAACCAATAGTAATAACTCATTCACAATTCTCTGACTTCATGTAAATGCAACTAAATGCCACTGAGTTTTCATGAATGGTATAAAAGAACATTTTTCAACAAACCAACAATACTGTACTCTGTGTGCTATTCTGTCCACTAAGATGTAACCAATAGCCCTTACAGCCAACTCCCAGGAGAGACCTGATGTAGAACACTGCTGTTCCATCTGTTTTCATTCTCACCAGCCTGCAACATTCTCCTTTCATTTCCTACCCGTGCTACATGGATCAGCCTTTATGTAGTCCACCTACAAGAAAAGTTTGTTCCCCTTGTAATTCTCCTTCCCTTTTTTCTCTTAAAGTCTTTATATTTGTGGTTTCTTTCTTCACTCTTAGTTACACACAGAGTTACTTGACCTAAGAAACTTTATCAGGCTGACAATTGTATAGGGCTTCACACCGAGAAGGGCCCTATGCTTGGTTTAATGCTCTGTTGTTGCCATCTTGAGATCTTTAATTTTTGCACAGAGGATCCTACATTTCCATTTTATACTAGGCCACAAATTATGTAACCAGTGGTGAATATTATTTAACCCACCACCCAACTGTTACAGATTAGATTTTCTCAATGCCAGCTCTTTATGGCCTTCTTTAAAGTAGGGCAAATAACTGGGCAGCCTGGGTGGCTCAGTGGTTTAGTGCTGCCTTCAGCCCAGGACCTGATCCTGGAGACCCGGGATCGAGTCCCACCTCGGGCTCCCTGTGTGGAGCTTGCTTCTCCCTCTGCCTGTGTCTCTGCCTTTCTCTCGCTCGCTCTCTCTCTGTCTCACTTGAATAAATAAATAAAATCTTTTTAAAAAAATGACAGAACTTCAAAAGTTCAAGTTGAGCCACTCTCATCTTGGTAAAATCCTAGGTAGAGGTCCAAAGTTGGCAAAGGAAGGTGGGATGATTTGGGGCTGATGTTATTCCTTACACACATCATCATTAAGGTAAATCTAGCCATGTGGGCAACAAGACCAGCCAATTACTCTCTCAAGTCAACGTTACCATAGATATTGTCTGAAAACACAGCAAAAGCAACTCCACCTGGCTTCTCTCATCACTAACCACATGGTAGTTCTGCTGGCCTACCTTTCAGTTCTTACCAAGGAATCAAAGACTTGAAGCAAAAACATACAATCCACAGTCCCAAACCATTAGTTAAATGGCATCTGAGTTTCTATAATACTAACTGGCAAACAATGACTTGACTACTGATGGGGTCATTTTAAGGATCAAATTAAATAAAGGAAATCACTACATGAACTATAAAGTACTAACAATTATTATTCTGTTTACTCTCATTGATTTCAGCATTGTTCAACAGTCCAACTTTGGAAAAATTGGTATTTAGCCCTATAAAAACCACCTAAAGGGATCCCTGGGTGGCACAGCGGTTTGGCGCCTGCCTTTGGCCCAGGGCTCAATCCTGGAGACCCGGGATCGAATCCCACATCGGGCTCCCGGTGCATGGAGCCTGCTTCTCCCTCTGTGTCTCTGCCTCTCTCTCTCTCTCTCTCTCTCTCTCTGTGACTATCATAAATTAAAAAAAAAATTAAAAAAAATAGCTCACTGTTAATTCTTTAACTAAAATATTTCAATAGAAAATCCACTGGACTACAGTGACTAAGGGAACCAGTACTCTTAATTGTCCATAAATTTGTCAAAATTCCTCCAGGAAAGAGTCCATATGCATCTTAACTATGTTGACTGGAGAGACAACAAATCCTTGGATAGAAAGATGGCCACAAAGGACTCCTTACTTTAAGACATTGGAATAAGATGTTGGTACATAGAAGACCTCACAGCCACTCCAGATTTTTAAAGGTCCCTCCCCTTCCTTTAAAAAAAGTTTTTCCTTCCACAAATTCTGGAGGTTAGGCTTAAAAAATTAACAACTCTGGTAAACAAGAAAGGCTTAAAGTGTAAGCTGCAAATGCACAGCAATGGAGTCTTCCATGCATGCAGCTATGAGCAAACAACAGGTACATGGCAGAGTATGTTCCAGGGTTTTGGTGAGGGAAAGAATGAGCAGAGGGTAAAAAGGTCATGGAAGAGGGGGCTGGAAACCCCTAGAGCAACTTCCTTTGGGCTAATTCAAAGAGGGACAATAACCTAGCACATAGCTTAAAACTCGCTCATGTTTCAGGTACTGGATTTCTGCTCTCTGAGTCACAATAAGTCCTTATCATTTCCTCACTGGAATAACAGAGACCTCTACAGAATAGAGTCACAGTCAGGATTTTTCTTCCCTCCACTCCACCAGGAAGGGTCTAAGCAAGAATGTTTGCTTGGCACGATCGTCACGGACTGCTGTGGGACCTACATAGTGTGTGGCACAAAGAAAAGATCAATAAATGTTTGTGGAATGTTTCCAGAGGCCAACATCCCTGTCTTCTGGTGACATGTTGTGGCCATCTTTGAGTCGAGGAGAAGGCTCAAAAATCATCATTGCATCAACATTGCCATGAGATCTGCCTCTTGTTTCTGTCATTTACCATGGATGAGGATAAAATATGGATGACAAAGACCCATCCAATGAGAAAAGAGGTTAGTATCATGGGTCAGAAACCACAATGAACTGGAAGCCACTTGTTCTAGTTCTGTTCCTTTTAAAAAAAAAAAAAAAGATTTTATTTATTTATTTATAAGAGACTGAGAAAGAGAGAGAGAGAGGCAGAGACACAGGCAGAGGGAGAAGCAGGCTCCACGCAGGAAGCCTGGTGTGGGACTTGATCCCAGGACTCCAGGACCACGCCCTGGGTCGAAAGCAGGCACCAAACTGCTGAGCCATCCAGGAATCCCCCTCTAGTTCTGTTTCTTTGGGTGCCAGTTACCTTGAAATTATTAATTTGAACTGTATGATTTCTAAATTCCCTCCATGTTTTCAGATTCTATTACAAGCAGTATGATTTTTCCATTCCAGAAACACAACTAGATAAGAGACTATCCATTGGTAAAGAGTAATTCTTGATAAGTATAACATATTGAGATACCTCTCCCTTTCCCTTTAATAGAGGCTTAGCAGGGAGAAAGCTCTGATGAACTGGATTCTTCTAGAAAGATGAACTACATTCATAGGTAGGCAGCTGTGAAATCAAATAGAAACATTATAAGTGCTTTATTATTCTCTCAAAAGGAGGAAAACCATTCTCTCCTTTTAAGATCTTGACACAGGTAAAGGCATCTAATTGGTCTCAAAAAATTGCCAGCAATTAAAAGTTATTGTTTCCTAAAAAGAAAAAAAATACTATCTCCTACCCTAAAAAATTAAAAAAGGTAATTCTTTAGTTACCATAGTTTTAAAAAACCCTCCTTTTTACTAAATATTTTTAGTGCAAGTATGTACAAATCTCTTTCAAGTCAAGTGATGTTTCTCCCTACAGACCCATTAAGTTGGTTGTTATTTTGGGGACTAGTTAATGAATATTGTTCTGTGATTATACAAAATCAGAATCTCAACCTCTTGGATTATTCCTTCATTAACATGTATAGCTATCTTCTTCTTAGGAGGTGAATGGCCATTATCATCAAAACAAGTATAATGAATATCAAAACTGAGACCTGTTTTCAGACACTGTGTCTCCTGCATATCGGTATATCCACTGTGCCTTAGCAAATTCTCAAAAGAGAATTGTTACATAAATGCTGCAATGAAATGGACTAGAAAGGTCTTAATTAGTTGTAGTTCAAGAGGAGTAGTTTTCTGGGTAGGTGTTGTGAAAGTAAAAATGCTGGATGGTTCAAAAACTTCAACCTAAGCCTTTTGTTTTCCTATGAATGTCTGGGTCCATGCAAAATTCTTATGTTAAATCCCTAAACCTCAATATAGTAATAGTAGAAGGTGGGGTCTTTGGGAGGTGACTTGGTTTATATGTGGTCATGGGGATAGAGCACCCATGATGAGATCAGTGCCCTTCCAACAAGATGGAGAGACAGGAGAGTTTCCTCTCTTTACTACATCAGAATACATCAAGAAACTGTCATCTTATATCTGTAAGCCAGGAAGATGGCTCTCACCAGAATTTAACCTTACTGGCACCATGATCTTGGTGTTCCCACCTCCAGAACTGTGAAAAATAAATCTATGCTATTTTAAGCCACCTAGGCTATGATATTTTGTTATAGTAGCTCAAACTAAGACAACTCCCTTTTCTTATCTGGAAAATAATGGATTTGTATGGAATGATTTGAGATTCTGTGGAGCTCAACAATCTATTATAGTAAAAGACAGACTGATTACCACAGAAGTAGAGTAAAAGAATTTCAAGTTAGTCACTGGCTCATATGTACCAGAGATATCAAGTGACATGCTGAAAAGACACAAACAAGAAATCGGAATAAGTGAAATTCTGGAAACAGAAGTTACCATAAATCCATGAACTGGGAATATGGCTTCAGAAAACCGCTCTTTGAAGCAGATGATTCAAATGAGCATGTATGGGAACTGAGATGGCTTAGTCAAAGTTCTAGAAGAAGTCATGCTGGATCCCACCCATTCAGATGTATCTTAAGCAGTTTAACACCATCTGTGCCTCATAAAGAATGGTTGTGAAACCAGAAGGTAGTTTCTTAAAGAGACCAACTCCAAAGGCCTTCAAAAAATTTTCTGACTGCCAAATATCTTTTCAGTGCCTGCATGCTGCTCTATATTAGTTTCTTAGGGCTGCCATAACAAAATGCCAGACTGGGTAGTTTAACCACAAGAAGTTTCTCCTATTTCTGGAGACTGGGAAGTCCAAGATCAAGTGCTGACCATGTCCTTTCCTGTTTAGAGCTTTCTTCCTGGCTTGTGGATGGCCACCTTCAAACTGTGTCCTCACATGGTGGAGGCAGACAGAAACAGAGAACAGGAACTCACAAGTTCTCTGGTGTCTCTTTATAAGGGCACTAATCTCATTAGACCAGGGCCCCATTCTCATAACCTCATTTAACCCTATTTATCTCCCAAAGGCTCATTTTCAAATACATCACTGAGGATTAAGGCTTTATCATATGAATTTAGGAGGGACATAATCATTCAGTCCATAACATGCTCCTCTACTATCAAGCTAAAGCTAAATAAGCCATTTATTCATTAATTCCAACATCTATAAGAGTTTGATTAAATTAAAGGCAACTAAACTGCTTCTGTTAAGTATTTTTGTTATGTTATTGGCTAGAGCAGAGAAAAACAAGAATTGTCTATTAAAAGTATTTGTGAGATAAAGATTGGACTCTTGCTTGTGATGGAGCAGAGAGGACTTAACGCATGAATGCCACCAATTTTTCACCTCTCACTTGTGTTAAGAAGAATTCTGGTTTCAATCAAGGTTGTCCCCCTCTCTTGCCTTCAAGGATGTTTTTGCCCTTGTCAAACTAGGGTTTTAATAATGCAATATCAAGATAAAGCAGTAGAAGTGGTTAAAGACACACTCAGTCTACACCACATAGCTCATGGCTTTAATCCAGTTACATTTGTTTTAGCCAGTGTTATTCTCCAGTACTTTTAAGGCAGCTAGAAAACTAGTAACTAAGATGGTGGCTGTCAAGAATTAGGAAAGATCTGAGACTTGACTCTACTGAAAGCTGCCACAGTTTTCATGGATGATGGCAGAGGACATGATATTCCAGGGTCCAAGCAATGGATTTTATTGCTTGTAGTACAGAAAGCATGAGCATTGGCAAATTTTTGTCAGTTCTCCTGCCCCACAATCCCCAAGGAGCCCACGTGAACAGGTCCAGATGGATACCTAAAAGCTCTGTGGCTGCATTACAAGAGAGGAACTCTGAGCTTAGGAAACTTGAATCCTATATAGCGGTCAGTGAGATAGATATCTGCTTTTTATCTGGAGAAAGACACTTTATCTTTCAAGACTGTTTATTATACCAGCATCCTTGAAACTAAAGTCCTCAAAAAGGGCAGTTAGTAGCTGGCTTACAAGACTTATGCAGAATCATGAGAGGTCCATGGGAAATTGCCTCCCAACACTGGCCATGGAGATGGAAAGCAGAAGTTCCAGACAATGAATATCCCTTGGCTTCAACTGTCCTCCTTTTGTACTGCCCTCTTGGCAGTCTTTTCTTTCATGTCATCTCCAGAAAAAAGAAAGAGGCAAAGACTAGGTAATGAAAGTGAGAATTCATTCTTTTGCTGGTGGTGAATTTGAATAATTTCTCTTTCTTCTTACACCCATTACAGCCTGATATTTGAGATAAAAGCAAGGAAAGATTATTCTGGGTGACCTAAACAGCATGTAGTGTTTGGATTTCTACACCAAGCTTGTAGAACATGAACTAGCTTCAGGAAAATTCCATTATAATTTGGTATGTACTAATCATTTGCCTATCTAGCTCCCAATGCATCCGACCTTGTGCCACTCCCCGCCAACCCCAGCTTCTCTTTGAACAAAACAGGATCACTAAGATTTTTAGTCCAATTGGAAAACATGTTGGGGATGAGAGCAACATACTCATTAAAGATTAGCAGCTGTTCCTCCCATAGTATAAGAAAAGAAACAGCAGCTAACAGTGTAGTCAGTGAGAGGAGCAGAAGGGTTATTGCTGCACTTGCTTAGAAATAGACTATTAAAGTAGGCTAGGCTATGTTGCAGTAACAAATAAAATCCAAGATCTTGGTGACTTAGCATAGTGAAAACTTATTTTTCACTCATATATCAAATCCAGTGTACATGGTCATAGTTGGGCAGCTTTCCTCTAAGTGGTGACTCAAACCACAGGGCACTGTTCGTCTTGTAGCACTGCTCTCTAACTAATGGCCTCAAATAGGATTACAGAAAGCGATAAAAAGGACTGAATAGGAGATTTACTATGGGCTATATTTTTTATTGCCAAATAGGTGGTACTTCCCTAAGTAGAAATAAGAGATTGTAAATAATCTCCTCGATTTCCCTTTAATGGCTAAAAAAAAATCTTCTCCTGATATCTCAATTAATAAAGAAATAGTGCACATCACTTCCACCCACATTCTAATGACCAACACTAGACATATGTCCCATGCACCTGTAGCTCACTCAAGGTCAGCCTAAGTGCCCTAGGTACCCCATTCTTGGGGCATCTGGGTCAAAGTCTCCTATCTTAGTGTTCCCAGTATATTTCCTCAAACCTGGTACCCCATGCAGCTCAATTTTGATGATGTGTCACAAACAACCAAAATGAGGCAACTAACATGGATTTAATTCTCCAATTCTGTCTCAATGTTTACAAAATGCCAACAGGAAGGTGAATTATTAATTTTCAGAATGTATCCTCAAAATTTTCTCTCCTTATCATGTTCTACATATCTTCCACACAGAGAAAATATTCCTTGAAACTCTCCTAGTCTCAACACATCATCCAGAAAAGCCTCCCTGACATGGTTTTTCCTCTTTATTCTCCCCTACTTCAGTTCATGCTGTCAATCAACTTGGCCTTCCTCACTTCCTTAGCATTCTCTTTGAATCATCCACTACCTAGATTCTCCCCATTTGGAGCTACCAGCCTATCTAGTCAGAAAGAATATTATCCTCACAGAGGAAGGTGGGGGTAGTAGATTGCAAATACTCCCATAGTCATAATTTACTGTAAATGTTGAAAGTTTGTAAATCAATAGAAGCCAGCCACCACCTCTAAAAGGTCACGAACTTGGAAAGACCAGAGGGTTTAAAAGTCTAAATTAACCAAAAAATCCACTTATATTTGTCAGTCTTTCCTCTGTACATGCCGTTCTTGGCACAGAAAAAGTTCTCAATTGCCTATGGAATAAAGTTCTCAAATTGCTGAAACAAATGTGACTGGAGCACTATCACAGAACCTGTACCCAGTAAGAAATATGACTGGCCATTTGGTTCCATTGGTCCCCAAATTAAACATCAACTTTTTTAGGTATAAACTCTCCCGTGACTCTCATAAATTATCCCAAATTGAGATGTCAAGAAAAAATGCTTCTTAAGCCATTAATGAGAAATCTGTCTTAAGGGACTTTTTCTTAATACTCTAGAATATCAGAAGCACCTTTTCTTTTCTATTTAAGTACCACAGATTTGAGACGCCTGGATAGCTCAGCAGTTGAGCGTCTGCCTTTGGCTCAGGGTGTGATCCTGGAGTCCCAGGATCGAGGTCCTACATCAGGCTTCCTGCATGGAGCCCACTTTTCCCTCTATGTCTCTGCCTCCCTCTCTGTGTCTCTCTTGTGAATAAATAAATAAATCTTTAAAAAAAAAAGAGGTACCACAGATTTATCAAGATCTTGATCAGTTCTTCCCACCCCCACGAACACTTGGCAAAGCCCGAAGCCTTGGGAAACAGCTTATTCTGCTTTGCCCTCACCAGGTCGTTCCTTCTTCTGTAGATCACCAGTACATGTTTGCATCCCTTCTCCAAAAAGATGGAGCAAGATGACCAAGCAGGAATACACTCTCCGGACCCCATTCAGAAGTCTTTTTGTGCCTTTACCAACCTATCATCACATACAGTCTGTACTTAGAATATCCCAACTCACTGTTGGTGGTTGCAAATGAAATTACACAGATTACTGCATATTAATGTTACATATTCATATAAGTATATTCATTTAAATAATGAGTGAAGAATTTTAGCATAATCAAGGCTTCATTTGAATGCAAGCCTTCAAAGTAGTACAGAATCACCAGTTCTTTTGGTTTTATTTTCATTTTTTATCAGAGAAAGCCCAAAGTACAAGAGATAACAGAGTCAAAGGGGGCAAGCGTGATCTTTTGTTTCATTATAGTAACTCAAATATTTCCTATCTCAGTCTGAGCTGCCACATTTTATGGTATAAATGTGGAATGAAAGAATTAAGGTTCTGTCTGAAATTTCATAGTTCTCAGTCACAGAGTAATATGGGCAGTGTTCAATCTGTAGTATTTATGCCAGGATACAAGTAATTTAAGCATGTAAGACCTTGTCAACCTCACCAATGGCTACTATAAAACATGTGCAGTGTTCACAGAATAAAGTAAATGGAAACATAATTCACACAAGAGATCAAGGATTCCACCATTCTGGATTTTTGCAAGTGATTGATTCAAGGAGGTGACTTCCACATTTCAAAAGGCTTGTTAATGGCCTACCAAGGGGAGAACCATGGGTGAAATTCACAAGATTAGCAACGGATATGGCATGAGCACTGACCAATCAGAATAGATGCTTTCCACTATAGTGGCTGGAATAGAGCCAAGGAAGCTAAATGCAGCATAAGGCATTACTTAGTAGGGAGAAATGTGGAGTATTCCAGAGGTGAGGCCCTGATGGCTAGGTTGATAGCAGCAGGGGGAGAGGGCACTCTGCCTAATGGCTATTTACCAATTAGCATAGAAATACATCAGTAGTGTTTAATACCTAGTACAGGTGTGCTCATGCTCACCAGCTGATTACCAGCACTGGTTACAGCTCTTTCTCAAGCACAGAGCCAAAACCCTATAGCAACAGAGGGAAAACATTTATCTATGTCATGATTCCCAGCCCTGTCATTTATATCATTATCCAAAGCTCAAAATCATAAAGGCCTCATCTTAATCCTGAAGTCAGTGCCCAGATGAAACCATAGCTCTTCTTCCAGTTTTGGGGGGTTTGTTTTGGTTTTTTTTGGGGGGGGTGGGGGGGTTTAGGAGCGACCGTGAGAGAGTGCACATGAGCAGAGAGGAAGGGCAGAAGGAGACTGAGAATCTTAAAAAGGTTCCATGCTCAGCAGAGAACGTGACTTGGGACTAGTTCTCAGAACCCTGAGATCATGACCTGAGCTGAAATCAAAAGTCAGATGCTTAACTGACTGAGCTCCCAGGCACCCCACTACTTCCTGCTCTTTATGCTACAGCAAAGTCCTCTCTCTGAATACCTAAGATGAAGACAATAAATCTTGTCCCCAATTTCAAGCCTGTTATCTACATTTATATAAACATATCAGTCTGAAAGTCTAAAAACAGAACTGTTGCTTCCCTGACTCCTCACCTCCTGGTTGCTGCCAAGCCCATTTTTCCCTCATTCTCACCCATCTAAGTAAATGGCACCACTACTGACCCAGTCACTCAAGCCAAAAACCCAGGGATCATTTTGATTCTGTCCTTGCATACCCTTGGGCCATCTACCAATACACCCAATCAAGTCTATATTCAACAGATATATGAAATCTAACCAACTCAACCAACCTTCATAATTCCTATGCTAGTCTAAGTCACCATGACAGGTGACCTAGACTAACCCGTAGCACCTTGACTGGTCTTCCTGTTTCCACTCTGACTACACACAGTCTATTCTCTGTCCAGTAGTCAGAGTTTTTCTTCATAAAAACAATCAAATCACTTCCCTCTGCCAACCTTTGTTCTCCCTTGGCCTTCCCAGCACTTAAAATAAAATCCAAACTCCTACTTCCCTAACCATGCTTCCTGTTACTTCCTCTCTCACTCAATTCAACACAGTGCCTTTAGCTCTCTCTCAAAACCACAGAGCCCACTTCCACCTCAGGCAGTCTTCCAGGTTAGACTGCCCTGTCACTTCCTGGTACACTGCTTCCCAGGTCTTCATATAGCTTGTCCCTTCTCTCAACCCCATCTCCCTTCAATAGTTACCCCCTCAGAGAAGCCTTCCTATTAAAACTAGACCCACTAATCTCCCAGGGCTTCAGTCTCTTCTCTCCAACTCCTTACACCACTTTATTTTTCTTCATGGTACTTGGCTAACCTAAAATCATCCAACATCTATTTATTGTTGCACTTCAGCATAAACACCATAAAGGCAGAAGCTATAAATCATTCTCTTCTGAACCCCAGAAGTCGAGAACAGGACCTGGCCCACAGTAAGCTCTTGGGGATTTGTAGAAGAAAAAAAAAATTTAAAGCCACTAGAGCATGTTCACTTGCTGAAATTCTTTCTTTGATATACACACATTATTTTGACATTACATTGCCTTTCTGATGCATTAATTCTTATATTAGAGTGCATTCTCCATGCTACTTAAGCAGAGAAGAAACACGTAATCTCCTGGCAAGTCATTTAAGGGGTACAGGTACTTCTCATTACAGATTTCTAGAATTTCAGAGTTAACATTTTAGATGCCATCCATCACTCACCAAGGTCTCATTTTAGGGTAGCTCTCAAGAGTTCAGAGCTGTGCAATCCAATCCAGTGGCCACTAGCTAACTGGGCCACTGAACACTTAAAATGTGGATAATCTGAACTGAGATGTGCTTAAATGTAAAATATACATCAGATCTCATAGTTTTAATATGAAAAAATAGAAGCTCTCATTTTTAAGTAGTAATTATTATATGTTGAATAATTATATTGATATATTGGGTTAAATAGAATACATTATTAAAATTAATTTTACCAGTTTTTCTATGTTTTGGTTTTGTTTTTTAATATGACTACTTCGAAATTTTAAATTACATGTGTGTCTCACACTTCCAGTTAACATTATATTTCCATTGGATAGCACTGGTTCGGTGAGATTAAAGGACTAACCCAAAAACACACTGCACTATAATGGAGAACATAGGACCACACACCAGACCACTGCCTCCATTCAGACTTACTTCCAATGCCTAACCCAGTCATGGATGCTCTACAGTGAGTTCTTTAGCGGGCAGTAGGGAAGAGTGTTAAGAGTAAGGAATTCCGGGGATCCCTGGGTGGCGCAGCGGTTTAGCGCCTGCCTTTGGCCCAGGGCGCGATCCTGGAGACCCGGGATCAAATCCCACATCGGGCTCCCGGCGCATGGAGCCTGCTTCTCCCTCTGCCTGTGTCTCTGCCTCTCTCTCTCTCTCTCTCTCTCTCTCTCTCTCTGTGTGACTATCATAAAAAAAAAAAAAAAAAAAAGAGTAAGGAATTCCTAGAACCAAACTGCCTGGATCAATCAAATCCCAGTCCCACACTTAGTGACTGTGGACAGCTCATTTAATCTTTCTTTACCTCAGTTTCCTCATCAGTATTATGGGAAAAAAAAGTTTATTGCATACCTCACTAACTGGCAAGTATGAAATGAACATAAGAGATACGTAACACTGATTATATGCCAGATATGAGTTTAAGGAGTTTTTAAGTTTACTGATATTATGATTATTAAAATGCTCTTCTACTTTAAAATAAATTGCAGCCTGGAAGACTTCTAGCTAATGACAAATAGTGTTAGTTTAGGAGTCTTTTTTCTGTCTAAAGATACTTCTAACATCAGAAGTTAGATTAGAAGTCAGATTACCAATGGGATACATTTCTGTCCCTGACAAACCTGTTCTAACACACTGAGATTATTGCACATGTGAAGTCTCATGTTACATGAAAATTCAAAAGCAGTTAGAGAACAAAGGAATATGAAGAACTTTCTGCCACTAAGACAAACAGCAACCAGATACTATTTCTTCAGTTGTGCTGGAGGCACACAACACACACAAACACACACACACACAGTCAGTGTCTATCCTCAGTGATCAAGGTAATCAGCACTTCCACTATGATTGAAAAGTTACCATGGCAATTCAGAGCTAGAAGAATTTATAGACTGCTCAGTATAGCCTCCTCATTTTATGGATGAAGAGCCTCCATGATTTTGTGACTTGCCCAAGGTCACACTACAAATTAGACGACAAACCGGGGTTCCTACCAGAGATTTTTGGCATCTCACCCACAAGGCTTTGACAATATACAGCTTTTTCAGGTACTTAAAAGTTTAAAAGTATTAAGGGGGAAAGCAATTCATTAAGCAGGCAATGAAGCAAGTCTAATAAAGAATGTTTAGGATTCTGGAAAAAACACAAATCAGAAATATTTCTATTTATAGCTCAAGCAGAGCTAATACAAGTTAAGATACTGAGTTTTCATAATCGCAATAAACATAAAACCCTTTGTTTTGGCCAACATGGTTCTCCTTAAAGAAGGAGAAGACTTCAAGCAGAAATCAGATGCTCAAGATGAACACTTTAAACCAATGAGTGTACTTTAAACCAATGAAACTTCTCTATTTTCTGGTTTGTACCAAGATATAAGTCCATTGTAGAGAGAAGTGGCTTAATTCTAACAGTAAATTCTAATTGCCTTGTAAGTGCTAATTGATTTCAAATCATCTGGTGGTGACCACAGTATATGTGCACGGGTATCTCCACACCACTCCCCCTACAAGGATAAATTAGTTTCACTGGGGCCATTCCTCATTGATAGAGGTTGCCTTCAGTATCCAGTCTTATCCTCAAGAGCTTATGTCAAGTAACCAGAGCTTCCTCCTTATTTTCTCCATCTGTCTGTCCCCTAATATTGACACAAATGATCAGGCAAGGAAGAAAAACTTCCTCATGACCTTAAATGAATGGTAATTTGAAAATGGTCAGGGGAAGTTCAAGTAGTTTTCTCAGGCCTGGGCTACCTACAGATGGTCCACAATTCCACAGTGACAAAGACAAAGAGAAGCTATTAAAAGGAGTGATTCAATCAACCTTTAGACATTTTAGAAACCACAGCATTTAAACCCAAATACCGGCAAGGTTTGCAGCTGCTGTGGAGCTTTTGGTAGTTCATGATTTATGATTAAGACTTTGTATTTAATCACAAGACTTTGCATCTTGTGTTTTTTTACTTATTTATGTATTTATTTTTCTGAGAGAGAGAGAGAGAGAGAGTATGCACATGAGCTGGGGAAGGATGCAGGGGTAGGAGGAGAGGAGAGACAGAAGGAGAATCCCAAGCATATTTTACACCCAGTGCAGAGCCTGACTCAGGGCTCGCTCTCATGACCATGAGATCATGACCTGAACCAAAAACAAGAGTCAAATCCTTAACCAACTGAGCTACCCAGGTGGCCCCTCATCTTTTTTTTTTTTTTTTTTTTTTTTTTTTTTATGATAGTCACAGAGAGAGAGAGAGAGAGAGGCAGAGACATAGGCAGAGGGAGAAGCAGGCTCTATGCACCGGGAGCCCAACGTGGGATTCGATCCCGGGTCTCCAGGATTGCGCCCTGGACCAAAGGCAGGCGCCAAACTGCTGCGCCACCCAGGGATCCCTCATCTTGTTTTTTATTTTTTTTATTTTTTTTTTTTTTTAAATTTTTTTATTTATTTATGATAGTCACAGAGAGAGAGAGAGAGGCAGAGACACAGGCAGAGGGAGAAGCAGGCCCCATGCACTGGGAGCCCGATGTGGGATTCGATCCCGGGTCTCCAGGATCGCGCCCTGGGCCAAAGGCAGGCGCCAAACTGCTGCGCCACCCAGGGATCCCTCATCTTGTTTTTTTGTTTTTTAAAATCATTCTTAAATGGCTTAACATTTCCATAGAAAGAGGGGAAAATGTGTGTAAGACTGATGAGTTCAAACTCACCATACCCAAAAGCAGAATACAGACAAGCATTAAGAAATGATCCCATCTCTCCCATCTCCTGAATCTGTGATCTGAATTTTTCCTCTTAAAAGTCCAGGGACGGGGCAGCCCCGGTGGCGCAGTGGTTTAGCGCCGCCTGCAGCCCAGGGTTTGATCCTGGGTACCCTGGATCGAGTCCCACATCAGGCTCCCTGCGTGGCGCTTGCTTCTCCCTCTGCCTGTGCCTCTGCCTCTGTGTGTGTGTGTGTGTCTCTATGAATAAATAAATAAAATCATTAAAAAAAAAAAGTCCAGGGACGATGAAAGAAATGATAGTCTCATGATGGAAAAGCTTTAAAAATACAGAATCTCTTTAACACAAATTAGGTACAGAAGAAACTAGTTCCCATTGCAGGTGGAAGGCCACACAGAATCCAGGGAGTTAAAATTAGGTAAGATTTTTTTTTTAATAGTAAAAATTGGAATAAAGGAATAAGTGATGCTTTGGTTTGCAAAGGAAGGAAGGAAGGAAGGAAGGAAGGAAGGAAGGAAGGAAGGAAGGAAGGAAGGAAGGAAAAATCTTTAGCTGGGTGTCCTTGTGCCCAGATAAAATTTACAGTATCACAGAAGGAGGAAGAACATATATATTCAGGAGATTGCTAGCAGTCTGTGCTACAAATATGTCACTGTTCAAGTTGTTAACAAAAATTCAACACAATACTTTTTTAAGATTTTATTTATTTATTCATGAGAGGCACAGAGAGAGAGAGGCAGAGACAGAGGCAGGGGGAGAAGCAGGCCCCATGCTGGGTCCCCAGGTCTCCCGAATCACACCCTGGGCCGAAGGCGGCACTAAACCACTGAGCCACCAGGCTGCCCCAACACAATACATTTTAAAGATCTAATTGGTTTTATTAACCGATTTGTGAACTGAACAGCATCAGTGGGGAAAAAAGGAAATTATTAGCAAAAATTCTGTTGTTTTAGACCAGGTTGCCCTCATAAGAGGAGCAGAAGGGGTCCATCAGTGAATTTCCTAGTGCTGACCAGGAAATTCCCGTGTTAACCAACACAGACTGGTTACAGGTTACATTTTTAGAGGGACTGAAACTGCAATTAAGTTAGGTATTAAGTCTTGATTTGCTCACTTAGAGCCTTAACATAAATGATGTCATTTGGGGGCCTATGGTTTTCTTTTCAACAAAGTTAAAAAAAAAAAAAAACTTAATATCGCAAGTATTCACTTCAGTGCATAAATCTGAAAGCTTAGGAAACAAATAAGATATGCACAATAAATTGTTGATTCCAGAACATTAGCCCTCAGGCCAATGTCAGTATGCAAAAAAGTTCATTAGTTTTAAAGTAAAAGTTTAAAAAGGACAAACAGTCATAAATAGATGTTTATTTGACGTAAAACACTATCTTCTACAAAGAACAAGCCTTTGGCACTTCTGGAGATTATAATGTCACTTCTTTGATGTGCTAGTGTTGATACTATGTGGCAAAATATTGTTTTTTTTTTTTTTTTTTTCAGCAAATGTTTCTGGAACACCCAGGCACTATACAAAATGCTGAGGAGTCACTGGTCCCCATAGTCCCTATGCTCGGCAGATTTAGAGACCAGAAGGGAAGATAGGAAGTACGCTATCAGAAATAGAGTTTCAAATTGGGAGGAGGAGGAGGAGGAGGAAGAAGGGAGGAGGAGGAAGAAGGGAGGAGGAGGAAGAAGGGAGGAGGAGGAGAAGGAGGAGAAGGAGAAGGAGGAGGAGGAGGAGGAGGAGGAGAAGGAGAAGAAAGAAGAGAAAGAAGAAAGAAGAAAGAAAAAAGAAGAAGCAACCTAGAGGAGGTCAGGATGATGGCAGAGTAGGAGGATCCGGAGCTCACCTTGTCCCACAGACACACGGAGGTAACTGCAAGCTCCATTCACTGCTAACTGGGAAAACAGCCTGCACGCAGGCAGAACAGACCTTCCAGAGCGCATGGCAGAGGGGGACAAGGGGCATGGACCAGCCCCCCAAGGCTAGTTACAAATGGGAGGAACAATGCAAGCAGGGAGAAGTGCAAGAATCAGGTGTACCCCAGGTGCCCCAGGCCCAGAGGACCCATGCAGGGAAGACAAGTCCCCAGAATATTTGGTTTTGAAAATCACTGGGGCTTAACTCTGCGAGCTTTTAAAAATCAGTGGGGCTTAACTTCAGGTAACTTTGAAAGTCAGCAGGGTTTAACTCCAGGAGAGCCAGAGGGTAGTAAGAAACTGGGTTCCTGCCCTTAAAGAACCAGCGGAGCAAATAACCCTGCTGAGAGACAGCATAGAAGCAGCAGTTTGAAAAGTGCCTGGGGCATACGTGAAGGAGATTTATTCTGTAATCTCAGGAAGTGCCCTAGAGGGCCAGGGCTCTTCAGAAGAGTTCTCTAAAAACCTCAGTGCTGTGGAGCACTGTTTCTTCTCCCCTCCCCAAGCCAGCCAGCTAGACACCTGCAGGAACCAGTGCAAACACTCTCTACCTATCTTTCTAGGACCCCGTGCCTTGCCCCTGCTTTCCTCCTCAGGCCTGCCCATCCAACCCACCCCACTTGGCAGCATTCCTCCAAAGCAGCTCCTGCCCCAACATACTCTGCAAGCAGCCCTGGATGGAACTAGCACCACTTCAGAGTGCATACTGCCCTAAAGTGAGGGGGGAGATTACCGCACACACCAGCACACCCACTGTTATGACTGATGACTGCCACACTACCACAAAGGCAAGCCCTTGCGGGGGGGAGGGGGGGGTGAGGTGCACACAGAGAGTGCCCTGCCATTCAGTGTGTATGTAACTACAACAGATAGAGGGCAGACTGCTGACACCACCCACCTACAAGCCTGAAGTAGCCTCAGACAGACTCCTCAATAGCTCGGGGACCAATCATGCCCAGTGCCCAGAGACTAGGCAAAGGAGGTCATTGCAGCTGACTGGACTGAAGGTAAACACTGCTCAGCCACAACAGTAGGGCACATATAATCCACATAGCAGATACCCTGGCACACCTGGTGCTGGTGAGCAGGGGACACTGCACTACAGAGCACCGAGGACCTCTTTATCCTAAGGCCACTACTTTCAAGATCAGGAGATGTTGCTGACCTTCAGAACATAGAAACATGGAGACACAAAATGATGAGACAGAGGGAGATGTCCCAAATGGAAGAATAGGATAAAAATACCGTAGGAAAAGATCTAAATGAAACAGAGATAAGCAACATGCCTGACAAAAAAAATTCAATATCATGCTTATAAAGATACTCACTAGGGCAGCCCCAGTGGCTCAGCGGTTTAGCGCCACCTTCAGCCCAGGGTGTGATCCTGGAGACCCGGGATCGAGTCCCATGGCAGGCTCCCTGCATGGAGCCTGCTTCTCCCTCTGCCTGCGTCTCTGCCTCTCTCTCTCTCTCTCTCTCTCTCTGTGTGTGTCCATCTCTCATGAATAAATAAATAAAATATTTAAAAAAAAAGTTACTCACTGGACTTGAGAGTGGAGGATCTCTGTGAGGTCTTCAACAGAAAGTTTAAAAATATAAAAAGGAATCATTCAGAGATGAAGAACTCAGTAACTGATATTTAAAAACACACTAGAGAGAATCAAGAGCACGTTATGAGATGCAGAAGAATGGATCAGCGATCTGGAAGACGGAGTAATGGAAAGCAACCAAACTAAATAGCCAAAAAAAGGGAATAAAAATGAAAATAGGTTAAGGCAACTCAGCATCATCAAGCATAATAACATTTGTATTATAGGGATCCCAGAAGGAGAATGAGAAAAGGGGGCAGGAAATTTATTTGAAATTTATTTTTAATCACTGAAAACATCTATACTTTTAGAGAATAAAACAGACATCCAGATCCAGAAAGTATGAAAAGTCCCTAAGAAGATTAATGCAAGGAGATGCACACCAATATGCATAATAACTAAAAAAGTAATGATAAAAAGAATTTGAAAAGCAGTGAAAGAAAGCAGTTATGTACATGGGAAACCCCTTAATGCTCTCAGCTGATTTATCAGCAGAGACTGAATGCATGAATCATGCTACTCCCTTCTGGCCTGCAAAGTGCTGAAAGGAAACAAAAAATGCAACCACAAATATTCTACCTGGCAAAACTATCATTCAGAATAGAAGGAGAGATAAAGAGCTTCCCAACCAAACAAAGGTTAAAGGACTTCATCACTACCAGACCTATAAGAAATTTTAGAGGGAACCCTTTAAGGGGAAAGAAGAGGCCAGAACTGGAAGTAGGAAAACTAAGAAAAAAAATTTCATAGGTAAATGCAAACATATAATAAAGGTAGTAGATTAATCGCTTATAAAACCAATATGGAGTTTAAAACACAAAAGCATTAAAAACCAATTGTATTTACAAAAATCCATCAAGGGATTCACAAAAGGATGTAAAATAGGACAAATGTATAAAATGAAGGGAAGGAGTAAAGATTTCAGTGCTTTTAAAATGGGTTCAAATTTAAGTGATCATCAACTTAACATAGACTGCCATAAGTGAAGATGTTATATATGAACTTGGTGGCAACTACAAGTCAAAAGTCTATAATAGATACAGACAAAAAAATAAAGAGAAAGGAATCCAAACCTAACACTAAAGGTAGCCATCAAGCCACAAAGGAAGAGAGCAGGACAAGAAAAAAAGGATAGAACTGCAAAAACAACCACAGAACAAGTAACAAAATAGCAATAAGTAAATGCCTGTCAATGAATTTGAATCTTAATAGACTAAATCCTCTGATCAAAAAATACATTAAGACTGAATGGAAGATCTAAATGTGAGACAAGATTCCATCAAAATCCTAGAGAAGAACACAGGCAACACCCTTTTTGAACTCGGCCATAGTAACTTCTTGCAAGATACATCCACGAAGGCAAAAGAAACAAAAGCAAAAATGAACTATTGGGACTTCATCAAGATAAGAAGCTTTTGCACAGCAAAGGATACAGTCAACAAAACTCAAAGACAACCTACAGAATGGGAGAAGATATTTGCAAATGACATATCAGATAAAGGGCTAGTTTCCAAGATCTATAAAGAACTTATTAAACTCAACACCAAAGAAACAAACAATCCAATCATGAAATGGGCAAAAGACATGAACAGAAATCTCACAGAAGAAGACATAGACATGGCCAACATGCACATGAGAAAATGCTCTGCATCACTTGCCATCAGGGAAATACAAATCAAAACCACAATGAGATACCACCTCACACCAGTGAGAATGGGAAAAATTAACAAGGCAGGAAACAACAAATGTTGGAGAGGATGTGGAGAAAAGGGAACCCTCTTACACTGTTGGTGGGAATGTGAACTGGTGCAGCCACTGTGGAAAACTGTGTGGAGGTTCCTCAAAGAGTTAAAAATAGACCTGCCCTACGACCCAGCAATTGCACTGTTGGGGATTTACCCCAAAGATACAAATGCAATGAAACGCTGGGACACCTGCACCCCGATGTTTCTAGCAGCAATGGCCACGATAGCCAAACTGTGGAAGGAGCCTCGGTGTCCAACGAAAGATGAATGGATAAAGAAGATGTGGTTTATGTATACAATGGAATATTACTCAGCTATTAGAAATGACAAATACCCACCATTTGCTTCAACGTGGATGGAACTGGAGGGTATTATGCTGAGTGAAGTAAGTCAGTCGGAGAAGGACAAACATTATATGTTCTCATTCATTTGGGGAATATAAATAATAGTGAAAGGGAAAATAAGGGAAGGGAGAAGAAATGTGTGGGAAATATCAGAAAGGGAGACAGAACATAAAGACTGCTAACTCTGGGAAACGAACTAGGGGTGGTAGAAGGGGAGGAGGGCGGGGGGTGGGAGTGAATGGGTGACGGGCACTGGGTGTTATTCTGTATGTTAGTAAATTGAACACCAATAAAAAAAATAAATAAAAAAAAATAAAAAAAAATAAAAAAAAAAAGACTGAATGGCTAAAAAAAAAGCAAGACTCATTTATATGCTGCCAATAGGAGACTCACTTCAGACCTAAAGACATGCAGATTTAAAGTGAAGAGATGGAAAAACATTTACCATGCAAATGAAAACAAGGAAGCTGGGGTAGCAATACTTGTATCAGATGAAATAGACTTTAAAACAAAGACTGTAGGAGAAGCAGAGAAGGAGACTATAGAATGATAAAGGGAACAACAATGCTAGAGGGATATAACAATTTTAAGCACCCAACAGGGGAGCACCTAAATACATAAAATAACTGTTAACAAACATAAAGGAAACAATTAACAGTAATACAATAATAGTAGGGGACTTTCAAACCCAACTTAGTCAATGGATAGATCATCCAGATAGAAAAATCAACAAGGAAACAGTACCTTTGAATGACACATTAGACCAGATGGGCATAACAAATCTATACACAAAGCTCCAACCAAAAATAACAGAATACACATTCTTTTAAAGTGCACATGGCACCTTCTCCAGGATATATCATACTAGACCACAAAACAAGTCTCAACAAATCCAAGAAGGCTGAAATCCTATCATGCATTTTTTTCTGACCACAAAGGTATGAAACTAGAAATACAAAAAAAAAAAAAAAATCTGGAAAGAACACAAATACATGGAGGTTACACACTATGCTACTAAACAATGAATGGGTCAACCAAGAAATCAAAAAAGAAATTAAAAAAGACCAAGACTAATGAAAACGAATCAACAATCCAAAATCTTTGGGATGAAGCAAAAGCAGTTCTAAAAGGGAAGTTTATAGCAATATAGGCCTACCTCAAGAAACAAGAAAAATCTCAAGTAAAAAATATATGGAAGAATATTCTGGGAGAACTAATTTGGATCAGAGTCAGTGAAGGCTTCCGGGAGAAAGGAATATTTAAGAAGCATTCTGAAAATAAGTAGCAGTTAGCTAGAAGACTATGAAGATCTCATGTTGGAGGTGGGTAGATGAGCATGTACTGAGGCCTGAGGAGGAGGTTGGCCCACTGACGTTCCTGAAAGAAAGTCCCACAGGTAGGAGTGAGTGATCACAGGGAATAATGGCACAGAGGTGGCAGGGGACAAAGGGTGTCACACACACCATGCACAGGTTTTAGATTTGCACCCAATGTCAAAGAAAAGACATAGAAAAATTTTGTGCAGGAAAACAGTAATCTAATTTACATTTTTACAAGGTCACTTTGGCAGCAGCGTGGAGAATGGACTCTGGGTGAGGGAGAGGTTGGTGAATTTGGACAAGAGATGTTGCAAAGAAAATTCCAAGAAATAGCATTAGAGCTTGGGCCTTTTGGAGTAGATTTTGGTGAGGCGCTGGCTCTAGAAGATAGAAGCAGGACTCTGATTAAGAACCAGGGCTCCAGAGTCAGACTGCCTGGATTCAAAACCCTGGCTCTGTCTGCCCAGTGAACTTTATTTTAGGGCCTGAGTTGCCCCATCTGTAGAATGAAAAGATAATACTAATTGTACCTCAAAGCATGGTGAGGAATAAATGCAATCATTCATTTCAAGTGTCTAGAAGGAAGACTGGATGAACAAATATTAACTTTATTATTATTATTTCATTTCTAGTGTTAGATGCAGCAAAAAAAAATCAAGGAAGACTCTCAGGATTCTGTCTTGGGCACCTGAGTAGTAAGTGGTACCATTTATAGCATTTATTGAGATATAGACAGGTAGGACTGCATGCATCAGGGAGAGAAAAGGAAGACCTTCCCATTTCGTTCAAGGAGTTCCATTTTTAATATATGAAGAAATGAGTTAACAGTGTCTAATGGCACTTTTTATTTTATTATTTTTAGATTTTATTTATTTATTCATGACACACACACACAGAGGCAGAGACACAGGCAGAGGGAGAAGAAGCAGGCTCCATGCAGGGAGCCTAACATGGGACTCGATTCTGGGTCTCCAGGATCAGGCCCTGGGCCAAAGGTGACGCTAAACTGCTGACCCACCCGGGGCTGTCCTAATGGTACTTTTTAAATGTTTTTTTAGGTGAGTATGCTACAATATTTTTAACATCCTTACTTGGCAAGTTTTGTTAACTTTCTCAAATTTTTTTTATTTTTTTAAAGGTTTTATTTATTTATTCATGAGAGACATTGAGAGAGAGAGAGAGAGAGGCAGAGACACAGGCAGAGGGAGAAGCAGGTTCCAGGCAGGGAGCCTGACATGGGACTCCATCCCAGGTCTCCAGGATCAGGCCCTGGGCTGAAGGTGGCGCTAAACCACTGAGCCACCAGGGTTGCCCTCAAATTTTTTTTAAAACAAACTCAAAATCCTAAAATTTTTAAGCCACTGATTTAAATGATAACACAAATTTCAAAGGCTTATATCAATAAACGTAATATATGTGGAGCACATCATGCCTTGCCACTTCAAACATCCCCACTTAGGGCAATATAAGATGATTATTTCTGTTACCTGCACAGAAAGAGGTAAATTTCTATGAGATTTGCTCAGGGTCCTAACACACCAAACTGGGTCTTAAGCTTCAGAAGATTTAAGTCCCTATAATGACTGATTCTCTTTTTAGAGCTTTGAAATTTCTTATTGATAAAATTAAGTATGAGATAAGCCTCTAAAATCATAAGGCCTAATTCTTTTATTTTTATATAGGCAGATCTACCACCTGTTTAGAAAAGTTACATGGAAGCTATGATGAGTTAGGATTTTTTTTAAGTATTTCAGAATAAAGCAATAGAGAAGAAAAACTAATAAATTTCCCAACTATAGTTCCAGTTACCTATCAAAATCTTATGTAGTTATTAGGAAAAGTCCTTATGGAACTACAAGGAATTTATTTTACTAATATATTTCATTCCAGGATTGATTTCCATATTTTGAGCTTGATTTCCATATTTTGACACCACTATTCTAGGCATAAATGTTCAACATGAGTAGGTAGCTAAGATATTGGACATGTAAAAAAAAAAAATCAATTCTGAAATTTTCTACTTTGTTTTTCTTCAAGATTCAACCCATGCCAGTCTTACTTCCATGAATGTTTCTAAAGTACCTCAAACAATAGAGACCTCCAGCTACTATAAGGAATTCTTCACGGAGAGAAAGAGACATACATATTTATTCAACCAGTATTTAAGCTAAGGTCTGTACTCAGCACTGGGGTGGGGAAGTGGGGGAGCAGGCGGTCAGCAGTGAATAAAACTTCCATGGAGTTCAAGGTCTCGTGTAAAACTCTTCCCAGACTGAATCATGTCTCTATCATCACTCAGTCACTGGAACTCTCACAACGTTTGGTAGCTTTCATTTTTTTCCTTAACCTTCTTTATATCTAATAGCCCCACTAATCCAGAAAACAACTTTTTTCAAGTTTTACTTGAAATAGAAGTGGGATGATGGCAATACACAGAAATTTCTTTTTTAATTTCAGCACTTATACTGGTTTCATGAATTCAATTCCACGTCAGTAACTGGAGTACTTCAGCTTTGTTTTAAATTTGTACTATCTGATTAGAGAGGAAAAAAGGAAAAATAAATAGCCTTTAAATCTTTGATTCCAAGACTTATTGGCACACAAATTAACATTTTTAAGGTCGAGATGCCTTTGCATTGATGTCTGCATTTATTATGGTGTTTGCTTTCCTGAAAAGCTGTTTTCAAATCAATGACACGTCTTAGAATCAATGTTGCCTTAGAAAGTAAGAAATTCAACAAAAGAACTCAGACTGACCGATGAAAAAAAATGAGTTGGCAACTAAGACTGGACTCCTAGCCTTGGCTTTTTGCCAGTTAGTTACTAGTCACCAAGCCTCGTGACATCTGCTGAGTCTCTTCACTCCTCTGGACCTTTTCTGCTCCATTCATAAAATGCAAGTTTGCACTTCTGTTTCTCAAACTTTGTAGTTAGAGATGAGCTCAAGTTTTTCCAGTCAGTTGCAGACATCCATTTATGAAATACACACTATGTAGATTAGACAAGGATTCTACACATGATTTATCATCTTCATTTATCTGATACTGCTGAGTAATATAATTGCTTGTATTTCTCAATTACACAATAGCTGAGTACTAGAAACAAAAATTCAGGGAATGAGTCACTCAAAATGAAGGTGTTATTCACAGCAGAGTCAAGAGAGCAGCAGCATGGTTAATCAATCTGTGGGTCATTGACAATGGACCAACAATCCAGAAGATACCTTTCAGGCAAAATAATAAATGTTCTCTTTTCCTATTATTCATTTTTAAAAAGTACAAAATATGGGCATCAGTTACTTAAATTTTTTTTAAACAATCAGGAGTAATACCCTTTGGTTGGAAATATCAGCCACTGTTCCGTGTGATTTTTCAAAGAGAAGACAGATATATAGCTGCTCTTACTAAAATATGCTTCCTTTACACCACTTAGTCCGTGGTAGAAAGTAACTACTTTCTGGATATTAGCCATAAGGCCACTGCAGTTTATAGAAACACCTCTTTTTGAGTAGTACATCAAATCATAAGGTTTCATATAAATGGGAATACTCGGGGACACCTGAGTGGCTCAGCAGTTGAGCATCTGCCCTCAGCTCAGGGTGTGATCCCGGAATCCCGGGATTGAGTCCCACATCCGGCTCCCTGTGAGAAGCCTGCTTCTCCCTCTGTGTCTCTGTCTCTCTCTGTCTCTCATGAATAATTAAATCTTAAAAAAAAAATAAGAACACTTGTTTTTATAAGGACTCTTACTGAGGCAAACATACACATGTGCTTGCTCCTTGTCCACCAACCTGGCACATGGGGACAAATGCTAAATAACCATACAAATTACCTAACTCTGAACACCCTTCATCAAGTTGATGAGAGAACAATTTATTCAACTTCAAGAAAGAAATCATTTCCTAGGCAGGTCAGTCTCAGGGGCCTCCTGGATATTTGCTGAAAAATAAGAGTATCTGCCTTAGAGCCTAGAGGTGCAGACAATCAGAAGCTGGTTAGTTCTGGGTGCCAGACCAATGTTATAAGAGAGGTTCTCACACCTGAGCATGTATCAGGACTGTCTGGAGGGCTTATTAACATACAGATTGCTGGCCCCACTCTTGAACTTGATTGAGAGGGCCATGATGGAAACTGAGAGTTTGCATTTCTCACAAGTTTTCGGGAGGTGCTGATGCTCCTGGGAACAGAGTTTGAGAACCACTGGTATAAGATATTTGATGGTGGAATTGGAAAGATATCAGGGGTCACCTAATCCAAACCTTTCATTTTCCCGGTGAGGACCGTGAGGTTGAGAAAGAATATCTTCTTCATGGTTATATATCCAATACTCAGAGCCTTCTCCAACCCCCCCACACACACACACACAAAAAGGCAATTTTATGCCTTAACATGCTGCTCATTTCATGGTTGTAAGTTACGGCCACATATCAGGACCCTGCTCTCTGAAAAGAGGCACCAGCAGAGTCTTCAGCAGAGCCTTCAACAGAGCCTGCTTTTGACCCTCCTATCCAGGTGTCCTTCCAAGAACATGTTACTTCTACCAGTGACCTCAAAATGGAAGGCAAGTGGCCTTAGCCCAGACAGGGTATTGGCAGCCCAATGGGACATACTCACCTAGATTTTTAAACCCAGGAATACTGGCTCCAGAGAACACATCCTTACCATCATGCCATGCTGCCTGTCCCCCGGCTCCCTGGAAGCTGAGCACAAACAGATGGCTTGAGGTTTGCAAAGTGACACATGATACAGGAGATGGTCACAGATGATTTACCGCACTGCTGTGGAGGTAAGTGTCCAGTGAAGCCTCAACTGCTATTGGAGTCCCTGGCTGTATGCTGGGCAGTGTAGACTGATGGCAGTGTCAAAACTCCCTTGGATCATGCCGTTTTGGCTGAGCCTGTTGTCCAATTCCCATCAGTTCTGTGAACTTCCTCCTTCTCCTCCAATAAATTCTTCTTCCCAATAAATGGCTTGTAGCTAAGAACCCTGGCTGACATGACAACCCATTAATTTACCCATCAGCAGAAAGACAATTGATCCTAATCTAAATTAGGGCTCCCGCAAAGACTCCTGTAGTGCCTTCCACCTTTAGAGCCCTTGGATTTCTGTCAGTACACTTTGATTCCTTTGACAGTATTTGCAGCAAGGGCTGCTTGACCATTACAGAGCCCCACTCCAGGCCATCAATACTCAGATGACAAAGCACATCTTGATTTATGGCTCCTGGCCAGAATCGATGGGTCCAGGAGCGTACCTTCATGTCACATCAAGATCTTAGGCTTTAACCAGGACAAGAAAGGTTCAGAGAGCTCTTGAGCTTGGAAGAAAATGGAGCCAACCCATGCTGAAGGCTGGACCCTGTAGAAGAGCCTCAGAAACACTCTGGTATTTGGGCTTTTCCTGTCTTTATTATTCATTTCTTTCCATTTCATGAGACATCATGGTGAGAATTCTTCCAGTAAAGTCCCCTTTTTGCCTGAATTTCAACCTTTGTCCTTGGTAGTTTAATAGCCTTGCTACACTGACTCATTAAAAATCCCTCTCTGCTTTCTCCATTTAGCTACCCACCTCCCTGCAACTCCCACACATGGGTGTTCTTACAAGAAAACTTTAATTCAGATGTCACCGGAAAAGAAAAGGTTTTTATAAACCATAAGGCATCTCTTAAGGGGGAGGGGGGACCCTTTAAGGGTTAAGACTTCTTTTTTTATATATTGCTCCACTGTCAGATTTTTCTCATATTTGCTCATAGCATTACAGGCTCAAGATGTTCATCCTCCAACTCCATGCCTTGAGGAATGTGGTTCTTCAGATACATAGATATTGGTGAGTGATTTGAATTGTGTATTTGCTATCTTTGTTTCCAGGGCCCTAAACATCCTAAAAGGTGCTATTTGCCACCAAAAGTAACCAAGGCCCTGTAGAGAAATGGCTGACTTCCCATCTGGGAAGGGTGGTCACTGAAGCTCCAGGCTCATCTTTATGCCAGAATAAGAAAGTATTCAAAAAAAACTGATGTAGCATGTTGCAGTGGCGCAAGAACCTGCCTTAAGGGTGTCTCATCGCACAAAGGAAGTACAATTTGAGTGTCAAAACAGTTATGTACAATGATGAAGTAAAAGCCAATGAATCATGAATATGTACTGATATTAAATAGGGGTGATAGGAAGGCTCTTTCATGTAAATTATCCAGTGCCAAATGGTAAATGTGGAGAGTGCAGGACTTGGAAAATCATTTTGTAGCCATCATGGTATACATGTGATCAGGAATTATCAATGGCTACTAAATTTAGAAGCATAGCTTGGTGAGGAGCAGGATATTTGCCTAGCCTTAAAAAGTGTCTCCCTACAAAACTGTTAGACAGTAGAGACAACATGCAGCATCTTGAAAAGTGACTGAATTTAACATCGCCAATGAGGGGCAGATGGACATGGTATGCCTCCAGAGAGGACTTTCAGAGGACACAACATCATATATCCAGAGTTCTACATTGGATATAAATTATACCTCAACATACTTTATTTGAAAATGTACAAAGGGTGAAAGTCCATGGTTTGAAAAGGCTCTGTAGGGGCAGCCCTGGTGGCGCAGCAGTTTAGCGCCGCCTGCAGCCCGGGGTGTGATCCTGGAGACCTGGAATCGAGTCCCACGTCGGGCTCCCTGCATGGAGCCTGTGTCTCTGCCTCTCCCTCCCTCTCTCTCTCTCTCTGAATAAATAAATAAATATTTTTTAAAAATATGAAAAGGCTCTTTATTAAAGGCAAAAGGAAGAGCTTCTTGAGATGTCTTCAGAACTGCTGTGTCATGGATGGAAGCAGACTACCTAGTGAGGTTAGTTTACTCCAGCCAGAATGAACATAAGCCACAGATGAAGTCACACAGTCCCCTATTCTGAAGCACATTATGGGACCAAAAATGAAGCATTTTTATATTAACATCTATTTTGTAGTGAACACAATATTCACATAAAAAGCCAAGAAGAAACTCAATGAAAATTTGCCTCCAAGGACCCCTCGAAGGGCTTTTTAAGAAATATTTTATTTATTCATGAGAGACAGAGAGAGAGAGAGAGAGAGAGAGAGAGAGGCAGAGAAACAGGCACAGAGAAAAGCCGGCCCCATGCAGGGAGCCTGATGTGGGACTCTATCTGCATTCCAGGATCCTGAGCTGAAGGCAGATGGTCAACCACTGAGTCACCCAGGCGCCCCCCCTCCAAGGACTTGTGAACAGACACCTCCAATTTAGAACTTCACCTACAAAAGATCCCTGGCACTGAGCAGTGCCTGGCACTTGGGAAGTGTTGGATTGAACCAAGTGACGAATAAAGGAGCGAGGGCATACTTAACCATCTCACTCCTTTTCCTCTTCATAGAGCTAAAATTTTGTCATTTTCTGAGAAAACCACCCTCCTTACACTATTTCCTCTAATAGATTTCCAGCCTAGGAACATGATACTTAGTCTCCAAATGAGATTTTGCTATAACCAATGCAATAGGATTTTAGGGAACTCAGATTTTCACCTATTCCAATGTAAGTAGGAAGAGAGACTGCGAAATCTCTTATGGCTCAGAAAATAAGGGAAATTCGAAGCAAAACATTACTGTTAAAGCACTACTAAGACATTTTAGACAAACTGCTAGGCAACCTGCAACTGATCAACTAAAATAGAAAATAACACCTCACTGTTGGCTAAAAATACTCAAAAATAGAGTGAATATAGCTGACACCACTACCAGACAAACCCAAGTGAAGCTAGACAATGGCTAAAAAGGGTATAACCAGGGTTTGAACCCAGGTAGTCTGGTCTCAGAGCTTACATTTTTAATCCCTATGTCAGCATAAATTAAATACCAATTCCCTAGTATACATTCCTTCCAGACAGTTCCAACATGAGGCCTGCATCCAAAATTAAGCCATCAGTTTCTGGAAACACTCAACTCTATTAACAAGCAACACTTCACTAAACCTCATTTAATATTAAAAATAAAGATCCCATTTAATTGCTACTGTCCAAACACTTTCTTCCTGCACTGAATAGTACTCATCAGGGTTCTCAGCAGAACTTCTTTTGGTCCTACTTTTATCTGAGGAACTGATAAGGAATTTCTTTCTACTAAATTCAATCATCTTTATTCCCCGCCTCCTCCTCCCCCCCCCCACCCAATCTCCTTCAGCTAAAGGCATCACACTGACATCTTGCAATTACTAGCTCAAACCAGATAGCAGCTTTTATCTTTCCCTGCGGACACTGACCTGTGCTTTTATTAAGTGTAAACAGGATACTGCTCTATCGAATGCACTTCAGAAACCTCCTCAAATTATTTTGTTGCAAAAATCATGCTTCCTGTGAAAGAGTTGGTGGCTTTTCAGGTCATTCCACACTCCACACAGGATGCTCAACTCCCATTCGCAAAGTGGAGTTTTCACCGGAGGCATCTGAGCAGTGGATTATCTAATTCATCCATTATGGAAACTCAGGTGAATTTTGCACTCAGACTGCACAACTTGGGACAAAACAGCATATACCATGTCCTGATTCCCTTTTTTTTTTTTCTAAGATTATTTATTTATTTATTCATAGAGACACAGAAAGAGAGAGAGAGAGGCAGAGACACAGGCAGAGGGAGAAGCAGGCACCATGCAGAGAGCCTGACCTGGGACTCCAGGGTCTCCAGGATCAGGCCCTAGGCTGCAGGCAGTGCTAAACCGCTGTGCCACCGGGGCTGCCCCATGTCCTGTTTCCTTTATGTTTGAGGTCACTGCCTCCTCCTTAATCTTGGGGAGAAATGGAAGTGGGCCAGGCTCCCTTACCTTCCTAGGGGTTCCTGACAGCTCTACGTGGTTTGGCAACTGTTTCTTTGGTTTTTAAGTAGCACTGAGCCAGTATGCTAGTCACAGCAGTACACAATGAAAATGGGGATCCTGGGAGATGAGGCAGTGCCTGGGGGGTACAGGAAGAGGGTTTGGGCAAAGGCCTGGGGGAGGCAAAGGCTGGTATTAAACATGACCTCCAGGGCAAACATTTCTTACAAACATTTCTCCCTTACTTTGTGTGTAAATATAAGCATTTTACTCCCAGAAAGTAGGCTTGTTCTCCAGGCTGGCTGCACACTGAGCCATACCACCTTTGTCAAGCTCCTGGTGTGTTCCAGACACTGTACCTCATACACTGGCACAAATCAACATACGCCACAATGAAAGAAGGTACAGACTGCTTTTGAAAAGAAAAAGTGTGCAACCAAAGCCAGGCCCACTCCTATCATTTGTGGGGCCTGGGGCAAGAGTACAAATGGAGGCCCACATAATTGCTTAAAGGAGGTCATCAAGCTAGCCAACTGTCACATAATCCTGCTCCCTTGACAAACGTAGCGTTCCAACAACCTGGAAGGCCAGGTACAATTTAGAATTTGCAGACCCCTGGGGGTTCTGGGCCAGACACGGTTGTTTCAACAGCCCTGCCAATGGACACGATCTCTTCCCTCCCCAACCCAGGCTCCCTCTCCCCTCAGGGAGGCCTTGGGGCACACCTGCAGATCCTCAGTCCACATTTCCAAGCTCTTCCATCACCCCACCATAGCTGCCCTTTGGCCACTCTCAGGGATGAGGTCTGCCCCTTCCCCCGTTTGCAGAGGCCATGGAAGCAGGCTTGGGGCCAGGAATCCATGGGAGTCTGGGAGGGGACAACATGTATTCTGGGTGGGCAGTTCCCCCACCTGCAGACACTTAGCCCAGTGGGGAGACACACAGACTGGTGAAGGCCAGACATCCCCATATACACCTTTTAAATCCCGGTGGGGAATAAATGCAAAAACGGTTCCTTTGCCCAGGCCTGTAGCCAATATTGATGAAAAGCTTTCTCCATTTTATTCTAACTAGATCAACTTTTCTTTCCTTGAAGCTTTCTGGGAGGGTGACTCCTAATATTCAAGGTTAATAAAGTGGTACAAGGCAGGATTCCTGTCTGGAAGGGATGAAAGAGTTGAAACACTTGGAACTATCTAGAAAGATCTAACTGCTAATATCCTTGTCTGAAGGAAAAGGTAAATATTTCTCAGATAGCAAATGGATTGAACTGGATTCTAGAAAGTCAGAAAAGGGGAGATCCTTGCCCTAGGACATAAATTGGGCAAGCCTTAACATTTTCTCTGTTTTGGAGAGTTAAGAGCCGGATGAGTGACTAGTCAACGCAGCTGGGGCAACCAGGTCCGAACTCCAGGAAGGCGCACACCCGGAGGGAAGCTGAGCTGAGCCGGGAGGCTTGGGCCTGCTACAAACACTGGCCGGGCCAGTCACCAAAAGGAGGTGATTGAGGTCACAGTAGGGTGAGTGGCCGGGGCTGGGACGTCCCCCCACTACTGATCCGGTATCTGCTTTGTCTTTTGTCAAAGCAAATTTACCAATCTTCAGGGCCTTCATTTTTAATTCTCCAGGACGGGGAGAGGTTACTACCTTCCCAGGTTACGGCCCAGTGATGCGAGCACAAGTGAGCACAGTCCACACTCGGTAAGCACTCACTCAACCGCACTACTTAAAACGGAGCACGGCGGCCAGGGCTCGAGCTGCGTGTTCACCAGGCAGCTCCCCACCACCTGCCCCAACGTGCAAGACCAGGCTCTGAAGAAGCCGTGCGCGCCGGGGGCAGAAGGATGGGGTAAGGGGCTGTGGGGGCGGGGGGCAAACAAGGCAAGACCTGATCGCATGCTACGTCTCGTCTGTTTGGGGGTAGGGAAGGGTGCCTTCTAAGGTCGCCCAACTGGGGAGTGCGTAGGGCCCCGAGTGACCGGCCCGCGGGCCCCCAGGGGGCAAGAAGGAGCCGAGCGCGGGCCGCGGGGCCGCGGAGTCGCAGCCACTCACCGAGCAGCAGCAGCTTGAACTCGCGGCGCGCGTCCTTCTTGTCGCGGCGAAGCTGCCGCTCGATCTCGGCGCTGATGCGCTGCGACTCCTTCTCCTCCGCAGACAAGCAGCAGCAGCCCGCCATGGCGCGCGCTGCCCGACGGCGCCCCGCTCCTCCGCCGGCTGTCGCCCGCCGACCCGCCACGCGCCCCCGCGTGCGGAACGACAAGGACAAGGCTGCCTTGACTTTTGAAATGGGAAGCCTGGCCTTTTGAGGCTCGGTCCCCTCCCCGAGGATGGACTCGGAGCACTGCACAGGCGAGGCCCGGCCGATCCTGGCTCACGCCAGCCCCTCAGCGGTTCCCGGAGCAGGGGCCCGCCGAGAGGATGGGGCGCGGCCGGCACCCGGAGGACGCGCACGCCCCTTAGGACAGGAGCCCGACAGCCAGTCGCGGGGCGCAGGCCGCGCGTAAAAAGTTGGGGCGTCGGTGCCCGGCGGTGGGGCGGGGCGGGGCGGGGGGGGGAGAGCGGGATCTCCCGGCCCTGGTGGGGTCCCAGGCGGGCGGCAGGCACGGCGTCGGTTGGAGGCAAAGGGCCTAGCTAGTCTTTGCCTGGAAAGTTCCGAAAGTGACCGCAGATTAAGACTGAGCGCACGGGTTCCCGCTGGCGCTAGTAGCTCTAAGTGGCAGAAGGAGGCGGAGCGTCTCGGACCTGCAGCCCTGGCGTCCACCCAGTTGGCCTTCGGGGTGCGCCAAACCGAGGGTGCCTGGGGGCAGCAAGGAGCTGGGGGCAGAGGCCTGGAGTTTCTGGGAGTGGCCCCCACACCTGCCTCCCTGGCAGTGTGGTCCTTGCACCCGGAGGGCGGCGGGCGGAGGTTGCGGTAACCAGCGCGCCCCGGCCGCAGGGCCCTGCTTCCTGCCCAGGTGCGGGCTCCGACAGGTGAGCGAGTTTCGCCAACTTGGGCCTCCGCTCCTGCCAGCTGCTAGAAGAGTGGGACCGAGCCCAGCGTCCGCGGCGGGGCGCAGAGCACCGGGGGCGAGGTCGAGCTCTCCACCTGCACCGAAGTTGAGGCTCGCACACGAGCGACACGACCACACACCCTTGGGCTGCCTAGACGGGCTCCTTCCGCTTCCCGGACGCCTCAGCCCAGCTCGGGGTTGGCCTAAGCGGTTGGTCCGCTGGGCAGCCTGACCCCGCTGGCACCGCGCTCACGGAGGCAGCTGCCGCTGGGTTCAATTAAATAGGAGCGCGCCTGAGCAGAGAGTAAATATCCTCCCGGCCCCCCCTCCGTCGGAGCACCTGGTGAGGACGGCTGGGGATGGGGAAATGGGACACGGCTGGCTACTTTGCATTTTGTGAGGGGAATGACTCCTGCTTTGTAGAGAGAGGGCTGACACGTTTGCAGCAGCACCTGGCTCGTTCGTGCCCCAGCCCTGAAGCCCGACGGCCGCTGCCTTGCAAAGGTGTGTCCGCACAGCCACACTGACCCGGCTCCCGGGACGTCGGGATCTGTTTGAGCTGCTTAATAAAAACTTAAAAAAAATTTTTTTTTTGAAAAGCACCTCTTTGTCCTCAAATGCTACAGTTGAATGCACATTACAACATCTGGTTTTTGTCTTCCGTGGAGATAGCTTTCTGAAACAGTGCAGAGAAAGAGAGGTCCACGGGAAAAGCAGAAATGGGAACGTGGAGGGATGGATCTTGTCCACAGCAATGAATGCCTTGTCCTTCCCCTCTTCAAGTCACTGTATGCCCGTAAACACTTTATGGCGTTAGGCAATTAGCTAATGCCTCCTCTATTAAAAAGCAGGCATAAGTGCCTTTCATACGAGTGGCATATATTCCATCAATTCAAACTAAAGAGCATATTGAGTGGAAAGAGTGGTATTTGTCATTATATAAGAAAGTTGGCATTGTGATGCTATCTGGCTTCAAGGTCTTATTATTTATTTTACGGTTCAGGGAATGGGAACGGATCAGACATTAAAAATGAATGTGCTTACATTCTTAAATGTGCACTTCTTTCCTTGCAGGCATAAATTGACAGTAACAGTGACCCCTACAGGAGACCTCCTGAACATTTCTCATCTGATCCTTAGCCATTTAATCACACTTTTCTCGATTAGCTCTTAACAGCTAAATTTATAATTTGAGAATAAGACCTCCTAGGGATCCCTGGGTGGTTCAGCGGTTTAAGCGCCTGCCTTCAGCCCAGGGCATGATCCTGGAGTCCCGGGATCGAGTCCCATATAGGCTCCCTGCATGGAGCCTGCCTGTGTCTCTAGCTCTCTCATGAACAAATAAATAAATCTTAAAAAAAAAAAAAAAAAAAAAAAAAACCTCCTAAGAAGCCAAGAGTATCACCATTATTAATATTTTTTAATGATTACAATCATTTGTGTTTTAAATGATTAAGATGATTTAAATGTTGAAATGATTTAAATGATCTAAATGGACAAATTTGAACTCTAAGTTAGCTGGAACGACGGACCTATTAGGTCCAGTATTGCTAAGATTCCAAAAAAGATATGAAACCTATTGCTTATGGCAAATCTGAAAAACTTTCCTGGGCTGATCAGCTTGGCAGTATGTATCAGAAGTCTTGAATGCATCTACCCCCTTTTATTAAACTAGTAATTCTCCCCTTGAGAAATAATCAGAGAGAAGTCATGATTTA
This sequence comes from Canis lupus dingo, assembly GCF_003254725.2. Classification (NCBI taxonomy): domain Eukaryota; kingdom Metazoa; phylum Chordata; class Mammalia; order Carnivora; family Canidae; genus Canis; species Canis lupus. Next base: position 81,103,735 of record NC_064243.1, on the reverse strand, counting down.
TGTATAAAGGTGTTTATTTCTAATAACAACAATAACCCAAAACAACCTAAATGCCCAACAACCGGAAATAAATAGGTCAAACAAATGATCGTGTATACATACAATGAGATAAGTCATTAAATATTTGAATATGTAGCTTATATGAATACCAATTAAAGACTTTGGGGGAAAGCTCAAAATATATTGAGTGAAAAAGGCAAGATACAAAAATATAAACAGTATGATACAAATTTTACTATGGGAATATGCATACACACTTTTAAGAGACTAAAGGGGCATCTACGAACAAGGTAAGTCATGCTGAGTCATGGCTTTTTGGTTGATTTTAATTCTCTGGTATAAAATTGTTTGGGGCAGCTCACATAAAGTTATTTAGCCCTTCCCCTTCCTCAACTGTAAAATGAGAAAGATAAACCAGAATAAGCTCAAAGGGATCTCCCAACCCTGACATTCAATTATTTCTTTGGTGACTTTCACATTTAGTATTAAAAATAATCATAAACTTAAATTGGTATTGAGCAGTAATAATTAGTGAGAACTATAAAATGAGGATATCACAAGACATTTATTTTCATGTCTATTATTAACAACTCTATCTGCTTGATCTTTAGGATCTAGGGGTGGGATGAGAATAATTTTAAGTTATTAAACTATTTGCAATATCTTTCCTGGAAGGGGTACTTTTGAAAAGAGGCCTTAGTAAAAAAGGATATTTCTTTTCATGGGTTATTCCTGCAATTCCATTTAATCCCTGTTGAAGATCAGAGCACAGCATGGACATGAGTTTCAGCTACCTGGCAAGTGCTGGGCCAGAGATGAACTATATGTCTGGGAGTCCTCTGATGTCCCTTGAGTCCATGCCGCACCCTGGACCTGGCCATTCCAGGTACAATTCCAGGCTTCAGATAGTCTATCACTCTAGTATAAAGGAGTTAAGGGGATGCCTGGGTGACTCAATGGCTGAGCATCTGCCTTCAGCTCAGGTCATGATCCCAGGATTCTGGGATCAAGTCCCACATTGGGCTCCCCCAAGGGAGCCTGCTTCTCCCTCTACTTATGTCTCAATAAGATATTGAGACATATATATATATATATATATATATATATATATTTGGCCTGTGTCTCTCATGAATAAATAAATAAAATCTTTTTTAAAAAGAAAGTAATTAAGACTGAGACCCTGAAATCTGAACCTATCCCTCCTTGCTTCTTCCCAGGGAATAGACAGTGAGAGCATGGAGTCACCAGGGTGGCTCTCCACAACCCACTGGTGTACAGAGTGGGCCCCTCAACTAACCTCCTGCTTTAGCTGAGCCTCTTTCACCTCCCATCACTCTCTCAGAACTCCAGAAAAATGTAATTACATGTTCTCCCCACCTCCATGTCTTGACCCATGCAGTCTCCTCTTCTAGGAATGCCAGCTCCCACCTCATCCCAGGCAAAGTTTGGTACTTTCTCTCCCAAAAACATCTCCTTGGAGAAACCAACTCCACCCCTTGGCAGGTGGGCCCTTCTTTCCCTGCTGCCTAAGAAACCTTGTATGTTCCTCTCTTCAACATCTTGCTCTATTACATCTGTTTGATTTTTCTCCTAGTTACTCTGTGGGTAAGGGAGATTTTCTTGTTCATCCTTGTATTTCTAAATAAGATTTAGTTAATGGAATAAAGTTAAAATTAAAAAGAATTTGCCTGAAATAAGAAAAAGAAACTAGAAGAGAGAAAAGAAGGCTCTTGTAGTCAAAGACAGTGAAAAACCAATAAGCAAGTCTGCAAGAATCCATGTATGATTTAGAAAACACTTATGTGTAATGCAGCCCCAACTTGCTTGCTTAGAGGGAATGACTGCCCTGTGTCTAATTCAGAACTCCAAGAAATGTGCAAACAGAGGGCTGGAAAGATGCTGTTCCCTTCAACAAATGCAGCATCTTAGAATTTTAACCAGTAACATGGAGTCAAAATATGACGTTGAAGTTCACGAAGCTAAAATAGCACTAATACTAATGCACACAAGCTGCTTGCTATTCTTTGGCAGTGTTTTTCAGACTACAGTTGTGACCCATCCCTGGTTATGACAGACTTTTTTTTACTGAAAAAGAATAGAATAGAAATAGAAAATATCAAAGTATGCTGTTGTGTGTTATTGATGAAACATTTGTTTCAGTCGTATACATGAGTATTAACTCTTTTTAAATTATTTATTTATTTACTTACTTACTTATTTGAGAGAGAACAAGGAGAGGGACAGAGGGAGAGGGACAAAATCTCCTGCTGACTCCACACTGAGTGCAGAGGCCAACAAGGGGTTCCATCTCAGGACCCTGAGAGCTGGATGCTTAATCAGCTGAGCCACCCACGTGCCCCTACAGGAGTATTAACTCTTAAGCAGACCAGTTATCAGTAGTGTTTGCTTGTCCATAATCCAGAAGAGTGGGTCCAAGTGATTCCCAATTTTCTAATTTGTTCTTCGGAGTTCCTAATTTCTCATTCAGTTTTCTGAGCCCGGTGTGTTCTCCATAATGTTTTAAGTCTTTCTCCCCACTCTCCACTTTTCCCCTACCCCGACCCAGTGATTTTCACTTTCAGATGAGTGGGATAGGTAAGAGTCAGTGGAGTCATGATAATTTGGATGAATGGGTAATAATTATAGCTGGTGGCTGGGTATACTCAACATTTATGTTTCTAAGGTAGCCAACATGTCCACGTGTTGCTCCAAAATATTCCCTGCCTGAAACGCAGAAACTGTTTATTATATAACTTCTACTGAAAGGCTAGAATTAATGACAAGGAAGCCTGCCTTCAAATACTGTGAGTGGGCAGGAATCTCTACTGTTTGTAGTGACTTTGGCTATGGCAGTTAGGTATCTTTTAGAATTTAAGGAGTAACCATCTTTATGATGAGAAGTTCAGAGATTTTCATTTTGCCTGTTTTCTTTTTGCTTAAATGCCTACCTCTCCTTATATCTCTCCCCTCCTGAATAAACCAGTGTTAACAACCTAGTATGTTTTCTTCTCTATTTTTTATACTCTTATAATCTTAAGATATCCTCAATCTTAAGGATAAAAACACTTATAAGTATACATAAACTTCACAGAAGCTTGGCATCATTAGTTTAAACATGAGGCCATATTACATGGACTCGATATTTTGCTTTTCTCATCAACCATACCTTATGGGAATCTGAGTAAACTGCTTACTCCTGATTCAGTCATTCATATATTCATACATTGTATTCCATCATGTGAAAGGACTATATCATATTCCATTTAGCTTTTTCCCTCCAAAAGGCATTGGTTTTTATTTCCGAGTTTTGGCTACTAAAAACGAATACTGTAATAGCATCTTTGTATATAAATCCTTGTGCACTGGGGCTTTTATTTCCGTGGGATAGATTCCCAGGCAAAAGACGTTGAACTGAAGGATATATACATTTTTCATTTTTAATAGATGTAGCCCAGATTCCTTTCCAAAAAGACTAAAACAATCCACATTTCTGCCAAAGATAAGAATATCCGTGTCTTTACCAGCAATAAATATTATCACTCATTACTTTTTGGCAGCTTGAAGGGATTCAAATAATAATAAAGTGTTGCTTTCTTTGTGTTTCTCTGGCTACTCATGAATCTGTACATTTTTTCATAGTTTGTAACCATTTGCATTTGCTACTCAGTGAGTTTTCTGTTTATGTCTTTTGTTCATTTTTTAAAAATTGGGTCATTTGTCGTTTTCTCGACAGCCTGAAAGATTATATATCTTCAGTATTGCATGTCACCTTTTTGCCATTTGAATTGCAAATTTTCAGATATATTGTTCGTCCTTTATCATTTTAAATGGAATCTTTTGCCACAGAAAATATTTTATTGTTACATACTCAAATATTTTTCTTATGGAACTTCTGGAGTTCCCGTCTTTGTAAGATCTTATTTCTTTTTTAAAATTTTTAAAAGATTTTATTTATTTACTTGAGACAGAGAGAATACAAGCAGGGTAGAGAGGCAGAGGGACAGGGAGAAGCCAACTCCCCACCCAGGAGGAAGCTCAACGTGGGGCTCGGGCCCAGGACCCTGAAATCGTGACCTGAGCCAAAGGCCGATGCTTAACCTACTGAGCCACCCAGGCACCTCTCCTTATTTCTAGATTGTACATGCAGTATCATAGAATCTTTTGCAAGCACATCTATTATTTTATTTTTTTAACATCTAAATATCCATCTGGTGTTAATTTTTGAAAAATGTGTAAGACAGGAGATAATTTTATTTTCTTTCAGATGGATAGCCAGTTGTACCAACATCATTTACTGAACATTCCTTCCTTTTCCCAATGAACTGAATTTTGATCTTTCTATGACATTCTTGTATTGACTGAAATTCATTTCTCTGAGTCTCTGTTCTTCCAGCAATCTATTTACTCCTATATCAATGCTATCTTGATATGATTATAGGTGCTCTGTGGATTATTTTGATATCTGATAGGGCATATCACTTCAGCATTATCAAACTCATCTTAGTTGTAGTCAAATATTTATTCTTCTGTAAGAAATATATCATTTACCAATGACTTCTCCCCCGAACTTCTAAGCTTACCTTCAACCCTAACTTCATCTGCCTTTCTGACACATTGGCTTTGGGATCTAATAGGCATCTCAATAAGTCCAAAATAAAATCGTAAATTTGTTTTCCAAAACTCATTTCCCTGCTATCTTTTCCATCTCCGCACTACCAAATATCCAATTGACTGCCTCTTTGCACCACTTCCTATACCTTAATCTTAGCAATTATAGCTTCCTCCTTTAAATCATATCTTGAATTTGTTTTGGAACCACCTTTCACACAGGGCAGCTCCAGGAATATCACACACACTTAATCTTTGTGAATGAGGCTCCCTATTATGTCACATATGGCTCCCCAGGTATATTCATTTCTGTATTTGCTGCCACCACTTCTGTCCAAGCCAACAGCACCTCTCACATGACCTAAAACAAGAGCTTGGCCATCGGTCTTCTTGCTTCCATTCTTGACCCTCTAAGGTCCACTTATCAAAGGATGGCACAGGCAGAATGAGCTTTTAGAATCCCAAAACATATCCCATCATTCTCTCGATTAAAATTTTCCAATAGATTCCCATCAGAGTTTAAAATAAAATCTTGTTCTAGACCATGAGGACGTACATGAGAGGGCCATTGCCTATTTCTCTATCTTTCTCTAATATTCTTCCTCTTGTTCAAATATACTGTAGTCACACCTATGCCTCAGGGCCTTTGTACTATCTTCTCTGCCAGCTGGATCATGCTTCCTCCAGATCTTGAAATATTTGGTTTCTACTTGACATATAGGTTTCAACTTAAAGGTGACTTACTAATGGAAGAATTCCCTGACAAAACTTAGCCTAAAAAAAAAAAAAAAAAAAAGTTAGCCTAAAGTAGCCACTCCGCCTTGCACCATTCACTCGGTATCATCATATTCTTGTACTCTTCCAAGGTAGCATTTGTCACTACCTGGTTTTTCCTGTCTTTTTCCTTCTTTATTTGTTTATCATCTTCTCCTACCAGAAAATGAAGGTAAGCTCCATGAGAAGAGGGATCATGATTGTCTTATTCACCACCATATCCTATGGTCTGGATCAGGGGAAGCCACATCATCTTAAAATTGTATCACTGAACTCTGTTCAGATCCCATTCTCAACATTAAAGTTAAGTCGTGGAAAAATCAGTTATATGGGACTTATGTGTGTGTATGTTTTTTTACATAGAGATGGAAGGGGGTAGAGGCAGAAGGAGAGAGAGAAAGAAAGAGAATCTTAAGCTGGCTGCACACCCAATGCGGAGCCCAAAGCAGGGCTCAATCTCACAACCCTGAGATCATGATCTGAGCTGAAATCAAGAGTCAGACATTTAACTGACTGAGCCACCCAGGTGCCCTGGGATTTGTGATTTTTTTACTTGTCTGTTTTATACTATATTATGTAATATCAAGTAAAACAAAATACCCCTGAGGACACTTGATTTGTGGACATAGGATTCTGTTTGTGTTTTCAGGGCTAATTTTAAGTCACAGAGACAATGTAAGTGGACAAGTTAAAACAGAATTTATTGGCTTTTAGCAATAGCCAAACTGGAAGGAGCCTCAGTGTCCATCAAAAGATGAATGGAAAAAAAAAAAAGATGAATGGATAAAGAAGATGTGGTCTATGTATACAATGGAATATTATTCAGCCATTAGAAACGACAAATACCCACCATTTGCTTCAACGTGGATGGACCTGGAGGATATTATGCTGAGTGAAGTAAGTCAATCAGAGAAGGACAAACATTATATGATCTCATTCATTTGGGGAATATAAAAAATAGTGAAAGGGAATAAAGGTGAAAGGAGAGAAAATGAGTGGGAAATATCAATGAGGGAGACAGAACATGAGAGGCTCCTAACTCTGGGAAACGAACAAGGAGTAGTGTAAAGGGAGGTGGACGGAAGGTTGAGGCAACTGGGTGATGGGCACTGAGGGGGGCACTTGACGGGATGAGCATTGGGTGTTATGCTATATGTTGGCAAATCGAACTCCAGTAAAAAAATATACAAGAAAAAAAGAATTTATTGGCTTTTAGGACTGAGAAGTTCTAGGATGATCTTGATTTGAAGCTCTGTGAAATCTCAGTGCTAAAAGTGAAGTCTTATGGAAGCTATGTAGTGCTTAACAGGTATCTGTTGAATGAATGAATAACACCTACATCACTGGGTTGTTATGAAGATTAGAAGAGATAATACATACAACTCCTTTGGCTCCTTACCTGAAACTAATAAGCACTCATTAGGAGTTGACAGTATTATTTTTTGTTAATATCATCTTCATCATCAAAGACTTCATTTTCAACACCAAAGATGCATTCATGATTACTCTCATACCATGTGGAAAAGGAAGAGTTTGTACTTTGCACAGTCATTGGGAATGATTTGGGCTATCTGGGAGTGACAGCAGACGGGAATCGTTTTTGCAAGGCTTCCCAGCAGAGGCAGAGAAGTAGACAAACACCCTGCATGGCTTATCTGGTCCACATGGGAATTCAGCATTGAGTCCTCTTGAAAATGCATGTTGACTTTCAATATCTGAATCAAATATGTGGTTTTTAAAGGCCATCATGAATGGAACAAACATCAGAAAGTGCTCCAAGTCCTTGTCTCCTAAATATTGTATACATTTAGTATTTTTCTTCATGATTTTAAACTCTGTAAACTTGGCCAATACTGGATAGAAATGTAGATTTGAAGAAAAAAAATATAGCTGTCTTCTATCTTCTTAAGTACCTGAGTCATTCTTTGATAAATGGAAAATAAATGAAAGTCCATTCCCTTCCTTTTTAATGTCGCTGTGGTGGATTAAACGTGGCCAGCAATTTGGGAAAGCATCTTCCTTCAAGAGGTGAGGCATAAGTTCCCTCCTCTTAAAGCCAGGCAAGCTATATGGCTATTTGGACTGACTGATTGTAGTAGAAATGCTTCCGTATCATTTTGCAAGTCCAGGCCATAAGGGACTAGCAAATTAGATTTCCCAATTCTTGAATCACATTCCTGATGCCCTGAGCTGCCTTATAAAAATCTGGGGAGAGACTCTGAGACTACATGGCTGAGATCCTCCCTCCAGCCAAGGTGCTAGGGATATGAGTCAAGCCGTCTAGGCTCTCCAGCCCAGCCCAGTTGGATACCGCTACACAACCCCTGTCAATACCCCATAGAGCAGAAGAGTCACTAACTAGTCAAGGGCTGCCCTAACTGCTGGCCCACAGATCTTGATATAAAATGAAAACGTGATTGTTTCAAGTGACTAAGTTTTGAAGTGGTTTACTAAGCAGCTGTGAGTAACCTGACCCCTCTGGTAATATTTATATAGTACAACAGTTAGTAATCTGATAAATCAAGTTACTTCTGAGCTGATACATCCCCGGGAGAGCACACCAAAACTAACCACAGAAATCTCCTTGAAGTGGGTTTGATATCACAAATGGAGTGGTTTGGTAGCCAGGGAAAGCTAAAACACAACAGTTTCCACTTTGTGGAGAGTTTGTCTCTTTCTTCTGAGTATGTAGCATAAACAGGAACTGTTGTGTTAGTGAGGGTATGGCGGACCCAGCACACACAAGCAATCCAAAGAAATTTTATATTCATACTCATATGCTAACCTTTTGAAAACCCGCTATGTATGAAGCACTGGCATAATGAGAACTGGAAGAAGCAAGATTTGCCCTTATGGATCTCATAATCTACTGGAAAAATGTTCAAAATTATTTGCTAATGATATTGGAGGATGGAGCTGCAGTGGGGAAAAAAAAAGCTACATCATCCTAAAATTGTACTACTGAACTCTATCCAAATCCCATTTCCACAAAAAAGTTAAATCTTCAAAAAAATCAGCAAATTGCAGTGCCTCATATATAAATACAAAATATATATAATATATATAAATATAAAATATATATGTATAAATGTATATATATATATATACACACACACACACACACATATGGTTTTTGGTTTGATATTTGTTTGTCTTGTACTATATTAAAGAATATTAAGGAAAACAAAATACCCTTGATTTGTGGACATAGGATCTCATCTGTGTCTGCCAGAACATGATGATTCCAGGCAACAGAGGGCTGGTATGAGCAGACAAGGTAAAAATGGAATTGACCAGAACTTAAGGCTCAGAGGTTCAGGGATTGTCTTGATTTTAGGTTCTGCTGAATCCAGATGCTCAAACATCATAAGGAAGCCATCTTTCTAAATGTTTTTGGCTAGATTTTCCTCCGCACTCTACTCTCAGGTAGGCCTCTCTCAGCATGGTGGCAAGATGACTGCTAGAAAATCCATGCTTATCTATATTTATTAGCAACTCCAGTAAAAAAAAGAGTTCCTCCTTACTGATATTCCAGCAAAAAGTCCAAGGTTGAATGTAATTAATTGAGCTTGAATCAATGGCTCCTCCCTGAACTGATTCAATATGCCCTGACAAAAAGAATATTTTCTTGGACCAGGTCAAGATCATGTATCTACTCTTCAAGGGTAAAGTTATTTTTAGTCATATATTTTATTTAACCCAATATTCAAAGCATTATCATGTGTTCAATATTAAAATTACCAATGAATTTTTTATTCATATTAAACTAGAGTTTCAGTATGTATTTTATGCTAACAGCTATCTTCATCTGGACCAGCCACAGTTCAAGTGTTTGACAGCCAGTAGCTGTATCGGACTGGGTGATTATAAAGACTTTTTTTTTTTTTTTAAGAGCATGGGAGGGTGGGACTGAGAGAGGGAGAAGCAGACTCTCCACTGAGCAGGGAGCTTGACAGGGGGCTTGATCCCAGGACCCTGAGATCGTGCCCTGAGCTGAAGGCAGATGGTTAACTGACTGAGCCACCCAGGTGCCCCGATTCTAAAAAATTTTTGTGGTGTAAGAGGAATAGAATAGAATAGAATAGAATAGAATAGAATAGAATAGAATAGCAACCTGGAACTGGTAAGGGAAGAAAACCCGTGTTCCTGTGGCTCTGGAGCCCAGAGGAAAAATATCTGAAAGTTGGTATAACTTGTTAGGACAAGTTAGGTGTAGGTGTAGTTGTACGGTGTTAGGCAATGGAACAAGAATGGCTGTGGGGCAGGGTTATAGGGATCTAGTAGGGGACACCAGGATGGATCACAGCACTTCTAATCAGAGAAAGGAATCTGGACATCTGAGCAAACACCACAGAGAAGAGATGCCTTGGCTCAAGACTGGTTGAGAGGACAGAAGCAGTATGGAAACTGGCTTGGACAAATGATAACCTCAGACTAAACCACCCTCCGACCACCACCCTGTTCCTTCCTCTGGCACTTAGGGGAAATGAAAGACAGATGACCATGAGTTGACCGAGAAAGATCTGAGTTGTCTGAGCTTACCTTGCACTGACTGGTTTGTGGAGGAAGTCTCAAGACAGGAATTAAGTTTGGATATAAAAACTAAAGTTATACACCTTGCATGTCTGAGAATATTGGCCCGAAAATACCATTCCTGGAGCAGTCTCAAAAACCTTGTGTGCTTGGCAGGAAAGCCACAGCCCTTTTGCCCTGCAGGCAGGGGATTTGGGCGGTCATTCTTTACTAGCCGGTGGATTTTGCACACACAGACCCCAAGGGAATATTTGGCAATATCTGAAGACAGTTTGGGGTGTCACAAGTATGGAGGAGATGGCTACTGTGGGCGGAGGCCAGGGATGCCACTAAACATCCTACAATGCCCAATTGAGCCCCTACAATAAAAGATTACTCAGCCCCAAATGTCAGTAATGACTACACTCAGTGGTGAGCGTCAAGTAACGTAAGGAACTGTTGAATCAATATATTGTACACTTGAAACGAATATAACATCGTGTGTCAACTACACCTCAATAACATGAGTAATATTAATAATGATAAAATGTCTGTGGGGCCAAGGTTGAGTAACCTTGGACAAAGTCAGTTTAAGATTCTTGAGAAGCGTGAAGAGAGAGGAAAAGCAAGTTCTTTTCTTCTGTGTTGGAGTCAACCTTGTCCTAAAAGGGACGGCAATCCTGGGGCTGCAGGTGATGCAGTTTCTGTAATACTGAGGTAGCGGAATCCTGTGTCAGAGTAGCAAGTCTGAGGACGAACAACAGGGTGAACCAGGCCCAGAGGCCGAGGCCCCAAAACGTCTTGCATCTTTCTTCCCCCCTCCCCCATATCTCTTCTCTCCCCCAGTAGTCCCCTCAGAGAAAGTTTCCCCCTGACTGAGGTGGCGCTGAGGCAGAATGAGGGAAGTAGCAGGTGGCTGCAGAGCCTTCTCATCCCTGTGTCCTCCTGGCTTAGGCAGAGGCAGACGCCTGCTCTCCCAGGCCCCAGAGGCTCTAGTTTCATTTCCACATGGCAGCTGGCACCCAGGAAGCAGCTGTGGAGAGTAAGGAGCCAGGCTGGACAGTTTTCTCACTCTGAGCCTCTGCTCACACTTTATTCTCCTCTAGAACAGGGCCTCTCCGGTGTTGTTTAAGAATCACCCGGAGGGCAGGTTAAAGCACAGATTCCTGGGCTAGCTTCCAGCATTGGAATCAGCAGGTCTGCTGTTCAAGGGTGTCCAACATGTCCCAGGGTGCCTGGGATTTTCCATTTCCGGCCGGAAGCCCTGCATCCCTGGCAAACCCAGATGGTTGGTCACCCTAGGTAGGGCCCAAGATTTTGTATTTCTACTCGTCTCCAAAGTGATGCTAATGCTCCCATCAGGTGAGCACAGTGTGGGCTGCAATGCTGGTCCAGCGCACCAGGTCTATGAACTTTACGTGCGCTCCCAGGCCCAGAGCAAGTTAAACCACTTCAGAAAGGGTTACCTGTAGTGCCTACCTTCCCCCCATCCCCCAACTCTTGAGGCAATCATGGTAACACTTCACACTGTAAGGTGATATGATGTACTTGGGTGGTTTTTTTTTTTTTTTTTGCGGACATACTTCAAGTTTCCCAAGGGCAGAAATCATATTTTCATAGCCTACCTATTGCCATGGGAATAAATCCATGGTATCAAACATTTGGAAGATAATAAATGGATTTGTTGAAGGGACACAGCTAAACAGTTTTTGAGTGCTTCCCAGGCACCAGGGACTGTGTTTAAACATTTTATAGAGTTTAACTCATGTCATCTTGTGTGGCAGATGCTATTTCCCCCATTTTACAGTTGACAAAACTAAGGTTCGGAAAATTTAAATGACATGTTCACAGAACCAGAAAGCATTAGAGCTGGAATTCTAACTCCACTGTGATATCAGAGCCCATACTCTTAACCATCATGTTCTGTTACCTACAATGAACAAATAAATACATACATATTTGTATAATCAGGTGTAGGAGTCATTACTATTTATTTAAGATATATTTAACTTTTTTTATTGGAGCCCACATATCTGAACTGTTTGTGTGTTCAAAATAGATTCACATTGTCTTTCTGGGAATAATGCTGGTCTGTTTAATTTTGAGTCTGCACTGAACATTGATTCACCATTGTTTATAGTGATTTTTCAGTCCAAGAAAGAATGGGAGATATTCTGAGTGAAACACGATCGGTCAGCACCCATCTACCATTCTTTGAAAATCCAGTGCCATCTATGAGGATGACAAAGGACTAATTTCGCTTCTGAAAGAGCACAGGACCCAGGACTGCTGCATCAGAGCCCTCCACCATCTTGCCCACAGAGATTATTTTAGAGGTGAGCACATGACCCAAGCCTGGACACTGAGAACACACCATCCTTTAACTACAGAGACTGGTTCATGAGATGCTGAACCAAATCATTCCTGAAACTTCTCTGAGCCATCTGAAAATCTGTGTTCCCCTTCCTCTAAGATAACAAGTTAGAAAATATGAAATAACCCTGGGGCTTCTGGCAGCCATCCTTGCAAAGATATGGAACATTTTTACATGAGTATGACACCAATATCAATAGACTATGATCAATGAGATGAAGAAAAAGAGAGTTCTCCTACCATGACTTGAACTCCTGGATCCAGTTACTTGAGCCAGTAAATTTCCTTATTTAAGCTAGTCTAGATTGGGTTTCCATCACTTGCAACCAAAAGAATCACAGCTAATGTACCTGATCCATGAGAACTGAAGAAGCAGGTATTAGAGGTTGGGAAAACTCCAATACCTTGGTTTCCAATAATAATTATTTTATAATGCCCTAATATTTTAATACCTTCCTACCTTATTACCTTACTAATGGTAAATGGCTATCAGACTCTTCCTACTTTGTCATAAGAATAAGCTGAACATAGACTAGAGAGTAGCTGATATAAATGAGCAAATAGGCCTTTTTAGAGTTGCCCTGGGGATGATGATTTGGTTTGACTATTTACCTGACTTTCTTCTCTGATTGTGTCTTTAGTTACTAGTTAAGGATCTGTGGTCAGATAGGTTTTTAAGAATGCATTCCGTAGTAAACTTTTTACATGCAGTGAGTTCATAAAATTTTCTGAATATATAGAAGCATATTTAACTGTTAAACTTTTTCTGAACCAGTTCTTACAACAAACTTTCTCTCATATGTTCTCAGTTGATGCTTGAAAGCCAACTTCTCAGAAAGAACTGTACATGTATCAAGACTATGTAGTTGAATCTAAAGAGATAAAAGAAATAAGGGTATTGCTAATAAGGCTAGTCATTCCAGCACTGGTACAGTTGAACCAGGAGAGCACAAGAGTCCTGGTAAATGATTATATAATCAAACTAAAAGACTTCTTTTCAATCTGAGTGTGTTTTGTTTCTGTTTGGATGATTATTTAAGAGGGACATGGTTTCCCTCTGGCCACTGTCTTTATTTTCTTTGGATCTTTATTCATTGTGTATGCCAGGTACTGACTAGGACCCTGACGTTGTTAAATGCCTCACAAGGAATTGGCTCCAAATGACCTGCTTGCCAGAGCAAACCCGTCTGACAGGTTTAGTGACCCCACTGTGCATAGAAGTAGCTGAACCGGCCAAGCCCAGGCTCTTCAGTGGTATGCAACCAAGCCCAGGGTTATTTCTGGTTTCACATCCTGAATTTTGCTTCCAGGCTCTTTTCCAAACTACAGCAAAAGTTGTCAGTCAATTTATGCTCTCTTTCCTGCTTTCACAAATGTTTATTGGGGTCTATGGCTGTGGTAATAGAAGTGAATAAGACTGTCTCTTTCTTGATAGAACTTCTGGTCCTTTCAGGGAGACAGGTCTATCAATGCATTTGTAGTATACCTTAAACGTGTACTGTGAGCTCTGAGATCATGGAGAAGGGGAGCTCTTTGAGAGAGACAATGTTTCCTGCTTAATGCATATTTGCTTGAGGAGTACGTTATAGTGTGCAATGCCATTGCTTGGAAATGGCCCTTTCTCAGAACAATCCTAAATAAAAAAAGAAAAGTCAATTCCTAGCTCTATGTGCTATGTAACTGTAATATGATTAACATTTGCCTTACTTCTTATTTGGAAACTTTTCAAATGTACAGAAAATCTGGAAAAACAATACAGTGAACACCTAGTAACTCTGCCTGGATGGTCTGTTAACATTTCCCCTCATATTTGTTTTACCTTCTCTCTTAGTCTCTCAAAATACATATTTGTTGAACTATTTGAAAGTTGCAGACATCAGAGCACTTCCGTCCTGAGTTGTTTAACTTTTTGTAAAGATTTTATTTTTATTTATTCATGAGAGACATAGAGAGAGAGGCAGAGATATAAGCAGAGGGAGAAGCAGGCTCCCCACAGGAGCCTGATGCAGGACTCCATGATCCCTGGACCCCAGGATCATGCCCTGAGTCGAAGGCAGACACTCAACCACTGAGCCACCCAGGCATCCCAGCTGTTGTTGTTGGTTTTTTTTTTTTTAATCCAGTATATAATTGAGATTTTTAAATCTTTTTTTGAGATTTTAAAAATCTTTTTTTTTTAATCTTTTTTTTTTTAATCTTTTTAGTTTCAAATCTAGAACAGTCCTCACCTTTTGTGATTTTTCATGCTATTGAGTGCTGGACAAGTTTAGTCCACTTGTAGAATATCCCATAGATTCAATTCATTTGATGGTTTCTTCACTATTTCTTTCCAGTTTAAAAATATTGGCAAGAGGGAGTGCCTGACTGGCCCAATCATGCACTCTTGATCTCAAGATGTGAGTTCAGGCCCCACATTGGGTGTAAAGATTACTTAAACTTAAAAATTGGCAAGAAAACCATGGGTCATTAGAATAGTTCTTTTTTTAAAAAAAGATTTATTTACCTGACAGAGACAGTGAAAGCACAGGGCAGAGGGAGAAGAAGAGAATGTCTCAAGCAGCTCCTCGCTGAGTGCAGAGACCCACAGAGCCCATCTCAAGGAACAATCTCATGACCCTGAGATCACAACCTGAGCTGGAAACAAGAGATGCCTAACTGACTGGGCCACTCAGGTGCCCCTCATTTGAATAGTTCTTATTTCATCATATTAGTAGGCATGTAGTGGAAATATTTAAATTTTAAACTCACACATTAAAACAAATCCAAAACAAGAAAATAGTTTATTTCTTTTTTTAAAAAAGTATTTTATTTTTAAGTAATCTCTACACCCAACATGGTGCTCAAACTCCCAACCTTAAGGTCAAGAGTCACACCTTCTATCCACTGAGCCAGGCAGGAGCCCTGAAATAAGTTGATTTCTAATTGATGAGAAGATCCACTGATTTTAAGACCTTACTATTCAAAGTATGGTCCGCAGAACATTTAAAAAATTCAGACTATCAGACTAAAATCTGATTTGTTGAATCATGATCTGCATTTTAACAATACTCTCAGCTGATTTGTATGCACCTTAAGGTTTGGGAAGTACCTATGCAAGATACTGATGAGAGGTCAGCTTCTGTCATATGGGGCTTTCCAAATCAAAGGGCTATTTGTGGATGACGCTCCTAGGACATAATATCCATTTCCTCTTTTTCATGATTAGCAGGGAAATGTTTTACCTAGCTAAAAAGTATACTTTCAATCTCTCTTGAAGTTAGAAGTGGTCATGTGACACAAGTTTGGCCAATGAGATGGAAAAGAAAGTGAGGAGGTGAGGTGGGTGGAGATTTCAGAAAAGAGCAGGGATTCATCTGGCACATTTTGCCCTTTCCCTTTTCCTTCCTGATACATAAATACGAAGGTGGAGGTGGAGATGCTGTTTGTGACAATGAGGCATCAAACCACATGCCATTGGTGGCTGCATAGAAAGAGCCCCAGAGAACTCTGAACTGCCTACCTCTACACCTCCTTTCTACAGGTAAAATAAGCCTCTGGTTTAAATCACTGTTTCATGGAGTTTCCTGTTATTCATAGTCAAACTTAGTCCCTGATACTCACTATTCAAAGAATCTCTTGACAGAGATTTTGGGGGAACCGCTGGTATAGAGCCCTACATATGGAGGGAGGCAGATGTTTTCTTATTTTTTGGCATCATTTATGATTTTGTCCATTAAGGGAGAGTGAAATTGAAATGTGAAATGTGTTCCTTTCTCACTTATGAACAGGAATGGCTGGACCTCCTCCAGAGGATCGTCAGAAGGGAGATAGATTCCTGCTGTAAGAGCATTTTCATTTAAATTCTTGGATCCACGGAAGGCAGTAATGCACACATTATGCTGCATGTGAAGACTATCTCCTAATTAAGAAAAAGGGTTGAACAAAGACTTGCCCTATCTTGCAAATGTTTTTTTCTTCTCATATGACAGCAATTCAGTCTCCTTTGGTAGCTCACTATCTGTTAGTTTCTTTAGACATCACCAACAAAAGGAAATGTATGTGTGTGTGCACAGTATGGCACAGAGATTTCCAAATGATTATGCATCTTATTCTAAAACCAATCTGAGATACTTCTTCCATCTCAGCTTTCATCCCATTCAGGACTTACCTTTGCACGGAAGAATTTTTAATCTCTAGTAGTTGGCTTTTTCTCAGCTAGGTATGATTTATTCTTGCCCAGGTGTAATAAGTTCTCACTCATCTTTGAGACCCTTGCCCACCCCATTATGTGTGTGTGTGTATATATATATTTATATATATCGATAAGCACCTTGTACTCAGTAGAAGAGTTAAATATTTATTGAATAAATCTATTTGTTAAACATTTATCAAGCACTCTATTTTTATACTGCACCTGGCCACAGGGGTTGGCAAACTTCTCTGGAAAGGGCCAAATAGTGTTATTCTGGGCATTTTGAGTCAAGAGGCAAAAAATGAGTGTATTACATAGACATTTTAGTAACACCAAAAATGCAATCATTTAAAAATGTAACAACTGGGGTGCTTGGGTGGCTCAGTGGTTGAGCATCTGCCTTTGGCTCAGGTGGTGATCCTAGGGTCCTGGGATCAAGTCCCACATTGGGCTCCCCTCAGGGAGCCCGCTTCTCCCTCTCCCTATGTCTCTTCCTCTCTCTGTGTGTCTCTCATGAATTAATAGATAAAATCTTTTTAAAAAACTAAAAAAAAATTTTTTTAATGTAACAACTACCTTTACTTCACATCATATGAAAAGGTAAAGTCAAGATGAATCAAAGATATAAGAGCTAAAACTATAAACATTTTATTTTTTTTAAGATTTTTATTTATTCATTAGGGAGAGAGAGAGTGCTCATGAGAGAGAGAGAGAGAGAGAGAGAGAGAGAGCAGGGGCAGAGGGAGAGGAAGAAGCAGACTCCCAGCTAAGCATGGAGCTGGTGTGGGGCTCAGTCCCAGGACCCCAGGATCCTGACTTGAGCCAAAAGCAGAGGCTTAACTGACTGAGCCACCCAGATGCCCCTAAAACCATAAAACTTTTAGAAGAAAACCTGGAAGTACTTCTTCATAACATAACCTTGGATTAGGCAATGGCCTCTTTCATATAACACCAAAAGCAAGTGCAACAAAAGAAGAAATAAGTTATTTGGGGGGAGAAAAGAAAAGAAAAAGAATGGATAAATTGGATTTCACCAAATTGAAAATTTTACAGAAAAAAAAATTGAAAATTTTAATGCATCAAAGGAAACTATTAAGGAAGAAAAAGGCAACCTACAGAATGGAAGAAAATATTTGCACATCCTATATCTGATAAGAGTTTAATATCCAGAATAAAGACCTCCTGAAAATCAACAACAAAAAGACAAATAACCCAATTTGAATTTTGAAATGGGCAAAGGACTTGATTAGACATTTCTCTAAAGATACACACATGGCCAATGATCATGTGAGAAGATGCTCAACATCACTAATCATCAGGGAAATGCAAATCAAAACCACCCTATCATTTCACATCTACAAGGATAGGTGTAACTTTTTTAAAAAACGGAAAATAAGTTTTGGTGAGGATATGGAGAAATTAGAACCCTCGTGTGTTGCTGGTGGTAATATAAAATGGTGCAACTGGCATGGAAGACAGGCTGGCAGTTCCTCAAAAAGTTAAACATAAAATCACCTTAAGAGCCAGCAGTTCCACCCCCGCAGTGCGGGAGTCTTGACTGGTAGTGAGCACTGTTCAAAGTACTTGCAGTTTCAATATTTCTTTTGATTCTTAAAACACTTTAAGGTTGGTGGCAGAGTGAAGGGAACCAAATCTCCTGCATCCCTACTGGGCACCCTTTCGTCATGTTGCACAGCCTCACGGAGAGGGCTGTTCCATGCAACCACAGGCTTTCCTGTAGGAATAAATATGTCAGGCCTTGGCCAAAGTCAAGGACATTCTCAATGCTGGAAGGAGTTTCTTCATGATGCAGCCAAATGCTGAGGCCTGAATCCAGAGAAAATATATGAATAAGGAAAGGCTGTTATGCATTAATGTGATCAAACTGCATGATTTATTTGCTTAATGGTTGCTGCAAAAGAATATGGCACTCAACCATTCCCTTCTTCTCAAATCTTGTGTCAGTCCTTTTAAATTCAACCAGTGAGATAATCTAACAGAGAACCCTTTTGATTTCCATTTGCTATAATTCATGTAAAAATAAATAAGGAACAAGCCATGATGACACCAGTCACAAAGGACCATGTACTATATTTTTTTATACCATTTGTATGAAAGGCCCAGAATAGGCAAATCCAGAAATCCAGAAATAGGCAAATCCAGAAAGACAAAGTAGCTTAGTGCTTGCCAGGGGCCTGGAGAGAAAGAGAATGAGAAGTGACAGCTAATAGGTATAGGTTTCTTTTGAAGCTTAGAAAATGTTCTAAAATGAGAGTATGGTAATGATTGCACAACTATGTAAGTATACTAAAACCCACCGAATTGTGTATTTAAAACAATGAATTTTATGCCTTGTAAATTATATCTCAATAGAGCTGTTTGAAAAATCTCATAAAAACCATTACTGTTCTGTCCTCATAACTATAACTTCTGCACCGTTAATGGAAAACACAAATCACCTTAATATCAATGTGTCAGTCACTATATTACCTAATTATCCCAACAACACTATTAGCTAAACATTATGATTATCCTACAGTAGAGATAAAGAAACCAAGGCTTCAAGAAACAATGTCATGGGCACCTAGGTGACTCATCTGACTCTTGGTTTCTGCTCAGGTCATGATATCAAGATTGTGAGATTGAGCCCGAGTCGGGCTCCACGCTTGGGATGGGAATGAGATTCTCTCCATCTGCCCTTCGCCACACTGATCCCTCTCTCTATCTCTCTCAAATAAGTAAACTTTTTTTTTTTTTTTTTTTTTTTTTAAAGAGAGAGACAATGTCATTTGTTAGTGTTACCTGGCTACCTAGAAAGCTGCATAGCTGGGAATCAAATCCAAATCTATCTGATTGCAAAGCCCTGGGCTTAACACTTTGGTTTATTTGTTGAGTATTTGTTTTGTTGTTGTTGTTATGGTATATATGGTAAAAATCATCTACTGAAAACAGGGAGATACTCCCCCATTTCTGAAATATCCTGAAACACATGTCTTGATAAAGTAGTTATTAATCATGTCTCCTGTAGCTATTTTATCAAAGGCTCTCTTTGTGGGTGGCAGGATGGCTGAATCAGCTCACTAGAGAGTAAGAGGGATAAAATGACACAACTTTCCTTGCATCCACCAGTTTTTTAAAACATTGAGTTCAGTTATCTAGGGTTATTATCAGAAAGCCTGCCTGTGGCCTTGTGGGTCTGTCTGCACTCAGCTCTGTGCACCCCATTTGGATAACATTGTGTTCTCAAGGTCTTTTTGAGCTGGACACTTTGTCCAGCCTCTGATTAGGTTGAAAACCCTCACGATTTCCCTGTGTTTCAAAGATTAGCTGCTTTGGAATCACTAAAGAGTTTCTCCTATAGTGTACACTTAAATGTTCTGGTTCTCATTTTCTTTCTGCAAAATACAACTTGGATTTACAGGATGTAAGAGGTTCTTCTTGGCAGAATGTAAAATCTGTCTTAAATCTCCCCATATTTGGCAATGCAGTATTCTCTTCTGTCCCTCTCTCTTCCTCTCTCTCTCTCCAGTTCAGCAGATTTCCAATTGTACTTCATAGATGGATTTCAGTTGGTCCTTTTTCCCCATTGTATAAACTTGAGAAAGGTTATTTGGACTATATTTCAAGCCATTCTTCCTCAAACTTCAACCACCAAACACTGCTAAATGCACCAGAAACTCTAACTGTAATTCTTTGCCAGAGTTTAGAAATACCACTTGACACTTTTCATCATCAGCATTTCCACTCCCCTATGGATTTTCAGACATTTAGAAGACCTTTTCTTAAAAAAAAAAAAAAAAAAAAAAAAAGACCCTTTCTTCCTGTCTATGCCTTGAATCTCTTTCACTGCCTCATTGCTGGCCAGTAATTCAGATTGCCCTCTCATTGAGAGATGTAGAATAAGAGAGAAGTGAGCCAGGGAAGAAAATGGATTTAAACCTAGGAGCTTGTTTTGTTTTTTAAGATTCACTTATTTATTTGAGACTATGAGCAGGGGGAGGGGGAGGGAGAAAATCTGAAGCAGACCCCCCACCAAGCATGGAGATTGCCGTTGGACTTGATCTCAGGACCCCAAGATCACTATCTGAGAGGAAATCAAAAGTCAGAGGCTTAACCCACTGAGCTACCCAAGTGCCCCTCATGAAGTTTGTCTAAAAAAGAAAGTTCACACTAGTGACCAGGTCTCAGTAGAGACTCAGCTGGTGTCCGTCAAAGGGGAAGCTTTTTAAGTGCAAGCCATCCAGCAGCCGTTGAATAAAGAATGCTCATTTCAGCACTAGCAGCTAAGCCAAAGATTTGAGGAATGGTATGTGTTGGGGTGGGGGGTGGTGTGGTTGGGAGCTAAGAATAGTTTGATACAGTTGTCACTGTGGAATAGCAGTGCCTCCCCCCACTATTGATAATCAACATCTATTATGTCAAATGAATTTTTCCAGAGACCATTCATGCTTCTACTTGATATCCCTTATTCCCTTGTGTGTTTCCATGTGAGCATGACTTCTTGAAAACCCGGCAACAGATTTAAAAGACATCATGCTGTTTATCCCCTAGGATTACGTTTTGATGCATTAAACAAAGGCTGTTTTTGATGTATATAAACAAGTATAAGAGCACAGACCCCTCTCACTTCAGGGAACGAAAGTCATTTGTAAACTGACAGTGGAGAGATCCTGAGAACAGAGTGTTTCAAACAGACTTCCCACACAATTGCTACTCCATACATCATCTCCTGGCACTGAGTAAATATTTTAAATTGCCAGTTATTCACTGAGATTGACAATAAATTCAAGAAGGAATATATTTAATATCCCTATAGAATTTTGGTGAAAGTGACTTTTGCTTCTCTGCTATTCAAAGCCAACAAAATTGGTGTTTTAATGTTATTTCCTTTCCTATCATAGAAACCAAAGTAATTGTCAAACAAAAGAGGCCAGGAGAGAAATGTAGGAAAGTAATGGAATTACTGGAGGGCAGAGCCCTTTTATTTTAGAGATGAGGAAACTGAAGCCAAGAGAGGGAAAGTGACTCGACCAAGGTCACACAAATCAAACACATCCATGGAGGGGGCGTCAGATTCATTTGACTGGATGATCATCAGATTCTCATATGGAGGTAATTTGGTCTTTCACATCATCTGAAGCAGATCAACACTCAAACTAATGGATGCATGTGTCCATGGAGGGCGTCTGATAATGAGGAGAGGAAATTGTGTTAAATGCTCACAGTAAGAAGGGGAGAACTGAGGAAGAAGGCAGTACCTCCAGAGTGGCAGAGAAGGAATAGAGAGCAAGCCAGATGGACGCCAGCAAGGTCTCCTGGATCCCACTCCACATATCAGCTATCACTCAAAAGATGGGATGATAGAAATGAAGACTTCATGTCAATGGCTTTCAACCTTGGCTGTGTTTTAGAATCACCAGGGGACCTTTTAAAAACTGGGTACCCAGGCTGCACCCTAAAACAATTTAATCAGTGTTTTCAAGGTCGTCCCAATTATGTGCAAATCAGCTGCTCTAGATAAATCTAGCCTAGGCCCATTAAAGAAATGGCTTGCCCCAAAACTCTTTTTTTTTTTTAATTTTACTTATTTTTGATACACACGCAGAGAGAGAGAGAGAGAGAGAGAGAGAGAGAGAGAGAGGCAGAAGGAGAAGCAGGCCCCATGCAGGGAGCCCGATGTGGGACTCAGTCCGGGCCTCCAGGATCACGCCTGAAGGCAGCGCTAAACCGCTGAGCCACCTGGGCTGCCCACCCCCCAACTCTTGAGGCGGACACTGGGCTTTCCTTTCTAGAGTTCCTCAGTGCTGCTGTCAAAAACAAGGCGTTATCCCCTCACACTGCTGAGATATGAGACTCTCCTTTTGGCAACTGCCTCAAACATTCTCCAATGGCTTTAGTAAAACTTCCTTATATACTTGTACCCTATCTTCTCTCCCCTTTCTTCTTCACTCAGGATCAGACTTGCATCAAAGCCACTGTCTTCCTTTTTTTTTTTTTTTTTTTTTTAAGATTTTATTTACTCATGAGACAGAGAGAGGCCGGCTCCATGCAAGGAGCCTGATGTGGGACTCCATCCGGGTTTCCAGGATCACGCCCTGGGCTGAAGGAGGCGCTAAATCGAGGAGCCCGCCGGGCTGCCCAGAGCAGTCTTTAAATATCAAAAGTTTCCAAGAAACTAAATCAGTATTTTTAAGCAAAATGTTCATTTTGAAATAATTGTAGGTTCACATGCATAAGGCTTAAAACAAAGAGATATCTTGTGCCTTAGTTTTCCCCAGTGATACCTTCTTACAAATTTGTAGTATAATATCACAACTGGGATGTTGACAATGACAAGTGAAGGCACAAAATATTCGCATCACCACAAAGATCCCTCATGTTGCTTTTCTGTAATTGCACCCACTACCCTGCACCCTCATTGCTTGATAATCCCTGGCAACTGGAACACTGTTCACTTCTATAAATTAGTCATTTCAAGAACATTCTTGAAATGAAATAAAGGGACTCCTATATTACAATCTTTTGGGGTTGGCTTTTTTTCATTTAGCATAATTCCCCACAGACTTATCCAGCTTATTGGGTGTATCAACAATTGTGTCCATTTTATTGCTGAGTAGTTGTGTGCCTATCTCAGCCTGTCCACAGTAATGGTATCCTATGGGCTAGAAGCACCTGGAGGCACTCACTGGGCCCCGGTGAGCTTCCTACAGACATTTCCCCTTTCCAAACCAACATTAGGACTGGACTGACCCTTATGGCTGCTCTTATAGTTACAAGACCCCCTTTAGCAATACCCATTGGGGCACTATGAAGAGAAAAACAGTGTCTTACCTACATACATACAAGGCACACCAGGGTGTACACCTCGAAGTTGCAGGGAGAGAAAGAATGTGTGCATGAGCCTGGAGCCCTGCTTTTATTGGGGTCCAGGGTAGGGACCTAGAGTCTCACCAATTCACTCTTTATAAATGAATGTAAAATATACAAATGGTAATTTGAAGGATGCAAAGAGAAAAACCAAGTGGACCAAGTGGTCCATTATGGAAATCAACCAAGAACTCTAAAACAAGAGAGCCTCAGTGGGGGAAGGTTGCCTGATTTTTTTTTTTTTTTTTTTTAACTGGCTCAGTCACTGGCAGTGCATTTATTCAAGATAGCAGGTCTTGAAATGGATGCCTCAGCCAGGCACTTGGATTACAAAAAGAAAAGCCAACGGTCAGGGCTTCAACTACAGTACTATGTCATGGTATGGGTTACTACAGTTTGCTTAACCATTCATGAGAAAAGACATCTAGGTTGTTTCCAGTATGGGGCTATTAACATGACGCTGCTATAAACATTCATGCATGAATTTTTGTGTGAATCTAAGTTTTCACTTCTCTGGGATAAATGCCCAGGAGTGCAATTTCTGGGTCGTTTCGTTGTTACATGTTAAATTCCTAAGAAACTACCAAACTGTCTTCCAGAGTGGCTGTACCATTTAACATTCTCATCAACAATGTGTTGTGATTGAGTTCCTCCATGCTTACCCTGGCATTTCCTATTATTACTGTGTTTTATTTTAGCCATTCTGATAGGTGTTGAGTGACATCTCATTGTGATTTTTTTGGCATTTCCGCAATGGCTAATGATAGAGAACATCTCTTTGTGTGTTTATTTTCCACCTATGTATCTTTTGGCGTGAGCTATCTTTTCATGACTTTTACCTGTTTTTCTAATTGGATTGTTTGCTCTTTTCCTGTTGAGTTTTTAATTCTATCTATTCTAGATAGTAATGTTTTATCAGATAAAGGATTTGCAAATATTTTCTCCTCTTTTCAGCCTCATGACAGGGTCTTTATAAAAGACAAAGTTTTTTAAAAATTGACATTTTGGTGTTATTGTTTTTGGTTTTTATTGTCGACATGCAAGGTTGCATTTTTTCCATGTGTACAATATAGTGATTCAACAACTCAACTCTATATGTTATGTTATGCTCACCAGAAGTGTGGCTATCATCTGTCACCTAATACAGTATTACCATACCATTCACTGTATTCTCTACACTGAACCTTTCATCCTGTGATTTACACCATAACTAGAAACCTGTACCTCCACTTTCCTTCAATTTTGCCCATCCCACTCTGGCAACCATTAGTTCATCATTTATATTTATGGGTCTGTGCCAGTTTTTGTTTGTTTTTGTTTTTCTGGATTCTACTTAAAAGTGAAGGTCTATGGTATTTGTTATTCTCTGACTTATTTCACTTAGCATAATGACCTCTGGGTCCATCTACATTATTGAAAATGGCAAGATCTTGTTCATTTTTTTTGACCGAGTAATATTTTTCTATGAGAAATACTCCATTGTATATATACTACATCTTCTTTATTCATTTGTCTTTAGATGGACAGTTGGTTGGCTATTGTAAATAATGCTGCAATAAATATAAAGGTGAATATATACTTTTGAATTAGTGTTTTTGGGGGTAAAATACCAAGTAGTAGAATTACTGGGTAATATGGTATTTCTACTTTTAAGATTTTTTAGGAAACTCCATACTATTTTCCACAACGGCTGCACCAATTTACATTCCTCATCAATACATATTTCTTATCTTTTTGATTGTAGACATCTTGACAGGTGTATTGTGGTTTTGATTTGAAATTTTTTTATTAGTAATGTTGAGCAACTTTTTATGTATCTATTGGCTATCTGTATGTCTTCTTTGGGAAAATGTGTATTCAGGTCCTCTGCCCATTTTTAAGTGGATATCCACTTTTTGTTTGTTGAGTTGCAGAAGTTCTTTGTGTATTTTGGATATTAACCTTTTATTGGATATAATGTTTACAAATGTCTTCCCCCATTTAGTAAGTTGCCTTTTTGTTTTGTTGACAGTTTACTGTGCAATGTCTTTTCATTTTGGTGTAGAGCTAATAGGTTATTTTTGCTTTTGTTTCTCTTGCCAGAGGAGACCTATCTAGAAAAATGTTGCTTGTCAAAGGAACTATTGCCTATGTTTTTTTTTTTTTTTCCTTTTCCTAGGGGTTTTATAGCTTCAGGTCTCACATTTAGGTCTTTAACACATTTTAAGTTTATTTTTGTGTATGATTTTAGAATGCAGTCAAGTTTCTTTCTTTCCTATCTAGCTTCTAGTTTTCCTAGTACCATTTGCTGAAGAGACCATGTTCTCCTATTATATATTCTTGATTTTGTTCTAGATTATTGACCATACAAGCATGGGTTTATTTCTGGGCTTTCCATTCTGATTCATTGACCTCTATGTCTATTTTTGTGTTGTACCGTACTGCTTTGATTACTACAGCTTAGTAGTATATCTTGAAATCTAGGGTTTTGAGGCCTACAGCTCTGTCATTCTTAAGATTGCTTTGATCTTTCGTGGTTCTATACAAATTTTTAGTGTTGTAGTTCTGTGAAAAACACTATTAGTATTTTGATAGGGATTGCACTGAATCTGTATATTGTTTTGGGTAGTATGGATATTTTAACAATATTAATTTTTCAAAGCTATGAGCATGGAATGTCCATTTGTGTCATCTTCAATTTCTTTTATCAAGTTTTATAGTTTTTAGAATATAGGTCTTTCACTTCCTTGGTTAAGTTTATTCCTAGATGTTGTATTCTTTTTGGTGCAACTGTAAATGGAATTGTTTTCTTAATTTCTCTTTCTGCTACTTTATTATTGTGTAGAAGCTCAATGATTTCTATATATTAAAAGTTTATAAAGCATTAAATTTTAAAATTTTTACTTAGTCCAATTTATCAGGGCTTATTTTTTTTTTTTCCTGTTAGGAATCTTGCTTTTGGTGTCAAGCCAAGAATTTTTTTTTTTTTTTTAATTCATGAGAGACAGAGAGAGAAGCAGAGACATAGGCAGAGGGAGAAGTAGGCTCCGAGTCTGATGCGGAACTCGATCCTGGAATCCCAGGATCATGACCTGAGCCACCCAGGTGTCCCTAAGAAATCTTTGCCTAAGTCTAGAACCCAAAGGTTTTCTCATATTTTTTCTAAAGACTTGATAGTTTTACATATTACATTTAAGTCTGCGATTTTCACATGAGATTTATAGATGAAGGTTCATTTTTAACCTATTTTTGTCCAGTTGCTCCAGCACTTTTTTCTAAAAATGCCATCCTTTCTCCATTGAGTTGCTTTTATGCCTTTGTAAAATGTCAGTTGGGCATATTTGTATGAGTCTAATTCTGGGTTCTCTAATGTGTTCCATTCATCTATATGTCCCTTCTCCAATACCACATAATCTTGATTATTTGAGCTCTATAATACATCTTGACATCTTTTAGACGGAATTCCCCTCACTTTATTTTTCTTTTCCAAAACCATTTAAGCTATTTTATTTTCTTTGCTATTCTATCATCCCACATAGAATAATCTTGTTTATTTATATAAAAATCTTGGAATGTTGATAGGAATTATATTGAATCTTTATATCTACTTGGGCAGAACTGACATTTTCACTACGTTGAGTCTTCAAACCCAAGAACACAGTATGCCTCTCCATTTAGATTTTATTTAATTTCTTTTTCAGCATTTTCTAGTATTCATCATATAAGTCTTAAAAATATTTTGTTAGATTTACACCTAAGTATTCTAGCAATTGTAAATCAGAATACAGTTTTAATTTGGGGGATCCATTACTAGTATATAGAAATAAAATTGATTTTTGTATGTTTGTCTTGTATCCTATAACTTTGATGAACTCACTTATTAGATCTAGGAGATTTTTGTAGATTCATCAAGATTTTAATTTTTTTTAAAAGATTTTATTTGTTTTTGAAAGAGAGTGTGAGAGTGTGCAGGGACATGGGAGGAGGGGCAGAGGGAGAGGGAGAAGCACATTCACTGAGCAGGGAGCCCAATGAGGGGCTCCATTCCAGGATACTGAGATCATGACTTGAGCCAAAGGCGGATGCTTAGCCAACTGAGCCAACCAGGCACCCCAGAGATTCTCAAAAAATGGAACATATCATTTGTTAATAGGAATAGTTTTCTTTTTGATGTGTAGACCTTTATTTTCTTTTGTATTGCATCAGCTAGATTTCCCAGTATAAGGGTTAAGAAGAAGAATAAAAATGAACATCCTTGCCTTTTTTCCAATTTTAGGAAAAAAGTATAATGTTATTTGTAGGATTTTTTTTAGATATTTATTTAGAGAGAGTGTGTGTGTGTGCAAGTAGGGTAAAGTATAGAGGGAGAGGGAGAGAGAGAATCTCAAGCAGACTCTGTGCAGAACATGGAGCCTGTCATGTGGCTTGATCTTACAATTCCAAGATCCAGCTCCAGCAAAATCAAGTCTGACACCCAACCAACTGAGCCACTCAAGCACCCCTTGAAGATGCTTTTTCATGAAGTTGAGGCAGTCCTCTATTTCTATTTTTGAGAGTTTTTATCATGAATGAGTACTGCATTCTGTCAAATGCTTTTTCTGCATTGATGGATAGAACTATGCCATTTTTCTTAATTAACCTGCAAAAATGATATATTTGATTGATTTCCAAATATTAATCTAGTTTTGTTTCCCTGGAGTAAACTCCACTGGATCATGGTGCATGATTGTTTTTTATATATTGTTGAATTCTATGCTATTTTATATATTGCTGAATTCTATTTTGTCAAGGAATTTTATATTTATGTCTTTATGAATTGAATGTTTGTGTTACCACTCCTCAAAATCCTCCGTTGAAGCCCTAAACCCCATTGATGTAATATTTGGAGATGGAGCTTTGGGGGAGTAAACAGAGTTCGATTAGCTCATGAGGGTAAAGATTTGTGATGGCATTAGTGACCTTAAAAGAAGGGGAAGAGCTCTTCCTCTCTGTCCACATGCACACCCAGAGAAAAGATCATGTAAGGATGTAGCAAAAAAAAAAAAAAAAAAAAGACGACGACGACGACAACAAAGAAGAAGAAGAAGAGGAGGAGGAGGAGGAGGAAAGAAGAAGAAAAGAAGAAGAAAGAAAGAAAGAAAGAAAGAAGAAGAAGAAGAAAGAAGAAGAAGAAGAAGAAGAAGAAGAAGAAGAAGAAGAAGAAGAAGAAGAAGAAGAAGAAGAAGAAGAAGAAGAAAGAAGAAGAAGAAGAAAGAAGAAGAAGAAGAGAGGAAAAGGGTATCTGTAAGCCAGGAAGAGAGCTTCCCAGAAACCAAATTGGTTGACACTTTAATTTTGGACTTTTCAGTCCTCAGAACTATGAGAAATACATCTGTTGTTTAAACCACCCAGTCAATGGTATTTTGTTAAGGTGGCCCAATCAGGTTGAAACCTATATACATGAGGGATTCAGTCTGTAGTTTCTGTGTTGTGCTGTCTTTGATTTTAGTCTCAAGGTAACATTCCTTCATAAAATGAATTGTGAAGTGTTCCCTCCTTTTCTAATTTCTCAAAGAGAGTATATAATCAGGATAATTCTTCTTTGAACATATAGAATTGTCCAGTAAACACAATCTAGGCCTGGGAATTTATTTTCAGAGTTAAGATAAAATTTCAATTTCCTTGAAGAGCCATTAAAATTATCTATTTAATCTTGAGTTAGTTGTGGCAGTTATGTGTTCTGAAGAAGTGATCCCTTTTATCTAAAATGTCAATTTTATGTGTGTAGCATTGTTTATGGTATTCCCTTATTATATTCATTTCTATTTATTTAATTTTTTAATAAAGATTTTATTTATTTATTCATGAGAGACGGGGAGAGAGAGAGAGGCAGAGACAAGGGCAGAAGGAGAAACAGGCTCCATGCAGAGAGCCTGACGTTGGACTTGATCCCTGGTCTCCAGGATCAGGCCCTGGGCTGAAGGCGGCGCTAAACCGCTGAGCCACCCTGGCTGCTCTCCTTATTATATTTTGATATCTGTAGTGATAGCCTTGTTTCCTTCCTGATATTGGTAATCTGTAATTTCTCTGTTTTTTTCTCTTTTGGTCTTGCTAGAACCTCAATGTTACTGGTCTTTTCAAAGAACCAGCTCTTTGTTTTTGTTTTAGTGATTTTTCTCCATTAGTTTTTTTTTTTTTTTAGTTTAATTTACTTCTGCTCTTATTTCCTTTCTTCTGCTTGCTTGCCTTGTTTATTTTGTCCCCTTTTCCTCCTTTGTTCTTGAGATGAAGCTTAAATTAGTGACTTGAAACATTTTTTTGTTTTCTAATATATACATTTAGTGTTCAGAATTTTGTTCTCTGAATCCAGTGTGATATGTTAGAGTTTAATTTTCACTCAGTTTTATGTGTTTTGAGACTTTGAGATTTTCTTTTTGACCTATGGGTTATTTAGAATTATGCTGATTCATTTCCAAGTATGGGGTAATTTTTCTATTTCCTTTCTGTTATTAATGGTCTAATTTGATTTATGGTCAGAGAATGTACTCTGTATGATTTTATTCTTTTAAATTTGTTCAGATTTATTTTATGGCCCATGGATGTGCATGTACACATATATGGGAGGCACATGAAAATAATGCATATTCTGCTGTTGGATGGAGTGTTTAATCGATGTTAAGATCCTGTTGTTTTAAAAAAAAAAAAAAAAAAAAAAAAAAAAAAAGATCCTGTTGTTTGATGGTGTTGAGTTCTTCTATATCCTTGCTAGTTTTCTGCCTAGTTTTTCTTTTAATTGTTGAGAGAGGTGACATCCCCAGCTATAGTGGACTTGCCATTTCTCCTTTCTCTCCAGTTTTTGCTTTGCATATTTTGCATCTCTGTTTGGTGCATACAAATTTAGGGCTGCTAGGTCTCCTTGGTGGATTATGTGAATTCTTCTATTGTTATGTGATATCTTTGGTAATTTTCTTTGCTCTGAAGTTTATCTCCTATTAGCATAGTCCTGTCTGCTTTCCTTTGACTAAAGTCATCATGATATATTATTTTCCACCACTTTACATTCAAGTTGGCTGTATTACGTTTCAAATGAATAAATAGCTGTGATGCCAGCAGGCCAGGTCCAAGGACCTAGGGGGTCTCTGGCTGTGCAAATGCAAACCAGCAAGAGGTGAAAGAAGAGTGTATTGACAATATAGAGATGATGCAGGTTCTGACAGAATGTCTGGGAGACTCAAGAAGGAAAAGAGAGTCTCATCTTTGCTCGAGGTCTAGAGTTTTTACTGAAGATCGTGGTTTGGTTTACTTGTCTTCTCAGGCATCCAGGAACCAGTTAGAACAAAGACATGAGCCTAAATTATTCCTTAGAACCAAGGGGTCTTGCATCAAGATATCTAGCTCCAGTGGTCTAGAATAGGACTGAGATGGCTTTATCTGGTCATTCTTACCTAGTTCTTCCTTAGACATTATCAATTCTAAAGAAATCATCAATTCTTTGTCCCTCACAAGGAAAGCATAGACTATTTGCATTCTGAGGCATATGTAAAATGGAGGTACAGTCCTACCGAGAATAGAAGGAGGAAAAGGAGCAAAAAGTAGATTTATATGGAGTTTCCCTATCTCACCTGGGTCATGGCTTTAATCCATTTGCTAATCTCTATATTTTAATTGGTGTATTTAGACCACTTGTATTTAAATGTAATTAGTATGTTTGGGTTTTAGCATGCCATCTTATTTTTTTGTTCTTTCTTTTATTTCTTTGAGGTTTTTTCATCTACATCCTTGTGGGTCACTGGAGCATGTTTTTTTGTTTTTTGTTTTTAACATGTTTTTGAATTCCATTTTGATTTATCTGTAGTGGTTTTGGATCTATCTCTCTGAATAGCTTTTTTAGTGATTGGTCTAACTGGTACATATATATATCCCAGTCCACTGGCATCATCATACTGATGCAGTATAGAAACCTTACTTTATATCCTTTCCTCTCTCTGATTTAAAATATAATCACCTTTAACTATTTCCTCTGCAATGATTAGGAATTACATAAGAAAGGGTATTTTTTTTCTACTACAAAACATACTTCAAAAAATTAGGGACGCCTGGGTGGCTCAGCAGTTTGGCGCCTGCCTTCGGCCCAGGGTGTAATCCCTGAGTTCCAGGATCGACTCCTGTGTCAGGCTCCCTGCATGGAGCCTGCTTCTCCCTTTGCCTATGTCTCTGCCTCTCTCTCTCTCTCTCTCTCTCTCTCTCTCTCTCTCTGTGTCTCTCATGAACAAATACAATATTTAAAAAAAAAAAATGGAAGCGTAGGGGAGCCTGGGTGGCTCAGTCAGTTAAGCTTCTCTTGATTTCAGCTCAGGTTGTGATTTCAGGTTGTGAGATTAAGCCCCTTGTCAGGCTCATCAGGTTTAAGATGCTTTCTCTCCCTCCCCTCTCCACCCCCCACCCCCCCACCCCCACTCTCTCTCTCAACATAAATGAATGAATGAATAAATAAATAAAATACATTTCTAAAATTGAAGTGTAAAGGAAAAACTATTGCATTTATTCATACTTGTGACTCTGTTCTTTCCTCCTTCTTGCTGTTGCAAATCTACTTTTAAACTTTGTGTTTAACCTCCTTTCTGTTTAGAGAACTTCCTCTGTACATTCTTTTAAGGTAGATCTGCTAGTAACAATTTGCCTAAGACCTTGTTACATGAAGGAAAATTTTCTCCTTTTTTTAAGTGGGCTCCACTTGACCCTGAGTTCAAGACCTGAGATCAAGAATCAGACACTTAAACAACTGAGCCTCCCAGGCACCAAATTGGGAAATTCCAGTCTGTATTTCTTGGAGACTTTTTCAGTCCTATCCTCTTTTCCTCTCTTCTGGAATTTCAGTGACATGAATGTTATCTTTTGTTTTATTACCATAGATACTTCAGGCTCTTTTTTTTTTTTTCCAGTTTATTTACTTTTTGTTAGTTTCGTTATTGTTCTATCCTTCAGTTGATTGATTCCAAACTCACCCTGACTATCCCCTTGATTTTGCTGTTGAGCCCATCCACTGAGCTTTTGCTTTTATTAACTAGTTTTTTTTTTTTTTTAAGCTATTTTAGTAATCTCTATACCCAGTGTAGGGCTCAAGCTCACAACACTGTGATCAAAAGTCACATGCTTTTCCAACTGAGCCCGACAGGCACCCTGAGTTTTTTTATTCAATTATAGTTTTCAGTTGTAAATTTTTACTTTTATATTTCTTTACTGTGGCTTTTTATTTTTTTGAACTTTTATTTTTTCATTTTTTTCAAGCAAGTTTATAATTGCTCATAAAAGCATTTTTATTATGTTGCTTTAACATTTTGTCAGATAATTCTAATATCTTTTCTTATCAATGCAGTATCTGTTGATTCTCCTCTTTCATTCATTTGAGATCTTCCTAGTTAGCATGATGAGTGATTTTCAAGCAAAATCTGGATGTTTTATAGTACATTATGATACTTAGGTCCAGCTAAAATAGGTTTAAATAAGAACCAGCCACCACTCCCGTATGGTAAGGTGTAGGTAGAAGTTCAGGTTCCTACATTGACACCAAACGATGGAGGGTCCTCCTTACTGTTGTGCAAAGGAAGAAACTTTGGCTCCCATGTGGTTGTTACTGACACCGGGATGGTTGTAGCCTCATTACTATTAAGCAAAAATGAAAGTCTGAACTCTCCAGTATGCTGCCTCTGACACCACCTCAGCAGGGACAGGGAGAGTTATTTTCCTACTGCTGAATGGAGGTGGAAGTCCAGGCTCTCCATGTGGTCTCTACTGGTACTGTCTGGGTTGGAGAGAGCTTATTATCAGCCAGTGGGGATTAGAGTCCTGGTGCCCTATTTGGCCTCTTTGACATCACTTTTACAAGGACATTGAGATGCCTCATCACAGTTCCATGAAGGTGGGAGTCCATCTAGGTTCCTTACTTGACATTGGCAAGATCAGAGAGGAGCAAGCCCACAATTTCTGTGGGATATTTGGTTGCAATAGAGCAGTTATTGTCTAAATAGAGCAGTTATTGTCTTGATAGGATGTCCCTTTCCTGGCTAGAAAGAGTAGACTGGGGGGTGGAGGGGTGCTTTTTTTTTTTTTTTTTTTTGTCTTTACCTATTGGTGTTTCTGGGTAACCAGCTTCTTCACCTCCAAATTCAGGATAAATTAAGCAAAAGGAAAGACAGGGAACTCACTATTGTGTCATTCCTCAAGTTCCAAAGTGTAGTCAGTCTGATTTTTTTCTCTCTACCTTTCAGATTCCTGGGTTTATTTTATAATGTAAAGGTTTTTTAGTTGAACTTGATGAGAAGAATAGTGAAAATGTTTATTCTACCTTCCCAGGAGCCAAAGCCCAATAAAATCAATTTTGATCAAATTTCAAGCATGCTTTTCAAATTCTAGTTGGGTTAGTTATTGATAGAAGTCTTTGTCCATATATTCTTAACTCTTCTGTTATCTTTAAACAATATTATAAAGATCACCTAAATTCTTCTTGAATACTCTTGATTCTTCTCATTATGGATTACTCAGATTATGAGGCTGATTGTTTTTGTTCCAATATATCCATTATAATTGATATTCTAGAGCCCTTAAGCACAGTGTAATCATAATAAAGCCCTCCTCAGGTTTTTGTATATAA
Organism: Canis lupus dingo; assembly: GCF_003254725.2. Taxonomy (NCBI): domain Eukaryota; kingdom Metazoa; phylum Chordata; class Mammalia; order Carnivora; family Canidae; genus Canis; species Canis lupus. The sequence goes on along the minus strand of NC_064243.1, from coordinate 81,069,821 downwards.
AGTCAAAAGGAGTGAGAACTCTAAGAATTCAAGCTTCATTTCCTTCATGATTTCTCTTTCAGCTTCAGAGATAACTTTATCTTTCAAATTTAAGAGTACATTCTGTATAGCTGAGTTTGACAGAGATGTGACTTTCACCTGTACATCATGACGTCTATCACAGGATTTAGAGCAGCTTAGATGGCAGAGAGAAGGGATGCATGCCACAAGATCCATTCCTGACATTCACAAGAATGCTTGATTTAGCTCAAAGGGTCTATTTTGCTATGTGTGGACTGAAGGGATCACTGTACTCCCTAAAGTTCTTTAAATGCAACAGAATTAGTTATAAAAAGTACTTTTAACCACAGATTCATTTAATCGCCTTAAATTTTGCATTCACAGCAGAGAGGCTTAGAACTTTGAAGATATAATCTATGTGAAATAAATATGGGAAAAGATTTGTTTGGGACAGGAAACTTAAATCTACAACCAGTTGCCAAGTTATCCATTAGTCTTTGTGCTCACAGCTGTAAAAATCCTCTGGGCTATGGGGTCCTTTGTCCATGGTGGCTGAATTCCATTAGAAAAGAGAGAAGTTAGAATGAAGAGTGGCCCCTTGCCATCATCCTATATATTTCTATATTCCTGACTCCTCTTTTGTCCCAGCCCCCATATGCCCCCAGGATTATGCTCAGTTTGGGAAGTTGATATTTAAGTTGCATATGTTGAACACATGTTCAGCACAAAATTTACAATAATAAAAGTCTGACTTCCTACCCAGTAGGAGGCTAACAGAAATACAAAGAAAGTTGCTTGATGAGGCTAAGATTTCTCTCAAAAAGCTGAATTGTTGGCTGTGTCAGCTGGGATAATGGTCTAAACAGAACACTTTGTGTTCAAGACAACTACTTTCAAAAGGCAAAACAGAATAGAAGCAATATGCCCAAGAGAGAAAGATATTAATTCTGTTACTCACTTGAGTTTTATTTTATTAACTAATATGAGGAAATAAGGAGTTGTAATAACAGCTTAAAGGTTTAGCCAAGAGCAAAGGCTCCATCATTGGGGCAGTAAGCCAATAGGAAGAAGTCTGTGTGCACTTAGTCTGGTTGGTATTACATCATCTCTCAAATACACTAATGCTTAAAGAATGTGCTTCGCATAGTTTGTTTTCATATCATTTTATTTTCCAAAAACCTATCTCTTAGAGAATTCATCGCTTCTAGCTTTTACTTTTGGAAAGTCTTGACCTATTTACCAACTACAACCCCATCTGCAGAAGATTCAGGCTAAGCCACAATTCTTGCTCTCAAAAGTCCTGACTGACACTATGCCACGTGACCTCAAAGACAGAGTGATCCACTGTCGGGCCAGCCACCCAGTTGCACACTGGTCTAGCTGGACTAGGAGAAAGGAGGAAGATTCTCAGTAGACTGCTTGGGAAGTATCTCAAGTTCCTTTTGCTTGTGAGCCTTCAGCTTGAAAGAACATCTAGCTGAAAGAATACCAAGATTGGGCAAGGAGAGCTGAGAAGTGTGTGTTGATGCCTCTGAACCTGGATGTTTTCTTAAACAGTTAAATCCTGACCAACTGTCTCTTGCTATAAACTCATTTAGAAGGCTCTAAGAGGTATTCACCATGTGACACAATTTTCTGACTGATTAGTGCCATCTTTTCTGAGAAGCGTCTCACCAGTTGTTATTTTGACGCTGTAGCCAACCATGCTAATTGGAAAAGGCTTTTTGATCTAGTATTTGTTACCAATTGCTGCTGTTACAAATTAGCACAAATTTAGTGGCTTACAACTATGAAAATTTATTATCTTGTAGTTCTGGGGGTCAGAAGTCTGCCCCATGTCCCACTGGGCTACAATGTAAGCAGAGCCGCATTCTGTTTTGGAGGCTCTAAGGCCAATCTGTGTTTTTGCCTTTTCCAGTTTCTAGAGTTGCCTGTATTTTTGGCTTATGGTCCCCTCCCACTTTCAAAACCTGTAGGGGTCAGTAGAGTTCTTCTTAAATCACTGCAACATCTGACTTTTTTTTGGTCTCCTACTTTTGCTTTTAAGGATCCTTGTGATCAGATTGGGCCTATGTAGATAACCCAAGAGAATCTCATTAGCAGCCTTAATTTTGTCTATAACCTTAATTCCCATTGCACATTATATAACATAGTCATCAGTACTAGAGATAAGAATGTAGACATCTTTGGGGCACCATCTGGGCCATAACAAAACCTCCCACAGACCCCCACTGCCCTTGGAATTTCTGTCCTCAAAGTTTAGTAGTTTATAGTTGTGTTTCCATCTGTTGTCATGGAGGCTCTAAGACACCTTCCTAAGACACTACTAACAGTAGTGTGAGTTCCCAAAACACCATTTTAACATAATCTGGACCTTTTGTTTGACTTGCATTTTTTTGGAAGGAATTCCTTCCAATGGAATATACAGTTTGATTTGTGAGACTTGATAAACTGGGCATAATGTATTGTACAAGTCCTGTTCCATCTCAGAAAGGAAGGTAGCACTGCTGAGAGAGAAGGGGATCAGAAAAGAGAAACGGAACATCTGTTTATGAAGGCCTTGCATTTATCTAAATGTGTGCAGTTAGTCAGCCAGCGTTTACTGAGCGCCTACCATATACCCAGGAGTGTGTTAGATACTGGGAATGCATTGGAGAGCAAAAAAGCCCAGTGTTCATGTTCCTTGCAGTCTAGTGAGAGAGAAGAATATTAACCACACAGTCACGAAGCCAAATGTTAACTATTGCTAGGATGGAGAGGTATATGGCACTGAGAGCCCACGACAAGGCTTCCCTGAGGATGGGAAATCTGAGATTTGAGCTCAAAGTGAGCACTTACTTTGCTGATACAAGCAAGAGATACCTCAGGGAGAAGGGACTGGTATGTGCAAAGATCCTAGCAGGAGAACATGGTGATGATCAGGCATATAGAAAAGGCTGGTACAGCAAGAACAGAGATACCAGGTGGGCTTGCTCTCACGTGAGTCTGGCCATGTAGGCTATAATTAAGGTCTTTATATTTATCCCAAGAAACCATCTAAGAGTTTTAAGTTGGGCTGGAGGGTAGGGGGTATGGAAAGGGGATATGTTATGTGTGTATTGAAAATGTCTCTGAAAAAAAAAAAAAGAAAAAAGAAAATGTCTCTGGCTGCTTTGAAGAAAACAGATGTTAGAGGGCCACTGAATGGATGTCAGGTCAACACAGACACGTTAAGAGGTTACTGCCATAGTTCAGATGATTAATCTTGGTATCTTGAGCCAAAGTAGTGATGATAGACAGATGTGCCTTAAATATTTGGTAGGTAAAATCATGATGATATGATGATGGATTAGATTTGGTTAGTGTGGGAGAGGAAGAAGGAAGACCAGGCAGGAGAACAAGAGTAGGTTTTTTACTTGCTGACTTTGAGCTGTCTTTCATCTACTAATGTGTCATGCTGGCAGTTAAATATGAGTCTGGAGTCTGGATGAGAGATATTAATTTAGGAATCATTGGTATATAGGTGGCAATTAAAATTTCTCTCCTAAGAGATTGGAAAGAAGGGATGCCCCAAAATTCTTCAGCATTTGATGGTTTGGTGAACCTGAGAAGAAAATCAAAGGCTAAGAAAACAGTGGAAGAAGTGTGTTATAACAGAAGCACTGCAATAAATTCTTTTTTCTCTTCTTTTAAGAAGTAAAATGCAGTCCTTGGTGTTAATACTTCTGAAATGGGAAATAAGGTCTGAAGAATATCTTCTGTGTTTAGGGAAAGAGTGATTATTCCTGAGCTCAATGAGAATTATTTCAAAGCACTGACAGAATATAGAAGCCACACCAGAGGAAGTTGCAGAGTGAGAAAAAGCCAGGGAATACAATTTTATTTTACCAGATAGTAACGCCTATTTTGAGTGATAGTTGTGAAAATAAAAAGATAGGGTGGTAAAAAAACAAAAACAAAAAACAAAACAAAACAAAAAAGATAGGGTGGTGACTTGAAGAGAATGAGGGATTAAATGTGAACTAGGTTAGGTTGCTGGTGGTGTTACACAGTCTTCTATGTCCTTGACTTACATTATGTTTATTAGTTCTACCAGTTATGGAGAGAGTCTTGTTCAGCAAGAACAGTTCTATTTTTTTCAATTATGTCAGTTTTTGCTTTGTGTGTTTGAAGCTTTGTTTATAGGTGCATATGTATTTAGGATAATGTCTTTTGGATAAATGAACTTCTTTAGCATTACAAAATGTTTTTATTTATATCTAGTAATATTCCTGAAGTCTACTTTTTCAGCTATTAATATAAATGAACTTCTTTAGCATTACAAAGTGTTTTTATTTATATCTAGTAATATTCCTGAAGTCTACTTTTTCAGCTCTAAATATAGGCACATTTTTATTACTCACATGACAAATGTTTTCCCATCCTTATTGTTTTATTTAAATAGGCTTTATTTTAGGGGGGGGCAGTTTTCAGGTTGAGAGTAAAACTGAGAAGACACAGACTTTCCCATATACCTCCTGTCTCCACACATGTACAGCCTTCCTCATTATTAACATCATCCAATACATTGGTGCATTTATTATAATTGATGAGCCTACATTAGTACATTATTATCCTCAAAGTTGTCAGTTCCCCTTTAGGGTTTACTCTTCTTTTACATTCTGTGGGCTTTAACAAATGTATAATGATCCATACCTACCATTATAATATCTATTGTAAGAATAGTTTTACCTGGGGATCCCTGGGTGGCTCAGCAGTTTAGCTCCTGCCTTCAGGGCAGGGCGTGATCCTGGAGTCCCGGGATGGAGTCCCACATCGGGCTCCCTGCATGGAGCCTGCTTCTCCCTCTGCCTGTGTCTCTGCCTCTCTCTCTCTCATGAATAAATAAATAAGATCTTAAAAAAAAAAAAAAAAAGAATAGTTTTACCACCCTAAAAATCCTGTGCTCTGATTATTCATCTTCCCCTACTCTCTACCTTTGGCAGCTACTGATCTTTTTCCTGTCTCTATTGGATTACCTTTTCCAGAATTATTCTAGTGGAAATCATACAGTATGTAGCCTTCTCAGATTGGCTACTTTCACGTAGTAATATGAATGTATTCCATATTTTTTGCTTGATGCAGTCACTTCTTATTAGTGCTCAATAATATTTCATTGTCTGGACATACCACAGTTTACACATTAACATACTGAAGAGTATTTTGGCTCCTTCCATATTTTGGCTATTAGGAAGAAGCTTTTGTAAACATCAATGTGCATGTTTTTGTGTGGATATAAGTTTTCAATTCCTTTGGGTAAATCCCAAAGAGTATAATTGTAGATCTTATGTAATAGTATGTTACATTTTGTAAGAACCTGCCAAACTCTTCCAAATTGGCTATACCATTTTGTATTCCTATTAGCAATGAGTAACAATTCCTGTTGTTGCATATCTTTATAAGCATTTAATGTCTGTATTCTGGATTTTGGCCATTCAAACAGGTGTGGACTGATAATGTCGTTTTAAACTTACATTTTTAAATGAAATGTGATGTGGAGCATCTTTTCCTTTTTTTTTTTTTTTAAGATTTTATTTATTTATTCATGAGAGACACAGATAGAGGCAGAGACATAGGCAGAGAGGCGAGAAGTAGGTTCCATGCAGGAGCCAGATGTGGGACTCAATCCGGAAACTCTGAGATCACGTCCTGAGCCTAAGGCAGATGCTCAACCGCTGAACCACCCAGGCATTCCAGTGGAGCATCTTTTCCTATATTTACTTGCCATTTGTTTATCTTCTTTGGCAGAGGGTCTGTTGACATCTTGGCCCATTTTTTAAGCTAAGTTACTTGTCTTACTGTTGAATTTTGAGACTTTTGTTTATTTTAGATAACAGTTCTTTACTGGATATGTCTTTTGTAAGTATTTCGTCCCAGCCTGTGGCTTCTCATTCAAGAGAATGTTTTTGTTTTTGTTTTTAAGATTTTATTTATTTATTCATAGAGACACACAGAGAGAGAGAGAGAAAGAGAGAGAGAGAGAGAGAGAGAGAGAGAGAGAGAGAGAGAGAGAGAGGCAGAGACACAGGCAGAGGGAGAAGCAGGCTCCATGCAGAGAGCCGGACGCGGGACTCCATCCAGGGTCTCCATGATCACGCCCCGGGCTGCAGGAGGCGCTAAACCCTTGCGCCACCGGGGCTGCCCTGTTTTTTGTTTTTTTTTGTTCAGAGCAAAAGTTAAGTTTAATGAAGTTCAGCTTTTCAATTATTTTTCATGTATCTTGCCTTTTGTGTTGTACTTAACCAAGGTCATCTAGATTTTTTTTTTTATGCTATCTAGAAGCTTAATAGTTTGTCCTTTACATTTGGGTCTATGATCCATTTTAAGTTAATTTCTGTGAAGAGTATAATGTTTGCATTCAGATTCATTTTTTTTTTTTTTGCATGTGTACGTCTAGTTGTTCCAGCAACATTTGTTGAAAAGATCATCTTTTCTCCATTGTATTGCCTCTGCTCCTTGGTCAAAGATCTACTGACTATATTTGTGTAAGTCTATTTCTGGGCTCTGTATTCTGTTCCGTTCATCTATTTGTCTATTCTTTCACCCAAACCACACTGCCTTGTGGCTTTATCACTTGAAGTTAGGTAGTGTTGGACCTCCAACTTTGTTCTTCTCCTTCAATATTGTGTTGGCTCTTCTGGATCTTTTGCCTCTCCATATAAACTTCAGAATCCCTTTGTAGGTATCCTACAGTAACTTACTGTGGTTTTGATTAAGATTACATTGAATCTATAGATCAAGTTAGGAAGAAGTCACATCATGACAAAATTGAATATTTCTATTCATGAAGATGAAATATTTCTTCATTTATTTTGCTCCTTTAAAAAAATTCCTAATTCTTTTATACCTTATATCATGCTGTCATTAATTTCATGTATACATAAGAATACATAAGCAAATATATGCATACAAAATTGAATTCGTTTTCCTATTTCAACTGTTTAGTCAATTAAAAATAACTTAAAAAGGGTTTTGTTTACCTTCATGTAGTCCCCTCATGCTCTTTCTCTATGTAGCTCTGAGTTTTTGAGCTATGCAATTTTCTTTCTTTCTGAACTTTGTAAAACTTCTCTTAAAGATCAGCTCTACCGGTAACAAATTCCTGATATGTTTGTCTGAGAAAGTCTTTACTTTTCCTAGACTTTTGGAGGATAATTTGACAGGATACAGAATTCTAGGTTGGTGGTTTTTTCCCCCTCAACATTTTAAATAGTTCATTGCATACTCGTGTTGTTTGCATGGTTTCTGAGAAGAAATTGGATGCAGTTCTTAACTTTGTTCCTCTTTAGGTAAGGTGTTTTTTCCTCTGGATGCTTTGAAGAATGTTTTCATTATATTTTATATTTTGCCGTTTGAGTATATCTTGCTAGATGTAGTTTTTTAGGCATTGATCATCCTCTGAGCTTCTTGGATTGTGGTTTGATGGCTAACATTACTTTGAGGAAATTCTTGGTCATTATTTTGTCATATATTTCTTCCCCTTTTTGTAGTCTTCTAATATTCCCATCAAGTGTATGTTATACCATAGTTCTTGGATATTCTATTAAATCTTTTTCCCAGTATTTTTTCTCTTTGCTGTTTAGTTTTGTAAGTTTCTTTTGGGGTATTATCAAAGTCAGCACTTTCTTCCTCCACTCTGTCTGTTCTACTAATCATTCCTAGAATTTCCATATCTCTGGTTACATTGCCCACCTTGGATACTGTCTACTTCTCCATTAGATCTCTTAGCATGTTGATCATGATTGATTTACATTTCCGTCTGGAAATTCCAATGTCCCTGCCATCTATGAGTCTGGTTCTGATGCTTCAAACATCATACCGTCTCTTCAAACCGTGTGTGTGTGTACATGCATGTATGTCTGGTAAATTTTTGTTGAAAGCCAGAAATGATGTACTTAGTGAAAGGAGCTCTGGTAAATAGGCCTTTAGTAATATGATGAGGGAGAAGAAAACCTTCTATAATCCGGGGATTAGGTCTGGGTCTTTTGGTGAGCTGTTCTCTTTGCCCCTGAGCTGTGAACATGACAAGTGGTTCTCATTTTTTTTTTTTTTCACTGTCTTAGGCAGAACTAGGTGGCTGGAGGGGACTTGAGTTGGGTATTTCCTCCCCCCCCCCGCCCATGTCAGTTAGGCTCTCACAAACTGCCATGGTTTAGGCGACAATAAAATAGGTTCTCTTGAGGGCAAGCCTTAGTACAAAATATTCTAGCATGTTTCTAGTTACTCTTCCTCTCTCCCCTGCCTGAAGCCACTGGGGCATTTGCTTTAATCCTCACCGTGATAATTTGGCAGAGCTCCAGGAAGTAAAACTCAAAGAAGTGGGGGGGTCCTCCTCCCCAGAATTTTTAACTCAAATTTGTCCACATTGCACATCGAGTAACTCATCGATTACAGTTCAGGACTTTCTATCTTGGTACTGACCCCACACAGGCTTCTGTTCACAGGTTTCTGATCTAGTAAGTTACGATTCTGTGCCTCCCCAGTTTGGGGAGAAGCAGTTTGCCCTGTGACCTCACTTCCCTGATGGATCTAATATGAGATGATGTTTCAGTTTGTTCAGCTTTTCATTTGTTTTTAGGATGAAGTGGCAACTTCCTTACATGCTGAACTAAAAATGGAAATTTCCTTTTCCTTATACCATATTTGTGTATTTATATTTATATGGTCTCTTGTAAACAGCATTTATGTAGTGTGGCATTTTTATTCAGTCTCATAATCTATGTCTTTATTTTGAGTAGTACTCACATTTAATGTGATTATTGATAGGGTTAGGTTTGAATCTACCACCTTGCTAGTCTTTAATTAAAACTATCTGTTCTTGGGGCACTTGGGTGGTTCAGTGGTTGAGGGTCTGTCTTTGGCTCCGGTCATGATCTTGGAGTCCTGGGATCAAGTCCTGCATCAGGCTCCCCTGGGGAGCCTGATTCTCCCTCTGCCCATGTCTCTGCTTCTCTGTGTCTCACATAAATAAATAAATCTTAAATTAAAAAAAAACCTCTGTCCTTTATTACTTATCCCTCTTTTCTGCCTTCTTTTGGATTAATAGATTATTTTTAGGATTTTTATTTAGTCTTTCCTCCTGGCTTATTAACTTTACTTCTTTGTTTAGTACTGTAGTGGTCATTCTGGGGTTTACAATATCCATCTTTAACTTATTACAGTCTACTTTCAGATAATATGAACTGCTTCACTTGTAAGAACCTTAAAACTACTTTCATTTCCCTCTCCTATCCTTTTGCCATGCTGTCCTACCTTTTACTTCTACATGTGTTATAAACTCCATAATGTATTATTATTTCTGCCTTCAACAGTTCATTATCTTTTATTTATTTATTTATTTATTTATTTATTTATTTATTTATTTATTATCTTTTAAAGAAACAAAAAAGGAAAAAATTTCAGATTTACTCACATATTCACCACTTTGAGTTTTCGTCAGTCTGTGAGAGAATGATCTGGGTGTTCACCTGGTAGATTGCTCTTGTCTGAAGAAATTGCTTTAATGTTATTATAGAGTAAGTTTATTTGTAACACATTCTCTTGGCATTTTTTTTTCTCCAAAAATGTACGTAGCTTCAGTTCTTGAAGGATTTATCCTTCTGCTAGATGTGGATATCTAGGCTTTTTTTTCCTCCTTCAAGCACTTTAAACACAGCATTCCATTGTCATAATAGTTTTAGATAAGACGCTTCTGTTAATTTTTTATCTTGGTTCCTCTGGATATATATAGTGTGACTTATTTCTTTTGCTACTTTTAAGCCCCCCCCCCCCTTATCATTGGATTCCAGTAACTTGATTATGATGGGACTTAGTGTGGCTTTGTGTTTATCATTGTCAGCTTTTTTGAATTTTTAACTCTGTGGGTTTACAGCATTCATAAAATTCCAAAGTGGTAGGGTGTTTTGTTTGTTTGTTTGTTTGTTTTTTTTTGCCATTACTTCTTATTTCTCTTTTCCCATCTCTTCTTTCCTCAGCACCCGCCTCTTTTGGGAATACATTTATATCAATTGCTCTGAATATCATCAAAGAATTTTTAATTTCAGGTATTCTTGTCATAGTTTCATGTAATTCTTTTTCATGTCTTCCTAATTACTTTGTTTTTTAAAGAGGTATAATTTGCATGCAAAATTATCAGTTTCAGGTGTACAACATGATTCAATATTTGTATGCATTGTGAAATGACAACTGCAAGTCTAGTTAACATCTGTCAACCTAGATAGCTACAGAATTTTTCCATTTTTCCTCTTGTGATAAGAACTTTTAAGAGACACTCTTAGCAACTTTCAAATATACAATACAGTATTATCAGCTATCACTGTCATTATTAGCTGTGGGTGTATGTTACATTCCTATGACTTATTTTATAACAGGAAATTTGTCCCTTTTGACTCCCTGTACCCATATTGTCCACCCCTAGCCCCCACTTTTAGCAATCACCAATCCATTTTTGAAATCTAGGAGCTTGTGGGGGTTGTTTTAAGTGTTCTTCCTCTCTCTGTGTCTATCTCTCTTCCCCCCCTTCCCCCTCTCCCCATCTCTCTCCTTCCCTCTTCCCCACTTTTTTTTTTCAATTCCACATAGAAACAAGATCATACAGTATTAATCTTTCTCTATTAGACTTATTTCACTTAGTATAATGCCATCAGGTCTGTCCATGTTGTTGCAAAGGCAAGATTATTTTATTCTTTTTTTATGAGTAAGTAATATTCCAGTGTGTGCATGTGCAAATGTGTGTGCACCACAATTTCTTGATCCCTTCATCAATGGATAGGTTTAGGTTGTTTCCAAATCTTGGCTATTAAAAGTAATGGTGTGGTACATACATATTTTTTTCACATTTGTGTTTCCTTTTTTTTCCCCAAATACCCAGAAGTGGAACTGATGGATCATATGGTAGTTTTATTTTTAATTTCTTGAGAAATCTTCATACTGTTTCCCATAGTAGCTGCACCAATTTATATTCTCAGCAAATATGCACAAGGAATACCTTTTCTCTACTTCCTTGACAACACTTGTAATTTCTTGTCTTTTTGATAATGGCTGTTCAAATATGTGTAAGGTGATAATTCATTATGGTTTTGATTTGCATTTCCCTGATAAATGATATTCAGCATCTTTTTTGTGTACCTGTTGGCCACCTGTATGTCTTCTTTGGGAAAATATCTGTTTAGATCCTCTGTCCATTTTTTTTTTTTTAAAGATTCATTGATTTTTTTTTTAAGATTTTTTTTTTTTTTTGAGAGAGTGAGAGCCAAAGAGATCACAGAGGGGGAGGAAAAGTAAGAAGCAGGCTTGACACTGAGTGGGGAGCCCAATGCAGGGTTCAATCCCAGGATCCTGGGATCATGACCTTAACCAAAGGCAGACACTTAACCAACTAAGCCACCCAGGCGCCCCTGATTTATTTATTTTAGAGAGAGTGTATGAATGGGAGGGACAGAGGGAGAGGGAGAGAAAGTCTCAAGCAGACTGCATGCTGAGCCAGTAGCCCAAGGTGAGATTTAACCCTATAACCCTGAGATCATACCTGAGCCAAAACTAAGAGTCAGTCACCCAACCAACCAGGTGGCATACAGGTGTCCTGATCCTTTGTCCATTTTTAAATAAAAATATTTTTTCTATTGGGTTGTATGAATTCTTGACATTAGCATCTTATCTGACATTATTTGCAAATGCCATCTTTCATTCAGTAGGTTGCCTTTTCATTTTGTCCTTTCCTTCACAGCACAGCCTTTTATTTTGACGTAGTCCCATTTGTTTTTGTTTTTGGTGTCATATTCAAAAAATGATTACCAAAGTCAATGTCACAGAGCTTACAAACTTTTTTTTTTCTAGGAGGTTTATAGTTTCAGGTCTTCTTAATCCATTTTTAGTTACTTTTTGTATATGGTGTCAGATAGTGGTTCAGTTTTGTTTGTTTGCTTGTGGCTGTCCTGTTTTCCCAACACCATTTATTGAAGAAATTGTCCTTTCCTCATTGTATATTTTTGGCTCCTTTGGTAATTAATAGACTATACATGTCTTAAGTTTGTTTCTAGGCTCTCTGTTCTGTTTTGTTGACCTATGCATCTGTTTTTATGCCAATACCGTAGAGTTTTGATTACTATGGCTTTGTATAAGAATTTGAAATCGGGGAGCATGGTACCTCTAGCTTTGTTCTTCTTAAGATTGCATTGACTATTCAGGGTCTTTTGTACTTTCATATAAATATTAGGATTGTTGAACTGCTTTTGTGAAACAATGCCATTGGGATTTTGATAGAGATTGCATTGAATCTGTAGATTGCTTCGGATAGTAGGAATCTTCTAACTATGAATTCTTCAAATCTTCACTTCTTCAATCTTATGACCACAAAATATCTTTATTTTTGTTCTCAGTTTCTCTCATTAATGTCTTAAAGTTTTCAGTGTACAGATATTTTACCTTTTTGGTTAAATTTATTCATAAGTTTTATTGATTTATAAGTATATTCTTTATAATGCAACTGTAAATGGGATTGTTTTCTTAATTTTTCAGACAATTCATTATTAGTGCATAAAAATCCAACAGATTTCTACATAACTTTCATATACTGCAACGTCCCTAAATTTATTTATTAGTTCTAACAGTTGTTGGTGTATTATATATATATAATGTCATGTCATCTGCAAATAGAGTTTTACTTCATTTTTTCTGATTTGGATGCCTTTCATTTCTTGCCTAACTGCTCTGGCTACAACTTCTAATAGTATGTTGAATACAAGCAGTGAGAATGGGAATTCTTATCTTGTGTGTGTTCTTAAAGCAAAAGCTTTAAGCTTCTCGTTGAGTAAGATGGTAGCTGTGGGCTTGTCCAATATGACCTTTATTATGTTAAGTTATATTCCCTCTGTACTCACTTTGTTGAGAGTTTTTATCATAAATGGATGTTGAATTTGGTCAAAAGCTGTTTTAACATCTATTGAAGTGATTATATGACTTTTTATTCATTTTGTTAATGTGGTTTATCACATTTATTTGCAAATGTTGAATGTTCCATGCACTACTTGATCATGGAGTATGCTCCTTTAATGTTTTGTTAAATTAAATTTGCTTATATTTTGTTCAGGATTTTAGCATTTATGGTCATCAGGGATATTGTCCTGTAATTTTCTCTTCCTGTGATGTCTGTGTCTGGTTTCAGTATCAGGGTAATTTTGGCTTGGTAAAATGAGTTGGAAGCATTCCATCCCCTTGTACTTTTGGGAGGAGTTTTAAAGGACTGGAGTTCTTAAAATATTTGGTAGATCTCACCAGTGAAGTTGTCTGTTCTTGGACTTTTGTTTATTTGAATCATTAATCAAAAACTTTCCATCTCTTTATCAGTAATCAGTATATTCAGATTTTTTATTTCTTCATAACTGAAAACGAGAATGTTGCATGTCTCTAGGAATTGAGCCATTCCTCATAGGCTGTCTAGTTTGTTGACATGTAATTTTTCATAGTAGTCTTATACTACTTTGTTTCTGGGTTATCAGGTTTTTTTTTGTTTGTTTGTTTGTTTTTTGGGTTATCAGTTGTAGTGTCTCCTCTTTCACTTCTCATTTTGACCCTTTCTCTTATTTTTAAGAGAAAAATAAGTGAGTCTAGCCAAAGGTTTGTCAGTTTTGTCTGTCAAAGAACCAGTTCTTAATTTTATCGATCTTTTCTATTGTCTTTTTAGTCTTTATTTCATTTATTTCTGTTCTGATCTTTTTGTTTTTCTAACTTTGAGCTTTATCTGTTCCTTTTTCTTGAGTGACTTGAGGTATAAAGGTAGGTCGTTGATTTGAGATTTTGCCATTTTTGGAGGTATAGGTGTTTTTTGCTATGAACTTCCTCTTAGAAATGTTTTGCTGCAACCCATAGGTTTTAGTATGTTGCATTTCTGTTTTTATTCATCCTGGGCTATTTTTAAAAATACTTTTTTTAAAAAAAGATTTTACTTATTCATGAGAGATACAGAGAGAGAGAGAGAGAGAGAGAGAGAGAAGCAGAGACACAGGCAGAGGGAGAAGCAGGCTCCATGCAGGGAGCCCAATGTGGGACTTAATCCTGGATCTCCAGGATCACACCCTGGGCCAAAGGCAGGTGCTAAACCGCCAAGCCACCCAGGGATCCCCTAAAAATACTTTTAAAATTAATCCGTTGGTTGTTCAGTAGCATGTTGTTTAATCTTCACATATTTGTGATTTTTTTCCTTTTTTTCTTCTTGTGACTGATTTCTAGTTTTATGCCACTGAGTCAGTAAAAGATGCTTGATATGGTTTCAATATTCTTAAATTTAAGACCTATTTTGTGACCTAACATATGACCTATCCTGGAAAATCCTCTGTGTGCACTTGAGAAGAATGTGATTAAGTTTTTATTTAAATCTGTGAGCATATTTATAATAGCTATGCTAAAGTTCTTAGATGCTAATTCTATCATATATGTCATTTCCAGATATGACTGATTTTTTTTCTTCCTGGTTATGGATTGCATTTCTTGCTTGTTCACCTGTATACTTTTTTTTTTTTTTCAAAAAATTCCAATTTTAAAGTAGGCTCCATGCCCAAAGTGGGGCTCAAACTTGCAACCCCACGGTCAAGAGTCAGATGCTCTACCGACTGAGCCAGGCAGGCACCTCACAGGTATACTAATTTTTAATTGGATATTGGACATTATGTATTTTATGTTGAGTGCTGCATTTATTGTATTTCTTCCAAGAGTGTTGGACTTGGCTCTAGCAGTCAGTTATTTATGGATCAACTTAATACTTTTAAGGTTGGTTTTTTAACATTTGCTGTGGTGGTTTTAGAGTAGCCCTTATTTTCGACTTAACACTATTTTTAAGGTATGTTGAATGAAGATGCTCCTCTCTGGATGGCTGGAGCTCAAGTATTTCCTTACTCTTTGTGAACTCTGGGAGTTCTTAAGCTTTAAGATCTCCAGTTATTCTCTGCCTACCATCAAGCACTTTCACTCATACATGCACATGTTTTTTTTTTTTTTTTTTTTACTGAGCAATAGTCGCATGTCCCAAGGACCTTTATGCAGATTTCTGGAGCTCTGTCTTTGTGCCACTCCCTTCACTCTTGCAGCATGTACCACAAATTCTAGCTATCTCAACCTTTCTGAACTCTAACCTTTGTACTCAGGATTCCCTTTTCTTCATTATAGTTCATAAAGTATTTCCAGAAGGAAAGCTAAGATTATTGTAAGGCTCATCTCCTTTGTTTCCTTTCTGTCAGGGATCACAACTCTACACCATCAGCTACTGTCTGAAAACTTTACAGTTTTCCAGTTATTTACACTGACAAGATAAATCTGGTCCCATTCCCTCCATCATAGTCAGACTCATCTTTATTCTTTGTACATATTTTCATCCTAGATAGAATTCTAGTTTGGCAGTTATTTTTATTTCCCCAGCACTTCAAAGATACCCTTCCACTGCCTTCTGGATTTCATTGTTTCTGTTGAAGAGTCAGCTGTTAATTTAACCATTGATTTTTTTTAAGGTAATTGTTTCTATTTTCCCACTAGTTTTCACTGTTTTTCATGTGTTTTTCAGCATATTTACTGTATGCCTAGGCATATACTTCTTTTTGCTTATCTTTCCTGGGGATCATTGAACACCCTGAATTTATAGTTTGATGTATTTCATCAATTTGGTTAAGTTCTCTACATTTTATCCTTAAAAATTGCTTCTTTACATTCTCTATCTCTGCTTCTATGTGATTCCAAATATATATATTATACCTTCTCACTGAAATTTGTATATCTCTTACCCTATGTATTGTCTATTCTTTTTTTTACCCTACTTTATTCTCATGATATTCTCATGATCCATTTTCAGGTTCACCATTTTTCTCTTAAGCTATTTGTAATCTGCAAATGACATCCTGAGCTCTTAATTTGGGTTATATATTTTTACTTTTCTTGAATGTTCATTAGTCCATTTTCATAGATCTTGTATAATCCAATATCTATTTCTTTTACCTCATTTTAATGTACATTCATTTTGAAGTTGAATTTCAGGTTCATCCATTTCTGACTCATCACTACTCTTAGGCTTTTTATTCCCATCCCAAGGTGATGTGGTTTACTACTAAGCAGTGTGGTCTGCACTCTAATACCTGTCCTTCTAACTATAAAAGGCTAACGAAAATGTCACATTGTTTCTCAGGTTCTCCTCTTTCCTTTCTGGAACTGATAAATGTTCCCAGAGGAAGAGTGGACATAAACATTGGACTAATTTTCCTAGGATTTTACCTTCCTTTGAAACCTGATCCAGTCATTATTCACTGTCTTGTAAGCTTGTCTATACCTTTAGGACACTGTTTTTAATGTTATCCAACTTTTTTATTTATTTATTTATTTATTTATTTATTTATTTATTTATTTATTTATATTTATTTTCCAACTTTTCTATATGACATTTTCTATATGATAATTGGTCTGAATTATCTAGTCTGCTATAACAAGAACTTTATAGTGAACTAATCTGCTCTGTTTGGTCCTTCTTTCCAGCTTCCTTTGGCTTTTTGAGTGCTCTCATGGATTAATCAGTTGGCTTCGTGTATGCAATCAACAGACATGTTGGTTTGGGATAGAGTAAACATAGAATATTTGCAAATTTATTTAGTTCAGGGATACAAAATTGAAGCTAGATAAGAAGGAAAGTGAAAAGCACAGAAGGCTGGTGAATTGGGAGGAATAAAGTGATGAACAGTCTGAAGAAAATCTTTATATTTCAGGAGTCGAAATCATTGAATAAAGTAATAGGAAGGGAGGTTGCACCCAGATGGTTTGAGTTAGTGTTCTGGAGTTAGTGCTTTAGAGGTGGAGAAGTTCAAATGCAAAGAGTTATCATGCAAGTGAATGGCTAGAGTGGAGTAGAGGAATTGATCACTCAAGATAAAGATGGTAAGATCCAAAGTCTAGGCTGCCAAATGGGTTTTCCATATAGATGCTGAAGCCACCCATGGTAAGGTCAGGTGACGTTAATAGATGGTAGCAACAAGGAGGGAACTGGGCATTTTGTTTTTCAGTTCACGGATCAGACTTCTGCAAAGCCTTTATGAATTTCTTTATTTCCTTAATTGGTCTAATCCTACCATCTCATGTGGCTCTTATTCCCCTGCCAGAAGACTTATGCATATTTAGTCCACATTTTAAAAATTAATACATATACCATAATGCAAGACCCCGAGAGTGACTCGACTTCTATTTCTGATTTTCTCCTTAATTGGCCTCTTTATAGGGTTTGTCATTAGATACAGATCTGGCCAATGAGATGGGAACAGAAATGTGTTACAGAGTATGTGGAAAAGCTCTTGCTTTCTTGACACAGGTAACCTCGTCTTTTTCTTCAGTCTTCTCTTGTGTGTAGGAACAATGGTTGGAACTGCAGCAGCCATCTTGTGACCATGAAGAAATGTCTTAAGACCTTAGAGAAGTCAGCCCTTTTGTGGTTAATTCATCAAAAAGGAAGCAGTGCTTACTCCAGATTTCTTGATATGTGAAGGGGGTGCAGAAATCTATCTGCTTTACTTTACCAGAACACAGTCTCAAAAAATTCTTAAAATACATTGTAAACCACAAAAGCAAACTCAAATATATGAGGTTATATTAATGAATTGGCCTCTTTTGATGGTCAAACTGTAGCCCTCAGTCCACACCACACTGTTTAGCTGCCTGACTTCCCCTGAATCAAGCTAGAGAACAAACAGATTTCAGGTCAACAATGTCCAGAATTGGGGCACCTGTATGGCTCAGTGGTTGAGCATCTGCCTTTGGCTCAGGGTGTGATCCCAGGTCTGGGGATCAAGTCCTACATTGGGCTCCCCACAGGGAGCCTGCTTTTTCCTCTGCCTATGTCTCTGCGCCTCTCTCTCTCTGTCTCTCATGAATAAATAAATAAAATCTTAAAAAAAAACAATGTCCAGAATTAAAACCATAGGAATTGGTCACTTTACTTAGTCTATTCCATGGATGGTAGCTGATATTTGGAGGATTATGTGTCATAGCATCGATCGTGCTCACAATCGAATTTATCCATAACACTAGTATTTAACACCAGCAGATTCACAAGTGCTGATTGAGAAACCTACCACTTAAAGTAATAAATTTAACTCTAAGGGGATGTCAAAAAGGGAATCAATCTTCCCATTCTTCATTGATTCAGTGGGTACCCCTAGGCCAGGCAATCCTGGAGGTTCTTGAGTTTATCTTGGAAAGGTTAATGTGTAATGATAAAATTGAAGAGTAAGAAGCTAGGAAGAGGTCTCAAACTGCCATCTGAATAACTGAAATGGGGGCATATTTTTTAAATATATAAATAATGGAGAAAATAAGAAATTATACACATTTCTGGTGGCTAAATGTGAGAAGTCAATCTTGTTAGAGATTTTCCTGAATCAGTCATATTTAGAACCACTAAATTAGTCTTTTGGTGCCTAATTCCCTAAATTTTAGCCAAAATTCCAGACACATTGGCACATATTCTTACAATAAAGGTCTTTGAATATTTTTTTCTTAAGTGTATTAAGCCATCACTGAATTTTCTTATTTCTTTCTTTCTGAAAATACTTTGTCACTTTTCATGAAATTATGCCCAGCATAAGTGTTTAAGTAAGATATTTGGTCTTAAGAAATAATTTGGAATCCTCACAATGTCTTCTAAAAAGATAACAGCATTTGAGTTTGAATACAGTTTTATTTAGCTATGGATCATCACAAAATATACAGGCATGTAACCCCTAGTCAAAAACTCATTCCTTCACAAAGTAATGAGATAGCTAAATATAGTAAGTACATTCCAACCTACTAGAAGAAATATTCAGACATTAGTACTAACAAAATTGTCGCATAAGTTTTTGCACTGGCAGAGAGCCTCTCATTCTTAAGTCCTGTTTCATCAACATTTGAAATATAGCTTCCTTTTTTCTAAGTATATACTTTGACCAACTGTCAAATTAGAGAAACTTATTTTTTAAAAGAAGGCAGATACTCTTTCAGAACATGGCCTCAATAATGTTCCCTTACTTTTGTAGTACTTTTCAATTAAATGTCACCATATGTGCCAATTCTCTGATGGAAGAGTCTTTCCTCTCTGCCCATGATTATGTCAGCACCATCCACTGGTGGAGGGGAGGAAGACAGAAAAGCATTTGTGTCTTTAAGGAAGCAGCCAGACTCATACATATAGAATTGGTTAGTCAGGGCTGGTGTGGGGGCTCATCCTGGAGCCAGTAGCCAGAGCTGGGCAGAGGAAAGGAGTAAAGATGCACTCTAAACAGAATGACAATTAAGATCGAAATTGTCTCTATCCCTTTTCTTCAATGACAGAAATTGATCATCTTTAAAGATGCTGTAGGGGTACCTTCCAGGAATAGGTAGAATTTTTCTTAATAAAATTTTAGTATTTTTTCTAATTACTAATCTTAATAAATTATTATTTAGTCTTTCATTGAGGGGCCTACGTAGCAACTTCATCTCCTGCTAGAAGTCCAGGTGCTAACCTGGGACCTCAGGCATCAGCTGCAGTTTCATTGAAGGCAAAGTATTGAGTCTTGGTTGTTGATGGGTTTGGACAAGTCCCTGTGGCTACCTCCTTGTACGTGAAGGTCATTTCCCTGGATGGTCTTATTGCCTTATCTGGGATTTTCCCCAAAGCAGACTGTTGTAAAGGATTTTGGTGCAAGTTGTTTGTGAGATGACCCCAGAAAGCATAGTGAGAGTTTGGAAGTAACACCAGGGAAGGAGAAAAGTCAATAATGGTGTGTTAATGAGCAGGTTCTGTCGACAGGAAGCAGAACCTGCTGGGGACCCACCCGCAAAGTGCGTAGGCTAAGGCTACGGTTTGACCGGTGAGGACGGGAAGCTGCAGTGGGTTCACCAACCCTTGTCCCTCACTGCTTGAACATCACTCCTGAGGTATTGATTTTTGGTTTCTTGTTTGTGGCCAGAGAAAGCTGGAAGGATGCAGGCAGCTCCTGACCTGAAAGAGAAGTGTCTACAGTAACCCCTGTGTGGAGCAAGGGACCTGGAATGGTGGCCACCCTCAGTCAGTGGGAGAAGAGTGACACAAGTGCAGCCCCACACCCCATGGATCTGAATCTGTGGTTCTATACAGGCATTAGTATGGCACAGGCATAGGATTCTGGGAATTCATCTTCCTTCATGGGAGGTGAGCAATTTTCACAGAGAAGACTCAGGAATAGAAATAACATCAAACAGCGGCTATATACCTAAATCATGCAGCCCTGGCTTTTATAACTTCAGTAAGATTTCCTGTAGCTTCTACAAATTTTTTGGAGGTCCTTTCTCTCTGTCCCAGTTGAAAATGCATCCCTTTTGGTCAGAGACCTGAAATCCAGCCCCGCCCTCAGCCTAGGGTTCATCTGCCCTTTGGAAAAAAAAATTTACAATCTGCTATAATGAGGTGTTCTTGCCTAGATGGAGCAGAGCTCTTTTAAGATAGCACCTAGAAAGACTGGCAAGATTTTTTTTTTTAAAGACTGCATTAGCTGTGGATTTTATGATTTTTTTTCTCTTGATCATGTCAATGTGAAGAATGATTTTCTGAATTAAAGTGCTTCTAATAACCAAGTTTGTGCATGCTCACGTACGTGTGTGCATACACAACTTCAAGATCAAGTCATTTTTAGGTTCTGCGTGTCTATCCACATATATCCGAGAGATTAGTTTTTAGAAGATTGAGGATTAATCTAGTTACTCAACTACGATGAGCATTTGTATAAACTTTTTGTCTTTGTTCAGCAATGACTGAGCTGCTTGAAGACATGGAGACATTTCTCACACACACACTCTCATAGTCAAAAAGTGTTAGGTGAATCTCATGTCCAAATTCCTTTTGAGTTTAAAATACTTCATATTTCTGGCAAGCTGCCATTTCTGAAGCCATCATGAGCACAGTGCTCTTTGGTAATTAGCTGCAGGTCATTAGCTTCCCTCTAGGGAGGCGATTTATAAGCTGTGGGTGTAATAAGCCAGCTAGGCTTGTCCTCCTGCCATTCTCCCAGGTTTTCAGAAAGGTAGTGTCCTAAGGGGACTGAGGATGGTGTGCAGGAACAGCTTGAGAGACCATTGTTAGGATCTCTTCTCAATGGGGTTCAGTGACATCACAAATCAGGAGCTTAAAATTGGGCTTGGTGGGCATATTTATTGACACCATGGAAATGAGCACGCACTACAGATCAGTACCACAATTGTGCCTCTCTGGCCCCCATTGTTAACCATTTACCAGGATATTCCTGGGATAGGCCCTTTACTGTTCCACAAGAAGCAGCAGACCCTTTCTCTGACCCCAGCAATATAATCATTGGTGCTACAATCCTTGATGTGAGCCTTGCACTCGGGTGTGCCCCAGCTGGCGCCTTGACTGGACAGTAGATGGCAGGCAGTGTGGGATTCCCAAACAGCATGGCGTCCTGGGTGAGACACAGCCCAGAGCAGACACAAACATGGTCTTGTCAGCAATGTGAGCTTCTTGGCAGCTGGGTAGACAGGGTGGAATGTCCACTTGTAGACTTGTAGGGTTTGCCAAGCCTCATTTGTTGGAATGTCTCCTCTTAGTCCTCTTATTTCCAAACCTACTTTATGCACCATACAAACATTCGGTAACCTGGGAACAGTGACAGTCCCCGGGGCCCTTGACATAGCCTACCTCATTGGGACGGGCTCCCAGCTCACTAAACTGTGAAAGCACCTCCTCCAGGGCCGGAGGGCCAGGACTGGGTTGAAGGGTCAGCATCGAGGAGTGCCCACCGTCAGCTCTGTTACCAGGGTTTGGTTTAATTACCCTCTTCATTAAAGAGGAGGAGTTGCTTCATTTTACCCATAAGCTTATGGGACAGGAAAATACTTTGAGCTCTGCCTTTTTGAAGAAAACGGGAAGAGAGAAAATCAACACAGATCAGATTTCAAGTCCTGAGGCATAAGGATTCAGAGAAAACAATCTTTTCAGAACTCCCTGGGCTTCTTAGATTTTTGAAGAGACCTACATTTTATAACCAAGGCCTCGTCTTACTTAGGGTGCTCCCTCAAAATAGATGGGGGCCGAGTTCCTTATCCTAGCTGGATCCATATCTTAATTAGCCATGACAACGAAACCAAGGAATCACGGTGAGGCCTAGATAAATTAACAACCAGAAGCCTACCCTTCATCATGGCCTTTTACTCTCCAACAGTGACCCACAGTTTAAGAATGGCTTAAATATGGAGTCACTTATGAGTGTGCTAAAAACTCAAAATCAGACAACAAAGGAAAAGCAAGACACCAGCAATTGCTCCTGTTTTCTATCAAATGAACTACTGCTACTCTGTAGCATCACTTCCCACCTCCCACCCTTCTGCTGTGGTTTGATTGGTTTCTCAAGATGCAGCAGTCACAACCTAAGAGTAAAACAGCAGTGAGAAGGGTGGGGGTGAGGGGGTGGGGAGAGGAGTAGAGGCAGGGAACATGAGGAGTAAGACAGAGTGTTTTGGATCAATGACTTTTTTATTGTTTCCAGAAGGCCAGGACCAAAAACATCTGACTCATCAGGCTGGGTCTACGAGTCAGGTCAAGTTAAAAGTATTTGGCTCAAATAACGTTGAGGAAGTTCATTTTTCCTGGGGGCTATGGGTCTTCAATATGATGATGCAGATGGACATAGGTCCCAGAGGCCATAGAGTGAGGGGTGCCGGGGGCTGGCTGACACCCCATTTCTCATCACTGCAGGCCTGTGCTGACAGTCCCTAGTCACACCATCCCTTAGTAAGATCCGAAGAGGGGATGCCACCCAGAAACGGTCTCTAACTCATGCAACAATAGGAGGGCCTTACCCAAAGGCTTTTAAGCAAAAATGATACTTTCTAAAGTATCTGGAAAGAACTGTATGCTGAAAAGCACAAAGGTCCATAAGCAAGGGCCAGGCAGCCAGTTAGAAAGATCTGGTTGTAAGTAGAAGGAACAGGTTTTTGCTTTTGTTATGGTTCTAAGTCCTTACCTACATAAGCACCAGTTTTTCTAGAAAAATACTTATCATCACCCTAACTTCACAAAGTTGCTAGAAAAAGAAAAGCTAGCTTTTAGCTCCTCTCAAAAGCCTCGGTGCTTGTTTCTAAGTCACAGCCTCAGAGGACATTGACAGCTCCTCTTCCTTGTGAGGAGAGGACTGGTCACTATGGCTGCTGTAAACGAGAAAGCTCTGAGCCAAGCCCTTGCCTCTTTCGCCAGTTAATCTTTGCTAATTAGAAGACTGCCACAGTCGTTGAAGACAGGCAGCTCTAAGTCTTTAGTGAGCAGCTACTAAAATTTATATTTACAGTTGCTTACCACCTAAATTAGGTCAAGTTTATTAAAAAAACTGAAAAAAATGTCATCAGTACAAATATTTCCACTGGAGACTAAAATCTAGCTATATACAGAATGGAAAAGATTTTTTTTCATGTTTGCTTAGAAACTTCTAAGCCTGTCTACTTGGACAATGCATGTGCAGCATCAAGTATTTTAGGACAGGAAAAATTTATTCCGATACTCCCTAGAATAAAAAACATTCTAGAAGAGGCTGAAGCAACCTCAAGAGAAGCAAAACTCAAGAATGAAGAATACTGTAGTACAAAATTATGGCCAAAAATACTGTATTTTTAACCAGCAAGATCATTGGGGCATTATTATACAACATTAGGTGTTTTTTTGCAAAACTAGTTCCCATCCCCAAACAATAGACAATACATGCATTTGAATGACATTTTAAGAACAGTAAATATGATTCTTTTAAATACTGCAGTTAAAAATGTTTTCTGACAAAACTCCCTAAATACATAGGTCTAGTAAGGGTTTCCAACACGATGACACGTGAAGAATCCAGCAAGAAGTTGTATTTAGAGTTCTTTAAGGAAAAGAAATCTACCAAAAACATGTGTTTCAGTCAAAGTAACCTGAACAATGTTACACAATTTGCCATCTCTCTTCCTAAACTTGAAAATATTCTAGCAAAGAATATTTTCTTCCCTGTTTTTTTTTTCATATCTACCAAAGCTTATATGAAAATCAGAATTGCTTTATCCAGGTAAGATCCAATTTAGCCCAATCGGTGTTTTCATTACATGTAAATGTCATTTACTATTGGGTTGGAATCATATTGGGAAATGGAAGATACATGATAAGGGAGGTAAGAAGGAAATTAATATTTGAGCACCTACTATGTGCTAGGCATGTATGCATACTTGGAACGGATGATTCTAGAGGCAAGAAAGTTATTGAAAGATCATTGGAAGTTGGGAAGACAGCAATGAATGGGTGGTTACTCTGTGAGGAAAAACAAATGACAAGTTTAGACTCTGTACTAGGTATCTACGAAACAGCAGGTGTTTGGCTCCAAAAATCTCTAACTAGTCATACACAACTGAGCCATTTCTTTTCCTAATTTGGTGGAACCAAAAATGAAATCCCAAACACACAGTTACCAGGACAGGCCTATTAACGCTACATATGCTGGAAATATGTGGAGATAGATAAACATACAATATTACAAGTTTTAGTTTTTGTGTGGGTTTCTAACCAAAGAGAGATCTTTGGAAGCAAATAGTAATGTATACCAAGCAACACCTTATTTGAATCAATTGAGATGTTGTCAATTACCAATTGAGTGGTTTTAAACCCTTATTTAATTTTAAGAAGAGCAGCAATATACATTACAATACTTGGGTACACTTTATTTTGATATGGGTTAACATTCTTCTATATTTTATTTCATTCATTTTTTTTTTCTTTGAGAAACTGAAAACAAAGGGAAATTGAGGGTAATTTTGAAGGTTATTTCCAACCACTATCTGAGTCTTGCAGTATCTCATTATACAGCCCTTTCTTCCCATTATTATTATTTTTTGCAAATAAGTCATTTGACCCAAATCCAGCATAAATAGCTTTTTACCAATTCCTAACTTAAGACAACTAAAATTTACAATCATGTGGCAGTATAAATTTTAAAATTACAGTTCATACACCTTGACAGTCAAGATAGTCTAAAGTACAAAAAGTAAATTGTCCTTTAGCTGAATTACTTTTTTTCTTTTTTTTTTTAAAATAGGCTTGCTAGTTAATCCACAAAACAACAACAACAAAAAAAAAAACCAAAAAAAAAACAAAAACAAAAAACAAAACAAGTTTCAGGTGTTCTTCGAATACCTTTTGCAGATGTCATATGCTAGTAAACAACATATGCAGGTTCCTAAGATTTTTTTTTCCCCCAGTCTATTCATGACATTCAACAGAGCTCTTTATATGAAAATGTTTTAAAGAAAGAAAAAAAAAACTTTGAGGGGATTTATTGACTTTTGAATAGGTGTATTATTTCCCTTTGTTTCAGATATGAGGCACAAACTTCTGAATTTAAGCTCTGTAAGGCATAGTACAAACCTCCAATTTATAAATGAGGACTTCTCTGTGGGTTTGGAACTGCCATGTCACGCAAAAGAGGGAAAATTATCTGTAAACTGGTACACTGCAATGTGTTAAGTGAGTCATGAAATGGCTGCTTGCCTTGGTATGTTGAAGAAAGGTGTTTGTGTTTGTGTTTTTCTTTTTGAATAAGACATGCCCAAGTCACCAAAAACTTGCCACAGGCCTCTGTTACCTAGAGCATCAATGACAGGAGTCCAGTGGCACACGCTTCTAATGTTTGCAATCACAATATAATAGAAAGCATGAGTAAACTTTGTTTTTATACAAAACTGAAAAGAATCCCTTCCCACCCCCAGCCCCTTCAATAAAACCCCAAAGAAACAGAAAAGAAAATCCTTTAGCTTCGATTGACTAGTGTGGATACAATTAGGTTTCCATGCGTCACTGCAGATAGGGTGATCAAGTTCTTCCTTCCTCAACAGAAAGGGATCGTGTCATGCACCCTATGGCACACAGTGAAGCCACAAACCTCAATTCTGCATAGCAATTCCATCCCAATTCCATAAAGACAAATAGAACAATCTTTCCCTGTTTGCTCAACATCTTCGAGCTTTGAGATCATGTTTAATCGACTACATCTACTATAGCTCTATTAAATAGAATATCTTGATTCCCTAAAACTGTAACACTTAGGATCTTGTGATGAGGTTTTCTCTATACACACTGTAGGCCTTCAAATGTTATTGTTGACTTTTTTCTTTTTTTTTTTCCTTTTTTTCTTTTTTGTTTTTTTTTTTTTTGTTTTGTTTTTTTGGTTTGTTTTTTGCTTTTTGTTTTTTGTTTTGTTTTTGTTTTTTTTTGTTTTTGTTTTGTTTTGTTTTTTGCTGCACCAAATTTAAGATTGCCCTTTTAGGCAAGCAGTGGTCTCTAGCTGTTAAAACATTTCCTTAGTGGATCACAATAGCTTCTAAAACTGCCTTTCTAATAAAGGCCATCAGAGAGGTAATACTAAACTGTGCATTTGCCAAATAAGAATATGAATCGTATAAAAGCTCATATTCCAATCCTAGATCAAATGGCAAAAGTTCTACAAAGTTGGTTTCCATGTTTGTATAAAAGCTCCAACTGATTTTATGTATTTTGCTATGAAATTACCTTTGGGTCTTATCAGTATACCTCTACTCAGGAATGTGCAAATGATTTTATACAGCACGATGCTAGTACCGCTCTGTACGATAGTAAGATTTTTTTTTCTTTTCTAAATGGAAAAAAAAATATCCCTAGTCAGAAATAAACTGACAAATTTACATTCTCCTCTCTTAAAAAAAGTAAATAAAATAACATTATTCAAAATGTGAATTAGCTATAAGACATACAATTACATAGATACATATCAATACAGCACATTCAATCTGCCAAAAAAATTAATGATTACAAAGCCAGTATGGATGCTGCAATCTCAACAGAGACATATGTACAATGATTAGAGCATTCAGAATTGCACTATACCTACAGGCAGTCTGGTTCTTACTCAAATTACAGGTGTTTTCTGAGCAAAGTGAAAAAGTAACCTGTGTTGTTTGTGGCTGGGAAAGTAAAGGAGAACATTCTACTCCTTAGGAACTCTTGTACTCATCTAAGAAGTCATTCATTTTCTCTCTTCCTTTGTTGTTCCCAAAGAGTGATTGATATGGAAGTTTAGACTTGTGCCAAATAGTACAATACTTAAAATACGACCAGTGTCATGGCCTAATTCCTACCCCCTAGCAGGCTTAAAAAAATCTTGATTTATTTTCTTAAGTCAGATTTCAACTCAAGCTGCTTGACAGAAGCTCATCAATACATGTGCTGTATTTTTTTTTTTGCATTTGTTGAAAATTGCACATAGAGAACTCCAAATCTCTCTCCTAGTAGGTTCAGTTACATAAATTCATGTTCTATAGAACACTGAGAGGTTACTCTTGAGTTAAGTCCAAAAGTCTTCCTTAGGTTCCACTTTAACCAGTCACCAGTTTATAAAGATCCAAAGGTGGTAAATCAGCAATAACTTCAGATTTTGCAAATGGAGGTGTCAGAATACTCAAATAAGGTTTTTGGCAGACCCACTTGACCTTAAAGAACATAAAGAGAGCAAAACTGGCTTTAAATGAAGAGATAGAAGCAGATTTCATGTTCTATCACAAAGACACTTTTTTTTTACATTGCTGATTTGGACACTCAACATGGAACAGACGCCAAACAATGTGATCTCAGGGCAAAGAAAAGAATGGACCGTGCCAATCGAATTTACAGTTACCGACTGGTGTTTCAGGGTCATTCTCAGCCAATTATTTTAGGATTCACAGTCTTACTCTCTTCCATTTTTAAATACTGGCTTTTATCTTTTAAATTTTTACTACTTTTCTTTTATGAAAAGCCAGCTTTGGCAACACACACTGCCATAATAAATCATGGCCCAAACACTAAGGGAAAAAAGGAAGAAAAGTCTGAACCAAGAAGGGGGAAGCTAAGAACAACCTAAGGAAAAGGTTCTGGGTCTGGGTAGCAGCCATTGGAGTAATGTAGTGTCTGTTGGCATATATATATAGTTTTTGGCATCTGTAATTTAAAGAGAGGGTGGCAGGGGGAAGAAGGAAGGTTAGAAGAACCATGGCACATGGCATTTAAAAAAAACAACTGTGTGTCTCTGCTCTTGCCTTACTGACTTGTGCATATCTCTGATGACTAAGCTATGGCTGAAGGTAGAAATCCAAAAGAAATGACACTTAACCATAAGATGGGCATCCACGATCCCAGCACAAAGTGAGGCAAGACAATATATTTATATAAAACAACTCTCTATGTGTATCCAGAGCCATACACTGAAAACCACAGGATTAACACTTAGAATCCTTCAGCAAAACTACAAACTTTTAAATCAAGCCAATGCTGATGGCTTAAATCAAATGATGCTGTCCTGACTGTATCACTTGGGAGAAAAACTTGGCCAAGAATGGGACTAGGGCAAAGGCCGTTGTAACCCAGGAAAAATCAGGATGGGGGTACGGGTTAGGGAAAGGGCAATCAGCTTTGTTTTGCTCAATAGAAAAGAAAAAGAAGAGAAAGAAACAACTTTTATCTTGGTGAGTGCATGACTGGGGATTTAAAATACATGGAGTCACAAGGTTTTGCTAAAAAAAAAAAAAAAAAAAAGAGAGAGAGAGAGAGAGAGGAAATGTGCTGGGACTGTACTTCAGCATCCTGTTTTTCCTCTGAATAGTTTAAATAAAATCATAATATTTACTACAAACTCTGTGGACACGTTCACAGAGTCTGGGACGGCAATAAATTAGTATTATGCAAATTGTTTTCCACAGAAATACAGTCCCTCTTGTACAGCTTCTATAGCCCACCAGGGAAGGGAAAGGCGGTGTCGAGGAGGCACAATTAGACCAGATTGTATTCCTTCAGGTTCAACTGGAGGATGGTGTCCTTGACGGCAGCAAAGACAAAGCGGATGTTCTCGGTGTCTGTGGCGCATGTGAAGTGGGAGTAGATAATTTTGTCACTGTCTGGGTTCAGGTCCACGAACATCTTCAGGATGAATTCTCGAGCTGCCTGGGCATCTCTCTGGGGTCCTGTTGGCCAAGGGAGGAGAGGGACGATTCGTCAGCTGATGTGTTAATGCCTTTGCCCAGTAAGTGTTGACTGGCTCAATAAAGATGCCGTGGACAGGACAGCTACACTGCGGATCTGATCCGTTATCACCACCATCCCCAACAGTATTGTGTGTAATTGTTTTTTTTTTTTTGTCATGCTATCTGACCATCCATCTGTCTAGCTTCTAGATTGCTGCTGCTGCTGGGCACACCACATTTATGTAGGTAGTCTTCAATGCACTATATGTGGTGATGAGAAAGACTGGCTTATATTTTCTTAGATTCATTCAGGGTCTCTTCCATGCCAAACGATGTCCTAGATGCCTTGTATTAGGACTGTGAGATATTTACCAGGATATATTAAAAACTTAGTTAATAATTTTGCAATGAATTCTTACATAGGACACCAAAATTACAGGCAACACAAGAGAAAAAATAGGTAAACTGGACCTCATCAAAATAAAAAAACTTGTGCGTCAAAGTTGTGCATCACTATCAAGACAGTGAAGAGACAACTTACAGAATGGATGGCCAATCACATATCTGGTAAGAGGTTAATATTCAGAAAATAGAACTCCTACAGCTGGCCAATAAGCATGTGCAGAGAGGCTCAAGATCATTCATCTTCGATACAAATCCAAATCACAATGAGATACCACTTCACATCTACCAGAATGGGTGTCATCAAAAAAAGTATAAAAATCTGTGTGGGCAAGGATGTGGAAAAACTGGAACCCTTGTGCATTGTTGGTGGGACTGTACAACAGTGTAGCCGCACCATTGGGTAGTTCCCCCAAAAGCTCAACATAGTATTACCATATGACCTGGCAATTTTATTCCTAGGTATATATCCAAAGGAATTGAAAGCAGGGACTATAATAGTTATTTGGACAATGAATTTCACTGCGTAGTATTCACAATAACCAGTGTGGAAACGACCCATGTGGCCATCAACAGAGGAATGGATAAACAAGAGGTAGGAGACACACAATAGAGTTTTATTCAGCTCTAGAAAAGTTGCCACAACCTTCGTGAATCTTGAAAACATGATGCTAAGTAAAAGAAGCCGGACAAAAGAACAAATGTTGTATGACTGCACTTATATGAGGTACATAGGATAGGAACATTAATAGAGCCAAAGTAGATTAGAAGTTAGTTGCAGAAGTTAGTTAGAAGGGGAAATGAGGAGTGACTGCTTAATGGTTTGGGGTGATAAAAATTTTTGGGAATAGTGATGGCTGTACAGCACTGTGAATATAATTAATGTCACTGAACTGTATGCTTTAAAATGGTTAAAATGACAAATTTTGTTAGATTTTTAAATTATGGTAAAATATATATCAAAAAGCACTGAACTGTGTGCTTTGAATGGGTGAATTACATGGCATGTGAGTTATAGGACAGTAGAGCTGTATTAAAATATCTATTTTGTAGATCCTGATAAATGTATTAATGTGATCCTGAAATTAATGTTAATGAGTAACATCAAAACACTACACCTATCAACTACTGAGCATCTATATTAGTCTCTGAGGCCCTATATATGTAACATTTCCATCTTTTCCAGTGAATTCCATCCTAAGAAAGATGGCAGTCATGCTATAACCTTCTCCTACTCCACATCCTTCTGTCTGACAAGACCCTCTTGGGGTCCACAGCTTCCATTTTTTTCTATCAATATTCTCGTTATCTATTGGTTGGGATAAAGAAATCTATGAAAACTTGACTGAGGGCCTATCACTTCTAACAAAATGCTTCACGAATTTTAGATGGCCAAATTGAAGACTTTTCAAACCAGCCTTACTGCAAAGTGGGGATTACCTCTGTAAGCTTATATCTAACCCTGCCAGGAGGGAGGAAAGAGCCATGAAGACAAATGCATTATTCCCATTTGCAGAGTTAACAAAGGTAATGTTTACATTTTTGACTTTTGACCAGAATAGAAATTTTTGTCAGCAATCAAGAAGGCTGGCATTATAATGAAAGTGCCATACAAATACCATGAGTATAATGTCCTAACTTTCTCGGTGTTATCGATTTAACTAATTCAACAGCAGTAACAGAATATTTAAAACTAGGACTAAGAGATTGCTGGGGTTGGAGCATCTTCTCATTTTCATAAAGGAACCCCATCTTTCTGGCTTGTGATGGAAGTTCCCTTTGATTTTTGTATTTACCCTATTTGGGGAAAAAAGGGCTATTTTTACTTAAACCCTAAAGACTATCACAACTAGATCGGACCAAGTTCAGCGAAGAGCACTTGCAGTGTATTAGGTTTTTAAGCATAAATTATATGATTTGAATAAATACAAACTACAAATAAATCATTATGGCCATCTTAGCAGGCACAGAATTCCACAGTCTCTATGAACAATTCTGCAATTCACATCCATGTGGAAATGGTAATTTCTCTTCCTGCAGAGAAATACAGAAATGGCATTCATCATGATTAAGACCTTGTACGTGCAGAAATGTGGAAGTGTGAAATTCATAATACTAGAAACATGTTTGTTATAAAAACATCATTGCAGAGTCGGCCTAGAATTTTTTTAGTTGCAGCTCTTACAAGGGCTTTGTATGAAATGACAGCTGTGTTTGCTCTGTGAATAAGTGTCTTTTTTTCTTTCTCCACGGCTAAGTTCTCTGTTCTCTGTGCGTTATGTGCACATTGAGGGAGATTAACAGTAAAAAAAAACATGTTCACAGTTTAAGCCCTTGGCAATGCACACATGTTGGAAGGAAGAAATGCTCGTAGTGATGGGGAATCTGGGGAAATTCACTGGATGAAAGACATAGGTAAAGAGATCATGAGGACATGGCAAAGAAGGAAAAAAAAAGTACCCAAAATATGTATCACAGAAAAAGTCTTTTGTTGGTGCAAAAAAAAAAAAAAAAAATCAAACCCACGTGTGGTGTGCTGTGGGTACTGCATGGAGTAGCTTGAGCCTTGGCGACTTTGCTCCATGGGGCAGGCTGTGCTGTATTTATCCCCTGTCGTCTTGCATGCAAGCACATCATGAAAACCTGCTGGCCTAACAGGGGTGCTATGTACAGAGTGGGGCATCATTTCCCACTTGCTGGTTCTCACTGAACTCTGGGGAAAAATTAAGTCTCTTTCAGGAGAGAGAGGCAAATGTGTGCTTAGGTATAAGTCAGATGCTTTATGCCCATCTTATTCAAGTACCTCTTATGGTTAAAGACTAGCCCATTGCTGTTGGAGACCAAGTTAGTGGCACACCAAGTTCCTTACTTCTATAGTTTCCGCAAAACAGTGAGGGATACAGTCTGGCATTTATAACTGAGTGGCAGGTTGGTGGCCAATAAAAAGGGGGTAAAAATGAAAACACTGTTTCAGCTAAGAAAGCATTTTTCTTTTCCCTAAGATTTTCTATTTATTCATGAGAGACACAGAGAGAGGCAGAGACACAGAGGGAGAAGCAGGCTCCCTGCAGGGGAGAAGCAGGAGGTGAGTTAAGAGAGAGGCAGAGGAAGAAGCAGGCTTCCTGCAGGGAGCCCTATGCAGGACTCCATCCCAGGACCCCAGGATCATGCCCTGAATCAAAGGCAGACGCTCAACCACTGAGCCCCCCAGGTGTCCTGAAAGCATTTGGTCTTGAAGGAACAGGAAAGCACAAAGGAGAATGTACTTGGAGAATGGACAGGAGCGCACACTGCTGACAAACTACAGAGAGTTCTATTTCTAATGCCTGATAACATCCCCCGAACATTTCTATTGCAAGCTGCCCACCTTTAGGATCTTAGATATGTTTGAGAAGGGAAATTCAGTTCCCCTTCTGTGAGCTGGCCCTGCCCCAAATGCCCGTGGGATGAAAAGATGAGTCAAACCCCCTCCTTAAGGACTTCACAAAGCTTTGTGACTTCACAAAGCCATAAAGCCAGTTGAATATTGCTTTTTTTTTTTTTTTAAGTAATTGCCTTTCTGAGGGAGCTTGCTGAACTGATACCTGTTGCACATCCTACATTGATAATGTCATTTAAAGAGGAGTCTGTCATACACACCTGTTCCCTACGTCTTTACGATAGCTACACCTGGGCTTGTGCTCTTCTCCCTGCCAGGTATAGCGCTAAGTGACTTATATGCAATTCTATTTAATTCTTTTCTACTTAGCAAACTGAATGGTTGAATAGACTTGCCTAAGCTTACCATGGCAGTTAAGTGGCAGAGTTGGAACTTTGTGACATTCAAAGCTGTCCTCTGTCCTCTGACCTACTAATCATCTAGACCTGAGTTTGGCATGCTTTCTCTGTAAAGGACCCCAGAATGAGGTTGGTGACACAGGAAGACCATTAACTCACCTCCAGGCCACACTTACTGCTAGAGCAGATTCTCTTGAAGAAGTGAGGGCTGGCTGATAGACTACACAAAGAATGGTGAGAGAAATGAAGACAGGGTACTGAGGGGAACCCCAAGCCTTAATGCTACCCGTTGTGGCAGAGAGGAATAGTACTGAAGGACTGTACAGGAAAAATGCTGTGGGTTATAAAGGCAAATAGAATGTAAAGGGACCAGCCCTTGAACCTGCCAAAAGGTGGGGAGCTGCTGGAACGGTCTCCTGGTCAGAGGGGCTGGTGAGTGCCACAGTTGATGTATCCCTCTGCCTTGATGGGAGTAGGCTGTGGGTGCCCTAGCTGACCTGCTGCCTCAAGGAGCCATGGGACCCTAGCCCACACCAGCCCTGGCCCTCCCACCAAGGTTGGCTTAGCTCTATGCACCTTGGAACACCCCTGATTATTGCTCACTACAGCCTTAGCCATCACTCCAACAGGGCATGGGTGCTAAGCATGCAGGAACACTCTAGGCTCCTACCACCTTGCCTATGGCAGCCCTGCCAGGGCACCCTGGGGAGCCCTGTGGGAAGCACCTTAGGGTGCCCTGAGATTTGTACCTTGTCTTGGCTCTAGCTACCCTGCCATAGTGCCCCCTGGGACACTCCGGATTACACCTACTTGAACTTCAATTGTTCTTCCAGGGCATCTTGAGTAGAGAGCCCTGGGACTGCTCCCTGTGCTTAGAGGCCCAGGACCCCTGGCTTGCACTTACTTCCTCTTGAGTTATCCTGCCTGGGGTATGCTGGCTTATGTCTACTTCAAATTTAACTGTCCTGCCAAGGCACCCTCTACATGAAAAGCCTTGGGATCCCCTAGCTTGTACTCACTTCAGATCTAACTATTCTGTCAAGGTGCTGCCTGTAAGAGCCCCAGGACTGCCCCCATCCATGCCCACTTCAGCTCCAACCATCCCACCAGGGCAACCCCAGCATGCAATGCTGTGGGATCCCCAGCCCATGCCAGCCACAGCTCTGGCAAAAAGTCATCATGCACAAACACATGGTCTACACAGTGGGCAACCATACATGAGACTATCCCATCAAGTTTAGGAGACATAGTTGTTCCATCTACTTCATAGAGACAAACACAGACAGTCAAGCCAAATGACATAGTGGAATATGCCCCAAACAAGAACAAGACAAACCTCACAAAAAAAACTAAAACTGAGCTAAGCAATATGCCTGATAGAGTTTAATGGTCATAAAGATGCCTACCAGCTTAGAAGAGTAGAGGAACTCAGCAAGAAATTCTTCAATAAGAGAGAAAATGTATTTAAAAAAATCAAAATTAATACAATAACTGGAATGAAAAAAATGTACACCGAAAAGCAAATTAATAAGGAAGACCAGATAAGGGTAGCCTGGGTAGTTCTATGGTTTAGCGCCGCCTTCAGCCCAGGGTGTGATCCTGGAGATCTGGGATCAAGTCCCACATCAGGCTCCCTGCATGGAGCCTGCTTCTCCCTCTGCCTGTGTCTTTGCCTCTCTCTCTCTCTCTCTCTCTCTCTCTCTCTCTCTCTCTCTCTGTTTCTCTCATGAATAAATAAATAAAATATTTTAAAAAAAGGAAGACCAGGTGATGGAAAAGCACACAAGCTCAGCAGTACAAAAAATGTTTTTAAAATGAGGATAGGTTAAGGGATGTCTTGGATGCCAGCAAGCAAATGTCTGTATTATGAGGCACCAGAAAAAGAGAAAGAGGAAGAAAATGTATTCAAAGAAATAATAGCTGAAAACTTCCCTTATCTAAGGGAGAAAAAACAGAACTTTAGGTTCAAAAAGCATAGAGTCTCAAACAAGATGGACCCAAGGAGGCCCACGGACACAATAATTAAACGTCAAGGGTTAAAAAGAGAATTTTAAAAGCAGCAAGAGAGAAGCAAAAATTTACATAAAAGGTAAATCACTTAAGTCTATCCACTGATTTTTCAGCAGGAATATGGTCATCCAGAAGAAAGAGGCATGATTGATAGATTCAAATGTTAAAAGGGGAAAAAAATCTGCAATCAAGAATACTTTACTTGGTGAGGTTAGCATTCAGACCTGAGGGAGAGATACTGAGTTTCCCAGACAAACAAATGATAAAGGACTTCATCACTACTAAAGGACCTTACAAGAAATGTTAAAGTGACTTCTTCAAGTGGAAAAGGCCATAATTAAAAAAAAAAAGTATGAATAAAAAGACGTAAAATGGGATAACATATATATAAACTGGAGGAGTGAGTAAAAAAGATCTTTTGGAATGTGTTCAAACATTAGTGGCCATCAAAACTTGATACAGACCACGACATACTTAGGATGTTATGTTCAAACCTCGAACCTCGAACCTGGTGGCAACTGCAAGCCCAAGACCTGGAATACAGATACACAAAAACTAAAAAAGCCAGGCATAGCACTACAGAGAGTCAGCAATCACAAGACAGCAAACAAGGAGAAGAAGGGAACAAAAGAAAGAAAGAAACAGAGAATAAAAACAACCAAAAAAATTTTAATAAAATGGCAGTAAGAAAAAAAAAACGGCATTAAGTACATAGCTATCAACAATTATTTTACATGTAAATTGTCTAAATGTTCCATCAAAGGACACAGGATGGCAGAATAGAGAAAAAAGTAAGACGTCTCTAAATGCTGCCTACCAGAGACTCAGTCTGTGTGTGCCTTTAGGTCTGAAGTGAAAGTACAGATAAAAAATATTCCATACAAAAGAAAGTGGAAAAAAACAAAACAAAACGCTGGGCATCAATACTTATATCAGATGAAACAGACTTTAAAACAAAGACTGTAACAAGAGACGAAGGGATTACATAATGGTAAAGGGGTCAATCCATCAAGAAGGTAAACCAATTGTAATTATGTACCCAACACCGGAGCCCCTAAATACAGAAAGCAAATATTAATGATATAAAAACAGAAAGTGATAGTAATACCAAGGGACTTTGAAACCCACTTACATCAATGGATAAATGATCCAGGCAAAAAATCAACAAAGAAACCACGTTTTTGACTGACACATTAGAGCAGATATATACAGAAATATATTTATGTATAGATACATATAGAAATTCTATCCAAAGCGACAAAATACACATTGTTTTCAAATGCACATGGGACATTCTCCAGGAGAAATCACATGCTAGGCCACAAAACAAGCCTCAATAAATTTAAGAAGACTGGGACCATATCACACATTTTTTTCTAACCACAATGGTATAAAGCTAGAAATCAGTAACAAGAAAGACACCAGAAAAAACAAACACACAGAGGCCAAACAACTTGGTAGTAAACAACCACCAGGTCAATAAAAAAAATCCAAGAGGAAACGAAAAAATACATGGAGACAAATGAAAATGAAAACAAAGGGCCAAATATTTGATATGCAGCAAAAGCAGTTCTATGAGGGAAATTTATAATGACAGACCTACCTCAAAAAATGAAAATCTCACACAACCTAACATTACACCTAAAAGAACTAGAAAAAGAACAAAGAAAACCCAAATTTAGTAGAAGGAAGGACCTGATAAATATCAGATCAGAAATAAATGAAAGAGACTAAAAAACAGAAAAGATCAATGAAACCAAGACCAGGTTCTTGGAAAAGATAAACAAAATTGATAAACCTTTAGTCAAATTCATTAAGAAAGAAAGAGAGTAACAACCAACCACAGAAATACAAAGGATTATAAAAAACTACTATAAAAAATTCTATGCTGACAAGTTGGACAATCTATAAGAAACAGATAAATTCCTTTTTTTAAAAAATTTTTTTCAATTTATTTATTTATGATAGTCACAGAGAGAGAGAGAGAGGCAGAGACACAGGCAGAGGGAGAAGCAGGCTCCATGCACCGGGAGCCCGATGTGGGATTCGATCCCAGGTCTCCAGGATCGCACCCTGGGCCAAAGGCAGGCGCCAAACCGCTGCGCCACCCAAGGGATCCCAGAAACAGATAAATTCCTAGAAACATACAATCTTCTAAAACTGAATCAGAAGAAACAAAATCTGAACAGATCAATTACTAGTAATCAATTCCTAGAAACATACAATCTTCTAAAACTGAACCAGAAGAAACAAAATCTGAACAGATCAATTACCAGTAAAAATGGAACTGGTAATCAACTTCAAACAAACTGGAAGTCTAGTGTCAATTGGCTTCACAGGTGAATTCTACCCAACTTTAAAAAAATATCTATTCTGAATCATTATATCAAACTATTATAAAAACAGGACAGGAAGGGAAACTTCCAGATGCATTCTACAAGGTCAGTTTTACCTTCTTACCAAACTGGACAAAAGTCACTACAAAAACAAGCAAACAAACAAAACTCTACAGGCCAGCATCTCTGATGAACTTAGATGCAAAAATCAAAAAACAGTAGCAAACCATATTCAACAATACATTAAAAGGATCATTCACCACGGTCACAAGGGGTCCAGTCCAGGGATCCAGAGGTGGTTCAATACTCACAAATCAAGCAATGTGATACATCCCATTAACAAAATGAAAGATAAAAACCATATGACTATCTCAAATGAGGCAGCAAAAGCATTTGACAAAATTCAACATCTGTTCATGATGAAAACCCTCAACAAAGTAGGCTTAGACTTATAACTGAACAAAATAAAGGCAACATATGAAAAACCCACAGCTAACATTCTCAATGGGGAAAAACTTTTCCCCTAAGATCAGGATGTTCATTCTCACTACTTTTAATCAATATAGTACTGTAAGTACTAGTGACAGCAATCAGACAAGAAGAAGGAATAAAGGGCATGCAAATTGATAAGAAAGAAGTTAAACTGTCAGTATTTGTACAATATATTTCTATACAAAGAAAACCCTAAAGACTCCAGTGAAAAATTACTAGAATAAGTAAAGTTGTAGGATACAAAATTAGTACACATAAATTGGTTCCATTTCTATATAGTTAATAATGAAGTAGCAGAAAGAGAAATGAAGAAAACAATCACATTTACAATTGCACCAAAAATAATAAAATACCTAGGAATAAACTTAACGAAGATCTATACTCTGAAAACTATGAAATACTGATAAAAAAAATTGAAGATGACACAAATAAATGGAATGATTTTCCATGCTCATGGATTGGAAAGTATTAAAATGTCCATACTACCCAAAGCAATTGACAGACTTCACAAAATCTCTATCAAAATACCAAGAGCATTTTTCATAGAAATAGTACAACCAATTTTAAGATTTTTTTAAAAGATTTTTATTTTATTTATTCATGAGACACACAGAGAGAGAGGCAGAGACACAGGCTCCATGCAGGGAGCCCGATGTGGGACTTGATCCCAGGTCTCCAGGAGCATGCCCTGGGCCGAAGGCAGGCGCTAAACTGCTGAGCCACCCAGGGATCCCCTTCTAAGATTTTTATGGAACCACAAAAGACCCTAAATAGCCAAAAAAAAAAAAAAAAAGTGAGAAATAAGAACACAGCTGGAAGTATCACAATGCCACAATGCCAGATTTCAAGATCTACTATAAAACTGCAGTAATCAGGGATGCCTGGGTGGCTCAGTGGGTGAGCATCTGCCTTTGGCTCAGGTCATAATCTTGGGGTCCTGGGATCGAGTCTCATAACAGGCTCCCTGCCTGGAGCCTGCTTCTCCCTCTGCCTAGGTCTCTGCCCCACCCCCCCGCCGCTGTCTCTCATGAATAAATAAAACATCTTAAAGAAAAAACCTGTAGTAATAAAAAAACTATTAAATTGGCACAAAAACAGACACATAGGTCAACAAGACAGAATAGAGAGCCCAGAGATAAATCTACACTTGCATGGTCAATTAATCTGTGACAAAGGAAGCAAGAATACCCAATGGGGAGAAGACAATCTCTTCAATACATGATGCTGAGAAAACTGGAGAGCTACCTGAAAAACAGTGAAACTGGACCGCTTTCTCGCACCACATACAAAAATAAACTCAAAATGGATTAAATACCTAAATTTGAGATTTAAAAACCATAAAACTCCTAGAAAAGAAAAAAAAAAACAGGCAGTAATCTCTTTGATATTGGCTTTACCAACATATTTCTAGTTAGGTCTCCTTTGAAGGGAAACCAAAGCAAAAATAACCTTATTAAAGCTATACTCAAATAAAAAGCTTGGGAACAGTGAAGGTAATCTTCAATAAAATAAAGCAAAACATATTTGATAAGGGTTTAATACCCAAAATATATAAAGAACTTCAACAACTCAATACTAAAAACACAGATAATCTGATTAAAAATAGACAGAAGACCTGAATAGACATTTTTCCAAAGAAGACATACAGGTGGCCAACAGGTACATAAAAAAGATGCTCAACATCACTAATCATCAGGGAAATGCAAATTAAAACCACACTGAGGTATCACCTGACACCTGTCAGAATGGGTAAAATAAAAAATATAAGAAACAACTGGTGTTGATAAGGATGTGGAAAAAAAGGAACCCTCCTGTGCCATCGGTGGGTCTAAATACTGGTGTAGCCACTGTGGAAACAATATGGAAATTCGTCAAAAAACTAAAAACAGGATTAGCATATGATTCAGTAATTCCACTACCCAGCAGTAAATAAACAAAAAAGTAAATAAATATACGTGTATATATATTATACATATATACAAAAGTATTTATTATATATAATACATATATAAATGTGAAAAGATATATGCACCCCTATGTTTACTACAGCATTATTTACAATAGCCAAGATACAGAAGCAACCCAAGTGTCTGTCAACAGATGAATGGATAAAGAAGCTGTGGTATATGTGTATAGATGTGTATGTACACACACAATACATACACACACGATGGAATATTACATAGGCATAAGGAGAGGTCATGCCACTGAGACAACATGAGAGTATAATGCTAAGTGAAATAATTCAGAGAAAGATAACCACCATAAAAAAAAAAAAAAGGATAACCACCATATGATTTCACTCACACAGAATCTAAAGAACAAATAAATAAATAAACAGACCCATAAATACCAAAAACTGATGGCTGCCAGTTGGGTTGCGTAGATAGATGGGTGAAATGAGTGAAAGGGAGTGGGAGACAGAAGCTTCCAGTTGTGGAATGAATCAAGCCCAGGCACAGCATAGGGAATATAGTCACCAATGCTGTATGGTGACAGATGGAAGCTCCCCCTGCGGTGAGCACAGCCTAACACACGGACTTGTCATATCACTATGTTATACACCTGAAACTAATATAACCTTATGGATCAACTATATTTCAATTGAAAGAAAAAAGGGGCAAAGAGCATAAGTATTTTAGGTTTTGTGGGCCATTCGGTTGGTCACAACCACTCAACTGTGCTGTTAAAGCATAGAAACAGTCTGTGGATAAATGAATGGGTGTGACTGTTTCAATAAAACTTTATAAAAAGCGGTAGCAAGCCATAGTTTGCCACTCCTAATCTAGACTCCAGTATGTATGGGCAGGTGTGTGGGTCTCTTGCCAGAGAAGCTCTTTCGGAGAAGTGGCTGTGACTGGCTTGTTTCAGAGTGCCTTGGTGTGGATGCATTTTGTTACCTGTCAACAAGTATTTCTCAGAATGGTTGGGTGTCATGCCCAGTCGTTGAGGATTTCAGAGTCTAGTTGAGTAGGCAAGATGTGTTTATAAGTAGTAAGTAATGCAAAAACAAAGGAGTACTGATGCAGGTGTTATGGATTCTAAGTACTACAGGAAGAGTGTAGAGGTTGGTGCCATCCTGAAGGATGACAGGATCAGGTCATGCAGCGCCCTCCCCAAAATATTTCCTACCACTCACCATGTGTCAGGTATCATGCTAAAATATCATACATGTATCTTGGAGTCTACAAAACAATCGCATGAGCTTGGTCCTAAAGTCTTGAGAAATTGAATGACTTGATCATGGTTCTACAAAGTATCAAAACTGTGAAGGTGAACCTGGGTAGAGTGATTTCAGAGCCTGGGCTCTGGACACAAAGCTCTGTTCTTTTTCCACAGAGGCAAGAGCAGACAGTTAACAAAAGAAGGCATTATGATGGTCGATACACAATTGTTCAAAACTAGGGGACTGTTCCTCCTCTCACGCACTTAATTCAAAACACGTAAGTTGTTTTCTTTCGCTATCACTTTTCAGCATTGTTGGGGGAATTGAAACCTTTCAGGTTGTTAAAGAGCAGGGCAAACAATCATTTGTACTTCATCAATCACACAGGCAGCCTTTCCAGGCAGAGGCAGCAACAATGTGCTGCGTGCAATGTGTGAGCTCTTGTGTGGCTGGCTAGGCAGCCAAGCAGATCCCCTGCTACTGGGCTGGCTGAAGAGTGCTGACTTACCATCATATTCTGGGAAGTAGTCAACTAGGTGGGAATACATAATTTTCTCCTCTAGAAGATCTTTCTTGTTTAAGAATAGAATAA
Source organism: Canis lupus dingo (assembly GCF_003254725.2). NCBI lineage: Eukaryota > Metazoa > Chordata > Mammalia > Carnivora > Canidae > Canis > Canis lupus. Next base: position 81,028,018 of record NC_064243.1, on the reverse strand, counting down.
CCGAAGAGTTCTGGAACCAGGGATATGTGATAATTGTTCTAAAGAGTGCTTTGCTTTCCTCCATTCGGTTCTGAAAAAAATCAGAAAAACAAGGCATGAATTACAGGATTACTCAATCTGTGACTTGTTTGTGTTGGAAGTACAACCCATCTCCTGTATGCATTCAAAATTTTGTAACCTCGGGCTGGATGGTAGTAGCTTTTATCAGGATTTACATGCAAAGGGTTCATGACACCCATCAGCTCTTTTATTAAGTTAACTCTCAGTCTGACAAGCAGGTGACCAGCTCTTCTTCCCACAGACACACTCACCACTAGGTCATTCCCACACCCAGGTCACAGACAAAGGCAGATTAGGGAGAGTCCTCCTTTTCCTGGGGACATAAAAGCCTTGGTGCATGGGGACACTTCTTCCTGGCTATACCGATGATTCTTTCTGGCCTCCACAGTTTAGTGCTATGTGTGATGACTAAGTTTCCAGCAGTGAAAACACCTGCCTGGGACTCAGCCCACCTCCAGCGCTCCTGGGGGCCTGGTGGTTGAAGCCGGAGCATCCTACTCCCATGGCATCCAGCCTGGATCAGGGCAGGGCTCTGAATCCAGGCACACATCACTTAGAACAACTACTCTCTGGTTTATGGTCATCAGTTTAGCCAAGCAGCCCAACTGGCCCCATTAACTCCAGGACTTTTGCTGGGAACTCTGGAAGACAGAACCTTGATTTCATGCAGAATGTGGATGAGGACTCACGTAGGCTCAGGAACTTCAGACAACCATCTTGAAGTAGAAAATAAACCAGGTCCTGCTCATTTGCTTTTAACTACCTGAACTTGGTTCTGCCTCTGGATTTTCAGCAACATTGGCCAATATGTATTCTTTAGTTTTGAAGCTAGTTTGAACTGTGTTTTTCTGTTTGTTGTATAAAATACTTGCAATGGATATACCTGGATACACCCCCCCGCCCCCCAAACTTCTCAAAGGAGATGAATGAATAAATGACATTTCAGGGATGGCCATGAAGACTAGGTGTTCAAGCTGTTCATGTTTTCCGCTCAGAGTCTGCCTTCCTCATGTAGAAGGTTCCCTAAGTTTCATAGTGCAGTGTTACAAAGGCCCAGCATACTCCTCCGGACAACCTTTTGACTGCAGTTCCAGGAAATCTCCAGGAAACTCAGCTCACCAAGGAAAATTTTCTGATCCTAATTTTGTCTTGTTCTTTCCTTCTATAAAGTGTGCCAATTCAAATCAGGTTGAAAAGACCCACTTTTCAAAAAGAGATCTTTACCAAGTTCTGTAAAGCAGATGATCGTCAATATGCCAATCTCTTCAACTTTTAAACTTCCTCCCTAGCACTGCTCAGACATTTAAATATGAAAGCACATGGAATATAAAAAATAGTGAAAGGGAATAAAGGGGAAAGGAGAAAAAATGAGTGGGAAATATCAGAAAGAGAGACAGAACATGAGAGACTCCTAACTGTGGGAAACGAACAAGGGGTGGTGGAAAGGGAGGTGGGCAGGGGGTGGGGGTGATGGGGGAACGGGCACTGAGGGGGGCACTTGATGGGATGAACACTGGGTGTTATGCTATATGTTGGCAAATTGAACTCCAATAAAAAAATAATACGAATGCACAGTGGGACAGATACAGAGTAAGGGGTAGTTCATGGTTCAAGGGACAATGTTTATTTCACTGTGTACATTTCTCTTTTATACAAATGATATGCATGGCTTTTAAAATATCTATCTATGTGCCTTTTACTGGTTATCATCACCAGTGGTAAAATTTTAATCCCCAGAAACAACAGTCATTAAGAAATCATGTCTTGGAGCCTATGGTTTTACAGGTTGAAAATTTCAGGGCTGAAGATCAGCAAAGGCCCAAATAAGAACTGAAAGAATTCTAAAAGAATCTAAAGAAGGTTAAACTCAATAGTGACATCTCTGATGGGAGAGTTAACTTTTTTCCCCCTTTACATAAAGAAATTCTAGAAAGGCATACTGTGGTCTTCAAAGAAGCCCTGTTTAAAAGGTGGGTATATACACACTGGCATCAACCAAGTGAGTCTCCATTAGAAAGTTATTAGAGTTAGCACTCTCCAGAAGAGATGTGATGGGATCCTTGGGGACAGGGTTCTCTTCGGGCTTTTACTGGCTTTATTCAAAGGTAAGAGTCTGGACCCTGGGAGGAGTCAGGAAAAGAAAGAATGGCGCTAAATTCATATAAAGGAGGCTCCTAAGGGATGCGTGGATGGTTCAGGTTGAGCGAATGCCCTTGGCTCAGGTTGTGATCCTGGGGCCCTGGGATTGAGTCCGGCATCAGGCTCCTCACAGGGAACCTGCCTCTCCCTCTGCCTGTGTCTCTGCCTCTTTCTCTCTCTCTCTGTCTCTCATGAATAAATAAGTAAAATTAAAAAAAAAAAAAAAAAGGAGGCTTGAAACTCAAAAGAGTTTCAAGACTGGACTGGGAAGAACCCCCAAGCTCCATGTGGAGTCTGCTGGGAAATGACCTCAAACCAGCCTGAAGGACAGTGGCCCGGAAGAGTGGACTGAGTTCAGCACCAAGTTCTGGGGATGACTCACCCAGCTGGTTGTCCCTCTGTGCCCACTGTGACTGTACTCAGAGCCACTCTGGAAGCAGGGCCGCTGCCCGCGCTGGTCCCACTGAAGCTTTGCCTGCACGTGCAGGTGGGAGCTGCTCTTTGCTCTCAACCATTTACCATAACGTGTGTATGGACTGGGACTAGAGCTTCTGATTGAGGGAAAAACTAGAAAGCAACCAGCTGACTGGCGGCATCATCAGTTATCACTGTACTTTCGACTAGGTCTACAAATGCAATCTAGGCAGGGGCCCTGGGAATCTGTATCTGCACTCAGCCCTCTGGGTGATTCCTGTGCAGGCTCCGCTTTGGGAAGCACAGGGCTGCAGAAGGGGTCCTCCAACTTGATGTGTGCTATGAGCAAGCAGGGTACCTCGTTAAAACACGGATCCTGATCCAGAGTCAGATGGGGCCTGCGATGTTGCATTCCGCATAAGCTCCCAGGTGGTGGGAGCCCACCTGGAGTTGGAAGATGCAGAAAGCTCATCCAGGCAGGACAACGAAAAATTCCCTTTTTTGCAATGAGAAGTGCAGATCCTGTGATGAAAATCTAACCATGCCACCTTCATTCTTTTTATTTTTCCCAATTAACATCCTGACTTTATGCTTTGAGGTTTTTTTTTTTTTTTTTAATTTTATTTATTTATTCGTGAGCTACACAGAGAGAGAGGCAGAGACATTGGCAGAGGGAGAAGCAGGCTCCATGCAGGGAGTCCGATGTGGGACTCGATCCTAGGACCCTGGGATCATGACCTGAGTCAAAGGCAGACACTCAACCACTGAGCCGGCCAGGCATCTAGCGCTTTGGGTTATTTACTCCACAGAGAGAATTTCTTATCAGCCCCCCTCCCCCCACACCCACCCCGGGCCATGTAAGAATATTTATAAACTTGTATGCTACACATCAAAGCCCCTGGACTAAGTCTAAATGAACTAAATGAGATTTTCACGATGCTTCACAGGGTGGTAGAACCTGTAGAGCATGAGGGATAATCCACTTTGCTCGGGAAAATTGCTATCTATGAAGGAACAGCATGTCCTAGGAGATGTGGTGGCGCTTGCTTTTTAGGAACTTGCCAGGGCATGGGATTTCAAGGAGGAAAACAGAACAGCAATGTAGGAGACACAGGGACAACTGAAGAGGAGAAACAATGAGGCTTTGTTCCCCTCTCAGGAAAGGTTTAAAGGCAGTCCTGAGGGGTGGTGCTCATTACACCCACCTTCTCTTGGGGGTTTTAACCAGCTGAGTAAAAAAATGATCCTAGTAAAGGTTTTACTACTTCAGACATGGCTCCTTGTGAACAGGGTGGGCCTAGCCTAAAAAGACTCTGGTCCGAAAAAGACTCTTGTCACCCCCACCTACAACTTCTCCCAAACTGAAAGCAAGTGTCTTTCTCAATGCAGGGTGACCTGATGGAGGTGACAAAGCTGGAACGGAGGAAGCAAAGAGAGAAGGGGCTGCCTGGGCCCGCCTGGTCTCTGCTGCCCCCCAGGGATGGAAAGAGGACTGAGGCTCAGAGTGAGCTCATTGGCCAGTGGGTCTCCATGTAGTCACCCTGCCTGAAGTAAATGTGGCCAGAGAAGTGTCTTGGCCAGATCACACTTGATAGACACTGATTGTGCTTCTTCAAAATTCTTATGTTTGAAGCCCTACCCCTTGATGTGACAGTTTTAGGAAGTGGGGCTTTGGGGAGTTGATTAGGTCATGAGAATAGGACCCTGGAGAATGGGATCAGTGCCCTTAGAAAAGTAAAATCCTATCCCCCAATGTGATGACGTTGAGAGGTAGGGCCAACTGGAGGTGATGAGGATTAGTTCCCCCATTAGATGCCAGAGAGCTCCCTTAATATCTCCTGCCATGTGAGGACACAGAGAGAATACTGTCCTCTCTTAACCCGCAAGGAGCCCTTCACCAGACATTGAAACTGCTCATGCCTTGATCTCAGACTTCCCAGCCTCCAGAACTGTGAGCAAAGTTTTCTGTTTATAAAAGCCATCCGCCTGTGCTGATTGGTTACAGCCGCTGGAAAGGACTAAGACAATGCTGATCAGGTGAGTTATTCCTACCCCCAGGCTGGCACCGATCAAGGGGTAAAGCCCTCAACTGAAAAGCATTCACCCCGACCCCGGGCCCTGGGAGAAGGACAGGCTCCCTGCTCCTCACTTAGTAATCTGAGGCAGAGCGCCATGACCACTGAGTGTCCTCCCTGCAAGATCACCAAAAAAAAAAATCCCTGTTCAAGCCATCTAATCTTCCAACACTGCAAACTGATTCTTGAGATCTGCCATCTCCAGCCAACACTGCTGTTTCATGCAACCAACCCCCTGCCAACACGTGACTAACGCTGCCTCCAGGGAAGGGCCCTGAAAGGCATTCACCACTTAGCACGGCCTGACCCCGTTGCACATCTTCAGCCTGAACTCCTGCACAAATGTCCTTTTTGCCACAAAAACAGGCTCCATGTCACGGCTGTCACACAGGGTGGCTGTAAATTCCTGACCCGTGGCCAGTAGGAGCAGTCCCCGCTCCTAATCCTTCGAGGCCTAGATCAACAGGCCTTCCCAAGAAATCCTTCTCTGAGCCTCTCTTGGATTGACCCTGTCTGCCCCCTGCTCCCTGCCCCCCACACACTGTCCTACTGTTCCTCATTTGCCAATCTCCTGGATACACACAGAGTTTGCTGGAAGCTGGGAATGAAGGTGTGCTGGACAGCATCCTAGAGGATGGACGAGGACAGGAGTGTCCATGTGATGGCCCTGTGAAAGTGGTCGACAGAAGATGCCGGGGTCACATGAGAAGGAAAGGTTTGGTGGGAGAAGGCTTAAAAGCAAAGGTAGTTTTGGGATGCCTGGGTGGCTCAGTGGTTGAGTGTCTGCCTTCAGCTATGGGCATGATCCTGGGGTCCTGGGATTGAGTCCTGCATCGGGATTCCCACAGGGAGCTTGCTTCTCCTTCTGCCTGCGTCTGTCTTTTATGAACAAACAAATAAAATCTTGCCCAAAAAGCAAAGGTAGTTTTAAGTCGAATCTCGATGAAGGCGAGATGGAGGAAAGGTGAACAAAAGCAAAGCCAAGGAGGACCTGAATCCATAACTGTGTGAGAGGAGATTTGTGGGAACTCTTTATGGACTAGTTCATCAGGGCTTCTGATCCCTGTAATGTGGGCATTAAGAAAATTCTCCACGTTAATATGAAACATTTCTTCCTCATTTGCATCTTGGGGGGCAGCTGGAATGGGACAAACACACCATGTTCTGTGAAGGACACATGTGCTTGAGCCTCTGTTGTGGCCCTAATATAACCTGGTGTGCGTGCAGTCCTGCTCATTGTCAGCGCTGGCAGGCGCTAGGAGCCTACAGAAAACCCCACCAGACAGCTCAAGTGTGGCTTAACGAGATGCAATCATTTGCCTGGAGCTAGGAGGCCACTGCTTTCCTTCTGGCTCTTGGGCAAACCTCTCTCCCATTGAGGAATAGGCCAGATCCAGTGGACATGGCCCAAGAAACCAACTGGAAGCTGGCTTTCCTCAGGCTATGACCTGGCCCAAATCTCTGCATGAAATATTACCAATGGGCCTGAAGGGATACTATGCCCTGTCTGGAGCCTTTGGGGCCCTGCTGCCACAGAGAGCTGATGTTTGCTGAGAAGGCTGTGGTGCCTCACATCCCCCTGCAGAGCTGGTATTTTTTCCCTTTGGTGAAAGTTAGCATCAAACCAGAGATTGGAATGTCCAATTCTAGAACTTCTGCAGCTTCTCATTATTTTGCCAGTAAGTACCTGTTCCTCTCACAAAATTCACTTATTTTCTTTACCAAAAAATACAATTTAGACTAAGACCCTTAACTCTTGCCCATGATACAAGCCACCCACCTGCCTCCTTCTCCTTGTGGATATTTTTCCCTCTTGCTAATGGTTTAAGACACATTGATTTACATTCCCTGTAAGATTTAGAAGGCAGCCTTTATTATTTTTATTTTTTTTTTAGTCAGCCTTTAAAATATAAAACTATACACTTAAGACATAAACCTGCAGAATGCCATTGAGTTGCCAGTGAAGGCAGATAGTCACCCATCCATCAGTCATCCATCGTCCACCAGATAGACATCCATACTCAGATGTCTCCCCAGACACGGTGAACCCCGGAGAACCTGGGATGAAGCTTTCAAGGCCCAGAGAAGCCTTCTGGTATCAGAGATACAGATGATCTGAGTGACCTACAAACATACTAGTAAATGCCAGCAAGGGGTCAGGTGGCTGTGATTGTGTATTCACAATCCATGTGTCCAATTCTGTGACTCTGTAATCCCTGAGCTTTCAGCTTCAAGGCCAAAGTCATACATTTGACTTAAATGAGTGATGTACAGATATACAGAAGGAGATACATGACCATGTCTACAGAGCAATGCATATTTATCGTATTTTACGATTAAAAAAAAGATTTTATTTATTTATTCATTCATGAAAGACACAGAGAAAGAGGCAGAGACATAGGCAGAGGAAGAAGCAGGCTCCCTACCGGAGAGCCTGATGCAGGACTCAATAACAAGACTGTAGGATCACGACCTGAGCCGAAGGCAGACGCTCAATTACTGAGCCACCCAGGTACCCTGCTTTATGAAGTTTTTAAACCCAGGACTTCAGAGTTACAGGTTAAGACATCTGCTGGCCACATAATCACACTCCACTGTGATTCCAAGGAGCACCCAAGGCTTCCTTCTATCTACTGGCATGTGATGGAAAATGTGCATGCAAGCAAGGGACACTATGCAGGGGACCTTTTCATTGGCACCATTTCTGTTTCTGAAATTGATGTGGAAAGGAGATCCTCACAATGTACGGTTTTTATGCTTCAGGAATCCATATAGCACTACACCTTAAATACCACTCTTTGATTGCTCTGACAAGCTTCATGATTTCTTCTCAGATGTAACTCACTCAAGAGTATTCTTATAAATAAACTTTATTAAAGGCCATTATTTTAAACAAGCAAACTTGTTTTAATGTAATGATCCATGATATTGTAAAATTTGAATTAAAACGGTCATTTGTTATCAAACATCGAATCCTTTTTTTTTTTTTTTAAGACATTGAATACTTTGAAAAATTCACATCTTTAACAGGGAACTAGGAAATGTTCTCTCGGGTATTTCATTTGATACATGTCAACTGGGTAAATAAACCAAACAACTCAAAAGACATAACTCCAAAGCCTTATGAAATAACATTTCCAAGTTGGTCTTCTGTATATTTCTTTCCACCCTCGATGATTTAGGAAAAAGCTTGGCGTGTCTGACTTTGTATCCCCAGCAGGATCTCATTGTTATGTGTCCAATCGGATGTCAGTACTACACTGAGAATTCAAAACACATTCTGTGTCAAGCTCCTGTTGGTGGGGGTTGGGGTGAGGGTGGGAGGAAAGGGCCAGCGCTATGGGCTGGGGACCTCAGCTTCCTTATACTTCCCAAAGCTTGGGAGCACAGAACGAGACAATGTGTGCAAAGCACTCAGCAGTGATCTCAGCACACAGTATCTTGCAATAATGGCCACTGTCAGAGATGGCAAAATTGCTGCATAGGAACCTCAATTCACAGGGCACCTGGGTGGCTCAATGGCTGAGCATCTGCCTTTGGCTCAGGTCATAATCCCGGGATCGAGTCCTGTTATCAGGCTCCTGCTTCTCCCTCTGCGTGTGTCCCTGCCTCTCTGTGTCTCTCATTAAAAAATAAATCTTTTTTTTTTTTTTTAAAGGAACCTTAATTCGCTTTCCTCAAATCCTTGACCAAACTCTGAATCCAGAGAAATCTTTCTATTCCCTGGATTTGCACAAAGTTACTCTATCCATGCTTTCAAATTCAGATATATTTGATTTATTTTTATTTTATTATTTTTTAATTTGATATATTTGATTTATAAGAAACTGGAAAATTGTTTGGGTTTCCATCAATTGCTCACTTAGAAAATGTTTCTTCCAACTGTCCATACGTTAAGGGGGAATATCCTTAAAATGCTTAAAAATGTTCAATACTCTCAACCCCAGAGCAAACCAAGAAAATAGATACAATATATAAATGGAGCAGCTGGAATGACAAAGACCGTGCCCTAGCCTTTCTACTTCTGCTACTCAAATCAGATGACAGGAATAGAAATAATAAGGGATAACTAAATACAGCTGGATAGACCAAATGTCCTCCGTAATTTTCTTAGTCTTTGCAAATCTTTGCAAGCGATTATTTGAGATCGAATCTGACATACCTTCCAAGCTTGAAGACAGCTCCTGGAGGTTTTAATATTATAATTTCTGCCTATGAGTCAATGTAATCTACTGTACAGGATGTTTAGAGAAGCAAAGAAAGAGAGCATATTTGCCTCTTACCTCCAGGTCTGAGTTTTCTAGGCAATGAAATGAGGCCCTTGGGAAGTGAACTGATGCAAACCAGAGTGAGTTGTAGGAGAAAGTGGGGGGAGGAAGGAAGGTGGGGCAGAGATCAGAGGGAAGGATCAGGAAGAGATGTTCACATCCTCAGACCAAAGAGAAGAGAGGGCCTCAACATGAGGGAGAGAAAAACACAAGTGTTTAACCCCTCTGATGTGGGAGCCCACAGGAAGATGGGATGATATCTTTAATAGTTCCTAGTGTTTTAGTTCAGTCAAGTGGTCAAGCAGTGGCTTGCAAACATTATTTTACAGCACTCTGATCTTTCTACTTACAATCACCCTGTGCTCCACTGTCCTACTCATTTTATGCTACATGTCAGTGATCCAATGTCTACCCTTAACTTACATAAATTCCTTCTCTTATAATACCCCTCACCTGCTGAGTCAGGATTTCAATATTAAATGCCTTGAGTATTCCTGTCATTGACTTTTCAATTTGTTGACCTTCCTCCCATCTTTCTCGTACTCCACCCACAACCATCAGCCTGTGTCACCATTTTGGGGCCGTTCTGCCAGCAGCTCAGGAGAGATCACCACCTCCTTGCTCTCTGACATGATGTCTCAGGGCCAAAAGCAGCTGACTTCCCACACCCCACCCGTGCTTCTCAAAAATTGCTCTATCATACCACAAACTTAAATCCCATATGCTGTCACTTTCATTGTGAGTCCTTGCCCTCCACTAAATATCCAGGCATCAGGTAATTTCTCCTTGCTGGTTCACTGGGTATTTCTTCCAGCCTAAATCTCACGAAGACCAGTAACTCCCATATTTCAAACTTGTTTAATTTGAGGACTGTAATTTCCTTGGTTTTTCCTGGAGCTAATTGGAGAAGACTTACAAATTTTTGCATAATTAAGATATAGATTGACCTGCAGAGTTTAGACAGAAGAATGACTTACTCAGCATCCCAACCTATCATTAACTCCTTGGGTTATGTCCCCAATCACATAAAATGTTTCAGCAACAACCAGCTTGGTAGCCATGCTCTAGACCAGTCATCAGAAGAGTCAAGGAAACAACCAGAGAGATCTACAGGAATGTGGCTGACACCTGAATGGCTGGACCCTAACTCTGGAACCCCAGTAAACCCATCAGCATGGGTCAAGAATCCAGAGCACAACCTGGCTGAATAAGCCTATGTTCACACTGCAGCAAGCTCATATGCTTGAAGAAAGAGCTCATTTACTGAGGTTCACTTGATATGTCTTTACTAGATTCTCAGCCAGAACCAGATGCAAATTAACTTAAAATGGGCAACAAAGAAGATACAGATTATTTCCATAGACACTAAATATTTTTTATAAAAATTTAAATTCAATCTGCCAACATATAGCATAACATCCAGTGCTCATCACATTACGTGCCCTCCTTAATGCCCGTCACCCAGTTACCCCATACCCCCACCCACCTCCCTGATTTGAGGGAGCTTCACTGGTGAGACACAAGGAGACATTTAATGTTGGCTTCAGGGCACAGTTAAAGCTGAAAGGCTGCATTTTGACCCACTTGTGTGGAACTGTGAAGTACAGCAAACAGGAAATTACGGGAATTCTGAATTATGTTGTGTACAAACTTCCAAGACCGAATACTAGTTTCATGGCGCTCCATTCCCTAAGGACCTTAAGATTCTGAAATTCTGATCTGACCTGAATGTTAACAGTAGTAACAAAAAGAACTTTAGAAAGAAAATCTCAGTTGGCTTTCCCCAAGCTATCCTTGTGTTTGTTTTCTACACTTTCAAAAGGTATTTAAAATAAAGCCTAGTGATATTTTTTCCATTATAAAATTAATATGGTCATGGAAGAAAATTTAAAAACTATAAAGAGCAAGAAGAAGGAAAAAATTCCCTGGTTGAACTGCCCACATAAAACTATTGTTGTTCTTGTTGTTTTTCTCAATTTTAACAATTTTAGCTTTTTCTAGTCTTTGAACTATGCAGCTTCAGGGTTCATTTTGTATTTAGTGCTTTCTGAGATAATGGAAAGTTGCTTTTGGACCTGCACCATCCAACTCAGAAGCCACTAGCTGCATGTGGCTACTGAGCACTTGAAGAGTAGCTAATGAAACTGAGGAAATAACTTTTAAATTTTATTTAAATATTAGTCATGAGGGACCTGTGGTTACTATACTAGACAGTGCTGTTTTAAAGGACTGCGATTATTTTGTACATAAAATATATCCTGTACTTTGCTTTCAACATTACATCCTAAGCATTTTTCAGTTTTAAAATTCATAAATATTTGAATAGCTTCATAGTTTTAGTGAACTGAACTAAATCTCTATTGTAAGATACTTTGCACTATTATCAGATTATAATTTATAACTCTGTACATAGATTTCCATTGTGAAATTTTTTTAAACTTAAAAAAATTAATACTATTTTTTTTAGAGAGAGGAGAGTGTGTGTGCAGCAGGACAGAGGGAGAGGGAGAGGGAGAAGAGGGAGAGAGAGAGAGAGAGAGAATCTCAAGCAGGCTCCATAAGGGGCTTGACCTCAGGACCTTGAGATCATAACCTGAGCTGAAATCAAGAGTCAGACCCCTAACTGACTGCGCCACCCTGGAGCCCCTGAAAATTTTCTTTATAACAGCATATCAAAGTAGGTTATAAAATTTAAGGCCCCTGGTAACAGACTATTAGATGGCTTTCTAGAGGAGGTGAGCAAACTTAGGGACCCTGTAATAGTGTATAGTTGCTCATTTTACTATTCCTTCTCAAGAAGAGAGTTCAAGCCTTTCAAAATCTTTTTTATATCAAACTACATGTGGCATAAAAGGATATACCAAATGATAGGGCGAAGAAAACAATAGTTCAATGTCTTGGTTTGAATTTCTTTGGTTATCTGTGAGGTGGAACATTTTCCAGTAGATTTACTAATGTAGTATTTTCCCTTTTTGTGAATTGTCTGCTCCTGTCTTTGCTAATGAAAACTGGTCATGTTTTTTGCTCTTTATGTTTGGTTATGGGTTTGTATGAACTCTTTATATACTATAGTTATCAAACATTTTAGGTTTGATCAGTTTTTGTCATTTTGAATATTGAGTGTCTTAAAGAGGTTTTCAGTGCTGCCTTTGGCCCAGGGCATGACCCTGGAGACCCGGGATCAAGTCCCACATCGGGCTCCCTGTGTGTCTCTGCCTCTCTCTCTCTGTGACTCTCATAAATAAATAAATAAAATCTTTAAAAAAAATCAGATTAAATAGCTCTGATATTTCTAACTTAAAAAAAAAAAAAAACAGTTCTCCTTTGTTATAAATTCCCACTGGGTTCTCTTTTTCTTTAAAAGCCAACTTGGTTTTCTGTGCTAGCCAGCTTGGTTAACTTAAGTCATAGTTCAACCCAAACAAGTATTTTGCCAACTGTACTGGAGCTATTGCAAAGAGTAATGTGTGCCTGAATGTCAGCTTTCTGATTCTATGGTTGATTTCAATAGTGACTTGACCACATAACTGGAGACTGTGGATAAAGAGAAATAGAAATAGGCTATGGGGATGTTGTAGGGATAAGGGATTGAAAAGGAAACAGGCTCAGATGATACAACTGAGCTTGGCAATCCTGAATAGCCAAAAAGGTCTAAGGAAGATCTGATCCATCTACACAAATCAGTTACATACACATCCATACATCAGACTAATCTGGGCAAAAGTCCTGGTGTGTCAGTCACGCTGGAAAGTCTAAGTCTAGGGAAAATGGGGATGAAATAAAATAATCCAAACCAATTTGGTAAAATATTTCCTTTCGATGCCTCAAAATGTTTTTAGAGATGGGTCAGTTTGGCCCAGAAACTGGTTGCCTCAATTCTTTGGCAAATGCAAAAGGGTGACATCGGTGTGAGGATAAGAACTTGGTTTACTGTGTGTCCAAAGAGATAAGCTCAAAAGACTTGTATGGACTGCATTTTTGAGACCTTTACAATACGGTACCATGTGACCTGGCCTGTTTGTGATCACATACACTCTGAAGTCTGTGTCAAAATTCTTGGCTTCTACCCTTCAGACCTCTCCTTCTACCCCTCAGAGACTGCAAGTGTATGGCTAGAATTTCCAATGAGAAGGATCAGATAGTGGATAATAATGGAGAATTCAGACAGGGAATCTGAGTCAGTATGGAACTGAAGGGCAGCAGTGAGCAGATAACTGGTCAAATGCTAACTAAATTAAGGAGAGAGGATGTGTGACCTGTTAGCATGGAAATTGTCTCAGAAGGAATATATAAAATATTCTGAAAATAAGTCCCTTGTGAAACCAGTCTTGTGCATTATATTTCTAAGGTCATTTTTACATTTTTAAACAATAAATGATTTGTTGTATAATTAATAGATTTCTTTTTTGGTCTGATTTTCAGGGATATATGTGAGGAAAGTTTTCAGACTCTGACATTTTGGCTATGTGAGTAGTCTTATTTATTTTATATAAAGCTTAATAATGCTCATGATAAAAACGAACATTTGTTTAGTATAAATATATACCAGACACTGTTCAAAGCACGTTAGTGTATAAAGTGTTGGCAAGCTTCTCTGTAAAGGGCTGGATAGTAAATATTTTAAGGCTTTGCAGGCTACATGGTCTCAGATGTAATTGTTCAGCTCTGCTAACATAGCACGGAAAGCATTTATAGACAATACATAAATGCATGAGTGTGGCTGGGTTCCAACAAAACTTTGTTTTGGACACAGCAATGTGAATTTTGTAAAGTTTTCATGTGTCAAGAAGTATTATTCTTATCTTGATTTTATTTCCCAGCCACCGAAAAATGTAAAAACCAATCTTTGCTTCCAAGCTGTGCAGTACAGATAGTGGGCTGGATTTGGCTTGTGGGCTATAGTCTGCTGACCCTTGGTGTAGAACAGCATTTAATTCTCATGCCAAATCTGAACAGTAGGTATTGTTGTGACTCCTATTTCCTAGGTGAGAAGACTGATAAAAAGCAAGTTAATATAATACTATGTACTTAAATAACTATCACAGCTGTTTGAATTATTAGCAACATTTCAATTTATACACACACACATATATGAGTTGGAGTATATTTACTTACAACTTATGTTCAGAGAATTGATAATGTGTGATGTGAAGCACATAAACGTGGAAATAAAAGCAAAAATAAGGTTTCTTCCTGTAAATCTGTCACATCTTTGAGACTTAAATTTCCCCCTAACTTGTTTCCCTAATTCTTAGATATTGAGTTTCTAAATTTATTTTCCTTATTTTCTTAAGGAAAAAGCATCGTTTTCTTCCTTTCCATGGGACAGAGAATGAAACATAAAAAGAATCAGTGTCTAAATTCACTTGCTTAATTTTTAGCGTGAGGGCTACTTAGATTTTAGTTGATCTATTTACCCAGATGTTACACACATGTAAAAATGTCTTCCCATATGTTTAAATACCATACAGCTGGGTACTTTAAAACCCATAAAATTCTTGTAAAATAGCCCTCATTTGAAGATGATCTATTTTTCATGCTACTTTAAGTCACTTACAGAATAATTCTACAAATATTCTTAGTTAACAAGAGGCTAATAATAACCTGTGTGTAGATTACTCTGTTCTTATTTTTACTACTTATTCCTCTAGATGACTGACAAAGGGCAGGTAGGGTGGGGACAATGAACATGAAACACCCAAACCACCTGGCTTTGGTTTACATATCAACTAAAAAGTATGATTATAGGATTTGGGGGTAAAATTCTGTTGTTTGCATAATCTGCAGTCTTGGATGTTTATTTGATCCTGTTCTATTTGCAGTGTACATTAGAACAAGAACCTGGCACGTTTTAAAAGCAATGCTTACTTCTGCTTAAAAAATCAGCATTCCCATCCTGAATGGATTACTGGTGGGTATAAGATATTCACCCTAATACATGTGGGGTGACTCAAAAGATCCCGCCTTGGAAAACTATAAAGTGCTCAATTATGTTTTGTATTAACAAGCTTTGAAAAACAATAGGCTTCCTCCACACCCTGCTTTTTAAAAACTCAGCATTTGTATAATGGGCGCACACCAGTAATGGGGAAGGTGTTTAGGGTATTGTAAAGTTTATAAAGGGACTAAGTACTATCTTTTCAACAACAACAACAACAACAACAACAGTTAACAACACCAGTGAAAACCTGAGGACTGGTTGTGAAGTGTCAGGATGGAAAGAGCTTCAATATTTTACTCTAAAGTAGGGTTTTCTTCTCTTTCCTCTTTATTCTATAAAAATTTGCTGAATGATTTTAAAACTTTTTTAATAAAATGTTTTTATGAGACATTTGCAATATGACCTCAGTACTAAATTAGGCAGGCAGACAACAAAAATAAAAATAAAAATATCAGTGTTCTATTATATACAGGAAATCACTCTCGGGGTGTCATAAAGGAAGTAGAATAACTCTTCTGAAGTTAATAACCAAGTGAGATCAGAGATATGTCCAACATAAATACCTTTAGATACCACTAGCTGAACATTAAAATCCCACAAAACCGGGTTATTCTATATAGTGAAAGAAAGGAGGTGTTTGAGATGGGGTGAAAGGATAAATCAGGTATTATGAAGAAAGCAGAAACCTTTGAGAGACCCGAGGAAAGACCTGTAAAGAGAAGCACATGAGCAAATACCAGTCATTCACGTGGGAAAATCCATGGCTGTGGTCACAGACACACAGACCTAGACTCTATCACTGTTACCATGGAGACTCAGCCTGAGAGGCCTCAGGGTTGGCACACAGCCTTGAACGCGTGCATCTGATTTCAAATCTTTGATGGGAAGTACCTCCTTCAGGTATCCAGACAATATCAATGTGTTATAAAATTTATAAACTCAGCAAGTACCAGGGTGCTGGAAACTAGAGAAGACATCAGAACTGCTTCTATTGTTGAAAAAAGGACACCACAGATCTCAAAAGTACCAGGCACAGAGTAAGACAGTAAAAGTTCAACCATTAAGGAGGGATGTGCGCTGCAAGTTTATGGCGGATGTCTGCTTTGCTGATGATCTTTTCTGACTGATTAGTAGTTGTCCATCCTTGTTAAATACTTAGTACCTTTTTCCAATTTTGTAAGGTTAAGCTGTAAGTTTCATTCAGCTCTAAGAAGAGCATCTGGAATCAGCCAATCCATTTGTTCTCTCCACCACTGCCGCCACTTTCGTCTTGAAAACCCAATACAGGATCAGGGAACTGCTGCTCCTGGTCTAACTCTGTACTACTCAGTTCAGAAACTGAAAGTAGAAGGAATTTTGGGGTGACTGTGACCATGTGTTCTTGATGACTGCAATAACAGAAGCACAGGGCTTAAAAATATGTATTTCCGCTGACTTTACAAATGCAATTTCGTAACAATTAGGATGGGGTGAAAGGTGGAAATCGCGCAGAGTCTAAGTGACCCTGAAAAGTATATTGTGAAGGTATCCACTGGTGGTCACCATCTTGTCCCACTATATGTCTAATTCAGACTGCTACTTCCTTACTGGTAGGAAAGGTCATGGTTCCTTTAGCGAGCACCAGATGAAGTTGGATTGGGTTTGTTTGCAGGAGGGGGCCCTGTTGAATAAACAATTGGTCTCATTGAATACTGGGCTCAAACTCTGCACTCCAAGCTGCTCACACTAGGTAAGGCATGAGGACAACTACATTTCTCTTTCTCAGGTGACTTCACTGCTTGCTGTCACCAGGTGGCTCAAAGGCATCCCAGAGCCTTTGCATAACTTATTTTCTCTTTCTTTCTCTCTTCATCCTTTTTTCTTTTTGGCTGGAGATTTACAAGTACATTTTCAGGAATTCACTTCTCATATGACTCTACTGTGTAATCTGATAGCATCTACCTGTATGTACAGGCTCAGCCACTGACCCTTTACAGATTTAAAGATGTAGACAGATTTGCACACTTAGTCTCAGAGATATATGGACCACTAAATCCCACATATTCTGAGAAAGATACAAAAAACTTTCAAAATGCTCTGGAAAGGTAAAGGAAGCTTTCCCATGATCTGAACTTTTATTATTTTTTTTATTATATATTTGAGAGAGAGAGAGACCAAGGAAGAGAATGTGAGCAGGGAGAGGGGCAGAGAGAAAGAGGGAAGAGCAGGCTCCGCACTGAGCAGGGAGCCCGACATGGGAGCTCTACTCCAGGACCCTGGGACCATGACATGAGCTGAAGGCAGATGGTCAACTGACTGAGCCACTTAGGTGTCCCCCATGATCTAAACTTTTAAAGAGAGAAAATGAGAGCAGCGAGGGGATAACTGTGAAGAAAATCAGATAATCAAGGATAACTGGGTAATATAGGACTTGTAAGAATTACCATCATGTTCTATGCTTAGTAGGTGCTCAAAAACTGTTAAATAACTGAGGGTAAATACTGAAAAGGACTCAGCACTTCTGAAAAATATCAAGAGCAACTTGATTTTGAGAGAAATTTTCAGAAACTTCCCGGAAAAGACGTATTTACTTTGTTCTGGTACCTGAGACCCCAAAAGAATGAAACCACCACAACAAGATCTAATGAAGAAACTGGAAAACAGCTCCAACCACAAATGTGGAAGAGTATCTGCCAAATATGTGATATCTGCCCTGACTCTGGAAAGATGCTGAAAACGTATTTCAATCAGGCTGAGAGTTGTGTAAATGTATGATCCAGAGACATTCAAGTGATAACCTTTCACTCAGTACATGGGGGACAGGAGGTGTGAACTGACCCTTGGAGAGAGAGAAGAGGAGCCTAGTGGGATAGCCTAGGAGGAGTCTAGTTGCATAACTTGTGGCTGTACAGGAAGCAGGAATGATGAGAACAGCTGAGTTATACCATCCTTATAACTCTCCAAAACCTGACTCCTAACCCAGAGAACTGCCTGGGGAAGAGGTAGAGAGAGAGGAAGCTATTTAGTGTCTCACTACTATAAAATACCTAGGAATATTAAACCTTTAAAAAAAATCCTGAATGAAAAACAGAAACCTAAGCAAACAAACAGGAAGGGAGTGGGGTGGGGAGAGAAGGAAAAGAAGTCAGAGGAAAGAGATCAATGCAGAAATCTAAAAATACTTCAAAAACCAAACAAATCCTCAGAATTACATCTCTGAAACAAAAACAGGATACTGACTTAAAAAGGGGAACATTTGGAGAGTAAAAAGAATTATGAAGAGTTTCAAAAAAGAAAATTTATGAAACCCCAAAACCAAACAAAATGATAGTTTGGTAGATAACTCTAGGAAATTTGTCATTAAATACAAAGAAATGGACAATGAGAGAAAAGTTCAGTAAAATGAAAAGAAATCAGTTAAGGCCCTCCATTTCTCTTGTGAAAAGAAATTATATAGTAAGAGAAAATGAAGAGGACAGAATTTTCAAATGAATAATAAAAACTTGCTATAATTTAATCTTTAAGTTAAGCAGCTCCAGAAGGGCAGGGGGGAAGAGATCTTCACTGAAACAGAACCTTAAATTTGAGACTACCTGGGATAAATAAGAGATTCTAATACTTTCCACAGAAAACAGATCACATGGATTTTTGAAGGAGCCACAGGTTTCTGAAAGGAAATATTGGTAGACAATGGAATAATGTTTTCAGAATGGTTGATACCTGATAATTCTATACCCAGCCAAAATATCAGTAAGCTTTGAGGGCTGTATATGCACATTTTTAGACATGGATAGAATTTTAAAACTATCTCCCTTAGACTCTTACTCATTTATAGGAGGTCATGTCCCAGGAACATAAGGAAATGAGACAAGGAAGAAGACAGGATTGGATCCAGAAACAGGAAATTCAACACAGGAAAGAAGTTAAGTGAGTTCCCGGGATGCCAAGTATGTAAGATGCAAAAGAACCGCCAGTTCTGGTTAAAAAGGAAGACAAAGGAATTCTAGGAGAAGGTCTTCAATTAGAAAGGAAAAAGGGAAGTGATATGTTATCTGATATGTTGAACATATCTTATAAGATTTCGATCTGTTGATGAGTTGGAAAAGTATCAGCTAGTGATACACATACACACACACCAAGAAGAGAAAAGAAAAGAAAAGAGAAGAGAAAAAAGAGAAAAGAAAAGAAAAATGAGAAAAGAGAAAAGAAGAGAAAAAAAAAATAAGGCAACTAGGAACACCGGGTGCATGGGGGGGAGGAGTTGACCCCAAAAATGACTAAAATCACAATTTACTACTTAGCTTATCAGTGAACCATATTCATATTGTCCTATACTGTAAACACTGAATTATATAAAAAAATTGTGATATAACCATGTTAAAAGGATGGGAGAAGAAATGAGTGGGAGTATGAACAACGTAATCTTTATTCACCATAAAAGAACAACACACTTGACAAATCAAGATATAGTCGTATAAATACAACACTTAGAGATATGAATAACAGGAACCAAGAGATAAGAGTTGAGGGTAGTGCCTTTAGTAATAGGTCTGTGAAGAAGTGGCAGTTGAAGAAGTGCTATTTAAAAAATTAAACCTTCTCCCCATTCATGGGGGATATGTTCCAAGATCCACAGTAAATTCCTGAAACCACGGGTAGTACTGAACTATCAATATATTGTTTTTTACTATACATACATGCCTATGATAAAGTTTAATTAATAAATTAGACACAGAGATGAACATTAATTAATAATAAAATATGACAATTATAACAATATGCTGTAATAAGAGTTATGTGAATGTGGCCTGTCTCTCTCAAAACATCTCACTGTATTCACTGTTCTTGTAAGGACCCGAGATGATGAAATGTCTATGTGATGAGATGAAGTGAATGATGTACACATTGTGATGTAGTGTTAGGCTATTACTGAACTGCTGACCATATGTCAGAGGGAGGATCATCTCTCTCCAGAACGCAGTTGACTGCAGGTAACTGAAACCACAGAATGTGAAAGCACAGATGGGAGTAAGGGGAAACTACTAAGAATCTTTTGGTTATTCAGCTTTCTAGACGATTATTTGATATGAAAAATATAAATTAATTTTTAAACTTAAAAAAATGTACAGTTTCTCAGACAAAAGATGAAGATCTGGGAAGATACACAAAAAACTGCTGGCAGTAGTCACACCAGATTTGTGGGTGGACAAGGCAGAGGGAACACCTGAAGGAACTTTTACTCTCTTCTGTAGCCTTCTATATATTTAGAATTTTTAATAATGAACATGTATTATTACCTTGGCTATTAAAATGATAAAGCTGGCTAATATACGTCAAGAAACTGACTATATTTATAACAAAAAAGTAACATAATAACAAACAGCAAGACATCCCAGGATATCTTCAAGGAGAAGAACTTCATATGGAAAAGAATGAAGATCATTATGAAGAAACTAAGATTGGTAAGGAGATTATAAGCATCCTAATGAGTTGCTCTAAGATCCAGTCTCTTTAGCTAGAGACCTGACATGTGATGGCAAAACAACCATCTAGTTTCAGTTACTATCATTCTGGTGGACATTATATAATCAGCAAGGCTGGCAGGGAATGGGTCCAAAAAAATGGGGAACAGAGATGGGATGAGATGGTGAAGGAGGGAAGGTGGTTGCACACCGAATTTTCAGAACACCTTTGGTTATTCTCAGGGCAACACGAAGGCTCCACGTATCCATCCAACCACAGCACCTCCTAGACAATGTACGGCAGATGACAGGGAGCCCCCTCGACTCTAGTTATGGAGCTTGTAACTCCTGCATGGGCACTCACTCCCTGAAGCAACTGCTCTGTGCCAGCTGGCCCACGTGTTACCTCAACCCATTCATGCAGCCCGGTGAGATGAACCATTCATTTCTCCCATGGCAAAGATGAAGAGATCTGAGGCTCAATTTTGAATCTGAAGAGATCTGAGGCTCAATTTTGAATCTCCCTGCCTACGAAGCCCCTGCTTTTTCTACTAAGCCATACTGGATGATATTAACCAGTTGGGACTTTTTTTTTTTTTTTTTTTTTTTTTTTAAGTATCCTCTTTCAAGGCAAGCAACAGGTTTAAGATGTTTGTGAACATTCCTCACTTTTCCGCCAAGCAAGACAATGTGGTGTGGAGACTGGTGGTGAGGATGGCTTTGTTCTCAGCCTTGTCCCAAGGCCGCTTCCTGGGAATTCCTTCTTTTTAGGCTCCAGTTTCCTCCCCCAGAGGAAATGTGACAACTTGCCTCCCAGTAACAACCATGGCAAGGTGAAAGGAGTGGGTCAGTCTCAAACAATGGCCCAGATCAGTAGTAAAATCCAAGACTCTAGGCCTGGGGTGGCCTTGAAAGCACTGGGTAAAAGGAAAAGTTACTTTGAAGTCTTCTTTGTTGAAATTCCCAACCCTTCCTAGTTGTAGAGAGGAAATGACAACTGCTCTTGTCAAAAAGAATATAGCACACACATGGCAAATGTTTAGTTAAGTTCCAAAGTCAATGTACATGACAAGTGTTTCAATGAGTGGATTCTGGCTCACTGGGGTGGGAATCCAGCGGACCACATGGCCCAGGTGCCACCCCCTGAGCCAGTCCCAGGTGCTATATCAGACTGCTCCTATTATTAGTCAGATTTCCACCAGTTTAAAAAAAGTTGAGCACAGGAATTGAATGATTCCTCAGGACAGGGTGGGGCAGGGTAAGGAGGAGATCTGAGAGGAAGGCATGTCTCCTGCTTGGACACTGGCTTCTATCTCCGATGGTTGGCTATCTCTAACATTCTAGCTTCTCCATTGTCTGTGTTCTCAGCGTCAGCATTTGGGAAGGACATGGGGTCTTCCCTTCCACTCTGTCCCTGAGCTCTCAACACTGTATGTGACTTTGACATCTTTTCTTTCTCCCTGGCTGCCTAGGCTGCCTTTCTGCTTGGAGTCCAGTCACAGTATCATGAGACTAGTACCATTCCCTTGTGAGGTAAGAGGCTGGACCCTGCAGAAGCCATGAGCTAATGCCAATGAGACCTTCATAAAGCAAGGGCTCTCACCCCAAAGTACCCTTTCTTCTAATGCCCATAAGCAAGTTACAGAGCATTTTCAAGGAAAACAGGATGAAAGCTTTACAATGTTAGCAGGTCCTTCTCATCCTTTCTCTCTTTGTCTAAGAATCTCAGGAATGTGTGTGTATGGGAAGAAGTTTCTGGTGAGAACAAAGGCATTTTACAAATATTTATTTACATAAATGATGTGTTAGGTGTGTATTATTTTTTTTGCTAATCACTAATGCTGGGTCTTTTGAGCCAGCAGCTGTTGGTATAATCTATTTACGGTGTATACAGTTGAAAGGAATAAATTGGCATTTCTTTGAAAGAATGTTTTTTAAACTACTGATCACAACTCATACAAAGCAATCCAGTAACCCACACAACTGAAATTAAAGTTTTGTGAAATAATATCTTTCAATATTCCTTATAATATGCCACATACTCAACTGCAGTATATTTTCCCTGTGCTATTCCAGCCACTTATATTTTTTAAAAATACACTGAACAAGACCCACTGAATTGATTTTATGACCCCGTGATAGGTCTTGGTGTGCTAAAGAAAAATATTGTTGGGTATTCTACATTTCTTTACTAATTTACACTGTCTTCTCCTCAATCATATTACAATAACAAGTATTTTGCAAGATTGGGCTAAAAAGTCTCTGTAGCCAAATGGATATACAGTTTTGAAATCCTGCAGTAGAAGTCATGATTAGCAAAAGGATATCTGATTAGTCACATCTAGCACATGTTTAAAAAAGGTTATCTCCACTGAAAATGAGCTTGACACGTATTTTCCTCCTATAAATGCCAAATTAATATTAAAGAAACCTCGTAATTCCTTTCTGTCAACATGGAAAGATTCCTAATACAAAGGCCAACAACTTCAATTCTACCAACTCTTGTATCTGTCATAGGATTATCAAGAACAGATGTTGGGGACACTCAATTTTTCTTAAATACAAAATATGAAAAACAAGTAAGCAAGTAAACAAATCTGCCTCTTCCTAGTGGTTGTAATCCTGGTGCCGTTTTCCTTAATTAGCAAATACAGATGCGGCCTTAATAAGCACATTTTAAACAAGAAAGTTCTTGTGATAATATAATACCATTGGTAGTTCTCGGGTCATCATCACCATGCAATGAAGAAAAAGAAAGCAAGAAAGCATATGAAGCAGTCAGGGTCATTTCCAAGATGGTACAGAGGTTGAGCCGAAGCCGTCTATCCTACAGCCACATGGAGTGGCTCCACCTTCCCTGAGGATGCCTGTATCTTTTGCTTTATGGCTTTCCTTTATTTTCACCATTCCCTAATTAGAATGTCCTTAATCCTTATGTATTTCTTTTGAAAACTGGCTTATTTCAAGTTTCAGTTTAAGAGCTGCTGCTTTCTTGAAGCTTTCCTAGTTTTCCCCATTGAGCTGGAAAAAAAAAAAAATCAAACCCAAAACTCTGAAATCACGCATGGTTAACAATCATTTATGATATGAACCCTATTCCTTCTTGAGTTTATGTTACAGTCATGTAAATGTTATAGCAGCCCTGATAGATGTGAGCTTGGAGGCTAAAGGCTGTGTCTTATTTATATCTATAATCTCTCTCAATACTCACACATCACCTTGTCATGGGAAACGATCGGGAAATATTTGACGGGTGAGTGAACATCTTGAGCAAAGATGAACATGGGCATGTATCTAAAACAGTGGAAGTAGTGGATGCCACCCCCTAAAGTGACTTAAATACAGACGAACTCATGAGTGGAATAAAGGGAGACCCAGTATGGCTTTGCCTTTCAAAGCTTCTCTCTTTTGATATATTTATTCCTTTACAAATCTTTACCCCCTTCCTAGTCTGAATGGCATGACATGTGGAGTCAGTCAAATCCCATTTAGCGAATTCAAGGTGATTAAGGGAGCTATAAAGCATCTGCTTTCCACATCATCCCAGGCAAGGTCATTGCCAACCATCTCTCCCAATACCTTGATTTTAGAAGAGTCTGTCCAGCTTTCTTTGTGGCCATGACTTGCTCGGGCCAGTAATGATTCCACATGTTCTCTGGAAATATTGCCAGAAGAACAGAAGTATTCCAGAGTGGGTTCAGTGGCTCCCCTGATGGAACACATAGGCCTGAAATAACCCCATGCTGCAAACTAACTTTAGGTGGGCCTGGACTTTAAGATATGCAGTTCAAGATAGTTTAATGTATCTCATAAAGCTCAGAAAACAGGAGACATGGGTAACTGTGGTTGGCCTAGAAGTAGGGAGAAATTTTACAGTGAGGTGAGTGGGTGGGGATAGAGGGGTGGGGAGAGCAAAGGCCTCAGTTGAAGCAATGCTGCCCTCCTGTGGATACCAAAAGTCATAGTCTGTAGAGGAGTCTGGCTCCCCTTTCTTAGTAATAAACAAGGAAGACCTTTCACTTCCTGTAATTTCGATTTGATAGCTGTCGCCAGGACGACTAGGAAATGAAGCAAGATACAGAAAGAACTCAAAAAAAAAAAAAAAAAAAAAAAAGAAAAGAAAAGAAAAGAAAAAAGAAAAAAAAAGAAAAGAAAAGAAAGAGATTGAGAAAACACCAGGTCACCGAAGTGAAGGTATTATACTAATTCTAGCAGGAACTGGGGGCCCTGCCAAGGGGAATGTAAAAATGAGAAAAATGAGTCTGAAATGAGGTGCTACTGTCCTGAAACATGATGGCTGCAGGTACACCGTGCCCATGTTCCAGCTGTGGCAGAGACTCATCTATCAAAGGGTGTAAATGCCTCCCTTGGCCCTGGGTAACAAAACACATCCTCTAAGTCTTATCATGTATACCGTGCGGAGGAAAACCTCATTTTAAAAAACCTGTAAGTCACCTGTAAATTCATCACTTTGGCAAGTATTTCTGTTTGCAGTTGAAATGCCAAAAGATAATAAAACAAAATAGACATGGTGGAGGCAGAATTGCAATTACTGTACTTCAGTAAGAATGGCAGGAGTAATCAAAAACACTAAGGAAATCTGGAAGAACTTAAGATGGAGCAAATGTTCCACGGGTTCATTTAGAGTCTTATTAGCAAGTGACTCTGTAGGATATTGAGAAGTGTCTCACAGATGGGTTGCAGCATCTTGCACCAGGCAGGTAGAAGAGGTGCTTAATAAATGTTTGCTAAATTGCTGGAACGGCCAAGCTGAGAGAAGTTTCCGTAGAACTGATCTGAATGAGTGCTTTACACTCCCACTCAAGCATCAAGGAGTAAGCAGCAAGGCAACCCTAACTTCATCCAGACTCAATCTCCTGATTAGAGCAGCTCCAACTATGACCTCAGAGGCTGAAACACTTGTTCCAAGACCCACAAGGCATTTCTGGTGACACCACGTGTCGAATTGAGTTTTCTCCCCCTTCAGTCCAAGCCTCTGTTTCCTTGTTTTGCTACATGAGATGATCTGTGTCCATTGGTACACCTTGTAACCCCAAAGTACTTGTGCACACTCGCTGGGTCTCAACAGAAGTTATTCTGCCTATGAATTTTGTCTTACTTCTTCCCAAGTGATTTTAAATTGAGGGCAATTTCAAAATTAACATTCTTAGAGATGGGAATTTTGTTCACTGGGGATTTTTTTTTTTCCACGAACAGTCAGTACAGAACTTACATCCACTTTTAAAGTCACGTTGCCAAGACACATATTTGAGAGACATATTCTTCACTGTGATCATTGAGAGGTGGTATACATTTTATACAAATGAATGAATGAATGAATGAACAAATGAGAAAGGTTTCAGGGTCAAGATGTCAAAGAACTGCAGAAGGCACATCCTGCATTCACTTTTACCTAGAGTCTAACCTGTTTTCCTGGCTTTAAGATGATAAGCGGTCCCTTTGTGAAAGTCAACCAGGCTTGAGTTGCCTATGGTTGGCTCTGTGGACACCACTGTTTTTAGAATGAGAAGGGCTATGATTAAAAGTGTGTTTTAAATTAGAAAGCCAATAAGCTTTCACAGATTAAAAGATGCCTGTAATCAGATAGACTCTATCATAAATATAAAATAGGGAGTTTTCTCAAGGTGCTATAATGGGGGTGGGTACAGGGAGAGGAAGTATAGTCTGAGAATTTCACTGATACTCAAGATGTAGGTAAAACTACCTTTTCTCCTAGAGTGGTCTACAAATACCAATTTGGTGTGTATCTGATGATCATATTTATTATTTTTTAGCATGCTTCCTAAGACTATTATTGTATAATACAAATAACAGGAAAGGCAATGGGTATTCTTTGAAAAACCAATATATCTGAATTAATTAAAAAGTTCATGAGTTAGCGAGATATTTAAAAATGCTGAATTACTCTGTGTACTTACTGAATGCTCTTACTAAATTGTTGCTCAATTTCCTAATTTGAAACAGTAAAAGCCCAATCTCCTAGAACTGTGCTGTCATAATGGTATCCTTATCAAATCACTTTCCTTTCTTTGTGTGTAGGGACTGCTTTCACAATGCCAAAGTCAAGGTAAACAATTTCTCTTGGAAGCAAAAATCTCAGTCTTTTCTCCATAAGCTTTGATGAGTCCAGTACTGAGAAGTAATACTGCTCACGACTTCAGTGTCTCCTCCACCGGGCTGGGGGTTTCTCAAGGGCCAGGGGTAATAGCTCATAGATCAGGGCATCCTAAGTATAGAGCACAGTTCCTGGGACACTCCATAAATTTCTCTTGACAAAATAATTTGCTGTTTAAATGTATTATTTCATTTAACAATTTGATTTGGGCTTTTTTTTGGGGGGGGGGGGAAGCACTTACTGAACTACAGAATTCCCTTGCTCTGCCATAATATACTCCCAGCCCTGGATATGTTAATAGGACCTTGATGGCAGATACAACATGGTCCCTGAGCAGTGGTCACATTACTACCAGGTAAGAGATGCATTTCACTATGCACAGAATATGCGGAATCAACAGGAGCCTTAACAAGAAAGACAATTCCAAGACCTGCCAAGAATGCCAAAATCAGGAGACTTAACATCAAGGCTATATTATGACATGGATGGAAACCAAGTGGTATGGTTGCAACTTTCTGAGGAGCCAGAACTTGCAGACAGTAACCTGACTGGGAGTCTGGTGTATCCCTATGGGCACAACCATTCACTGTCCATTCATAAGGGTTTCTCCCTTTTCCTATTACAATTACAACTGTAGCCAGAGAAATGACTTCCCAGCTTAACTCCATGTCTAAGCATATCTTGAAGTTGTGTGTGACCATGTGATTGGGTTCTCACAAATAAAACATGAACAAAAGGATGTGTGCCACTCCATGTCTGGTCCTTCAAACAGTAGGTGTGGCTTCACCATGCCGCCCTTTGCTTTCTGCTCCCTGAAACTGGATGTGGCAAAGACCTAGCTCCACTGCCCATGTGATAACTGTTGCCTAGGGAATGGTGGGATGAGGACTCGGAAGGAGGCTGGGCTCCTGACTGGTCAAGAGGAGCAGCTCAGCTCTGCTGCACTGTACTGCTTCCTCAAAAGATTAACGAATGAATGTCTCCATGCTTTGAGCCACTATACTTCAGGCCTCTGTTACAGCAGCTGAGCTAACAAAGTTCTCCATGGAGGAATGGGAATTAGGAGCAGAAGGATGGTGGTGGCCTCATTTTCCCTTCACATTTTGGGGCTTCAACTTTCCTTATCTGTAAAATGAGGAGGGTAACTAAAATCCTTTCTGGCTCTGAAATTCTGTGATTCATCAGGGGTCTCATTCCCAGGAGGCCGATCTGATCCCATCCGTATAGAGGCACTGCTCCCTCAAGTTTGCTTTCATGGTGCCTTGGCAAAGCCTACTCCACCACTTTCATTCACCCTGAAAATAACATCTTATCTCAGCTTGGAGCTTGGGCCATTTACTGAGGCTCAGGACCTTAACTTAAAAGGATTGAGCTTACATTTGACAATTCAGGTACGGACGGGAGCTGATAACATTTTGGAAAGGCAAAGGCTCTCCATGAAATTATGCCTGTGAAATGGAACCTTCACGTACAGCTCTGCTTGCGTTAAAACACAAACACGCTCAAAGTCTGTTGTAACTGTCTTCCAACAGACGGCAATCTATCCCCACAAGTACTACAAACAACGCCTCATTTATCTTTTTAAAACCAGCAAAAGAACCATCCTCAAGGCCCTCTGATCACATAGTAATTTCTCTTACTTCTGGCTCCCTCTTCACAGGGCCTGCAAATAATTACCAACTTTCTACCAGGTTCAAAATCTCTTTCCCGCTTTCCTACTATTTCTCCCCCATCCACTGGCACTGTTCTTTCCCTTTGTGCCTCCTCTCCAGCTCATACATTCTCTCTCTTAGAAAAAGAAAGTAAAGCAAAATGACGTCCACATCTCTGTCTCTCAGAGCCCAGCATCTGCTCTAAAGGCTCAGGTCCCCAATCTTCCCAGCAGAGGAAAGACTCAGATGGTAATTCTTACCACTCCTGCCAAGCTGAGGAGCTATCACCATAGAGTTCTCCACTAGGTTGTCAATATCAACTTGTCTAAGGACTATATGAACCATAACTGCACTTCTGGCTTCTACTAGCTGATGATTCCATGAGCAACATAAATGTTCTCCAATTCCACTAACTAACTGCACATGAACCGTCCACTGGTACATCAATTGTTTTTGCAACTTCTAAAGTCCAGTATCTGGCTCTGGGAACACTTGAAACCCCTTACTTAGTTTCCACCAATCAACACTTAGCTCCCCAACATACAAATATCATGCACATCTGAACTGCTTTGAAGTTTTCTAAGCCTGATAAATCTAGCTATGTCACTAAAAGCAAAATTCTTAAAGATACAACTATCTGTCATTCCAACTATAATATTTCTTGATTAAATGTTGTCTAAAAATATTGTATAAATGTAAGCCAAGTCAAAGAAAAGTTTATCTGGAAAACTCAAAGGAGCATTTCCCTCCAGTAGGCAGGAGGTGGAGTGGGGAGGCATGCCTAATTATTCGTGTGCACTGCCATGCAAGGATCTACCTTACATTGCTTTCAGAATTTAATTTTTACCCATTTTCAAATCATTCCAAATGCTCTAGAACACAGTGTCAAGGAATTTGAGAAACATTTACTAATAAAGTCTCCTATATATTTAGATAGCACAAATGATACATGTGACCTATCTGTGTTTTAACGGTTCCTAAATATCAAAGTGCTAATTTCTAAACTAAATTGCTAGCTTATGAAATGAAAATTACACATCAGTGGTTAAAAATTTTTTTTCACATCAAAAAATATGCAGAGAAAAAGGAGTTCCCTCCACCTGAGATCTAGGTGCCTGTCCCCTTTTTCTTTTGTATCATTTCAGAAAAATTTTATGAACATACATATAATATAAATTTATAATGTTTGGATAAATGGAAAGAGGTTTTATGCATTGTTGATGCTTTCTCTTTTTTCACTTAATTAATATGCTTTTGAGACTATTCAATGTCAGCCATGTAAATCCAGTTTATATGTTCTTTAGAGAGCCTGAATAATATTCTGAATCAATCATCTTGATGTGCATTTATTTTCTCCCCAGTTTTTTTTCCCTCTTTGCACTTGAGTTTTTGTACAAATGTGCACAAATAAACTGCTGAGGCAAAGGACATGTATATTTTATATTTTGAAAAATATCTACAGTTGCTTTCAGAGGAGACTGATTGATGTGTGATTACTTTAGAAAACAAATCATCTTGTGTGTAAATCTAAAAAGAGCCCATTAAAATAAATATACAGATAAAAGTAAATGAACTCAAGATATGAAATGATCTGGATATGTCTAAAACCTCTTAAGACATCTTTTTGGTGGAATTAATAGAAAAATGAAAGTGTGTATTTCAGATTTTGTAGATCAATGCTGACAATGGCATTCAAAACAACATCGTGCAATTTTTATCAATAAGGATCTGAACCTAATGCTATTACATACAGAGCAAAAATCACAATTTTATCACTCCCGAACACCTTTACAAATTTTAGTCCATCTTTATTTTTTGGCTTTTCAATTCATTATTAGGAAATACCTGGATGTTGAATGAGCACAACAAATCCAAAATATTTTTCTTAAAAAATATTTCTGTTCAATTCAATCTTAGCAAAAGTGAATACTCTTCATTAGGCATTTTTCAAAAAACAAAAATGGGATAGTCCCTAACCAATCAGTTTTGAGACAGTAAGTTTTTTAACTCATATGTCAAGTATTTAAAAGCCCACGTTCGGTTCAGTTCCTTAATCAGCAACTGCAGGACATGGCTACAATTATGGCTCCTTCTGTTCCAGACCGTGAGGCAGGTCTACAGAACAGTGCAGACTCTGAACCAATGTACTCTCCCTGCTTCAAACTGGAACCCAGAAGACCATGCCCTTAACCCCAGGATGACTTGTGAAAAGGCCAGATAATGACACAGATATTCCATTAACACCTGGAACAATGAAACAAAGGAAAAGGCTAGTGACCAGGCCACAGGAGCTGGGTGGAAAATTTAAAAATTTTAAAATGTAAAACAAAGCTCGAGACTGCAACGTTGTCTTTCACGGAATGTTCCTTTCATGGAATACGGTAATCCATGAAATGACTCTTCACCTCACTTTGCCTTCTAGAACTCTTAAGTGTTGTGATAATAATAACAATAATAATATCCCAAGGGTAAAGCCGTTTAAACAGTCTGTCCCCACCCCTGTTTTCTATGAGCCAGTGACCCTGCCTTCTGTCATTTTGCTAATTGTTGTATTTTTCAAGAAGGTAATTCTGACTTTGGTGAGGGATGATTGTAATGTGATAGATCAAATGTGAAGGTATCGTTTATATTCATTACGAGGGTAAATAAAAACCGTTACTCTGAACATGACGGGGCTATACAACCATAATATGGCAAATGTCCTGTCTGGTGGGATGATTTCTGTAAAACAGAGAAGGAAAGCGAAGCACGTTGGTGATGCAATGGCAAGTTACTTAGGGAAGGGTCAGGTGAGAAACTGTGCGAAAATCGGAAATGATTAGCAGCCTCAAGCACAGCAAGCTGCTCTGGGAAGCCTGCATGAATGTTCCACATCCATGAACATCCATGGTACCTTCTGCAATACATTGCTATGGTGAAATAGTCTTATTTTGTTAGTAGTTCCATTTAAATTACAGGCTTCTGTATTACTGGTGCTGTCTCAAACCGGCATCCATCAAAGTGAAAGCTGCAAAAAGTGTAAACATGGTTAGCCAATTTCTTCCAATGCCATGAGAAAAGGTAAGTAGGGATTTCCACATTTTACGGTCAAAAAAAGAAATAACACACAAAGCCAGGCTGCCAAACAAGAAGGTAAATTTAATGACCAAAGGGGGTGGGGGAAGGGGAGAGAGGCAAACCAAGAAACAGGTTCTTAACTCTAGAGAACAAACTGATGGTCACTAGAGGGGAGGTGGTGGGGGATAGGTGAGGTAGGTGATGGGGATAAAGGAGGGCACTTGTCCTGATGTGCACTGGGTACCATCTGGAAGTACTCAATCAGGTTATTGTACACCTAAAACTAATACTATACTGCCTGTTAACTAACTGGAATTTAAATAAAAACTTTAAAAAGTTACAGAAATATCAGGCTTCCAGTATCAGACTTGATTTTCACATGATACAGAATTTGAAGTTCATCTGCATATACTTAATACAACCTCTCAATTAAATGATAAGGGTACCAAGACCTGAATATTAAATGGTTTCCCCAAGTTTCATAGGTAAACTAGTGGAATTCTGTTTTTCTTATCTGTAGCCCAAGCATCTTTCACAGATGCAACTTAACAGATGTTTCTTGCTCCCTCCCATGTGTGGTTTCCTCCACTCCTGGAAGAAGTGACACTAACCAGGGCTTTGGCGTACTCTAGAACACTCTGGAAGACTCTTTAGCTGTAAGCAGTGGCAGACGAGCAATTAGATTAAGTCCCAGATCAGGGGTAGAAGTCCTGCAAGGAAGCCTGGTTCTATCAGTAACTGGCAGTATGACCTTGAGCAAGTCACTTAAACGCACCAGATCCCAATTTTCTCATTTTACAAGAAGAAGGTTGAAATAGAGAAATTCTAAACTTCAGTGCTAGTAGTTAAGGAATGCAATTAGTTTGTTCAAGGTATCATAAATACCATATTTTTTGTGAAGCAAGTCTTTTGTCAGGACGACTTTGGAATCTACCTTCAGCTTGATTCTGTAGTTAGAGTACCACCTAGTGGACATTTCACTGACTTGACTAGCTGCGAGTGATAAAAACTTCAGTTTACAGCAGTGTTAGTAAAAACTATTTATCTATTTTTTTTAAATCTCTTTAAACAAACAAAGACAGAGAGACACACAGGCAAACAGACAGATGACAGAAAGGACATCCAAAGATCATACTGTTCATTCTCTCTGACTTCAGGAAGGGTAAAAAATAACTATCATCGACATAGGAGAATCTTTTTTACTACTGACGTGATTGAGTGCTAGAAAAGTAAGGACTTCAAGCAAATTGATATCGCCTTCTCATGGACAGAGAGAAAATATTTGAAAATTATTTATCTTATAAGAGTTTAATATCCAGACTTTATAAATAACTCTTACAACTCAAAATAACAACAAAAACTTGATTCAAAAAAGGGCAAAGGAATTGAAAAGACGTTTCTCCATAGAAGATACACAAATGGCCAATATGTACATGAAAACATGTTCAACATCCCTACTCACCAGAGAAATCAAAATCACAATGAGATACCACTTCATATCCATGAGGATGGCTATCATAAAACATGCAAGGAATGCCAGAAAATACTACGAGCTGAACAAGGATGTAGAGAAACTCAAAACCTTGTTTGCTGGTGAGGATGTAAAATGAAACAGCCACTATGAGAAACAGTAGGGAGTTCAGCCAAAAAATTAAAAACAGAATTGCCATATAATCCAGCAAGCCCACGTTGGGATGAAAGAACGAATCAAAAGCAGGAACCCAAAAGAACTGAAAGCAGGAATTTGAACCAGTATTTATATGCCTATTTTCTTTTTTCCCCATAAGATATTTTTTATTTATTTGAGAAAGAGAGAAAATATAAGTGGGGGGAGGTAGAGGAAGCAGACTCCCCACTGAGCAGGGAGCCCAACACAGGGCTTGATCCCAGGACCCTAACATCATGACCTGAGCCAAAGGCAGCCACTTAACCAACTGAGCCACCCAGGCACCCCCATACCCATTTCCATAAGCAGCATTATTTAAACAGCCGAAGGGTAGAAGCAACTCACGTGTCCACTGATGGGTGAGAGGGTAAACAAGATGTGGAATATACACACAATGGAATATCATTTCAGACTTAAAGACAAAGGAAATTATGACACATGCTACGTGGATGAACACTGAAGACACGTTAAGTAAAATAAACCAGTCATAAAAGGACAAATACTGCATGATTCCACTTATGTGAGGTGCTTAGACTGGTCAGATCCTAGCGACAGAAAGGAGAATGGTGGTTGTCATGAGCTGGAGGGTGGGCAGAGTGGGGAGTTATTGCTTCATGGGCTCAGAGTTAGAGTTTGCAAAGATGAAAAAAAAAATCTGGAGATGGGTGGCAGTGATGGCTACACATCAGCGTGGATGTTCCTTTCCTTTTTTTTTTTTTTTTTAAAGATTGTATTTATTTATTCATGAGAGACACACAGAGAGAGGCAGAGATACAGGCAGAGGGAGAAGCAGACTCCCCATGAAGAGCCTGATGTGGGACTCGATCCCAGGACCCTAGGATCATGCTGAGCCAAAGGCAGACACTCAACCACTGAGCCACCCAGGTGCCCAAACGTGGATGTTCTTAACACCTCTCAACTGTGTGCTCAGAAATGGTAAGTTTTATGTATATTTTACTACAAAGAAAAATTAGTATCGTGTGAAGTGGAAAATGAAGTCTCTTTTTGGAGAAGAAAAACATTTCCTTAAAACTTAGAAAAAAACTTTCCTTGGTTCAGATTTAGAGCTCATATATAATACATCAACTCCATCTACATACTGGAAAGAGTGGATTATTCTTGATAAGGGTCGAAAAATGCTTTCCAAAGGGGAAGGCGCACTTTTAAGAATCCAGGAGAAAGAAAATAAACACCGTCTCCTGTGATTTTTGACTAATAAATAATGCACGTGGGATGAGACTTCTGGGTGTCTCTGGTTTTCTTTTGAGTTTGATCCAGAAGGGAGAGGTGCTAAACTTGAAAATGTTCACTCCATTCCGGGCTGGGCTCAGCACCTGGGGAGACCAGACAGTGGTGTTCAGATGCCTGAAGCGCTGGCCATGCAGTTTTGCTGTCAGTCTGACAGCTGGAGCTGTGGTCACTGGAGGGGACCAGCACTTGGTAAAGGATGACCGGCTCTGAGTGGATGCCCTTCGCTCTTGTTTTTAACCAGGTAGCTGTGCAGGGCCTCTCTGGGGGGCTACAAAAGGTTTTGACTGTCCCTACAAAAGGAATAAAGGTTTCAGTAAGCTCTTTCCAGTGCCTTTCCCTTCAGAAACAGTCTCCGTGCTCCTGTAGGTCATCTATCTTTACAAAATCTACCTTTGGAAAGAGATAGTGGGCAAACAGAATTACCCTAATATGTAAGTGTCAGGGGAAGCCTAATGTGGATTGGCATTTTAACAGGGCTTGACATAAGACAAACATATAATCCTCTAACTTTGGAATTCCTGGTGGTCAGTGAGCTTATTGTGGGGTGCTGTCCTGTGCATTGTAGGATGCTTAGCAGCATCCCTAGCCTCTCCCACTGGATGCCAGCAGCACCCCCTCCAGTTGTGAGACCCCAAAATGGCTCCAAACATTGGCAAATGTTCCCTGGGGTGGGGGTATAAAAGAGCCTCCCACCAGCTTTGTTGAGAACCACTGCTCTAAACATAGCCATGTAGGTGGTCAGCTGCTCTGCCAATATGCATCACTAGCTATTCTTGCCAAGGAACTTATAATCTCACTAAGGAATTCAGATCTACACTGAAACTATTAGCAAATGGTACAAGCCAGGCTAAAAGACTAAGTGCTCGAAAGTGCAAACAATGACAGTAACTCTCATCAGATTTCCATAAGAAGCTTCCACTGCAATTTGATAAAATGGAATGAGAATATTAATATCTAAAGAGAAGTCTCTCTTTTTCTTTAAGATGACTGCTGAAAAGAGAAAGAATACTTAGAGATCTCAAACTGGTGTGTTTTCAGAGGATTTCACATGTGAAACCTTTTGCCTTCTTTCTGTCTCCTCTGTCCATCCATTTAATGGAGACTGTTAAATCTTGACCCCATGGTGCCCCCTCCCCCTCGTTCCTTCTGCAAAGAAGTAAGCCCTAAAAAATCTTCCAAAATCGGGAATTTGTTGAGTTTTGATATTTTGAGGTTCTAGCTTTTATATTCCGAACTCCAGGTAAGGAGATTTCCAAAATGGAGTATTTGCAGACTCCTGGATTAGGAATAATCACCATGATAATTATAATATTCACTTTTATAGCATTTACTATTTGTCAGGGACTGTCCTAAATACTTTACATATGTGAAGTCACCAAATCCACTTAGGTTAGATGACCCTAACACTTCTGAAGACACACTCTTCTTATCCCTACTTCGCAGCTAAACAGACTGAGGCCTGGAGAGCCCCACAGTCAGATAGTGAGAAAGTAGTAGATCTGGGATCTCAATCCTCTTTAGAATTCTAAGCTCTTTTTTGCTAAAACTGCCAATGGAAACCTAAGTCTGAATAACCCTAGATACTCAAATTTCTTTAGCCTCAACTGTAGAAGCTATCAAACTAGATGGTTCGTACGGATCCTTCTGGTGCCTTGCTCATGATGATCAATAAATATTTAGCTCTGGAAATTTCTGTCATGATATATTCAACTTGGACAAGAATGTCCCTAACCTTAGCTTGACATTCAAAGCAAGGTGTCACAGAACAAGCATCAAGCTTGGGACTTGAAGACGTAAGCTCAAAGGCTCTCCCTTTCCCCTATAAGATGCCGCTCATGGTCAGCTTCACTGTGAGACAACAGACTGGTTAATGTTAATGGCAAGCACAATAGCAGTACAAACTTCTTCTCTGAGACTTCCCTTTATCACATGTTTTGTTTCATTTTTAAAAGAAATCTCTCTGGACTTGTGGTCAAGGAATCCATTCTACAGGTTCTACTTTCACACAGCTAAACCACTCAGGAGTCAGAAACCAACCTGTGCATTCTGAAGCCTATACAGACTTCAGTTAAGTAGTCTCAGGCTGGCTGCCAAATGGGCTGTAGGCCACCTTGAAGGCCCTGGCATTGGTATCATAGAGACTTCTTCCCTTGTCACCTTAGTTATGGTCTAATAACATTCTTAGTTGAGAGTCTGGTTCAACAGTGAAATTCTGAGCAAACCCACTCTGATGACAGCAAAGTGGAATGAGTAAGCTAACCTAAGAGAACCCCTTAGGCCTGACAGTGACATGCAGACCCTGACAACACCAGGGCCTGTGTTGCCCTGGAAGACAGGGAGTGAGAGGTTAGCTTCTGCTCCTTGAACCCCACTGGAATAGCATCCCGTGTGAAACAGCGAGGCAGCTGTTGTTCAACATGAATCTGCTACACGCCATAGCAAGGGGTACAGCTGCTGGAGAGAAGAAACAGGAATGACCAACTTCCCTCAACATTCACGCAGCTTTATATTCCAGGCAGGCAGAAGGTTCAAAAAGAATGCATGGGTTTCTTATCTCTGGAGACTGTGCTACTCATTCAAAGGAAAACCACAGATGGAATTATTACTAATCATTATTATTATTATATAATAATTATTATTATTCCAATAAGAATTACCCTTTTCCCTCAGTATTAAAGATAAAGAAACAGAATCTTAATGGGGATTGTGTGACCAAAGAGCAACAAACACTAGTTCTCCTCATGGTACTGTGTACCAGTGAACGAGACGGAATCATTAGCAAAATGGCATCACTGGAAAAATTTTAGGTTGGTTTGGAATTTGGCATATGGCTTGGGATATTAAGTATTCCGTGTTAATTTCAGCGTTTCAAGTGATATGTAGCATTCCACAAGAGTAGGTTTATCATTTATCTTTAGCTTTATAAAGGTATTCTGTGGATGAGGGGGG
Source organism: Canis lupus dingo (assembly GCF_003254725.2). Lineage (NCBI taxonomy): Eukaryota > Metazoa > Chordata > Mammalia > Carnivora > Canidae > Canis > Canis lupus. The sequence continues at coordinate 80,990,969 of NC_064243.1, read as the reverse complement.
AAAGAGGAAGATGTGTACTGATGAACACTCATTCATTGTCTGATAACAAACAGAATGATTTTTATCCAGTTAGGTGTTGGGTCATTTCTGTGCTCAGTGCCTGCAGGATCTGTGCAAAGGCAGGTTAATACTTCGATTCTCATCCCAAGACTCAGAAAAAAAACAACAACAAAAAAACAACCCGTAATCTTGACTGAAACCAGAGACTAGGGCCTACCAGACTCAACAACAAAACAAAAACAAAAACCGACCAAAAAAACCCCAAACCCAAAACCAGAGAGGGCTTATTATCAGTGTCAACAATAGGCCTTTGTTAAATAAAGCCTCCTCCCCCAGATGTTTTTTTATTATCCTCTTTCCCTTACTCTCTCCTTGGTAAGAGCTCTACTTTTGTGTGATCCAGCATCTGAAATCCCAACCTGTGAATCATTTAGCTGAATGGCTCAGACCACCTGAAAATCCAGCACCAAGATCTTAGGAGCTTTACTTCTTGGTTTGACAAGTCCCACAGCAAGGCCTCCCTCCTCAGTTGGGAGAGCAACCGAACAGTATGGAACTCTGATGGTTTTAGTGAATTAAGAGAGAACAAAACAAAAGATTATATATGTTTTGTATCTGTGCCAAAGAAACTCTTACTGAGCACTGGACAATTTAGAAATGGAATCACAGAGCATAAATCACAAAGATAAAAACTGTTTGAAGATTTTTATTTTCCAGGGCATGGAAAATTAAGCATTATTTCGCCCCATTCATCCATAGTTTTGAATTAGCTGGGTATCTTCTGGCGTGTGGGGCGGGGAGGGGGCGGGGTGGGTGCTAAATTAACCCAGTTCGACGGACAACTTAAAGGCTGGACAAGAAGGACGTGCTGGCATACGAACACTGTAGGTTAGAGACTCAGTTTAATGAATATATAACCTAAGTGCAAGCTCTTTTAAATTCGATGCTGTCTCTTCCCTTTCAGTAAGCTGACAGCCTATTTAAGGGATGCGGGGGCAGAGAGGGGCTGGGGAGAAATGGGGCATACATTAAACATCAGTTTGTGCTGCCACGGCTTCAATGATTAGTTTTTGACCGTCCTCATTGGGCATGTCAGCCTGGCACTGTTGGGGAAGCGAGGCAGGAAATCGGCTGCTAATTACAGTATGTATTAACAAGCTGCAAATTAATCAGGAAGATCACATTCTGTGGCATTAAAAAAAAAAGCAAATTAAAATGAAGAGGCATCAGGTGAAATGAAGTTTAACAGAGAACTTAAGATATATATTCCTCCTGCGAGGAAGCACTGGGTAGCTATGGGGTGTTCACGGCTCATGGGTGCCGGCAAAAGGATCCTAGCCACAGAGCTCTTGGTTTAGATCAAAGGACTAGCTACTACATACTTTGCAAGGCCCCATCTGAAATGAAAATGTGAGACTGTATTAAAAAGTAAGATGGAGACATCAGGGCATTAAACGAAGCGTGGGTCCCCTAGTGACTGCACAGGGTTGCACACCTGTGAAGCTGGCCCTTCTAATGAAAAGAGACTTTGCATGGAATTTATGGCTGCAGCCATTTCTGATACTCACATCTATCTTAAATTGAGTCACAGAAGAAAAAAAAAAAAAAACTGTCCCCAGACAAAAACAAAACAAAAACCTTAACCCCAATGACTTGGGGAGAGGGGAGCAACTATTTCCCATCCCCAGTTGGTTCTGTCCCATACTCCCAGTTCCTCTCTTGATGTTTTGGTTGGAATGGAGAGTAAAAGCCCAGTACACAGTGGACTACCTTACCAGTGATAGCAGTCATTTACCCATGAGAGCATTGTGCAGTGCAGGCTGGGAGCCTTTTATAATTGCAATGCACGTGAACAAATTCATGTTATCTTGTATGTAGTCCAAACACACATGCGCACACAAACAATGGAAACAAGAGCTTCATGAAACAATAATTCTCCTATGATACCCTTTGATATTTTCAATTACATTGAAATCTACTTTATTTAATTATTTTTAAAGATGCAGCTCATGACTCACCATATGGGAATTCACAAGCCAATAATGGCTGTGATGTGTTGAAACCCACCATGAGAGTGGCTATTCTCTGAGAGTGGTTTTTCTCTGCCAGGTGTGTTCTCCTTCATGCCCTCTAATCTCCTGAAAACAAAATCTCCTCTGACCACTGGGTCAACATTAATTCATCCCAAAACAGTCAATATACTACATCCCCTACCCCTGAAATTTTCAATTTGCACAAGAAGCAGAAATGCCTTTTGCTCTTGGGTTGCTAAGATGGGAAGATATAATTTGGGGTTGTTTGACCAGAGAAAGAGATTCCCAGCCAAATCCCTAGTTCAAGGCAGCTTCCTGGGTGCATGAGCCACTATGTACGTAAATTAGTTTGCAAGAATTTTTGTCTTTTTCAAGCACAAAGTCATGACTAATACAAACACTATGATAAATAAAACATGGAAGCAGATAACAAATATGTTATGAATAGGAGTAGCTATATTTTAAAAGCCATATTGATTTCAGTTCCCTTTTCTGCGTTTTAAAACCTTTTCCTTCTATTATTCTGAAAGGAATTTTCTGAAACAAAAGCTTCTTTGTTTTTTAGCCTTATGCAGAAATAACATTTTCCCCTCTATTTTTCTCTTATTGAACAAATATGAGTTAAGTATATTTCTCTGGCTGTAAGGCATAAATGTCACATCAAAGAGTTCTCTTGAAGGAGCCTGAATTAGCAGCAGATGATATTGTTTAGAAATGGAAGTTATCACAGCATTTCATTCACCATTAAAATTATGGATAACATGAACTATCATTTACTGAATCTCAATGTTCTCCAGGAAGTTTAGATGATACCTATTTTAATAATCCTTATGATACTTTGAGATAAATAGTATCTTCATTATGTACATTGAAAGGGAAGCAGGGCACAGGGATATTGATTCTTCCAGATTGTCCAGCTTGAAATGGATAGAGGTAGATTCAAACCAAGACAATCCAACTCTGCCTCCCTACTGCCTCTTCAGGCACTGCCTTGAAGTTATACATCACAGCTGCCCATGTCCCTCCTTATAAGAAATCCCTGTTCTCTTATTCCTTTTTTAATTTTTTAAATGATTTTTAATTTATTTATTCATGAGAGACACAGAAAGAGAGGCAGAGGGAGAAGCAGACTATCTTTGGGGAACCTGATGCAGGACTCAATCCCAGGATCCAAGGATCACGTCCTGAGCCAAAGGCAGACGCTCAACCAATAAGCCACCCAGGTGGCCCTCTTACTCCTTTCTTAAAGTGGCGATTCTCATTATAGGAATTGGCAATTCAAAAAAAGAAAAAGAAAAAGAAAAACAAAACCCAGCTTTTATTCATTTCTTCATAGGTTCATGTGTGAAAACATGCTGGAGATGTCTCTGCAGCAGATTTAACTGAGGCCACAAAAGGTACACAGAGAATGGCACTTATACATGCCCTTGAATCTTACTTTAATCTCTCTGAAGAAAATTTCATGTGATCTGGACTTCCTATGAACTACTGAGCTCCATCATATATGCTGCTAGAGGGTAACAAAGCTACTGATAATGATCTTAAGCTTTATAAAATACAGATTTCCCACCAAAAGACAAACCCTTCTCTTTTCTGAGAAGAAAAAAAAAGGAGAATCAGATAGTATTCAAGAAAGACCCCAGCTGGTTCAATTTGGCCACCAAAGTGGTCCAGACTCTTTTGGCTTTGAGCCCACAGCATTTACTTGACTGTCGACAATGTAGAGCTTTCATTTATTTTGAGCATTTAACTCTCTGCATTTGCTCCATCTAAGATGAACAAACAAGTGTTGAGATAAATCCTGGCCTCATAAAACTGTCTCCCTTATTTCAATGGACTCCTTAATTTGTATTATTTCTAAAGGCCATCTCAGTTTTCAAGATATTTTCAGCAAATTGATGGAGAATGGATGTTTTCTAATATGGCTAAGCTTCTTTGACTCATCATTTGTACTGATTTCTTTCTTCCCTTGTATCTCCATCTTATCCTGAAAGCAATTAGGAAAAGAGAAAGCAGCTCAGGGTTTATTTTTACTTAACCAGATTTTAGTTGATAAACATTCCAAAAAAGATTTCTTAATTTGACTTTTAAAACATCTATGATTTTGTTAATCTATACAGTATATGTTTATGAAAAACAGTAGAAATGCAGATAAGACAAATGAAACAGAGAAATGAAATTGCCCTTAGTCCAACCATTCAGAGATAAGCTCTGCTAACAACTGCATGTTAACTAACCTTCCGGATGTTACTGTACATGTCAATAATAAATATCTGTATTATATATCTTTAAAAATTAGATGTGTGCTGTCTATGGCACACATATGTCTATGATTTTGAAATCATCTCTTTATATCAATACATAAGAAGCCACTTTCTTTCCAATAATTATGCATCTATATTCTCATTTTTAGTACCTAATGGTATTTTATTTCCTAGATACACAAGTTCCCTTGCTATTCAAAAGTCCACTTCAGTTTTTTAAAAACATTTTATTTATTTATTCATGAGAAACACAGAGAGAAACACAGAGAGAGGCAGAGGGAGAAGCAGGCTCCCTGAAAGAAGACTGATGGGGGACTCGATCCCAGATCCCAGGATCACACCCTGAGCCGAAGGCAGATGCTCAACCGCTGAGGCACCCAGGTGCCCCATATGCCACTTCATTTTTAAGGCGGACTACATTCGTACCTGTTTTTCTAACTGGAAGAAATCTGGAGAGGATTTTTTGCTTTATGAAATTGTAAATGCTTCTTCGCTTTATGCCATTTTGGCTTCTGAAAGGTTTTAGGAAAGGCATGGGTATTTTCAATGAACCAGGATGGCTTACTGGTCAATCTAAAATTATGGTCCCTGAGGCCAACCAATGGAACCTTATTAGACTTTCCGGCTTCCATGCTCTCAGATCACCAATTAGCCTTACATGATTTACTGGCTGAACCAGGGTGAGTATGTGCTATTGCAAATCCATCTTGTTGTTTCTACATTAATGTTTCTGGAGATGTGGAACCACGGGCTGACAGCATCCTCCCACAGGCCTCCCGGCTCCATAATTTTAAGAACCCTACTGCTCAAGCCATCAGGGACTCCATTAAGGGGTAAAGCAAGTGTTACCTGCTTCTTGCCTTTTCTTGGGCTCTTAGTGGCCATTTTTCTGCTGTTACTTTTTGGGCTTTGCCTGTTTAACTTTTTTGTTTAATATGTGTCCTCTGCATTACAGTAGCTCCATTTCAAGCAGATGTTTGCACAGGGATTGAAACCCACAGCCATCAGGGATCAGATAGCCAGAGATATCCTTATCCTCCAGTGACAGACAAGGTCTATGCCCCTAATAAGCAGTAAGTAGTTACTGAAGATGAGCCACACCCCATCCATGTTCCCCTTAAGAATAAGGATGACAGGGATCCCTGGATGGCTCAGCGGTTTGGCGCCTGCCTTTGGCCCAGGGCGTGATCCTGCAGTCCCGGGATCGAGTCCCACGTCGGGCTCCCGGCATGGAGCCTGCACTCTGCCCCTCTCTCTCTCTCTCTCTCTCTCTCTCTATCATAAATAAATAAGTCTTAAAAAAAAAAAAAAACAATAGGGATGACATATCTCAGGTTGGGAATAAGGCAGTTAGGGTCCATGGGAACAAGCCCTAAACAAACAAACAAAAAAATGTGCATCTGGGGCAATGTCTGTTGGTGGCAAAGGTTACACTGCCTCTCTCGCAGAGCAGAACCAAAATGCAGCCAGGATATGGCCTCATATGAACACCAGGGACTTAAAATGAGGACCGCGGCTGCACAAAGCACCAATGAACTGCCTGAGGTGCCTTCTAACCAATCAGGACGAGGCCCTGCCAACCAATCAGGAGAAGGGAGCTTTCTTATGTAAGCAGGGCTTCCCCTCTCTTCGAGGAGGCCGGCCTAACTATTCCCTGCTGGTGCTATGTCTACCTTCAGCCCGAGCTGTAGCCCCGATAAAGCCTTGCCTGGGCCTTTAACTTTTTTCTGTGGCCTCATTTCTATTGCTGTTGAGCCCAAGAACCCAATTCCAATGATTCCAGTAACAGTTTCCCTGGAATTCTCTGTGTTTGATAGTGGGAGAAATCTGTACTCTGAATTATTTTTAAACCCAATCTCCTACTATTGGACAATTTAGTTGTTTTTTAATTATTCACAACTATACATGGTGTTGTGATGGACTATTCTCTCCATATTATTGGGACCCGTAACCAATTAAACAATTAGCATAAAATCCTAGAAGCAGAATTACTGGATCAAAAGGTATAAACACCATAAAGGATTTTACAAATTACTATACCACTGGCAGGCTGTGCCAATTTATCCTCCTTGCACCAGTATATAAGAATATCTATTTCTCTACATCCATCTTTCTTTTGAATCTCGGCCATTCCGATATGTTAAAAAAAAAAAAAAGAAAAGAAAAGCACTTTCACACAGCAACTGTGTCTCTATGATTATGAAATGGTCAGATATACCCTTTTTTTTTTAAATTTATTTATGATAGTCACAGAGAGAGAGAGAGAGAGAGGCAGAGACACAGGCAGAGGGAGAAGCAGGCTCCATGCACCGGGAGTCTGATGTGGGATTCGATCCCGGGTTTCCAGGATCGCGCCCTGGGCCAAAGGCAGGCGCCAAACCGCTGCGCCACCCAGGGATCCCTGGTCAGATATACCCTTAAAATTCAATTTAGAGAAGCACATTTGGATGATGGACCAAGGACCTACACCAATCTACCTTTCCATAAAAAGTAATGAGAAAACTGGCAAAAAAACCAAAACAAAACAGAACAAAACCTGTCAACATCAACTTTTTCAGAACTTTGAAATTAATTAATGACTTGCAACAATCTGAAGAACATTTGTTCAAGAGAAATAGCCAATGTGAGAACTGTGATTTTGGGGGTATTTAACTTGCACTACTCCCATCCCCCTTTCCCAGCTCCACAACAGCCTTGACAACCAACTGCCTCCCAGCCCTGGCAGCTGTGAAAATCAGCAATAAAAATATTCAATATTCAATAGGCAGAGATCGGCAGAAGGGATAAAAAAAAAATTCATGATACAACTATATGCTGGCTACAAGAGACCCACTTTAGACTCAAAGGCAAAATGGATCGAATGTCCAAAGACAGAAAGACACGTGCACAAGTAACCAAAAGAGAAGCTGGAGTGACTATACGAATATCAGAAAAAACAAATCTTTCAACAAAAGCTGTTACTAGAGACAGAGAATATTTTATAATGAAGAAGATTAAATCCATTGAGAAAGTCTAACAATCATAAACATATATACTGAAAAACAGAGGCCCAAAATACGTGAAGCAAACCCTGTCAAAATTGAAGGGAGAAATAAACAACCGAACAGCCCGACTTTCAATAATGGATGGAACAACCAGGAAGACAAACAGAATGATTTGAAAAACTCTATAAACCAACTAGACCTGACAGGGATTAATAGGGACTTGACTCAATAGTAGTTGAGTTCACATTCTTCTCAAGTGCTCAGATAACAATACTCCCCAAATTGATATATGTATTAAACATCATCCCTACCAAATCCCAGTTAGATTGGGGGGGAGAGGGAAGCAGTACATGTGCAAGAACGGACAAGATGATCCTAAAATTTACATGGAAATAAATGCAAGGGCCCCGGAATAGCCAAAACCATCTCAAAAAGAAGAACAAAGGTGAAGGACTCACACTTCTCAGTTTCAAAACTTACTACAAAGTTACAATAATCAAGAGTCCAGAAATAAATGCTTATGTTTATGGTAAATGGTTTTTAACACAATGTCAAGAAAACTCAAGAAGAAGAGTCTTTCAATAAATGACACTGGGACAGCTAAACTTCCTCACACCAATAAATAAAGTTGGGCCTTTATCTTATATATTATATACAAAACTTAACTCAAAATAAGTCATAAACTAAAATGCAAAGCAAAAACCACAAAACTCCTAAAAGAAAACATAGGTGTAAATATTCATAGCCTTACTTTAGGCATATTTCTTAGACATGACATCTACAGCCTAAGTAACCAAAGAAAAGCAGATCCATTGGACTCATCCAAATTAAAAACCTTCAGATATCAAAGAACGCTTTCAAGGCAGTGAGGAGATAACCCACAGAATAGAAGAATATATTTGTAAACCATATTCCTGATGAATCTAGTAACAATTATATATAAAGAATTCTTGCAACTCAACAATAAAAAGAGAAATAAGCCTATTAACAATAACCAAAAGATTTTAATAGGTATTTCTCAAAAGAAGCCAATAAGCAACTAAAAACATCATAAGTCACGTAAGAAATCAAAACCACAATAAGATACCATTTTATAACCCCTAGCATGGCTAAAACAAAGAAAGGCAGACAGTAACAAGTATTAGCCAGGATATGGAGAAAGTGGAACCCTGATATATTACTGGTAGGACTGCAAAATGGTGTAGCCACATTGAAAATGGTTTTACAGTTTCTCAAGATGTAATCATCGATTTACCAAATGACTCAGAAATTTTATTCCTAGGAATATCCAAAAGGGAAAATATATGTCCATAGGAAAAAAAAAAAAAAAACTGTCCATGAATGTTCACAGCAGCATTATTTATAATAGATTAAAAGTCTGATCAACCCAAGTGTCCCTCAGTGGATTAATAAGAAGGACAAACATTATATGTTCTCATTCATTTGGGAATATAAATAATAGTGAAAGGGAATATAAGGGAAGGGAGAAGAAATGTGTGGGAAATATCAGAAAGGGAGACAGACAATAAAGACTCCTAACTCTGGGAAACGAACTAGGGGTGGTGGAAGGGGAGGAGGGCGGGGGGTGGGGGTGAATGGGCGACGGGCACTGGGGGGGGGGGGCACTTGACGGGATAAGCACTGGGTGTTATTCTGTATGTTGGTAAATTGAACACCAATAAAAAATAAATTTATTAAAAAAAATAAGTAAAATATGGTATGTCCATATAATAGTATATTACTTGGCAATAAAAAGGAAGTACTAATATATGCTACTACATGGATGAACACAAAAGCCTACATAGTATATGATTTCATTTATATAAATTGTCCCAAACAAGCAAATTCATAGAGACATAAAGTAGATTAGTGGATGCTGAAGGCTGTAGTTGTGGGGGGGAGGGGGTAGAAGGCATGGTGAGTGACTGATAACAGCAAGAGTGTTTAATTTGGGGGTAATAAAAATAATGGCCTCAAATTAGAGTAGTGACTGACTTCCTGTTTCCCATCTGTCCTGCAGGGAGCTTGGAAGTCACCCCTGCATCCTAACAGAAAGTAAAAAAGGTGAACAAAATGAAAAATTAGTAACTTTTTTTAGATCCATCAGAGAAGTGAGGACATGGGGCATACTGCTATCCCACAAACTGGAGAGAGAGACATGTGAATACAGAGAATCACAGCTTACTAGAGCAGAAACCATGAGAAAAACACTTCCACAGAGACCAGAAAGGGGGAGGGGAAGCCTAAATTGTAACTGACAACTTGCTGGAGGGCAAGTCTGAGCACTAAAAACTCTGGGGGAACATGGTCATAGGGGATGGAAAAGGAGCCATTATGAAATACACCAGAGTTTTCTGTTCTTCCTAATAAGGGCTGGTCTCAAGGGAAATTATTTTGCCAGAGTATAAACTATTGGGGTTTTATCAGAGCCTAAATTCTGGCTGGGACAACTAAGTAAAAAAGAGAGAACACAAACTGCTAGTATCAGAAACAAGAGGTCACTACAGAGCTCATGGACATTAAAAGGATAAGAAAGGAATACTATGGCCAATTCAATGCCCACAAATTTGATAACCTACATGAAAATGGACCAATTCCTTGAAAGACACAATCTGTCAAAATTCACACAAGAAAAATAGAAAATCTGAATTGACTTCAAGTAAAGAAATTGAATTGATAATTAATAACCTTCCAAATCAGAAAGTAGCCCCAGATGACTTCCCTCGTGATTTCTACTGAATATTAAAGGAAGAAATTATACCAATTATCTATAGTGTCTTCCAGGCCACAGTAGCAGAGGGATACATACTAACTTATTCTATGAGATAGCATTATCCTAATATCAAAAGCAGACAAAGACATTACAAGAAAATAAGACTAAATAATGAGAAGACAAGCGACAGACTGGGAGAAACTATTTGCAAATGAGAACTAATAAAGGACTGTTATCCAAAATGCCCAAGAACTCTTAAAATTCAACTAACGACCGGATTAAAAATGGGCCAAATACCTGAACAGACAACTCACCAAAGATGACATGCAAAATAACAAACATGAAAAAAATGCTCTGTAACATATGACATACAGAAATGCCAATTAAAACAAAGAGATAGCACTAACACCTATTAGAGTGGTCACAATCTGGAACACTGAAAATATCAAATGTGAAGCAGCAAGAGTCTGCACTCGTTGCTGGTGGGAATGCAAAATGGTACAGTCACTTCGGAAGATAGTTTAACGGTTTCCTACAGAATGAAACATACTCTTATGCAATCCTGCAAACTTGGTATTTACCTAAAGGAGATGAAAACTTATGTCCACATAAACACCTGCACATGGACGTTGACAGTAGCTTTATTCAAAGTTGTCAAAACCTGGAAGCAGCAAAGATGTCTGTCAGCAGGTGAAGAGATTAACAAACTGTGGTCCATCCAATCAAGGAAATATTATCTGGTACTAAAAAGAAACATGCTACCAAGCCACAAAAGACACAGATAAATCTTAAATGCATATCGCTAAGTTAAAGAAGCCAATCTGAAAAGGCTACAGTCTGTATGATTCCAACTCTATGACATTCTGGAAAAGGCAAAACTCTGGAGGCTGTAAAAAAAATCAGTGGTTGCCAGAGCGTGGGAGGGAGGGATGGAGAGGGAGGAGGGATGAACAGGGGGAGCACAGGATTTCAGGATACAGTGAAACCATTCTGTATGATACCAGAATGGTGAATACATGTTGTTATGTATTTGTCAAAACCCGGAGAACATACAACAATCCATAGAAAGAGTGAACCTGAAGAAAACTATGGACTTTGAGTAATAATCATACCTCACTGTAAGGTTATCAATTGTAACAAATATATCAAATGTAACAAACAAATGTGACAAATCTGTAGGAGAGGCTATGGGTGTGTGGGGGAAGAGGGCTTATAGGAAATCTTCCACTCAATTTTGCTGTGAACCTGAAACTGTGCTAAAAAATAAAGTCTATATATTTTTAAATGAATTAGATAGTGGTGATATTCATGTAATTCTATGAATATACTAAAGCCCATCGAAGCCTAAATTTTTAAAAGGGTGAATTTGATGGTATATGATTTATATCTTAATAAGCTGTTAATAAAAAACCCTCAATTTAATCTTTTCTCCTTTCTACATGGATAGACCTTCTGTCACTACAGACACGGCTCCCGAAATACTCTTTTATTCCCAAGTTAGTAACAACCTGTTCAGCTCACTTCCTGCATGTACAGTCTGCCCAGTGCTGCCCTGGCTCTGGGGCTGCCACTGGCTCTCTGACTTCCTCCTGCTCAGTCCCCACCTCTTATGAAAACACAGCCTTTTCTGTGACTCACCAGACCAAAAGGCAGGATACTGGCACTTCCGGTCTGCTTCTTGCATAACTGCTTTATTTCAGCAAAGAGCACTCTGACTTAAAAAAAACACGTCCCCCCCCCCAAAAAAAACCCCCAACAAAAACCAACATCTTGATGACAAAAAGAACAATCCATCAGGAATATATACAAATCGCAAACCTAGAACAGACATGATCAGGAGATCTCAAAATATAAAAAATATTAGCATGGAATTAAAGAAGTAGACAAGTTTACAACCGAAGTGAGAGGTTTAAAAATGACTCTGTCAGTGAGAGGGGAAAAAAACACCCCACATGCGGCTTTTCAGATGGTTTTATTTTTTTCTCCCCCATAAAAGTCAGAGGACATTTTTTTCCTTCCTTTTTTTTTTTTTCATTTTAGGGATTCATTGCTGTATACTTTTATGAGCCGACCAAGCTATGCAAATATTTTTATGACAAAAGACTGCCTGGGTAACTTGATATATATACACACACACACACACACACACACACACGTGTATATATATATACACACATACATATACATATATACATTATATATAATACATTATATATAATACAATGTATATAATTTTTATTTTACAAATAGTATTTTTTATTATATTTATCTAAAAGAAACATATACCTTAAAAGTCTAATATATTTCCATTTTCTCCAATATTCCCAAAATACATACATGAAGGGATAATTTCTACCCAAGTGATGTTAAAAATCAAGGAAAAATCACCGGCTAGTGTTTTTATTTGTTTATAATGTTAAAATGCTGGTGTCAATATTAGTATTTTATTTCTTGGTGTAATTAGAATTGACAAAATAAAAAAGTGAAATTATGTAGGCACTATAATTCAAAACCAAAAAAACCTATAGCAAACAACATGTTTGATTGATTTGATTTCCAAAATATAAACACTATGCACTACAACTGGGGGCAAGGGTAAGATTCTTTAAGGAGGACATATAAAGGACAGAGTTTAAAACACCAATTAATTAGCCACATCAAAGGTATCATTTAAGGGGTTCCTGGGTGACTTAGTCGGTTAAGTGTCCAATTCTTGATTTTATCTCAGGTTGATCTCAGGGTGGTGAGATTGAGCCCTGGAGAGGGCTCTGCGCTCAGCATGGGGTCTGCCTGAGATTCTCCCTCTCCCTCTTCCCCTCGTACTGCCTGTGCACTCGCTCTCTCTAAAATAAATAAAATCTTTTTTTAAAGAAGGTATCATTTAAGGTGGTGAAAAAAGCAAGTTGTGGAGTGGCAGAAGTTATTTGCAATACAGATAACTGGTTTGTATCAAGAATATAAAAGGCCTCTAAATTAGTGATTTTTTTTTTTTAAAGCAGGCTAACAGAAAACTGATATGGAATTAAAGAGGTCCTTCAAGAAGCGGATATCTAGTGGGAAAGAAATATACAAAGTATTCAATCTCATTGTAATCAGAGAAATGCAAATTCACACCAAAATGAGATGTCACTACCAACCCAATATAATGGCTGAAACTTAAAAAGCTGACCATATCTATGTTGGTCATAGATATAAAAGAAGAACACACATATACTGTGGGTGGAAATGTAAACTGTTTCTAAAGTTCAAACTGGCAGTGTAGTGGGTTGAATGGTGACCCCCAAAAAGGCATGTCCACACCCTATCCTCCAGAACCTGTGAATGTGGTCTTACTTGGAAAGAAGATCTTTATTGATGTAATTAAGTTGAAGATCTTCAGATAAGATCCTCCCAGATTATTTGGGTGGGCCCTAATCCAACAAATGTCCTCCTAAGAGAGCAAAGAAGAGAAGCCATGGACAGAGAGGAGAAGGCTAAGGGAAGACAGAGGAAGAGACCCGAGCAAGGCAACTACAAGGAATGCCAACAGAAGCTGAAAGATGAAGAAAAAAGGGAGATTCTCCTCAACAGCCTTCAGAGGCAGTATGGCCCTGTTGATACTCTGATTTCAGACTTTCAGCCTCTGGAACTATGAGAACAAATTTCTATTTTGTAACCCATCAAATCTGTGATTTGTTACAGCAGTCCTAGAAAATGAACACAGGCAGTATCCACAACAGAGGAACATATACATTCACTGTGAATTATCAATTCTATTCCTACCCGACAGAAAATCAGGCACATAGGAGTCAAAACATCATGAAAAGGATATCCATGGCAGCATTATCCACAACACTTGCAAAGAGAAAACCACTCAGAGTCCACCAACAATAGATTGGATAAATTGTGGCACATTCATTTGATTGAATAATATAAAGTAAGAAAAATGAAAAACTTCAGTGACACACAACATGAATATCTAACAAACACTATTTTGAACACAAGAACCTGACACAAAAGAATACATTTAATTTCATTTATATTAAATTCAAAATAGGCAAAACTATGGTGTTAGTAGTCAAAATGATAGTTACTCCTGGGGGAATAAGTAGGAAGTTGTGATTGAAAAGGAATACAAAGGAGCTCCTGGGGTACTAATAATGTCCATCTCACATGGTGGATGGTAATTACATGGATGTGTTAATTCTGCAATAATCCCTCAAACTGAACACTTGTCATTTATATGTTGTTCTGTATGTGCCTATGTGAGTAAAATATTACAAACAATAAAAAATGTAACCGTCAGTAACTAATCAAATAGACAAGAAATTAGTAAGGATTTAGAAGACTTGAATAACTCAGTAAGTTTGTTCGAATTGATGTAACATATAGAACCTTGTGCCCCAAAATATGAAATCACAATTTCAAGCACATGTGGAACATTTATGAAAACTGACCACATACAATGACATAAGCAGCGTTTTAAGTGACAAATGGTGAGCTATGCCATGTCCTGCTTATGGATGGTAAAATTCAATACCTCAAAGTTGAAAGACTAACCTCAAAGTTACCTATATAGTTATTAAAATTCCAGTCAGATTTGTTTTTGGGGTTATTTTTGGAATTTGGTGAGCAAAATTAAACTTTACAAGACAGTAAAGGACCAAGAGTAGCTAAGAAAATTCTGAAGAACTACAAGGTAGGTAGATTTGATGATCTCAATATTATGACAAAACTAGTGACTTGATAAGTTTTATATTGGTACAGTAGTACACAGATCAAATAGAAAACCCAGAGAAAGACCCACATATGTAGTAAAACTTGATACATGTCACATGTGTCATTAGTATCAGTGGGAAGGAGGACAGCCAGAAGAAATAACAAAATAAAAAATATACCTGCTTAAGGCCCTCAGAGAGTCGAAAAGTAGAGAAGTATTACCAGGGCAAGTTCTGGGGAAGGAAACGTCTAGAGAAGTGAGCCCAGTATTTGGGGTCTCTTCTCCCAGGGTTAGCTGCTGATTCTGGGGGCAGCAGCTGAGAGCCTGAGGGAATGCGGCTCTAGTGAACCACCATAGCTTTGCACCAGGAGTGAAGGTGTGTCCAAGGAAACAGGTGCATGCTGGGCCCAGAGCTCAGCTCTTTAGGCACCAGAAGAGCTAAAATAAAAAACAGTGACAAACAGCAGGAACTTTCAGACATCACTGGTGGGAGTGTACACTGGTACGTTCACTTTGGAAAATACTTTTGCCTTATGTACTAAAGTTGAAGATACATATTCCTTATGTGTCTGTAATCCTACTCCTAGGTATATAGCCAATAGAAATGTGTACCTGTGTACATCGAGATATTTATATGAATATTCACAGAAACACTATTTGTAATATCCCCATACTGGAAACACATGAAAAGTCTAGAAAGAGTAGAACGGATAAAGAGATAGTGGCATTTTCATGCAATAAAATACTATATGCCAGTGAATGAATTATACATGAATAAATTATATAAAATGTTTATACCTTACAAGTATAATCTTGAGCAAAAGAAGCTAGACACCAAAGTTTAAAAAAAGTTCAAAAACACACCATTTGATTTCCTTTGTATAAAAGTTAAACACAAATAAAAACTATAGGGTTCAGGGATACATATTTAAGTGTTAAAACTAAATTACTCCCTTCAAGAAGAGTGGCACCTGCTTGGG
Organism: Canis lupus dingo; assembly: GCF_003254725.2. Lineage (NCBI taxonomy): Eukaryota > Metazoa > Chordata > Mammalia > Carnivora > Canidae > Canis > Canis lupus. The sequence goes on along the minus strand of NC_064243.1, from coordinate 80,975,296 downwards.
GAAGGGCACTTCCCGGGCTTCTGTGGTCTTGGCAATTGGTTCTTGACAGGGGTGCTGGACACACAGATGCTTTGTGATAAATCAGTGTGCTATACATTTTGAATTTGTGTATTTTTCTTTACATGCATGTATATATTTCACAATTTAAAAGAAAAAAGGTAAAATAAACCCCATCAGTAGAGATGGATGATGGATTTACTATTCAATAAATGGTATTGGATCAACTGAACAGATGTATAGCTAGAAAATATGAAATCTTTACTCTGTCATACTCAAAACTCAATTACAGGTATGTAGAAAAACTGTAATGGGGTGCCTTGGTGACTCAGTTCAGTTAAATGTCCAGCTTTTGATTTTGGTTCAGGTTATGATCTTAGGGCTGTGAGATGGAGCCCCACCTTGGGCTCTGTGCTGGGTGTGGAGCCTGCTTGGGATTCTCTCCCCTCCCTCTGCCTTTCCACTAACACCCCTGCTCTGCTTCGGTTCTCTCTCTCTCCCTCTCCGAAAAACAACAACTATGAAAGTAAGACCTTTAACTTTTAATAGAAAATAAGGGATATATCCTTCATATTATAGAGGAAGCAAAAATATTCCTAAAGAAAACACAATAATACAACCAATAAAGGAAACAAGTGAGCTGACTACATTAAGATTAAAGCCCTTCTGTGTAAGCAACAAAGCAAAAAGACAAACCATGCACTGAGAGCTAATTTTTTTATGTATAACTGGCAAACAATAATAAGTAGAATATGTTTAAAAGGTGTATGCATTGGGGCACCTGGGTGGCTCAGTGGTTGAACATCTGCCTTTGGCTCAGGGCATGATCCCGGAGTCCTGGATCAAGTCCCACATCGGGCTCCCCTCAGGGACCCTGCTTCTCCCTCTGCCAATGTCTCTGCCTTTCTCTGTGTGTCTCATGAGTAAATAAATAAAATCTTAAAAAAAAAAGTGTATGCATCAATTAAAAAAGCACAACTCCATTGTGAGTTGTAGTGAAAACAGAAAGGTTGGAAAAGGTAATCTACCAGCTGAAAACCACCTCGCTGATTAAGAAACGTGTGAAACACAGTAGGGCATATTCACACAATGGAAATAGATGGTGGTCCAAATAAGTGAATTAAAGCCTTGTGTAGCAATATTAAGAGAAAAAAATCTCAAGAATGATGCTGAATGAAAAACAAACCACTGCAAAATGAAATCAACTAAATATAATTTACAATCATGCATAATATTAAGCATCCAATATTACATATTGCTTAATGACATATACATATGTAGTAAAACAAAAAAAGTGAAAAAAAACATGCACACTGCTAACTTGAAGCCAGTGATTTTTTTTTTTTTTTTTTTGAAGCCAGTGACTTTTGAGGAGAGAGAGAAATGAATCCAGGATTAAGTAAGGTCTTTAACTGCATCTGTATCATTTTATTTTAGTGAAGATAAGTATTAAAAAAAATAAGTTCTCTAGAATTTTATGCTGTCTTGTATCCTTGAAATAGTTTCTAAAAACAAAATCCATTTCCTTGGCTCTTCTTGCTTTTGTTCTTACATCAAGCTGTGTGTTTAGACCACTTGGTACTGGTCCATGATAAGCTTTGAGGCTATGGCACCAATTTACACTGAGAGAAGCTTAAGAGACAGCCCTATGAATTCTAGTATTTGGTTTCCTGGAGGGATGTTATTGTGCAAGTAACCTATTCCCTCCTACGGCATCCCCTTGTGAAGATGCAGGAGTAGCTCAGAACCAAGAGAAGCTAACTTGTTTTTAAAATAACTGAATCTTCTAACAGGCCATGATTATCTTTTATTGGTTGCTAAGAGATGCCTATTATTTGTGAACTACTACTAGGATAGATACCTGGTCCTGTGATTGGGATTTTAATGCTTAATCTCACCCTCCAATCCTTACTGTCCTTTCATCAGACTTTTCAGGTGATTTACTTGATCCTATCTCATATGCATATTTGTAGAAATATGTGGCTAATACATAGCCATCATGGGAAATTTTCAGAAATTTTATACAATTTATGGCTTCTACTCATCAAAGACACTATTAATAAATTGCAAGCTGCAAAGTAGATGTTTGCAATACATATGACAAAATACTCACATCCAAAGAATGTAAGGAACTCTTAAAAATTAGTGAGAAAAAGACAGATGATCCAGAAGAAAAATGGACAAGACGGCAAATGGCAGAGCTAAAATTCCAATCTGAAATCTTTATTTGAAAAAAAATATATTGTTTCAGTTATTATTTGTAACACTAACATTAGCAGCAAGGACAATCACTGTTTACACCCTGGTCATGACAGAAAATCTTCCAAATTCTTTTCTTTTTCTGGGGCTGCAGCGGTGGGGTAGGGTTAACAACCTTCCCTGTAATAATTATATATGTATGTAATTCTAGAAATCAGATTATATTAAATATACTCTGTGGCAATCTGTTTTTCTTATATAATTCACCTTACAAAGATTATTGCATAGGGTCCCTGGGTGGCTCAGCTGGTTAAGCATCGGCTTAACCTGATTTCGGCTCAGGTCATGATCTCAGGGTCATGAAGTCAAGCCCTGTGCTGGGTGAGCAGCCAGCCTCTTTAAGATTCTCTCTCTCTGTCCCTCCCCATTCAATCTCTCTCTCTTAAAAGAGAAAAAAGATTGCTGCATAGATTATACCAATATGGGTTCAATGTAGTCTTTGAAGAATTTCTAATATACAGGTACACAGACAGTGTCCACGTATGCCTGCTTCCCCGTACTCTTAGCAGCACCAAGTACAGGTCCCTGGTTCTAATTCATAAATGGTGATCAGAAAACTTCTTCTTAGCTTCCTTCAAGCCATCTGAGCAGAGATGTTGAGGAATATCATAATGAGGAAGCAGAAAGCCTGAAGGATGAAAGCAGAAGGGACAGGTGGCTAAAACTGAACAAAGGAATGAGGAAATGGGAAAGAGAGTTAAAAATATAAAAGAGTGGGATGGCCATTAATCCGAGCCCAGTATGCCAAAGGCTGAGGAGCAAGATGAAGTTTATGGTTTCATGATTTAAGATCAATATGGTATACGAGAGCTAAGCCAACTGAGAATGGATGTCATGAGCTCAACTCTGGCTTCTAATGACTTCTGTGTTTCCTATAGATCTTCCCTCTGTGGTCCGAATTCTTTTCTCAATTTTTAGTCATTTCCCCACCAACACTGAATTTTATATGAAGAAAATTCCCAAAACTCACTTGGAGTTTTTAGAGCAGAAAAAAGTACAGGTTTCACACTTTTAAAGAAAATGTTCAGACTTTGGTGGTAGCCAAATAACTTTAAAATGGATTCATTTTAAAACCCAGTAAAGGGGCAGCCCGGGTGGCTCAGTGCTTTAGTGCCTCCTTCAGCCCAGGGTGTGATTTTGGAGACCTGGGATGGAGTCCCGCGTCAGGCTCCCTGAATGGAGCCTGCTTCTCCCTCTGCCTGTGTCTCTGCCTCTCTCTCTCTCTCTCTCTCTCTGTCTCTCATGAATAAAGACAATATTTTTTTTAAATAAAAAATAAATAAAAATTAAAAAAATAAAACCCAGTAAAGGAGAAATATTTTAAGGAAGTGCATTATTTTAGACCATTTGTTTTAAGAGAGTTCAAACTCCAAAGAGCAACACAAGAACTCTGAACTACCAGTAAAAGATCTCTGGCTGGTCTACTGTCATCTAAGAAAACAATAAGGACATGGAGGCAGATGAATGTATTTCAATGCCGTCTTGCAGGGGCAGGATCGTCATTTTACTTCCATGGTCTTGGACATGTTAATAGTTCTTTTTGCTTTTCCTTTGAAGTTGTCTCTTACTTCTGGAAGACACTGTGAAGGAGGGGAAAGGAAATTGGTCTACAGGGGTCTGGGTTCAGACTCTGGGCAATCATGATCATGAGATTTAATCTCTCCATTCTTGTATCTTTATTGCTAGACTGCAACACCAACAAACCTGATCTTCTCACCTCATAAGGATGACCCTGGGTGAGATGCAGATGAGTGATGGTTTAAAAAAGTTTTGAACAGGTATAAAGTACTAGGTATTATAAATGTCTGTTCTATTCTATTCTGTCCTATTCTAGTCTATTCATGCCACTCCAAGAATCAGTTTTGAGAATAAATGTTATGGAAAGCAATAAACAATAAACATAGGGACGCCTGGGTGGCTCAGTGGTTGAGCATCTGCCTTCCACTCAGGATGTGATTCCCCAGGTCCTGGGATTGAGTCCCCGCATTGGGTTCCCTGCAGAGAGGCTGCTTCTCCCTCTGCCTGTGTCTCTGTCTCTGTCTCTCTGTGTCTCTCATGAATAAACAAATAAAATCTTTTTAAAAAACCACACACATGGGACGCCTGGATGGCTCAGCGGTTGAGTGTCTGTCTTCGGCTCAGGTCCAGATCCCGGGGTCCGGGATTGGGTCCTGCATCAGGCTCCGTGCAGATAGCCTGCTTCTCCCTCTGCCTATGTCTCTGCCTCTCTCTCTGTCTGTGTCTCTAATGAACAAATAAATAAAATCTTAAACATACACACTAGACATAAATTGGGGAATCTATCTTGGTTCAAAGCAACATTTAGGGTATGGAAACTCTCTTGATATTTTATTAAAATGTAAAACAGAACAGGCTGTGACCATTTCAAAAGGATTAGAAGTATACATTCAAAAAGGAAGTGAAGGAGAAAAGGCTAAGTCTGAGATTCTATAAAGAACAGAGTCTGTAAGATAGCTCGTGTCAAGGTCTAAGAAATTACTGTTGTGTTTGTGCTCAGATATTCATGTTAACAGAAAATCAGAAAAATCAAGACTAAAAGGTCGAGTGTGAATACATGTTGATAAGCTTAAATGTGTTTGGGGATGCCTCAATGTGTGCTCTGGCTTTCACGGGCACTCAAGTAATATATGCATGAAACGATTACAGTAGAACAGTTGGCTCCGTGCTAATGTGTTATCTTAGGGAAAATAAGACCTCAAAGGGAAGGCGCAAATCAACACGACTCTAAGATCCTCCTCAGTCTCACCCACTGTTTGATGATACATGTCCCTCTCTGGAGAAAAAAAAAAAAAAATTCATTCCCAAACCCTAGGAACACCGAGAATTTAGAAAGACAAAAGCAGATCTACATAAAAAGAACTTGAAGATTAATGCAAAAAGTGTTAGAAATATGAAAAGTCAAAGCAATAATCCAAAGTACTTCAGCTGCTTTTGCCTGTGACCTGCAGCACGTTTTCCAGAGTTTTTTGGGACGCTGGGGACACTGTCAATACCCATTTCCAGGTGTTTCTCACAAATATATATCAAGGGAGGCATCACAATGTCTGCTTTGGATTAAAGTGATGACCACCAGATTTCAAAACCAAGAACAAAAGGTTTTAAGAGTTTATTTCAGTTTTGTTTCACCAAAAGCAGAAAGTTTGGGGGAAGTAGAATTCTGTAGTTCTGAATTTCTTTAATGATTTAAGGAAGTGGAGAGGCAATGGCATTTTCATACATTAGTTCACGTGGAGAAAAAAAGAATGTAACTACCACCTGACATTAAAAAATACTTTTGACAATGTTCCCTAATTAGCAACAGTGATGGCTGTGGCCAACACGGATGAAGTAATTAATGAGCAGCCTTGTTCTTATTATGCTTAAGATCATCGGCAATATGACCAATAGGCTTGACTGCAGGTCTGAGAAAAGAATACCATAAAATGACTTTTTTCTCATAGGATTACAAGGCAGACTTTAAAAAATGTTCACAGATAATCCAGGAGTCCTAATGAAAAAGACAACAGATACCTTAGTTTATAGCATAATGTATCACCAAGGAATCAGTGAAACTGGCAAAATATTTTTTATTTTTATTTTTTTAAGATTTTATTTATTTATTCATGAGAGACACACAGAGAGCAGCAGAGGCTTAGGCAGAGGGAAAAGCAGGCTCCTGCCTGATGCAGAACTTGATCCCGGGATCATGACCTGAGCTGAAGGCAGGTCACCACTGAGCCATCCAGGTGTCCCCAAAATATTTTTTAGATGCACATAATGCACATTGAATGGCAAGTTACTGTGGAGACTTTAGTTATGATACTAATCATCAAAATAATATATGCATGAATTATAAATTACTCTAATTAATATAAAATAACATACTTTTAACAAAAAACAGATATCCATGAACAATGTTGAGTAAAAAGTAGGATCAATAATCTGTGATGTCCAGATAACTGAAGGACTGCATTTATGTGGTAGAATTAGATGATGAGCTACCTAAGGAACTGATTTTCTTTCCTGCTTTTGAAAATGTTAAAGTGGTACTGATGAGCATTAAATCACTATATATATATGTCTTTATAGATATAATGTATTTGCCTTGTATAAAATGTGTATCGATAAACACTTCCCTTTTTCTAGCTATAATGTAAACAGTGACATAAGAAATAAAACTATGTGTTCTTCTGATAAAGGTCTTAAAATTTATTTTACTGGACAGCAAACTAGAGAGATCATGACCTATATAATAAGGGACTTCCTCTCCCCATACTCTATTCTAACAAAAGGATATATATCACTCTTATGAGGTCCTTCTGGGCAAAGTTAATTTTATGTTTCATTTTTGTATCTCTTTAGATACTCTGGTACCTAGCACATGGTAGACAAGCCCTCAAAACATTTTCTATCTTGACTCAATTTTCAAAGATATTAGAAGTGTTGTCTTATTCTGTTCCCCAGATAGCCATTATATTCAAAATACTGATCCAAGCATGACAGAACAACAAATGAACATAGGGATAGAGACATACATATAGACAGATTATAGCTAAAATTCTGATGGTAATTGCTTAACTTAAAATTTGGTAACTGACCGTCATCTATTTTAGCTTGCTTACCAGGCACTTTGCATTATAGCTACAGAGAGCAAATGGCTTAAAAAACATTCTTACAAAGTTCTTTGATTCAAAAGCCCATATACTTGCACCCCTGGAAAGATTCTGAAATGCACAATAGGTAGGTACCTGAGCTCTAAGTAGGATACTGGTTCCCAAACTCTTTATCAACTTTGCATACAAAAGAAATGCTAAAAAGGGTTGGATATGTATTAGGATAGAGATATTAATACTTGCAGAAAAATAAAATATTTAAAAGGACCAGAAACCAGAATTCTTCTATATCAAAAAATGTATAGTATTAAAAGTGTATTTTAATATGCCAGATTATATTTTAATTAGCTATTGGAGATAGCTCATTTCCTTCTTTTCTTTTTTTTCTATCCTATTAGAAGGATATTTAAGACTTACTACTGGCATGTCTGTCTGCAATTTTTGCCTCTAACAGGTCATCAGGCATCTTTTTCATTTCCCCAACAGACGTGCGCTGAACTCCAGCTCAAAGCGAGTTTTCTATGCCCCTGTATTATCCTCCATAGTCAACTCTGACTCATCATCAAGACTTTATCATCCTCAAAATCCATATTTATACCTGTTAGGTTTTCATGTAATGGGGAGAAGATGACAATACCAAACCGGTTCTCCACACAGGCACATCAAACATATTTCTTCCAATCACTCACTGTTTAGTAGAGACAAAATTATGCCACAGCCTATAGAATTCGGTAAAAGCAGAACAGCCACGTCACCAAGACACTTCTTGGCTCCATAATGAACTGATCTAGAGCCCAGCTGCAAAGTCACTCACATTTGCCAAGAGAGGTTTTGAGTACTCTTTGGGACCCACCCAATGAGTACACAAACAATGATTTAAACAAAATGAAAACAAAACAAAACAGGCTGACTCACTCCAATACTCCCAGCTCCGTCCTGTAGGAAGAGGGCTAGAAAATGACGTGAGGGTTAGCCTATATGATTTTCATTTTCAGAGCGTCTACACAGCATGAGGAGTAGAACACAGGGTCGAATTAGACCCGAACACACGGACTGGCTCATACATCTGTCAAAAGAATCTATGGTTCTGATTATACCATGTGCTACCACAGGGTTATTTTTATTATTAAAAAAAAAAAAAAAACAACTCAGTCGTCAAAAAGCAGTGTGATCAGTTTACCCCATGTTCCATGCTCTACATCCCCTTATTTATTTGTATCAGATATTGAAATGATAATGTATTGCCTGTCCGAGAGCACTCACCTCATTGTCCGACTCCACGAGAACTTGATCATATTCACTAAGCGCTACTAGAAACATGATAGAGGTGACATTTTCAAAGCAGTGTATCCATTTTCTTCTCTCTGACCTCTGGCCCCCTACATCGACCATTCTGCAAGGTTAACAATATTCATATTAATAGCATATAAAGAAAAAAAGGTCAATATAAACACAGCTTTATTTACATACTTAGGAAAAACATTGTCTAAAGAGAATGATCAAGTCAACTCAATTAAGACTTACTAAACATCTACTAATTTTCTGTTACCTAACAATCCCAAGTCAAGACATTCTGGATAATAAATGATGGTGGTTATAAGAAAACTATTTGATTTGTATGAAAATAATGCCTCTGTAAAAAATCCTGTACCAAGTCAAGCAAAATGGTGTTTCACTTAATCATGAGCAGAAGAGTAAAAAATCAACTCTGTTTTATTCATGGTAAGCTCTAATGGCAAGTACTGACTTCAGTTTCTTTTTCTATAAAATGAGAATGAAAATCCTTGTGTGTTTCTCAAGGATGCTAGAAAAGACTTCACATACATTTAAGAGATTCAAGATGCTATGTGTTTCAACATGGCATGCAATGCTTCAACAAAATGCAAATACAACTCCACTGATACTTTATCCACAGAGTATTTTGACTTGTTTTCTCCTTCCAATACTGGCAATAATTTGGGACAGGTCCAGTTATGTGGAGTAACATGGTGCCATTGGCCTTATGCACAAATAAACTTGCTAACCTGCTTCAAGTGAAGCAGATAAGACATTAAGATGCTGCAAAAAGCCATTATTTGAACTCTTTCAAGGATTTTTTTTTTTTAACCTATCAATGATGTGCTGAGTTACTTGTTAGGAACTAACACTGACATCAATTAATTGGAGTTTAATGTTTATATGAAAATATCAAGCAATACATGGCACCCAAGCCAAGTTTCCTCAAATTGTTCAATCCATATCTTGACTAAAATGTGCACAGTGTTTGCAGGATAAAACAATTCCAGAGAATGAAAGTTTTAGGTACAAAAGTCTGAGAGTAGGACTCTGAGCATTTGTTGAAAACTGAAGTTATGTCTGGTCTTTTCCTGCTTTGACACATTAAGTGTAAACCAAGAAATCATCTAGTGGCTACTTCTAAAAGTTCTCGAAGGCACAGAAGAGATATTTAAGGGGCAAAATAATGGATTCAGGGAGACCTATGAGCTATGGACATCAAACTAGAATTTTTAAGTCTTCAGAAATATTAAATTCTAGCTCTTCCCTCATGCCAAGTGAACACTACTCATTTATATGAAATCCTCATTCTATAAAACCCTGTCACATTGAGCCCATAAGATGCTTTTTGATGATGGCGAGAAATTATTATCCTTAGTCAATACCTCTACTGTAGTGGCAAAAAAAAAAAAAGTTCTTTACAGCTAGTGAACAAAATGTAGTAAAAACAAGATATAAGAATAACCTTGTTTCAGAATTCACTATTAATTATAAAACAGTGAAGAGATGAAAATCTCTGTGAAATGCTCTGTGTCTTCTGAAAATACTCTGTAGTGCAGTTATATGAGGTAGGAAATTTGGGTGTTCCAAATTGAAGATCTCTAAATGCTGTGAGCTCAACCAAAGCTTAAGTCATCCATCATGCTGGAGCTACAAGGAACCTTGGTGATTATTGAATACAACCATTTTAGAGATGGGGGAAAATGAGGTTCAGAAATATTTCTAAAATGCCACTTGCTTTACAGATATGTCTATAAAAGTGGCATATGGCAGCCAGACCTGACTACAGGGGCAGAAACTGATTAGAATAAAACCCATAGTGCTTTGTCAGGGAATGATGGAGGGCTGGCTCATCTGAGCCACTGTAGCAGAGTTACCCAGTGGGAGTCACATAACTCCTAATTCATGTTCTTATAGTAAATGTAGTTGTCCTCAATGGTATAGGTTCCCCCAAAGAACTCAACTCTCTATACTCCAAGATATTCAAATGGCTTCACTTCTCAAAACACAATGTGGTTCATATTCTAACTAAAAGTGTAACTGATGGTATAATAAGATATTAAATGAAAACACATTAGTATTACATCTTTTTTTCTTCTGAAAAAAATTAGAATGCTTCTGCTGAAGTATTACTCAGAGAGAATAGCAGGAAAGCTTTTCATTTTTTTTTCTATACAAATTTAGAGTAGGCCCATCAATCCATTTTCAAAATTATGTATTTTGAAAAATCTCAAGCAAGTTATTTCAGGAATATAAAACATCCCATATTTTTATTGCTACTGAAGGATTCTCCATTGGTACCAGCAGACTTGGTGGAAACAACATGAAAGCTCCAGACAACATACAGTTTCTATTATTAGTAGAGTCACAAAGTCATTCATATATCTTAGACAAATCTAAAAAATATATGCATTGACTTCACAATTAAAACATGACTCAAAAAATAGTCAGAACCAGTTCTCAAAGAATAATCTTCAGAACCAATGTTTAAGTGACTGATTTTGTTCAACCACTAGCAAACTTAAGATTTCATTGATTTCTTGGTGATTGAATTTGCAATGAGAAACCTGCCCATACATCCTTCCTCTGCTTTCTCTTTCTGAAGCATATTATTTCATTTGTGTATCTAATGATAATAATTGGTCCAAAGGTGATATTATTCTAAAGTCTACACATGATTTCAGTATTTCTAGGGTTTCCCAAATGCACTATGCAAGGCACAGGAGCTGGGAGGTGAGTTTCATGTACTCAGTTACTACCTGAAAATGACACTTTGTAAGTCAAAGGGGTATTCGATGATCCCTGTGGTGGGGACTCGAACTCTAAGCACATCTTGTTGCGTAGGCAGGTAGGCGGGGTCAGCAACGCGGTCCAAGTCATTAAGATAGCTAGAGGAGGGAAGACACAATAAGAAGGTTAGGACACCATCATGCCAAATCTGGCCTATGGAAATGGAAGGGCAAAAATAAATTGTAAAAGAGAGGTGGAGAAGAGGAAGGAAAACATCAGAAAAGAATAGAGAAACCTAGAAAGTTGAAAGACAAAGCCAACCTTCCATCTGCCACAGCAAGGTAACCCATCTATGGGTTATCTGGTTCATAAGCTTTCTTGTTTCTTCTCTATCATTTAGAACCCATACAAAAAGTAGGGGGCGAGGAGAAAAGAAATGAAATGAGTCTTCTACTTTCTGCTTGTTTAGCAGGTCTGATGGGTAAAGCAGGAGTTTAAAGCAAACGGTTTTTGAATTACTTATATAAATTTTATTTGTATATTTGTATAAATAAACAGGTAACAAAGTTACACATAAGGTCAGAATACTTTTTTTTGTTTTTCCTTTTTGCAGAGTATCAGAGCCTTCTTCTGGAATGTATTTCCTTATTCCCCTAAGAGAGGGCAGCAGCATACCATGTCCTAAATTCTGTCCAAAGCGAAGTCATTTGTGATTAATGGGAAGCCACTACATTTGAGATTTCTGGATACTGAATTAACAATGTCTAGAGTCAGATATTTCCAGTGTTTAGAGTCACCACACCTAAACTATATAAATTTATCGGCTTATATGATACTTTTCTATTCTACTAAAAAATGCTTTTCATTTTGAAATGATTTTAGACTTACAAGAAGTAGCACAAATATTACAGAGAATTTCCCTGTACCTTGCTCCCAGCTTCCCCCATACTAAGACCTATGTACTGACAATGCACATATTATCAAAACCAGGAAATTGACATTGATCCAATACTATTAACGACAATCTATTTAGATTTCATTAGTTCTTACAGACACACACATATACAAACTTTTTAGGGGTGTATAGTTCTGGGAAATTTTATCACATGTAGAGATTCATACAATTCCCACCACAATCAGGATACAGAATTGTTCTGCTACCACAAAAGATGTGTCCTGTGTACTGCCTCGCCTAAGCCTAACCTCTGGCAACCACACATATGTTCTTCAACAGAGTCATTTTGTTATTTCAAAAACATTATATTCCAGTTACTTTTCATTCTCTCAAATTGCAAAAAATATTTTGCAACTCTGAGAATGATGTGATTTGATATAATTAACAAACAGGAGAAAAGGAGTTTCTGCACAGCATCCTAATGACTTCAAAGGCCTGCTACGCTCCCCTTGGCCCTGAAGAGGATGGGGCACAGATACAGTTTCAAAACATACAACTACAAAGCGTATACGCAAAGTAACTAACATGCAAATAAGACTTAAAAGGTGGTCCCATTAATAGAAATGGAAGGTATTAGAATGTCAACACCTTTATGCCTACAAATAAGACAGTGAGTTCTGAGGCACGTAACAGAAAATGCCTGGTGCAGAGCAAGTGGTAATTCAGCAAGTGCACAATTACTCAGTTGATGTGTATTTGTGCACTTAGGAGAAGGGTTCTGTCTTACCCAGCCTTAGAATTGCCTCAGTATCTAAAAGAGTGCCTGGCAGACAATATTTAAGGAATATTGGTTGGATGGATAGATGGATTTCCTATGCTGGTATTTAGTCTTAGCATTATTAAATACTTTGTTACTAGAGGTGTCTCCACATTAATTATATTATGAAATTTGAAAATTTGAAACTGGGTGCTGACAAGAAATAGTGCATTATTGTTAGAGAAGATTCATGGATTATAAAATAGCAGAGCTAAGTGACTTTCACAAAGACATAAAATTACTGCCTTTTTGGAGGTATATCAATTCTTTGAGACAAAAAAAGGATCATCTCACAAATTCCTAATGCAAAGTAGTGAATTAATTAGTATTCTACTGGCCTCATCCCAAACACATCAATGATTCTCTAGCTGGCAATCAGCACTTTACTGACTGATAGGAACCAGCCTGATATCTTTAATTATTATAAAAATGGCTAGAGGATGAATACAAGGAGGCTGGGAAAACACTGGTGTGGGAGGCAGGAGGAAAAGTAGGTTGGATCCAAAATTTTAGTCAGTACCTTGGCATGGTCTTGGAGGTATCTGATGTGGTTAAAGAGCCCAAGTCCTGGGAGTTGGTTTGTATCTCTCCACAGAGAAACCAGCTCATCACACTCTAAGTGTGAAATCAAATGGCTACTCTGTAGACATCAAGTTTTATCAACTCCTTGATTTGAAAAACTTGAATGTACATTTTGAAACCCATGGGACCACCACTTACTTAACTACTATATATAAAAATCAATTCAGAGGAATCAGAGAAGTTCTAACTTACGCTGACAAGCTGGCTCAGAAACATGGTGCCCAATAAACCATTTCTACTCACTTAATACAATTCACAGAGGCCAAAGAGAGGGCAGCTAATTCTTGTACACCAGGTGCTGCCGTGTTCCTGTGCTAAAGAAAAATCGTGGCTTTCTGTTTGCCGAAGGTGAACTAAACAGACTACTCATTGCCACTCCACTTTTTTTTTTATTTTTATTTATTTATGATAGTCACACACACAGAGAGAGAGAGAGAGAGAGAGAGAGGCAGAGACATAGGCAGAGGGAGAAGCAGGCTCCATGCACCGGGAGCCCGACGTGGGATTCGATCCTGGGTCTCCTGGATCGTGCCCTGGGCCAAAGGCAGGCACTAAACCACTGTGCCACCCAGGGATCCCGCCACTCCACTTTCAAATACGAATGTGTATTTGCATTGAGAATTTCAAGAATCATCACACGAAGTGTGAAATTATAACACTGTACCCTATGGGACTGATTCTGTGACCAAAAAGCCACTTACTGTGGCTTACTGACTTCTCTAAAAATATTATCCATGGTATCTGTCCACCAGCCAAGGGCACTACTGAAATACTAGCTGAATATCTACAGCGTTCATACTTACAAGTATATTCTTCCTTCTTCATCTTTCTTTCACTCTTTTTCCATGTCAGTACGGTTCACAGAAAGTAACAACAGCTTCATCACAACAAACTTACACTGACCACTTACTTGTCATGCTCTGATCTGTCCACTGCCCGGGTAATGACAAATTTCATAGCAAGGAAATGACTATTACAGATGTTCCATGCACTTCTGATCAAATGAACTACAGTTCTTTTTTTTTTTTTTTTTTTAAGATTTTATTTATTCATGAGAGAGACACAGAGAGAGGCAGAGACATAGGCAGAGGGAGAAGCAGGCTCCCTGTGGGGAACACAATGTGGGACTCAATTCCAGGACCCGGGATCACCCCCCAAGCCGAAGGCCACTAAGTCACCCAGGTGTCCTTGAACTATAGTTCTTGCTTGACATTCTTTTTGCTTTGTCTCAGTTGGGTGGTGGAGAGAAAGGCTCACTTTAATTTAGAGTCTTGAAGTTATATTAATTGAGCTTAACAAGAGAAAAAAGCTGAAGGAAACAGTACTGAGGTCTGCTAGTTATACTGCACATCATCTAGAACCCAAACCCAAAACACCTCCAAACAAGGCAAGAAAGACAAAACAAAACAAAACAAAACACCACAACAAACCACCCAATGAAATAGAAGACATAAGTGCCTGTGTACCAGGGGAAGGTCTGAATGTCTCAGTAGCTACACCAGGATTGAAGACAATATGTGAGGCAGGTGAAAGGTGTCTGCAGCCAAGACCTGCATTCTTCATTGCTGGGGGGTGGCTAGCAAGGAGAGCTTCTCCCTGCATCAGCGCCACCTACCCACCTACGTGTCCCCCCTTTGTTCTGTGCTCACAGCACATTCTGCATTTCACATTTGCTTTGGGGAGGAAGTCACTCTGCTCCTTTAGAAATATGGTTATGGAGAGGTAGGACCAGCACATCCTCATGCGTTGATTCTTGTCACATTCTGAGAAAAGGTAATAGAAGAGTCTCTGAGCTGAACTGTGTTTTCCATTGAAGCATCTCATCTTCTGAGGAGAAACCTGGGTGGAATACGGGGGTGGGGGTGGGGGTGGTCCGTGATGGATTATTCCATTCATTTAACCTTTTACAAAGAAACACCGGGATCTGAACAAATTTATATTGCAGAGTAAATTCAGAGAGTTAATTATAGCTATAATTTGTTTTGTAGGAATGATTCTGAGTGGCTGCTGAGGTCATTCTCAGGGTGTTGCTATGGTGACAGGCACAAGGTACATTTCCAAGGCAATGTATGTGTAACAAGTGGCTCGCTGTTCGTGTCTGGTCACTGACACTTAGCTGAGGTCCCAGAACACAGCAGGTGCTCAACACGTGACCCTAATTAAAACAATTTTATGGAAAATGCGGTAGTGGTTAGAACGGCAGGTTATACCTTTTAGGAGAAAACACAGGAGTAAGGGGGTTGTTAGCTACCTGCCTTTCTGTAATTACCTCGCTGGGACATCACCGGCCTGCATTATGTAAGAACTGAATTCTGAATTTAAATGCCTCTGACAAATATAGAGACAACACAGAAAGGAAAGGCATCATTTAACTTCATTTAGCAGATGTACTTCCTGCTCTTCTTTGGGTCCTGGTTGCAGAATGAAATAATTTGTGTATCAGTTTCATGCTTGTCAATACCCAGCTTTCAGGCCCTGGAATTCGCTCTAACCCAGGCAAATGGAGGGAGCGGTACCTTCCTGATGGACAATTCTACATCTTCTCTTTAATAGAAGAAACAGGTTTCTGATGGTTTTCAGTGAAAGGCAAGGCAACAAGAAAACTCATGTAGTAATATTTCGTTTCTTTCCTACCATGAGAAAAATGCAGGGCCATCTAGAATTCACAGATACCTTTTGACCATGACATTCTAGAAGGTGCTAAGGCTATGTCTGAGATCTCCAGCATCTGATCCCTGCCTGCAAGGAGTTTACCAACATGTGGCAAGAAAAGAGTTATATGAAGAAGAGAGAGGGTAAAGTCATTTTCTGGGAACTTGTTTGAACTGTCTCTAATTCTTGAAAATTATCCACAAAACATCCTTCTGTAGTATGAGTGATCTGATTAAGGAAGTCGTGCTCATTAGTTTATAATTACACCTTGTAACTGCTAAACTCCTTATATATTTAAATTCTGGGTCACCTCTGGCTATAGAAAAACAAGAAATTAAAAAATGGGATATAATTACTTTAAATGGTTAAAAAATATATGAGGGAAGCTTAAATGTCACTAAAATAAAAGCCCCAATCAAATAAATTATGTCATTTTTCTCTCTTGAAAAATTTTTTTTTTTTTTTAATTCCAATTGGGGGCACCTGGGTGGCTTAGTCAGTTAAGTGACCAACTCTTGATTTCAGCTCAGGTCATGATCATCAGGATGGTGAGATTGGGCCCGGCAGTGGGTTCTGAGCTGGGTCTGGAGCCTGCTTAAGATTTGCTCTCTTCTGCCGCTACTTCTCCCCTTCCTCGCTCTCCCCTCACCAAAAAAATTCCAATTGTTCTGTTTTGCCAGTAGTTTGTCAATAACAGTTTTGAGTTCACCTTCCAATTTGATTTACGCTCAAATCTGACATGTAATGGGAACTGATTTTTGTTTGAAGTATCTTTTTAAAATTAAAGAGAAGAAGGGGTGCCTGGGTAGCTCAGATGGTTAAGCCAGCCAACTCTTAGTTTCTGCTCAGGTCACGATCTTGGGGTCCTGCTCGGGCTCCCTGCTAAGCGGGCAGTCTGCTTGTTTCTTTCTCCCTCTTCCTCTTCTCCTGCTCCATCTCGCTCTCAAATAAATAAATAAATCTTTAAAAAAAATTAAAGAGAAAAAATCCCCACCATCTATGACTGGAAGGGTAAGTGGAAATCTAAACCAAGAATAGCACAGAAATTAGAAATACAGTGTTTTTTTTTTTTTTAAATGAAAGAAACATGAATAAAATTTAGAGATGACTCAGCAGGTAAACTATATCACATTACAGCTGTGGTTAAAAAAAAAAATGTAGCAAGTTATAGGCATACAACCCTCAGCAATTACACCAAAAGGGGGAAAGTACCTGTGGGTGGTAAGTGAAAAAAGGAATCTCTGATGTTTGGTATAAATCCAACCAAACATAGTAAGATAAATGAATAGCGCCTTGGAGTATTTAATGTAGCATGCTATGGGGTGGCGTTGCGGGTATGTGCTGGCATACTTCAACCCCTGTGGAAGGGCCTCCTATTGAGAGGCTGTATTTATAACAGATTTGCAGCTCAAGTCAGATATTAAAAATGAAGTTCTGGCACAGAAAATGACTCTGGGTAGAATTTCACATTTTTAATTATTGAAAAGAAGGTTAGAAAAACTAGGTCAACTTCATTAAAAATCCTAAGAAGACCTCATTGTAAGAGGAACAGTCTTGGGGGAGTTGAAAGCTAGATCATGTCGTGAGATCTTATTTGGCACTGTCAAAAGCAGTGGAAGCTAAGGAGAAACCAGAAACCCATGATTCCTGTATAGGTACCATGTGACCACAAGGATTCAAAGGCAAAAAGGAAAAGAAATTGTCAAAGTGAATATTAAAAAAAAAAAAAAAAAAAAAAAACAAGGGAAGAAATAGGTCTGCAAAACTACCATTCTGAGGGGAGAGTCAAGTACAGGTTTTGGTGCCAAGAGCCATCCAAGTCCCTCCCTTATCTGGCAGATCCTGCTGCTGAAATGAGCCTGGTTGGTAATCTGGTTAGGCTGGTTAGCAGCAGAGGATTACTCATTACACAAACACTCCCATCCCCTGAAAGAACTCATGTGGTGGAGAGCCAACTAACGTTCCTCCTTTCTTTTTTTTAACACCTGGCACAACCATGATCAGAGTTCAAGGAAACCCAGCAGGTATTAACAGGGATTTGGGTCCTAAGTAGTTATTTGTTTTTAACACAAAATTCCAGATTTAAAATGAGATCACCCAGTGGTAGAAAGGTGGTGATGCACTCATGGTTTTGTGAGACCGACTCAAGGGAGAACAAAAGAGAAGCCTAAGAAATCCTGCTTTCCAATGATCCTTTGCCTAAGAACTAAATCAACCCAGAAAAGCAGATTTGTAAAAGTAAATTAAGTATCTTTTAGAAAGATTCTATTTCTGCGTTAAACAGTTTCAGCTTTTTAGGGATCTTATATATTAATAGTTGATCTGGATGTTTCACATAAAGAGACCATCAGTGTCTAATGGGGAATGGACTGGGCAACTGTGTGTCTATCAGAGAGACATGAGGGCCAGGGCCAGGCTTGGGTGACAAAGATAGATTCTCAAGTCTGTTGCTCAAACAAATAAATTGACTTTATAATTAAAAACAAAAGCAAAATGAGGCTAAGAGAGAGAGAGGAAGTAAGAGAGAGAGAAAAAGGAAGAGGCCCTTTTCAATATGCTGGTTTGGCTCTGTGCTTTGTTAATTTGTCTTTTATATGATAACTTCCAAAGCTGCCGACTAATTTTGATACAATTTTTATACTTCGAAAAGCTATCAAGAAACACCAGAAAACTCCTTTTATCCTTGCCTGCCTGTCCTGAAACGCAAGAGCAGTGCTTAATACGGTTAATATAAACAGATTTACTGAAAATCTGTTACATGTTAAAGCTAAAGCACTGTGTGTGTTGGAGGGAGGGGGGATGGCACAGGGAGCTGGCACAAAATACTTAATATATATATATTCTTTGCCTTGAGGGATATCAGGCTACCTAGGAAACAAAGATAGCACAGATGAATCAATTAAGAAATAATTAAGTGCCAAATTGTGAGCTGCTAACTATGAATGCAATAAGAAAAGAGAGATGATTATGAACTGTAGTCACTAGAGAATAGTGTGGAGGAGGAGTGGGGGATGAGTGACACCGCACAGATGAAATGAGATTTGAATAGGCAGAAAGGAAGAGAGAAGATGGGAAGAAATTAGGAAAGACACAGAACGTACTTACTTTCTTATTACTCATTCATTCATGCAATTATGTTCTCGGAAAGTCTACACTGAGAGCTAGGCACTGTGCATACACCGAGCGGGAACCATAAAATAAGAGAAAAAAATGTGAGTCCTGTCCTCCAGGAGCTTGTACTCTGGCAATGGAAATGAGAGTGCTGTAAACAATCATGCTATAATGCAGACATGATGTGGGTCATCAGAGAGGCTTCAGGATTGTAGCCAAGAGTCAGCAGTGAGAAAAAAAAAAAAAGGCTGCTGATTCAAGCAGGCATCTCAATGTCATGTCCCCTTAACTTGGGCATGGGTTCTGTAGGATCAGCCCCTTCATTCTGACATGGATGATCAGGTCTGAGGACATGGTCATATGTTACACTACTTGAATCAATTATAGATCAAAATTCAATTCATTAAATCAAGATGCCATAGTGATAACGAAAAAAACCCAATAAGGGTCAGCCAATCAGAGTCAAAAGACTGACTGACAGGGAGTCAAAATAAAGGAACCTAAGTGACCTTAAGGGTTATATATGGATAGCAAGGGTCCTGGGTTGACTTGTGACTGGAGGTTGAGTTGTCTTCTGGTCAGGTACATGTTCTACTAGGCACCTTACAAAATCCTGTCAACCCTACTCTTGGTTCCATTGATGGTTCAACCCTATCACACTCCTCCCTTACCAGCTGTATCAAGCACTATGATGGTACAAAAGGTAAGACTATATGTAAGACACAATCCTTGCTCTTAAAGCCAAATCAACTCAATGAACACTTCTGGTCGTCTATACCACCTTTAGTACTAGACATCATTTGCATGGCATTTAGAGGGGAATGAGGGGGAATATGAGAGTTCTCTGACGCTCGCTCCCTATCAAATTTTGTTGTGCAAAGCAATGCTTATAGAATACTGCTGAAGGAATATGGGCCATCCATCCTCAGAGTACTCTAAAATTTAGCTTTGGGGAACTCAAAGTAGTGGGGTTCTAAGGTATCTAAGTGGAAGTAGAAGCAGAATACCAGTTGCCTTTCAACATTTCTTCTACATGAGCAATTTGCCCTTTTGCTGGGGGGTTGGGAGGATCAGACAGTATATATTCTAGGCTTTGTGGGCCATTCATTTTCTGTTACAACTGTTCAACTCTGCCAATGGGCATGAAACCAGCTATGGACAATACATAAACAAATGAGTATGGCTGTGTTCCAGTAAGACTTTATTTATAAAAACAGGCAGCAGGCTGATTGGTCTGAGGGACTGCCAATCCCTGTTCTGTAGTAACAACACCTCTGGTCTCAAATGGGGACAATGCCATCCTGGGTGGATCAAACTACAGAAGTCACAGATGCTCTGCCAAAATGTGAGAAGGCAGCACACTGACAATGTGAAGCCTGTCACCCATAACCACTATACTCTTTGAGCAGAGTGAATGAATGGTAGACAGGTGCCCTTTCCCTACTACATCTCAGTAATGAAGGTTAGAGTGTTAGAGCATATCTAAGTCTTATCTTAGCATCTCTAAAGCGCCAAGTGTTCTGAAAAAGGAATAATAAAGACCCGCATCTTAGAGTCATCAGAGTTCACTGTGGAAGACAAATACAGGGTTTTTTGTTTGTTTTGTTTGTTTTATTCTTGCAAAAGGTTATTAGAAGATACGGCTCATTAGATAACAAAACAGAACAAAAATAGAGGTAAATATGTCACTCAAGTGAAAAAAATGACACTTTATTGTCGCTCCTTAAAAAGACAAATATAACTCAAGATCGATGCCCTCTTCCAAGCTAAAGACAGCATTTTTAGTAATTTAACCATGTAGAATATATAATCTCTTTGTTCATTCCATTTCAGGTAAATTTCAGGGTGCCAGGTTTTCACTTGACTGCATAGGATAATGGTTTCTCATATAAAGACAGTCTGCTGTAATAGACTACAGGATTTCACAGTTTAAAAGAGAATTTAAGAGATTATAGCTAGCACACTAGAGGCAAGTGAGGTTTACAGTGAAAGACTGAGAGGTGATGAGGGGCAGAGGGAATTCCATCAAAGACTAGACCCTGACTCAATGTTCTCTTGACAAGACAATGGTCTTGTCTGCCTCCAGAAGTCTGCAGTAGGCTTATATTCCCTTTTTATCATCAGATAAAAAGTAAAGTCAGGATGGCTGCAAGAGTCAGAGGAAACACCCTAGAGTTCCAATATTTGGCTCATCAGTAGGGTACTTTTAGCACAGTATCTCTTCAAGAAGCATTTGGCCCCAGATCAGGTGGATATGCTAAATCCACCTCTGAAATTCCTTTTGTACTTCAAATTCAACATTCAAATTCCTTCTGCATTTGTATATTAAATTAAAATTTTAAGCACGAGGTTAAAATTAAACTGCAATGTTGACTTATGCCCAAAAGCCAACTTGCATATGTATTGGATTTATAGGCTACGGAACATATGGAGATTTCCAGAAGGTGTCTGATCTGCTGAACTCCTTGGAGGGAATTTCAGGAAAGTGAGATTAGGGATTATTTGGTCTCTTAAGGTGAACACAGAGCAGTCTCTGCCAAAACCCTGCAATGTGAGGACTTTTCTTACTATATGCCAATGTGATTGAGATTTGTGTTCTCTGGTTACTGTCAGGGAGCTTTTGGTACTGTAGGCAGTGAACTCATTTGACCTGATGTTTCAGCATATTAAAGCAGGTGGTGGACCCCAGAAAAAAAAAAAAAGTAAACCTACAGCCATCTGTTTATTGTGTACTTTATCTAAAGATATTCAGAGCCCTCAGGCTTTTTTTTTTATCAATGACAGAAAAGCCAATAAAGGAATTTATAAAATTTTCCAGCATCTTAGAGTGTTTTTTATTCTTTCAATAAATAAAATAGGAAGAATATATCAAACTAAAGTCAATTGCAAACTTATCCCAAACTGCTTATCCATTGCCTGGACTTTCCCCACCTCCTATCCCTGTGTTGCCTGTCCTTTGAGCCATCTGATTGCTTATTATGATCAGTAAGTTAGCTAATGCAAGTAGAAAAAGGGAAGCTCAAATGATTTTGTCATATCCTTCTTATTGGCTCTAGGTTGACTCCAGCAAAAAGTTAATGGATAGAGTATGAGGCTAAAGGGTACAGGCTAAAATAAAGAAATAATAATTCTGAATTATCTGTGATTTAGAACATCTTCCATGATGTATGAATAATTGATGTGTTGTTAAACAGGAAAAATTTTCTGGATGATAATCAAAACCTTGCTGGGTTTGTTTTCCAGTAATTCTATATAATTTTCCCTCTTGACCTTACACACAGGGAAGTACCTATTGGCAACATTTATAAAGATTAATGAATAATTTGTACCTTTCCTGTCACAGATGTTTATCTATTAGTCTATCATCTATTTATCTATGGTCAATTGTCTATCTAGCTATCTCTTACCTACTCATCTTCTGCGAAGCTATATTTCACAGTGATTAAAAACTTGGGCTCTAGAGACAGAAATCTGATTTCAGAGAGACCTGGGTGGCTCAGTGATTGAGTGTCTGCCTTTGGCTCAAGTTGTGATCCTGGGACCCTGAGATCAAGTCCCGCATCTGGCTCCCTACAGGGAGCCTACTTCTCCCTCTGCCTGTATCTCTGCCTCTTTCTTGGTGTCCCTCATGAACAAATAATAAAATCTTAAAAACAAAAAGAAGAAGAAAAAGAGGAGGAGGAGGAAGAGAAGGAGGAGGAAGAAGCAAAAGAAGATGAGAGCCATGCTTGGCTTCTGCTCTCAGCATTCCTGGCAAATGGCTGTCATGGACTCTCAGCATCAGCAGGGTCCTGGAGAGAACAGCTATCACGCTGCAAACTCTGGGCAGAGGTGCGTGGCAGGCCCCACTTCTCACACTGCTAGAGATGACAATTTCAACTGAAGAACCATAAGTAGGTCCTGAATTTGGAAAGAGTTCTGTAAGGTGATAATATCATGTAAGCAATTAAGTCTAGAATATTAATGAAGTATCGTTTATTTTAATTATAAAGACAGAACAATATAGAAGATTACAGGAAATAAAGGAGGGAGATAAAATGCTAAAGATACACCAGTGGGACACCCACAAAAATGTCAGAAAAGGGGTAACTATCTTGAGTACAAGGAAAGAAATTATTTTGAGTTATGAGTATTCTACAGTTACTCTGTGAAAAAGAAATCAGTACTAGGACTCAGTGGTGCTCAGGATGTGGGGCCCACCTCCTCACTGGTGCTCTCCCTACAGTTCCCAGAGCATCTGCTGGGACTACATGGGAGACCTACACGGGCAACAGAGCATCAGGTGGGTGAATCCAACACACCACAGGTGTGTCCTGGTCCTATCCTGGGATAGGTGTTAGGAGGAATTTCCTAGCTAAGGAAAAGCAGAAGAGCCCTAGACTAACTGGGGAAGAATAAGGTGTCTCTGATACTCAGTAGGATTAAAGGTGGGCCAGCCAGGCTACAGGGCAGTGGTCTATAAAGAGTGCTACAATATCTTGGGAAGAGACCAAAAACACGGGGCCAGCTAACTCAGGCTTCTACATACAACTCCTTACATAACTGGTAGCAATATATTGGTTCTACAACTCTTGAAGTAGTCTACTAGAGAAAATAAAGGGGGGGGGGTACCCAAACAAAATACAAAATGCCTCTCTACGTATCAAGTAGCTAAAGTGACCAAATGCTTCTGCTTAGCCAACATTCCCAACTCATGCCTTTTATTGCAGTCTAATTATTATTTTTTTAAAGATTCCATCTACTTATTTGAGAGACAGAGAGACAGAGAGACAAAGAGAGAGAGAGCAAGAGCAATGGGAGGAAAGGGAGAAGCAGGCTCCCTGTTGAGCAGGGATCCCAACATGGGGCTTGATCCCAGGACCCTGGGATCATGACCTGAGTCAAAGGCAGACACCCAACTGCCTGAGCTACCCAGGCGCCAGGCACCTCTCAGCCTAATTATTAACGGCAACCCCTTCCTTCTCAAAATGTCTTGGTCCAAATGATAAATTATATGGTCACCATCTATTTCGTCCATATACGTTACTGTAACAAAAAGATTGAAACACGTGCCTTTTAGCAGAAAATTTATTAAAACGTAATTAAATAGCACCAGCTGAGGAAAAAACCTATTTCAAGAAGAATACCAATGTGGACTGGCTGATAAAAGTAGAAAAATAACTATTTTGTAAATTCTAAGGGAATCATTAAATCACACAAGACTTATTAAATGGAAGCAAAACCATGAAGTGAAGAGCTGATGGGGGATCAGAGATCACCCAGTGACAAAGTAACACCATGCAGACTGCTTTTGGTGGCACAAGGAAAAATATAACTGTATAATGGAGAGGGTCAGCACCCTAATACTGCAGTGAGCCTTACCTTCACCAACAATGAGCAAACAACATTACCCCAAATGCATTCTATTCACATTTAACTTGAATCTAATCGAGTCTTTAAACGTAATTTCCAGTTTATAGTAAATTCAGGAGACAGAAGAGCAAATTAATTCATACTATATAAGGTAGCAATCAGGTTAATTTCTTCAACATACCAGTGAAATGCAAACAGGACTCTACTAGATCACAAGAGACTAAGGGACATAAAAACCAAAGCAAGTGTGCATTCTTAAAACCGACCAACTCTAAAGGACAGTTTGGAAGAATTTGGGAAGTGTGAATATGAACTGAGTATAATGATAAAAAGGACTGATGATTAATTTTAGATGTAATGTGGTATTATTTATTATGTAAGGAAATATTTTTTTTCAAGAGATGGATACTGAAATGTGGATATGTAAGAATACGTAGTAATTTACTTTCTTACTTCTGCATACAAATATGGTTAAAAAAGAATCAGGGGTATGTGCACACATATAGACCCACATATATATAGTTCAGAAAATCAACCTCTCCATATCCCCATTAAGGCAAAGTAAAACTGTTTAAAGAGTAATGTGTCCAAAGGCATGTTTCTATGGTAGACACAGCCTATACAACAGAATTCTAAGATGGCAGCTTTCCCAGAATCAGTGCTAATGGGAGTCTAAAGAAATGGCCTTGAAGAGCTCTTTCCCTAAAGTAGTAGATGTTGCCACATGCTATTCTTGTAGTAACTCATGGGCACCTGCCTAGAAATCCACAAATCTAAACTGAGCAAGGTCACCAGATGTGGAGAGAGTCTCATTTCAAGAACACAAGCAGAGCAGCTCATACAGGTGTCCTCGGTGCAAACAAGGAGTCTCTCACAGGGTCCATCCCCAGAGCAGGAGGCAAAATCATTTTCTAAGGGGGAACCCTGACCCTGGTAAGCATGTCATTATTAGACATCAGTGCTCTGAGGCCCCAGTGGCAGGACCCCTCTGTAGGGAGGAAAGCTATAGGTGACAGGTAAAGAACGGAACAGGTGAGGACGGGGGAGAGACAGATATGTGATAGAAGCTGAGAGACAGACACAGATATGATGAGAGAATGGAGGATTTATTAGTAAATATAACTTGGTAATGAAGGATTTATTGCTTAGTAAGGGCCAGGAGAGGCATCACGGTAACAGAGTGAGAAATGCAGAGGAGGAGCAGGAGAACCCAAAAGAATGACAGATGAGGGTGGAGGGGGAAGCAAGCAGATAGGAGACATACTGAGTAGGAACACAGAACAAGGGATAAAACACAACAGCACTGTGGGGAGATAGATGAAATCTGAAATGGCAAAGCAAACATAAGGACCGAGGGGGCAGGAAGTAAGAGAAAGACAGCTGGTCAAAGGTTGAGGGGGCAGGGTTTGGAAGAGACAAGAGCTGACTGCATCTCTAATGTCTGCACTCACAGTAACTTAGACAGTAGGGACTCCAGAGGGAGGAGTGAAGGCCGCAGGCAGAGAGCAGAAGAGAAAGAATGGAAGAACAGCACACGGAGGTGTGAAAAAAGGAAAGAAAAGTAAGGAATGAGGAAAGTGCACATTCCAAAGGCACACCATGGGATTAATTCCAGTCAAAATACAATAGGCATGGTGATCATGAGCCTTCAATGTCACCTTCCAGAATTATGGAATTCTAATGTTCCATAGGAATACAATGGCTGTTTTGACCAGACAACATTTTCGTGGATAATTGGAATCATAACTTGTCTTATACAAATGCCTAGAATTAGAGTAAGAACATGAACTACTATGTTGAGAAAACAGAACTGAATAGCTCTTGGATCTTCCAGGCACTAGGAGTGATGCCAATCAGTCTATGGGGCTCCGTATCATTTCATCATACCAACTGACCTGAGGCTGCTGATTATTTTCCACCCATTCTTCTGTCCACCCAGAACCAACACAAGAGGCAAATGCTGGGTCAAGTAATTAATGTAGACAGGAATCTGGCTAAATACTACAAAAAGTCCATTTTTCAGGCGCCTGATTATCTAGATTGCTGACTGCATTGATTACATTAATCTAATGATTGCCAGATCTTCACTTTCTTTCTGTTAGGCGAGATTTAATCTAGAGAACTAACAAATCTCTCTAGGATGCAAATCTTTCCCAGGACACATGATTTTGATTGACAGCTCACAGAATAATTTCAGAATGCATGCAAAATTAGACTCGTGCAATTTTCATGCAAAGGCAAACCTCTCCATCAACATAATAGTGGCTCCCAGAAAGCAGTCAAGGTTCTCTGTCTGGAAACTAAAAACTAGGAAGTCTGATGTATGAGAAGCCATAATCAAGCATATTTGTTTGCAGGTTTTAATGTGTGTGGGTGTCTTCTAGCACATGACAACAAGATTAGAAATTTGTATGAAAAATTACTATTACAGGATTTCATATTACAATGGTGTAAGGGCTTGAGAACTGCTGGTTTGTAATTTGGTGGAAGAGATGGGCTGGTAAAATCTGATTCCTCGAGACTTCAGTTCATTTTTCAAACAGAACATAGTAAAAGAAACTCTCCCTGACTCAGGATGCCAGTCCTGTAGAATACAGTCTAAATGGATGAGGCAGGCACAAGTTTAACATCTCTACTTTCTAGCTGGAGTGTGGGGCACATATTGTACACAAAGCACAAGAATGCAGAAGTTATCACTGCAGAACACATGAAACTAGAGAAAGATCCAAAAGGCCTCCTGGATGAATACTCACTATTTGGTAGAGTCGGACAACTGATACTCTCGTCGTCTGTCATAGCATTCCTGGATTCCAGGATCATTCCATAAACTCTTTATTGCGTCTACATATGGATTCTCAAAAGCAGACACCTTCTCCACGTCGACTTCTCGAACTAATTGTGCATGAGCCTGTTAAAAACAAACACACAGAAACAGCAGTTGTAATCTCTTTCCTTCCTGTCATCGAAAACTGCCTTTGGTTTGCAGATTATACTGTGCACACTCAAGTCTTCCTTTATATGCTTTTTTTTTTTTCAAACTGGTTTATCAACAAGTCATGCTTCATTTTTTTTTTCCTCAGAAAAAATCCAGTCCCAAATCTTTCCCTCTAGAGTAAACCCTGAGGCTACTCAAAGTTGACGACAGGAAGGGTGAGCAGTTCCCATCAGAAGAGTGAGGGTGTCACGCTACACATATGATCATTTCTGGTGTTTATCAGAATCCTAAAACAATGTTATTAAAGGGAAAAAGGGCAGGAATAATTATTCCCCCTGTGTTTATAGTTTATTATAACCAAATACATAATGTACCCAGCCCTTAAGTGTTTATACCTTAGCAAAAACTTAATCAGACTCCTCAACTAACTGGGTTTAGTTTCAATCATTCCCTTTCAGGATAAGGTATAAAACCCCTAGAAGAACAATTAATATGAATGATGTGAAACACGTAACCATTCCCCCTCTGCTCCAATACACCCTGACTTCTAAAGCATTTATTTCATATTTGCCTTATCGACATGATGAGATGAGGATTTCATTAGATTTTTTTAGTGAGGAAAAAAAGACTTTGTTATTTTCATCATACAACATTTAGCAGGAAAGAGGTAAGGAGATTTAACATTTTTTTCAATGAGATTAAAATCAAAACATTACATGGTCAACCTTGAAATTAACCAGGTTATACTGGGCTTAAAATCCTAGTCAATATGGGTTTCATGGATGTAATCTATTATATCCATAACCTATAACTACCCATAGTACATTAATATAACTACAGTAATATGTTATGTGAATTTACCCATCCACATAAATATGCAAATAAATATAACTACCTTGGAAATTGGAGGTAAATAGCTGATAATATATTTGCATACTCTTAATTGCAGAAAAACAAATTTTTCAAACTAGGTTAGTGGATGGCTATCGTGAACACATGATGAACTTATTATTCATTTCAAAGAGTTTTAAGCAGGTGGAATTTTAAGAAATTTTTAAAATACCTTTAATCCATGTTATACCTTGTCTGGTTCCCAAACTTTCCCGTCCTTTTCTACCAAGTGGGAAGGGTCCCATATCATGAGACTAATCTGCACTTAAATAATGTTTTAAGAAGCCCAACATGACAAGACTGAAGAAATCACCTTTCTTGCTAGTTCTGTTCTAACCTTGACGGATCTAGTAACTGAGAAATTCTAGCTCTGCTCTGGACCCCAATCTTGGAAAAGGGATCCCTCTAAGTTGCTTTCTGTACCTAGTCCCTACCCAGGCAATCTGTCTTGTTATCCCAGCAGCGAACTTGCCAGCCTGGCATTCTGTTCCTGAGCTCTATCCCAGATAAGCCTATCCAGGAGATATGTCTTATATCTCTGCAGGTATAGCTACCTAATGTCAAGTTTCAACCTTGGCCTTTCTGCCCTTGCTCACTAAAAGTTCTAACTTAAGTGTCCTGAGATAGGACAATGATCACATCCTTGGCATAATCCTAAATTAGAGCCCCTATGGCTACATCTTTATTACAAGGCCCTTTAGCGGATTCTGTGGATCTTGGGAAGCAGATGGGTACAGAAGGAGGGATCTACAGTACGGTTTCCTGCTGGATATACTCTAAAGACAAGGTTTCGAATGTGACTCTACTTCTTATGACCCTGGGTAAATTGTTTAATCTTTCCAAATATTATTTCTGGTGGGGAACATGCTGCCCCACCAGTCTTGTGTTGCTTTGTATGATGTTACAGTACTATAGCTCGGTGATTCTCAAAAGGTAGTCCATGTACCAACAGCATTACTTGGGTATTTGACAAAAATACAAATCCTTTGGTCCTCAAACCTTGTGTATCAGAAACTGGAAATAAGGCTCAACAATCTGTTTTAAGATTTTGATGCATGCAAAAGTTTGAGAACCAATGCAAACTACAAGGCACACAGATGCTAGTTGTTCTGATCATAATTAACTGGTTTGCTAGCCAAGAATTGCTATGGGAAGTTAAAAGAGAAGAGACTCACAGAGGCAAGAATCATTCCAAAGCAGATGTCTTAAGGGCCAGAAAGCTACAAAAATGACTCAAATGGGCTGGGTATAGGCAATAGGGAGTAATGAGGAGTGCAGCACATTGACAAATACGTTCCTGAATTAAAGAACAGAGATGTTGCTTAGCTCCAACCAGTTGCTGCCATTGGCAAGGTAGGTCCATTGTTGCTAGATCTTCCAATTTTTCAAGGAAGCCAAAAAAATCTAGGTTTTTCTATGAAACATCCCTAATTTCAGACTTGGAAACCCTACAGAAGATAAATAAAACATATCTGTGCTTAAGCTAGACCAGGGGCCATTTTTCATTTGCAACATATGCTCTAAAAGATTCTTTCCCATTTGCTTTTCTGAAAAACTTGACCAACAACACTGTCCTGCACAGAACCTGGAATACAGTTAACTGTCTACTGGTTAATACGTGCTAATGAGTAGGTATTTCCACAGTAATACTTAGACAAATGATTATACAATCTATGAGAAGAAATGGTTGTGACCTCATTCTGAATAGGGTAAAAGTCACATGGTAACACAGATTAGTATAGATTCTATTTCTACAATACATTTGATACTCACTACACAGGGCCAATCATGTCATTTGGAAGGAGTTCCGTGTCTGTTTCTAGAAGTTGGCTTCTGCCAGAGAAAACACCTTCAACATACCAGACATGCTTCACTATTATGATTAAATGCCCACTGGACCCCAATGACATGCTAGGTAATACAGCAATTAGAGAACTAGACATAGTTCCTGCAGGGGATGAGGGGAACAGTTCATATAGATGCCAACCAAACAAAGCACAGGATTATGGGCTCCAGGAGTAGCAACAAGAGTGAATATTTGCATTTCCATCCCTAATTTCAGTTGACTGTAAGAGCATTTAAATAAAGACAACATTCTCAACAGGGTAGAGTTGTAATTTTCCACCAAGAGCCTGCTGCTGTAAAATGAGACTACTTTCTATTGCCAGAGAACTCCTATAATTTCCTATCTCGGGCTATCTCTACTTGCTTTTACTTACAACTGGAATGCCTTCCCTCTTCCTTTCTGTACCTCCTTTAGCTTTTGTTCAAGGGCTATATCATCTGCTACCTCTCACAGGAAGTTATTTCTGATTTTCTTTCCCTCAAAAAAAAAGTTATTTTGGGGGAGCACCTGGGTGGCTCAGTGGCAGAGCGTCTACCTTTGGCTCAGAGCGTGGTCCCAAGGGTCCTAGGATTGAGTGTTGCATTGGGCTCCATACTGGGAGCCTGCTTCTCCCTCTGCCTATGTCTCTGCCTCTCTCTCTGTGTCTTTCATGAATAAATAAAATCTTTTTTAAAAAAGTTATCTTTGTAACCTTTGCACAATGGAACTTCTAGGTTTTGCTTTATGTTAATAGTTATGTCTTGATGTATCTCCCTTCTAAACTATGCAGTGAGGAAGGGGCTGCAGCTTACTGACTCTAATTTGTTTTGGGGCCCATCCAACAAATATTTGTGTAATTTAACTGCACCTCAAAAGTACATATAAATACAATGCCACATCCCACAAGTCAAAGTCAGTTTCTCAAGGAAATCTTCCACCCATTATCACTCTCATATAACTACACAATCCTTAGTAGCACTTATTGGAGTAGGTGGTTCACATCTATTTGTGGGATACCTATTAGTATCCTCCTCCTAATTCACAGTACAAGTTCCAAAACAGGCTCAATACTGCTCAGGGCATAGCAGAGTGCCTGCCACTTGGGAGAGAGAGGCTCAATAAGTATTTGTTGCATGAAGGATACAAGAAAGGAAGGGTAGAAGTTGTTCTAATCTTGCAACCAGGACATCTAACTTCCAGTCCTGGCTTTCCCCATAACACTAACTGGCCATGATCCTTACTTAGGAGAAAGCACATTACTTTTTTATAACTTCCTTTTCCTTGTCCATAGGATGATACAATTAGACTCAATCACTTAAGGACTCATCTAGCCATAAGCAGTATAATTGTAAACACTAAATAAATACATCTACGATACATAGAGCACCAAGAAGCATGTCATACCATTTACTGAAACAACATCTCACTATTTCCAACCAGCGCCTGACAAAACAGGCAGAACGTTGTAAATCTGAACATCAGGAATGCTACATGGCAACTAAGCAAGTAGAATTCAGAACAGACAGGTGATCAAACAGGGTGTTAAGGAGAAAGATTTAGCTGGCAGCTTCTAGGCAGGAAAAATAGGTGAACCAAGGCTGGGTGGATAAAATAAACATGGCATTTTCTGTCAACTGCAGGAAAAAACCCAGTCTAGTGAGGAAGTTTCATGCTGGCTCTTAATTCCAATTAACCTCCAGAGGGGAAGCTGCAATACTAGTCTCAGTTATGAACTCTAACTCAGAAGTCAACCTCCACCGTCTATGAAAGAATATTGCTTTCAGAAAACACAGGTCATCCTTTGGCTCTCACCCAGGACAGAACTTCTAAGTCACTTTTACTGCCTCTTAGGCTTCATTGTTTAATTCTATCCTTGCTGTTTTGGAAAATGGCATCCAAATATAATCAACTGTAATTTGCATTTATGTAAGAATGTTCTCTGAAGTTCCGTAAGTTATTTAAAAGTATGACAGCATTTTACAAAATACACTTAGAGTTTTTAAATTGCCTCTATAAATGTCCCCAATGAAAGTAAATCCTCTCAATTTATAAAACGTATTCTGTATGTGGAAAGAATATTCTTTTGTTTGTAAGAGTAGGAATTCTGTTTTTTCCTCTTTGTCCAAATGTCCAATGTAAATAATAGTGAAAATCACAAGTAATTATGCAAAATTAAGTATTTATTCATGAAAAAGCATGAGGAAAAGGATAGAATACATTTCTTCTTTTTTAAAAGATTTTATTTATTTATTTATTTATTTATTTATTTAAGAGAGAGAGAGAGAGAGAGAGAGATGGAAGAGAGCACAAGCAGAGGCAGCAAAGAGAAAGGGACAAGCAGATTCCCCACTGGGCAGGGAGCCCAATGAGGGACTTGATCCCAGGACCCTGGGATCATGACCTGGACTATAAGGCAGACGCTTAACCCAATGAGCAACCCAGGTGCCCAAGAAATCATTTCTAATAATATTAATAACAATTATAGCTGCCTATCATTTTTCTCTTGAACAGTGTACATAGCAAAACAAAACAGGTATGAGTTAATCAAATAAACAGAATGTAAAGCAAAATTCTATTTAAGTTACAGTTGAATACACCGCATGGAAATACTTAATGATGAATGCTCACTTTCAGAATTCTTAGCAAGCTGGAAGCAAGCCTTAGAGGAACACTGTGAGGACCAAGTAGCTACTATAGGAACTCTGGCAGAATTCTAGGGAAAAACCACATGGAAACCACAAGAGGTGCCAATGTGGTAATGTCTTGTTTTCACGACTCAGCGGTCATGCAACTCAGGTAAATCTTGGATGTGTTGATATTTCCATGGTCACTTCAGCAATGGGGAGGAAGTGAGTCCCCGCCATGGTGGGTCCATCCTGCCCACAAAAGGCCAAGCCTTTGGATGAAATAAAAAAAGACCTTATAATCATTTTGGAAGGATTTTCAAAAAACTCATTAACAGCTTGGGGTGGCTTTCGGCTGGAATGTCACACCTATTCCGGTTCCTATAATCCAGGAGAAGAAAAACCAAATGGTGACTTCCATGTTTGTGGAAGTTCTCAGAAACAAACATTCAGCAGCTCATTAGGGGCTGCTCTGTTTGAAAGGGTGCCCGACACACACAGAGGACCTCTGACTTAAAAGAGTCTAAACCACTGGTGGAGTCTTGTTTTAATTCTGAACCAAGGCCCAGATTGTCTCATTCTTGTTTTTTCTTGGTGCTTATTTCCATTTTCACATTTGAATCTAAAACAACAACAAAAACAACAACAACAACACAACCCTGCAAACTCCTAAATAAATTGTAGAGGGGGAAAAAATCCCATGCTTTTTGTTTTATTTTCTTCTGTCCTAAAGAAATACAGAGTAAGATAAGGGACTCTCTGGGATGGGACTTCTGTGTTGTAAGCCTACCTTCGCCCTGCAGGAACTAAGGGGGCCCTTTGGCAAGCTATTTAACATTTCTAAACTTCTAGTTCCCAATCTGTCAAATGAGGGTAGAAAGAGCTAAAGGACAGGATACACATAAAACACTTAAAGGTAGAATAGAGCCTGATGCCTAAAGCTACCAGTTACTGAAAAAGCAAAAGAAAAGGAAAAAAAAAAAAAATAGTGCAGAGAACATAAACCATGGTGCACACACATCTACTAGCTTCTGCTATGTTGGCCAAGTCACACAAACCTTAATGTGCTCAAATGCGAAATAACATGCTGCAGGTCACGCTGGATACTGGATCTCTGAGTCCTCGAATTGGCAAACACCCCTGAACATACAAGTTCCCACCAAGAATGTGGGCGAGAATTATCATGTCTTAGGCTGCTTTGCCTTCTCTGGCTCTATCACAACCTCAAGAGTTGACCTTCATTATGGTGCATTAGACACAGGGCGCCAGTTGTTGGCCATCCATCTTTTTATGACTGTCCCTGGGTAAATGACAAGGTACAGGAATGTCACACTGAGCTACTATAGGCTGGGTTCACGTGACAAGTGATTCACTCCCATAGAAGAGACTCTCCACGCTTAGGATTCAACTCACTGCTCTGCAGAATTACAAATGACTATATGATACAGCCTTGTGAAGTCTCTGACGAAGATTATGAATTCTGTGTGTAGAGTCCTTCAGAGCTAGGAGCCTGCTGATTCTCCTTTGATAAATGCTGAGGTCCCCTCTTCACCCCAGTGTTGCACAGGGACTGGACCTTCACTGAGTAATCCGAAGAACCAAAGTAGGAGGAAGAAGATTCTGAACAATACCCTTGAGGCCAAACCAGGCTTCGTTCTGTACTCTCACACACCAGCCCTGTGTCTTTAGGCAGGTCACTCAAACTTTCTGAATCTTAGCCCCCCCATCTAGAAGAAAGTGAAAACAATTCATCAAAGGATTGGTAAGAATCGTAAGATGCCCAAAACCAGCATTATAATTACTATGAAATA
This sequence comes from Canis lupus dingo, assembly GCF_003254725.2. Taxonomy (NCBI): domain Eukaryota; kingdom Metazoa; phylum Chordata; class Mammalia; order Carnivora; family Canidae; genus Canis; species Canis lupus. Next base: position 80,940,927 of record NC_064243.1, on the reverse strand, counting down.
CTGTAGCATCTCAAAATTACCATTTCAACAAATATTTACCTATTGTGTGCAGGCAATGCACTTGACAGTGACAAAGCAGAGAATTTATGTGAAATACAGTGTTCTAATAACAAAATATTAGATGTTTATTAACTTGCCACATACTACCCTGCTTTCACTAAGACTATAGAAATTTATTAATTTTTTAAAAAAGATTTTACTTATTTATTCATGAGAGACACAGAGAGAGAGGCAGAGACACAGGCAGAGGGAGAAGAAGGTTCCCTGTGGGGAGCCCAATGTGGGACTTGATCCCAGGACTCCAGGATCACACTCTGAGCTGAAGGCAGATGCTGAATCACTGAGCTACTCAGGTGCCCCTAAAAATTGATTTATTATCCTATTATTAAATTTGTTCTTCTATCATTGGATTTTTTACTTTTAGTCTCTATTACGGTGTTCAACAAGGGAATCAAAGACTATAAAGCTTACGCCTTTCCCAAAACACATTTGCGGTAAATCTATTTCTCTTTCTGGTTTTGCTTCACTCTCGACTATATCTGCTTATTCTAAAATACAGCGAATTCCTTCTTGGTGGAGGAAATACTCCTTTGTAATTGTTTTAAATGTTCTTTTTCTTTGAGCGCCTGGGTGGCATAGTCAGTTGAGCATCTGACTCTTGGTTATGGCTCAGATAATGATCTCAGGGTCGTGGGATCAAGCCTTGAGTGGGGCTCTGTGCTCAGTAGGGAAGCTGTTTGGGATTCTCTCTCTCTCTACCCCTATCACTCATGCTCTCCTGCCCTCTCTCTCAAATAAATAAATAAGTCTTTAAAAAAAATAAAAATAGGGATCCCTGGGTGGTGCAGCGGTTTAGCGCCTGCCTTTGGCCCAGGGCGCGATCCTGGAGACCCGGGATCGAATCCCACGTCGGGCTCCCGGTGCATGGAGCCTGCTTCTCCCTCTGCCTGTGTCTCTGCCTCTCTCTCTCTCTCACTGTGTGCCTATCATAAATTTAAAAAAAAATTTAAAAATTTAAAAAAATAAAAAATAAATAAAATAAATAAAAATTAAAAATAAAATATTCTTTTTCTTTTTTTTTTTTTAAATTTTTTTTATTTATTTATGATAGTCATACAGAGAGAGAGAGAGAGAGGCAGAGACAGAGGCAGAGGGAGAAGCAGGCTCCATGCACAGGGAGCCCGACGTGGGACTCGATCCCGGGTCTCCAGGATCGCGCCCTGGGCCAAAGGCAGGCGCCAAACCGCTGCGCCACCCAGGGATCCCATATTCTTTTTCTTTTAAAGGACTCAATCTCTTTTTTGGCTCTATCACCAAAAATTTCATGTAAATATTCTTGCGTTTAGTTCTCTGCTTACCATTTTCCTTTTTTTGCATCTGTCTGCCATGTCAAGATTATCAGTATCAATGACACTGTAGGTCAGATGCTTGATGCATTGCGACAAAATATACAAAGTAGTTTCGAAGACTACGTTGACTGATTAATTACATGGTTCCGTTGCAAAGATTCTTACTCTCAGCTCTTGGGATGCGATATAAAAGTCATGCATGGCTAAAATGCTACTTCACGATTACGATGGCAATGTCACAGTATAAATGTGTGTGTGTATCCACACACACTATGACTACTACAAAAAACCAGCTCGTTTTTCAAGAGTTTATACAAAGTCACAGTGATAAAGCAGAAATGAGAAAGGGAGATTCTTTTAAAGATGTGCATATTTATCGAAGTAATGAGGTATGCCTGTAAGGCTGCTTTCAAAGATTAACTAAGGAGCATTAGTTACCTGGATTTTAGTGCCTGTTAATTTGAAAAATGGGTTCTAGGATCAAAGTCACATTATTGTGGACAATGAGGGTTATAAAAAAGTTAAACAGATGTCTATACTACAGAACTCAAAACTGTTAATAAGGCAACGGTGCTAGGAACCCATGAGCTATGCATGGATTGGAGATACTATTGTACTTCCCAAACCTGCTTGACCATGGTAGTTTCTCCTCTCTCTCAGGTCAGCTAATGGGGCTGGTGTTCTGATCGATCACATTCTGAGAAACTGGGTAGAGACAGAGACTTCCAACAAACAGATGGGGTTGATTTTATACAAGCAAAACAACCAACGGACTGGTTCTCATCTATTCTGGAATAATAGGTAAATGCCTGCTTTAGAGATTCACATCTTCTTCATTTTTGAGATCACATTATGCCTGTGGCTCATTTCCGGATATTATGTCTCAGAAGAAACCTAATCATTTTAGCTGTCTGCAATGCCTGTGCTCCTACAATCTTATTAACCAGAGGACTCTGCTGCTGTTGGTTTGGGATTTTATTTTGTTTCTCAACAGAAGGAACAGATAAAGAAGATTCCCCTGCCTGGCTTGGTAGACTTTTGAACAATGCTGAAAAAAAAAATAAAAGAACAAGCTCCTTCCTGGAGCATTCCCAGATGCTCCTGGCAGTTCCAGAGTCCTGCCCAGTGGGTGTAAACTTTCTGGGACATCCACTGTGAAACGTGCCCTCTGCAGCTTCATAGCGTGTGACTGAAAGACTCAGTCCCAGGATCTTGCGGAAGGAAGAAAGCCTTACAGCACACTTATTTCAATACCCCTTTAACTCAGCAGGAAACCGTTCCAATAGTAAGGAGGTAAAAAGCAACCCCACAACACTGCCTACTCGTCCAATAAAAGAAACTACTGACACATTTAGAATCTGAGTAGGAAGAAGGGAACGGAAGTAAAAGAAGCCACATCTTATTAGGTATTTGGGGGGGAGGGGTTAAATATTAAGTTATATAATTTGTCACTTTGAGCAAGAACCCAAATTTCAGAAAGATTATGGATAAGAATCAACTGTAGAAAACTACTTGGACAAACATTGATAAATTGGTAACTTTCTCTTGAGAATATGATGATACAGTTTATAGTCTACTCATGACACTTTCCAGCATGAAAATAATGTTAGAGAGCTTTGAAATATTTATTTACTGACCCACAAATCAGTCAGTTTTACTATGTTGGTATTATTAAAACATTTTCAAATATAAATTTTTTTCTAAAAATAAAATCTTTATGTATCCATGTAGATTAAAGTAAAAGAAAATGAGCAGAAGGATATTTTTTGGTACATTCACGCATTTTAGTTATGTTCTCAGCCATATCTGTTCTAATACGTCTTTGACATTTTTCAGAAGATATTTTTCAATATGTATGTATTATATAATAAATTATTTCATAAAATTGCCTGCAGTATTTTCCAAAATTGCACTAGCTGTTTTAGGTTAATAAATTTGAATTTGTTAACATTTTCAATTGGGTCCAAGGTTTTATAGATGTTAATTTTTTTTTAGACCTTATAATTTTAATTCAGAAATATTCTTCCTTTTGGAGGCCGAAATAGCTGGTAAGCTGAGAACAAATTCTGCTACAAGAAGGTACGCTTAATTCTATCATTTTTCAACTGCAAATATGTAAATGTTTCAGTTCAAGTATTTCCATTTCCATAGAACTATCTTTTTGTATTACTGTAGAATATTATTCTATCACAAATACCTCGGGAAACAAAATTCATTATTGGTAGATTATCATAGCTTATTTGGGCACAAATATGACGTATTTGTGAGTCATAACTAATTCCAAGCACATTCTCTCCATAGGCTTCTTAGTTTAATAAATGTCTTACTATGATTCTGTGCTCCACCAAGAACTATATTTATATCCTTAACACTAAATTCTTTCAACAATTTTTAAAGAAACAAAAGGGTTCACCTTATTATTCAGAATAATGATAGATATTTCACTTTCTTACAATTAACTTTTAAAAGCTTATCTTTGATTCTCAGAATTAAAGTGGGGAAATCAAACTATAATTGTTTGCAAAGATTTTCTTCTGCTAAGGTAGTTCACAGATTAATATCTACTGCTTCATTTTTTTTTGTACATGCATAAGAAAACTTGGAATAAAAAATGAGTTAAATTCACATGGATCACTTGATCTAAGTGAAAAGTCATGTTTCACAGAGTAACATAGAAACACATTTTCTGCAGCTGCCCATGCTAAAATGTTATATTGGGTACAATATTCTAAAAAAAAAAAACAGCTAATTTTGGAAGTAGATGCCGATACTTTCTCAGCAGATCTGTGTCTTTTGAATTTTGTGTGGTTGCTAATATCATTATGACAAACATGGTGGATGCTAGAAACAATTTTGGACAAGTTACACATTATGGTTAACTTCCTTGAGAAACAAAAATTCAGTATTTAATTTTTTGTTAAACATACACTTTCAGTTTTTTTTAAAAAAAAAAAAACTTATTATGGCCTAAAAGATTTATTGCAAAATAAAAGCACTATGCAACAATAAAACAAAGAGTAACAGATTTACATCAAACAATAAATGATAAAACCATCGAAGCAAATGCTCTCAGATCACCATCGCAAGACTGCGTGGCCTTGACTTTCCATATACTTCAATTATACCTAACATAACCACTGACACTGCTCACTGAAGGCCTGGTATCTTAGTGGACCTCACAGCTTATAGACCAGTGCACAGGATGATTAAGCAATAACAACCAACAGATGGTAAAGGCAAAAGCACCACATTGGTCTCTAACACCCTACTGACTGGAAAGAGTTGGCTGTCCCTACTCACTCTTACCCAAGCCTACTCCTTATTAGCACTGATTGCCCACATGCTGTCTTTTGAAAGGAAGATGTAGTTACATTGCATCTGGAAAGATTTGGGAAAAAGTTGGAACATCTTTCAGATTTAACCAAGTGTTGAAGTGAGAAATCTGTTTAGCTGCATGAACAGAATCTGGGACTACAAAGTGAAAATCTATCAAATTCATCCCAGTTTATTTTAATAAGAAGAATGCTTCATTAAAAAAATGAGAAACTAGATTGGGAGATAGATTAAAATACAAATACTAGATTGGTGAGATACTGGGGCAACAGGTGTAACCTGCAAGTATCTCAAGCAAACTAGGACTCTGGATCAGTCTATGCATGGTGAAGACACAGGCTGGGGGAATCAAGAAGACTAGAAGTAAGCTGATAAAACTGCAGACCTCCTCGTCCAGCACAATTTTTTTTTAAGGGATCAACATCTAAAATCGAGAGCCTTCCATTAAACAAGCAAGCACATTAGCTACCTCTCTTGATAAACTGGAAGATATTAAACAGTAATGAGCCCATATTCCAAGAGAACAAGAGGCTGTAGACAAGTAGGCTACCATCTACCCTTCGCCACTGTCAATAATAACAGGAAAGGGCCTAATTCTTTATGGAAGTGAAGAATATTTTATCTCCCATAATGCCCAAATTAATTATGTTGTGATGAAGAACAGGACCTGGCCATCTTCACATTACCTGGGTGGTCCTGAAGTAATCTGACTTCAGGCCCCACCCCCCATCCCATGCAGAGCTTGTGTGATGCCCCTATTCTGTATATAACAAGGAGGCTTGTTGGGGCACCTGGGTGGCTCAGTGGTTGGGCATCTGTTTTTGGCTCAGGTCATGATCCGGGGTCCTGGGATCAAGTCTCGCATCAGACTCCCTGCAGGAAGCCTGCTTCTCCCTCTGCCTATGTCTCTGTCTCTCTGTGTCTTTCATGAATAAATAAATAAATTTTTTTTTTTTTTTTTAAAGGAGGCTTGTCTACTCTGCATAAGAGGAAGCAAGAACTACACTGAATCCAACTCCCACCAGTGGGCATTTAGTCAGTTTCCTCATCAGGATCCATTAAAAATGTTGTGTACTTGGGCTCTTCTGATATCTTCCCCTTACCAGCCCCTCAATTTATACCCTAGAACTGTGGTTACACTAAACTTTGAGTGCTCTTGTATGAGTTCCAATCCATGCAGTCTCACAGAGAGGAATAGGGCAGGAGTTAGGAACAGAGTTTCCTGCATGCTCCCGCTGACTTGTTTTTGGGCCTCTCCAAGGCTCAATTTCCTTATCCCTAAAGTGGTGTTGTCATAACGTCATCACAGCATTGTTATAAAGCTTAAATGTAATACTATTCACAAAACAGAATAACAACATGCACACACTAATGGCTCAGTAAATAGAAGCAAACTTTTGTTTGTACTTCAGGTACGATCTAAGGGGAATGATGGTGGAATCTTCTTACCTAGTCTTCTTTTATTTACCTAGTATTCAGTTAAACAAGTCTTTTTGGAGGTTTTGAATTTTAAGAATCTGTTCCAAAAATTTCAAAATAACTTCTATGGTTCCAACCAACATGCTATATAGCATTATCATCTTTACATCTTAAAGATATACTGTTTTACACTCCTATTTAAATTATGGATTATATACAATAATTATAGTGACCACTGGGGATTATTCTACAGTTACAATTGTTTTTCCAACAAAAGCATGCTGCCTTTAGTTAACATATAATTTTTTTTTCTCCACAGGTAAGCCCAAAACTAATCACATTGCATTCACCTCAATGTGAGTTTTCAAAACATGCAAAGAGCACAACCTGACAGAAACCTTTTCTAAGATACTTGAATGGATGTGTGTGAAGATTTTATCAGATATTATATATCCAGATGATGCACTCTTCCCGTGAAATTCTCATAAGCTTCCCATGAAATGCTAAAGTGGTTGGTGATATAGCACGGGTCATGAAATGAAACCAAATCAAATCCATCCTAATATAACTCAAAAAGGTCTTTGCAATTTGCATTGCTTTTTCAGAAAGATAAAAATGCATATTGCTTCTTTTATGTATTCTTAGCTATATATCTATTTTTGAAAAGCTCTCATGTAATTTCTAAGTTTAGGACCTACTTCTTCTTCTCTCTCTTTTTTTTTTTTTTTGTGCTGTCTGGGCTACAGTCCATCTTTGATAACATTTGGACCCTCATTCCAAGGAACCTATATAGACTGACTCTCCAAAGGAAGATAACCTTTCCCTAACCTCTTTTGTGCTTGTGAGTAATACAAGATGACCACTCTCTTCCTGTCTACAGCTTCGATGGGCACCATCCATTCACATAGATTTAAAATATTTTAAAATTCCCTTTATGAGGTGCCTGGGTGGCTCACTCGGTTAAGCGTCGGGCTCCCTGCTTAGGGGTAAGTCTATTTCTCCTTCTCCCTCTACCTGCCACTCCCCCTACTTGTGCTCTCTTTTTCTGTCAAATAAATAAAATAAAATCTTAAAAAAAAAAAATTCCCTGTACTTGATGGTAGGAAAAACCAACCTATCTAGAGTTTCGACTTCTTTGATTAAAGCAATCTCTTGCTAGGAAAAGGAGTTAAAGGAAGAAATTCATTTCTTATACCCCAAGGCAGGACACTGTAGGGAGATAAAACAAAAAGAAAGGGCAATTAAAGGAGTCAGTGGCGGAATAAGGTTAAAAACAGTGGTGCACCTACAGACAGAAACTTCGAGATCATTTATCTGGGTTCATTACCAGGTTACTTATCTTTCTTTTTTTTTTTAAGATTTTATTTATTCATGAGAGACACAGAGAGAAAGAGAGGCAGAGACACAGGCAGAGGGAGAAGCAGGCTCCTTGCGGGGAGCCCGATGTGGGACTCGATCCTGGGTCTCCAGGGTCACGCCCTGGGCTGAAAGTGGCACTAAACTGCTGAGCCACCCGTGCTGCCCTAGATTACTTATCTTTTTATTTCCCATTCATTAATATGAGATTTAAGAAGGGCAGATTACATAGATATATAAAAAAATGGTAGAAAGGGAAAACCTCAAGCAGTATATTCAAACAGAAACAACAGGAATGAAACAACAGCACTGGAGCCTTATGTTTAGGAAGGAAATCATTAGTCACCAAGAGCAGTAGCCCTTAATTAAAAAGCTAACCTACAGATCTGGTAAAGAAAGGATGTGTGGTGGGCCCTCAGGCTTCCACGAATCCAATTTATCTTTTCCTTTAAGCCTTTCCTAATGATTACCTTTGCGGGGCATTTAGAAACTTCAAAAAACACTCATGGGACATGGAGCTGTAGCCTTGCCTGGCACTGCTTTTTAACTGTTCCGCATCTGTGCACATAGAATTTCCAACAATGCTGTAAATTACTTGAGGGCAAGAACTGTCTGTCTACTCTTTCTTACATTCTAGCATGATGCTAGGGCTACTTAATATGTATTTCTACAGTGGAATCGAACGATCTTCATTCTGATACATTTGTCCAGAAATACCATCTGACAAGGCTGAGGATAAGAAGAAATGATGACCAGTACTGGACAGAGGAAGTGGTCCTGCTGATGCTGGGAGATCTGGCTGGGCCTCTGGTATGATCTTGGACTCTTCTATTAACCTGTATAGGGTTAAGTGTTGACTTCCATGGCCAAACTATTGGATTCAAGATTGGTAGAGATGCCTTGCCCTTATACATTCAGATCTAAGCTGGGGTGAAATTTAAAATATTTACCCAGTGGTAAATACCCAGGCTAGGGCTCTGAACTTTTCTCGCTGTGTCTCACAACAACCTTTTAGCCTTTTAGCTAATGGACCACAAAGGGGCCTTAAGTAACCCAGGGTAGGACCAAGGCTATGGGGGTCCCTCAAAGAACTTAGGGCAACAGCTATAATATAATTTAAAAAAATTTAACACTGATATAGTGTCAGCAAAGTGTCGGGTCTGAATACCAACTCAGCCTGGAAGTAGTATCTTTGAGTCATAAATATGTTAATTTTACTCAAAAGTTATTCTTTTTTAAAATTTTTATTTATTTATGATAGTCACAGAGAGAGAGAGAGAGAGAGGCAGAGACACAGGCAGAGGGAGAAGCAGGCTCCATGCACCGGGAGCCCGATGTGGGATTCGATCCCGGGTCTCCAGGATCGCGCCCTGGGCCAAAGGCAGGCGCCAAACTGCTGCGCCACCCAGGGATCCCTCAAAAGTTATTCTTATCTGATAGTGCAGGACTGCTTACAGAGCTGGCAAAAACAAAAAGAAAAGAAAATAGAAATTCCCATCAATGCCATCAGTAATATGTTTGTTTTTTTTTTTAATTCTACTCCTGCTTATACTTCTAACTTGACATTTTTTGAGGGAGTCATTCTCTCTAATTCCTGGCTTCTCCACAATAGCGTTAGTCTATTCTGCAATGAAGAGCCCAAATTGTGCTCTGTTCCCTGCTTTATTCAACAAATAAAACATAAAGGCCAAGAACAGACCTAACCACTGTCTTAGTTTTACAGAGGAGGAGAGTGCTATTTTTTGTTCACAATACAATTCCTGTGACATGCAATGGCAAAGACAGTCCAACCCAAGAGTGTGAGGCCCCTCTGGACTCAGATACAGCTTGTGGCATGCCAGCAGCCTTCAGAGGCCAGGAGGATGAAAAGCAGGACAGCAGGGAAACCTGACATAATCCTCATACTAATTATCTGAACTTGGCTGAACATTAAAATCACCTGGGGAGCTTTAAAAAAACATACAAGTCTGGGTCCCACACTTGGAGATCTGACTTCATTGGCCTAGGAAGTGGCCAAAGTTTTTAAAAGCTCTCTAGGTGGTCCTAATGTGAAGCCTGAGTCAAGGAACACTGGTGGAAACCATGCTCTCCAGAGTTAGGAGAACATAACCATCCATGGGGTATAGAAAGAAACTATCAAAACCTACATGCTTCATTAAAAAAAAAAAAAAAACCAGCTATTAGGTTTTACTCTATTTAATACATGGAGTAACAGTGGCACCTGCGTCTCTCAGAGGACAATGTGAGGTAACCAGGAATCCTGAGGAGCCCCAACTCCTTTGTTTACTTTCAGTGTATTGCTAAATATCTCCATTAATGTACCTCTAGAATTAGGTAATTTACAGATTCTGTTATCTTAAACATTAGAATCCTGACAACACTTCATAATGAGAAGGGGGATAATCAGGAAATATTTTGAGCCACCGAGGTTTCCTAATTACATGGATGGCAAACTACCTAGAAAACTGTGTAACCCAAAGATGAGTTGCACATTTTTCTTTTACAAAATGACAAGCGTTCCAAATACACTGACCTTTCTATTGTCAGGACCAGGGGCTGAAGGAACAGCCTATTTGGCTGACACTTTTGTAAAAATAAACATATTTAATCTATCTCTTCAAGGCCAAAGAACATTTTAACAGTGAATGAGAGAGAAATTGCTAGGAAATGTGTGCTATGGAAAGTACATTTTGAAAGTGGATGTTTGGAAATGTTTCCAATGTGATGGGATTCAGCTGTCAAAACCAATGTAAGATATGACACTAGAAAAAGACCTTATGTATACATTTTATAAAGTTGGGGAAAAAACATTTAGGAGAAAAGAGTTTCAGTGAAGTTTTAAACCCATTTGTTAAAGATGAATAGTGTAACATAACACCTTTCAATTAGTTTGCAAGAACAACTGACTGATATTGGCGAAGATGGAAATTTACTAGCAAAATTTCAATAAGAAACCTTTTCATAGGTGGTCACTGAGATTGAAAATGGGCACTAGGATTTAGCAGGCACAACCAATCATATAGTTCCATGTACAGCCACAAAGCTTGTGTGGTGTCTTTTTATTTATGAGACATTAAAATTAAGTAATGAATTAAACTGAGTTTAGAACCAGACTATGGAATCACAGAATTAATCAATTTTTTAAAAAATCATAAAACGTTTTATATCACAAAGGATTCAAAAATTTTATCAAGCACGATGTCAATAAAAACCAAAATAATTTTTACCAAAAGGGTGCACGATCAAGAAGGTTTGGGCCATATTCTTGTTTGGTAGACTACCCTGTGTATTCAGTCCACCATTTCAAAATCAGAGATGTGGAGTGTGGAGAGAAGCAGCCTGCACTACACACTGTAGGCATTGATTACCTTGGGTTGGTCGTGTGCAAGAGAAAGGTGAAGGAAAAATTAGGAATTCTGTCTGTGAGAGTGAGCTGTGAAACTTCTGGAACTGTGTTAAAGACTGGTTTGGAGATCAAGCAGACAAATATATATTTCACCAATTTGGTGAACCCAGGGAACCTCATATTTTTATTGTCCCAAGTGTCTTATGCTATGGTTTTATATGCAGATGCTTAAGACATGCTGTTAACAAAAGCCAATTATTTTTTGGTTAAAGAACTAACCTCTCTGCAGTGTATCAATCAGTAAGAGCCACTTCTGCTAATACAACATAAAATCACCATTCTTCTAATTGATAGTATGTTCTGATATTAGATCTATAATGATCAGACACTGGGAAGTGGAAAAATTAATTAGTATTAGCAAATTATAAAAAGCCTCTGCTAAATATACTGAAGTGCGAAACTATGAGACCATGTTCTGAGCCCCACAAGACACCCACTTTCAATGTGTTAGGATTATCTGTTTCATACTCCGTGTACTAATATTTGGTTTAGTTGTTAGAATCATTAACCATCTTGATCCTAATATTACCTGTGACTACAAAAATGCTCTTGTGATATAAGGGAAATGGGTATATAGAAACCACATCTTATATGATCATAGAAACACTGTTTATTTTGGGAAATCTGACTCTTAAAAGCCAACCTTTAAGGAAATGGATTCTCTATGAGCAACAATTCCTAATGAACATTCTGAAGTACTCACAGACCTCCCCTTTGGATTCCTTACAGTGTCAGGGTCTCATGTGACACTTATGTAAAAATAAATATATTTAACTGCCGTCACTAGCTTGCCTCTCAGAACGCATTAACTAGCAGAAGAATCCTCCCTTGGCTCAGGATCACGTGCTTGCTCACCTGAGCTGCTTCTGCTCTGGGTAACTGAGGATATAGCACATGTAGGTCAAAGACATCCATTACAGAAATTTAAGCCCATCCCACACCCCAGGCAGCATTTAGTGCACTTTTCCACTCTTGTTCCACTGTGTATTTTTCAATATGGAACACAAAAACTTGCATTTTAAAAAATTATTTATTTATTTGTGTTTAGAGAGGGACAGAGAGTGTGAGCAAGGGGAGGGGAAGAGGAAGAAGGAGAGAATCCTTAGACTGCACTGAGCATAGACCTTGATGCAAGGCTTGATTCCCAAGACCCAGAGCTCATGACTTGAGCCAAAGTCAAGAGTTAATTGCTTAACTAACTGAGCCACCCAGGCACCCCACAAAAGCCTGAACTTTAGTAAGACAAAAATCTCATGCTTCTTAATGTTCTCCATGCAGTGCCCATCACATACAACTGTCCCATTCATTTTATTAAAAGTGTCTTTTGTTTCCTGCTTGCTAATTTAACAATGCAGAGGAGCTGGAAAAGAAACAAAGTAAATCACCAGGCTAGGTGTCACCTACCAAAACATCTTATTTTTCCTTAAATGCAGATGTCCAATAGCAAAGCCCTTGCTTCAATTATTCACAACACTTATTTAGCTTGAAAGTTGTGATGCAGACGAGCTATCCATGCTACCCTGGGGGTGGGAAGAACTCTTGGAAGAGGATTTGGCAGGTGATGGCTGGAGTCCAAGGATATGGTAACAAAATATGCTATTTGGGTAGGTAAGAAACCACAACATCCATAAAGTTAATATGGAAAGGCATATTTAGAAAAGCACCAAGGAGATCTCTGAAAACATAATCCTGGGAGTACCCAAGTCTATGATAACAGGTTATCACCTGTCCCCCTCCCTCATTAAAGTTAAAAGCATTCATATTTGCCAGTCTTTCTCTACTCTTTCTCCTCTGACATAATCCCTCCCATCATGCATAAGGTGTGATGTGTGAAATACCCTACTTAATATCTAATTGCCTACTCTGTGCACAGCACTGTGATAGGCACTTAGGAGACACACAGAGGCTAATGGTTAGAAAGATAATTATGAAGACAACTAAGAAAAGGTAGGAACCTGGAGAGAAATGGGGACAAAGAAGGGTTCAGTGAAAAGGTATCTCTGAAATACATGTCTGAATACACGCAGATCCTCTGGGAGCTGTGCAACATGTCCCACACTGAAATCTGTGATGGGCCGGGAAGGAAGTTGAATGAGCACAGTTGCCTTGGATAGTTGTCAGGTTATTCACTGCAAAAGGCCCTAAGCCAAGGAGGCAGTGGGAATTGAAACCCCACCCGTGTGCTACTGGCCAGGTACACAGTGTCCACTCACAGGAAGGCACCACTCAGCCAGGGCAGGCCTGCAGGAAAGGCACCAATTGTACCAGCCCACAGATATTTCTCTTCTTTGCTTCCGTGTAGCATTTACAGCACAATTTAGCTACATAATTTAACAGTTAACTGTATACTGTCTTGTGCAGTTCTTGCTTTATTTATATTTTAAATATCTGCCTAGCTAGACTTTCCCTGAGGGGTAGCACTATGTCTCTCCCTTGGGTGGTTCAACTCTCTGAGGGGGCTTCCTTTGCTGGTTTGGAATGTCTATGTTTCTGGTGCCCATCTGAATCAGAAGTACAAAGCAGACAACTAGTGGGGTGGTACCCAGCCCCTTCAGGTTGTCAATTCCCCAGGGCATGTGGTAAAAATCACTCAGGGCTTTCTAGTTTTCTGGTTTATACCTCTGTGCTTGGCCATGATTAGACATGAAACCATTCCTGAAAAGGCAAACGTATATCCTGGGCTTCAAGTTTACTGTCCACTTTCTCAGAGTCGCCTGCTTAAGAAAATCTAGAAGTTGAGAAAATTTTCTGAGAATGTCTTTCATAAGACATTAGCAATACTTTTGGAGAACAGGGAGGCAAGTAATCTCCACTTCCTCTTTAGGCAGTGAGTCTGGTCATACATACACCTATTTTTAATCCCGCATTCTATCGCTAGCAAGGCAGTTTGCTCAATAAGGCAAATTGCAAACGTTTTATGTAAATCCTACAGTTGCCACTCTTTCTTTTGTAGAAACAGGCTCTGCACAAGGAGAAGCTGATCCAATAGTTAAAGTATGAAAGACTTGGCTGTTGTAGAAAAAATATTTTCTTATAACAACTAGGCAAAGACTGTTTCCAAAATTCCTAGAGTCTGATAAAATTAAAACCACATGGCAAATGGTGTTGAGGTTCTTTTTTTTCCCTTTTACATAGAGAAAAGTATTTTAAAATATGTAATAATATATTTAGAACTTAGGTATTGGGTATCAATGAATAGTATCAGTTTTTGAAAGTGCATGTCAAAATTCTCACAGTGTTAAAAGTGAAAATGAGTACTTAATAGTACTTGCACAGGAATGACCTAGTATCACACTGCAACTCCACATTTATTGTATTATTCAACTGCTGAACTAGTGAGAGCAGTTTGAGATTGTCATCTTAGTCCTTCAATGCATAGCAGGTGAGCTCTGATGGAGGGAGTTCAAGGACAGTATTTCCCACTTCTTCATCTTGGCTCCCCTGTAGTTTACAACCATTTCAGGACACACTGGCTTTTGAGATATTATGACATACCCTATGAACTGTTAAATAAAAGTGGCATATTGCATTTTTATTCATTTGTTTAAGGTATGTGATTTTCAGCAGATATGACTTTATACCTCAAGGCCAACTACAATTAAGATTCCATAGCCTGGATCATTTTTTTTTAATTAAAAAAAATTGAAGAATTTTTTAAATTAAGGACTGTTCTATCAAGTACACTATGACTCCACCTACTTTTTTTCTCTCTCTCTCTTAAACAGAACACTGTGGAGATCTACATTATTAGCCAAATGTAATGCACCACATTCTGCAACTCTGGTTGATTTTAGAAGGAATTGTAAACCTTACTTTGAGAACAAAGCCTGGCTCACAATTTGTTTAAAATGTCCTGAAGCAATGTGATTGCTGGCATTGATGAGGGCCGGACAAGGAGATGTCTACATGTCTTGGTAAGGTAGTGACTTCTGAGATTTGGTACCAGGAACAGCCTTTGGAATGGGCAAAATCCCATGCCCCACCTCCAATCGGCCTTTAAAAAGGGGGGGGGGGCATGTGGGTGGCTCAGTGGTTGAGCATCTGTCTTCGGCTCAGGTCTTGTTCCCCGGGTCCTGGGATGGAGTCATGCATCAGGTTCCCCACAGGGAGCCTATTTCTCCCTCTGCCTGTGTCTTTGCCTCTCTCTGGGTCTCTCATGAATAAATAAATAAATCTTTTAAAAAACATAATCAAGTGGGGGATGGAAACAAAAAAGATCAACTTTCAGGTCCTTGAACTAAGTTTTAAGAAAACTACACAGGCAAGTTCTGTCATAGTATTGGTTGAGTTTTCAACTTCAAATTACCAAGATAACACATTATTGGGTAATGTAATTCTTTTTTCTATTGTGAAGTAAAGAGGAAATTCCACTGAAAACAAAAACATATTTACACATTTTTTTTTTCACATTTGTTATTAACTCTTTAGACTAGAAGCAACTAGTGAGGAGAGAAATCTAATATTTTAAATCTAATGATTTAAAATACTGGGATAGGAAGATAACTTTCATAATGCCATTCTGAACTAAGTAGAGAAGATAGATACTATGCTCAGCCTCGTTGATTTGGGGGGAGGGGGCGGGTATAGAAGGGATTGTCAATGAACTTGTCCAAAGTCACTTAAGCTTGTGAGTGGCAGAGTCAACATTCAACCCATTCAACCCAGTAGGGTTGACTCCAGAATGGCTGCATCATAATGATACACTAATAATGGAGACATGAGCAAAAGTTACTTGTCTATATAATTTAGATAAAGAAGCTGATAATAGTAGTTCTAGGTAATTGGTATAGAGGGAATGTTTCCAAAAGTGAGAGCAAAATAGACTTCCTGATAGGATGATTTTAAGGTATTAAGAAATGGAAGGGAGGGAGGGAGAGAGAAAGAGAGAAAGAGAGAAAGAAAGAAAGAGAAAGAGAAGAAAGAAAGAAAGAAAGAAAGAAAGAAAGAAAGAAAGAAAGAAAGAAAAGAGAGAGAGAGAAAGAAGAAAGAAAGAAGAAAGAAAGAAGGAAGAAAGAAAGAAAGAAAGAAGGAAGGAAGAAGGAAGGAAGGAAGGAAGGAAGGAAGGAAGGAAGGAAGGAAGGAAGGAAGGAAGGAAGGAAGGAAGGAGGCAATAAAGCCAGATCTGAATATTCGGTATTGCAAACTCATGGCCCAAATAACCAACCTAAGCAGCTACATTTGAGGAACTATGGTTGAAGATGAGGGATTGGATGAAATCCATCAAGTGGAGTAAGAATTAGGCCTGGAAACCTCCTCTTACATTTTCCCTTTAGTTACCCTTATTTCATGACCCGCATGAACAGAGGTCCTCGGGATCTGTCAAAAGCTCTCTGACTCCAAGAAAATACAATGTCTTCTCAGGTGTTCCATGACTAAACTACTTTGTCATCTTCTTGAGATTAGCAGGGATGAAAAAGTGGTAGGATTTCTTTTTTTTAAACAGTGAGCTTCCATGTCTTGAAATGTGGAAATGCTCAGGTAGATTCCTTAGAGCAGACACCACTGTTTAGGCAACGTTAATCTGTCTGAAATGTTTCTTTTTTTTTTTTTAATTGTACACCAAACCTATAGACAGAAAAATCAAGCCAGATTCAATGGGGAAAAAAAAATCTTTCTGTTCTCATTCTTCTCCATAATAATTAGCAATGCCAGAAAAGTACTAGAGTGAGGTCTCTACAATAAGTCAGGAACTCAACAGAGGTTGTCAAGAAACAAGATGGCAGGGAATATACAGTACCTATCAAGCAGTCTTAAAATACTAAAAACTATAAGAGACTTAAATTCAGTTAATTTGAGAAAAGAACTAGTGAAAAATCCTATGTCTATTAAGCCTACAAGTAAAATTGCAAGTGGAATTTATTTTACAGAACACACTGTGGATAGTGTTCATCTTGACAATGTAAAAATAATACTATAATCATAACATACTGAAAGGTAGGTAGAGAGGTAGAATATAAATGTTTTCTAATTTCCTAATCGTGGAAGTGAGTGAGTAAATAGATGAGGTCTACATTAAATGCACAGATTAAAACTTGAATTATTTCAAAATAATGTTTTCTAGAAACTTCTACTTTTAGTTGTAAGTGGAGCCATTAGGAACTAATTTCCCTAGTGAAGAAATATGATCTGAAATGCATTTACTTCCTTTCGGGGTCTTAAATTCTTTCTACTAGTTTCTAGTTCAAGTAAAAATAACTCCAATAATTTTATGTGTATATATGTATGTATATAAACACATAGTAAGTCCATCAGTGTTTCTCTGTATCTACTTGGAATGGTATTCACCAGATGCTGTTTCTCAGGGTGGGATTCAGAATGATTTTTAAAAGTTTCTTCATAATGAGTAACTTTAAAAAGTCAATGTATCATTTTTTCAAAAAATAAAATAAAATTGTCATTCTAAAAAAAAGCATCAAAATTATTTCTAAACATATTAACTGGCATGAAAAGATGCTAGAAATATATATTGGAATTAAAAGGTAGACTAGAAAATATTAACATACCATTTTTATTTTAAAAATCTGTATGCATAAAATAAATCCCAAAAAGAAACAGAGCAAACTATTAAGCGTGACTGTACCCACTGTAATACCGAGTGACTTTAATTTTTAAATTGATGTTTAGCAGCATTTTCTGATTTGTCTACAAAAAACAGCACTGCTTATGCAATTTAATATAAATAAATGTACGCATTCAAAATAGAACTCTGACAATTTTTACTGGGGTAGAGCTGAGATTTTTAATGGAAATTCTGAAGAGAAGATGATTTCTGGACAGCATTTGTGACTCTAATGAGAAATAAATCCAACTATGAAAGAAAGCTTTAATTTTTGAAAGCAGACGTTTTGTGGGCTATGAGCTGAACTTCAAAGGCGCCCTCTTTACAATCATCTTTGGGGTTCATACTGGGTGGTTGGAGACTGCACTTTTGCTTCCCATGTTGCTCTAGAACTTCCATTTCTGTTCCCAGGCTCTTTCTACATCCTCCTTCCACTGGCCTCTTGGTGGACAGCTCTGTTATTAATAGGTGAATAATGAATATTCTTTCTGAACCATGTGTTACCCCCAGTCTAGAAGTCAGACCTGACTGATCAAGACCGTGAGACCTCATCAAGAGTCTCGATTTTTCTAGTAAAATGAGGCGCAGGTCATTCAAACACTGATTTGCTTCAGGCAATCCCTTTATTTGGGATTAAAATAATTAAAAGATGAATAGGATCATTTCTGAATGGATTGAAACCTGTCCTCTGTAAATCATAACACCTCTCAACTTTATCCGTAAGGACCAGGAGTGACAAGGTATCCAAAGTCCAAAGTAGCATACTGGAGAAAGAAGGGTGAAAAATCTGACAGTTCCAAATTACAGCTTTCATACTTAGGCAGGCCAAACTCTGCTTATGACTTCTCATTTGACTTTATTTTATTTTATTTTTTTACAAAATTGACTTTATTTTAAATACAGGTTTTCCGAGTAAGGTCATGTCACACTTCTCAGCATGTGCTCTCACATGGTTGTTGAAATCATCCTTGGACCACCAGGCAGGGGCCTCTCATGCCACTTCGCTTGGAATGCCCTTTGTGCCACAACCTCAGTGAGGCTCCCTGAACTGGAGAGATCCAGAAGGGCAGGGACGTACCGTTCTGATGGCGAGAGCTGGCTTGACTTGACTTGGAAGAAACATCTGATTAAGATTTCGGCGTGGCATGCTTTTCTATTCCAAAAATTACCTTCTGTAGTGGGTTAAAAACCTGAATGTTATCCTCCCCCTGGTGATGAGGTAAGAGTGCTGACAAATACACAAGAACTATGTATTTAATTAGAACACTGACCAAACGGTGCCTTCCCTGACACATTAGCATTCTTGTGCTCCGTTCATGATGACAGAAAGCTTTGTTTTTGAACACTGGCTGAGATTTCTGAGAGGGCCAAGTTCAACTTTTGACTGTCTGTTTTATTTTCTTCACCAGCAACTGGAGAGTATAACCTTTCCAAATGACTCAGTGATTCATCTTTAATTCATTTTTCCTGTCTGGGAACCTGGAAGTTTTTCTCGGCAAATGCTCAAGAAGCACATGTTTCATTTTTTAAAGAAAATGTTACAGTTCTTCCTCTGCCACTCTGGATGCATAGTACACTCAGTAAATAGTTGACTGAGTAATGATTTTAAAAAGAGTACATAGTCTGCTGAATATAAAAGAATTCATGTACTTACAAAAGGAGCATTTCCTTCCTCCTTTAAAAAGTGACTGTGCTAGCATGTAGGTAGGTCCAAGTTATCACCTGTTCCTATTTTTGGGTTGGGGCTTTGGGGCACAGGTGTGTGTTTTATCAGGTTTTATAACATATGTGTTATGCAGTCTCAGGTGTCTATTTTAAAGCAAACAAACAAAAAACGAAGGGATGAATAATCAGCTCTCCATTATTAATGTCAGAGTCTAGGTCATGTCCATTTGCCAATCATGAGGGGTGGTGACAGATGCTTTGCTCAGGAACCATGAGTTGGCAGTAGCAGATCCTGCATCTCTAGATATGCCTGGGTGGCTCAGTAGTTGAGCGTCTGCCTTTGGCTCAGGGAGTGACCCTGGGGTCCTGGGATCGAGTCCCACATCGGGCTCCCTGCAGAGAGCCTGCTTCTCCCTCTGCCTATGTCTCTGCCTTTCTCTCTCTCTCTGTGTCTCTCATGAATAAATAAAATCTTTAAATTAAAAAAAAAAATTAAAGAAAGATCCTGCATCTCTGAACCTGAGGTTGTAATTCAGATTCTTCCTTTCCCTTCAGGGACAGCACTGGAGAGGGGGAGCACGGTGGCAGACAGAGAAAGCAGATCGACATGGCTACTTCTGAACACTACAAAAGGAGTATCCACTGTACTGTGGGGATCATACATGAGAGCAAAGCATATCACTCCATCTGTAGCGACTGCTGAGCTCCATCCTGTTATTCTTGTGCTCCCAGACATTATGCCCCATGCATTCATGTTTTTAAAAAACTCAGCCTTCCAAAATGGATTGAAGCACGCATGCGTGAGTGCGCGCACACACACACACACACACACACACACACACACACACAGAATTTTCAATACTTTTTTTGCCACCTATGGGAGTTTATGCTGACTCATATAAAAAAAAATCTTTGTACACCTAACACATATATTAGAGAACCTTTCTTAACTGCTTTCTGAGGGACTGGCATTAAAAATAGACACTGGAAGCATTTAAATAAAAATTGTCCAGCATCTCACACTGGAGTCAAATTTTACAGTGACATTTCCTGCAAGGGCAAATGGGAGGGAAAAGCTGAAAGTTTTCAGCATATATTTAAAACAGCATGGCCAGGGAGAAATGATTGGCAATGGAACAATCATCATTCTGCAATTTCACATAATAAATTGGGCAAAATCACTGCAATTTGGTATAAACGTTCCTTTCAGGTATATTTCTTAGAGTAGGCATTACATTTTATTCTAATCTTTTCCCCTCCTTGCCTCTGACTTAGAGGCATTCTAGAATTTTTACTTAAGAAGAATCTATGATAATCATTATTTGTTATTTGTTTTAGATTTAGCAAGGGCAGTACCCAATTATTAATAATTAATTAAACATAAATAAAACAAGTGAAACAAACCATATATAAATTATGCCAGCTTTAAAAAGATACAGTTTGACACTGGTAAAGGTTCTTTGACACATGACCTTCATGACATGAGTGCCTGACCAGGCACTACCCTTAACATTCAGATTTTAGTTTAAAAAAAAAAAAAAGAAAAGAAACTGAGTCAAGGAATTCTATTCTGTTTTTATTTATTTATTTATTCATTCATTCATCATGAGAGAAACACACACAGAGAGAGAGAGAGAGAGAGAGAGAGAGAGAGAGAGAGAGAGACATAGGCAGAGGAAGAAGCAGGTTTCCTGCAGGAAGCCCGATGTGGAACTTGATCCCAGAAGTCCAGGATTATGCCCTAAGCTGAAGGCAGACGCTCAACCACTGGGCTACCCAGGCATCCCTCTATTCTGTTTTAAGGTTGGTTAGTGCCCACTATTGCCCTAAACCATGGCTTGAGTTATGTTATTCAGGAAGCTCTGCTTGATATATGCAAAATCCTTAATAATGAGAATAGCCTTTCTACACTCATTAGCAGGTATACAGCGCAGAAATCATTTAATGACTATTTGACTTGGGAGTTTCATTTTAATAAATCAAATACCCCCTAAGGGGACAGCTATACCACAAAAAAATATTAAGTTGAACTCCTTGACTCTCTTGTCCCCTGTCATAGACAGATGTCATTGCAAGTCAACAAGCAGCTCTAAAACCCCTGGCCCCTATCCTGGCTTCCCTCAGTCCAAACCTCCACTGCTAACCTTGAACTGGGACAGGAGCTACAACCCAGACTCCAGTGCTCTAAATGTGGCAGAGACTGAAACCATCAAACGACTTCCCTCATGGTCTAATCAATCCTGACAGTACAGTGTGAGCACGAGGACATGGACTCAACAAACATTCCTCAGCTAAGCAAATGGATCCGGCTTTCATCAAAACCAGTTTAGACATGCCATTGGGTGGAATGTAGGAAGAAATTCAATTAATATTTGGGGATGGAAAACAATCTTATTTTGAGAAAAGAGATTTTTCTTCATTGGGACTTCTATTTGCTATGCTTTGGAGATGCTTTGTCAAAGACCACCTAGAGAGAGAGAAAAGTTGAAAGATAGACATCATCATGCTTAGAGCACGCTTTCTCAGACTGGGGATGCTGGGGTACTGAGATATTTGCTTGGTTCTCCACGTGCTGCTGACTCTTAAGCCTTGGGATTTTCTCGATCCTGGCAGGACACCTCCTATGCTGCCATAGGGACCTCTAGATGTATGGTCCAATCAAGCTGAGCTGGCTTTCATGCTCCTGGGATACTCTGATGGGTACAGGCATCTTTTACAAGGCTCCTATGGACATGTATACTCTCTGCCAGGATCCTGGAAGTCTATATGTAACCTCAGTGCAAAGATATCCACTATTAGAAGCATCACTGGTTCACGACTCCTATTACGGCAATGCCTAAGTATGAAAGAGAATACAAATCTCAGGCTCATGGGACACCTTGCTCTCCAGTGGGTAATGGTGTACAACTGGCCCCCTTAAGCCCTCACCTGGCAGAACACAATGGAAAGTACCAAGGGCTTCGCCTCTAAAATAATGACTCCAGGTGTGCCTGGGTGGCTCAGTCAGTTAAGTATCCCTTGATTTGGGCTCAGGTCATGATCTCAGGATCCTGAAATCAAGCAAGTCCCCTTTTGGGATCCTCGTTGGATGCTGGGCATGGAGCCTGCTTAACACTCTCTGTCTCCCTCTTTCCACCCATTTGTTCACATGCACCCTCTAAAATAAACAAAACAAAACAAATTTAATAAAACAATGGCTCTATTCGTAGGCAAGTGGATAAGACCAAGGCAAACCATAAGAGGTGATGAAGGGGTGTCCCTCATCGTCGTCTTTAACCACCCCATCTACTCTTCCCCTATTAAAATAAAGGCTAGCCCCCCTCAAAATATCCATTCAACTGACTGAATGGATATCTATATTATTCTTTATATGATTTTCCCAGGGACATATGTGTTTTACTTTTTTTTTAATTTTTATTTTTTTTAAAGATTTCATTTATTTATTCACGAGAGACACAGAGAGAGAGGCAGAGACAGAGGCAAAGGGAGAAGCAGGCCCCATGCAGGGAACCCAATGTGGGAATCGACCCCAGGACTCCAGGATTACACCCTGAGCCAAAGGCAGATGCTTTAACTGCTGAGCCACCCAGGCGTCCCAGGATGTATGTATTTTAACCATACAAATGCTTATGCGGAATCATTCAAACCATCAGAAGAAATTCTAACAGGAAGATTTCAGGTTTCAGCCATGAAAGTGTAGAATGTATCCCTAATATTCTGAAAATCACAAATTGTAGGAAGAAATTAAAAACAGAAGAGTTTGAATTTCAATAAACCACCTCCTCTCCATGTGCCCCTGCGGAAGGCTCTTAACACCTCCGAATCTGCCTCTTTTTTTTTTTTTTTTTTTTTTATGACAGTCACAGAGAGAGAGAGAGAGAGAGGCAGAGACATAGGCAGAGGGAGAAGCAGGCTCCATGCACCGGGAGCCTGACGTGGGATTCGATCCCGGGTCTCCAGGATCGCGCCCTGGGCCAAAGACAGGCGCCAAACCGCTGCGCCATCCAGGGATCCCTGCCTCTTTTTAATATACAAAATAAACTTCGAAATCCTAAAAAAAGGGACTCCTGTGTGGCTCAGTGGTTGAGAGTCCGCCTTTGGCTCAGAGTGTGATCCCAGAGTCCCAGGATTGAGTCCCACATGGGGCTCCCTGCATGGAGCCTGCTTCTCCCTCTGCCTGTGTCTTTGCCTCTCTCCCTCTGTCTCTCATAAATAAATAAATAAATAAATAAATAAAATCTTAAAAAAAAAAAAACTTAACAAAACCCTTTAACCCACCTCATCATGAAGCTATGGGGATTAAGTGAGATACTACATATGAAAGAGTTTCCAAACTGCGAAGGGTTACTCTAATATGCAATTATTTTTTTAGCATTTCAAGACTGACGAGTTGGGAATTATAAACTCAAAAAACTGAAGATTTTTAAAGGGTTCACTTTTGTATTAGTTCTTGGTTCCACTTCTTATCCAAAAGTCCAAAATGGTACTGCCTTCCCCTTTTCCCTAGTCATGTCTACCTCTTCTTGTAAGAAGCCAGTGGCGAGTGTCAGAAGCAGATGTGGAATCTAAGATGAAGCCAGGCTTCCCTTTTCTAAACAAAATTCTCTGGTGGTGAGCTTTTTTTAGTGCATTATTTCATGATAAACTTGAGAGAGAATCATGGAAATTCCTTACAATCCATCTGGCATCAAGAAGAGATGTAAGTCACATTGGTAAACACATCAAAAACATTAGGAAACCTACTGAGTTTCTTTGTGGACGTTTTTTGTAAAAAAAAAAAAAAAAAAAAAAAAAGTAGTTTCATCTGAGCAGGGTTGCGTCCTCACATGAACCCCCCAACCCCCCGCCAAAGTCACTAAGGGAAATAATTCCAAGATCACCACATAATTATGGCTTGTGTCAGCCCCTTCCCTCTGTCTCTTTATAATCAGAAAGATGATCTACTTGTCCAGAAACGCTGAAAGAAGCAAATAACCTTACTGCTCACAAGTTATAAGCAATTTGTAATGGATCAACAGTGAACAGTATAAGAAGTTACCCTCCTTGAAAGAGTAGTACCTTGGAGGGTCTAGCAGGGGGAGGTGGGGGGGGGGAGCTAAGAGCGGAAGGGTCTAGGCTATGGCAAACAAGAGGATCTAAAAGAATGTCACCCACTGTCTACTATGGTGGGAGCTATGTTATAGCAGATCAAAGAGAAATGTGGCCAAGTGAAACTATGGATGGGGAGAAGCAAGAACGGAGGCCTAGGTACCAGGTGAACTCTGTGTATGTTATCTTTTAGGAAATGAGGCACAGAGCACATGTGCTCAGAGACCAGGAGTTCACACAAGTGTGCTATCCACACTCTACTGATCTGTATATTGTTCTTAAAAACATAATGGAGTACCTCCCAATATTGAAAATGGGAAATTTGGGGCACCTGGGTGGCTCAGTCAGTTAAGTGTCTTCCTTCGGGTCTGGTCATGATCCCAGGGTCCTGGAATGGAGTCCCACATTGGGCTTCCTGCTTCTGCCTCTCCCTCTGACTGCTGCTCTGACAAATGTGCTCTCCCTCTTCCTCCCGTCAAGTAAATACATAAATTAAAAAAAAATAAATATATAAAAATGTGAAATTTAATTTCGCATAAAAATCCTAATTTCTACTTTCTCTTGAAAAATCAGATGCATGGCAAGTCACATGCGGTCGTCACCTTCTGACTTCCCAATGGATGTGGACATGAGCTCGCCCATCTGCTGCCATCTTGTCACCAACACCATCATCACCACCACCACCCCACACTCCATCTACTTAATTCAACTGCAGATGTGCAGGAATTGGGATTTGCCTTGCCCCACTGGAAAAATAAACTGGTTGAGAGAGGTAGACTATGACAGAGGGAAAAAAAAAAAAAAAAAGAATGGAAGTGAGGGGCCTTACAGGTGTGCAAAGGCTCTAAACGGACTTGCACAACCCTGGGTGGGCCAAGAGGAGCTCTTCCAAAGGATGGGGAAGGCAGAGACGATGTCATTAGAAGGGCAAATAAGTCATCTCGGGCAAGGGAGAGAAATGCAGCAGAGTAAAAGCACATGTCCCTTTTAACCTAAATATAAGGAATAAGGCTCTCTCCTCAGTTAATTCTCCCGTGGACAACAAGATCCTTAGAGCCTAATATAAATAACATTTTTATAATGCTTTCCAGCGAGCAAAGTACTTTCACATACGTTTTCTTTCACGTACGCCTTGACCACAATTTTGTGAGCTAGACTGGGCCATGAGTATGAGTGTATGTTACAGGGGAGAAGACTGAGGCTCAGGAAGCTGGTGGGGAGGGGACTCGGGCGGGCCTTCTCTTACTACACCGCATGGCTCACCACTCCTTGGCGAGGACCTGCCCTAGACTGCAAGGAACACTGGACTACTTCAACTGGCCTGGAAGCGCGGTGGCTCAGACACCATCAAGGCTGGCTACGGGTGTAGGAGGTTTTTCCCTTACTAGGATCATCCTTCCCCTTGGCAGATCCATCCCCTAAAACTCCAACCACCAGGAGTTAAGCTCAGCCTGCAAGGTCAGTCACGTCGAGAAACATCCCTTATTTGTTCACAAAAGTCTTACAAATATTTTGGCAAATAAATTCAGAAAGCCGGAAGCGCTAATTATTAGGCAGAGACAAACCCAGAGTAATAACATCAACAACAAAGTGCCTTTTCAACGCTGCTATTCAGTGTGGCTTCCTGTTGCCAGTGCCACAAAAAACACACCGGGAAGGGCCTGGAGGAGATGGGAGAGGAAATGACTCCTTTAAAGACCATGTCCTGTGGGCAGACTGTGGCCCTCCCATTTGCTGCAGCAGATATCAGAAAGGAAGGGTGGGCAGTATAATTTTCAGCAAGGAAGAAAAAAAACTGATTTAAAAAAATGGGAGTTCTTTAAGAACACTGTTAAGGTGGGGCACACTTAGACGCTGTGATGGCTGGACTTGTTTGTTTTCAGGTTGGGAATGAAGCGAGCGGGAGATCAAGAGTTTGCTCTGCTGGGTGCAAATGACTGCAAACAACCCGTCCTTCGTGGAGGCGGACGCCCATCAAGGTTGTCCGCGTCTGGCTGTGCGTTTTGGGCCTTGTGTGAAGGTGCGCACAGTGGGGTCGGCCTGGGCCCTGGGAGCCTAGTGGCCTTCTGCTCCCCAAGCTGTACACCTCATTCAGCTGGGAGGAAGCCCTTTTTTGTCGCTGGATGCCTGGTGTCATCTGCCCCACCTTTGCTCCATGTGCTAGCAGCTGTCCCGAGCCTAGATAAATGTCTGTCCGCTTCGGATTTGGGCCCTGACCACACCATCTCACACATCAGGCAATGCCGGCAGGTTGTACGTCCTAGAGTTAAGTACCAGCTACTGGGTAGAGCCTTCCACAGATTTCCCGTGTGATGAATGGTTTTACTTTCTCCAGTGGGGCCATGAGAAGAGCCGCACCTACCCCTGGGTCCTTGGGGACACCTTGAAGCCACGGCCCAAATTTAATCATTGTTCTTTGTCAACGTGTCCAGAAAGTCTTGCACAGGGCATTCCTTAGACTACAACCATTGTCTTCCTCTTCCTTTAGTTCAAAGTCAATGAAGGAGTAAAGACTGTATTCACCTGGATGCTGAGTGACGAACGACCGCAGGCCCACTTTAAAGGGACAAATTCCATTCCCCAAGTAGATCACACAGGTCCATGTGCCTCAGTTCTAACCACCCTCACACCCCCTCCTGGTCACTTCACCGAAGAGTTGTGGTGTACCTCTCTTAAGCAGCAACACCGCCAGCTTCTCTGAGGCAGCAAATCCAACCCCACATTGGCTTGTTTCCCCGGACAGGTTGCTGGGGTAGAGATTCCTGGCCACCTGCAGAAGAGTTGGCAGCTCAATAGATCTTCCAGAGTCGGCTTGGCCAGGGCGACGCCAGAACAATTGGTCTCACGGCCCGTCTGAGATGATAATTAATAAGCGTGGTGGGAACAAGGGGCAGCCTATCCAGGGAGCCGAGCCTTTGCCCTCCTGAGGGCTGTGGTACTGGCCCCTTGGCAGAGAACAACGCCCCCATCAGGAGCTGTACCAGGGGGCTTCTATCCTTAGTGGCCCCCCCTCCCCCACCACCAGCCTTGAGAGCAGTCGAGAGGGGCACCGGGAATGGAAGACCTTGCAAGGACGTCTTGGTTGAGGAAAAAGAAAACGGAAAGAATACTGGTAACATGAAACATCTAATACAGAACCTGAGATAAATATCCAGCAGCGAATTGCAATGATATGTTAAAGAACACGCCATTCTAGACATAATAAGGGGGAAAAAGGACAAATGTTTCATTGAGAAGTGCCTCAGAGCATGGCATGAAGAAGAATGTGTGGTGACAGAAATCCAGCCCCATTGAGGAAAATGTGAGCTCAGCGACAACATACTCAGCAGGCTTTATTAGGCACTCGTACCAAGTGCGTTGCTCAACATGCTGTGAATGAGAACGCATGAGTCACAGGATAGCACCCCCTGACTTGAGTTGACAGCAAAGGACATCACTTATTTAACCATAGGAAAGGATGACTGATGACTCCCAAGGGCTTTCCAGAAAGGAACAGAAGATCTCATTGCAGTGATGGGTGAATTAAAACCTGACTCCCCAGGCAAGCATCCTAAAACTATTTTTTTAGAGAAAAAAAATTATTTAGAAATAATGAAAAATATTTTATGGAAGATTTTACATGCTTCTTAGTGTACTGTGATTCCTAAATTCCTATCAAGCTGGCAGAGGCTTGATAGTGGGGTGGGAGTTCAGTCAGTAGCCACGGAAAAAATCTGAAATAAATCTTGGACACCTGGGTGGCTCAGCCGGTTAAGCGTCTGCCTTCGGCTCAGGTCGGATCCTGGGGTGTCAGGATGGAGCCCCACAATGGGCTCCCGGCTGAGAGGGGAGTCTATTTCTTCCTCTGCCCCTCCACCCTGCTTGTGCACACACACACACACTCTCTCTCTCTCTATGAATAAACAAATCTTTTAAAGATAAAATAAATCTTGGTTTAACTTTGATCCCACAGACTCCCTACCTGCCAGTCCTTTCTATATCCTCTCCCAGCCAAACTGAATTACAATGGTCATCCATCCTGGCTGTTCAACCAGGATTCCCTTCATTCTCAGTCTGTTATGATTTACCTTCTACTTCTACTGCTCGCTCCACTGAAATTGCACTGGTCAAGATATCAAATCCAATGGGCCCTTTTCAGGTCTTTTCATGTTTTTTTTCAGTATTTGCTCATACTTACCACTCTGTTTGAAATTGTTTCTGATACTACTTTTTCCTTTTTATAATACTAGCACCTACACCAGCAGCTAAGCTTGTCACCTGAGTGAGTCCCAGGTCGGTACTTTCAAACATCTGCTGGACACTCCACCTACTGTCTGCAGGCACGTTCTATCCCCAAATATTCCAGATAGACTCTTTGTCTGCTTCCCCAAAACCCCCATTGCTGGTCTTCCTCCTGTTTATCTGCCAGAGTTACCGAGTCACCTTGACCAGAAACTGGACAATCTTGACTCCTCCCTGCCCCCTGCATTCCCTACTTCCAATTAGTCACTAAGTATTATTCAGTCTACTCTCAAAGTGGTTCCCTCCTCTCCAATCTCTACTTCCATTGCTTTGGGTTAGACCTCATTCTCTCCTACTTGGATCATAGCAACTGCTTCTAAACTCCTCTTCCCATATTTGGGAAGCTCTTCTGAATCCATTTCCTCAAACTGCTCTCAAGTGGCTCTTTCTGAAACACAAACCAATCACATTGTTCACTTGCTTATAATCCCCCAGTGATTTCCCACTTTCAACAGGACAAAGGATTTCCAATATGAACCCCATAGAACTTCCTGGTCTCGCCTCCCACTCTGTGCCTTTAATCTTGGCCAAGAGGGCCCCTTTTCACTTCCCCAAGCCTGGACAGCCTAATATTCCCAGACTTTCTCTTTCTCTTCTCTCTCTCTGTCCTGAGGTTCTCTTTGCCTTTTATGCCATTGGTCCATTCTTCAAAACTATAACTTGTCCTTCATGATCTAACCCTACTGCATCCTCTGCTCCAAGGCCTTTCCTGACCTGCTCCCTGGCCATTTCTAGGCAGTTAGTCCCGTCTCTTCACCCTCGTAGCAAATGTACATCTCTATCCCCCAGTCTCTCACAGGTCTAGCTGTGTCCTGGCAACAGAGACTACCACTACCGTCTTTCCTTTCTCCCCAACCAGACCTCCCTACGAAAGTGTTCAGCAGCTTATATCAATGAATGTTTACTAGAAAAATCAGAAGGTATACCTCTCTCCTAGACTTTCACAGCTCTGCGTCATTTCATAGCCCTCCATTCCACACAAACCAGTGTCTGGGGCATTTGGGAATGCACACATACATATTTATTTCACCCAACAAGGGTATCTCTAAGATGGGGGAAAGGGAGCAAAGTTGTACAGCTTGCCTAAAATTTGAGAGGTGAAGATTCAGAGACTCAGGTTTTCAGACATTAGACCTGTTTTTCCCTCAGTGATTAACAAAAAGTTGCTACAATAAAATCTCCCTCAAAACAGGATGCATATTGT
Organism: Canis lupus dingo; assembly: GCF_003254725.2. Lineage (NCBI taxonomy): Eukaryota > Metazoa > Chordata > Mammalia > Carnivora > Canidae > Canis > Canis lupus. The sequence goes on along the minus strand of NC_064243.1, from coordinate 80,911,267 downwards.
GTAGGTCATGCCTCCCCCCCCCCCATAATTTTAATTGTTCAATGATAAGCCTTCTGATGTGTATCATTGTTGAGGACACGGGGCCTTTTTGTATGGGGAGCCAGGATCTGTGGTTCCCTAGGAAGGTGTGTTGGACTTAGGTCATTCTTATCCTTACAGAGGTCACTGTAAAGGATCCTATTCAGTAGGACAGGGAAAGGACATCAAGCCAATCTTGACATCATTGTTCTATTTGTTCTGCTTTTGTTTTGCACTCCAAGCTTTTATTATGTAACTCTTGCTGTAGTGACTATGCTCCCGTGTGGTCCCTCCTGTGAGTCTCCAATTTGCTAACCACACTTGAAGTCCTGTCCCACCCGACAGGTCCATACAAACACTAGTACAGAAATATACAGTGGAAAGCTTGCTCTGCGTACTTTAACTGCAGCCCTATTTCTGCTTGCTACACTTATTCTCCTCCCTATGATTTTTCAGTGCAATGCAACGCACACTCCCTATAACTGAACTGGCATCTCCCCTTCAACGTATTGTTTCGGAGGAAGGTTATTTTTTTTGGCTTAAGAGGCTTTCTCTTCCAGCTCTGGGTGAAAATCAGCAAAGATTCCTGTTCTTATCAACTGAGTGCTTAAGTAAACAGAGTAGGTGCCAGAGTCAATAGGATATGGAAAATGAGATTTTGCTGAAGATTGTTTGTAATGGGGCTCTACTGCTGACACAGAATCAGGTTCACACTCTGGAAGGAGAAAGGCCCAGAACTTTAAAAGGGAGACAGGGCTGGTTTGCTGCTCCAAAGTGATCAGCTAAGGTCTGTGTTTTTGTGTGACTGGACAGTTTCCTACTCTCATGCCGGAAGAATGCTCTTGTTTGTACACACAGAGAAGGAAATGTTTCACCTGGTCCCACCCTCACTTCCACGAGTCCCAGGGTGCGCTGTGCCACCATGCCACTTCATCCATGTAAGGCAGTGCCTCCTTTGCCTGGACACAGCTCAGAGGCATAAGTAGTAAGGAGAGAGGAAGAAGTGTTAACTATGCTCAGGCAGGAGAACCATGGGAATTGTGGTGTGCTGACCTGGACTGCCTTGTAAGGCCCAGGAGCCCCAGGCCTGCAGAAGACGGTATGCCACTCCCAGCCTTCACACCCTCCACCACCCACAGGAAGCAAACGATTGCCTCTTGCAGCCCTTCACTGCAATGTGAATGTATACCCTCTTTCCAGATGTGCATGCATCATCTCCAGAGGCTTATGACAGATCTCCTTGCACAGGGTTCTAAGAGAGAGAGATATGGGCGAGGAGGGGTAGAAAGAGAGGAAGAGAGAGAATCTTAAGCAGGCTCCATGCCAAGCATGGAACCCAACACAGGGCTTGATCTCACAACCCTAAGATCATGACCTGAGCCAAAATCAAGAGTCAGAGGCTTTAACCAACTGAACCACCCAGGGGCCCCTCACTTTTCTTTGCCCTTCAAAACATAGCACTGCTACTTGGGTAGCTCAATATCTGATGAGGAAACCTCATGGCTTTATATTTGGAGTCATATCCCTGGCCTTGCATTGACAACTTATCCTTCCTCTAAGGAGCAGAAAGAACTTGACTCAGACCCTTGTTAGTACATGGATGGCAAGGCAGAGGCCATGTCATCTTCATTTTCCCAGTGGGAAAAGTGACACAAAAGATTGAGGAATTTATACTGTAGCCATGAGTGGTGATGCTCTTGAAACAGTGGGTCCTGGCACCCCTAACCTTTAGCGGGCACAGATGTGGAAACGACTTGCCTGCAGGCCATATCTTTTCCTATTTCTCTTTCTGTAAACACTGATGATGTTTTAGAAAGGGAAAAGAGGGGGATGACGGTGTGTAAGAATTTTTAACTGCCAAACTATGCCAAAAGGAAGAAAATTTTAGAAGAGTACACTGTCACTTTCCTGCTTCCTGGTCCTTCTACCCAGAAACAGAAAATTTGTCGGTAGCAGTCACAAGTCAGATGTGAGCTGGAGTTCCACTTCTGCGTGGCTCTTTGAGCATATCTGAAACTTCTCAGTTCCTTATCTGAACATAAGGACAGGAGTAGTTATCTCAAAGAGATGCTACGAGCATTACATGAAATAATGGATGTAAACAGTACTAACACAGCCTAGCACAGGGCAGACGTTAACAAGGTTAGTTGTTTACACTACTGGATGAATAGCAGATCCCGACTTTGGTAACTGTGAGCATAACATTTACAAAACCATTTACCATGAGAGTTATCCATGGAAGCCATTCTCTTGACCAAGAACTTGACGGTCCTTCTGACAGTACAGATGGACTCGTAGAGCCACTGTAATTCTTGATTTTGCATCAAGCCCTAAGAAATCCTGATCAAGTGGCAGTTTGAAAAACAGACCCATGATATGCACAACCTTAAGTCACAGATACAGACACAGTAGGTATAATACAGAACATCGCACAGCAGCTATTCCTGAGTGCCCTATTATTCCATTAAATTTCAATTTAAGATCTTTGTGAAATTACAACCAAAAAACCAAAGGCACTCCTTCATTAGAAAAAAGCAATTACCTTATATCCACCCTGTCCCATTTCTATGACTCTTTCCACGATTACATAAACCACCTTAATGAATTTTGGAGTGCCTCCAGGCAAGAGGACAGAGCTTGCTAAAATCTGTTGATATGATAATGACAAGTCATTGTGATAGGAAAAAGATGAGTTAGGGGTTCAAGCTATTTTTGAACCTAAATTAGAAGAATCTCTTTCTGACTTGTATCCTGCAACCCAAATATAGAGTCACTATTTCCTATGGGTCACATGTTTCCCTTGTATCCTGTATATATTTATAACTCTAAAATATAGATCCATAAGTACACAGTATAGGGGATTATTGGGTTAGCATCTGGAAAAGTATTCAGTTTGGTTTTTTAGCCCAGAGATTAATGTATTTACAAGTCTACTAAAGAGGCAATGGCCAAGGAGCACACTGTCTCATGAGAAATAAGAATTGATCAACTTCAAGGTTAGATGTAATGCAACTGATAGGCCCCACTTACTTCTCAGGAACTGTAATTCACATCAGCTTCAATGTTTGTTAGGGAAACTGTCAGGAAATGTTCGAAAGAAATGAAATCAGGGAAGATTCATCATGTGGCCAGACCAAACAGGTTTAAGTGTCAGTGATGTACTTGCTCGGGGAGTTATCGGTTCATTCACTGCTTCAGGTTTGGTTTGTTCATGCTCACTCTTTCATTTTAAATGTTCCCTGAAGTCAGAAACAAATAAGCAAGAAGGAAAACATCCTATTTTTCTCTGCCCTAGACTGTCCTACTCATTCATGAACAAATGTTTGAATGTCTTTTAAGGAGATGAAGCAAAGGCAAGAATTCTTCCTCTCTCTCTCTCTATACTAGACCATAAAATCATACCATCTGAGTTCTTTTGGAGCAGTGTGTGTAATGCAATCTGGATAAATTTATAGGCTGGCATGGTATGCAGGTAATGGTATGGATCCTGCTTTTCTGTTAGGATCGTATTAGTTATAAGAGGTATGATGTGCTCACTTAAAAGGTCAGTATTCTGCATGGAACAGATAAGCTCAAAAAAAATTTTTTAAAGCCCTATATTTTCAAAGAACAATCACTAGTCTTTCTGGGAAACAGACATTCAAAAAATAGGAAAAGAGAATGTTTGATAAAGCTCTGCAAGCAGTTTATAGTTTCTGCCTCGGCCCCAGAAATGACTTCAATGATACGATATGAAAGGAAAATTGTGCACCCTGTCCCAGACCAAAGCTTGCATCCTAAGAACGGTCAGAAGGCATCTTAGTGAAGAAATCCATTTGAAAACATAAATGGAAAACAAGAAGAGATATAAAAATTGGTATAATGGGAGGGGCAGGAAAAATTAGGCTTAAGAAAGCAAAAGTAATTACAGAGGATACAAATAAGTTAAAGCAGAGAGAACCTTGTTAAGGGCTAAAGAACAGAGTTTTTTTAAGTAAAAATTTCCCTTTCATACAAAATAAAAATCAATAAAATTGAACTAAAGCATTTGTATCCTCTTGGCTGAGATGTAATAAGTTACATTTGAAATCACAGTCTCCAAAAAATGATTATTATTGATCATGCTGATATACCTATAAAAAAACTAGCTCATTATCTTACCTTTTTAAATCTTTATTGGCCGAAATGAAGACTATTTTGTATGCAAACATAGAGTGTGACTATCATTAGAATAAAAATCCTATAATTAAGCATGCAGAAAGAAAATATGATTACCCATAGCAAGAAAACAAATGCCATCACTGGTAGTGTTAACTATTGAAACATTTAAGGGCAAAGATACTGAGATTTATTTTTCTAGTGAAAGTCAGCTCCACTACCTATCAATAAAAATGCAGTAAGATGAACTTTGAAGAGAAGTCTTACATCATTTGCTATAAATGTCATGACTGGCTATAAGAACTAAAAATAAGGGGCACCTGGGTGGCTCAGTTGTTGAACATCTACCTTTGGCTCAGATCATGATCCCAGGGTCCTGGAATTGAGTCCTGCATCGGGCTCCCCGCAGGGAGCCTGCTTCTCCCTCTGCCTGTATCTCTGCCTCAGTGTGTCTCTCATGAACAAATAAATAAAATCTTTAAAAAAAAAAAACCCTAAACACTAAAAACAAGAAAAATATGTGAACCAATCAGGTATATATACTGATATTTTATGATTGTATTAAACACAGGAAAACATTTAATTCAGTTCTTAAATTTAACACGTGTTGGTCCAAATATGCGCAAGTAAACCTTCTCGTCAAAGGAATGGGAAAATAACACAAGCTACCACTGAATTCTGGCATAGGTCCTGGCTTATGAACTTTGCTTACCAAATATTTGTTGAATGAATAAATAATCTAAATATGATTTGCATTTGCTTCGTATTTTGGCATGAGTAGTGCCAGCTTTTCAATGAAAGGCATTTCTGGGCCTCCTCAAAGTATTTTCATTCTCTGAGTGGTGTGGGCAGAGGCTGGGATTTACAAGTACAGTTTACCCTATACTTGAACCTCCAAACTGCAGAGGAACCGAAGAGGTGTCTAGATTCTTAGTTTTGTGACTTCAGACTCGGCTTCTGCCTTTGAAAGCTGACTAGCACTAGCTCAGGGGAGGAGAGACGAACATTTTATATGCAAATATTGGTGTGTTGCATATAGAAAGAACTGGAGGATTTAGAAATACATATATCTCTACAGAAAAAAATGCAGTGTGTGTGTGTGTGTGTGTGTGTGTGTGTGTAAACTACTACTAACGAATAATTAACCAGATTAGCACAAGCTTTCAACAAACTGGAAACTAGGATTTTTTTCTGGGCTAAGTGAATACTATCCGTATTCCACACATAAATAATTTACAGCTGGCTGCATTTGTAACATCTAAGTGATTCTTTTCTGATGGAGAACACCCAAAGAGGCTGGTCTTGACCCTATACTACCACTTAGAGGATATCCTAAGATCAGAAATATGAATTAGGGGATCCCTGGGTGGCTCAGCGGTTTAGCCTGAATTCAGTTCAGGGCGTGACCCCGGAGTCCTGGGATCGAATCCCACATCGGGCTCCCTGCATGGAGCCTGCTTCTCCCTCTGCCTGTGTCTCTGCCTCTCTCTCTCTCTCTCTCTCTCTGTGTCTCTCATGAATAAATAAATAAAATCTTTAAAAAGAAAAAGGAAATATGAATTAAACTCTTTTCAACATGATTAAGGCAGAGAAGGGAAACAAAGAAAGATTATCAAAATTAAGATTACTTCTTTCTATACTTTACAATTATTTTTATATATATATACTCAGTATTTTCTAAATGGGTCTGCTCAGCAGCCAATTAAAAATTATTCCTGGAAGAGTCAGGCTGTGTAGCAATTAAGCCTGTTACTTTTTCATTATTTTATCTTGAAAACCAATAAACATGAAATAAACAAGGTTTTTTAAACATGGCCTCTTCACTAGCAGCTCTTTTACCTATTTGTTTAGGTTAAAGGGGAATTTTGTGAAGATGCTGGAAATAATCTTGCCATCAAGAGGTGTTAGTACCATCTTGGTGGTCCATACCTCTTGCAAATTCTCTCTCTCAGTACTCCCCTCCACTATAATGGAAAACCAAGAGCCAGCCTTCTTGGTAACATGATCGCCACTTCTAAAACCACGGAAAAGCCATGGAGTTAAGCAGGGTAGCTGGACAAGGCAAAAAAGTGGAAATTCAGACCCTTCCTGGTTCAAGTGGGGTGGAAAACCCAAAAATGGAATCTACTATTGTGAAGTTCAATCACTTTCAACAGTCATCTAGAACTCAACCTACATCTCTTGGCTTCATGAGATTAGCGGTACAGAGTTGCACGAAATTCCATTTTTTTCACAATATCACACTTCTTGTCTAGATATTTGTTTAACCTGCAGGGATCCAGATGCTAGGGAGTACACACTGTATCCCAATTCAAAGGGCTGGGACGGAGGGAGAGAGGAACCTACCTACATTCTTGTCCTGAACATTGGTGCCTGGTAATAATAAAAAGACCTTTCTACTTTTTTTTAAAAGCCCATTTTATTTTCTGATGTTTAACTTAATGAAAAAAAGAAAAAAACAATTTATAGGTAAAGCATGTTGAAAAGGCAATAAAGTTGGGTGGGTTTTTTTTCCAATTTTGAAATTAGGTTACATGTTTCACATAGCATTAGACTTCTTTTTATTTCCTTACAAACTCCCCCAAAAGCTGTGTTAAATAGAGCTGTCAGCTCTGTCTGTTGGAGCGTCTGATTTACTAAGGGCCCACGGATGAGAGCAAGTGCCAGGTCAGAAAGGTGCCGCAGCATGCCCGTTATTATCTACTTCTGAACGGAGGAGCGGGAATCCACTCTTCCTGTTTTCTGCTCACCCCGAGTTTGGCAGGGGGCCCACGGGAATGGGGGGCTGGGATGTGGGGGGAGGGCTAGTTTTCGGCTCTGGTCCACTCACGGGGCCCAGTCCCCAGGCCCGAGGGTGACGCGGGGTCGCTCGTTCCCATGAGACCTGGGAGGCCTTTCCACGCGGGACCACATGAGGTGCTCCACGTAAGGACCATTGCTCTAAGTGTGGAGGAATGAAAGGAGGAAAGATGCAAGGCTGTCCCCTCAACCACATATGGTGACTGCCTTTGTCTTCTTTTCACCACCAAACCAAAGGCTGGTATCCCCGCTTCTCACTGGTCCCTAATCCCCCTCTTTCCACCTTCTCCTCTCAGTGCGCAGCTGACCTGGCTCTCTGCGAGATCTCTACAGGCCTACCTGCGACCTTGTCTCGGCCTCCATCCTCCTCTCTAGTATCTGAAACCATCAGTCACCCCTTTCTTCTCGAAACTGTTGGCTGGTTCCCTGCCATCCCCTCTAGCCACGCCTCCTCTCCTTCCTTGGCCACATCATTCGCTTTAACTAACCCTTGTATATGATCATTCTCCCAGAACCCTCTGCCTAGCCTGTGCTTGCGTTCCCGTCCACCCGTGACCATCCCCACCAATCCTGAACTGCAGCTAACAGGTGCATGCAGCTAATGCAGGAATCTCACTTCTTCAGCCCATTCCCTCTGCCAAGGTCCTGAGGTGACCCTGGAATGGTCCGTCCAACCTGGTCAGGGCTGGGAGGACCTCATGTCAATTAACTTGGCCTCCTGGTTTTCCTGTTTCTGATAGTACCATTCTATTTCTATACGTGGGTATCATCACACCAGCTATAAATCTCAGCTTCTTGGGATTGTTCTTGCCCCTTACCCCTAGGCACCAGGCACCAGCCACAGTAGCGGAGTTCTATCTGTTCCTTCCAAAACAGTCTCCCTGTGAGGACATTTCTCTAGTTTCAAATCACCTGTGTGAGTGCCCACACCTGTTTCAACACCAACTCTCAGAAGACATTTTCTCTAGTCCCCTTCCACACAAGACCTCTCTTCTCATCATTACTATCCTGTAAAACAACTGGGACATTTCACATATTCCTAATGAATAATAACAAGGAGAAATCCAGAAACTAAAGCTAAGGCAGATATAAACTTAAAGTCTATTCAGAAGAGTTAAACTAATCATTCCCTTAATATATCTGTTCGCTTTGCTCTCCCTACAGAAGGAGGTAGATGTGAGTTAATAATAAATTTAATAATTCCATTAAATCAATCCTACACTTCAATCCATTTATCTGCTTGGCTGCATTAGGTATACTAAAAAACAAATGAGTTCACTGAGCCATCAGCATGCAACCTAAGAACATGTTTCCAAAATCACTTCTATTTCTGTAATTTGAAATCTTTGCTTTAAGGGAGCAATGGTTGCCTTTTAACTTGAAGACATCAACTCAAAGTCTTGGCAACCATAAGTTCCAGAGTTATAATAGCAATCAAAAAGTTCAAGAAAATTAGCTCCATTTGAGATGTTCATGTGCTTATAGATCTGGGCACTTTTCCAATGAAAGGCAAGATTTTTAAATGATTTTTTTTAAAGATTTTATATATTTGAGAGAAAGAGTGAGCGAGAGAGCATACGAGCAGGGGCAGAGGGAGAGAGAGTCGAAGACTCCCCTGCTGAGTGGGGGAGCCTGACTCAGGGCTCGATTCCAGGACCCTGAGATCATGACCTGAGCTGAAGGCAGATGCTTCACCATCTGAGCCATCCAGGCGCCCCTTTAAATGATATTTTAAAGGACCATCAGGCAGGCACCAGCCATACAGAACACAATGAAGTATGTGGCCGCCTGTGTAGGATGGAGAGCAACTTTATGAACCTACCTTACAGCTGACTCTGGGTCTTTCAAGAGTGAGGCTCTCATGGGGCTTTGGCAAGCCACTAGTGAGCTAGCAAAATTATAACTTTTTATGCTGGATTTACTGAAGTGTGCTGTGGTTAAAAAAAAAAAAAGGCAAAATAAAATCTCTAAATCAATGCACATCAGCTGTAATTATCCTCTATATTAGGAGAGCTAGGAGAGGAATGATTCAGTTAAGAGTGGTTGCATGCAAAAAATTTCAAAGAAGGCTAACTTGCTATTCTTCCATAATTAATAGAAGTCATCACATATTCCTAGACTGAGATTTCATATCCTGGCTGCCCAGAGGCAGAATCAGCATTTGTTGGTAGTGGAGACCATGGCCTGTGGGCACCTGCAGGCCAGCTGTGGGAGGGCTAGTCTGGGCAAACAAGTGCTTAGGGAGTGAAGGGAACTCTGCTAGTCCCAGGTTTCCAGGTGCTCTCTCAATCCCCTTGTTCAGAGTCCACCTCTTGGATTGGCTTCTCTGGCAGACAGTGGACAAGGGAGGCAGCTCACCTCTCTTATCACTACTGTAGCCAATGACCTTGAGAAGCAGAGACAGCTCTCCCCAGTTTTTAGACAAAGTTGGGGAGAAGGTGACCAATATGCTCAAGATCAGGGAGGCTGGTCTGACTCTAAAGACCACCCTGTCATCGCCAGTGGAGAGGCTATGCTGACTACCCGTCCCCCCCGAAGGGGTAGTGTGGTTGCCGTAATGACTGCGGGATGCTGCTGCATCGAGTGGGTGGGATCAGAACCATTTCATGTTCCATGACCCACGAAAGAACTGGCCTGCCCCACATGCAATAGTGCCCCGGCAAGAACACTGCACCATGACGCTCCTGGAGTGTAAAAGCAGAATCTGCCCTGAGATGCTTCACCAATTAGTGTGGTCAACAGTCTGAGGTGGCACACAGGTGATGGGAAACTTCCAGTAGGTTCTAGGTGAACGTATGTGAGTTCACAATAAACACCATGTAGCTAACCAAAGGTGGGCCCATTTAAAGACTTTACTAAATACCTGAGGATAAAATAGGGAAATAAACCCTGGTTGAAATGTGAAACTAAACAGTACAGCTTCTCCTGTCCCAGCTTCCAGTCTTGATGGTGAGCACCTCACTGGCCTCGATGGCTCAAAACCACAGGCAGTCAGGGCTCGGGAAACCTGCGTGCCTGTGTAAGATAGCTTCAGTGTGCCCCTCTTGGACACCCCCTCATACCTTTCTCCCTTGCTTCCCTTACACATCACATCACATCACCAGCCTTTCAGCAGGTTTAGTTAACGGGGCCCCTGACTGGAGATGTCTATGTAAAGTTAGATGTATCAAGCTAGATGTATCCCTAACCGAAATTCACGGCTCTGCTGAAGGCAACAAACCACATGATTCACTCTCTGTGCTGGCAGAAGAACAGTCCCCCCAAAGGTATCCATGTCCTACTCCCCAAAACCTGTGACTATGTTACCACACAAGACAAAAAGACCTTAGGGTTGCAAATGAAATTAAGGTTGCTGATCAGCTGACCTTAAAACAGGGAGTTTATCTTGGATTATGTGGGTGGGCCTAATGTAATTATAAGTGTCCTTAAATGTTGGGGTGGGGGGTGGTTTGAAGAGACTAGAGTGGTGTCACTCTGAGAAGGGTCTCAGTGCTGCTCGCTGTGAAGACAGAGGAAGGGGCCACCAAACCAGAAATGCAGAAGGCCCTAGAAGCCAGAAAAGGCGAGAAAAAAGATTTCCCCTAGTGCCTCCAGGACGGAAAGAAGCCCTGCTGGTACCTTGATTTTGGCCCATAAAATCTATTTCTGACTTCTGACCTCTGGAAGTCTTGTGTTGCTTTAAGCCAATGGGCTCACGGCTCTTTGTTATAGCAGCACCTGGAAACGAATGCAGTCTTCTCAAGTTCTGGTAACTATGCCTTCTCCTTACAGGCACAGATCACTGAATCTTCTGGGTGGTTCCTGTCCATCCCTTTGTAGATGGCCTTTTTATGAATATACCTAGCTCTCCTCATTTTGACTGCCCTTCTTAGAATCCAGAGTCATCTACTCCTGCCTTTTTTTCCCCTAAAAGAAATCTTTTTTTACTCTTAAGTCTAAATGGAGTTTATTAAAACCCAGAACTCTTCTACATTTGTCAGTAATCTATTAATTTATTTCTCTTTACAAACAGCTCACTTTGCTAGTCTACATTTCCTTGTCTACCTAAAAGGCCACTAGGCCAACCATCAAGTCAAGAGTCAGTATTAAGTCAGTCCAAAATGATGACACCTGGCACACACTTTCTTAGAATATCATTTCAAGAATATTCAAAATACTATGAGAATGAAAGGGTCCTTCTCTAGTTCTTACCTATGCATTTTTTTGTGAAGCTACTAAAGTCATATAGAAGAAAGCTATTTGCTTCATATAGTATGTGGCCTCAAACTTCAGGAATGTTCTGGCTACATCAGATGTCAGCTTTGGTTAGAAAATTGTTATTTCAGGATAACCCAATTAGACATTGTAAATACTAAGCAGCTAAGTCCTTGGATATGTATGTGTAAAAGACAGCATTGTCAACCACGTAAAACATGGAAGATAGGGGAAATAGCCGAGTGGTCAATGGGCAGGGGAAAAGGGTATCATGGGAAAAGAGCCTGACCACAGGTACCCAGAGTTCTAAGCCTAGCTCTGCCAGTCACTGGCTCCGTGTCCTTTGGCAAGTAAACATTTTCTCTGGACCTCAGCTTTTTCCCATCTATAATAAAGGAAACTAGATCACTTTTAATAACACTGCAGCCCTCATGCTCTATGAGCTATGAACTACTGACTTGGAAAGTGCTACAATATGCTAATCAGAAGTTAGGGAAAGGATGATTATAGCTAACCTTGGCAATGCTCACTCATTAATTCTTTCAGTTAGTAGTTACTGAAGATAACTCCGTGGCCAAGTACTATTTTTGTTGCTGGTAATAAAATGACGACTAAGGTATCTACCCCTACCCTTGAAGATCTTAATTATTTTGAAGAGAAACATATATTAAATTGTTAAAAGTTTACATGAGGTTCACTGGGGACACAGACAAGTGTGTTTGATTCTAATACTCCTGGAAGAAGAGGCAACAACCATGCTTGATAAATTCTGCTTTATAGTAATTATTTACCAATAGCCAGTAAAACAAAATAGGACAGTTGGTTAAAAACAAAAACAAAAATAAAAGCAGGTCCTCACAGCCAAAATAGTGGTGATATCTTATCAATCTTCACCGATTGCTATGGCTAAGCAAATTATCAAATTATCAGCTGTTATACTAACTGCACCCAAGGACAAAATAACCCAATTAGGAGCACTACTCAAGAAATTTCACTCAGTAGCTTCTTGGTTGTGTACAGCAAGTGAGTTAGTAATAAAAGGAATATAAAAATAAAAAGTGAGTGTTCTAAAGTGTAAAGTAAGCATCACTCTTTTGAGTTCAGAATGAATTTAAGCTCAGAAATTAGAAGATACAAAATCTAGTCAATATTTGTCTACAATAAAAACTTTTAAAATAGAGGCATGTAAGGTTGTCTTTTTTTATTAAAAGGCAGTTGTCCAGAATGTATTGTTTTCTAAAATAAATGAATACATGGTTTTTGAAAAAATATATTCATGCTTTGCATCTCAAACTGAAAGTTAAAAGAGGTCTCCACATTAGATTTTAAAACAGGAGCTTAACAAATAAATAAATAAGAAATAAAACAATGAAACAGGAGCTTGAAGGAATGTACCTGTTGAAAACAGAGCTCCTTTGGGAAGACAGTGTGCTCCAAACATCCTTATTTCCCTCTCAGCTGTGCAGACATCAACCTTTATCATCATCCCCAGACCCCACTTCAAGGCCCAGCTCAAAACTTGCCTTTTCTACGAAACCTTGCCTGAGCATCCCAGCTCTCTAGGAACCATATAGTCAGACAGCAGTGACTATCTTTGCCACTCATTTGGGTCTCTCAATAAGCAGGGGCTTTTTTTGTTGCTAGTTCAACTACTCATTTGTATGCCCACCGAAAATTTCGGAGATGCCAACCTGAGATTCCAAAATTTTTTGCATCACAGGACTGTTGCCTTTTTCTAAACTACTTCCAATTTATGTTGTTTTGTTTCTTGTAAACATTTACAATCCCCCTTGGATCAAGGCCAAGTACAAATAAAGAAATAAAGAAGCCCCAATCAGGACTAGAAATGTGGTACAGGGTCTTAATAAAACATTATTAATTGAATGATTGAGTTCAAATGTTGCAATCAAATCATCATATATTAAGATTATATATCCATCTGAAACAAAACCCAAAGTGTGTGAATGGAGAAAAGTCAGGCAGAAGAAGGACTTCTTTGGAGTCAAAGCCATGGTGCAAGTCAATTTCTAGGTGGCCCTCAGGAGGATGAAGGCAATTCTCCTTTTTGAACACAAGGAAAAGCTACAGTAACTGGGTGTGGAAGCATCATGTGCAAGAGCACGCACTGAGCTAATTAATCCTAATTCCAAGCTGCAGTCTTTTTTTTTTTTTTTTTTTTTTTTAATGAATAAAAGTTGTATACCTTTGAGAACTGGCTCATCCAGTCTGGATTATTCCTAAACGTGATATTTTCGAAGATGACCAGAGACAGGTCAAAAAGAACACGCAGGAATAAATAAAGCCTTGCCAACATCCTATCATCATTAAGCCCCTGCCAGAAGGACTCAACTAGGCTACAAGCACAAATCACTTATCAATGGAACCTGTAATTTAGTTTTGTGATGCTGATCTATGTAAAATCTTCCAGCCCTCAAGCATAAACATTAGCCCTCTTAGACCTTGATATGGGCAATTTTGCTTACGAGTAGTCAATACTCTGATCTCTTCTCTTGTCACAGATGCAATACGGAGCAGTATTAGCATATCTTATTATATACCTCTATCTTTGTAAGTGTACATATGAATATATAACACCTATGTATATTACTTAATAAAAAAATAGTAGCAAAGTATAGTACTAAGCCAGCTTAATCTCAGGACAGTTCTATGGTTATATAGTTCTCAAAATAACTCCAAACTCCATCGAAACAAAACGTTTCTGATGCTTACGGGTCACCTATTTTTTGCCATCTGCAGTAATGCTTTTCATTTTTTTTAAGATTTTATTTCTTTATTCATGAGAGACAGAGAGAGAGAGAGAGGCAGAGACACAGGCAGAGGGAGAGGGAGAAGCAGGCTCCATGCAGGAAGCCTGATGCGGGGCTCGATCCCAGGTCTCCAGGATCACACCCTGGGCTGAAGGCAGCGCTAAACTGCTGAGCCACCCGGGCTGCCCCTGCAGTAATGCTTTTCAAACAAAAAGTCAAGCCCCGTTGGAATAAGCCAAATGTTATGAATTACAAATCAGAGGATACTTAATGATTCACGGCACAGTTTGATTGAAAGACTTACCTTTAATAAGGAAAACAGTTTAAGTTTCTTCTTAAATGATGACATCTCCCCAAATCAGCCTTAAGTATACAATTTAAGTTTTTGAGAAATATGAATGCTAAATATCAGGAGATAAGCCGTATTTATTGAATTGTCCTTATATTTCATATTACAAACAATATTAATTCCAACTGTCTCCCACTGTTAGTATTTATTGATATAAAATTTTATTTCTAAACAAACCAATCATGTACGTATTCATTCTATCATCATTTTGACAGAAAAAAAAATACCCAAAGAACTGACATTCAGGAGAGGAAATTCAGCTGTATAATTTGTAGGACAAGACTGATTAAATGAAGTCAGAAAATTGTATTTTCTACTCTTCAATGTTAAGCCATTTTCTTTTACAGTGGAAAGAATGGGTCCAACCCTAAATGCTGTGGGAAAAAAAAATCGGAGGAAGAACAATAACATTAACAGGTCATAGTTGCCTGTGTTTATCACAGCATTTCAGGTAACATAAAATACGTATAAAAGATGACTGGATATATAGGAGCATAATCATTTGAGTCAAGAAGCCTAAATAAACAATCGACTTAGGGGGAATTTTGCATTATCTCCTCTTGGAATAATTTAGTTATCTAAATTGTTAAACAACCATATTTCCTACATGTACCTATAGAGAACAGAGTGGGAATTAAAGCTTATTAAATACTACTTTACTGACATCATTGCCTTGCTGAAGAATTCATACCTTCTCTCAAATTCTTCTAGGGTAAGATCCAAACTTCATTGTGCAGATTATAAAATGCTCCTTAATCTGGCTACCTCCTTCTTATATAATTTTATGTACCACTCAACAGGCTCATCATTCACCGTCCTCTGAATGGATCTTACTGCCCTGCCTGTGCTCAAACCCACCTTCCCCCCACCCAGGAATTTCCTCCCTACTCCTCACCACTCCAGGGCTGACACAGAGTCGCCCTCTGCCACCGGGGTCTTCTGACCACTCAAGCCACAGAGGACACTGAGAATATTTAAAATTTCTATTTATATAGGGAAAAAATGTAATTTAAATATTTCTATGTATGTAAAGATAGATCCTCTTCTAAGCAGTGTCCTGGTTGTAGAGACTTTGTCTTTGAGATCTCTGAATCACCTGAAGTCACAGCGAGAACAGGGTAAGTAACTGCTCCCCTTTATCACGTGGTTCTTTTCAGTAACTCCTGATGGTAACATGCTGATATGACAGCTTCAGAGAGTAGGATAAAAAAATGATCCTCTGGGTCATGAAGGTTTTGAGAGCTTAATCACCTAATGGAGAATTTTTTAGCAGTTTCCTTTGGAGATAGTTTAGTTATGTGATATTGGCAAATACATGTGTTACATGAAAATGGGGTTAGGGGAGGCAGTTTGAAATGTCTGTTTAGAACATCAGAGAAAGTCTGATGCCTTAAATTTTAGGTGCCACCATTCTATCTACCCATGGCATAGGCTTTACCCAGTCTTAACACTCCAAGCTGAACACTTCAAATGGGCACATTTTACTGAATGTAAATTGTTATCTCAAAGTCAAGTTTTAACAATTTCTTAAAGCTTAGTTTTGACTCTTCCTACAACATAGACTGTAGGTTATTTATGGCAGTACCTAAGGAACTAAAAAGTAGTACTCTGACAATTCTGTTTTCTTTTTCCTTGTGATACTATTCTATTTTCTTAAGACATGCCCTGTGGGTTCCTCAGAAGAGATTTACACCCCCTTACCTAGAACTGGACTCTTCCTAAATTGCAACTATGACTCACTACCAGAATTATGCCTTGTAGCTAGAGATGAGAATAGCCAGCCTAGGGTCCTGATCAGGTGGCATGGGTTAAATGCAGGGATTAAGGAAGTTATTCTCAAAACCATCAGACTGGCTCCAATTTCTTTTTTCATAAATAGGGGAGGGGGCACCTAAGTGGCTCAGTTGGTTAAGTGACTCTTGATTTTGGCTCAGGTCAGGATCTCAGGGTCACGAGATTGAGCCCCATATCAAATTCCATACTGAGGGCAGCCCTGGTGGCGCAGCGGTTTAGCGCCACCTGCAGCCCAGGGCGTGATCCTGGAGACCCTGGATCGAGTCCCGTGTCGGGCTCTCTGCATGTAGCCTGCTTCTCCCTCTGCCTGTGTCTCTGCTACTCTCATTCTCTCTCTGCATCTGTATGAATGAATAAATAAATAAAATCTTCAAAAAAATTTTAAAAAATCTATACTGAATGTGGAACCTGCTTGGGATTCTCTCTCTCTCTCTCTCTCTGCCCCAACACCGCTGCTCTCTCTCTCCTCACTCTCTAAATAAATAAATAAGACTTTGGGGGTCTTCTCTGGTGGGAGTGGTATATATAGGAGGTAGGGAGGACTTGTTATAAAATCATAGAAGTCCTCAATGTAGTGGGTTATTCTGATCCCTCTGTCTTCTTTAAAGGCAAGGTATAGGAATGCTGCTTCCTGGTGGCTTCCTCTCTCCATAGCCTCATCTTGCTTTGCTCCCCAGTTTTGACGCTATGATCAGGCCCTGGAATGGTAGAGATGTGTCAGCTGTCCAAAGTGCGCTAAAAAGATATTACTCATTTCTGATCTGTAATAGGACTGCAGAGTGTTACTACCTGAGTGAACAAATGTGAAACCTATGGTTCTTTAACATCAGGAAACCAGAAGCTGTAAGAAAAAATCCTCTTTAGGATAATTTGAGATTTTCCGATTATCTGCTCCAACAGTGAACTTTCCCAGGATATGTGTGTGTGTGTGTGTGTGTGTGTGTGCATGTGAGCACACAAGGGACATACACAAGGGGCAGGAGTGATAACCAAACGTTTGAATAAAACACCGCTATGCACTAAATTATTATCTTATACATGCTGAATTTAAAGTTCTATTTTATTCCAGGGCTATTAAGGAATGCATTTTAGTTGTTCCTCCAAAGCAAATAATGGCGTGAGTGGCCAAAATTTTCTGAAGGGCAAATTATTACTTATTTATCAAATTCTTAAAACTTTCTGCTACCTTATTTGATATTTCTTGAGCATCCACTCAGCACTGAGCTAAGCAATCAGAACTATATGAGATACAGTGTAAATACACTGTGGTTCGGTTATAAAGTCTGCACTCACAAAAATCACGTGGTCAAAACTACCTATAAAAATTCCTAAAGTCACTGCCAAATTACCCTTAAAGTATTAGGGTATGGGTCCTTGGAAGCTTTTAAAAGCCAAAAAATAATTTCTTTTCTTTCTATTAGCATTTCTGCCATGGCTTTCCTTTCCCCGGAGCAAGGGAAGCCAAGGCTTAACTCCAGAGGCGACACTATGCCTAAACCCAATCCCCCATATGCTAAATGTGAGCATGTGATACAGCTCTACTATGTACTGCTTTTGACCTTTGAAAACTCAGACCACAAACATGTATTTCACGTGAGCTACGGATTAGAAGGCATATTTTAACATACTTTTGTGAATTAAGTTCTTGACCAGAAAGTTGTGTTGACTGGCGTGGATGAAATTATCCTCCATTTCAGAGATGGGGACACCAATGCCCAGAGAAATGGAGATGAAGTCTAAGGTGGCATATGTAAAGACTGTCGCATTTCTGACTCTGGTCCTGTGCTTTCTACAGTATTCCATTCTCTGTGTATGTACCACACAGATATATGGAAGGGGCTATACACACAGAAAATAACACAATCCACACTGATAACTCTCTCTCCTTGGGGTAAGGGTTAATGAGAAAAGAAGAACAGAAAATCCAAGGTGGAATCTGGCAGAAGAACGATCTGGCTTAGAGAAAAGTGAGAGGTTAATTCTAAGTCATGAGAATGTTCCCACAAAGGCACCAGAGGGAGGGAATAGCAAGCAAAATTACTTTGCTGGAAGAAGGAACGTCCTAGAAAGTGTAGTAGAATACAGTTTTATAAGTCCTCCCTTGGGGTCTAATCCTTAGGATGCTACAATACTCAAACACCCAACTTAGTTGAAGCTAGCTGAAGCAGAGAAACAGAAAGGCAGTAACAGAGGTAAGCAGATGTTTGCCAGTACAATGAATATCTATATCTGTCTCCACATGTAAGGTACAACAACTGATAGCACTCATGGTTGGCTACAAAAAGGAAATGAGCCTTATTGTATTTATTATCCTTTTCTGAGGCTTGATTTTACCTCCAAGGGAAATAAATGCTTATGTATTCTCTAACAGGGCTGATGGCAGAGATGCCTATTTATTTTATATGTATTTGCAGTGCTCTCAAGAATTGAAATGTTCCCCCTCCAAATGAAAACATATGTAGGAACCAAATCACCAAGCTGCTCTTCTCTTATTGCACATAATGCATTTAGGAGCTTACTGGCAGGTATGTTTGTGTCGGTGGCATTTCCTAAGACATAGGAATAAGGAAGGGGTGAGAAGGGCCAGGAGGAGGGAGCCAGGGAAGATGGAAATGAGGTCTGGAGGGAGACAATGAAAGGCAGCCACAAACATTGCTTCTGGGCCCAGGTGGTACAGGGATGCGAGATGTTCACAAAACAGCCGTGTGCCCAGGCATGAGACAAATTGAGGACAGAAAATATCTACTGCATTTTTGTCCAGATTTCATGACCATGGGTGACTGGTCCTCATTAATGTATGTACTAAAGCCCTCCATCATTCCTTTTTCTTTGGCACACAGAAAACAATCAGGCTGCAAGAGGCACTTCACACAGTGTATTAAGCTCAGACTTGCCTTGGGTATGTCCATAAGGACTAAGTGAATCTGTCTTCACTGTCCCACTTCTTTTCTCTGGAATCTTCTACTGTTTCTGGCTAAGGCACGAACTCAGGGCAGTGACCTCTGGTTACAAGGTATTCTATCTTCCATCTCCCTCCTATCACCAACCCCATCTCAATCTATTCCACCTTAACCCACTAGCCCAGGGATTTGCAGATAAAACCAGATACCAGGAACTTCAAAGGAAATGGACTGGTCATTACAAGGAATCTAGAGATAGCCTTTGGGGCCGGGGGCTTTCCCCATGTCCCTTCAAGCTCCTTGAATTTTGCTAACCACCGTTTCTACTTACATTCAAGGGTGGCTGGACTAGAAGCAACTCATCTAAAGTTTAAAGTTCAGTGTGATTTATTTGATCCACTAAGATTACTGAAGACCAAATTCTCTGGTTAGGCTTGAATAAATAGCAAAGGGGAGAAAATGAGACAATTTCATCGTTGCTTCAGATAGCTAATGCCGGTCATAGCTCTCAAATCCGAAAAAGGTCATCTGGCTACCCAACATCCTAGAACTTCTTTCATTTGTATTAGAAATTAAATCCTCTGCCCAGAGGATGTGAATGCCTTCAGTCACAAAAGGGCAAAGGGTTACATAGCCCACATCTTGCTGTCAGAATAAGTATAAATGCAAATATAATTTAACTTTTTACCAGGCTTAGCAACAATCAGCTGTGCTAACTGTCCCCAAAGAAGGCAGGAGCCACCAGCCAGGCAGACAAGCTATTAGGTTGAGAGCCTGAATATTCGCTGGAGGCAGGTCCATCTACTCTTCGGCTAATTACTTTATGGATATGCTTCCCGCAAATATGATCTCTGTGGAGTTCTCGGGGATGGGGAAATGCCTTGGAAACTGTCCACTTTCATAGATCAGAGCCAAGTTTAATGCCAATAAAGAGCCTCAGAAGATGAGCTCATAAACCAGTGACCCTTTTCCTGGTAATTAGAAGGAGAATCACAGAAGCCACAATGCTGAAGGCATCACTTTACACTTCAATCCTGCAGACAATAGGAACCTCTCACAGTGGGTGATATAACAAGAAGCCATGCCAGATAGATAGATAGATAGACAGACAGACAGACAGACAGATAGAGCTCATTAGCCAAATAATATAAAATCAGAACTTCAATCCCACCTACCCACCCACTGTCCATACCACAATCAGATCAACTAATTTAACTCACCATTGTTATTTTTCATGCGTATGTTGGTGGGAGGGAGGAGGGTGGAAAGGAGGAGGGGATAGCTGAAAAGAGGGAGAAAAAGAAGAGAGAAACCTACATATGGAGAGGAGGAAGATAGGCAGCAATTTTCCAAAACTCAGCCACCATTTACTACCTGGATAATTTCCCACCATATCTGCATACCACCAGGATTACTATTCACTTGTTTTTAAAAGATACCCGATCCATGAAAAACAAATATCACATTCCATGTATATCTTCTAATAAGCATAAAGTACTGATTTTTTTAAATAGCCCCTGAAGTGGAAAGAAGATGGGCACGGGACCCCAGATAGCACAAGGCACAGGTGGCAGAGTGTGGTCCCCTCCCCAGGCAAACACCAGGACAGGATGCGAGTTTGTGTTCATAAGGGCAGCCATGTGGACTACCCTCTGCAGTGGGCTTTTCAGACAGACCCAGGTTAACTTCTAAGCACTGACCACAGGACTAGCTAGGTGACCATAGGCAAGTTACTTAACCACTGTACTCTAGAGTGGCCACAAATCTCTTTTTCACCGTGGTTGTAGAGAGCAAATAAAATACCATACTAGGGCACTTAGCTCTTCTGCTCAATAGAAAGTACCTATTATAATTTTTGCTGCTGCTGTTGTTTTAACTCTAAAAGGAGGACAAGCAACAACAGCTCCTATTAAGGACAGCCTGAAACCCATTGTTTTCAGCTAATGATTATTAAGGGATTTGCTTACTAGGTGTCAGGCACTATGTCAGCACTGGACATTAATTCTCATTTGATCCATATCTCTTCTGAGCCTTCCAATAACCCTATAAGGTGAGTATTATCAGTATCCCTGCTTTACAGAAGAAAAAACTGGGACCTGCTCTGGGTCATTCAGTAATACATCAGTGAGCTGGCTTCCAGTCCAACCTCTGTGAAAGCATTAAAAAGTGGAAGACAGGTAGGAGTGTGAGCTACCTACAAGGGTGACATCTTCAACTTGACTTTCGTGGCCTCTTAACCACAAAAGAGAACCTTTAAAAGACCAAACTAGACTAACTAAAGAAAAAAATCAATTGCAGTAAGTTTTCCTATTGTATTATTCAATTAAGTGTAATAAATCCTTTCAACTAAATTTGTTTCCAAGATACTAGACAAAAAAATCCCACTTGGAGGCATTCGCGACTAGCCATTTTCAACAGCAACACTCCTGAGAATGATGAGGAATTCCTATAAAAGGACAGGTAGCTGCAGTGACCCCTAAATTTTTTTTTAAGATTTTATTTATTTACTCAGGAGAGACACACAGAAAGAGAGGCAGAGACACAGGCAAAGGGAGAAGCAGGCTCCCTGTGGGGAGCCCAATGTGGGACTTGTTCCCAGGACCCCAGGATCACGCCCTGAGCCAAAGCCAGACACTCAACCTCTGAGCCACCCATGTGTCCCTCTGAAACATTTTTCTAATACTGTTTCAAATGCTTGCCTTGCAGACCAGCTCTCTCCAAAGACTATTCTCTGGTAGCTATTCAAATATTCTGTACTGTCATATAATTGGTTTATATTCCCTATTCCATTTCATAGAGACTGCCATTACGAGGGTTATTAGTCTCACCATTCTTTCATGAATCTGTTTTAGCATCCTGAATACCAAGTATGATGATCTCAGTAACAGAAAAAGCTCCTTCAACGTCCCAGGCGATGATGAATGTTAGTAAAAATCCGTTAGTTCTTTTTAAATGACACCTGAAATTTGGAGCTGAATTGCTAGCTGACAAGTGAATATATTTTCAAGTATTGATTCTATATATTTGTTGGGACCGCTATATGGTTTTTTAAACTTCAGGACTCTGTCAATTGAGGAAAAACACAGGTGGATAAGACATCCTCAGATGAAACTTCTATAAAGACAGCTATGACAGAATAAAACAACCTGCCTTAGTGAAACATTTTGACATAAAACTTATTATGATCCAGGGCACCTGGGTGGCTCAGTGGTGGAGCATCTGCCTTCAGCTCAGGACATGATGCCGGGGTACTGAGATCCAGTCCCACATCAGGCTCCCTGGAGGGAGCCTGCTTTTCCCTGCGCCTGTGTCTCTGCTTCTATCTTTGTGTCTCTCATGAATAAATAAAATCTTTAAAACAAAACAAAAATATTATGATCCCATTTTGTACCTATATAAACGGGAATAACACATTTTCCTTGAGATGGGGGAGGAGATAATGGGCTCAAATCACCCTGCGAACAACATAGCCCCCTCTGCAACAGGCACTCCTCTTTGTCAGCGAAATTATTTACTGCCTAGTAAGTCCTGTTCTATGATCTCCAGGAAATGTGCTCCAGCCACTCCCCTCCCCGAATGTCTACTCCATTATCAGTCTGTGCTACTGAGAAAAGCTTAACTTTCAAACCCTCTCCCACACACCAGTGCTTCCCCACTTGATCTGGACACCACATTTTTAAAGGACACATCCCTCTTTGCCACAAGCCTGGGTGCTCCCCGAGGACATAAGCAGAGGAGGTCTCAATCTTCCCTCTTACTTCAGTACCTAGCCCATTCATGGTGGTGCCATGATCAATGAGAATTTGTTGAATGAATGACTGCTTTCATTTCGTCTCTACCTGGTCTGCCAGTTCCCAGGCTCCCAGGAGTAGGACATGGATAAAGTTCTGACTCTGGTAAGAATTATGGAAAGCAGTGGTGTAATTATTACTTTTCTTTTAGAAACCCAAGTATTAAAAACCACAATTTGGGCATCTAGGTGGCTCAATTAAGTGTCCAACTCTGGATCTCAGCCCAGGTTGTGATCTCTGGGCTGTGAGTTCAAGCTCACCATTGGGCTCTGTGCTGGGCATGAAGCCTACTTAAAACAAAACAAAATAAAAAATTTAAAAATAACCTACAGTTCATCCCATAATTTTTAAATTCAGTTTAGGGTAAAATGGCAGGATAATGGCAGAAAAGGGGGGAGAAAGAGAGGACAGAAAAATTATAAACTTTTATTTCAGAATAGCTGAGGTCTAGAGGCCACATTTGTGCTTTATAGGCTCTGTGGCTTGGGCAATGCAATCTTCATGGGCTGGGCTCTTGGTCTCTAAAATGGGGATCAGAATGTCTACTATATATGATTTGAGGGATTTTTAAAAAAGATTTTATTTATTTTAGAGAGAGAGTGTGTCAGTGGGAAGAGGGGCAGGGGGAAAGAGAATTCTCAAGCATACTTCCCACTGAGCACAGAGCCTAGAGCCCGAGGTAGGGTTCCAATCCAGGACCCTGAAATCACAATCTGAGCCAAAATCAAGAGTTGGATGCTTAACCAACTGAGCCATGCAGGCATCCCAGACACGGGAGATGACAATGCATGGCACACTTCCTGGGCATAAAAATGCACTAAATATGTTGCCTTCCTTGCTTCTCTCAGGGGGCCACTTTCTAGCTTCTAATTATCTGATTTAAAGAAATTGTGATAATCAAGCTCCTGAAGAAAAAAAAAGGGGGGGGGGGTCAGATGTAAAAATTAAGATCCATTACAGTGCTATTAAGCCAAACATTTGAGATAGAAATTTTAAAGTTTATAAGAGATTTTGAGTAATCTTTTAATTTGAGATGAACAAAATGATAAGTCTGAAAAGCAAACACAAATGAAGAACTTCTGAAAAATGATGGCAAAATCACAGATTCAAACGTAATTCTAAAATGCCTAGTTCTGGGCAGCCCAGGTGGCTCAGCGGTTTAGTGCCACCTTCGGCCCAGGGCATGGTCCTGGAGACCCGGGGATCGAGTCCCACATCAGGCTCCCTGCATGGAGCCTGCTTCTCCCTCTGCCTGTGTCTCTGCCTCTCTCTCTCTCTGTCTCATGAATAAATAAATAAAAATCTTAAAAAAATAAAATAAAATAAAATGCCTAGTTCTCCTTTTTTCTGTGGCAAGTTATTCTTATATTTTTTTATTTTTTTGAGAGAGAGAGGGTAAGAGAGCAAGGGGATGGGGCAGAGAGTGAGAGAGAATTGTAAGCAGATGCCACACCCAATGAGAGCTGGTCCATGACCCTGAGATCATGATCTGAGCCGAAATTAAAAGTCAGAGGCTTAAACAACTGAACTACTACCCAGGTGCCCCTGTGGCAAGTCATTCTTAAATTATTCTTACTGAATGTTGGATGGTTCTTAATAGACTCTGATGAATATCTGCTCAGACCGAGGGGAAAGGCAAATTCTAGCACTGATGATTATTTTGACAACCGGTCAGGATCTAACAGATATTTGTAGATGAGGCCTAAAATATATTTTTTAATTATACATAATGCTTTCTCGTTGATTAAAAAATAAATGTATTCTTGCAAAGTAGCCACTGAGAGTCAGATCTGATAGTGAGATTTAACAGAAAGATCAGTTTGTGTCTATAAACAAATCAGACCAGATCTGAAAAAATCTCATCTAACCAGTTCACTGACGCAGAGCTCAAATCCTGCACTTTGGGTTCAGCTAAATGCTGCTGGGCTTGAAAGATTACAGTTAAACGTCTTTTTCTGGCCCTGTCTGGTTGCTGGTTGTCGTGAGATGTACATCGCATTTTCCTTCAAGGACAATGCACAGTTTTGTAATTCGCATAGCGTCTAAGCATGTCCCCCAGCCCATTAATGAGCAGAAAACTGATTACTGCCTCAAGGAAAGGTGAAAAGAAATTGTCTCATAATTGATTGTATTTAAAAGTGTATTTATCAGTCAGTCCCTCTAATGAACAAGGAAGCTTGGCCCTGGAAGAGACAAACCCCAGCTCTGTGGACCCAGCTCACAGCCATGCAATGGTTAGTTGTCCCAGAACTGCCTGTGCCTCAGCTTCCTGACAAAAAAAATGGGAGAGAGTTGAGAAAGATATCATGCCTGACCCTTTAGCATTTTGGGGATTCATACTAATTTTTATAGTTCCACTGAATTCCAAATCGAATTATTTAATACTTTTTCTCACACAGTTTTGATTATCGCTGATAAAACCAGGTATTTCACTGGATCATATTTTCTTTTTTTTTCCTTAAAGATTTTATTTATTCATTTGGGAAGAGAGAGAAAGAGTGCACACGCACATGCAGGAGCAGGGGGAAAGGCACAGACAGAGGGAGAAACAGACTCCCCACTGAGCAGAGAGTCAGGACTCCAGGCTTGATCCCAGGACCATATTTTTCATTTTAGAAAGTCTACTCCATTAATTTCATGGTATCCCAAATTCTATTTAGTTGGATGTGAAAAGGAACTGGCATTCATCATGGTGAGTTTTTTGTTCATTCTGGAACCAATTCATTTTCCCATAATTGACCCCTACAGACCCAGGTATACATCGAATGTGCTTTATACTTTTTGTTGCATGAAAAGGTCATGCTTCCCAGGGTCTACCCCTGCATGACAGGCCTGCAGCTGAAGACAGTCCTCTAGAGGACCATGAACAAGGTAGGAATGGGGGGAGCTGAATGCCTTCTGGGTTTGTGTGCATGTATGTGTGTATGCACGTGCAACAACTCTTCAATTCCTGCCACGTCCCTGCCAGGCATGGGTCAGCGTGCTGAATCCCTCCCTCCTGCAAATATCTTGGCCTGTATGTCAGCGTCCCAATGAGGTCAACATCTTCATTCTGTACAACATGTCCTACCCTGCCTTATACCATTCTGGCCCCATAACATTGGTCATCTTCTAACATACTATATAAACTATTATGTTATTTTCTGCCCCTAGCATGCACATGCACCTGCAAAGACACACATTACAATGTCAGCTGTGCAGGGTGGGGGCTTCTATGTGGCTTGTTGACTGAGGTATCCAAGTACCCAGAATACTGCACGGCACATGGAAGGGACTTAAAATCTCTTAGTGAATAAATAGTGTCCCTTCAGCTAATTATTTTTTAACAGATGGAATAGCTGGTTGACCCTTCCATTTATAGCCTATTTTCTGCCCAATTATTGTCTTTCATTGAGTTTTTATGGACATGACGAAGAGTGTGCAGAGGATCCATAGCTGCTGACTGAATCAGCCACCCCAAATTATTTTAAATGGTATTATAAATGTATTGCCATGTCTTTACACAGTTTCATGAAAAACAGACCCTGCAAAGATATGAGTCCATCTGAGGCTGTTTTTCCTTTTTCCCCAAGAGCTACACAAAATGGAAAAGTTTTATACAAAATGGGAAAGGAGAAATGTTATTCTAAATCTAGTAGTATTTAAGTGATCTAAAATGAACCCAGAATGCTAGAAAAATAAGCCACCCTGGAGAGCAAAATTCTGACTTAGCAAATAACACTCTTCAGAATTTTTCTAAAGGTTACAGTCAAGCAAGAGTAAAGGGTTTTCAAAAATTTCATCACAGGGATCCCTGGGTGGCGCAGCGGTTTAGCGCCTGCCTTTGGCCCAGGTCATGATCCTGGAGACCCGGGATCGAATCCCACGCCGGGCTCCCGGTGCATGGAGCCTGCTTCTCCCTCTGCCTGTGTCTCTGCCTCTCTCTCTCTCTCTCTCTCTGTGAGATTATCATAAATAAAAAAATAAAAAATAAAAAAAAATTTCATCACAGCATTGCTTCTATTAGTGAACAAATGAAAAACAGTCAAATGTCTAACAATCTGAGTTGATTACGCGAGCTGTTTATAGCAAGACAATGGGAAACTGCAGGATCACTAATACAGGGCTAAAAAGATGGTCAAATGACATGGAGAGACATTCACAATGAGGTTATGAAAATGATGTACTGAGATCTAATACTTCAAAAGAGAAAGGAAGCAGAAAAGCCTAAGAAAAAAGACTCGTATCTCTTCCAAAAGGATTCATGATTAGCGCTCTGGGAAGTGACATTTGATGGAAATTTTTCCCTTCTTTCACTTATATTTTCTCAGTATTTTTGTAATAAACACTATTTTTAAAAGTGCCCATGTGCAGACGAGATGCCTAAGAACAGGATACTGATTCAGAATGAAACTAAGCATTTAACCTGCCAACGTTCACTGCATTAAGTCTGCTGTTCTTATCAGACTTGTGTATCAAAGGCATACTTCACATGGTTAGCACCCTCCTGAGGAAAAAGCAAATTCTTGAATCCAAATGCAAACATTTCAGTTCACAGCTTATTAACCCAAGAAGCTATCTTATGAGAGAAAAGAAGTGATTAGTGAAATCAATTAGGAGGTTTGGGTGGCTAGGAAAACACAGCAACTGGAAATAGGGAAATAGAAGGGGACGTGGTTTCCCCATCTGAATGCCATCAGCTAACAGGAAAACAATTCATACCTCCACCTCTCCACCTGTCAGTCTTCACCCTGACTGGCTCCACAGCATGCCTCCAGCCTCTACCAGGGGCTGGGAGCAAAACCATGCAATGTAAGGGAGCTGCAGGACCGTTTCAGCAGCATCTGCAACATCCAGGACACTTCGTTCACCTGAATTGTCGTCATCTAGTTCGTGGAGAAACAACAAGCTCTTCCGGGGAGGCCGAGGAATTCTTTGCCACAAAGAGAACAGAAGGGGCTGGTTCTTTCCATGCTTGGCTTTTAATGTGCTTGCTTCTGCCTAGCATCTCCTGATCACCCGTGAACCTGGGTATGATGGGTCCTTAGTCTCTTAGGAAAATCCACTCCCTTCCACGCTGTCATCCCCACATCTCTGCTTTCTCCACTCACTCCAACCCCAAACTGCTCACGCTCCTGCCTCCCAGCTATCCCTCCACTGAAATCACCAGGATCGTTTCTGACATCTGAACACTGTCGTGTGCTCTCAAGTTCTCCTTGGGCTCTGGTGCCTCGGGAAAATGGGTTTCGCTGAAGGTAACAGGAGGCATCTGATCTACCAACAAACTTGCAAACAAACATGGAGGAAGACCTCCCTGACGGCAGGTGACATCTCAGAATGGATGGCTGCTCTTGATGAGAAGCGAATTGTGCAGCCACTGCCAACCTGAGAACAAGCCGCAAGCTACTAACACTTTTGCAGCTTTAGAAACACTCTCTGGGTAGCACTGGGGGAGAAGGAAACCAAAAACCAATAAGAAATATATATACACACACACACACACACACACACACACATATTCCCTGTTACGCTGTGTAGGTGAGTCTTCTAGTGCTCACTTATGGCAAGTTCTTATGGGGGTGTGAAGCCTTCTCCTCCATCTGCCTGGAAAGCTAGCTAGCAGTCATCAGAGCTCTGGCCATTTTTGCTCAGTGTCTCCATTCGGCTGTATTTCAGAGGAAGAGAAAAGGCAAGCAATGACAAAACCACAAGGGGGCGTATGTGAAGTGAGGGTGGCAGAGGGGGGAGTGAAAGGGGGATGAAACAATGGGGAGCAAGCTCCGACAAAAGTGAGGCTTGCCATGATGTGGAACATGGAGGCAGGCATCTCCATTCTGGCTGCAGACTAGAGCTGCTCCCCACTGCCAACCCCACGAACTAAAGCCTCAACTCTCGTCTGTACCCCCTGCTGTCCTCCCAGACCCCCCTTGCTGTCCTCTGGTGCTCTTCGGGAAGCTCCACCTGTCCCAGTGAGGGCAAGCTGGAGGGCACACTGTTCTGTTCACACACCCCGAGTTTCTGGCAGCATTCCCTGGAGGGTAAATGTCCCCGTGAACTAAGGAAGGGCCACTGGTCCCAGGGCACGCACTGAGAGTTAAGAGACTTGTCAGAAATCAGCAATCCCTAGCCGGGGTCAAGAGGTTCAGAGAGGGAAATTTTGAGGAGGAAGTGCTATTCTCTTGAAACTTTACACTCAGGTTTGGTTCTTGAGTGAACAGAACAATGCCTGTCAAGATTTTTCCAGAAAAAAGCCTGAAATATTCACTGTGGCCTAACTCGGGCTACCATTTATGCCCTAACCTTGGTTCTGCTTTCTTTGAAGGCAAAAGCCTGCAGTTCATTTCTGTTTTCAAAAGCTGTTCAGAGAGCAAAAATCACAGCAGCTGCTTCCAGGAAGGGAGAAAGTTTTGTAAATGGGAGGAATTCAATGAACCCATTTGTCCAGATTTCTCACTCTCCAATCAGCCCTCTGAAGGATACACACTTTTTTTTTTAAGATTTTATTTATTTATTCATGAGAGACAAAGAGAGAGAGAGAGAGAGGCAGAGACACAGGCAGAGAGAGAAGCAGGCTCCATGCAGGGAGCCTGACGTGGGACTTGATCCGGGGTCTCCAGGATCACACCCTGGGCTGAAGGCGGCGCTAAACCACTGAGCCACCCGGGCTGCCGGGATACACACTTTCATACCACACTGAAGTGGACTCCGAGTGGAGGAGGGGCAGATATTTTACAATCAGAGTGTTTGTTTACAACAACGAGATGCTGTGTGTTCAACAGTGAGAGATAAAAGCAACATCCCCCAAACCCCAGTTTTGAATATTTGGCCCTTGACCCATACTCTTATAATGTCTAGGAGAAGAGAGCCCTGGTTCTCTCGTACAGTGGGTCTGGACTCTAAGGCTGCATCAGGATCCCTGGGAGGGCTTGGGAAAACACAGATTCCAGGGCCCCACTCCGATG
Organism: Canis lupus dingo; assembly: GCF_003254725.2. Lineage (NCBI taxonomy): Eukaryota > Metazoa > Chordata > Mammalia > Carnivora > Canidae > Canis > Canis lupus. The sequence continues at coordinate 80,881,576 of NC_064243.1, read as the reverse complement.
TTCCTGATTCAGTTCTACCCAGGACAGGGCCTGAGAATTTACATCTCTAATCAAGTTCCCAAATGATGCTGAGGCTTATGTCCTAGGAAAGCATAATTCCAGAACCATGACTCTGGTGCAATTTTAAAAAACACTGGGTCCAGGGCACTAGACGCAAGCTCTACACTGCGCCTGGAGCCTGCTTAAGATTCTCTTTCTCCCTTAGCCTGTCTCATTCTTGCTTGCTTACTCTCTTTAAATAAATAAGTAAAAATAATTTTAAAACATTGGGTCCATCTAACTTACCCTATGCCATCAAAGTGGTCCTGGCAAGAAATACACTCACGCACCTGCTCCTTATTCTGTCCAGAGATACATCTGGTCATTGACTTGCAGTACCAACATTAGGTCAAGCTTCCTTATTGTCCATCATTGCCTTCCTGTCTGCAACCTCTAAGCCAGAAGCACACATATGTCTTAGGGGCAGCTGCAGCCCAGAATCACAAAAGCTGATAAGAAAAAAAAAAAAAAAAAAAACAAAAGCTGATAAGAGGAATATGTCCCTCCTGTCCTTTGTCCTCTTTCCCCAACTAGTAGAATCCCTCAGGGACATATAAAAGCTTTGTAACAGACAAATTGTAATTCAAATCCTTCCTTACCACTTACCAGTGGTTGATTCTTGGATGAGTTTATTACCTCTGAGCCTCAATTTCCACATCTACAACATGGAGTTAATAAAGATCCTAGTACCTAACACGTATGTTGGCATATAGCAAGCCCACAATAATGATGGTGGCCACTGAACTTTTCCTTTTTGTTGAAGCAGCAGGCATAGTGCAGAAAAGCACTGGTTCCAGATGATCATGAACTGAAATGGAAGTGAAGCTCTAGTGACCTATCATCCATCTAATCTTGGGAAAATCTATGAACTTCTCAAAGCCTTATCTGTAAAATGAAGAAAATACCCACCTGTTGGATTTCTAAAGACAAAAAAATACTACAAGAGATTCCTGGCCCATAACAAGCTATCAGAAGTTAGGGATTGTTACAGTGACAATAACAGGAGGGCTGGCATGGATCTTAGAGATACATTAGTCTCACATCTTCATTTTATAATTAAAAAAAGTGAAGCTCAAGGAAATGAAGAGATGTGCTCAAGGTCTTGGACTTTTGGAACCTTCCAAAAGGTTCACCGCCATGAGCGCAGGGACAGAAGTCCAGTTCTGCTCATTATCAGAAGGTCAGCATGCTCACAGAGGCGGGAAGGCCAAACAAGCCAGGTACAGGGCAAAATAAAGATGAAGAGCACAACAAAATCTCAAGAACAAACTGGAATTCCAAGAGAGCATTCCTGAAAAGTATGGACTCAGTATGTTTTAATAAACTATTTTCTTAGTGGGGAAGGAAGAGAAAACAAACAAGCAAACACCAACAGGGTCTTTCCTCCCTCCCCCGCATCTGTATAACTTTCCTGAGGGTTAAACTGGGTTTTAGTAATGGAGATTGAAAAGACAAAAAAAAAAAAAAAAAAAAAAAACAACAACACACAAAAACTGGATTTTTAAATTTTCCCAGGAGCTGTGGTATTCTACAGTCACAGCCCACACAGACTGTGCTTTGCCTTTATGATATTGAAAATATCAGCCCTCAAATCTAAGCTTACTGTCTCACTAGGGATGGAAAAGAAATGCCTTGTTTTCAAACTCACTAAAATCATTCATGATTTCAGATACTTTATATTTCCCTAAAATTGATTTTTTTTTAATGAGGGTGAAAGAGAACATTTAGGAAGAGAGAGGAAAAGAAAAGATGAGGATTGTAGTATTAGTATTTTATAATAAGAAATATATATTTGGCCTTCATCACCATCCCCTCTACCCCCATACAGGACTATTATAACTCTTGGAATTTCTTAATAAGAACAGTAAAGGTGAAAGGCGAGTTTTCTGTTTTTTCTAACAAGCCCCTTTCAAGCACACCACAGTTTATGTTAATGAGTAATTTTTGGAAAGCCCCCAGATAATCACAGGATGGGAGCTGGTTGCTAAGGGAACCAACCATTTGTCTAGAGGATTGCAACTTTCAGCCCCCCAACTTAATCAATCACCAACAGCTGATAATCTAATCAATCATGCCTATATAATGAAGCCACCAAAAATAATCCCTAAAGTACTTTAAGGGTACGTGGAGGTCCTAGGAGGGTGGCATCCCTGGGCAAAGCATGGAAGTACTGTATCCTTTTCCACATACCCTGCCAAATTCAGCTCTTCTATCTGGCTCTCCCTGAGTTATATCCTTTTAAAATAAACCGATAATCTTATAAGTAAACTTTTTTCCTGTGTTATGTGATTCACTCTAGCAAAATGTCAAACCAGAGGAGTGTGCAAACCTCTGGTTTATAGCCAGTGGGTCAGAAACCCAAGTAACAACTGGATTTGTGACTGGCATCTAAAATAGGGGGTAGAGAGGCAGCCTTGTAGGACTGAACCCTTAGTCAGTGTGGGCTGGACCCTAACTGTAGGTAGACAAGTGTCCTAATTAAATTGGATTATAGGATGCCCAAATGGTATTGAAGAATTGCTCGGTATAAGGGAAGCCCCCTCACCCATGTTTGGAGGCCAGAAGTACTAAACAGAATATAAAGAAGAGAAATAGGAGTTTCTCCTTTAAGGATTAAAAAAAAAGGTGTTATTATCTTGACAATATGTCTTTTGTTGAATCTAGATTCAAATTCAATAAACGTTGATATTAAAAGAACATAAAAATCTTCCCCTTAAGATTTAAACTTTTAATATGATTTAGTGACCTACTAAAATGCTCTAATATACCATCCTCGGTACTTAAACAGAAATGCAGTGCCATTTTTTTTAATTTGTAAAATTAAATAAATCTGGAAAAACTGGTCAGAAAACATATTTACACAACTTAATTAAACTGAACTTTTTAGCAGTGACTATGTTCTTCAGGTAAAAAGAAGTACCTTAGTAGCTAATTTCTAATACTCCAACCATTTCTCTCAGGAAGTCAGAGCATTTATAAATTGCTACAGTGCTGGAAAGTGCCCCAGAGACTCCTGGAATGAATTTTGAGTTCTTTGTAAAAATGGATTCTATTAGCTTAAAGCAGAGGAGGCTGGCTGGTTACTGGGAAACATTTTGGTTGGTGGAACATTCAAATTTTTATCATCCGATTTTAGGATGTTTACAAGACATGAAAAGAATAAAGGATGAAAAATAAACTTTGAGAAATGAATATTGTCTGTGGCTCTACCATCAATTACTATGTCCCCATGAACCTGCTGTGTGCCTGTCTGAAGCTATGGACAAAGCTTAGCAAAGCAATTGCTCCAAACATCCAAACAAATAGAGAAGCAGTTGCACAGAAAAGCTAACTGGTGTCTCCCATATTTGGGAAGAGCCTCAAGCTCACTTTGACTGATGATAGGAGAAATAAATGAATCCCAATTCCCAAGTACTAGCAGATAAACACACACACACACACACACACACACACACACACACACACATACATACACATACATACAGTGTTACTAAAAACTGAAGACACATTGCCTACATTCCAACCTAAATATCTTAAAGCAAATTTACCTATTCTTTCAGTCTACAATTTTAAACCAAAATGGATTTAATACTTTTTTTGGGGGGGGGGGGGGACTTTTCTCTTTTTAGGATGTAGTCACAGACTAATTATTAGGCTTGAAATACATCATCAGATTGTATATAAAATCTTAAAAAAAAACCTATTTTGTATGTTATATGTGCTACATGCTGTATTCAGACAATAAAGTAAGCTAGAGAAAATAAAATGTTGAGAAAATCATAAGGAAGAGAAAACACATTTACAGCACGGTGCTGTATTTATTGAAAAAAACCTGCATATAAGCAGATGCCTGCAGTTCACACTCGTGCTGTTTAAGGGTCAACTGTACGCCAGATCTTAGCTCTCAGAGAGTGATCTGGGGCCCCCTAGGAAAGGCTGAGACCCTTGCAGAAGGTCAAGGAGACCTAACTCCATTCGCAGTAATATTAGGGCTCGAGCCTTTGTTGCTCACACTCTCCCCTGACTGTGCAGTGGAGGTTTCCAGAGGCTACAAGGCATGTGCTGCTGCCATTGCTCTGACTGCTAACGGAGCGTGGGGCTTGCATATGCTTGTGTTGTGACAGTGGCTCAATTTCGCTTCCTACTCAGGTAAGTATCAGTGGACCTGGCCCACACAAACAAAAGCCACACTGTAGTCCACAACACTTTTTAAGAATATAAAGAGATACCGAGACTGGAAAGTTTGAGAACATCCACCATAGACAGCTAGCAGTAATTCCTCCTGCTGAATCCAGACTTCAAAATACTAATTCTTGGGTGACGTCTGCAACTCTTCTTCAAAATCAGTGTTCCCAAAGAAGATATCTCATTAAGACCGTTTGGCAATAATAGCTCAGCTCAACAACCGTGCTGAGTGCGGTGGGCAGAGGCAGGAAGGAGACACATGGTTAGCTCCAAGAGTAGAAACAGTTTAAATGTCTATTAAATGTCACCAATCCCCTAATGCCTCAGTATAAGATGACTCTTTATTCATTTAAACCTAAAAATACTTATTTGGGGTTATTTTGTGATTGGGGTTCTGCCTGCCTTATTAAAAAAAGGAACCTGAATCTAAAAAAAAAAAAAATTGACATGGAGTCTATTTATTCTTGCATGGGACAGTGGTTGAGAAGAACGCTAGCTTTTGGAAAGAAGTCTTTGGCGTGGGTTTATGAGAAAGATGAGAAAAATAAGTATTCCTGTAAATCAGAACAGCAAAGTGGGAGCCTCCAGATTATTCGCTAACAATGAGCCTAGCAAAGCCCCTGAAGAGTCTGATGCATCTGAGCCCTGAAGCCATGCACTCCCTCAGAGAGGAGAGTGTGTGGAACAGTTGTTGGCCACATCAAACTTGGAAATGTGAAAAACTGGATATTCTACCCTTAGGCCCCTTTGTCATTCTATATTCTTTGTGCTCACTCTCAATTCTTTGAAGTACCACCTATCAACTCTTCAACCAAACACCTCAAAACAACTTTTGATTCCCTCTACTTTAGTCAAAGTTTACCTAAATTATACATTTCAAACATGTACTTGATCCCATCTAAGCTCGCATAAGGCTGTTCACTCATTTCTGATCTGTTTCTAGCATCTTGCCTTTGTCTGTAAATGCATTCCATGCATCTTCAGCATATTCTCAAAGACGGTTGACTACCCCCTGCTTATTGACAGAACGTTGGTCCTTACAGATCCCACGTCCGCTGCAAGTTCATTTCCAATTTGCTGTCTACGCTGGACCCCTGACACTAGGCAGAAATGTTTCTTGCTTATTTTCTCTTCCCTTTATTATCAGTCTCTAATGAGTTCTTCTTGTGGCATTAAATCAATTTGCTCCCTTTGTCAAAATAAAACAGTTTACTCCTTACCCAATGCACTGCTATCTGTGTATCTATTCTTTTGTTATTTTTCCCCCAGAATCTTAAATTAGGCATAGCCTAGGAATTTTAATAAATTGCCATCTCATCCCATTTGGGAACTTCTGTCTTGATCTTTATTTCTTTTTTAAAGATTTTATTTATTTATCCATGACAGACACACACACAGAGAGAGAGAGAGAGAGAGAGAGAGAGAGAGAAAGAGAGAGACGCAGGCAGAGGGAGAAGCAGGCTCCATGCAGGGAGCCCGACATGGGACTTGATCCCAGGACTCCAAGATCACGCCCTGGGCCGAAGGCGGGCGCTAAATCGCTAAGCCACCCGGGCTGCCCTGTCTTGATCTTTAGAATAACTTTCTATTTATGAGATAATGTGCCTGTCAGTTTGTATTAATTTTATATGCAGAAGTCAGGTAAAACCAAATCATACATACTGAACCAAAACAAGCAAAACTACAAATCAGTTGTTCCTTTTCTCTGCTTGCTTACAAAACACATAAAAATGAATCCTCCAAACAGACCCTGGTTTGTTTGCGTGACATGTTTCATACTTTACTCTTTAGTTCTTTGCTAAAAATTTTTTTATGTGAAAGGTTTTTTTCTTTCCAATGTGTGCAATATTCTCATGGAAATAATTATTTGCACATATCTTTGCACTAGTAATTTGGGTAGGTGGGCAGGACACCATTCCCCTCCTAAACTCTCACACAGTCCCCTGCTGGACCTCTGGGAAACCTGTGGTCCCTGGCTTGGGACCACTTCATACATTTGGCCAAGCCATCCAGCATTAACCTATGCTGTGCCTCCAAAAGTACCAGTCATTTCCTAAAGCCTCTTATTGTATCCTGAAAATAGAGGCAAAGAAATATGTGAATTAGGAAAGTGTCATAAAATAGCATTGGACTAGAAATAAAAATTCTAACAACGACAAGAATGCATGGAGGAAAGGCTGATGTGGGAAGCAAAGGCAAAAGAAAAATTAAATTTCCTTACTACTCACAGCCCATTGACAAGTCCTTGAAACAGGCAGACTGACATTCCTCTAGGAGCTCAACTGCCTCCATGTTAATACTTTGCTAAGGGCAAAAGGCAATCTTAGCTTATTATCCCCAACCCTCCCTTATAGGATCCCATAAGTCTTTTTTAACAAAGTTTCCTTTGGAAACTTCTCTTTGTCTCTTTCTTTATCTCTTCCTTTACCCACCCTCCCCCAAGATATATGTTGGCAATCATCCCCCAAGCATATGGTCTACCGATACACATCTGAAGGGTCTCATGACTGAGGTTTTATTGGACAGTAATAAATGGCTTTTTCCTAACAATAGCCATCCCCCTCGGGGTCCTAGAAACTTTTCTTCCCAAATTCCTTAAAGACTTTTGCTCTCCCTAATCCCCCTCTAGCTTGAAAGTATCCACTAGGCCACTCACTCCTCATGACCCCAGTGCAGCTCTTTCTGCCCATGGGTCCTGTCCCTGTGCTTTAATAAAACCACCTTTTTGCACCAAAGATGTCCCAAGAATTCTTTCTTGACCATCAGCTTGGGACCCCAACATTTCCTACATCAAGGTGGCCAGGGAACTTGCACTCCCATTTTCGAAAGAACCAACATCTCTGTGCTGGAATTGTCTGCCCAGAGGCTGATCAAATGAGACTATCTCACATGAGAAAAGAGGACAATGCTTTAATTTCCATCGTCTGTCTTCTTTACTTGTCCTTGTTTCAGATTCTCTAACTTTCTAATGCATTAACATAACGTTCAAAGATAAACTGCATTTAAGTCAGCACTGGAGGGAAAACGAGCAGCTTTAATTCTTATTTTGATTTTTTTACAGTAACCATTTGTCATTTTTTTTTCTTAATCCTCATACATATTCTCAACTAAATTACTCTAATCTGGCCTAACCTCACTGGCTCACCCCACCATGCATTTTCTCTCTCTCTCTCTCTCTCTCTTGCTATCTTTTGTACCAGCAGTTCTTATCTTTTCTCTGAAAGTTTAAATAGTTTCTGTATATTTTTGTTGGATTCTTTCCCTTGCCCAAAATAGGTTTTTGGTTTGGTTTGGTTGGGGGGGTGGGGAGGAGAGCAAGTAGGAGATAGGGAAATGGTTATTTCAATTTTAAATCTTAAAAATCTAGCACTGCCCTCACCTTGCACCAGTGCATAGATTCGGAGAAAAGTTGGTAGGGACTCACTTCGCAGAGCTCAGTACTTAAATCCATTGCTCTTATTTTTTTTTTTTTAATCCATTGCTCTTATTGTGTAAATGGCGCCTGTGTGCCTTCATCGGGGCTCCAGACTGAGGGCTCTGCCTTTGTTACTTCTGTGCTCACACTCCTTGGATATTGAAGTCGTAGCGTTGAAAAGCACAGTTCTTAACAATGGGAGTCTGTATGCCAGTGATTCGGCCCATGCCAGTGCATGCAGCTCTTCCAAAATATCTTCCCGAATCCCCTCACCTCTCATTTGTTAGCTGTTCCCCCCAACCTGCACCCCCCTCCCGTCCAGTTCAACCACATTTAGAATCCTTGTGGACAAACCCCTTTGATCTAGAGCTTTGAAGCCAGGTCATCACCCCAGGCATGAAAATAGATGAGAAATAAGCCTTTAATTACTAATTTCACCAAACCCTGCCTTTTCTCAGAAGCCAAGATTCTGTACCCAAAAACCTCTCCTCCCCTTTCGTTTGCTTTCTAATAAGTTCAGAGCACTGAATTTGGAATTTCAAAACTTACTGGATTCTAGTTTCATTTGTCCTTCTTTGGCATCTAGGGAATCTTAAATCCAGCCTTGTAAATAGATTCCAAGTCCACGGAATTCTCTAGGATGTGCTGTCCCACTCAAGACCTCTGTCCTCCGCTCATTTCCACAGTCAAGTCTTCTAGCCTGTGTTCAGTCCTCCACCCTCCTCTCTCCCCAGCCCCTTGTAACCCCTGCCCAGCACACACACACAATTTCTATGCTCTGCTTGCCCCATACGTGCATTAAGTAGGCTCAAAGCTCTTCTCATAACCACTTCAACTGATCATCAAATGCAAAAGGAACAAAAAGAAGTCTTAGGTTCACAGGTGTAGTGCTGCTTTCCATCACATCCAGGCTGGTTTCTTTAGGTCAATGCCCCTGTTCATGGGCAGTGTGCAGGACAGTACGATGTTTTATTTTACAAGAGTGAATTTTGTCATCACAGCTCATTCAGTGATATGCAGTCTCCCATTGTTGCAAAGAGTGCTTTTTAACAATAGGCACGAAGAATGTTTTGTTAAAACCCAAAGCTCAAAACCATTACTGAATATCAACATGACCTTGGTGTTATTCTGTGACATTACTGGTGTGGAAATCAGATACATGCTAGCCATTCTTACTTGGATAATGCTTCATTTATAGGGCACGGATAAGAATCTCTGAGGGGATTAACAACACGGAATGATTCTTCTTAGAAATAACATAGTTATTTAGTTAATAATACAAATTTTGAAAAGGAGAAGCTCTTCTATTTTGTCAAGTTTTCCTTAATCTCTCAAATAGAAAAATTATGGAGAAGTGCATAGGATGTAGGCATATTTGATGTAGTCACAAGGGAATTCCACTGAAATGCTAGTCTTACTGTTCCATCCAGTTCTTAATCATCTGAGGGTGAACTGCCCACTTTATCGATAGCCCACAGAGGCTTGGCAATCTCAGTCTGCTCCAGACGGGTCATATGGTAAGAGGTGAATTATGAGGTCACCTAAGGACCTAAGAGTACAAGCTTTAAGTAAATTTATGGGTACCTGTCTATTTGGTATCTTGAGAAGAATGCAAGGAAATCAGTTCCTGGCATCTGAGCCATTAGATTTCACGGTCCTGGTTGGCATTTGGCAGAGATGAAATGTGGCCTCCCTGCAGGGACTCTGGGCCCATCTGTCCCCTTCCCCTGGCCTGTCACCACAGTGTACTGTGCTAAACTGTCTTAACCTGTTCAAAGAGGGCCTCCCTACTGGGATCGAGTGAGGGCTTTGTGGCTCTCCTAATAATCCTCATCACTGCCTGGCTGAGTGAGTGTCTTATTTCCCCATCGCAGAGTTGAGGACGACATGGCCCAGAGAAATTCTCCAACAAAGAACAAAGCTAGCATTCCAACCCAGGTGTGTCTAGTTTCTTCACTCTTGTTCTTTCCAGAATGCCACACCATTCATGCTATTTCTCTATATTAACTGTACCATACAGCTAAGAGTGTTACTAAATCCTTAAAATATCAATTACATTTTAAAGGTTTCATTGAAAAACAAACAGCAAATAGCAGTATTGCTAATAACACATTGATTAGATGCAATTACTCTGAATGGATCTGCTTGTATTTTGTGATAAGATGAGGAGAATAAATGACAATTACCTTTTCCATTGACCATAAGCATTATTTTCCAGAAATGTTTATTTACATATAAACTTAAGGAGAATGGGGCACCTGGATGGCTCAGACAGTTAAGCATTTGACCCAGGGTCAGGATCTCAGGGTCATTCATGCTCAGCACAGAATCTGCTTAAGAGTCTCCCTCTCTGGCAGCCCGGGTGGCTCAGCGGTTTAGTGCCGCCTTCAGCTCAGGGTGTGATCCTGGAGACCCAGGATCGAGTCTCACGTCAGGCTTCCTGCATGGAGCCTGCTTCTCCCTCTGCCTATGTCTCTGCCTCTCTCTCTCCTCCTGTGTTTCTCATGAATAAATAAATAAATCTTAAAAAAAAAAAAAAAGTCTCCCTCTCTCTTCCTAAGTAAATAAATCTAAAAAAAAAAATTGAAGAAGAATTTTTTTTTTAAAGATTGTATTTATTTATTCATGAGAGACACACAGAGAGAGGCAGAGACAGGCAGAGGGAAAAGCAGGCCCCAATGCAGGGAGCCTGCCGTGGAACTCGATCCCGGGACTCCAGGATCACGCCCTGGGCCGAAGGCAGGCGCCAAACTGCTGAGCCACCCAGGGATCCCCAAGAAGAATGTTAACAAACATTTATGACTACTTATTCTAGGCCAGGCACATGATATTCCCCTTTCCTCCTTGTAAAAGATGGCAAGGACCAAAGAGGACTGGGCAAAGAGCTTATATAGATAACTCCTAGGTTAGACAATACCTAAATTTGGGGAATTCATTATAGAATGACAGGAAGCATGATGAGTGGCGAGGTACCCTGAATAGAAACCTGTTCACAGTTTTAGATATAAAAAAGTGGTGGTTTTTTTTTTTTGGGGGGGGGGCCTGTTATTAGTATTTATCTAGTTAATCCATCATCCAATTTTAGTATATGCACTACCAAAGAGAGTACCACTATCCTCATTTTAAAATATCAGAAATTATAAACAAAGAAGCTGATTTTCAAACATTTGTCAATTACTTAACAAAACTCAGTAACTATTTCTTTTAAAGAACTGAAATGAGAGTTCAGCTTAAAACAACCACTGTGAAAAATATCAAACACACATAAAAGTCTGGAGAATGGTAACACATATTCCTATAAACCCTTCCAGGATCACTACAATTTGGCCATACTATATGCTTCACTTATACGACCCTTTAAAACCTTCTGCTCAAGTATGATCAGAGTATGTCCCACTTGTTCTGAAGCAGTCATTTACCCTTACAAGCTCTAACATGCATCTCTTAAAAGTGGACACTTTCTCATCAACTGGAATGTTACTATAGAGCCAGAGAAAACTAAAAATAATTTCTTGGTATCATACCTAGTCCATATTGAGATATCTCAGCTTCTCTGAAGCCTTTCTTTCTTTTTTTGACTTTTGTTGGATCCAAACAATCAACATGCTTTGCATTCTATCTCCTTAGTTCCGTTCCATCTACATTAGCTCCCTCCTCAACTTCCCTTTTATTATGCCATCAACTTAAGTAAGAAACTAGCTCAACTAGAACCATTTTTATTCATTTCGTGCCCCCAATTATTTACTATGCACATCATACTGGACCTAATAGCTATCGAGCCTCAGAGTACATTTCTCAGTTACCCGACTCTTCCATCCTCAAGAAGGAAAACAGCTACATAGGATACATCATACAGGCAGCTGTGTTTTGTCTTCCAGAAGTTCTCTACATTAGGAAGGACTAAACATGTCTGTTATCGCAATGATACTTAATTACAATGGGAAGCACACTGAAGTCCTATTTGAGAGACTGGTAGGAACCCAGCCAACCCACCCCTTTGCACCATCACAAAGGAGGCACCAGAGCCAAACCTGGGTAATTCACTCAAGAACAGAGCTGCCCATTGTTAATTATGGAGTTGGGGGAATTAGTAGGCGAGCAGACGACTGTGATGCGGGGCAAAATCAGTTTGCTGTATCACAGAATGTGCTCAACTCATTCTCTTTGTCAGGGATTTTTAATTATTTATGATTAAGCTCTGTTGCATGTTTTGTAATAATGAAGTCTTAGTAACATGAAACCTCACTGCGGCAGGGCACGGCTGTTAAATCTTTGCTGTGAGCAGGGCAAGGGAGTCAGGGCTTCTTACCAGCTTTTTGCAACTGGTTAACCACTGTCAGGTCTATAGACACCCTTCCTCCCTGCCCCCAAAAAGGGAGGGAGGGAGAAGTGGCCAAGTCCGAATGGCAAATACAATTCTGTCCGTAAAGCCACCAGTGGTAAAGTGACTGTGGGGCTGGATCTTCTGCTTTCCTCGGCAGCAGCTATTCCGGCCCCGCCTGTGCTTGGCCTGCCCATCAGCACTGGGCTCCTGCCAAGGGTCGATGGACCCTGACTGCCACCCAGAGCACAGCTTCCTGTGGGTATGTCCCTTGAGAGTCTCATTAAGTATGCCTCCTTTTGACACTCCTGGTTCAGAGTCTATGAATTGAAACATCAAAACTGCTCTATGTGAATGAAGTGAGGCCACTCAGATCTGGGCCAGGGATGCAAAGGTCCACAACTGCTAAGCAGTAGGACCCTACAGCCTCCTGAGGCCTCCTCCCTCTGGTTCCCCAGCACTCCACCATTACTCATTCAAACCCACTATTTCATTTCAAAGATTACCATGGTTTAAAGAAAAATTAGTGAACAATTTAAAAGACTTTCCCGGGGGGGGGGGGGGGGGGGCGGGGCGGGGGAGGCAAGTCAAGACATGCTTCATATAGAATAAAGCAAATGAATGGCCAAGAAAGTGGGATGGGAAAAAGTATTTCAAAATTATCAAGTACCCTAAATCTATGGGAAAGTGACATCTTTGAAGGGAATAAAATGCAGCCACTCCTAATTACCTAGAGGCCAACTGTTGGGTCCCTGGATAATCCCAGCCATTCTCCCTCTTTCTCTCCAAGTGGGGGTTATTATCTCACGTGCTGGGCATTTTGTTACGCTGTGCTCTTAAAAGGCACAATACATGACACACCTGCTATTCCCCTCTCCAACAGCTTCTGGGCTCCTGCAGGGCAGGGAATGTGCTCAAATCAGCTCACAGGTTTGCAGATAGTAGGTACTCAGTAAATAACAGTCTTAGCAAAGAAGTTCTAGGGAGGCTCTCTGTCCCTATTCCTCACCCAAGCTACTGCCCATTCGGGGGATACTGCAGTGTCCCCCATCCTAACAGGCACTACGCTACATGGGGAACTGGCCATGGGCTTGCTTGTGTCCCCAGCGAGCAGTTCGGCAGCTCAAGAGCAGCTTCTTTGTTAGTTACATACAGACCGTCTCCATTTATAATAGGATGATGTCCTGATGGTGTGGAGGACTGTGATGGGTGGCTGCCGCCCTGCCCAGCCTCACAAGAGAGGATTATACCACATACTGCTAGCCCAGGAAAAGATCGAAACTCAAAATGTGAGGTGCAGTTTCTATTGAATGTGTATTGTTTCCACACCATCACAAAGCTGAAAGATCCCAAGTCAAATCATCCTAACTTGGGGGACTATCTGTATATAATGCTTAGCACAGTGCCTGCCACATGAAAAAGGGAATGAAAAGAGAAGGCAATGACAATTTATAGCCAAAAAGCTACATTATTTTTCAAATAAATTAGATGCCAAAAAAAAGGAAAAATTCAGTCTTCACAACTCAAACCTATTGAGAATTTAGTATGTATCCATCTAGTATTATTTTTCTATTTACTTACAATAAGTACCTTTTGGGGTTTTATTTCTTCCATATTTCTTCTAAAAACAGAATTACACTAGGCTTTATAGTTTGCTACTTGCTTTTTAAAAAAAAAAACTAATAATAAATGTATCACATGTGATTTGTCAGGTTAGTTACACAGTTTTTCACTGTTTTATTTAGGCTGCATAGAATCCCAAAGAACAGCTATACTCTAACAATTTCTTCGTGGATCAAAACTTGGGTCATTCCCAAGTTTTTGCTATCATAGATCGTGCTGTACAGAGCCTCACTCACTATTAATGAATGTTGGTGTGCCTACTTTGTACCAGGCACTGTACTAGCAAGGTCCTAGGGATGTCACAGCAAGCACTTACTACTCTGCTCTCAGGAAGGCCAGAGTATGATGAGAAGGGTGGACAGTATTCAAAGAATCACACTAATGGGGCACCGGCGTGGCTCAGTTGAGCATCAGCCTTTGGCTCAGGTCATGATCCCAAGGTCCTGGGATCAAGTTCCACATCAGGCCCCCTGCAGGGAGCCTGCTTCTCTCCCTCTGCCTATGTCTCTGCCTCTCTCTGTCTCTCATGAACAGATAGTCGGAATCTGTAGGAAAAAAAAAAAAGAATCATACTAACAAATATATAATCATAAAATGGGGTAAGTGCTCAGAAAGAAAGGAATACGCTCCTAAGAAAGCATCTCATAAAAGATTCTGGGAGAATGGGTGGGGAGGTGGACGGCAGGAACAAAGGCCGAGTGCAGAAGGGAGAGACCACGGAACAAGTGCAGAAGTGCAAGACTCTGAGAACACCAGTGGAAAATGGTATTTTTGTACACATTTATGAGTGTTTTAGCCACACATTTATTTTACAAATCTTTACTGAGTACATGGCATGTATGCACAGAACCCTACCAGGTGCTACAGATCCAACAGGAACAAAAGAGATATGATCCCTGCTCTTGCAAAGCTTCCAATCCAGCAAATGCCACAGAGGGGAACTGCTAGCTAAAGGAGAATGTATAGTTTAAACTTTGTTACATACTGCCAGACTGCCCACTTTGGGGCCTGGTCTTCCAGAAGCCACTGGTACGTACACTGGGGAGCAGACTCTTCAAAGCTCTTTTCTGATCAAATCAGGTTCCTTGGGTCCACATTGTTTTTTCCTAACTCATTCAGTGATGCTGGGGTTGCAGAGCTATCTCGAGCCAGACGGATGCCACATTCTGACAGGATCACATGTACAAATAGGACAGTCATAAAAGACACTGTGGACGCTTCCTCAGGGAACATGAAGATATTTTACTACAAAAGCAGTTTATTGCTAAATGAGATTTGGGCCCTCTCTGGAGATGCAAATTATTCATGTTGTACTTAATTCTCGCTTCTCATGGAAAACTGAGCGACGGCTGTGTGGAATCCTGCTACCCAGTAGGGCAGCAGGCTGATAACATCTGCCTGTGGAGAGGTACAGGGTGCACAGCCCCGCTCGGCAACCCGTGGCAATCCATCTCGGGTTCACTCCTCACTAATTCCCAGCGCCCCACGCAATTTCCCCTTCCTTTTCTCCCTGAAGCCTGACCCCCTGCTCCACTCACTCACCTCTTTCTCACATGATCCGGCTGACCACTTCCAATGAAACTGATTAAGCCTGTCTGTTAAAACTGCCTTCTTTCCTGCCTCGAAACCCAGAACTCTGCCAATCCCTTTTTTTGCTTCCAGCAATTTCTAAGCAATGGGCATGCTGCTTCTCCAGAACTTTGTGTTACTTCCTGTTCTCCATATTGTCAATAATTTCTTGCTTTAAAAGCAAATTTCCACTGACCTACACACACATTCAGAGCTCTTCTGAAGCTTAAAAAAAAAGGAAAGAAAGAAAAAAGAAAAACTCGTTTGAATCCTGCTACTAGCTCAATCCCCCCACCCCCCGGGCCAAGCTGCCCTTTCTCCCCATGCCCATCCCCTGAGTCCTGGTTGTGATGCTCATCACCTCCTTCCCCAGGTGTCCCTTCTGCTTCCAGACAGCACCCCACCTGTCACTCTCCAGCCTCACCTGTGCTCTGAAAACAGCCTCGCATTGCCTTCCCCTCCCACCCTTGGCTCTGGGCACCCCCAAGGCAGCTGGAACCAAAGGCATGAACGGAATCTGAGGCACCTGACCGTCTGATTCCCCTGCACCTTTCTGCCTGTCCTCCTGGCCACAGAACCTGCTGTTCACCTTGCTGCCTTTGGTCTCTCAAATTACTCAACTTTCCCTGCAAGGGGCCCGGTGCTTTCCTATTCTGTGGCCGCCCACCAGCCTCCCCGACTCCCACTCACCTGCCAAACCGTCCCATCTCTTAGGACCCACCACAGACATCACCTGGCAGAGGCCTGCTCTCCTGGTTCTGGGCAGACTGCGCTCCCTCCTCACTCCCTCAGTATCTGGTCTGAACTTCAGAGTTCCTCCCTCAACAGTACCCGCTGGAGGCAGAGGCTTATATCTTCCTCACCCCTGCATTCCTCACACAGCTGCTCTGGAAACCCTGGCTGGGAATACACCTTCCCTGTACTCTTGCCATTGAAGCTGACAGACTCAGCTTTTCCAAACTCAGTCTATTCCTCACGAAGTAGGGCTGATAACACCACCGTTAGGCTTAGCTCTATTGTAATGCCTTGAATGAAGCAAAATGAAACTTCCTCTCAGAATTTTCTTATACGTAAGGCAAGTTGCAAATGGAGAGAAGATATCCTTGAGAAGTGTTTGTTGTCTGTCACTACAGTTAATGTCCAAATAATAGACTTCGCCTGATGAAAACTATCCATTTTTCATACCTGTGGTACATATCTAAGGTTCATCGAGCATGCTTTTGAATAACAGGACTTTGGCTTGAATTAGCATTAGCATCCTCCTTAATTCAAATCTCCTCTTTGTTACAGTCTTTCTTGATAAAACTCTTCTGTGCAAACAACATTGGGAGGAATGCCTTAATAGGGTATGGTATTAACAGATGAGACACTTCCTCTGACATGAAGGATCAGTTCAATGTTTACTTTTTTTGTTGTTATTTTTCAATGTTCATTTTTAAATTGCAAGGAAGAGAAAAAGCAAAGTGAGAACATTAAAAAGAATAAAGAGGATCTAATTTTTTTTTTTAAGATCAGTAATCCGTACAATGTCACGTATTCTGATCTCAGACTTAAGAACAGAGTTTACAAAATCTAAACTGGAGTAGAAGATGAAAACCAGTTTGTGCCAGGACAAACCAGGATAGATTGGAACAGAGACCACTGAATTTGCCCCAGGTCTGCCCGGGTTTGCCTTTGACAGAACACAAGCACTTGCCAATCAGCTCACCTGGCTTCCTTAACCATGAGCCACGGTAACTGAAGTAAACTTACTCACAGCCTTTTTTTGCTTAACTTACCACCTCAACACACAATCATGGAGTTTGTGCTTTCACTGTTTTGCAACTCGGCCCAGACCTTAGTATCACACACAGCTCAGAACCACAGGACGGGGACACCCAGAGCCCCAGGATCAAGTCCCGCATCAGGTTCCCTGCAGGGAGCCTGCTTCTCCCTCTGTCTACCTCTCTGCATCTCTCATCAATAAATCAATAAAATCTTAAAAAAAAAAAAAAAAAAACACTCAGGAGGAAGTAGTACTTGTAGCTATCACCAAGTTCCAGGAAGCATCATGGTCTGGTTGGTGGAGATGTGAGCAAGGCCAGAAAGGAGAGGTCTGTATCTCAGTGAGTCAGAGGAGGGCCAGGAGGGGCTGTGGGCACTCGGGTCAGAGGTCATCAGGAGAAAGGTCAACTCAGCATGGCAGGATCAGCACCCTGAGAAGGAGAAGTGGGCTACACATGAAAAATCAAGGTCTGAGAAACTCCAGGCCCAATGCTGTCCAAGCAGGTGTGGTCACAGACACAGGACTGGGGAGCCGGCATGGAGCTGGACAGCCCAGGACGCTGGACAACCCTGTGCCGTTGAGCCAGGCAGCCGGGGATTTAGAGAGATGCCACATAACCTTATGCCTGGCAACCCTGAATATTAGTTTACCTTGCAAAGCCTCAGATTCCTTATTTAAGGAAGGAAAAGGAGAGAGTCGTGGGGAGTGTGAGAATAAAATGGGACACTTAAAGGAAGTACCTAGGACATCTGATACCCAGTGAGGTCAAACAGCTCAGCAAGAGGGAAGCTCTCACTCCATGCTAACTCCCCTGGCTCTCCTGAGGGGCCGAAGGGCCCCTCACCCACTCAGGAATCTGTCCGGTTTACAGGCAGGCAAGTAATCCACTGTGGGAGAAGCTGGGTGCAGAGAGGATAGAAAGTAAAAGAATTTTGGCCCTGGCCTTTCTCGCCCAAAGAGATCATTAAAGCACAAGTGAATATACCTTATTCTTAAAGGGGAGAAACAAAAATGTCCAGAGGTGAACTACCATTTTTCTAAACGCCACTCCACATCAGTACACCATCTACAAGGCACCTCAAAATCTGTGCCTCTATTTCCCCACACTGACAGCCAGGCTCTAGCTCTCTTCCATGTTTGGGGAAACGCTAAAACAAAACAAAAAACTCTTGTCACATCATTTTCAAATCGAAGGCAAAATGCTATTACAAAGACAGTGATGGGAAGATTTTCTGCCTTTCCCCATCTACCTGGATAACTAGGCCAGCCAGATGCTAACTTGAACACTCACTAAAGCAAGTTCACAGAACACTGGTAGTGCATCTTGCTTCCATGGGGGTGAAAAGCCTAGTTTCTCATATCACATTTCAGCATACCTTTGCTTTCAGTTCACTACACAGCTGATGGCCGAGGCCAGAAAGAGTCAATTTCCAGAACGCAGAGGAATCTGTGATGAAGTTGATGAAAGTTCAGACTTATGTTTTAAGGAACAAGGTTCACAAAATAATCAGTGCTTAGGTCAAATAATTAGCAAGCTTGGGGGCTGAGCCAGATTAATATTGGTGTAGGCTAACTTTTCTCTGACTGGAAGTTTGACTCCAGAATGTTGAATAGCATCAGTATGTTTGAAAATGACTCAAGCAAATTCTGCTTTCTTACATCAACAGTTCAGAATGATGTCTATGATTGATCTCCAAAGAAGCAGGTAGACTCTATACAGGCTCGTTTCAAAAAAGACCCACAAAGAAAAATGCACACACACTCAAACCATGAGAAAATGCAAACTATAAAACACAGGAATAGTAAACATCAGTAGGAGACTTTCTAGTTTGCCTGTGGTAGTCTACTACCCAACTCAGGAAATCAATCTCCTTACCAAAGTGATTTCTTTAGCATAAAAAAAATGCACATATTTGTCTTCTTTAGGTTCAAAAGTTAAGAAGGTCCCTTATTTCAAGTACTCATTCTCTATTACCAAGGAAGAAAACTCGACCACATGTTAGGGATGATGAATACAAAAGTTTCTCATTCATTTAATGGGAAACACGAATATTGAATTATCTATTTAAAACACTCATAACAGCACTGTTAATAAGAATTTTATGATTATTGGCATTGCTATTATAATAACAATACCTACATTTACACGCATAAAATCACTGTTGTGATTTTTATAATTGTATAATAATCTCATTATATCACAGCTGGGCTACCTTTCTCCAGGCAATACAAAACCTGCTGGTTTGGATTCTCGGGTGGCTGGGCTCCGGTCTCTGCATGGTAATTAAGCTCCCCAGGTGATTCCAGATCTCACCAATGTCTGAGAACCACTGCCTCAGGCTTAGGGGAAATCTTTCTAGACACTACAGAATGAAAGGATGAAGCATCAAAACTCCTCTTTCAGAAAAAGCACTGTGGCCATATTATTTTACATTTGTCAGAAAACCGTATGAGGTAACTAACTACACAGGACCACTGCAGGCAGAAGTCCTTATTCTCACCTGCAGAGTAATGATAAAATTACAGACATTTCAAAACAAACCCTTCAGATGTGAATGTCATTTTGTACCCTTTTCATATTCAAGAAATCTCTGTCCAAATGATCCTTCAAAGAGTCCTCACTGTATGCACTACTAGATTTGTCCATGCTACAAGATTTAAAGGGACACTCTGACGAGCCACATCTGACAAGGAACACAAGATGCCAGCCAGGAATTGAATACACATCTGGCCTCAAGTTTGCAAACACCTAGAAAGGCATTTGTATTTCCTTGCAATTCATTTTTTTAAATGATTTTATTTATTCATGAGAGACACAGAAAGAGAGACAGAGGGAGAAGCAGGCTTCCTGCAGGGAGCCGGATGCGGAACTTAATCCCAGGACCCCAGGATCACGAACTGAGCCAAAGGTAGATACTCAACCACTGAGCCACCCATGTGCCGTGCAATTCACTTTTGAAGTGAAATAACCAATGCAAGTGATCATACTTGACATACAATTACTATCCCCAAAACCACTGCAAGATATAACCTCAATTTAATGATTTGAAAGTGTTACAATCTCTGAAATGAACCTAGAAGAAAGTATATGACTTATGAAAAGAACTATATCATTAGTATTTTTTTCATCATTAGTATTTAAAAAATGTAAACTATTACATCACTTTTTACCCTTATATCACTTTCTACACTTTCCAATTTTATTAAATTGGAAAGACTTAAAACATTAAAAAAGCTTAGGATTGGCAAGTATGTGGTAAAAGCAAGCACACTCAGACTGTACAGTGAAATCTGCTGTGGACTTTTGGGATGGCAATTTAGCAATCTTTATCAAAAGCCCTAAAAGTACATATACGGTTGACCCAGCAGTTCCATGTCTAGCAATTCATCACCCAAAGATATTCTTTAGGGAAAAAGTGAGAAAGCAAATCAGGAAAAAAGGGCTGTGGTACGAATCCAATAAAAACAATCATTATTTATATACAGGGCCACACTCCCTTATCTATAATCTGAAATCTTAAAAGTTCCAAGAACTGAAAGATGTTTTTGCAATTCATTTATGGGAAAACGTGACTTGTTGCAAGGCTATTTACAGTCTTATTTCACTAAATACAAACATTAATAAGTTTTGCTGCTGAAATGTTAATATATATGATTGTAGAGAACTATTCCATACCTCAGTGGGGATTTTGTAAAATCTATAATATATTTCTCACATTATGTTTCTAAAATCTAGAAAGAAATAACTTTGCGATTCCGAAACAATTTGGCCTAGGGAGTTCTGGATATGGGATCATGAACCTACATTTATATGCACACAGTTAAATCACAATAGGTCATGATGTTTAGAGTAGTAGCCTTCTCACACGGTAAAATTACAAAGGATTTCTTTCTTCCTTCGCTTTTATGTGTTCTAAATTTTCTTTTTATAAAAAACACATTTATCTTTATATTCATAAAAATCAGTTTATTTCCATTTAGGAAAAAGAATATAGAAAAGAATCAGGTCCTTATAAAAACACCCAACCAGATTTTTCTAATTTCACATATAGCTCTATCCACCTATTATAGCTCCATGTTTTACAATTCACAGTCAAGTACCATTTTCTGCTGAATAAGCTTTCCAATCACTATTTGATTTGTGGCTCAGTTTACCATGGAGCTGTACCATTACATAAGGTATGGAAATCCAGATCAAGACCGATGGGTGGCCCAGGAGTGAAGCAGTAGCTCAGATACCTTCCTGGCTCCCAGCAAAGACCTCTCCATGGGCAAAGAGCAGAGAAGCCTTGCCTCAGGCCCTGGCTGGAGTGGTCCTAGAGAACTCCACTGGCTCTTTCTCATAAGGAAATTCATTATGTGTCCTGGCGCCAAACCTGTTTGTTGTGTCAACTACATGAGTTCGCTTTTGGGAATCCTTAAGCCCAACTCTGGTTTTAAAGTCTAGCCCCATAAACTTACAAACTGGGTGATTTGGAACATTCATTTTAAACATTTTTCACCTGAGAAATTAGAACACTACTACCTACACCTCACACTTTGGAATATATTAAACATAATACCTGACACTGTGTCATGCGCAGAAGCACTTGGCAAGATATTTCTCTTCTTTTTCTTTCCTTCCCCTCTCCTTCCTTTTTCCTCACTGGACTGGCTGCCCTCTTACTTAAAACATCCTGGAGCCAAGGTAACAAGACACCTAGTCAAGCTCCTTGATCTCAGCAGTCACAGTGATCTGTGAACCCCTGCAATGGGCCCCCCATCTCTGTCATTTACATTCTAGACCAGCTATCTTAGGTACTATCACAGACCAGGCCACTTTTCCTGGAACCCATTGGTGCACCTGATAATGAGAACCTAAGTCTCAGTCTTGGGTCACAGCCTCTTTCCTATCACTAAACAATCAGTAATTTCTCCTCACACATTCTGCACTTTAACCAAAGGTCCCTACATTTCTCCTACCCTGGCACATTCTGGGACAAATTAAACCATAGCCCTTTAGGGGACATGTACTAAACTGATGGTAATGTCCTAAAAGTTTTCCAACTGTATTCTCTCATTAATGCCCACACTGACTACGCAAGATAGGTACCATGCTCAACCTCATTCTTCAGATGAGGAAGGCACACCTTAGGAAATATAAGCAACTGCTGAATGTCCTTCTGCTGAAATCTTGCTGAAGTATCAGTTCTGGGATCTTTTCTCCAAAGGTTAGGTAGCCTACTGATCAGTTCATATTGCCTCTGGCAGTGGAGAGTCAGTTATTTCAAAGAGGACTCTTATTTCTGGCAACTTCAACATCACCTGGGAGCTTGTTAGGAAAGTAAAAGCTCACGTCTCTCTCAGATCCACTGAAACACAATCTGCATCTTAACAAGCTCCCCATGTGATCTGTAAATGTTTGAGAAACATTGCTCTAAAACGTAAAATCACTCTTTCCAATCTCATATTTAGTTGGATGACCCAAAGCTGACACCGGACTATGTGACATCTTTTATGCAGAGTAGGAAAGGCATCCCACCTGAGAAGAGCATTTGGCGTAAAGATGGTGTTCTTATATAAAGAAAAAGGCAACTCTCCCTTGGGGCCACCATTCTACTCCATGGCTGGGCACAAATGTCTAACATTATATAGACTACTCCACTCACAAAGTATGTGGTATTGGCAGTTTTTACGTCATTGTCATGTTCCCTGAAATGAAAAAGTATCTACGTGCTGACATTGCACTTGGCTCGGCAAGGACAAAATTCCTAAAACTTCTGACAACATGGCTAATGCCAAATTTTCTACTGTGATATGGAATATAGGACCATTAAAGAATAATGGAACCCAGGAGTATTTTAACACCCATTTCTGGTGAAGGTTTGGTTGCAGTGTTCTAGAACCAAACAGCTATGTAGCTGCATCCCGCTGTCATGGACACAGGCTGTTACAAGGTAGCAAAATGGCTACAAGAGGTCAAAAGAGTAAAAACTAGAGCACAGTAGCTTCCAGAACGCACAAAGGAAAACAATCACTTGCACAGCCAAACTCTTATCCTAGAATCACTGATTTTAAGGACTGTTCACTCCCTTCCAGACATGCTAGTGGTTACCACCATCAGTACAGCCTTCTTGTCAGATCAAAACCATTATATTTTTCTTTACCACAGAGGATGCATCAAGAAGGAAGGAAGTAGGCAGCCTGCCAACCAATCTAATTATTCTTGTGCATCTCAGCAGTGATACCAACTTGATATATTCCAGTAATGCCACTCCTCTAAGTCATTTTTCATTTTGAACAAATAATACAAGATTGTAAGAGAACTGCATAATCATCTTACAAAATAGTGGGGGTAACAACTTAAAGGTGTCTTCTTAGCAAATTAACTTTGAAAAACATTAAAATCAGGAAAATAAGTGTGTTCCACATACAAGTTCCCATACAAGTTCCAAATACAAATAAAATGTATCAAGCCAAAATTAGTCATCATAGCTTTTAACGAAGGGCTTTTTTATCCCCTGAAAGGAAAGTTTCATAATATAACATGACATGATCTTTTTAAGTGCATTTTCTCATTTGGATACAGGCACATGTACTCATGAAAATCTTATGTATATTAACAATATACTACTCAAAAAAAAATCACAATTATGTAGCAGGTGTAAGTGATTTCGGGTAAAACAATATCTGAAGAGAGTGAGAGAGTACAGCTTCTTAGAAACAAGATTTTCGGCTTTGAAAACCAAACTGTTGCTTTGTGAAATACTAAGCAAGACCTACCCTAAATTTCTACAATACCAAAAAGTAAGCCCAGAACTGAAATTACTTCTTCAGTGAGGTGAAAATGTGAAAGAAAAGTGCTAGCATTTCTCATGCCCTCCCTAGATCTCTTCAGACTTCATTAGGCATTCACTTTCCTTGGTTCCAACAAATACATTCTGCCTCTCTAATTGAAAATAGATGCATTGTTTTAAAATTAAAGGGGAAAATCATGCATTACTTGGTTTAAAAGAACAAGGAAAGTATTTATGTGATGTTTTGCCAGGAGTTAAGCAGGAACAGCCAAATGACCAGATTCACAACTTCCTACTAAAATGTGTTAAACTCTGCCACATGTATTTTGTATGGTGGCTGTCAGTCCCCGGGCATCCAAGATCTGAGCAGATGAAAGGGGTTTTACAGGAAGACTGCTTACACAGAATTCTCTCGGGTTTGGACAGATCAGATCCATAATATTCCTTCAAGCACTCACAGTTTCCTTTTTCAAAAACAGCCAAAGTGGTTTCTGTTGACTAGCACATAGGAGGCACTTAAAAAATATCTATTGAATGACTAAATGAAAAGAACATCATCTCCATTTAACAATGGACAACTTTTCAATTTTTCAGACTATTGCCATTTAATTCCTGCAACACATTGTAAAGTAAGGGATTATAATCACCATAATTTTACAAATAAAGAAACTGGAATTCAGAGAGATTAATTTACTCATATCAGGTAGTGATTTTGTTCTAAAGCTGGATCTCAAGGCTAATTGTGTTGGACTCCAGCAATACCACAGTAATACCACCCTGCACACAAGCTCATCATCGTACAGTAAACAAATGTTCACTTGTTCATTTATTCAACAGAGCAGAGCGTGTGCCGAATACTGTGCTACGTTTAAATACTAAAAGCCCCTATCTCTGCTCTCAAGTGTAAATTTTCTTCCTTTCATCCAACTTTAAATGATGTGGATTAGCTGAAGACAGACACATGAGATGAGTTACTTCCAGATGAGATGGGCCACACAGCAGACTGAGGCAAGTAGGCCAAAGAAACATGATCTGAAGACAGTCATTATATAGGTACAAGATGGGAGAGGATACTAGCATTTCATCAGCTTCATCCTCACATATATAAAGAATGTCCATAGGTAATTTCTAATGCACAAAACATCAATTATACTTATTATTTTTTAGGAGTTTTTTTACATATTGAGGATATATGATATAATTATGACTGTTATATGTATGCGTGTGTGTTTACATGTCTCCAGTTCCACCCATGCTTCATACTTACTTCACCAAGATCAGTTGCTTCCCAATATCTTCATTAAGGCATAATTGAATAAAAATTTTACATAATAGGATTAAAATATTATGGTTAATGAAAGAACAAAACCAGTTTGCATTTACCTTTCTACCGAACTACAGCTCTCACACTGAGCCACAAAGAAGGTTAATTTCTACAATAGCTGGAGACCACACAAGAGCAACAAAAAAGAAAATCCAGATAAGCCTATTCAATCCTTCCAAGAGGCTATAGATAGTATCGATATGAAATAAAAAGGGGTTCTGGTGCCAAATCTGCCAAATCTAAGTGGTGCAGAGCAATGATGCCTAAAAGGGGATTCATGGAAGGAACTTGGTAGAACCCCATTGTTTTCAGTCTGGATGCCACTCCAGTTAAGGGAAATGCTATGGTGCGAAAGAACATGACCCCATTGAATAATGATAAAACCACATAGCAGCTCCATCACCCTTTATGAATGAACTACATGACAATAAAAATGTCACATTATTAATCCAGGAAAAATGGATGTCCTCCTACTGAGCTATGTAGCCAAAACGGGCTAAATAAGAAAATGAACTGAGGTCTCAGGGAAGGGGGAAGCCCCTTGTATTACAGAGAACAATCATAATATTTGGATTCATCCTGGGAAATCTACCATTAGTTAAAGAAATGTTCTTCCTTGAAAGTACCTTAATTACAAGTGAATACATTCCAAGCTTGTATAATCTTCAGAATAAAACCAAAGCTGAATGACTTATACTATCTGATATTAGACACAATGCAAGATTAGCCTTTAACACAGTATTGACACAAAGATACACAAACCAGACCAAGGAATCAGAATAGACAGTTCAGAAACCACCCCACATATACACATTCACTTAATTTGCAACCAAGTGACAGCCTGGCATTGCACTTGGTAAAGGATGGTGTTTTTCAATAAATTAGGTTGGGTTAATTAGATATCCATATGAAAAAAAACTAAAACTTGACCCCCGCCCCACACCATATTCTACAATCCATCTGAATGGATTTTAGAGCCAAATGTAAAAAGCAAAAAAGAATAATTTAGAAGACAAACCAGTAGATTACCTAAAAGACCTGAAAGTGGGCAAAAGTTACTTCCAAATGGACACACAAAGCATTCATCAGAAGGGGGGAAATGAGAACTTCTTCCCCCTCAAGGAACCAAGAAGTAAATAAGAAGCAAGCCACAAAGTGGAGGAGATATCTGCAATAAATGTACTCAACAGAAATGAAGATCCTCAATATACAAGACTCTTACAAAATTACAAGAAATCAAACAACCCAGCAGGAAAAAAAAAAAAAAAAACTTTTTTAAACAACCAAATAGCCAATGAACATATGAAAAAGTGCTCAGCACCCCTAGTTGTCAAAGAAATGCAAATTAAAACAACAATGTGATGCCATTATCCAGCTACTAGATTAGCTAAAATAAAAGACTAATAATACCAAGACCTGTCAAGGACTGAGAGCAACTAGAACTCTCATAGAGAGCTTGTAGGAGGATAAATTGGTACAACTGTTCTAGAAAACTCTTTGGTAGTATTTATGTACTGAAACTGACCAGATGTATCCATTCTGACTCAGCAATTCCAAATCCTAGGTATATAATCTGAAGAAATGCATGTTATGTTCATCAAAAGACAGGTACAGGAATATTTATATTGGCATCATTCGCAATAGCCAAAAATACCCAAATTTATATTAACAATAGGACATATAAACAAACTGTGGCATATTCATAAGATGACATATTATAAAACAGTACTGTCCAATACAGAACCACAAGTAACATGCAAATTTTAATGTAGATTAATAAGATTAAATTTAAAAATCAGTTCCTCAGATTACCACACTTTACAGGCTCAATGGCCACATGTGGCTGGTGGCTACCATATTATACAGCAGGGACATGAAGCATTTTCACAAAATTCTATGGGGGCATTGCTATTATACATATATAAATGAGAATAACTGAATTACAATGATAAGTAAAAACAGGGGCGAATGCCCCAAATGTAACATTGAGCAGAATAAACCATATAGAAAGGAGTATATGCTATATGCTTCCATTCATACAAAGTTCAAACACTACACAACTAATCTATGGTATTAGAAGTCAGGAGGTAGTCACCCTTTGGGAGTTGGGGGCATTGACTAGAAGGCAGGATGAGGAGGCTTCTGTAGTTTTAGTCATACTGATCTGGATCAGTAGATATGAAAACAAGTGTCTTCACAATGGAAAAACACAAGTGGCTCAATATTGGTGATATATACATCTCTCTGTATGTAACCAAAAAGAGAGAGAGAGAGAGAGAGAGAGAAATTAAGCCTCACTCTACGGCTCAAGTTCTTCTTTGTTTCAGAATCTTCCTCCATAAAACTCAACTCAAGATGCTCAGCCTGGGGGTGCCTGGCTAGCTAAATTGGTTCAGCATCTGACTCTTGGTTTCGGCTCAGGTCACAATCCCAGGATTGTTGTGGGATTGAGCCCTGTGACATGTTCCACCTCAGTGCGGAGTCTGCCTGAGATTCTCTCCCTCTCCCTCTGCCCTTCTCCCAACTTATGCACAAGCACACATACTCTCTCTAAAATTAAATAAAAACTTTAAACAACAACAACAAAAAGATGCTCATCCTGGATAAATGCTATGGCATGCCTTTGGATTATGGAATTTTAGCCAAGCGAAGGGGATTTTTAACAAGTCTTACATTCTTCTATTTTTACATGGCCATCAGAGGTATAAGATGAATAAAGAACTGCAATGAAACAAAGACAGAGTGAAGAGAGAAAACTATGGCTAGAAAGTATTTGCCAGATATTAAAAGAGAAAAGTATGTAAAGAAGAGTCTGAAAGCTCACAAAGCTACTGGAAAATCAGTCGTGATTCAACTCCCAATAAGAATCCTAGAGAGAGGGATCCCTGGGTGGCTCAGCGGTTTAGCACCTGCCTTTGGCCCAGGGCACAATCCTGGAGTCCCAGGATCGAGTCCTGTGTCGGGCTCCCGGCATGGAGCCTGCTTCTCCCTCCTCCTGTGTCTCTGCCTCTCTCTCTCTCTCTCTCTCTCTCATAAATAAATAAATAAATCTTAAAAAAAAAAAAAAAAAAGAGTCCTAGAGAGAAGGGAGGAAGTTGTAAACCAACCTCAGATCAAGTTGGCCGTGAAAAGTCTCCAGATTCTTTAGACTCTTTATTAAAAAGAAAACTCAGATTGTAGAAGCAGGAGTAGAAAGTATTCCTAGGAGAAAGTGCATACTGTCTTCGGTGGCCAGTAGCCAACAACCCAACGGAAATACTGTCACTGGCAATCTCCCCAATACCTGCATCTGATTTTGACCTTTGTTTTATTTTTGATTTTTAAAAATTTTGACCTTTGAATGCCATTTAAAAGGGGAAAAAACTGCATGGATGTAAATATTGTAATCACTCATGGGATTCAAATGCAAAGAAAGATCTCCATGGGGCTAGAGATCACTATCACTTAGAATCTCTCGTTTATTGTCTTTGGTTTTAATTTTCCTAAGTGCTCTGGAATGGACAAAGTCCCAAAAAGGGAGGAGATTGAAATTATAACAAAATAACAAGAGCTTTCTTAGAGTTTTTGGAATCAGAGAATCAGCACGAGAGAAAACTGTGCTGGGAAGGGTTTTAGAGGATGTCCAGTCCATCCCTGGTCTTATTTTAGCAAAATTGCCTTAAAGAATTTCACATGTAAAAAAAAAACATTCTATTTTTGAATGCATCCTGATAAGGAGATGGCTTTACCTCCCTTGGTGTCCCATTTCAATGACTGTCACTCTGACGAAAGTTTCCCTCAGATACCTCCTATATCTGGTCATGCTGTTTAAATGATTTTCTGTTTGTTTTATTCTTAATAAACACAGAAGATTAGCAATGTTCATTGCCTCCATGATAATTCATCTTTTAACAACTTGCAATCTCTTTTTTTAGTTATCGCCTACAAGATATTTTCATATACATTATCTATTTGACTCTTGAAACAATCCTATTATTATCTGTCCCATTTTATACATGTGGACACTCCAGCTTAGAGAGTAAGGAAAGTTAGGCTTAGGGAAAAAAAAAAAGTCTGACAAAAATCCCAAGGTTACTTAGCTATTCAGGTCTTGGGCTCAAATTCAGCTACGTCCTTCATATATATGTGTGTTACTAAGTCACTAGCCCCACAACCTCTCCATGCCCCCATTCTGAATAAGTCCAGAATGAGAAGTTGTACTTTGGGATAGGCCTAGCAAATGCTGGGAAAAACTGGAGGACTCTCTTCCATAGAGAATCCACATGTGATTTCCTTTTCTAAATTGACAGTGTGACTTAGCAGCGGGTAATTGTGATTTGTGGCAGCATTATTCCCTTCTTCTAGTAACTGCACCCTGATTTCCCTCAGGAGCTGTCAATCCAATTGCCCAGACTTGTCAGAGAGCTAGCACAGAATCCAGGCCAGACTTCTCAGGCAAGTTTTTTCCCCAGGAATCTGAATCTTGGATGGAGTGACAGGAGAATGAAAATGGTCAGAGTCCAGGTATCTCACAGATGGGCTCCCCAGACCTGCTCTGGTTTCCAAGAACTAAGCCTCCTGCTTCTCCACACTTCTCGGGGGTCACCTCATATTCCCATTGGGCACCTCTTCTACTTCCGTTAGCCAGGGTTGGCTTCTATCGCTTGCAAGCACAGAACACTGCCTGATACAACCCTTGGGAGGAACAGATAAAAATACATACTTGGTAAGTTCTGCTTTCATTATGCACTTATTCTGTAGGTGAGAAATATTAAAAGGAAATCAGCCTCTTAGCATGTTGTAAACTATGAAAATTCCTTCACAGGGAAAAAAGGAGTCCAGTAATTTCTTGTGCCACTGACTCAAGGCAGGAATCAGTTGGCAAGTTCTCCAGAATCCTGGCTGTGTTTTTTTCTAAAACACGGCTTCTGGAACCTTAGATTTCTCAAGAGGTACAGAAAATTCAGAAAGCTGTCAGTGTTTAAAAGAGGTATTCTCCTAGTGAAAAGTCCTTTCTGGGAGGGCTCAAGGAGGACAGAGCACAACTTGTGTTCCAAGAGACACTCAGCCACCAGGAGAAAGGGAAATAGGTGTCAGACCTGGAAACTCCTGGCTAGTTAGTGAGAAGCAACCGCAGCTTTGCTGTCAAGTGAGTCCCAGTCATCCAGACTTCCAGGTCTAAAAGCAGAAACTAGAAGAACAGGTAACATTGTCTACTCAACATTATCAAGTGGTGGAGTTCTACTCAGTAACTCTCTTGAGTTCACCGCATGAAGAAGCATCCCATCAGATTTCTTTTTTCTTCCTGGGACTGGTCAAGGCAGCAAAAGCCTGTCAATACTTTGAAATTGCCCTAAGAATTGCCTGATTTCACAGTTTGTAGAAACTACAAGCCAACGATAAAGGGATACCAGGATCTGCTAGTCTGAGGTAATCTATTCAATGAGCAAAAGCACTGGCAACATGTGGGGCATGTTGTGGAGACAATGAATCACAAGACAAGAAGCTTGCTCACTATAACATAATGTGCAATCTGAGAAAATAAGGCACCTGCATATGAATTATCAATAGGTGATGCAGGAACTGCCAGACACAGATAACACGTACACAAAAATCAGGAGTCAATACCTCGAGATCTATCCCATCTCCCAACCCCCCACTTTAATTCAAGATAGTTCTTAGCCATGTGAGCACAGAAACTTTTTCTCTCTTCCTTCTTATGAAGCTGATTTCAACACCTAAACAAATAATCAGAAGACTACATCTGCGTAAGAGGGGAAACCATAAAATAATAATACTGAAAATTCTCCCTTTTGAAGAGTAAAAAATGACAGAGGTACGTCACAGTCGAATGCTTTGTAATTAGTGGAGCATTAAATGTATCTTTTGATTTAAGTAGGCGACATTTAATCCCTCTTAACATCAGCTATCAACAGTTGTGTTTAGGGATATGGCAAAGTAATATTTAGGAAAAAATAAACCCTTGCTCACAGTACATTCAGAAGTCTCCAGACATATTCTCTCATTTGGGTGGAGTCCAAGCAGCTCACCTATAAACATTACTCGCTTGGCAAAGAAAATTCAAGATAGTGGATACTCACCCAGGAAAGAACTGATCTTTATTTTGGTACAAGTCTGTAATTTATTACAAACTACTCCTGAGCTAGCCAATCCCTCAAACACTGTGTGGTCCACACCACCATCTAGGGCAGAGACAGTGGCCTGGACTCCCCTGACCACTGCACCAGCCCCCTAGGTAACCAGTAAAATTCTCAACTCAATGTAGTAACACTTATGCAGAAACCAAAGAAATTCCAATATTCTGGTGCGGTATTCCATTGCTAGAACGAATTTCACGGCAAAGGAAACTGTCAACAATTTCCCAGTTAAGAACAGGGCATACCATTTTTTAAGCTACATTTTGCTCTATAAAATACATGAACTTATTAGAAGCAAGTACCAAGTTAGGAGAAAAATACTAGAAAGTGTTTGTCTTTATTTATGCTAACTCCATACATTATGACCAATGTGGCCATAGATTCAAAGAAGCTTTTGTAAAAACATTTTTTAACATCTTTAGTGTCACAAAATAATATAAACCACAGTGCATTTCTTCCAAGTAATTGCTAAAAAAAAAAAAAAAAATGCACACCAAATCCCTTGAACTATTTATAAAACAGAGAGCATACTGTAACCAGAAACTTCTATAGGAAATTCCAACTGAAACATAAAATATTATTATTAAATGGGTATCATAAACACAGGAAAATAAAATTCAAACTTCTTAGCCTGGATTCAAAACCTTTCAGAAATATATTCCAAACCATTTTTAAATTTTATTTTCCAGTTGTCCTCTATAAGAATTCTGCTCAAGTTAAATTGACCAACACAGTCACATTCCTTTTTTCTGAACATTTTGCTCCTGCCATTCCTCTGCCCCAGAGTGCCTCTCCCTCAGCCATGCCCTTGACTCTTTCTGGATTGTCAATTTCTGCTCTGACAGCACACAGCATTTATTCCCTTTTGCACATAAAACCACTTCAGCAACGAGCTGCTGATTTAAATCAGAATAAGCATTTCAACAACTTAAAGGCAGGAGACTTTCAGTTGCCTAAAAAGCGATTTGCCCGCTCATAAAACAGTATTTTTTGAGCCTCTACTATGTATAAGGTACAATACCAGGGTCCTCGAAAAACGCTGAGGCACAAGTGACATCACCTACTTTTTAAGGAGCTTTGAGTCTAGTGGGGAAAATAAGATCAACACCCAACTCATCATGATGAATGTAATAAGCGAGGCAACTGTAAACACTCCACTATGGTTTCTGCTAAAAGAGGGTGGGATTACTTAGTGCAAGGCAGGGGGCGGTGTGCCGAGAACTCTAGGAGGAAATGGCAGTTGGGTGGAATAGAAATAGGACATTATGTCCTCAAGAAGCATTAACAAAAGCAAGGAGTGGGCAGAGCTCAGGAAGTTAATGGATGAAGCAAGGAGTGATGCTTCAGAATATGTGTACATTGTAGAGAAAGTGGAACAAATGGGAAAGTAATTTATATTACAAATTAAAGGGGATTAAACATACTGAGAAATTCAGAGGCTCCCATACGCTCACGTCACTATATTAGGCAGTGTATTAAGCAACCAAGAGATGTGGGAAGATTCCACAGGGTAATTATAATATCTGAGAAAAATTGTATTATTATCACTTTTTATGATGTCGATTTTTAACTGAATGGTATTCACCACAATAAAGTCTACTTAATTAGAACTGCTACAAAGAGTTCAAGTAACACATGTTGTTAAATATTCTTCACTGTGTTACGTGAATAAGGCATAATAAGTTCCACTCCATCTTCCATATCTACATGATAGTACAATAAATGGGCCTCCCATGAAAAGCTAATACCAAAGCAAGATCCTGAAGTATTCTTCTGGAACATCCAAGAAAGATGGTTTTTGTGCATCATTAAGGGAAACTGCATTATACTATAAGGGGTCAACTGGCAATATGTTTATATATATATAAACACACACACACAGCTGACCCTTGAAAAAGATGGGTTTGGACCGTAGGTGCACTTATAGGTGGATTATTTGGATACACACAGTACAGTATTGTAAATGTATTTTCTCTTCCTTAGGATTTCCTTAATAACATTTTCTTTTCTCCAGCTTGTTTTGTAACAATACAGTATATAATACATATAACACACAAAATATGTATGAATCGACTGTTTATATTCCTGGTAAGGCTTTTGGTCAACAGTAGGCTATTAGTTAAGTCTTGGAATAGTCAAAAGTTGTATGTGGATTTTTGCCTGCACAGGGGGTTGGGACCTCTAATTCCCATGTTGTTCAAGGGTCATCTGTATGTATATCATACCACGTATGTGGTTAACTCAGTGAGAATCCAAGTCGCTGGCATTAAGGCACAATTCTTTTCAGAGAATTTTCTCACAACTGCAATGAAACAAGTGTGTCACTATTTCAGAAACTCATTAACTGAAATTTCTCGGTGGGGGACAACCCTGATCCTTCTAAATTTAGACTGGTTAGATATCCAGGCAGCCTCATCTGGTTCAGGCACCACGATCCCAGGCTCATAAACCTGCCTACATCGTTTTCACTCTTGAGGGTAGAAACAGGAAAGATTCTTTGTGGAGGGTCTATCTGCTGTTTGTGGAGACACTCTCCTGTCACCATTGGAAAACTAAGTGCCAGAGTATCGGTTAGATAAGACACAGCCAGTCGATTTCAAGGAAACATCCAAGAAAAATAACTGCCTGATTTTAAAGTGATCTGTACACTCAGAAGCTTCTAGATGGTAAGAGAAGTGGAGATACACAGCATTGCTTTATTTTACCTATGATTCACTTTGAGTTACATCTCAGTTTATGAGTCACAGTGGGCATGCCAGCTTCTTGCTGTCACATATTGACCTGGTAGACAGAAACATTTTTAAGTGTAGATTATCAAGAGCACGGAGAGACTGGAAGTCCTGATGGAAGGCCCTCGAACAAATGTAGGTGCAAATGCAATGTTCTGTCAACAAAAAGTGAGGTTTTACCAGCTTACTGTAACATCAACACCCACAGGCCCTGAGAAAATTTAGATTTTGTTTTCCTCCTCACCTTTTCTCAAGTGATTTTAGAAGTTTGCATTACTGTAACACAACGGCAGGGAAACATGTTTGAAAGGTTATTGGAAGTGACAGATGGACCTATTTTGAAATAAAATTAAGCCTGTGGTACTACTGAAAGGAAGTCACGAAATCCAAAATTAAACTGGACAGAATGCTCTTAAGCTGTTTTTGTTCTCCACCCCCGACCCCCCCACCCCCGCCAAGGAAGCAGAAAGAGTGGGAGGTTGAAGAAGGGAGGTCTTTTCTCTGAATTCCCTCACCTTGGTCAATTTGTCCTGAACTTCCAACCTGTCTTCTTAATGGAATGTGGCACCCCGGAAATTTTAAACCTCCATATATTTATCATCAGACATCCAAATATGTTTTCCACTGATATCACTAAGAACACAATTCTAATTGTGCTTAGATGTGACTTTAAAGATTTCAGAAAAAAAGAAAAAAACTATAAAGCACATATCGAACCATCAAATGTCCCACTCTCATCCTGAGATGAAAAATGTGTGCTTCAGAAACCCACTGTGCAGCCCAGACGTGTGAAGGGAGTAGCCGACCCAGGAGGAGCCCCGCCTACCTTATTGTGCTCGTACTTGTAGGGGATCTTGAGCGTGTCCATGGCTCTGATCATAGCCTGCATGGCCGTGAAGATGTTCTGATACACCAGCTTGGTGAAGCCCCTTTTGTCTTCATCAGAGTAGCCCGACCCATGGATGATTCTCATCTGCTTGATAAACGTACTCTTGCCACTCTCTCCCGTCCCTGCAAGATGGACAACAGCAAAAGATGTCATCAGACCGTGACACCTCCTCCCAGTCTCCCAGACAGCTAAACTGGACACGGCGGCTTAGACAGGTAGCATCCCGGTGCAGACCCCCTGGGGGAGCCGCACAGGACAGTGGTGCCACTAGGGGTGGAGATGCCACCTGCACAGAACGCTCAACAAAACTGGAGGGTAAGAACCCATTTCAGAGGCCCATGAGCTTTAAAAAAAAAAAAAAAAAAAACCATAATAAAACATAACAAAAAACCAACTTATCACCTCTTTGGAAAGCCACTCAGCATGGAATTTGGATAGTGATTTGTAACCATGTATCTTAACAAGAAACACAAGGAAATCGTCTTTTGAAGAGAATCAACACTTGATAAAGCTCTCCTCCCTGGAGAATATCTGAAAGACCTCCAGGAGGCAGGGTTTGGATCTGGAAATGACAATGCACTGACAGAAATGCTGTTCAGAAAGCAGTAAGAGAAAAATGCCTCGGAATTTCTAGACATTCCCTTTCACTTTAAAATGGTGTCTATGTGTGTACATATACATACACACATGCACATATATATGTAGAGCATAGTATCCAGATAAGAATCAGGAATTTCCTAGATAGGAAGCATCAACTGTATGTGCCTGAGTTATTTCAAGGAATCGCCTAACTCAGAGAAGTCACAGTGGCTCTCCTTCCCTCTGTCCCTTCTTGACTAATAGCGTGATATAAAAATTTACTGTTACTGGATTTTTCTCCTCCATGCTCTTATTTTCTCCCTTTCCAACGCCCCTAACATAAGCCTGAGGGCAATCCCTAACAAAGCTACCAATGACCCAGGGAGAAAGACAAGACAGAAAGATGAGAGATCCTATCACTGAATGACAGAAACTATGTGGAAAGAAGTATCTTCCACACAAATCTAAAACTACAAATGTTAAAAACTTCATTTTTCCAAATGTAGGTGGCTTCTTTTGTATGTCACTTCATTTCTGAATACTTCTTATTCACTTTTAAGCTTCCCTGAGATTTCCAAAACAATAACTATCTCGGTCTTCCCCTAGAAGTGTAGAAAAACACTAAAAGCTCCTATTTTGGAATTAAATATGGAAGAATAAAATAATTGAAACACTGGATGGCTAGCATGTCCTTATTGCCATTCCTGACTTACGAGGTGCTTTTAGAAACAAAACAAAACAAAACAAAACAAAAAAACTAAAAAGTAGGAATACCGCATCTGTCCTCATTTCATTTTGTCTTTCTGCGGGTTGGATTTCATTTTCATCTTTATAAACAATCACAAAACATTCAAGTAAGTGTTACGGTTTCCACAGAAGCAATCACTTAAATGACTACAGATGTGCGGGTAAACAAAGAAGCCTCGCCCAGTTACAGTGCAAGATGATTTCTAGCTCTGAGCTCCTGGGTCAGCAGCCCCTTTATCATTTTCATATGACTTTTAATAAGTGATCTGGAGTGTTTGATCTATAAAGTTAACACTGCAATGTGAATGCCATCAACCCATTTTAACAAACTTTCATTCCAAGAGTTTTTATTTTTATTTATTTTTGTTTTTTTTTTATTCATTCCAAGAGTTTTTAAATGACTATTTTATGATCCCCACCATGAATAATGACTATAGGGGAAAGAAAACCCCAAAGTATTTAAAAAGTGGCACTGCTGGTAGAAATAAAGCTATGTAATTGTTTCTCCTGGCTGATCAACAATTTATAGAAAACAATAGGTATCCTTAGTCTCCCAAGCAAGTCAAAGTATGTAGGGGAAAAAAATCCAGATTGCTTCTTTGCTTATTATCCCTATCCCAGGGGCAGTGGCTTGCTCTCAGGGCCCAATCGGTGACAGAATCATCAAATCAGAATCCCTGCTAGTTCTTTCCACAACAAAAACAATAAGAAATCTTAATACATGAGGTTAATGGAACGAGAAGAAAAGGAAAGAATCAGGCGATAGGGTCTCTTCCTCCTGGCTATCAAAGCAGCTTTTATATGCTCATTTGGGTGAGTATGAAGCATAAAACATAAAAATAAGAAAGGAGCAGACAAACTACACTGGCTTGTGTTTCACTTAAGTCTCACCGGGATGAGCAGTCAGTGCTTGGTACCTCTTTGGAGCAAGTCCTGGGGGTATCGCACTAATGAAGAGTCCAGAGGCAGAAAATGCAGGACCAATGAATGAATGGGGGCATATAAAGGTAAAAGAAAAAAGAATCCAAAAAAAATCAACTCCAAAGTAAGACATGCTCCCTATTGCCCCAGACACACCCTGAGAACCTTTCTCTCCATTTTCTTTTTTTTTTTTTTAAGATTTTATTTACTTATTCATAGAGATGCAGAGAGATAGAGAGAGAGGCAGAGACACAGGCAGAGGGAGAAGCAGGCTCCATGCAGAGAGCCTGACGTGGGACTCGATCCAGGGTCTCCAGGATCATGCCCTGGGCT
The DNA here is from genome assembly GCF_003254725.2 of Canis lupus dingo. NCBI lineage: Eukaryota > Metazoa > Chordata > Mammalia > Carnivora > Canidae > Canis > Canis lupus. The sequence goes on along the minus strand of NC_064243.1, from coordinate 80,844,224 downwards.
GCAGGCGGCACTAAACCGCTGGGCCACCAGGGCTGCCCCCTTTTTTTTTTTTTTTTTTTCCACTCAGTTTTCTTGCTTATTCCGTGCCCTAGGAGACTGAACCATAAGGACAGCACATCCACAGCCCCCTTGCCCTCTGTTTTTTTCCTGGGTTTAGCACACAGAAGACACTAGGAGGAGACCACAGAGTAGGGAAATGAGGAAGGGGAAATTTTCACACAGCTCGCTCCCTGCAAGGGCACCAGATACACCACGTCCCCTTCAAAGGCCACAGCTATTGCTGGCTGTCCTGGCCCCAGACAGCTACCTTTCTGGGTTCCCGTGACTGTTCTCAGTCTCAGGGGCTACTGCCAGCCCCTAGGGACCTAGTTCCCTTCTAGAATTGCCCTCAGCCGCCCAGCTGGAGTATCCACAGGTTTCCTGCTGGGACCCTGACTGGTACAGATGCCATAAGGACAATAGGGGAACCTATTGACCCTTTCTCTAGAAACCTTACTCATGAGGTCCTCTCTAGTCTGTAAAGAGCTTGCTAGTCACTAACTCACTCTCCTAACACTCTCCTGGAGCCCAACTGCGATGAAGAAATGACAGAGCCCGAGTCTCCCCCAAAGTCCTAACAAATACAGTACTAGCCACCTGTCCCCAGAATATGCACATGTCTCCCCCCAAGAAACACCCTCTCCAAGACCAGTCTCCAATACAGACAGGGGAAACCACAGTCTCTACCTCCTGAATATCCCCCCTCTTATAAAGAAAATCCAAAGAAATCTGTGTTCTACCCTTTATACTTTGCAAGAACTTTGAAATATATTGTCATTTCATCCTTTCAAAAATCTGTGAGATGGATGTCTTTATCCTCATTTCACATAAGAGGAAAGGCTGTGGAGCGGTGAGACCTCAAGCTAAGATGCCATGGCCAGTAACAAGGGCCCAGCCCAGCTCTCAGCTACCCAGAGTGGGTTTGTCACTATTTTCTTAAGTCATGACTGCTCTAATTACCCTAAGGGGTAATTAGCTTCTAATGCCCACTGGCTAAAAATATCTTACCATGGCTTTGACTTCACCCAACTTTTATTCACTTAATATAATTTCGAATTTCTGAATACTCCTTCAATTAAGGGGACCCATTTTGAATCTCTATGCCATCTTCTAATGGACTCACCATCCTTCCCAGACAAATTTCACCCATGAACTCAATGCTCACCCTTTGCTGTTACTATATAAATGCACCAAGCCCAGAGTGAGAAGGCAGAGCTTCATGTAAGAGAAAGTCTGCGTGATTTCAAACACCATATATAGAAAAGTCAACTGACATATTATTCCTTACTAATGATGGATTTAGCCACAAAAAAAAAAAAAAGAAAGAAAAGAAAAGTATATGGACTGAAACCTCACAACCGAGCAAAAACTTCAGCTTCTTTGTTTGTAGAGTTCTATCATGGAGACAAATGTGTAAGCCAAATATGTTGTTCTCCTATTTTTATAGACTTATACAACATTCTCAGGATTTGAAATGGACATTTTAACAATCTACTCATGATGAATATGAAAAGAAATATTTGGTACAACTGGAAAAAAAAAAACAGCTGTTATCAAATTCAATAAAATGGTGTTGTTTCCTAAGGCCACATGAAAAGCCCAAGAGACTTCATAATTCTTTATATCTGATGAGAGAAAGCAGACTTTTCTGCTAGTAGATTCTCTGTGAATCCAGCAATGGCTAATTTCTCTTCACAGCACAAGGCATAAGTAACTCTTGACCTAGCTCAAGAAATACCCATCTATTGTTTCCAAAGCCACTGATATGATCTAGCAGCGAGCACTCACATGAAAGCAGGGACGGGAGACACTCTCATTTTTGCTAATTTGAATATATCTTCAATCGAGTCATTTAATAACTTCAACAAGCACATCAACACACATAAGGGTATGTACCCCATGATAGTGCTTTTTCTCTTTAAATGCTCTCTATAAATATGGCTAAAAATTTGCCCCAGAAAAGCTGTTTTACCTCTGGGTAGGTACTCTCCCTTCCCTTATTCTAGCTCACCAGAACACCCAGAAATGAGACTGTGTAAGAATCATGCTTATATTAAAGGGGGCACACATAGGGTGCCTGGCTGGCTGGCTCAGTCAGTAGAGCAAGCGACTCTTGATACTGCATTGTAAGTTCGAGCCGCACATTGGGTGTAGAGATTACTTAAAATTAAAATCTTAAAAAAGGGGTAGGAGGCTAGGGGGCACACCATCCAGCATGCATAATTGGCTTTAAGGGGTATTTACTTAGTTTTTTCTTCCCTACCCATCAGATCAGGAAAAAGCACAAAGAGCAATCCCCACTTCACATGTCTTTCTGTCAGAACAAAATCAAATAGGAATTTAACATCCCATTGTAGAGGGTATCACTTTGTAAGCTGTTAGAATACAGCATATCAGATGTATACACCATCTCACATACAACAATCTGATGCTTCCATTTTAGGATTTTACAAGATCTTTTCAACACGAGGATTTCCACACGCAGCTTCTGCCACAAATCCATATTTACTCTCTGTATCCTACTCATACTAAGCATCTATATGATGACACTGATTATCCTGCCCATTTGCACAATGAAACCTGTAAACAGTTCTGTCCAATTAATCTCTAAAGGCAGGACAGTTTTTCTTATCCCATGTCCCCCAGCCTCCTGAAATAGCAGTTCCAAATCCAGTAATACATTAACTTCCTAATGGCAATGGATTATCATTTGTTGCTGAAAGCAATCGTAGATTCACTGGTTCCTTCTCTCACATGTAAATTGGCTTCTTGGATTATACTTCTATCAAAAGAGCTGCAAAGCACAATCCACGAATACACAAGAATTGCTCAGCGCCCTCAAAATGTCAGTTACTACCATACTGCTCGGAAAGGCAGGAGTGTCCCTGACGACTGCCATACAATGGCCCCGGAAAACAATCAGCAAATGCTAAACTACTGGGAACTTGAAGGATCTGCATGCTCGGTTCCTTTCATCATGGAAAAAAAGGAAGAAAACATGTCTTCTCAGGGCCTCTTACAGGCCAAGGGAGACCCACACCACTGACACTTTTTTTAGGCTCCCAGGAAAAAGAAGAAATGCCAAAACTAAGATAAAAACTGTGGTATTTAAAGTTGTACAATGAATATATTCGTTTCGTCCTGCCAGTGCCTTTCATGACTGTATTTGGAGATATTGTCAAACCATCAGAAATCTACATCTGAAGCCTTTAATTAATGTGAAGGCTCAGGCCAAATGCCCTGCCCTCTTGATTGGCCAGCACCCAGAGAGAGAGAGGCTAAGAACAAACCCAAGTCTCATGGAGCTCAATTATAACTCAAGTAACTGTACTTAATAAGGCCTGCTGGTTTAGGCCGAGAGTCTAAAATATGGAATCTCAGCACCACCAAAGCTAAACTTGGACTACTTCCACATAATCTTGGATAAAGTAGAACCAGAAATTTCAGGGAAGAATTTTCTACCCACAAGTACATCATCAAGATACACCTGCAAAGAATTAATAGCACTGAGATAAAAGTGATTTAAATGCAGTGAATCAAAATGCAATCCATGTGTTGTCCACATCTCAGGCTATCTACACTAAGATACGTGCATTCTGTCTTCTGCACATTTTCCTCCACTTATATTAGGAATCTGCACTTTAAACCAAACAGCTCTAATACCAAAGTCACCATAACTCCTTCTCCTTAAAAGACTGTCCTTTGAGGCCAAGAGTGGGGAATGACTTCACTCTTTATCCCCAGCAGGGTCTGGCAGAAGGTAGTTTTAAAAATATAGCACAGAAATGAGCTGGGTATTCAACCACTGTGAATGGAAACTGAACAGATGGGTAAATTAGTGGTAACCAGGACTATTAATAATAACTCACCCAGGTAAGTTGGTTTTAAAGGAAACACAGGCAAAATACACCAAAAATGCAATTTGCTGAAAATTACTTGGAATTTCATCTAGTCCTGGGCCTCTCAAAGTGGTAAAATCCTGCCAGGAAAGGGCCTACGGTGCCATCAAGGTTACTCAGAAGGTATAATTTCTTAGCGAGTCAATTTTACCCCAGAGCACCCCTGATAAACATCTGTGTATTAAAAACTAGCATTGGTTGGTTGCACAAGCTTCTGAGTATAGGAAAAACCATTAGAACATATACTTTTAAACAGTGGATTTCATGGTATATAAATTATATCTCAGTTTTTTTTAATTTAATTTAATTTTATTATTATTTTTTTAAATCAGTTTTTAAAAATTTTAAAAAATAACAACAGTATAGTTTGGAGATGAACAGGAAGGTTACGTGAATTTTCACACTAACATGTTCAGGAGGCTACTTTTTTGTGTGTTTACTTTTATTTTTCTTTTTTTAAAGCAAACTCTATACCCAACATGGGACTTGAACTCACAACTCCAACTTCAAGAGTCACGCACATGCTCCATGGACTAAGCCAGCTAGCGCCCCCAGAAGGTTACTTTGAGATTACCAGCCACATCCTTTTCTCCTCCAGGAGCACATGCTTGTGTTCTTCTGCCTCTGAGTGTGTTCAGAGGAAAAGTCTGAGAAGCTGTGAACTCACTCCATTTGCAAAGAAGGGGAAGTGACTCGCTCCAGGATTCTTCTGGTTGAAAACTAAATAGAAGGAAATGAACTAGAACCTACAGAGATCTCATCTGTCCAGGGCTCTCAATCTTCTGTCCTCATGAGCTTTCTTTTCATAAAATACTGTTTTCCATATTTATAAAAGTCATAAATATTTGCTAAAGAAAATTCAGAAAACCAGAAGGTTTTCCAGTGCTGCTGAAATTTGAACATTTTGGTATATCTATTTTTAGTCTCCTTTTCTAAACAAATGTATTTTTTCTGTCCTTGTTCTAAAGTAAACCTAGAATAATACCATATTGTTGTTTTTCATGTAAAATACTATGGTAATCATTCCAAGACACTAATTATTCTTCAGAAATACCTACTAATAGTTGTCTGAAAGGCCATCATAAGGATGTGATAACTTAAAAACTCCCCTGTTGTAACACATTTTGAGTATTTCTAATTTTTCATTTTTATAAATAACGTGATAAACATCCCTGAAGAAATATCTTTGCCTGAACCTCTACTTCCTTAGGAGAACATCATAGAAATGCAGTTGGGTGGAAGAGTTGCCTGATAGTTTTATGTCCCCTGGACAGTTAGACCAGTTGGTATGTCCATAGACCCCTCTTCAATTTTCATTTACCAACACCACTTTCTTTTAATAGTCACAATTTTGGAAACAAAATTAAATCTTTATCTTAATTTATATCTTTTCTTATGAGAAATTGTTTCATACTTTGTCATTTGGATCCCTTCTATGAATTTGCCTTTTCTTTTGAGGACCTGCTTTTTGTTTGTTTGTTTGTTTGTTTGTTTGTTTGTTTTTGGATTTCTCAGAACAATTTAGTTTTTAAAACAAAATTAAACTTTGGTTACAAATATTTCCTCAATCTGTCCTTTTCTCCTCATTCGATGACAAAATCTGATATATCAACTTAAAACCTTTACTTAGGGGGATCCCTGGGTGGCCCAGCAGTTTGGCGCCTGCCTTTGGCCCAGGGCATGTTCTGGAGTCCCGGGATCGAGACCTGTGTCAGGCTCCCTGCATGGAGCCTGCTTCGGCCTCTCTCTCTCTCTCTCTCTATCACAAATAAATAAATAAACTCTTAAAAAAAAATCTGTACTTAGTTAATTCATCTGGTTTCCTCTGTGATTTAATAGGTTTACATTTTTTAAAGATTCCAAACATATATATTTATTTTGGCTTTTACAGTTTTGTGTTCACACTTAACTAATCCATCTTTATTTTATTCTGATATGTGGTATGCAATGATTTTTTTTATAAATAACTCAAAAACCTTTCCCTAAAATGATTCAACACTTTAAAGTTACATTGTCACAGGAGTACTTCTCAATAAAATCAAGTATTTGATCCAAACAGGTGAGTTTTCTCATGTGCCCTAATGTATTCTCAATGACAATCCAAAAAACACACAGAATATAGTGAGTCACTTCAAGCATCTCACTGACACATTCCTTGAATTCACTCTTCTTCCCTCTCCACCCAACTAGCCCAACAGTCTTTCCTCTCTAAGCCTTAGATTCTGGTTCACTGCATTTATTTAAAAGGCCTCTCAAGAACAGTGGAGTAAATACACCAGGATGTTAAAGGTCTTAATCTTTCTTCCACTTTTCAAGTCTATTTCTACCCATATGGCATATTGTGCATGTGCTGTCTATCCTGTTCCAACTCTCTGTAGCTCTGTGACCTGGTAAGTTACCTGGCCTCTCAAACTTAATCCTCCACTGAAGTACCACTGCCTACTTTACAGCTCTGCTGTGAATTTTCGGTGAGGAAATCTAACAGTGACTGGTACGTAGTAAGTACTCAATACACACTAGAACTAATTTATAACGCAAAAATCCAGTGGAAAAATGAAAGAATAATCTGATCCAGGGCTAGATGGGGAGAGGCAAAAAGTGAGAAATCAAGAAAAATAATATTGCAATGCAGTATTTTTTCAAAATCAAAATTAATGCCAAAAGCCCATGGTGAACAAAATAAACAAAAAAAAAAATTTAAGTATACATTTTTAAAGACAGGATCAGTAATAGTAATATGTTCTGTGCCATACTGACACTTGAGATGCTTCCTTAAATTCTATATCCAAAGCAACTACCTTACTCACCCTACCCTAGTTTCAGGCATGATTTTAATTTTCTATTCTTCAAAACAACTGAGATAATCATCCCCAGTATCTCACTATCTAAAGTCGTAGTCTATGCACATTTTGGGCATGGATGGTTCATAATTTTATTGTATGTACACTTCATGCCAGATATTATTCTAGGCATCGAGGACACAGGGCAGAGTGCCTGCTTTTATACAGGCACCATTCAAGTGTGAGTGGCAGATGACATACAGGTACACAGATGAGTAAATAAGATATCAAATGGAGATGGAGCTCTGCATTAAAGAATTAAAGGATAATGAAATACAGAATGACCTAGCAGCCACTTTAATTGGGGAAGCTGGAAAGCCTTTCTAAGAAGGTGCATTTAAGCAAATATCTGAATATCCAGGATTTAGCCACAAGAAAAGTGGAAAGAAACAGCATTCCAAGCAGTGAACCAGCTGACACAGAGGTCAAGGCTTGGCCGGCACACTGTGGGGACAACTAGAAGGGCCGGCATCACCGAGGCACAGCAACGGCAGGAAGAAATAGAAGGTATGACAGAGGCTGGCTCTGCTGGCTACGGAGACAGAGGGTAATCACACAGGGTACTGCATTCCAGGAAACAAGTCTGGACTTTATTTGAAGTGTACTGGACAGCTTCGGAGAATTTTAACTAGGAAAGTGATGTGGTTTGATCAATGCTAAGTCAAGAATGGACTATATGGGTAAGCCAGGGGGTGTTTCAGGAACCCAAGCAAAAGATAAAGGCAGGAGTGATGTGATGTGATGAGAGAGAAAAGGAATGATGTGAGTGAGTGATGTGATGGGAGAGAAAAGGAATGATTCCCAGTCTAGTCTGGATGGATATGGATGAGACATGTGTAGGAGGGAGAGCAGAATAAATAGAGATGACCCTTAGACTTGGGGCTTGGGTGACCTAGATGGATAGAGGTTCTAGATTCTTAGTTAGAGAGGCCTGAATAGGAAAAAGTTTGGGTAGAGAGAGGCACATCCAGTCTGCAGTGCCTATTCATCCCAACAGAATCACTTTGTGTATACCTACACACACAAAAAAAACGTCCACTGCACTAATGTGGAGGATACCCAGGAAAAAGATGCAATTTGTGTCCTACATTCCCTGGGTCTCCAACAAAGGCAAGGACGCAGCCATGACTGAGGTCCTCACGCTAATGGATGAGTCAGAGCAGACTGCAAAACCAGGGTTATAATTTCATTTCCTATGAGCAAGTTCCTTATATAAAAAGATACGAAGCTTTCTAGCCTCTAAGTTACATACACAGACACCCCTATTTATTTATCAAGTGGCAACGCTGCTACACGGGTACTTCTCTAGGGAACACTGGGACATCATTGAACATTATTTGAAATACATGAAGATATCATAAAAGTGTCAAGTCATAATAATAATATTTTAAGAGGTAGGAACCCCAGGAATAAATAGCCACCCACAGATTTTTAACAATTATTTTAGTCAACAAAAAACACAAAGGTAAGGCATCCAGGTTTTTAGGGTTAGACACAATCATGAACTGCATTCTTTCAAAATGTGCTGAGTGGAAAATGATAAAGGCACCTGGAAAGCACTCCCAAGGGCTGCAGGACAGGGCTTGGCAGCCCTCGTGTGGCCTTCCATCCAGGAAAACAACGAATTAAATCTATAGTGGAGGAACAGGCCCAGGACAGATGTGAAATGCCACTTTCCTCCTTATGTCATACCCATCAGGAGATAATTTACAGGCAAGTGAGTGGCCTGGGGGAAAGAGCATCAGTGGAAGTCAGGGGCCATCCGGAACCGGATTCGCCAGGGACACCAAGGACAGTGATCGATAAACGGTCACTTGGCCTCTGAGAGCTGACGACAAGGGAACTGGCCAAGATGACCTCAAAGGTTCCCTCCAGCTTTCAGATTTTATGATTCGTTTTCTTTTTTGTATGTGGTACAGCTTTAAAAAAAAAAATCCATTAGATTTCTTGAGTGCAGGAAAAAACCTGACCTATTATTTACTACTGTGTATTCAAATATTAATTCAAACGAGTTGACTACAAACGGTAGTAGTCTTCTTTCAAGGTTAATATGTCAAGATTTTTTTCTTTTGCTCATGTGGCTCTTCACTTGGAGCCTCTAAAAATAATTATCATTTGAGGTAGGGGAATTAAGGTGCTGGAGGGAGAAAGCAGTGCTCCAATTAAGGGCAGCGAAGGTCTGGCGGCCTCTCGAAATGCACAGCTATTCAGACTGCAGAGCGCCGCATGCTTCTCAGTTAATATCATCCCAATATTTCAAAGAATGACACCAGGAATACTAAGGACTTGTCTATGTTCCAAGTCCACCTAGTCAGCCTGAAAGTATGAAAGGATCTTCAGGAGAGAATTTTTTTTTTTTTTAAGAGTTTAAATTTTTTTTGAAGTTTTTATTTATTTATGATAGTCACAGAGAGAGAGAGAGAGAGGCAGAGGGAGAAGCAGGCTCCATGCACCGGGAGCCCGATGTGGGATTCGATTCCGGGTCTCCAGGATCACACCCTGGGCCAAAGGCAGGCGCCAAACCACTGCGCCACCCAGGGATCCCAGGAGAGAATGTTTTATGGAAAACAAGAGTTAATGAATCTGCTTGTATGGAGTCATTACGGAGCTAGTAGGGATTTTGGGGAGTCAACTGTTCCTGAAGCATTTGAAATTTAATTAAAACAAAAACTAAACGGAGAGAAATGTTTCCCTTTTTTTTTTCCAAGGAAGAGAAAGAACACAGTTAAAACACACACACACACACACACACACACACACACACACACGCAAGCAAACCAAACCTATGCATTGTTCACATTTTTAAAAATTCTCTCTTTGGGGGAAATGTTGATATTAATCAAAAACAACAGTACCTGTTGGAGGTGTCATAATTAGCATGAGAACTGCCCAACAAGGACTCCTAAAATAAGTAATCATTTCCAAATGGCTAATCTGGGAGGTCACCCCAACTCTCCCATCAAGAGATGCATTAAGAAATCACTTAGGTTCTCACTTCCCCTAGAAACCCCAAAAAAAAAAATAATTCTTAAGATTCAGCTTTTTTTTTTAAGGTTGAAATATTAACCACTGGAGGAAGGAAACAGCTCCTTTCCATTTGGTGCTCAGGGAATTTTGAGGATACAGACATCTGCCCCTGCTCTTTCAGATTTGAATTATTCCAACGCAATCCAGTGATGAATGTGGGGCATCCATGTGCGCTGCCCAAAGTGAGAGGGACAGCATCTGGCACCAGTGAGGGATGTCAGGACAAGTTACCCCAGAAATCATCACTAACGAGTTGCCCTGTGGTTTGTTTCATTAATTTAAATTTCATTCTATAATTTATTTGGCCTAATAGCCACATGTTTCCCGAGTGTTCAGGCCAGGAACAGTAACAGACATGGGAGAGCGTGGTAACAGAGCAGGGCTCTCCCTTCCGCGTTGACCCCAGCTGGGTTTTTCTGAAATAGAATGGTCAACCTCAGTCTCCAACAAATAAGAAGTGCCTGTTTCCTTATTCACAAGAAAACTGCACTTGGAAACCTGCCTTTCCCTCGGAAGAGGATACAGCACTCCTTTCTCAGAAGGATCATACCTACAAACATACAGGCATTGGGCAAGAAATTAGAAAGGACCATCTTAAAACTAGATTTGCTTCTTGAGGAAGTAAAACTAGGAAAAAGCACATTGGTGCACTTTATTAATGTTTAGTAAGACTTACACATATGATAACTTGCTACCATTTGATAGAAAAAAAAAGGAAGGGAAACTAATTACCCTCTTATAATTTAAATTGAGCCTCTGCTCTTAGTTCACAATCCACAGAACTAACTGTTGGAGGAGGATGGGGGGGATCCCACACTTAAAGGGGAAGAGACCCAGAATCCAAAATAATGTTTGGCTCTCAGAATGAGTCTTGGTTCTAGGCCACAGGACCCAAAAAATACTGTCCAATTGTATACATTCAGATGTGACTTTTCACAAGCTGACCTAATCATACATTAATAATAGCATTTGAGGCTATGTAATAATAGTAATTTGAGGAACATCCAAACAACCAGAAACCAACCATTTTACAGGCAACCTTTTCCCTGAAATATTTCATCACAGAAAACGTAGGAAAGTCACTAAGGCATCTAATGAAAGTTTGCATCACCTAGGCAGTGCTTACTTACTTGAACTGATGAAGAAGTTGGCAGAAACTAGATCAACTAAATGCAAAATAGTAGAACAATTTATTTTTTAAAGTAAATACTGAATCACTAGGCCTTGCTAAGTGGAGTGATATTTTGATATTTTCAGGCATTTGCAAACATCCCTCCCGCTCCCAACACACACACACACACACACACACACACACACACACACACACACACACACGGGGGGGGGGGGGGGGGCGCCTGCTTTAACAACCAAATGCTTTAGCCTGATGGTGACACTAGAGTAATGACTTACTTGCTTATTGTGTTGCCTACCTATGGTTTTCCTAAGTATACTCATCAATGACTTTTTTTTTAAAGCCTGTTAACACACTATATTCTAAATGGAATAACTATGACAATGCTCTAGATATTCCAGGCACGTGGATTTAGGAATATAGGTGAGGAAACTTCTCCTGATCTGGCAATTCTTCTTAATAAATATCATCCCTAAAGTCATTAGGTCACTACTGATTGCTTGTATTATACTGTAACAGGTACCATATGAATTGTATAAACTACAGGTAGTGCACTTTTTAAGTAACAGCTTTACTGAGACATAACTTACATATCCCAAAATTTACTCAGAGTATACAACTCAATGGTTTTCAGGTATGTTTGCAGCTGCATGCAAGCATCACCACAATGAATTCTAGAATGTTTTCATCTTGGGTAATGAAACTTTAATGAGCTGCTAAGCATCTAACTAGCCAAAGTATCAGACTACTGAGAAAAGCTTGTTGCTAAACGCATTCCCTCACCTTTAAAGTATATATTTATATTTGGGCTTTGTTGTACTTGCTTTGTTCTTTTTCCCACTTAACACATGCTACAGACTTTGGATTTGATTCAAAAGCCTTTGAGGAGCTGTTGAAAACTTCTGAGGAGGTATGAACTCTATCACAGGAATCCATTAAGAAGACAGAGGCATGACATGAGGAGACCGTTCAGATTTCACAGACGAAAAGCTCGGCAAAGAAATGAGACCAAAGCAAATTACTACAAAGGTCCAAGCAGGAGGTCCAAACCTAAGTTTGTGAGGCAAAAATGGGCAAGAAGGAAGGACTTGGACAATACTGAAAAGCCAGCACAGGTAGGTGTGGCTCTGGTCCGTGGTGGGGTGGGAGAAAGAGGAGTCACAGAAGACACCCTGGCTCATACAGGGAGACAGGGGACCTGGGGGTCCTTTAGCACAAATGAGGATCCAGGGGCACCTGGGTGGCTCAGTGGTTGAGCATCTGCCTTTGGCTCAGGTCATGATCCCAGGGTCCTGGAATTGCGGGAGCCTGCTTCTCCCTCTGCCTATGTCTCTGTCTCTTTCTATGTCTCTCATGAATGAATGAATAAAAAACTTAAAAAAAAAATGAGGACCCAGAAGGAAAAATCTTTAAAAAAAAAAAAATGAGGACCCAGAAGGAAAAACTGACTTCAAGGTGAAGCTGATGGGCATGTTAGATGTGTTACATTGGCAAATGCATGTCCAGGGCATGTAGAGGCTAGAGGTGTTGTTCCAGAAATCATCCTGCCAGGTTGGAAGAGAAATAATGCCAAGTGTGCACAGCTGAATGTTCAAGACAGGGGACAAAAGCATCCCAGACAGTGGTTGATGCTTCTGATGCAGTGGAAAGAGCAATGAGGACCAGGAAGATGGACTGAGATGGCCCACTCTCCCTCTGCAGGCAAATGACTATGCGAGGAAGGAGAGCCTAGAGATCCAAGTGTGAGATCCTGCCTCAGCTATTCTGGGAGATACAAGAGCAAATGGAGCCCAGTGTGTCCTAAAGTGCCACATCTTCCACCTGTTGCTCTAGTATGAGGTGTGTCCCTCTGCCTTCCTAATGCAGCCTAAGGAATGAAAGGTGAGAAGGTTGGAGAAATGCTAAATATATTTAAGGCTACAGTCATAATCACTGTAGGTCATCTGAGAAGCTTCACTGGGCCATTATTAAATTTCCAAATTCTATTTACACATGTGATTGCTAGGCCTATGCCATGTAACCTCAGTTTGATCAGAAAACCGTGATCCTGCGTCATGAACACAAAGATCTGAATGTGCTTCTTCAAATCTCCTCTGGAGATTTCAGTCATGTTATTGAAAGGTCTATGCTTTTACTCAAATTGGCTAAAAAGTCTGAAAACAAATTGACGTGCCAAACTACTGCTCATTGTAATGTCTTGTAAATTTTACCACACTGGGACAGTATAAAGCCTAAGAAATTCCAAAATATTACATCCTCCTTTTCTCTCTCAACTCATCCCCAGAAACCAAGAATTGAAACCACCCTGAGAAAGCAAAGAAGTAAAATTTAAAAATTCAAACCACAAATGATTAGAGCCATTACAGACAATTGGGAGGAAAAAGTGATTCAGGAACTTTACTTTCAACGTAATTTCAAAGTGAATAATTATCTTGTCCCACTAGAATTAGTAAGTCTTCAGAATCAAAAATACAATGGCACAAAGAGAATATTTGATAATCATAATATGCTGGGCACTTCAAAACATGGCCATTACCCTCTTTTGCATGTTAAGAACACAAGACCTTGGGGCAAAGCTAATTACTTTCTTTAACCAAATCAAAGAAATAATTGGTTGAATGACCTCAATTTTACATACTAAATGATGTCCGCATACTTAAAGACACAGTGACCACATAATTTATCATGCCAAATGAGTAACCCTTGAGAGTGAAAGGGGTACTATTAAAAATTATGTTGGGGCAGTATGTGTAAACTGTGCTACTCGTAGGTGAATGGACATAAATGGCTGTCCCATTAAAAGTACTCTGGAGGGGTGTCTGGGTGGCTCAGTTGGTTAAGCACATGACTCTTGATTTCAGCTTAGGGGTCATGATCTCAGGGTCTTAAGATGCTCTCTCTCCCTCTGCCCTTCCCTCCTCTCTTAAAAAAGGGGGTTGGGGGCTTGTTCTGGAATGGAAGAGGATTTTAACAAAGCATTTAAAAAACTGAAGAACGGGGCACCTGGGTGGCTCAGTGGTTGAGCATCTGCCTTTGGCTCAGGGCATGATCCTGGGGTGCTGAGATGGGTTCCGCATAGGGCTCCCCACTGGGAGCCTGCTTCTCCCTCAGCCTGTGTCTCTGCCTCTCTCATGAATACATAAAATCTTTAAAAAAAAAAAAAAAGAGAAAGAAAAAGACTGAACAGAGGCTATAAAAGGAAAGAATACAGGACACAGAATAGAAATGAGGATCAGAGCTAGCACACAGTCCTAATATCCCTCAGGGTATGTATTAGAGTCAAGAGCTAAACACATTCTCCCTGCCCCCCACCCTGCCATGGGACCTTCATTGTCTTACACTAGAGACAAGGTCTGGATAGCCTGTGCCTGCTGGGGGTTTGTTTGTTTGTTTGTTTGTTTGTTTGTTTGTTTGTTTTCAGTACTGTCTTATTAGGTGATAACAAAAGAAAATGAGAAGGCTAACTCCAGGCTGGATGACAGATCAGGTCATTTTATAAATTAAATTGGCAAAGATTGTTTTTAAATGATCATATTCAGGACTCAGAAATCTAGAGGAAAACTGGCACTGCATATATCTACAAAAAAAAAAAATACAATAGCAGCTTCTCAGGGGAAATTCTGCAATAATTATCACTTCTTTCAATGCCGCACAGCCTCCTGCACCAGTGATTTCATTCTTAGGGACTTTTCTCAGGGAAATAATTATGAATTTTGTAAATACATACCTGCTATAAGATATGTATCTTATAATTAATTAAAAACATAAAAAAATTAAAACTTAAACTTGAAACAACAGGGGAGAGGCCAAATAAATGAGATCATGTAGCCATGAAAAATATTGTTACATTATATACAAAAACATTCAAGATAAATAAACATGGAAAGAGAAAAAGCCATTCCAAATCCATGCGTAAATATAATGCCAGTTCTTTTAAATCTACTTACACAGAGACACACAAAAATCTATATAGAAAAAAGGTAAGGTGGGAATATTTACAATAAATTGCTGGAAGTAATTAGCTCTGGGTGGGGGGGATGAAGAATCTTTTTTTTCTTTTTGCTAACTTATGTTTTCTCAATGTAACAAACTGAACAGGTGTCCTTTGTATAAAGATAAAGAAACTGGAAAGACTATATCCTTCCACCTTCCAGAGGACATTACATCACAGATGTAACAGAATCAGTAACAGAGCTAACATTGGTCTTTACCTCAGAAGAAGTAAGAAGTGAGATAGAGCCCTATTTGGATGTCCCCCAAAAACTAGCCTTGCAAGGATAAAAATGAGAAGAAATGCATAAGAAAATCTTAAAGGGTGGTCAAGTACCATATACATAAATGGCCTGCCGTTACCACAACATGTACTTTGGGGTGGGTTGTTTTTCTTCATTTTGCAGGGATTCAACACTCTGCTTTATGTGTATCATGATGCGATCACAAACAGGTTGGCTAGACAGAGTAGAAGGTGAAGTGGCATGCTAGGTTAAAACCATAACCCTCAAAAAAAAAAAAAAAAAAAAAAACCATAACCCTCATTTCATTATCTCCTTTTCTAACCAAGGGAGGAGAAAAATAATAGGACATTTCTAATCAAGTTCCTGGGAAAGTCACCGAAAAAATAAGAATTGAATCAATCCTCACTATATATGTTAATAAGAGCTCGTGATCTCAGGACCCTGAATATAGGAGAGGTTCAAAGAAAACGGTTGATCAACAGTTTTTTTGCCAAAAAAGAACCCATTCATACAACATTTTCAGGAATAAACACTGAAATTTACCAAAATGTTACCAATAGTTGTGCTTATTTAGGTTGTGAAAACACAAGCGTTGTTATTTTTTTCTATTTTGGAAACGTCTAGTGAGCAATTATAAAATTAAATTTTAATCAGTCTTAGCAAATCCCGAGAATCTACTGCACTTGGACCCAATCACTAACCAACTGGCTATGTGACTGTGAGCAAGTTAATTTACTTATCTGGGTTTCAGGCTCTTCAAGTTTATCACGGACAGAGGAGGAATACATGTAGTTGCTGATTAAGACATGTAAAGCATCTAGCACAATAGTTGAGAATGCTTTAAAAGTGAGGACTTGGGATCCCTGGGTGGCGCAGTGGTTTGGCGCCTGCCTTTGGCCCAGGGCGCGATCCTGGAGACCCGGGATCGAATCCCACATCGGGCTCCTGGTGCATGGAGCCTGCTTCTCCCTCTGCCTGTGTCTCTGCCTCTCTCTCTCTGTGTGTGACTATCATAAATAAATAAATAAATAAATAAATAAATAAATAAATAAATAAATAAGGAGAATTATTTAAAAAAAAATAAATAAAAAAGTAAAAGTGAGGACTTTTTTTAACGGACAGGAACAATACCTATGAATAAAATATTAGTTGTAGATTTTCACTCATTCCAATTAGCACATAAGGCTAATGACCTCAAACAAGCAGATACTCAGCATTATACAATCCATTTCCGACCTCCAACTCTCAGGCTAACACAGATTTAAAGATTATTCTAATCTTATAGAGCCAAAGAAAGGGCTCCCCTCACGGAGCCAAATTTGGTTCACGGGCCAAATCTGAACCTCAAGATCACTTTAAAGCCAACCTCTAACCACAAAAGAAACCCAGAGATATTAACTACAGTATACGCTGAAATACGTTCAATGTCTTGAGAAAAGGAAAAGCATATTATAGTTGTCAAGTGTGCTATGATGGGGAGCAAAGAATACCAAGAATGAGGTCCCTTTATCGTCATTAAAATGTCTGACTCTGAGCAGTCACATAATAACATGGGCCATAATTCCCATATATACTCAATAGGACAGTAGACTAGGTAAATTAAAAAGTGCCTTCTATTTCTATCATGGTGTAAATTTCTAGCACCTACAGCCATACAAGTCTACGATGAACTAAAACTCAGTTTCCCCACAATGCAAATTGGAGGGGGGGCGGGAATCAATTACCTTTGTCATGTGAGTGACTATGGTCTCATTTTAAGATTGTCCCACACTGGGGCACCTGGATGGCTCAGTGATTGAGCATCTACCTTCAGCTCAGGGCATGATCCTGGGGTCCTGGGATCCAGTCCTGCATCAGGCTCCCGCAGGGAGCCTGCTTCTCCCTCTGCCTATGTCTCTGCCTCTCTCTCTCTCATGAATAAATAAATAAAATCTTTAAAAAAAATACTGTCCCACATCATTTTAGGCAACTACTATCAAAGGGATGCTTTAGAAAAATGGCTAATAGCTAGAGGACATGTTCATCATCTATTAACCAAGAAAGCGGGCAATATGTATAGTACACCTGATTGAAATCTACTGGTGCATAGAGAATAGACACTAACAACATAATCTCTGCTTGGTGGCACGCTCATGGTTTATTTTCTTATTCTTTTCTGTTTGTTCTAAACTCAGTATACTCGAACATATATTATTTTCATAATCCCAAATAAGTAACAGCATTTTAGAGTTATTGTAATAGGATTTACAAATCTTCAGTTGTATAAGGTATTCTGGTTCCATTCCTCTTCTTTTCAAATTCATTCAGAAGCCGAATGTATCACTGACAGAGGCTATTTTATAAAGCTTTGTATAAGATGTAGGTTGTCACCATTCTGTCAAAGCACCCAGTCATCTATGTGTCATCAAGCTACATTGCATCATCTAACCCTAGTTAGCTCAGACACCAAACCATTCCTCTTCCTTCCGCCATTAAACTTAACCATTCAGCAACCCATTCTCTAAGGCCTCCTCTACTCAGGACATTGGGAAAGATGTTGGGAGGCAGATGGCGCTTCATGGGGCTCTCATATTAAGCCTTGCGCATTGCTGCTCCAACCATTGCCACTTATTGTAATACAAGGACAGACTGGCCTGCTATCTTGATGCTGACTTAGCTTATCCGGAGGAGGAATCGTGTGACACCCCACCAAATAATCAATGCCCATAATGTAACACAGTGCTTCGTTAGAATAGGTGTGATCCCATAATCACCTCCTCAGGATTGCAGTGACAAGAACACCTGAATAATTCAACATCTAAATAGTCCAGTATGCACCTGGTTTCTGGAAGGGCATACATAAACAGACAACATGGGGAAAGAGAGAGAGCCTTTCAGCCTGGAAGGGATGTTCCATAGCAGAACACGAAGGGTCTTGGCCCAGCACAGAGAATTAAGCAAAGCAGCTGGGGGAAGAGAAAGGTCTGTCAGCTTTCCACTTCCTTCTGAGTCTGTCTTCACAGAGGGACTTCCTTATTTGTTTGAAGTATTATCAATTCCCAGAATATCAGGCACACCCATACTCAGATGGAAGTACAAAAAACACACTGCAAAGCCAAATACAAATGGTTTCTCAGCTATTAATTGGAGGCCACACATCAGAGATAAGGTTGATTTTCTTTTACATGTTTAATGTGGCACCTTCACAAAAGAGATAAGAACACTAATGAAAATCTACTTGCCAGCTCTGAAAAGTCAGCACTCAAAACAGATATGAAGTGACTGCAATGTTGCTTTACACAAAAAGCAGGAAATTAGTAGTAAACAGAAAACAGATTTTCTTAAATTCCACACTGCTCTGTTACCACTGCACTAAGTTTCCTGCCTTAGGTCATGTTAGTCTGGGCTACGATTACATGCCAAACCCAGGCCCAAACTGCTCTCCATATTTTATTCATGTGGCTTTTCAAGAAAGTATAAAATGATCTTTATGTTTATTCAGAAGACAAAAAAGGCTTTCCTATTTTAGAAAATGCTTAATTACCCAGGTTAGAGGTAAGCTGCATGCTCAGAAATGAAAAATACATCCTCTTAGGAAAAAAAAATGGTTGTCCTAATTATACATGGATGATCTAATTAAACTGTCATTCACAATTCATTAAAGCTATTAATAAATTATAAATGGGGGGAAATGGGTATTACAGTTAAATTTATGGGAGTGTTAAAACCTATTAACTGTAAAGACAACCAAGGACCGGGAGTGAAATTTCATAAGAAGTACATGAACTATAGCCCTCACTTAGGGATCCTTAGAGACCTCTTCTATAAGCTCTAGACCTACCTCCTCGTTTATAAATGAGGAAACTGGGGTCTACTGAAGCTCAGTGAATTGCCCAAGTTACATCCTCTAACTAATTTTCCCACCACTTACATGGTTGCTACATTTCCTGAACTGCATGTGTAGCTTGGTTCCAAACAGAAAATGCTAGCACGCCTTGCTGCAGTCAGTGCAGAGAAGAGTTAGAAATCCTGAAACAGTTCACAGAACAAAATAGTAGAAGGGTGCCTGTGGCTGGGTCAGTTTGTGGAGTGTGCAACTCTTGATCTCATGGTTTTGAGTTCAAGCCCACGTCAGTGTAGAGGTTACTTAAAAATATAGTCTTAAAAAAAAGTAAAAGGGAGGTCAACGGATACAGAAAAAAGAGAACCAACTACAGTATAACAACCATGCTGCCACTTAACAGTGCTCAAAGGGAGAAGTAGAAACTCAACAAAACAAAAATCTTTATTAAGTCTGATGTGTCCCAAAAAACAGAGTTTTCAGAAATTTCAAGGTGAGTCAAATATCCTTATTACTAATCTACCTACTGACAGAAAAACCTTTTAATTAAAACACAAGAGTATCATACCACCAACCAAAACAGTCATCAATAAGAATCATCACTGTGTTGGCAAAGGATTTAGGATGAGCAGAACAAACTCCTTTCCCACCTCCAGGAATCATGTGTTTTCTTCTGATGATGACTCCACATTTTAAGAAGGCCCCCAAATTACTTAGGCAGAGGGATCACCCATCAAGGACAGGTCCTGAGGCCATGTTGTTCAGTGCCGGAACCCCAAACCCTGTATACCAACCCCGGGCACATGAGGCCATGCTCTCCACCAAAGGACGGCTGAAAAGCCAGTCCCTTGAAATGACTCTGGGTCAAACGAAAAAATAAAATGTGCTCTGTCCTGGTGTTAACTGCATTTGTTTTACACATTAGCAGTATATTCATAATGGCTTTTAAAGTAGTTGCTAAATAGATTGCCGGTCCCACATCGGGGAACAGAGTGAGTAAAAGCCCGGGTTCTCAGGGGTATGCCTCGGGGCCAGCTAAGTTCTACTGACACTTTCATCATGTGTACAACGAAGATAAAGATGTCTATCTCAAAGGGTGTTTCTGCAGATGAAATGCAGGTAAAGCCCTTAGCAGACGGGCTGCCTCACAGTATGTGGTTGGTAACTAACGTCTTGCAGCCCGTTCAGTCTGTAGCCTCATCTCCCATCTCTGCCCACACAACGGCCGTGCCCCAGGTTCCCCCCAGCTCCCTGCCAGGGACAAATGATGTCCTTTGGGACCTCCAGGCTTCTCACTCACGAGTCCTTTTTCCCCACATGCCCTCCTGGCTGAACCCCAACATCAATGACCCCCGTGCTCCCAACCTTCCGGAACACTCCAGTACTCTGCCTGGCAAAATCTTCCTCATTCTTGTCCTTCCAGTTGGCCAACTCCCCTGAGGCCGGTTGGCTGCTCCTTCTATGTCTATTATGTGATTACATTTGGATTATAATTACTTATGTAACAAGAAATTTATTTACTGGAATTGGGGGGAAGGAAGAAGACTAGGCCATCAGGCCCATCTGTGTACAGGAGCGGGCCCTGGGCAAGGGCCGGGCTGCACCCCCCAGGGAGCACAGGCTTTAGGGTGACGGCTCCCTATCTTCTCCAAAGTGACTAAACCTCACGGAATGTCAAAGGTGAGTGGATGTGTGTGAGAGATAGAAAGACAGGCAAGAGACAAAAGCGTGTGACTATCATGAGAGTGTCCTGGAAGGATTCTGAAACGGGTAAGACATGCAGGCTCAGGCGAAGTTCTAGCTAAATGACATAAGAGCTGCAAGTTGGCACCTACTGTAAGGGTTACACACATTTAAATGCGCATTTATTTGCCCCACTAGGCTGGTCCCCATTATGAAGTCCTCATGCCTGGGCAGACAGTAGGCAGAGTGGCTTGGGCCAGTGCTTCTCCAACCTGACCATGTACCCAAATCAGTAGGGAATATTATTAAAATGTGCATTCTGATTCCACAATGCTGGGATAGAGCCTGACCTGAAACTGCCTGTCTGAGCAGCTCCACAGCAATGCCGATTCTGCTGGACCACGTAGGGAGCAGGAATCCAAACACAGATGCTAGAGCCAGACTGCCTGTGTTCACAGCCCAGCTCTGCCACTCAATAGCTGTGTCACCTTGACCAAGTTATGTACATTCTCTTCTTTTTCCCCGATTTGTACCTAAGAGTATCTATATCTACTTCATTGAGTAGTTAACTGAGGATTAAAAAGTGAACATATATGAACGTGCTGAGAAGAGCATCTGGCACAAAGAAAGTGCTGGATAGACATTAGCTATTGTTCTTCTTAATATTCACTTCTGAATACTCCTGCACCTATCATGATAGTAGCAATTCAAAAAGGCAGACAGTCATATTTCTGAAATACAAGTCATTTTTTAACAAATTAACATGTTGGGGCACCTAGGTGGCTCAGTGGTTGAGCGTCTGCCTTTGCCTCAGATGGGGTCCTGGGATCAAGTCCCAGGGAACTTGCTTCTTCCTCTGCTTATGTCTCTGCCTCTCTCTTGTGTCTCTCATGAACAAATAAAATCTTTTAAAAATAAATAACTAATTAATATGTTGATCAGATAGTATGAACAATAAACAAAACAGTATCGACATTAAATCCCCAGAAGACGTTATTATAAAACATGGTAAATATTTAAAACTAGCCATTTTATTATTTTTAGAGATTTATTTTAGAGAGAGCATGAGAGTGAGCGGGGGTAAGGGCAGAGGGAAAGAATCTCAAGCAGACTCTCCACTGAGCATGGAGCCCCACACAGGGTTCCACCACGAGAGATCAGGACCTGAGCTGAAATCAGGAGTCAGATGCTTAACTGACTGAGCCACTCAGGCAACCCCTAAATCTAGTCATTTTAAACTGATAAGGAATTGCATCCATATCTCCTATCTCTCAAAATCTCAGATTCTGCTTCAGCTCACTGTCCCAACTCCAGGACATAAATTGTTGGTACTCACTGGGCAGAGGGGGCTTTCTGTCCTTTTCCAGTAGAAGAGGGAAGCTGAGGCCTGACATGGGGCTCCCCAGGAAGGTGAGGGCCAGAGAGGTGGGGTTTAAAGAGAACAGGATGGTGAGATCTGGAGAGGAGGCAGCTGACGTGGGGTCCAGCCAGGCCCAGAAAGTAGGTGGGCAGCCTGGCCCAGAAGCTACAGTAGTCTCTAAGCTATGGTTCAGAACTCATGGATATAAGAATAGCACAGGGTCCTAACAAGGTGGCTGAACACAGCAGAAAGGATGGCCACTGCCATGTGTTACTGAGATCCATCATGTGTCAAGCTCCAATTGTGCCATTCAATGTTGGTGACTCTGGTTTGGTTTTTGTTTTCTTAAAGATTTTTTATTTTTTATTTATTTTTTTTAATTTTTTATTCATTTATGATAGTCACAGAGAGAGAGAGAGAGAGAGAGAGAGAGAGAGAGAGGCAGAGAGAGAAGCAGGCTCCATGCACCGGGAGCCTGATGTGGGATTCGATCCCGGATCTCCAGGATCGCGCCCTGGGCCAAAGGCAGGCGCCAAACCGCTGCGCCACCCAGGGATCCCAGATTTTTTATTTTTTTAAAGATTTTAATTATTTATGCATAAGCCACCCAGGTGCTCCTTTTTTATTTTCATTTTTTTTTAGAGGGGAGGGAGGGGCAGAGGGAAAAGGAGAGAGAGAATCTTAAGCAGGCTACATGCCCAGCACAGAGCCTGACACAGGGCTCAATCCCACGACCCTGAGATCTTGACCTGAGCCGAAATCAAGACTCAGACACTTAACTGCCTAAGCCACCCCAGCAATCCTGGTGGTTATTTTATTATCTCTAGTCTGCATTTTTCATTATCCCACCTTGAAAATGAAAAACACCACAGCAACTGACCCTGGAACCTCAGGACACAGACACAGGCTGAGCTGGATCCCAAACCAACAGCTCTTCTGGGAGTCGTACTGGAATTGGGCACTCGTTCCTCTGCCCACATGTTCTGATACAGATGGCACACCTCTCCCGAAAGCTGTGGCCTCGAAGCACCCCAGGGTCTCGAGGCACCCCAGGGTCTCCCCAAGCACATTGCTCACAAGCCTGGAAGTCTGTGCTTCCCATCAATCCCTCCACTTTACTTTGTTTTTGGTTTTGTTTTGTTTTGTTTGTTTTAAGATTTTATTTACTCATGAGAGACAGAGGGAGAGAAAGGCAGAGACACAGCCAGAGGGAGGAGCAGGCTCCATGCAGGGAGCCGGACACGGACTCGATCCCAGGTCTCCAGGGTCACGCTCTGGGCCGAAGACAGGCACTAAACTGCTGAGCCACCTTGGCTGCCCCCTCCACTTTACTTTGGCAGGTGTCTTCTTGGAACAAGATGACAGAGATGCAGACCAAAATCCCTATAGTGAAACAGAAAATGGGGACACTGATGCCCAAGCCTACAGAAAGACCAAGTGACAGAGCGGTGTTGGAGCTTGGGTCTGCACGACTCTAGGCACAGGTGTGCGAGTGCCACAAGGCCACAGAATAATGGCCCTAAGACAGAAGTCTAGAAGTGAAGATTTGAAAAGATTAAGTCAGAGATAGCTTCATCCAGGCTCAGGGAGGAAGTGGAGTGGGGGAGGCTTAAGGGTGAGATGGAAATGAAAGACAGAGAGAGAAAGAGGCATCCCCAAAGAAGGGATGATGGGAACTGGGGCAGGTCCAGCAACAATCTCTCAGCCCAGGTCACAGCCCTGGGGAAGTGGATTTAGGTGAGTCACAGAAGAAGAAGGCTACTGCTCCATCTGTAAGAATGCAAGGGACTATTACTACCAGGTCCAACAGAGCTAGAGCTTCACTTTATTTTTAAAGAAAAACATTAAGAGCCTCGCATGCCAATTCTCCTTGTGGGCACGAAACTTTTCCATATTTCTTCTATCTGTATTCATATTCAAATTCAAAGAAAGTTCTGCCTTGGTTCAGAATCCTATTTTCCAATTCCCTCTTAGATTCCCTGCAATCTGGTTTTTGTCCTGAACTCTAGGAAGAAACTACCCTCAGAAATGAATCCAGCTTCGTGAGAGGCCATGTCCTACCCCATCTGGCGTAAAACCACCCCTCTCCCCACCACTTCTTCCTGTATTTTATTTCTTACAGATGGACCTTCCTCTTGACCCTGGCTCTTCCCATATTAAAAAATCTCAACCTATCTGGTTTAAACTACATAATGTTCTCACCAGGTTCCCATCCTAAAACATTGCTCCTCTGTGGACAATTATAAATGCAAGCCCATATCCATGTGTTGGTCAGCTCTACACTCGTCACCAAATTCCCAATTCCCTACAAGAGGAACTTCCCCCCTTCGGGGAACTGTATTATTCTCTGCAGCAGGATATGCTTGCTCATACTTTCTGTGTTGATGTGCTCTTGATCTGTGTCTATACCTCTATACTTGATGGCTACCACTGCATGTGATCCAGGAAAACATTACAACATATTTAAATTCCATCTTTGAGATCTACACCAGCAGCCATTTGCTCTGGCATGTGTAGCCCATGAGGCACTGCTACAGGCACAGCTACACTCCCAGGCTCGTTTCCATCCTATTGTCCATCCATTCCACATCTTGGATTATTTCAATGTCTTCCTCCTCGTGCATTAAAAACTAAAAATGTCTGTACAGATACATGAGGAAATGTTTAGAAGTGGTTATCTCTAGGGAGGAAATGCGGAAAGGAAAGGCAGGCTTTTCCTCTCATTTTATACATCTGTGCTATTTGAAATTTTTTACCATGCGCATGCACTGCACTTGTTTTTCATTAAATAAATATGTTTTATAAAAGAACCAGTTAACTAGTGTCAAAAGATGTGTGGAAAGGGACATCTGGGTGGCTCAGTTGGTTAAGCATCTGCCTCCAGCTCAAGTCATAACCTCAGAGTCCCAGGATCGAGCCCCGCATTGGGCTCCCTGCTCAGCGGGGAGTCTGCTTCTCCCTCTGCCCCTCTCCCCAACTCCCCCCACCCAATGTTCATACTCTGTCTCTCAAATAAATAAATAAACAAAACCTTTAAAAAAAAAAAAAAAAAAGGATGTATGTCCAGGGATAGTCAATGCAATGTTCTCATGGTTTGGGAAAAAAGCAAAGATAGAACATAATAGGTAGAAATTGGAAATACCTAAATAAATCAATACATAGGGTCTCAGTGCAATATACCAGATCCCATCCATCAACAGAATAATGGGCAGCTACTAAAAGTGCTATATTGTTGTTGGAAGCTTCAATAATATATTTAAAATAGGCTATAAAAAATAGGCTATAAAACAACTCCTTTCATTTGAAAAAAGAATCTTCATTCTTTGGATAAAATTAAAAGCACTGTTGATGGCAAGATTCATATCCTCTACCTTCACTCCAGTATATTTTACCTTAAGGAACATGTGTAAAATATAAAAGATGAACATAGCCAACCAAGATTATAGTCAACTAGAATCATCTTCACTGTTTATTTAATTCACTGGCCACTGCTGATGATATGCATACACTCGTCTTTCACAAATAACCTTCACTTTCATTTTACAAGTTATACATGACAAAGTATCTCTCACTGTACATTTTATTTATGTAGTGTTTTCATGTAGATGGCCAACCTCTCCATATAAAGCTCCATCTATTCTCAGTCCCTCATTTGTATACCAGAGAAAGGGCTCCTTTTTAAAGAGGATGGGCTGTAAGATGAACTCCAAGAACTTTTCTACTGCCCACTCTCATGATTCTCCACATTCACTTCATGAGAAGGACCATGAAGAGGGTTGTCTCAATAAGTCACCAGATCCGAGAGTTCTGAATGATCTCAAAGAAAGCTAGTATTTCTTTCATAATTTCCTAAATAAGTTCTTTGAGCATTCACTCTGCCCCAAGGATCAATAGGACATGAAGCAGGTCTACTGATCCAGGCCAAGGTGGATGGCAATCATTGCAGGCTGCTCTTTACATTACGAAGCAGCTCTGCTCCTCACCCCAACTCCTTCCAGTTACCTGCCCAAAGGCCTTCTGATGATCATTAGAATAATCACAAGTGAGCAATAAGACAAAACTCAAGTACATCCAATTCTCTATTTGTTAAAAAGTCTCTTAGGGAGACTGAAATTAGGCAGTATCAGTATTTTCGTGTTGCTCCAACCCACTTAATAAAATGGAAAAATATGCCTACAGGTGGGTTGCATTTAATTAAGCAGGAGATATAAAGTCATCTTTATGTTTAAGAAGAAGTTATTGTTGTTGTTCTAAAAGTTACTCTGAGATAAAATATGACCTAACAGTTCTAGAAAACAGAGAAGAAAATAATGAAATCTCTTACATTGTACTTTCAAAGAACTTTTCCTGCATATGTCAGGTCCAAATAAAAATAAAAACAGCACAAGCAGGGGATATTTGTTTCACAAAAGATTCTCTTCCCTTCTCCCAACTTTCTTTTTTTTTTTTTATTTTTTTTAAAGATTTTGTTTATTCATTCGTGAGATACAGAGAGAGGCAGAGACACAGGCAGAGGGAGAAGCAGGCTCCCCGCAGGGAGCCCCATGTGGGACTCGATCCCAGGTCCCCAGGATCACACCCCGGGCGGAAGGTGGTGCTAAACCACTGAGCCACCCGGGCTGCCCCCCTTCTCCCAACTTTCAATAGTTCTGTAACAAAAGTGCCAATGGCACACACAAATAGTAAAATAGAAAACAGGTATATTACCAATATACAAATGTGCCTTTATTCCAAAGGACTCGTAATATTTTCAAATGATTGACTTAAAACAGTTAGGAAATGAAAAGATTACAGGAAAAAAATAATTTTTATCTTTTACAAAGCTGTTAAGTTATTTATCAAATTTCAATACAAAATACCCATTAACTTAATTATATATACATTTAATTTATATAATGATTTCCAAATTCAGTTACCATGCTAAATCAGAAATGTGTCATTTGACTAGTACTAAACTCAACATGTGTTTCACTCCATCTATTATTGCTTAATAATTCATAGGTAAGTGTCTAAGAATTGTCTATTAATAAATAATGAACAAAAATGAAATATCTGATGTCATGCTAGTGACTCACACAAAAAGACAAAGTTGAGAATGGGAAACCATGAAAAATATTTCCACCAGGGAAAGGAGAGAAATATTTAACAGCCCTATCAAAGTGAGCGATTCCCTATAATTCACTATTAGAGGGGTTTTAATGAACATGAAAAAAATATTTTTAAGGTAGATTAGGGACAGAATCACACACTCCAACAGCTGCAGCATCCTTTCCACTCATCCTACCAGCTGGAAATCACTGTTAACAACATGGCAGGAGGTCAGAGGAGGAAGGTCAGGTGCGGCAGACACTCCTCTACTGTCTCCTCCACTGTCTTTCCTCTGCTGCTTGCTCAGAGACTTCCTTACCCAGGCCTGTGGCAGTGTGTGTGTGTGGGGGGGGGGGGGGGGGGGCGGGGACGGAGGGGGGGCTGCGCCACATCCCTGGAGGTGTGGGACCAAGTGTATTTTGACAAGTTCTTGAGATGCTTCTGCTGTGCACCAAAGTGCAAGAACCCCTAATTATTCCCTGCTGTCTCTCAACAAAATCACCTCTGAGTGTTTATTGTTAACTTCCATGTTTATGATATGAAAAAAGATCTCTATGCTTTGAAAATAGTCCATTGTTTTTAAGGCAAAGTCCAAAAGTTGGTGTAAGTTCGACTAAAAACCTGCATGGTGGAGTGACATGTCTCCCCTCTGCCCTTTCTCAGAGTGAAATCTGACACAGGCTAGACTTGCAATATGCACATTTGGAAGGGATATGCCCTTCCAATGAGTAACTGCTTCCCAGGTCAGTCTCCCCAGGGGCCCTACCACGCGCGACATCCCTGCACACCTAAACCCGGTGGCAGGCCTTCTTCTCTTAAAACAAAAACAAAATATGAGCAGAGAGTTCATGTGTGACTGCTTTGTTAAGTAAAGTAATCCTCTTACGTACTTAATCTGCCTGTGTTTGAACAGATAATAAATGTTGTGGCTATCAAAACGAAGAAAGTCCATCGAACACAGCTGGGCTGGCCAGGAGGCAGAAACAAGCAACAATGACAAAGCCAGAGACTTAGCTTAGGACCTACAGCAGCCCAGCCCTTTCCTCAAAATCCAACTTGGCCTTTGGAATCTATCCTCCCCCAGCATGTACCTAGTGTTAAAGAACCGATTCCACTGACATCGTCCCTCGGTGTCACAAACATTTAATTCTCCATTCTCATCAAACTGAAAAATCTGGTCACAAGTCTGTTGTGTCCTACTTAATTGAGCGGCACAAAACGTTATGCTTTCTTCCAGAAAGAAGTTTAAGATATGTTGGAGACGACATAATAAAAACAGTTTCATTTCCTCGTCACCTTAGCTGATCATGTGATTTTGAAAGTCCACTTTTTTTCCTCTGCTTGTATTAGATACCAGCAAATGCTAATATCATGGAGACAGAGTTCAGTTGGCTTCTGTTGAAAGAGGCACTGTAACTATATTTCCATCCTCTTTAGAACTTTTTTTTCCCTAATTTATTCAGCTCAGCCACATGGCAGATGGTTTTAGAGAATTCCAGTTAATGGGAAGTCATCCTCCTTCGGTTCAGTAAGTGTCCGAGGAAAGGAAGGTGTATCTAATGCACTGTCAATGTGGCCACCATTCCATCCTGGTATGGTTTATGGAAGAGAACTGAGAACATGAGAATTTTCACACTGTTTCAGAAGCAGCTGGACACTTGGTAAAACAGGAGAATGATACCAAGAGTCACTCATTAACATTGCTGAGCATACCAGCTGTGTGACTTTCCTCATGCCTCAGAATTTCCTGGACAGTTTAACATCAAATCCTAATGAACTCACATCAGCGCTTAAGAAAGCTTCTCATGTTTCAGAGTTAGGGCTAATGGGGCAAAAAATTAGGGACCCAGGAGCTCCAAAAGCCTTCAAGATCCTCCACCCCAAACCCCTCATCTACTGTAGACAGACAAACTGGAGCACAGAGCTGTATCAAGAGACCAGACTAAATCTAGAGCTGGCTGACAGCAAAACCCGGCCTGGCAACAAGGCCTCAATTCTTGCCACAGGGGTATTAAGCTGACAAACCACCCTCACTCACTCCTGGGCTAACTACCAACACAGTAACCAAGCCTCTCTAAGGAAGGCAACGGTGGTGTCCAGAGAAAACTGCCTATTAGCATTCGGGGCACCACGCCCCATTTTCACGAAATTTGGTCCTGAACAAACCATGATTTCTTTTAAACCATTGGGTCTCTGCTGCCTAACCACAGAGTAAGAGCTGGCAAGTCTGAAATAATTTAAGACACAGGCATGACACACTTTATGCTAGCAACACAAAAATGTTCAAAATCCGCAGTCACTGCTCCAAGGTAAGTGTCCAGGAGATGGGGAGATTTTCTAGACATTTTGCTCCTCTCTGAAGTCATCGAAGAAAAATCATTGTTATGGTCGATTTCTATTCATACACAAAGCAAATGTGGGTAATTTTAAGTGGTAAGTTCTATTAATGTGAAGTTTGGTAAACCATTTAAGAATTTTGCTGGATATTTCTGGAAAAGAAAAAGTCTCCAAAAAACTCACTGAAAGTTTGACTAGTATAAATATGAAATGATAAGAACAGGTATTTAATTTGCCTCCTTCAAATCACTTGGAAGAATTTTATGGATTAAATTATAAACCATTAGGTTTACAGGGTCATTAAATCTAATCCTTTATAATTATAGGACATAAAGGAAGTATTCACTAGTAATAGCTAGTAATAACTTTACCCAAAATATTCAGTATCCTTTTTGATTTGGATTTTCTGTTTGACACACTGAGGGCAGTAATCAGTTTGCACTCAAAACCAAGATGGGATGTTTTTCCAATGATGATGATTCCTGAGCTACCTTCAGTGGGTCCATGAACAAGCCACAACCATGTTAAGTACAGTCCTTCATGTGAAATGTTTCTAATTCCCTTTTTTTAAGCCAAAGGTTGTCATCTTGTCATTCTTAAATACTAACAACGACAGTAGTCAATAACACTGTAGTATCTTTATGGTGACAGATGGTGGCTAGACTTATGGTGGTGATCATTTTGTGACATATATAAATGTTCAATCATTGTTGTACACCTGAAACTATGATAATGCTGTATGTCAACAATACTTCAATAAAAAATACAAATTAAAAAAGAACAGATAACACACACACACACACACACACACACACACACACCAAGTAGTAACAACAGTAATGTGTATATCAGGCACAGTCTACTTACCAGGCTTTCTTCTAAAGTGCTTTCCACTTTAACACATCCCACCCTCCCAACAACCTTATAAAAACTGGGTAATATTACTATTTTACACTGAAAACCAACATGGTTCCGTCTGAAACTTACAAGGCTCAAAAC
The DNA here is from genome assembly GCF_003254725.2 of Canis lupus dingo. Taxonomy (NCBI): domain Eukaryota; kingdom Metazoa; phylum Chordata; class Mammalia; order Carnivora; family Canidae; genus Canis; species Canis lupus. The sequence goes on along the minus strand of NC_064243.1, from coordinate 80,813,765 downwards.
TGAAGGAGAAGGATATGGTCCCCAAAAACAGGGAATTTGAAGGTAACTACTAGAAAGCAGTTGTTGACTTCTTGTGCAAATCTAAATCCCTGCCATCCCACTGTGACCCTGTGGTGATCCTGTTACAGACTACAAACGCCCAGCTTCCTCTCTCACATCCTTGGAATGCAGGAAGAGCTGAGAAGAAAGGTTTCAAACTCCAGAAGATTAATGTTTTCCTTTTAGGATGAGGATTCCTTACTTTAAAAGCCTTACATCTTGCGAGAAGATCAATTTCCAGGGGCTGGCACCATAACCCTCTTGGACCAGCGTTGCTGGGCTAAGGAGGTAGTTTTCAGAATTTGAAGTTTTAGTTTCCCACCTCTCCCAATTCATTGATGAGAACGGATCTCAGGAAGGGCGAGGAAGGAAAATACCCTCTCATCCAATTCCCAGTCAGAGGAAGAGAATGCACTTGAACGTCGGCGCATGGAAGTGGAGGGGGCATCTCTCTGCAACGCAAGATGGCTCAACTGTGTTCTTCAACATTTAATCAGAGTCCCCCTTCCATGCACTAGGGACACAGGGCACCAGGGACGCAGGGACAAAGACAGGAGGTGAGGCAGTTACGGGACAACTAAATCATACCACAGGAGCCGGATGAAACAGGAGAATGACACAAGAGTCACACAGGAAGGAATCATGTATTCTGGCTTTTGATATAGGAATAGACGTATCCCAAATGGCCTCGTTGGACAGGCCCAGGGAACAGCACGGATGTCACTCATACCCATGCACGAGAACATCTGGACGTGGTGCTGTGAATGATGAGGAGGAACAACAGTCAATAAACTAACCCCATTTGAGAGTACAGCTGTGGAGAGGGGGATAGAAACAAATGCTAGTTGGTTTAAGAACAAAATAATAATAATAATGATATCCATGACAGATAAGGCCCTTGCCCCCCTGTCCCTGGAGGCATGGATCATGTAACCATTTGCACTACACAGGAAAGGCAGAGTCACTCTTGCATGGGAAGCAATTAACGAGAAGGGAACACTCCAATGGCAGGGGAGAGCATGGGGAATTTGCTTGTTCTTTTCCAACTAGGTCAGATTCGCAGAAGCAATGGGATTTCATGAGTAAGTTGAATGAAAGAAAGGTCACATATGTGCAAGTTAAGGAGGTAAGGAAGGAGGAGGCTGCAGGGACAGCAGCTTATTTAATACGGTGTTATTTAACAGAGCTTGTCCATCACAGGACAGAGGAGGAATGGTGTACGTCCAACTCCTGCTGGAGGGAGCAAACCGGGAGAGGCCAGTGACAAAGCCTCATCAGAATGAGAGAGGGCAGTATTTGCCTAGACATGTTCTTGTTGCCACCTAAACATTTCTGCAGGGCCCAATGCCGATGTGATGTGTTAATCACATGGCATCTTACACAGTGTAGCATCCTGAAGAAAAGCCACATTTTAAATGGCAAGCATGCTCTTACAAGACCAAATACTGTATTATGAGTCTATGGTTAACTTTACAAATGTGTCTTTTAAATGACCATTTTGCCTTTATAAATCCAATGTGGACAAGTTACTATTTCTGTGCAACCATTTCTTCGTATTTCTAACAGTAATAGTAGTGTAGATGCTAACTGATAAACTAATCAGGAGATTAAAAGTGCAAATGGCTGTATTTAATTTAGTGTCTGGAACACTGTAAATTTTCAGTAAATGCTGGCTGCTGCAACTTATTTTTCACTGTTTCTCGAATTCCTCTGAGGGCCAGAGTTTACAGCTCTGTGTATTATTGATCTACCTTTTCCACGATCAGTTATGGGCTATACCTCCATTGCATCCTACCGCCAATACAAAGAGAATAACGATCAGCATGAATCTTTAGTAAGCATTAATTAATAATAGCTGACCAAAGAAAATATAACTGCAAAAGTGTATCTGTAGCCCCAAGCCGTTAAAACATGCTGCTAAAACAATAAATGTGCAAAACTGTGGATTACTCTGGCCTATTCACTAATGTGGAAAAATTTAGAACTTCCTCTAGAGGTTATGGAACTGACATAATGTTAGAATGATTAGATGTAAGACTGATAATTATTTTTAAGGAACCAACTTAGGTTAAATTATTTGCAGGGAGGAAGGGCCCCTGGGGGGCTCCGTCAGTTAAGCGTCTTCATTCAGCTCAGATCATGATCTCAGGGTCCTGGGATCAAGTCCCACATCCAGTTCCCTGCTAAGTGGGGAGTCTGCCTCTCCCTCTGCCCTTCCCCACAGCTATATTCTCTCTCTCTCCCTTAAATAATTATTTTAAAAAATTATGTGCTAGAGTTAGGTATACTATTTAAACAGGCCATTATTTCTCGGCTCTGAGGTCTGTTACTAAGTTCCCCTTGGGTCACTGACAATCTAACACTATTAACAAACAGGTGAGGGACACACAGGAAGCCATGGGAGAGGGCAACAGGGAGCAGTGGGGACTGTGGCCAATGATTTAGCCTGCCTAAAGGCAAGCAATCAAATGCAAAGGAGGGTAGGAAAGGGTCCACCAAAGATGCAAAATACAATACACCTGCAGGTTGAGTTCAACCCACAAACTAGTGGCTTGCAACTCCTGATAAACTCCCAGTTCTTTGATGATTTCCCTTTTTCCAACTCAAAGGTACTCCAAATATAGTCACTGAAAAGAAAAAGAAATAAATTATCAATTTGTTATGCATGCAATATAGGCCTCAGGGTCCCTGTTTTTCAAAAGTGTGGTATACAAATACCAGTAACAGAATCAAGCAGGGAGAGGGCTGGGAGAGTTGGGTATTTAATAATTATCCCAAGTGATTCTTAACACATTAAAAGAATCCATTCCTCTCTGTAATAATCAGCTTACTTTGTAAAATGTTTCTGTTCTACTCACATCATTAGTTGGGCTCTTGTCATTCTGAAGTCTCTTGATTCAGTTTTCCAACTACCTATAATAAAATAGTTGTCTTTTCCTCTGGGGTGTTCTAATTCAAAGAATCATCTATTTGGGGGCACCTCTATGGCTCAGTCAGTTAAGCATTTGCCTTTGGCTCAGGTTATGATCCCAGGGTCCTCAGTTGAAGCTGCATGTTGGGCTCCCTGCTCAGCGGGGAGTCCGCTTCTCCCTCTCCTTCTGCTCCACCTACTCATACTTTCTCTCTCCCTCTCTCAAATAAAGAAGATCTTTAAAAAAAAAAATCATGCCTTTTATCCCACTTTCTATGGACAATTTTTATTTTCATAGGCCTTATTACTCAAGATAATGTGTAATTTTTAAGTGTTAAATGTGTGATATTCAAAATTTCCATAAAATACAAATAAATCTTTAACACAGACACCACCATCACAAGTCAGGATTTTATAAAAATAGTTCTGCAGGTCAGTTTTTATACCACCACTTGCAAATCTCAATCTGCCTGAAAACATGCTTTTGAGGAAATAGCACAAGTCAATTTTGAATGTTTATCAAAACATTACAGCACTGTGTATAATGAGCATCCAGTAACTGTCCATCATTTGCTGTTTTATCCTCCACTTATTGTTTATTCCTATAATTACTAAGAACCACTAACTTTTTCTATCATTCTATTCCCTCCCATATTTAGTATTTCACAATTATAAACATGCAAGTAGGGCAGCCCCGGTGGCACAGCGGTTTAGCGTGGCCTACAGCCCAGGGCGTGATCCTGGAGACCCTGGATCAGGTCCCGCGTCGGGCTCTCTGCATGGAGCCTGCTTCTCCCTCTGCCGGTGTCTCTGCCTCTCTCTCTCTCTGTCTCTATGAATAAATAAATAAAATCTTTAAAAAATAAAAATAAAATAAAATAAACATGCAAGTATAAAGAAGTCAGAGAAATCTCTCCAAATGACTGCTGACAAATCACGCAATATGCTAATCAATTTTTCTACAGCAAAATTTGTGAAAATTAAGGATGTCAAAATTCAGACCCAAATCAGAAGTGGCCCCACAATTCCAAGAATCCAGTAAGTTCAACACAGGCACAGGCCCTGGGGTGTAGAACTTGCAGCATGGATGCTGAGTGGGATGCGGGGTACAGCCACCACCACTAAAAAAGAAGGGCCAAGGTGGATCAACAGATTCCTTGCCTCTTCACTCAATACCACCTATTTTCTTTCTTACTCAAGCAGGAATAACACTGACCTAAATGTGATAATTATCTTTAGTCTTCTGAGTATTAAAGGAGAGAACGGGTGTGGCATTGGTTTTGTTTATTATTAGGGGTAAGGAAGCTTTAATTCTACTTAAGATGCTCTAACTGAACCATCCTGCCCTTTCTTTCCAAATTTTTCTATTCCTTCATTTGCTCTACTCCCTTTATTTCCTTCCCATCCAACTCGCTCAAACGGAAGAGACTGGTGAAGTAACTGTCATGGGTTGGTTATGACAGGCATCTTCCTTTTTCTACTTGAAGTCCTGTTTACCTTAGTACATTTGACTACATAATTAAAAAAAAAAAAGAATCTTAACAGTTTCTTTTTTTTTTTAAGATTTTATTTATTTATTCATAAGAGACACAGGCAGAGGGAGGCTCCCTATGGGGAGCCCGATGCAGGACTCAATCCCAGGACCTTGGAATCATGACCTGGGGTGAAGACAGACACTCAACCACTGAGTCACACAGGTGTTCTGAATCTTAACAGTTTCAAATGTAATTTTCAAACATGTTTAAAATGTATCTGGGACTTTGTTTCTATACAAAATGGTAGATAAACAGATCAGATGATGGTTACCACTGAAATGATAGTTTGTTACTCCCAGTCCCCAAGAAGAGAGGCTTGCCACACCATGCTGGGCCATTTGGGAAAATATCAGGTCAGTCCAGAGGGGAGGCAGAAGGGGAGAGGAAAAGAGAGGCCAGAGCCCTTATCATGGTTTTCATAGGAAGGTGTGAGCAAGACAGGATAGGCAGATGGGATCTCTTAGTTTGAATGACCTCACTGTACTCTGGGGTGTAGGGACTACCCCTAGTCGCCTGGTATCTGACTCTGAAGTGAAATTAGGGAAAGGAGATAGTAGGCACAACCAGTGTTGGCCACAAAGCAGGTAGCCCACAGGTACGGGCTTTGGATTGGTTGGTTTGCATACGAAAAGCATGCTCACAGGAGAGTCATTTTCGGTCTCCAGAAATTAGTCAGCTGCAGAAGGAACAATCTTTCCAGGATCAGCAAGGCCTTAGGTACCAGAACATCAAGAAAACACAGTTAACACAAAATACTGTATATAAAAGATAGGATGGGGGCACCCGGGTGGCTCAGCCGGTTAAGTGTCTGCCTTCGGCTCAGGTCATGATCCCAGGGTCCTGGGATCAAGTTCTACATGGGGCTTCCTGCTTCCCTCTCTCCCTCTGCTGCTCTCCCTACTTGTCGTCTCTCACTGGCACACTCTCTCTCTCAAACAAACAAATAAGATCTTTAAAAATAATAACAAATAAATATATAGAAGATGGGGTAACTAAATTAAATTAAGACTAACAAAAATCCAAACTATCATTTTAGCCTTTTACATCAACTTTCCCTTCACTAAGAAACTTAAGAGTTCACTTTCTTTCCTTCATTTTTCAGGCCTAGTTCTTTAATGCAGTACTAATGAGTATACAAACCCTGGAAATTATTTTGTACAAGCAACCATTTCATACAAGAGGTATGATATCATTCTCTGTATGAGGTATCTTTAACACATTTCATTATTTGAAACACATAGTTCAGGATCCAATGAATAAAACAGTTTAAAATACTCTTTCCATGTACACCTAACAACAACAACAACAAAATACGGTTTCCTTTAAAAAGTGATATCTGGTAATATTTTTATATGTAAGATGAAAATTACAAAAGCAGGGCATCCCGGGTGGCTCAGTGGTTTAGCACCACCTTTAGCCTAGGACGTGATCCTGGAGATCTGGGATAGAGTCCCATGTCAGACTCCCTGCATGGAGCCTGCTTCTCCCTCTGTCTGTGTCTCTGCCTCTCTCTCTCTCCTCTCTGTGTATTCTTATGAATAAATAAATAAAATCTTTAAAAAAATTACAAAAGCAAATGCTTTCAAAACCTAATTGAGGGGCACCTGGGTGGCTCAGTGGTTGAGCATCAGCCTTCAGCTCAGGTCATGCTCCTGGGATCCTGGGATCTAGTTCTGCATCGGGCTCCCCACAGGGAGCCTGCGTCTCCCTCTCCCTATGTCTCTGCTTCTCTCTGTGTGTCTCTCATGAATAAAAACTATTTTAAGACCTAGATAATAGGCAGCATAGGAACACAAGTAAGATAAATCCTACAACTGCCCCCAGAATACTGCCTGAAAGCAGCTTCTACACAACACGTGAAGGACAAAGACATGCAGGGAGGCTGCCCTCTCAGGGAGGCTGGGAAGGATGCTGGAAGGAGAGAGCTGCACAGACAGAAAACAGCTCAGGAGGTGTGAAGATGGGCATCCTTGACTCTTTGACTCAATAATGATCTACGAATGTCCCTCCAAGAGTCTTGGGGAAGAAACATTGGAAAGCAAAGTCTGAACAATTCCCGAAGTTCACGTGTGTTCACGTTCCCACCAGTCAGAAAGGATAATACATGAGGTCACTGAGTCATCAGAAGCGAAGTTTAAGTAACCAGAGAATAAAAACTGCTCTAAACTTGCCTGAACAAAGCTTAAAAGCAAGTCTACAAGTTATCAAACTATTTCCAAGTGAATTCACTGCATGTTAGAACAAAAAACCACCACTACAAAGGAATCCAAAAAATCCAACAACCAATAATGTTTAAGATTCACAATGTCTGGCATCTAATCCAAAAATACCAGGCAAATAAAGAAACAGAAAGACATGATCTAAGAAGTAGGGAAAAACATTAAAATTAGATCCAGGAAAGATATGATCATTGGGATTAGCAGACAAGGTTATTCTTCTTTAAATATTTGAGAGAGAGAAAGAGTACGTGTTGGAGGGATTGGAGCAGAGAGAGGGAGAGAAAGTCTTAAGCAGACTCTGTACTGAGTGCACAGCCAGACTCAGGGCTTGACCCCATGGCTCTGAGATCACGACTTGAGCCAAAACCAAGAGTCAGACACCCAACCAACTGTGCCACCCAGGCACTCCAGCAGACAAGGTTATCTTTTAAAAGCTATATTATGTTCCACAAGCTTAAGAATGCAGAAGAAAACATAAACTTGATGTAGAGAGAAAGGAATATAGAAAAAAAGACCCAAATGGAATGTCTCATGATTAAAACTATAATATCTAAAATGAAAAATGCAACAGATGGGGAAAAAAACAGATGAGAAACTGAAAAGAAAATAGAAGTAAATCTGAAGACATAGCAAGAGAAATTATCAAAAACAAAGCACAGAGAGAAAAAAGACTAGAAAAAATGAACAGTCTCAGCAATATGTGGTACCGTATTGTTATCTAAGTTACTTAGAATAGGGGATCCCTGGGTGGCTCAGCGGTTTAGCGCCTGCCTTTGGCCCAGGGCGCGATCCCAGAGTCCCGGGATCGAGTCCCACGTGGGGCTCCCGGCAGGGAGCCCGCTTCTCCCTCTGCCTGTGTCTCTGCCTCTCTCTCCTCTCTCTATGACTATCATGAATAAATAATAAAAAAAATTAAAAAAAAATAAGTTACTTAGAATATGAATCCTAGGAGAGGAAAGAAAAGTGGAAACATAAAAAATATATATATTTGAAGAAACAGAAGAAGAAAGACACACTTCATACAGAGACTCCACCATTTGCTGCTTTTAGGGAACACTTCAAATATAAAGATAAGAAAGAAAAAAAAGAAAAGAGAAGAGAAGAGAAGAGAAGAGAAGAGAAGAGAAGAGAAGAGAAGAGAAGAGAAAGAAAAGAAAGAAAGAAAAGAAAAGAAAAGAAAAGAAAAGAAAAGAAAAGAAAAGAAAAGAAAGAAAAGAAAAAGAACCACAAAGAGAAATAGATGAGTCCACGATTATATTCAGACTTCAATACCCCTTTCTCAAAAATTAATACAAGTACACCACACAAAAGATAAGGAACATCTGAACAACACTACTACCCAATTTACCTAATTCATATTTACAGAACACTACTCCCAACAACAATGAAATAAACATTATTTTCAAGTACATACAAAATATTTATCAAGTTAGAACATACTCTGGGCCGTAAAACCAGTCTCAATAAATTTTAAAAGATTCATACAAAATATGTTCTCTTATTAAACTGTAATTAAGTATCAACAGCAAAAGGTAACTAGAAATACCTCCTCAAATTTGCAACTAAAAGTACACTTATAAATAACATGTGAGAAAAATCAAAAGGGAAATTAGGAAGTATTAGGAACAGGATGACAATAAAAACACATCTTAAATGTGGAAGGCTGGGCAGCCCCAGTGGCTCAGTGGTTTAGCGCTGCCTTCAGCCTAGGGCGTGATCCTGGAGACCCAGGATCGAGTCCCACGTCGGGCTCCCTGCATGGAGCCTGCTTCTCCCTCTACCTGTGTCTCTGCCTCTCTCTCTCTCTGTGTCTCTCATGAATAAATAAATAAAATCTTTAAAATAAATAAATGGATGAATGAATGAATGAGGAATGCCACTAAAGCAGTACTGAAGAGAAATTAATAGCACCAAACACCTATATTAAGGATGGGAAAAGGTCTTAAATCAAAGTTCTTGGATTCTACCTTTAAAAAATAAGAAGGAAATTAAACCCAAATGCACAGAAATAAAGGAAATTTAAAGATCACAGCAGATACCAGTTTTCCACTTAACAAACTAAGAGCTTTTAAAAATGATCATTTCAATAAATGCAGGAGTATTTGAAAAACACTCACATCTATTTGTTATAAAAAGTCTTAGCAAACTAGAAAAGAAGGGAACTTCCTCCACCTGATAAACAGAATCTATGAAAAACCCATAGCTAACATTACACTTACTGGGATAGACTGACCATGTTCACTCTAAGATCAAAAAGAAGATAAAGATGTCCTCTCTTACCACTTCTACTCAAAATGTACTAAAAATTCTAGTCACTGCAATAAAGAGAAAAAAATAAAAGGCATCCAGACTGGAAAGGAAGAAGGCTTTATTCACAGATACCATGGTCTAAAATCAATATTCAAATATCAGTTCTATTTCTCCATACTAGCAACACATGAATATTAAATTTTTAAAAATACTACTTACAATGGCATCAAAACTACAAAATACTAAGTAATAAATATAACAATAGATATTCAAGATCTGTACAGAACATTGCTGAAGGAAACTTTTAAAACTTTCACAAGGGGCTCTTGGCTGGCTCAGTCAGTAGAGCGTGTAAAGCATGTAGAGCGTGTGACTCTTGATCTCGAGGTTGTGGGTTCAAGCCCCACACAGGATCTAGAGATTACTTTTGAAAAATCTTCTTAAAAATAAAAATAAAAAAATAAAACCTCCATAAGTGGAAAAATATATTGTACTTATGAGTTGAAAGACTAAAAACTGTTATGATGTCAATTCTCCCTAAATTGACCCAGAGAGTTAATTCAATCCTTATCAAAATCCTAGAGGGCTCTTTTATAAAAACTGACAATCTGATATAAAATTCACAGAAAATACAAGGACATGGGGCACCTCGGTGGCTCAGTCACTCATGTGACACTCAATTTCAGGTCAGGACTTGATCTCAGGGTCATAGGATCAAGCCCCACATTGGGGCTTGCTCAGCACAGTCAGCTTGAGATTCTCTCTCTCTGTCCCTCCCTCTGCTATGTATTCTTTCTCTCTCCAAAAAAATTTAGTAAGAAAATACAGGGACATGGAAGAGTCAAAAAACCTTTTAAAAAAAGAAAACAAAGTTAAAAAATATAAAATAAAATAATAAAAAAGACAAAGTTGGAAAGTTAATAACTGATTTTAAGACATTATTAAAAAACACTACACCAATCAATATGATGGTATTGGTATCAAGATAAACAAATATATGAAAAGAATAGAGAGGCCAGAAATAGACAGACATACCCTCACACAACTGATTACTAACAATGGTGCAAGGCAATTCAAGGGAAAAAGAAAAAAAAAAAAAACAACTTTGCAACAAATGGCACTGGAACCACTGGACATCCATATGGATAAAAAATAAACTTTGACCTATATATCACACCATCTACAAAAAAATGAACTCCAAAGATTTACTCCTATTTTTTTTTTTTAGAAGTTTTATAGTTAACACATTTTACATTAGATCTAGAAGGAAGCACAAGGGAAAATCTGTGACCTTGGGTTAGGCAAAGATTTCTTACATATGACACCAATTGCAGAGTCCATGAAAGAAAAACAAAATTGATAGATTTCATCAAAATTAAAAACTTCTTTTCAAAAGACACTGTTAGAATAAAAAATACAGCCCACAAAGAGAAAATATTTACAAAGCTTATATCTTAATTTGTATCTAGAAAAGATTAACAACTCTCCAAACTCAGTAAGAAAACAAGTAATCTAAAAAATATCCCAAAAGAGGCAAAAGGCATACATACTTCACTAGTACTGATGGCAAATGAGCACATGGAAAACCACTGGACGACATTAGTCATTAGGGAGACACAACATAAAACCACAATGAGATAAGCACTTCACACCTGCTGAAATGACAATCATTAGAAGGACTGACCACACCAAGTGCTGGCAGGGATGTGGAGCAATGTGAACTCTCAAACACAACTAAAATGTGACAACCACTCTGAAAAACAGTTTGATGGTTTCATAAAACGTTAAACATACACTACTGCGTGTTCCAGACATTCGACACTTGGTGATTTACTCAGGACAGGGGGGAAAAAAAGCATGAAGTCTACACAAAGACCATATGTGAATGCTCAAACACACTTGTAGTCCCAAACTGGAAGTAATCCAAATACCTATCTATGGGGGAATGGTGTTATATCCACACAACAGAATATGCCTCAGGAAAAAAAGATGCAAACTAGTGATACAATGCAACAATATGGATAAATCTCCAAATAATTTTACTAAGTGGGAAAAACAGACAGACAAAAGCGTACATACTAAATAATCCCATATTTTTAACACTATTCTGTAGTGACACAAATCGAACCAGTTGTTGCTCCAGGAAAAACAGGCTGAGAGAGTGGGAAGGAGGCAACTTTTTTTTTTTAAAAGATTGTATTTATTTATTCACGAGAGACAGAGAGAGAGTGGCAGAGACACAGGCAGAGGGAGAAACAGGCTCCCTGTGGGGAGACCAACGGAGGGCTCAATCCCAGGACCCCAGGATCACAACCTGAGCCGAAGGTAGATGCTCAACCACTGAGCCACCCAGGTGTCCCCAACTTTGGGGTTTGATGAGTATGTTCATTACAGCAGTGATGTAATAGGACGGAATTTATCAAATTTTCCATGTTAAATATATGCAGCTTACCATATATCAATTACATCATAAAAACAAGCTACAAATGTTATTATAACAAACTATAAGGTCCTCTGTAAATTATATTTTACTGGCATCTTATTACATACAAGCAGAGTATTTTGCTATGTATTTTTTTTCTTCATAATAGGATTTTACTAAGTTGCAAAGCATACTTTAAATTTTTTTAAAAGGTAATTACAGTTGCCCCAATGGAATAAAATTCATTTTCCTTGGGTTTGGTTCACTACAGAAATGCCTCACTACAGCAGAGACATTGAATCTTATTACTACAGAACTTCACCCCAGGGAGAGTAAATCAGGCATTAATAAACATTAAAACAAAGTTTATTCATCATAAAGTCAAGAAATTCAAAGCTAAGACACCCACCAGGGGGAAGAGGTAATGAATTTGTGGAAAATAATGATACTCGGTGTGTAGCCGAAAACTCACCTCTTGAAAAGTGAGTGTTCCGATCCTTAACCCAGGCATCAACGATGCCTGCAGGTCCCAGCATCCTCCTGTGCTCTCAGCTTTTTCTCAGGGTCTGGCATCCTCCCTCAGCAGAATCCTGGGCCTCAACCTCCAGGCCTCCACCCCCTCCACCCCGGGCAGCACAGATCCCTGCCCCGGGTCCTTCTGGGGCCTCGTTCTGATCAGCCCAGTTCTGATCAGCCCACGGCTGCCACATCCTTTCCTCTGGCAGATACTCATGCTTTATCATTCTCCCCATGGGCTTTTCTTTTTTGTTTTTGTTTTCATTGGCTCTTCAAATATTTTTACCTTTGTGGGAATCTGGGGTGAAGATAAGCCACCTTTCTTATCTCTATATGCCTCTTGGGAAGACGATACAACACAGGGAGCTGTAGGGGCCCGGTGTCACAGTGACACACATGTGAATAGACTTTGCTTCTGGAGAGAGGCAGACACAAAGACACAGAGAATGTCACTTGCTTAGTATCAAGTAGGGCCACTTCAGATAAAATCAAGTCCTATGGGTTAAAGGAACCACTAAGTTCAAAAAAGTGAATCATCCCCTGCCCCCATTCTCTGTAGAAGAATCAAGTAAAAATTTCCAAAAAAAAAAAAAGAAGTAAAAATTTCCTTTAAGCTTTTCCTAATTCTTCTACCAATGATAATGAATGCATCAGAATGCCTGAGCATTCATTTACCATGTTTCCTTCCTCTTAGACTCAAGTCTATCTGGAGTGAACTAATGCAACAACAGAGGAAAAAGTCATTTAAATTAGGCTATTACACAAGGAGGCAGTGACATTCGATGCATTTACCGTATTTCCCAGACTCTATTTCAAATGCTTTCCATTTCCCAATCAGCAACACTGCTCTGTTCTAATAGATCTAGCCATCAGATATAATTGGCCTTCAATTACACTTCATTCCAAATTAATCTTCGTAAGTGTACCAAACCCAAAGGAAAGACAATGCCTTTTGACAGAGCAAAGACGCTACAGTGCCGGCCCTCTTAAAGAGAACTCAGCAAGAAAACCAGAGCCAGAGTTGACCAAGTAATTCCTGAGGGCTGGGATCTCCTGGGCAATCACCTACTACTGCCATGTTTATTCCACTCTCACAGAGCCTGGGAGAAGTGATGCCACCAGCGAGCACCTCTCTGGGAGGGCAGCATTCTTCTCTCCAGCAATGCAAGAGTTTGCTCCAAATAACAAGTATCTTGGATAATCGTGATAGGACAGCACTTCTCCGTGAAGAAATTTCCATGAAGAAATTGTAAGTAATTTCTTCAAAAATAAATTGACTTTTTGAGGCTCACCCTAGTGTACATAAACTGTGCAGGCCTGGTTATTTCTGAGTGCTGGGACATTGGTAGTGCCTTCCTAAGGCAGTCAGGCAGCCCATCAGTTTTATTCAATCTTCTGAATGTTCCCTTTGGCCCTTGCCACCTGCAGGTGGGAAATACACTGTGGCTCTCCTAATGATTTCACACTCTCGTGATTCCCTATAATTTCTTAACACACCCGAATTACCATCCAGGGCCCTAAAGCAGCAATTTAAGAATTTCTGCTGGCCTGAAAGTTAATGCAACCATCAAAGTTTCCAGTTTAAACTCAGGAATTAACTTGTTTACTGCCCAAGATCTTTCCTCCCTATACAATTAGTTTGATACGCTGGTTTAACACTGCCTGATACTGGAGAATAAAATTAAGGCCAACTTGTAAATAGAAAAGTCATAAACTATAAATGTCCACGGGAGGCAATAAATAACTGATGTCCAATACTCATTCAGTAAAGGAGGATAGTATATACTCTTGAGTTTTACAAATGTACTAAATATCATCAACAAAATGTTTTTCAGTAGTTTCAACAGCACTGGCAAAATACTAATTTACTTTCTAGCCACATCAAGAGTTCAATCCCATGGATTTTCCAGGAAATCTGAGGCAGTTCTTTGTTTAAATACAGATAGCATCACATTTATGCAATGAGCACCAACTAAAAGTAAGGCAAACAAAGTAGTGTTTTCTCAAATATACTACCAACCTGCATCATCTCTGCCCCAACCTGAGCGAATTTCTTCTCCAGTTTTATTCACTATATAGCTATCAAAAGGCCCAAGTGCACAGACCAGTAAGAGAAGCATTTGGAGCTTCTCCAAGACAGCACTTGTACTCCACAGTCAAAACTCAGGGTGTTGGCAGGGATTCATCTTCTCACATCCTGCTGGTTTTATTTATATATACACAGTACAGGAAAAAAAAAAAAAAAAAACACATCACCTTCACTTTTTCAGGGAAAAGAAAAAAAGAAAAAGAGGATATATTTTTTCTGGATATTCCACCCTCCGATACATTCAAATTTACAGTGGATGTGTGTCTTAAAACATCTGTATCCCAATCCCAGTAGAGTTCATAGCAGGTGGTCAATACTTCATTTGAAAATTTTGGACCTACCAGATTTGTCCTAATTCTTTTTCTTAAAAGATTTGTTTATTTTAGAGAGAGGCAGACAGAGAGCAAGCAAGCACCCCCCCCCGGGGGGGGGGGGAGGCAGAAGGAGAGGGAGAGAGAGCATCTCAAGCAGACTCTGTGCTGAGCACAGAGTCCAATGCAGGGCTCAATCTCATGACCCTGAGATCATGACCTGATCTGAAACCAAGAGTCGGACACTTAACCAAATGAGCCACCCAGGTGTCCCACCCCATTTCTTAAAAGCATGTTTTCAGTGCTATCTTTTCAAATCTAGAGCATGAGAGAGTCTATTAAATGTGGTAGAACAGAACTTTAAAAAAAAAAAAAAAGCCTGTATCTACACATTTAATGCAATTCCTATCTAGATACCAATGGTATCTTTCACAGGGCTAGAAAAAACAATCCTAAAATTTGTATGGAACCACAAAAGATCAGAAATAGCCAAAACAACCTTGAAGAAGAAAAGAAAAGCTGTAGCATAACAATTCTGGACTTCAAGCTATATTATAAAGTTGCAATAATCAAAACAGTACGGTATTGGCACAAAAACAGACACAAAGAACAATAGTTTAGAAGAGAAACCCAAGAAATTAACCCACAATAGTATGGTCAAGAAGATACAATGGGAAAAAGTCTCTTCAACAAATGATGATGGGAAAAGCAGACTGCAGCATGCAAAATAATGAAACTAGATCACTTTCTTACACTACACACACAAAAAAATTCAAAATGGATTAAAGACCTAAATGTGAAACCTGAAACCATAAAAATCCTAGAAGAGAGCACAGACAGCAATGTCTCTGACACTGGCCAAATTAACTTCTTTCTAGATAGGTCTCCTAAGGCAAAGGAAACAAAAACAAAAATAAACAATTGGGACTTCATCAAAATAAAGAGCCTCTGCACAGTGAAGGAAATAATCAACAAAACTAAAAGGCAAACTATGGAATAGGAGAAAATATTTGCAAATGACACATCCAATAAAGGATTAGTGTCCAAAATATATAAAGAACTTCTAAAACTCGACACCTAAAAAAATGAATTAATCCAATTAAAAATAAGCAGAAGTCACGAAGAGACAGTTTTCCAAAGATGACATACATACGGCCAATAGACACATACGGCCAATAGAAAAGGTGCTCAACATATTATCAGGGATATACAAATCATAACTACAGTGAGCTATCACCTCACCCCTGTCAGAATAGCTACAATCAACAATACAAGAAAAAACAGGTGTTGACAAGGATGTGGAAAAAACAAACAGAACCTAACACTGTTGCTGGGAATGCAAACTGGTGCAGACACTCTGGAAAAGAGTATGGAGGTTCCTCAAAAAGTTAAAGATAAAACTACCCTATGATCCAGCAATGGTGCTACTAAATACTTACCTAAGTGAATACTAAGTATTTTTCTAAGAATAGAAAAATAGCAATCCAAAGGGATGCATGCACCTTGATGTTTACAGCAGCATTATCTACAATAGCAAATTATGAAAACAGCCCAAGTGTCCACTGATTGACACTGAATGGATAAAGAGGTTATAGCACAGATAGACAATGGAATATTAGTCATAAAAAAGAAGGAAACCTTGCCATTTGCAACAACATGGTTGGAGCTGGAGACTATTATGCTAAGCGAAATAAGTCAGACAAAGTCAAATATCACATGATTTCACTCATATGTAGAACCTAAGAAACAAAACAAATGAGCAAAGGAAAAGGGGGGGTGGGGGGGCAAAATGGGAAATAGACTCTTAACTATAGAGAACAAGCTGATGGTTACCAGAGAGGAGGGGGGTGGGGGGGATGGGTTAAATAGGTGATGAACATTAAGGAGAGCACTTGTGATGAGCTCTTGGGTGTTGTATGGAAGTGTTGAATCCCCTTATTATATACCTAAAACTAATATTACACTGTATATTAACAGGAATTTAAATAAAAACTAAAAAGCTCTATATTCACAATTTCTCCAATTTCAGTGATTCCATGCTTGTCAAACAGAACTTTCTACAATGATGTAAACGTTATCTAACTAGTCTTTATCTATGTTCTTTAGTAATGACTATTCACATGTGCCTACTGAGCATTTGAACTGTAGTGAGATGGAGGGATTGAATTTTAAATTTGTATCTAATTTTAATTAATTTAAATTTAAATGGTCACATGTGGCTAATGGCTACCATGCTTCATACAAGTTTAGACAGGGTCTCTGAAACAGGAATGAGCATCATGGAAAGAGACTTTGGTCCAAATCCAAGCTCTGCCACTTACTACCTAACGGCCTTGAACAAGCTATTTAAACATATTTCCCCAGTGCAAAATAGTGTACTAGTGGGAGAAATGTCATGAAATTAAATATGGCAAAATAACCAAAACCCCATTTCAGTCCACGTCAGTTTCCTTGTTGTCAATGGTCAGGAGATATCTGCCTTCCAATTTATGCTTCTGCAGAGAAAACCACCAAGCAACCAAAACCTGGAATGGAAGATGCCAAATTGCAAATGGTAGACTGTTCTGGGAAAGTGGGGTTGAAATTTTCCATTTCTGTCTTCTATACTTTTATATTCCTTGAACTTTTTTTCTTATATAACAAATTTTACTTTGACTTAAAACACACACACACACACACACACAATTTTTAAAAGTGCTACCACAAAGTTTAGGGTTTCCTTCTGGCATTCCCAAGGCAGGGAGGGTGGCAAGATGGACAAAATAAAGGCTGGTTCACAGCCCTTGTACAGGTAAATGGGATAGGAATGTGGAACTGGCAGCTAGTCTGTAAGTCTCAGAGGTCTGGCTTGATGCCAGGATCATGTGTACCCTGAATGCCCGAGGCTGCTAAGTACAGTGCAATTAATTAGATTAACCAGGTTAATATCAGTGCCTGCCAGCCTGGAGGTTTTTCTCATCCATTCCAGGGAGATGGGCCCTACTGTGGTCATATGCTAAATTATCATCAGGTAATTTTCATTTATAAATTTATCGGTGGTAGTTAAAGGTACATGACACCCTCACACACTATAAATTGAGCATTTCTGGAAGGCAATTTGACAAAATGTGTACTTAAAAATACTCATCACCCTCTTGATCCAGTAATTACTTTTGTAGGACTTTGCCACAAGGGGAGAAAAAAACCAGATAATTAAGCAAAGATGTCTATATAGGAATGACTGCTTAACATTTTAGGTAGTAAAGAATGGTGACAATCTAAATATTCATTAATAGAGAACTAGCATAAATAAATACATATTTATATATGAAATACTATGCTGCCCATGAAAATGATGCAGATTCATTCTGATGTAGAAAGATGTTCAAAATACTACAAAGTAACATGTAGAGTAACATTTGTTAAAATAACCTATATAATTTATGTATATTTGTGTGTGCTTATGCATACAAATGGGGTTTAGAAGGAAATAAACCAAAAGGTTTATAAGTGCTTTCCCCTGGAGAGTAGGAATTCAAGTGACTAGTCTACTTACTGACCATCTGTTATACTCTAGCTTTTTAAATTATTTAATGGATGCACTATATTAAATAATAAAGAAAGAACGAAAGAGAGAAAGAAAGGGAGAAAGAAAATTAAAAGGCTGCCACTGCTGTCAGTTTTACAGGTGAGTTCTGCCAAATTTTTAAGGACCAGGTATTTCCCACACAATTTATATTCTATCATTACACAGGAAAAAATAGAAAATTTTTAAATCTATCAAGTTAGCATAACAAAAAATACTAAGGAAAATCTAGTTTCTGAATACAGACATAAATCATAAGAAAATAGCAAATCAGATTTGATGATAAATTACTAGAATAGCAGGGATTATTCCAGTAATTCAAGAACACTGTAATATTAGCATATAAAAGTTATCATATAAGTCAAAGTTGGACAATCAAATAATCATCTCAATATATACATACTAACTCTATTCCTGATTTAAAACAAAATAACTCCAGTAAACTGAGAATAAAGTAACTACAACAACAACAAAAAATATTTCTTAAATTCCAATAGTAAAACACGGAACATATTCCATGAAATTCAGGACCAAAAAAAGGATCAGTGAATATCACTGAATACTGTAAATTCTAGCCAAAATACAAGATAAGAATTAAAATGGAATTAAAGTCCTTTGTTCAGGATGCCTGGGTGGCTCAGTGGTTGAGCATATACCTTTGACTCAGGTCGTGATCCTGGGTCCTGAGATGGAGTTCTGCATCGAGCCTCCACTGGGAGCTTGCTTCTCCCTCTGCTTCTGTCTCTGACTTTCTCTCTGTGTCTCTCTTTTTTTTTTTTTAAGATTTTATTTATTTATTCATGAAAGACACAGAGAGAGAGACACAGGCAGAGACACAAGCAGAGGGAGAAGCAGGCTCCATGCAAGGAGCCCGATGTGGGACTCGATCCCGGGTCTCCAGGATCACACCTCGGGCTGCAGGCGGCGCTAAACCGCTGTGCCACCAGGGCTGCCCCTCTCTCTGTGTCTCTCATGAATAAATAAATAAAATCTTTAAAGTCCTTTGTCCATCCTATTACCAAAAAGATTAGAAATATCAAGGGTTGGCAGTGATGTGGAAAAAAGGGAACCCTAGTGCACTGTAGGTGGGAATGCAAATTAGTGCAGCCACTCTGGAAAACAGTACGGAGGCTCCTCAAAAATTAAAAATGGAACTACTATATGATCCAGTACTTCCATTACCGGGTATTTATCCAAAGGAAAAAACCACTAATTCACAAAGACATACGTGCCCTATGTCCACTGCAGGATTGCCTACAATAGTCAAGATATGGAAACAACAAAAGTGTCCATCAATGTATGAACGGATAAAGATGTTCTGAGAAACACACATACACACACACACACACACACACACAGAGGAATATTATTCATCCATTAAAAAAAAAAGAATGAAATCTTACCATTTGCAATAACATGGATGGATGTGAGGGTATTATGCTGAGTGTGGTCAGCCAGCCAGAGAAAGACCCCACATGTGGAATTTAAACCACCACAACCACAAACCCAAACTCGGAGACACAGAGAACAGACTGGTGGCTGCTGGTGGCAGGGGGAAGAGGTGAAGAGTTGAGTAAAATGAGTGGGTGAAAAGAGCCAAAAGGTAGAAAAAAAATTAAAATTAAAGAATGAAAAGAAAAAAAAATACTAGAAACAAGACAAAACTGTTGTCATTCGGTAATGATATAATTGCTACTCTTGAAAAAGACAAGAAAAACTACTGAAAAACTATTACCGAATTAAGAAAATGAAATATCCCACAAATGCTTACCAAGTACATACCACAGTAAATCCTAAGGTAGGTGCCAGAGATGCCAGAGCAAATGAACAGAGACCCAGGGTGAATTTTAGATGCTGACAGAGAATAAAACAAAAATCTATGTTCCTCAAGACTTTTTTTTCTCTGTGCTCATGAACAGAACAAATGCAAGCGACATCAGTTCCCATTTTTAGGCAATTCAGCAAACGAGCTTTTAAGCCCACTTATAAATGTACAAAAATCAACAGCTCTTCTATAATCAGCAAACACCAGTTACAAGATATAATTTAAGAACAGTCTGTTCACTACAGCATCAAAAACAAAATATTAAGTATCTAGAAATAAACTTAACAGGAAAAGTGTAGGACCTATACAAATAAAAGTACAAGATTTCACTTACTGAGGTTAAAAAAAAGAAAAGAAAGAAAAAGAAAAAAGAGAGAAGGTATTTAAAAGTGAGGGTGGGCGGTGGGGGAAGGGGGAAGCATACCATGTTCCTGGACTATGAAAGTTTAAGTTTCTCTCAAATTATTCTAAATATTTAACGCAATCACATTCAAAATACCAATGGGCTTTTTAAAAAGAAGTTGACAAAATGATTATAAATTTCATTTGAAGAATAATTATGTGAGGATGGCCAAGAATATTCCTTTAAGGAAAACCAACATGAACTGCTCCAAGGGAGAAGTCATGATATCATGGACATGTTTTCAGACACAAGTGGGCTGGGAGCCTGGCTCTGCTGCAGGGTCACCCTCCTTGTCCTGGGTGAGCAGCTCGAGAGGTCGGCGTGTATGCTGATATGCAGCCAGCACACGTCTCCATCTCTCTACAACCTCTCAGGGCTGAGCAAGTCCCCGAAAAGGAGGCCTCAGGTGCCAGATGTATATAAGAGTCCCACTGATGTGCGAGAGAGCTGGCTGTTGGCACAAGGAACAGAATTTGGCTAGAGAGGGTTCAGGAGCACACAGCTGAAACTCAAGTCAGGTCTTAGCCTGGGCTGAGCCACCAGTGAAAGTCTTTATTGGGCTACTGTAAGATAATATGGTAAAATCTCCTTATCTCCTATGACGAATACAATATATTTGATGCCTATGAAAACCTGAAATCAAACTGATCATACTTAGTAGGGACATTTACATCTCCTTTCATCTTGAATAGCATTCGAAGACCATAACCCACTTCCCACCTACTGTCTAACCATTACCTGCTCCCAATGCTTCCAGCGGATGAAAATTCAGGCAGAGAAGGAGAGGTCAAGTGTGTCTTACAGACACAGATGAAGGGCTTCACAGGACCCTTGCATGTGTGTCACATAGCAAGTGAACTGCGGCTGAGACTGGAGCTGAGCTTCTACTTGCAGGTCTGAAACAGGAACCCTCCCAACTGCTCCCCCACCCCCGCAACCCTGTGTTTCCACAGTCACGGAGCTAATGAGGTCCAGAGGGCCGGAAAGTTATGAGCATCCATCCCCTTGTGCACAGTCACCTGTGTGCCCTTCTGAAACTAAAGGCCGCATACCCAAGCCTGACCAAATAGCAGTCCTTAAAAATTAAATATTGATTGTTCCAAGAGGGACCGATGATATAACTAACATACGCTGTGTTTACTCCTGGCCACTGGTCTCAGGACTTCAAAGATACTTAGTCATGTAATCTTCCCAGAATGCCTTATGAAGCCGATGCTAGGACAATCGCACCCTCATTCACAGATGATAAAACCGAGGCACAGAGAGGCCACCTAACTTCCTCCAGGCCCAAGCCCCCCCCCCCGGCCCCCCACCATGGGTAGAGCCCCAGGGGCGGAGGGTCCAGGTTCTGCTCCAAGGCTTGCATTTTCAAGCCTGGCCAGGCCTGTAACACAGAACTCCATCTCTCCGTGTACCCCAAGGCCAGCAGCTAACAGCACTCTCTGTAATGCTAAAATATGTATATGATGGCCCAGCCTAAATCACCCATGATAACATTTAAGTAATACAAATTACAAAGCATGGCTAATTGCGGTTGCTACGCTCTCTCCTATAATGATTCATATAAAAAATATGGAGGTAAGTCCCCACTGTACTTTGCTACGTAGCTGGAAATATTCTTGTACAGTTTTTGGAATGATTCACACTACAAAAATCTAGCCTGAAATGAATAAAGTTGACCATCAGTCTGTGAAATCTTACTCTGGTATCAGACCACTGTGACAAGCCCTCTCTGAATGGCCACAGCCATGCTGGGATGACCCTTGGTACACCCAGGCTTGTACTCTTCATGCACATTTATCTTGTTAACCAAAATACAAGTTCCCTGAGACCAGGGCCCATCCCATCGAACATTGTAAAACATTCTGTACATAGGGACTCAAAATATTTTTGGTGACCACAGTTTAGGTAGAATAAAATGTTTTATGGCAAACAAAAACATTTTAAGTCCTGTAAATAAATCTCAGACAGCCACATTTAATCATTTTGACAGTTAAGTTCCCGCTGCTAGCAATGTCTCTAATACATCACATTCAAGGAATGTTTACTGGTGAGACACTCCTAACTCTGGGAAACAAACGAAGGGTTGCAGAAGGGGAAGCGGGTGGGGGATGGGGTGACTGGGTGATGGGCATTAGGGAGGGGACTTGATGGGATGAGCACTGAGTGTCATACTATATGTTGGCAAATTGAATTTAAATAAAATTTTAAAAAGAAAAAAGAAAGGAATGCTGACTGGATACCAGGAACTGCAATGAGAGTTTTATTTGAACTTAATCAGTTAAACCACAGAGCACCTTAAGAGAATGATCCTGGTACATAGTCACGCCCATTTCATAAACGGGAAAACGAAGCTTTAGAAAAATAAAACAACTTGACCCAGGTTCCGCCAATAGTAAGGGATGAAACTAGGATTCAAACCCAGGCCTTCTGCTTCCAGAGATGAGCTCTTACTTGTCTCCCAGGCCATCCCATCTTGGACTGCCATGCCACTCCCCCACCTGCTTCACTTAGACCACCAGGAGACTTGTACCTACAGCTCAGCCCTCCCCCTTATCTCACTTCCTAAACTACACATTAGTGTAAATGGTATCAGGCTTTTAATACAGGACAACAGAGAAGACCAAGTCCTATAAAACCCACACTGCCACAAGGGCCTCGCCTCTTTGACGATTCACTGTGTTCCTTTGAAGACCATTTAGGAAGTATCCTCTGATCTTGGCATCAACCTCTTTTACGCAGTTTGTTTAAAGGACATCGCAAACTGTCCAGGTGATAAGGTTTCTGGCTTCCGTGTTGAGCAAGTTGCAAGGAAGTTCCATGCCGCGTGTGAGATCCACTGACATGCTCACAGATGCATACATACAATTTCATTCGGGTTCCACTTTTTGTCATCCAATTGTTTTGACTTATTCACCTACTTCTAACTTACATTATCTTATATATAATGAGAGCATCTTTAAAATGCTTTGGGGACCAGATGGACTATAAATAAAGTGCCCAGTAGGTATTCAGCTCATTTTCAACAATCAAGGCAGGACAATTGGGAGGCGAGAGTTAAGAGTCCTTACCAGAAGAAAGAACTGGCAGTTCCCAGACTTTACTCACCCAATAAAAATTGGTGGAAGCTCTGTCGACCCCTGGCCTGCTCTCCATACATGGCATCATTTAAAGCTGAACCACAACTTCAATGAGCCGTCAGATTTGAGTTTGCCAAAGTCCCACCCAGACGGTGCCACTCATTTAAAGCCACTCACTTCAATCATGGTGGCGACAGACACTGCAGCCCCAGACTAAATCAAGAGCAACTCGATTCCTGATAGGGAAATGTGCAGGTACATTTATGAGACAAGGTTTTCCAGCTGCTGGGGGAATCTCAGAATACCTTCCTTGCAGTTCCTATATCTCAAAAGATGGGATTACTCAGAAATTAGGCTGGAGAGAGGCAAAAGGGACACATGAGTGGGAATCATCTATTCACACAACCTTCTGAACCAGGGTGCATCCTTGAACTACTGGCAGGAACTCCTCAGTAAGTTCCTTCCCCAGCCACTCCCTAGACTCCATTCCCCACTCAAACCTCGTCACTGAGGTGCTGTCCCTGGGACCACACAGACCAGGGCCAAAAGGGAAAAATGGCACAACCAAGTCATCATTCTCCGGGGGCTCCTACCCCACTACAATGCCCTCCCCTGACTGCCCACCTGGAGGCGCCACGAACACAACAATCCACACTTCTCAAGGTCAAAACAAAACCTTGAAAAACAACTGCTGTGGCCATTGTTCAACTCACAGGCATTTGGAGTGTTCATGCAGAAAAGTCGAAATTTCCCATCGCAGGAAGTTCCTGGAAGGAAGTCGATGCCCCGAAGCTCAGCCACTCCTCAGACCAGAGAAAACAAAGGCCATGCAGGCATCTCTGCTCCAGAAGGGCTCCCGCTCTCTACAAGAGGAAGCAGGGTCCCAAGGTGGCAGGGTGCAAGTAAGAATGGGTGCTGAGCTTTACAGGCAGCAACCGAGGGTCTGCGGGTCGCATGGGCTTTTTTTTTCGCTTTGCACGATTGAGGAAGGGTAATCTTTTTTTTTTTTTTTTGGGGGGGGGGCCACATTTTGATCAGGATCCAAACATGAAACCAGCTGAAGACTTGAATGCGATTGTAGGTGTAAGCCGTTTGCCACCCCACCCCAACCTACCATTGTCCCGATTCTTTGGGAACCAGAGCCTTTGGCCATTAGCAATAGCAGTACCCGGTGGCTTGGAAATAGCAGCGATGCAATAGTATGTGTGAAAAGTTATTCCTGAGACTGCGCATCCACAATGGTGAAATTTTTTTTTCTTAAATTATCTTAAAAGTAGTGCATATGCAGTTAAATTTTTCCAAACAGAAGCAGGTGATTAAAAAAAAAAAAAGAAGCAGGTGATAATAAGTAGTAAGTGTCCCCGAGCCCATCATCCCCATTTCCACTCCCTTCCATTATTATTGTTTTTACAATCCTTGCGGTTATCGGCTTAACCAAATGATAGGCTTGTATCTCTTCTTGATTTG
The DNA here is from genome assembly GCF_003254725.2 of Canis lupus dingo. NCBI lineage: Eukaryota > Metazoa > Chordata > Mammalia > Carnivora > Canidae > Canis > Canis lupus. The sequence goes on along the minus strand of NC_064243.1, from coordinate 80,789,133 downwards.
TCGACCTCATACAGAATCTATTGACTGCCTGCCTGCTTGCCTCATATCTAACTCATTCACACTTCCTTCACCTCTAATTCTTCCCTAGTTTTCTTGATTATGCTATTTTTAGCTCTTCAATTGGTTAGCTCTGTTTCTTGTTTCAACAGTCTTGCACAGTGTATCTTGACATCCCACCATGTAAAAAAAGGAAATTTGCATCCCGATGTATCCCTCTATGGCCTCTTTTCCCCTTTTCCCAAATCACCAGGTTTTTAAGACTTGGTTGGGTTGGTTTTATTTTGTTTTGTTTTGTTTTGTTTTTTATAATTATAATTATGTCTTGTCTTGTGTGTAGATTAACCAATAAACTATTTAGCTACATTTACAACATTATGATTACGCAATATTACTTCCTGCAGGATCAAGAGCAGGCAGGTCTCAGCTCCTGGAGGAGGAAACAGAGTCCTAGATCTCAGGGAACCTGGCTAAGCCTCAGGGTCAGATGGTTCTCTTTTCTTACATCCCATAAAATGCTCAAAATCATATGACGCCACATCTTAGGATTGCTTTTACGTTCACAGTTTTTAGAAAAACATAGGAAATGATTACTTATCTACCTGTCCTGGTTGATATTTGTACCCATGTTTTGTTTTGTTTTAATCAAAACTACATTCATATGGCCCCAGTACAATCCGATATTCATCCCTTTCTAATAAAGAAGTACACAACTGCAAAGCACAGGGAACAGGTATTGAGCTAAACAATTAAGCCTATAACAAGCACCCCTGAGGCCCAAATGCTCCAAGGCATATGCCCAAGGGAGGGGTGAGCACCTGGTGGAGAGATCACTCCCCAGGCACGACTACTTTTTCTCTTCTTTTTTAACTTGTGAAGACTGGCTTTATGATTTAGCTTCTTGACTACCTGAGTGTTACTGTTTATCTGCTCAAAAAACAGCACAGTGACAATACTGACAATTAAAAACATACATGGTCTAAGGACACCTGGGTGGCTCAGTCCATTTAGCATCTGCCTTTGGCTCAGGTCATGATCCTGGGGTCCTGAGATTGAGCCCAAGTCAGGCTCCCTGCTCTGCAGGGATTCTGCTTCTCCCTCTGCTCCTCCCACCCCCGCCACCCGCCTCACACGCGCTCTCTCTCAAATAAATAAAATCATTTTTAAAAATAAATAAATAAAAACATACATAGTCTTAAATTACGTCCTTGGCAATGTTACGAAACAGAAAATAGGTCATAACACCCAGCAGAGAGAAAATTGCTTGTTCCAGGAGAGAAATTAATTTCTAACATAGGCGAAGTTACAGGAAAAGCAATGTAGCACAATAAAAAGAGTAAGACAAAGCTGAATTTAAATCCTGGATAAACTTCTTTCTTCACAGTCTGACCCCAGGCCTTGGAAGAGTCACTAAAGCTCTCTGAACCTCTTTCCTGATCTGTACGCAGGTGTAATACTACCTCTTTCACATAAGAGTACTGTGAAGACAAAATAAGTATAACACAACGAAGGATAGTCCCTGGCCCTTATAAATCAGTGCTTGGTAACACTAGATCTTATGTGCCCAGGATCAAGCACCTCTCTAATTAGCTATGATAAGGAAGCCTAGGTGGCTCAGCGGTGGAGCCTCTGCCCTTGGCTCAGAGCGTGATCCCAGAGTCCCTGGATCAAGTCCCACATCGGGCTCCCTACATGGAGCCTGCTTCTCCCTCTGCCTGTCTCTCTCTCTCTCTCTTTCTCATGAATAAATAAAAAAAATCTTTAAAAAAATTAGCTATGATAAATGAAGGCCATGCATCAAGCTGTATTTATTCAGGTCCCAGGAACAGAAGAGGGGAGTGGTGGGCAAGTATTAAGAATCTAATCATAGGGGCACCTGGGTGGCTTAGTGGTAAAGCGTCTGCCTTTGGCTCAGGTCATGATCCAGTCCTGCATCTGGTTCCCCACAGGGAGCCTACTTCTCCCTCTGCCTATGTCTCTGCCTCTCTGTGTGTCTCATGAAGAAATTCTTAAAAAAAGAAAGAAAAGAATCTAATCATAAAACTAAAAGAAATGTACAAAATGAAGACAAGACAGACAATGCTAGACAAAAGTTTGGTCAAGGGTAATGCTACTACAAAATTCTTTTATAATTAGACTCATTGGGAAAAAAATTTTTAAGTCCCTTCTCTGATTGTAACTCTGAACTTGACCTTATATTAAGATATATTATAGACACACCTGGGTGGCTCAGTCCGTTAAGCATCTGCCTTCAGCTCAGGGTCCTGGGATGGAACCCCTCATCAGGTTCCATGCTGGGCAGGAAGTATGCTTCTCCCTCTCCCTCTGCCTCTCTCTATGGCTTGTGTTCTTTCTCACTCACACATTCTCTCTCAAATAAATAAATAAATCTTGGGGGGAAAAAAAGATATATTAAGATGTTTTAACCAGCAAGGTATACTTTACCATGGACAATTAAGAAGTCATTCTAAGAGATAGCACTTTACTAGAAAAAAAAAAAATCCATAATTCACAATTTATTTAAATGTATGTTTTTTTAAAAAAAGAAAAAGATTTTGTATGAATCACTCTATAAGCTGGTTACAAAATTGTGAATTCTACAATTCTGGACAATGAATACTCCCACATGTTGTGTGTGTATCTATCTATATATATCTATATCTATATATATCTATACACATATGCAAGAATCATGCACAGAAACATGGTGTCACTAAAACGTGTTCCCCCAAACTGTGGCAATATTCCAAGCTCCACCTCTTCTAGTTACACGGAATTCACTCTCTGAAATCTAAACATTCTCTTCTCTAATTTCCTTGCACTCCCTTTAATCTATCCATATCAGTGATGTAAACTTAAAATGATTTTTAGCCAAAATGATATTACTGGACTCCTACGTACTTACAAAAATAGCTTCTACATGAAAGTGAGTGGTAAAGTGTTAGGATCTAGACTATCATCTAAACGCATGAAATTTTCCATATTTATTTAATTATACCCACATGTAATATTATTAGTAAGCCTTGTCTTTCATCATTTCATTGGTCTTCCACTGTAAAGTTAATGCTAAAGGTAAGGATAGGTTAAACCTGCTTTATATTTCTACTCACTGTCAATATTGTGCCACGTAACAGTATTTCTTTTAATTGGTCAAGACAGGGGGAAAAATAGGGAGTACTTTAAATGTTCTCTTTTAATCATCAAAAGAAGAGAAGAAAGAAAATCAAATCAGCCCTTTTGTTTATGAAAGTGATATTTCCAACTACTTTGGAAACTCACTGCAACATACGCCTTCTGAGCATTTCCTTTGCAGAGACAACTGACAAAATCCTATCCTGCAAAAAGGCACAGCCAGGAAACTTGATGGCAGGAGGTAGGGATGGCTGGAGTAACCCAAAGCAGACAGAGGCAGGTATAAATGCAGAGACACACAAAAAAAATCACATTTACTATGAATAAAGTAAATTCATGGCTGGGCGTCCACTCCCAGCTTATATGTTGTTTTATAGCCTGAGTAAGAGTTCAATCCCAGGGCATTTGGGTGGCTCAGTGTTGGAGCATCTGCCTTTGGCTCAGGGCATGATCCCAGGTCCAGGGATCAAGTTCCGCAACGGGACTAAATCTAAAACAAAGATTTTATTTATTTATTCATGAGACACACATAAAGAGAAGCAGAGACAGAGGCAGAGGGAGAAGCAGGCGTCCCCCCGCAGGGAGCTGGATGCAGGACTCGATCCCCAGACCCAGGATCATGCCCTGAGCCAAAGGCAGACAATCACTGAGCTACCCAGGCATCCCATAAATAAATTCTTTAAAAAAATAAAATAATAAAATATACACCCCTTTTGCCAATCTTATCTTAAATCTCATTTCTCTATTTCATGGTTACTTCTTGCATCCCTAGTTTTAAGGAAAAGCTACTGGGCACTTCTCAAAGACTTATTAACCAGGTATTCATCATCAGTCCAGATCCCTTTTTCCCATAGCACATAAGCCAAAAAGCTGCTGAGTTTTTACTCTGCTGTTCAATTCTACCCTGATTATAATTCCACATCATTTCCATATGGCCAGTTAACTGCCTAACTATCCATAAGAGTATCAATTATGGAATTATAAATCTAACAATTGACTAACTCACTAGGTTTGAGGTAGAGTGTTGGCTTCTGTGTGTAGCCTCCTGAGGTAGGGAAGTCTCTTGGTATTTGATTCACGTTCCTCCCTGGAGGCTGGGCCACATCTAAACCATCCCAGGCTGACAACTCAAGAACCTGCTGTTCATTCTTGGTGCTGAAATATCACAGGGGCTCTGCCAAGTGTGGCTACCATTACTGGTCACATCTCATACAAACTCATCCTGTTTGCGTGCTTATGAAAAGTCTTTTCTACAGAACATTTTTAGCAAAGCAGTATCTCTATTCTCAGAAAGGGCTTTATGACAAGGAAATGATTCTGGTCTTCATAAGGAGACATGGGTTTAAATTCTACTTCTGACACATACTATTAAAAAAAAAGGAAACCAATTAACTGCTGATGTTGGCAAAATGAAAAAAACAAAGTGAATCTTACTTAAGAAGTGAGCAGGTTAAAGACCGATGGTTATGGTAATGGCATAATGAGCTACTCAAACTTCATAGAAATTTTTCATATGGAAACTCTACATATTTTCATGGAGTTGACTGAATGTAAGAATCCGATATATCGAATTTAGGGGAAGGGAGACTATAGCCATGTTAGACAAACGTTAGCCTTTTCTGACAAGTAACGTAAACTTATTGAAAAGCTTTTTCAGAGGTATTTACAGCACTTCATTGTTTCAAGGCAACAAAAATGCCATCAAATATTCATTGCACAGCAGTGAAAAGTGCATTCTCATTAACAAATCCCTTACTTGGATCCAGTGTTTGAGTCTAAAAAACCAAAAGCCAAGGGGCACCTGGGTGGCTCAGAGGGTTGAGCATCTGACTTGGGCTCAGTCAGGGCGTGATCTCAGGATCTTGGGATAGAGCCCTGTGTCCAGGCTCCGCACTCAGCAGGGAGTCTGCTTGTCCCTCTCTCTTGCCATCTGCCCCTCTCCCCACCCCACCCCCCGCCCCCGCTGGTGCTTCGTCTCTCAAATAAATAAATAGTATCATTTTCAAAAAATAAATGAAAATTAAAGACCAAAAGCCAAAACCAATAAAAATATTAAGGTAAATGTTTTTAGAAGTATCAGGAGGAAAATACATAAATGGGTCTCTAATCAGTACCTGTATAACACAGCAATGCCTGAATTCTTCAAATACTTAAACCATCCTGCACTCTGCATCAAAGCAAGTGCATCATTTTTTTGGTAAAGATTCTTATATAAAAAGGGGCCTACTTATTAGTAGCCGGTTTGAGTTGTGAAAAAAATCTAAGAGAATGTGCAGATGTGGCTCTGCCTCCTGGCTTCCAAATTCCTCTGTGGGTAGCCTCAGGGCATCTCCACAATCTTTCGAGAAGTTCTCAGCCTGCTGGGAGACTCCTCCACCCTCTCCCCTCATTTCTCCAGTGGACCCTGGGACAATGGTATGGCCTTGGGCCACGTTGAAAAACTGTTTGCCTCACTCCTCACAGCTAGTAGTAGCTATGCACTTAGCTTCCCTGTCTCAAGGGCCTCCTGCCTGTGGCACAGGGTTTGGCCAATTTCTGAGCAGTTGGTCCATGATTATTTTCTTGCATTTAATGGAAACCCGGTAAATATATTAGAGACCTATGCATGTAAAGTCAGCATCACTGGTATGTCTGGTCTTGGCTTTGATATCATCAGTAGGACAATCCGGTGACTCCAATGACCCACCATTCACTCTGTGAATGGGAGATTCTTCCCCGAAAACTAACAGCCTGAACTTAAAGTAGGGAACAACAGACTTGAGTGGGATCTGCCGCACACTGGTCACTTTGCTCAGCATCAGGGGATACATAAATAAAAGACTGAACTTTACCTTTCATCCAAGGACTATTTCCCTCCCCTCAAAAGTCATCCTAGATCATTGTCTTCTATGCAAATAGAAAGACAACAGCTAGACCAAGTGGTCAGGTAGCCAAGAAGGGCACTGACAGGACGATGTGGAATCTCAGGTAAACTACCTGTATAACAACTGTGGTTATTATGAAGTGCCTTAGAGACCTCATGAAGGCATTAGCCAAGTCCTTGGAAACTATAAGTTTCCTAAGAGGATAACTTCATTTTATTTTTATTTTCTTTAGGATACTTCTACAAATTAATATGCCTTTACAGTCTTAAAATATCTTTTTAAAAAAATCATGAAAAAAATCCCCTTCACATAGTATCCCATCCCTACCATTTGGCCCATGGAGAACAGACAGGTAAATTGCCAGTCTATTCTGAAAAGAAAAGTGGGTCAAAACTGGGGGTGATAGCGGGAGGAGCCTGCAATGAGTAAACTTTTAGCTAAGTATAGGCTAGAGCCCCGAAGTGGATTTGTTTAAGCTTCTGATGCTCTCTGCCATCACAGAATTATCATAATAATATTCAAACGTGTGGGATGAAGTCATAATTATGTAGCCTCAAGGACCTGTTCCCCAAGGAACAGAAATGCAATGCTCATCCCCTCTGAATCCTAGGGTTTTCCATGCAGAAGCCCTTTTAGAAACCTGCAGTTTTAAAAGAAGCAGCTCAGAAGATTCTAGTACAGGCACTCTGGTGTAGGGGTTTCTTCCATACTTTTTGAGCAGAGCCAGGGAGAAACAAATTCCCTGGTGGACTACTGAAATCAACAAAGGGACCACATTTCTAAGTCCATGATGGAACAATCCTCAAACATGCATGCAGACATCTAAGAGCTGAGAAGAGAAAGCAGAGAATTCCTAAATTAACTGCGCTACCATTTGAGTGTCCCAACACCAGGGCAGAGATATGGCAGTTCTAGAGCATGACCATATACCAGTTGCTCCAAAATGGTTTTCAAAAGAGTCTGTGGAATTTGGGTTTGGTTTGGTTTGGTGTTCCTCCTATAGAAACCCACAGCACTTTATATAATGGAAGAAGCTGAAGAAATTGTGAGCAGTCATTTTTGTGGAAACCCATATTCCACAGGGTAAAGAATCGCTGTATGCCACTCAGAGTATTACACACAATTAACAGGTATAAGAGATTAACCTGTAAGCCATATATACTGTAAGCAATGGGGTGTTGCTAGATTAGTGCAAGCAGAGCTTTTAAAAACCAGCATCATTTGATCCAAATTTAAACCAACTCTGATCTCTCAAAGGCATGAAGACTTTTTTCCTATTTTTGTTTTTTCCTGGGACAGTATGACTTCACACAGTCTTCCCATTTGAAACACCAAGTCACTCTAACCAAAAAATTTTAATGCACCTCTACTGCGGCTGCTCCTTCCCCAAACTTTCTAGCACCACAGTAAGTCCACATCGGTATTTGTTTATTCTTCTGCCATGGAGATTACAGCCACCGCCACGCCGTCCCCTTGTCACTTAGCTGCTGTCCAAATATCCTGGTCATATGTGCTATTTGCACACAGACACACTCCATGCAACAGAACCCTACTGCTCTAAGCAACACAGCCTAATATAAACTGCCATTCTCTTTCTAGAAACTCTGAATCTTACCGAACTTCTCAATATTGTGTACGCTGTTACAGACATCTGGATTTGACCCTTGAGGCTCACTGTGACTACTGCTTGTGGCGCTATAGAACTGTCTCCTCAGCAGGATTCTTACATCAAGTCAAAGGTCAAACCTCAAATCTGAGTTCTAGATGTGTACCCTGACCCCTCCCACCATGACTCTCTCTCACATTGTCTTTTTTTTTTTCTTTTTCTTCAGAGTTTTGATCATGGGTTTTTATTTACTTATGTGTGTCCTGGTTTTCCTATTTGCCTGGAAACTCCATGAAGATAGGGATCTTACTCTGTTATTGATCACTGTATCTCTACCCCTTAACACAGTACCAGGCACATGATCAAAGAAATGTTTTGTTTTGTTTTGTTTTTTAAGTTTTTATTTTTTTAAGTAAACTCTGCAGAACCCAAGGCAGGGCTCGACCCCAAGATCAAAAGTTGCATGATCTACTGACTGAGCTGGCCAGGTGCCCCAGAAATATTTTTTAAGTGATGGAAACTACTCAAGATACCAAAGGTGCAAAGGTCTAATCCCTCCAAGCTGGTTACTACCATTGCCATATGCATCTTGGACCTGGTCCAGAAGGTGAGGGTCCCTTCTTCACCTTCCTTGCCGTATGTACATGCGGCATCTCTTTTTTACTGGCCATCATGCTGTTGGGGTACCAAAAACAATACTAATTCTACATGAAGCTCTGCCTTTGTTTGGCTTATCATCTAAAAGCAGCACCATGCAAGGTCTGCAGAGTCACTGGGGCATGGAAGCTTCTGGGTGATGCCTTTAAGACTCCTGAAATGCTTGAAGTCAGTGAGGCTGGAAAATTTTTCTTGCAGTTGAATACTGTATCTAGGTTCCCTGTTTTAAGGAATTGTCAGAGTAAAATACGCCAAACAAAACCAGAAACCCTGATTCGCTCTCGGTGAGATCGAGAAGGGTTGGACATCCCTCACCTGTAGAAGCATCTAAAGGAGGTCTGCCAACTAAGTAATGCCATGTCCCTGTGAATCTCTCTCGGTGGTCCACAGCCAGGGCTGTAATCTGTGGATGAGTCATTCACTCATTCATCTGGCCAACAATATTTACTAAGCCTCTACTGTGTCGAGTCTCATTCTCCGAATGTGGGTTCTAGCAATACACAAGACAGACAAAACCTCACATGGAGCCTCTAGGAAGGGAAGACAGACATCAGGCCAATAAACATACAGGATGTAAAATAGCAAAAACTCCTAGCAACAAGTGAGAGTGTGCTGTGGGGAGTAGGGGGTGGGGGGAATCCTCACTGAAACGACTCAAGTGGAGGCTTGAAAAAGAGGAGGGAATGCGCCAGGTTGGTTCTGGTGGGGGAGTGGTCCAGGATGCACATATCTCAAAGACAAAGTCCTGAAAACAGAAGGGGAGCTGATGGGTTTAAGGAACACTAGGGAGGAAGGAGCAGGGAGCAGAGTTGAGGAAGAGAAGAGTAGAAGGAGACGATGTCAAGGAACAGAGGAAGGCAGGGACAGAGAAGCCCTGTAGATCCTCTGCAATTTTAGCTTCTACTCCAAAAGGAAGCCCCCACATGGCTCTCCGCTGAGCAATAATAAAGCTGCCTTTTGCTTGAATAGTATAACTGGTTGCCTTGGGAAAAATTACCTTGGAGGGAGATGGGGAAGAGAACTTCCTTTAATACCTGCCACACTGGAAAGAATATAGCCTGTGTTCATACTACGATCAAAAGGCATGAAAAAAAAAGAAAAAAAAAAAAAAAGGCATGTTGGAGCACACTGATTAATCTGCCCCAGGCCTGGATCCAGCGCCTCCAATCACCAGAGGCCAGAATCATTGCTTACTCATGTTTCTTCTTTTGAAGAGGAATGATATATTGTAAAAATTCAGGTGTCAAGATCAGACGGACCTGGTTTTGATGCCCATCATCTCCACCTGTAGGAGGGGAGCGAGGACCAAGTACGTTTGCTCCTTTAAAAAATAAAAAGATGAACTTACTACCTACTGGACATGGGGCCTGGCAGGACAGGCAAGTTGCTGAATAAAGGAGGCCTGGTACCACTATCATTTCTGTGAAAAGGATCAGGGACCCCCCCCAAGGCTTTGTCAAAAATCCACACGCGGGGATCCCTGGGTGGCTCAGCGGTTTGGCTCCTGCCTTCGGCCCGGGGTGTAATCCTGGAGTCCTGGGATCAAGTCCCACATCAGGCTCCCTGCATGGGGCCTGCTTCTCCCTCTGCCTGTGTCTCTGCCTCTGTGTGTGTGTGTGTCTCTCATGAATAAATAAATGAAATCTTAAAAAAAAAAATCCACATGCTGCAAAGTTCTATGAAGATGAACCAGTATCTTTCTCACTAATCCCATGGCCAAACGCTCTTTCAGGTACAATACTAGGGGCTATTTGGAAAGCTGGTCTAAGTCTAAACACTCCTAATTCGTCAGGCTTCATGAGATTTAGCAAGGATATCAGTAGCTGTCCCAAACAGATCACAGGTGAGTTTTAGTTACAGACTTCCACCTCCCTCACTCTTGGGGACAAAGACAGAATGCTGTTCAAGCCCAACCCTATGCCAGGTGCTATAAGTGCTCTATTCAGGAAATTTTTAAAAATAAATTCTTATTTTTCAGCAAAATGCATCTTCTCTTTACAAAATTAGAGTTATTCACAAAAACATTTTAACCTAGAAAACCAAAGGTTTCACTCATTTACTAGACATTTTTTTTAAGAAAAAGATTTTATTTATTTATTCATGAAAGACACAGAGAGAGAGGCAGAGACATAGGCGGAAGAGAAGCAGGCTCCCTGTGGGGAGCCCGATGTGGGACTTGATCCCAGGACCCCGAGATCATGACCAGAGCTGAATGCAGATGCTCAACCACTGAGCCACCCAGGTGCCCTGATAGACATGTTCCATAGTGATTTTTAAAATTCATTCTTTTTCATCATTTTCCATCATTTACCAGACACCTCTGGTTGCCAACCCAACATCCATCCACCACTTAACCCTCGCTAGCAATACTCTGATTCCGTTACAGCATCCATCCCTCTGTGATACACTGCAAGGGATGGCAGGTGACCCTGCCTTCGGTTCACATGTAAATCCTGAACAGGACCATCACTGAGGCCAAGGTCTGGTTCCCCTTCCAGTGGGCTGACCCTTTAGACAGGTCTGACTCTCAGGCCCAGAACAGGACTAAATACTGTCACCGGTGGTGCCTACATGTGAAGGGACCCTGGGGAGGTTCGTCTTGCTCCCAGAGAGGAAAGGCCAAAAGAAGAAAGAGACCTTTCTGTCTCTGGTTTTGCTACATCCAGATAAGGAGCTGGAAACCCTCGCCAGAGCCGCTATGAGCCTAAAGCAGAAGAATCTCACAGAAGCCAGAGGTGTGCACAGGCAGAGCCAGAGCCCAGCACTGTGACATCTGGAGCCTTCCCTATCTCTGGACTGCTTGTTACATGAAAGAATTTCCTCCTTGCCAAAGCCAATTAGAATCGGGTGTTCCTGCTACCAACAGTCTGGTAAAACGCTGTTTTGCTACATTATTACTAATTTTCTTTTGATCCAGTATTATTACTGAAAATTTATTTTGATAAATAACATCACATTTGTACAGAAATAAAGAGCTGCCTTTCCCCTCTTACTCCTTTTTAGCATAACATACACTCCCTTCTGAAAAGTATTTCTAATTCTCATAAATGACTTGAGGAAAGCCTCAGTTTTTCCTACATTATGTCTTCATTTTCATGAAACTTCCACGTATTCTGGTTTGGTTATTTACAAAAGCTAATGAAAACTCTCTGCCCATGTACATTCATGGTATTTTGAGAACTAGAAGGTTGGAAAGATTTCCAACAACTTCTGAGTTGTGCTTTTCTTCTGTAGGTATTCAGTACCTCACGGGCTTACAGATCTCTGTGGAAAATCAGTTTCTTTTGAGCTGTTTCTTCAGTCCTTCCCAAAAGCATCAGGCTTTTCACACTTTTCCCTGAGTACCTGAAGAACCTCGTGGGGTGTATGTGTGCATGCAAACACACTAGTATACGTGTGTGCAAATGTAACAGTATCAGAAGTTCTATCCTTGGAGACACCAATGTAAGTATAAAAAGGTGTTGAAATCCAAAACTTTTGCCTGGCCACTTCGCCAGATGACAGCCTTCTTGCAAAATGGATTCACAAAAATTGAGCATAGTAATGGTATGCCAATAAACAGTGCTTCCTCCCTTTTAGCACACAAAAAGAAGATATTTGCTTGCTTTCTTAGATACATATGGCCTAAGAATGCATTCCTTTCATACCTCCATGTTGACCTTTTTTATATGTACAAAAGCAAATCTCTACTAGAGGCAGTTATCTCAATGCCAGATGAATTTCCTTCAAAATGTATTTAATACAGAGTATACTATTAATATCAGATTTCAAGGAGGCACATATACTCTAACTACAGGAACTACTTTCAAATCTCCACCAATAGAAGCTCACAAAGTGAAACAAAAAAAATTTGGCGACAGTGCTGCTTCTCTATTAGCTTGAGAATATTTGCCATTTATAGTTGACACATGATTGTTCAGCATCTTCAGTGGGCACAGTCCTTGCTCAGGGAACTGGTCTCAGCAAAGCAGATGCTCATAAGTGGCACTGGGATGCTCAGGTGACTTGTGGGGCTCACCAGACTACATCAGTCACTTCAAGAAATATATACTAGAAGTTGATTTGTTTCCATTTTTCTGTCACTGATACTTCTCACCATAGAAGAAAGAATAGAGGTTAGAAACCACTGTGGAATGCACATGGCCTCAAACACCAGGAAAGGCTAAAAGTTGGACACATTTCAACTTTCCGTAAATACTACAGTCTTTTTTTAAAAAGATTTTTTTATTCATTTATTCATGAGAGACACAGAAAGAGAAGGAGAGACATAGGCAGAGGGGGAAGCAGGCTCCCCTGGGGAGCAGGATGCAGGACTCGATCCCAGCATCCCGGGATCGCAGCCTGAGCCAAAGGCTGATGCTTAGGCACTGAGCCACCCAGGTGCCCCAATATTCCTGTCCTTGATGGCAACCAGTGTGGCAACCAACAGCAGGAGACAAGATCACCATGAGAATCAACTCTTTGATATTCTGTCTTCACCGACCTACCCCTTACCTCACCTCCTTTCAGAATTCCCTTCCCTCTGGATGTACCTGTCCTCACTTTTCTCCTACCAGTGTTCTCTGCAAAGGGAACCATGCAAGAAACACTTAAAATTGACAAGGCAATTACTTTCATTTCTATGAGAACGTAAACGTTTTCCATTGGCCTTCTGGCATGTATGTCATACACAAATTAGTCAATGATGGGAAACACTAAGGTCACCAAATGCTATACTGCTTTGCAGGCCTAAGTTTTATTCTGAAAATGAAGAATTAGAAACACTGAAATATGTTTTTTGGTTTTTTTAAGCCTCTCGGACTTTTGAGTCACAGAGGACAGTGATCTGGACAAAGGTCCAGAGGTAGAAAAACAATTCCTAAAAAATAAAGATGGAAAATTCTTGATCTGTGTAATCTCTACAAAAGTTATGGAAATAATTTATTGTATTTCTGTAACTTTTCAAAACCCAGGTGATTTGAAACAAAAGAGAGAAGAGGCAAATTTTCGGTGGAATTAATTTTTATTCTTTCTCTACTATAATAGTAAACCATCCCTTATCTTCTATAAAGCACATTCAAATACTTAGTTTAATTATCTATCATAATGGCAACCTCATATATAAAACACGGTGCCTTCATTTGAATTAAAAACTCATTAAATTCAACGCAAGTCTACTTAATTTAGCTCTAAATATGCTCTAAAGTCAAAACCACAAAATTTATAGTTTGCCTTCTAATGAAGAAATACGCTTTGCTACCCAACTTTTAAGTTGTCAGAAAAATCTAACAGTTGATATATAAGTAGACTATATCAAATATTCCAGATTTGTCTTCAGTATAAGCAAAGCTAAGCAAATATCAAAGGAATATAAACACACTTGATTTATGTAGGTATTGATCTAACAGAAAATGTATATAAAAATGCAGATAAGTTTATAATTTCTTATATTCACCTTTATAGTATTGTTTGAAATCCTCTTTAATGGGAAAAATATTTCAAGAATAGTTGAGCTGTAAATTGTCATTTTGACATGATTTATATAGAATTAAAGTTAGTTCATAAACTCATAGTTTAAGCTAGTGAGGTATGAAAAAAACTATGGTAAAATCCTTATGAAGTAAGGAAATATTTATAATTTTCCCTAGTAAGGCTGTTCTGTAAATTCAAATATGCGGAGTTTATTTTATACAAGGTATATCAATAGTTATTTCTAGACACAGAACACGTTAATACTCTTTAATGACTTAATTAGCATTATTCCGCTTGCTTTCTCTTTATGATGAGAAGTCTATGAATCTGTTACTATCCCCTCAGAACTACGTGAGACATTTCATCCATCCTTCCTAACGGGCTGCTATCATCTCAGAGTCACCTACTTGGTGACGTGCTACTGGTTTCCAGCACCCGAATTAATTTCACAGTCACCAGCTCCTGCTTCTAGAGCCACTTACAACACTTCTCAATCACTAACAGCAATCCAAAAAAGTCCCTTTTCTCCCCGCACTCAGCATGGACCACAATTTTCTACTCTCAGACATCTAGACTGACCTAATTTTTTGTTTTCCTGTGTTCAAGCTTACTTTTACTTCCTTCTCCCTTTCCAAATCATTAATGTTCCTCCTATAAGGACTTTTATAAAATTCTTAGGCATTCCATTATTATACACGTATCTTTTTAGCAGCTTCTTAGTGCTGAGCCTAAATATGGACCATATATGCCTAACCCTAGGTTTAGCTGAAATTCTTCTCTTTCAAGGTGGATATTCTAACATTCAAATATTTTTATTAATGTTAAGTGCCACCTGGTTTGATAGGTCCTTATCAGTCAAAAAAAACATTTTAGACTTCAAATAAGTGAGAAAATCTTTATTAAATTAAGTCACTGATATATGAGGTATGTTTGTTACAGCAGCTCATATTGCTCTATTACAATTAAAATAAAAGTTAATGGTCACATAGTGCTATGTACCAAATTTAAGTACTCTACCCTTTTGAACTTATGATTTAATCCTCACAGCAAAGGTAGTACAGATGAGAAGTACTATTAATACCCTCATTTACAGCTGAAATACACCTAGGACAGAGAGAAACCCTGTAGCTTGTCCAAGATGATTTGACTATTAGGTGGCAGATCCAGATGCAAACCCTGGTTCTATGGCTCTACAGGCCATGCTCTTAACCACTGTTCTGTGCTTCTTCTCCTAACTTGTATCATTCAAAGAAATATTAATATGACCAGTGAGGGTACAACTGAGGTAGAAAATAAAGGTGGGGAAGGTTCAGGATGTCAAGGTGGAAGTGTCGAAGCCTAAGGATTATCATTGATACAATATTCTGTATAAAGACTTAAATCTGCCATGCCATAAAGAATCTTCATTTCTAGATTTCATTAGAGACTTTGCATAAAATGACAAGAATTTGTTTTCATTTGAAAGATAGATGGTTTCAAAAACTTAATTCCTTAGAAGTAAAAAACTAAGATTCTTTAGGGATCTATGTGACTAGTCTTTGCCACACTTTTGATATGCAGACAGAAGGCAGACTAAAGAATCTTTTATTTGTGGGGTACCTAGGTGGCTCAGCAATTGAGCACTTGCCTTTGGCTCAGGGCATGTTCCTGGATCCCAGGTCTAGGGATCGAGCCCCCTATCAGGCTCCCTGCAAGGAGCCTGCTTCTCCCTCTGCCTGTATCTCTGCCTCTCTCTGTGTGTCTCTCATGAATAAACCCATAAATTCTTAAAAAAAAAAAGAACTTTTTATTTGTAAGGGAAGGACCACCTTACCTAAAGATTTCCCTGCCCAGCAGAACACAACCAGGACACCAGGACTCTAAATAAAACGGCACCCTCCGGAAGAATGCAGTACAGTATGGGGCCTGGCAGGCTGCAGACCTGAAATGATCAGGACACAAGAGCTCTTCAACATGCAGCAAAAAAAGACATTGCTGTTCACCCAGGACCATTTCCTACTAACTTTTCTTGTTGGTTTAGGGCTTTATTTCATTTTTTGCTAATGGAAAATGCACCAGTTTTCAATGCAAACATAACAACAGGCACAAATACTATCACTGAAATCATTTGTAAACAGCTATCAGACACAGACAATGGTCGGGGAAAAAAAAAATCAAGATTTTAAGGGGTGGATGGCTGGCTCAGGTGGTGCAGCATATGACTCTTGATCTCAGGGTTGTGAGTTTGAGCCTCACATTGGATGCAGACATTACTTAAAAAAATAAAATAGGAAAAGATTTTAAGATGCCTTTCCTTTGCTTACGCACATAAAACCTAATTTTGTAAACCTTGTATTTCACAAAAGGAATCCAAACTCAAGGATATGCTCTGTTCTAATCTCGTTAAAAAAGAAATAAGCTGTAGTGGTTTGTTTGTTTGTTTTTAACAATTATTAATTGTTCCTTCCAGGGACATAAGTCAGACACAAATCAAAAACAGCTGTGTAGCGATAACGGCAGCTTTTATGAGTATTTACTACTGCTGGGCCCTATGCAAAATATAGAACACAAAATATATAATCACTTATTCTTTACAATGATTGCTGTGAATTATCTCCCATTTTATAGATGAGGCACAGGAGGAGACTTGGAAAGATCAAGTGGCCTTTATCATCCAGACAAGTATAGGAGTCAGGAGTCAGGATTCAGGTCCTGGTCAGGTGATGTTGGAGCCCATACCTGGAGCCACCATGTTTCACTCATCCTAAAAGATGGTTTGTAAGTTGTCTCATCCAAACGGGTTACAGTAACATCGAAGGAACCTGTTTGGGAGCCCCCACCCCCACCCCATAAGGCTCCAGATTATGTGGTTACTCTTCTCTATAAAATGTCATTTGAGGGTATTATGCTGAGTGAAATAAGTCAATTGGAGAAGGACAAACATTATATGGTCTCATTCATTTGGGGAATATAAATAATAGTGAAAGGGAATAGAGGGGAAGGGAGAAGAAATGGGTAGGAAATATCAGAAAGGGAGACAGAACATGAGAGACTCCTAACTCTGGGAAACAAACTAGGGGTGGTGGAAGGGAGGGAGGGCGGGGGGTGGGGGTGACTGGGTGGCGGGCACTTAGAGGGGCACTTGACGGGATAAGCACTGGGTGCTACTCTGTATGTTGGCAAATTGAACACCAATAAAAACTAATTATTAAAAAAAAAATGTCAATTGAAAGGCTCAACCCCCACCCCCAGCCCTTCAACTAGCATGCCACCTCAGCAGCGTCTCTCATCTCCAGAGATTCCTGAGGGCTCGTCTCCTGAGGTGACCCCCACCCTCCAATTTCCTGCCACCACTGATTTCTGGGTCTCTGGGCTACCTCCTGACCTCAGCCTGCTCTGCTCCATCCCCACCAGGACCAGATGGCCTCACCTCCCCAGGTAACTGAGCTCCAAGACACCCCCACCGGCCTGACTCCCCATAAGCAGGCCTCCAGCAAGAGGCTGCTCTACCCAATCAATAAATGCCTGACCTGACTGAGAAGGGTGCAACGCAAGGCTGCAACTGGCCTACATCCTCACTGGAGCCCCAGATTCCCACTGTAATCATGCCAAGCTGTTCATCACGGGCACCCTGGGAGCAGGGGCCGTCCCCAGGCACCACCACATCTCATCCCACGGGGCATCTTCGAAGGGGAGTTAGAAGAGGCACAGGTAAATGTTCACTGTACTACTAATAAATATGGTTAGTGACTTCCTTGGAAAAAGGATGTGCCACTTCAGGTGACTTATGCCAAGGGACTGGCTAAAGTGAAGAACTGCAGCATTTTGTTAATGGAAGGTATTCGAAATGGCTCGCAGAATCAAAGAACCAGTCCCCCCCTCCCCGTGTCTCTCTCTCTCTCTAAGACACACACACACACACACACTCACACACACACACACACACACACACACACACACACACACAGAAAACCAAACACCAAGCCCTCCCTCCAAGGCCTGGGTAAGTGCTGGTGGCCCTTTACTGAGCAGAAATGGCAGGGTCAAGCCTCCAGGCTTCCCACTGGAGGAGGTTCCAGGCCTTCCCACTCACTGCTAAGGAGAACACGAGAATGCTCTCACAGTTCACTTGCAGGAGCAGTGGCCCAAGGAAGAAAAAGGGCATCAGCAGGGCTCAAGTCGCCTGTTTTGACTGCAGCATTTTTAAATAGTTTGTACACAGTACCTGCTTTCAAGACAGATTTGAAGCAAAGATCTGGTTTCTATGAAACACCCCAAGCACGAGCTGCATAAACCACTGCCCACTGAATAAAACTTGATGATTCTTAGTAAATCTCAGCTCTAGTTCATAACCAAGAAAAAGGGGACAATATCCCCTATTCTCCTTATTCCCTTTACTTTCCCCATCTGGACTGTCACTGAAACCAGTTCTCTGTCACATGTGCCCAGAGCACCAGATTTGAATCTGTTTAGATAACACACATACACCACTACCTCTATGGAATTCCAATTCACCAGTTATGCAGTCACTTTGAAATTACCTTCTGCTACAACATATACAGAGAGAATACACCACATAAAATAAACCAAAATCTTAATGAGATTCATGAAACCACTGTCAAATAAAAATATCAGTATGACTTTTACTATATGAAGTCAAAAACAAGAGTGCTTACTAGCTCTATTGTTTTTTACGATTTTTTAATTTATTTACTCATGAGACAGAGAGAGAGAGAGAGAGGCAGAGACACAGGCAGAGGGAGAACTAGGCTCCCTGCAAGGAGCCCGATGCAGAACTTGATCCTAGGACCCTGGGATCACGCCCTGAGCCAAAGGCAGATACTCAACCGCTGAGCCACCCAGATGCCCTTACTAAATGTATTTAAAAACCACTGCAATTGGGCTTGAAGATAAAGGTGAATTTGTAATAAGGAACCATCGATCTGACATGTGTAGACTATCTGTAAGAAGTCTAGAATTACCCTCTCCTTAAGTGCAAACAGAATCAGCAAGCAAATAATTTTGGCTTAGAGAGTCAATTCCCACTAACAAAAGAATTTACTCCATCCGGGAAGTTATGGCCAGCATGGATAACTTAAAGGATTTTAAACAGAAAGCAAATTTTTCTGATTTAAATACTTCCTTTCTTTTCTGCTAAACAATCTCTTTAGGCTTGACAGACAAATGTTGCTGCATTTTTCTAAACCCAAACTCGGTGTTTCACAGCTGATAGAGAAATTCATTCACCCAGAAGAGTCTGCTGTCACAGAAAATGTTCTCCAATAGTAGAAAGATTACATAATGCCAATCTGCACAAGAACGAAGGAATTAGGCCTCCGAAGACAAAATCGGTGTAAAGACCTCGTTTCTTTGCCAGGTAACTGAACAAAAAAGAAAGACTCCAGCAAGCCTTTGGAGAGCTATTTATTTCAACAAATATTTATTGTCTATTCTGGGCCTAGTGTTGTGCTAAGAACTGAGAATACACAGATGAAAAGGAATAACAAACAAATGATTTAATTCTTATTGAAGCTCAAAGCCAACTCTAAAGTCAAATTTCATACACTACCCTACCAAAAATCACCAAATATGGAAAATCTGAAGTCAATACAAATAATGAAAGAACAGCAACCCATAAGTGAGTTAGTTCCCTAGTTGGAAAAGAAGACAATGTTATTAATGCTCTAATATAAGGTGACACTTCATAAATGAGTATCTAGGCTTCCCTGAGTCAAAACGGATTAATCTCTTGTCAGTTTTAGATTATAATTTACGAAAAGTTAATATGCTTAGGAAGTACTAAAAGCACAAATTAACAAATAAATTTGCTGGTAGTACAAAATACTTTTGTTTTAGAAAACAATCTATTGGTTCAAATATTTAAGAACATAAACTATTAGTAACTAAACTCTAATATTTCACCTAAGTTGCAAATGAAAGCAGAAAAAGAGAGTAAATCAACTAGTCATTTGTTTTCCTAGACTGAAAACTATGGGATCATTTATAGGGAAAATCTAATGCAGACCAATGAAAAACAGGCCCACCTATCTATGCCAGTGTAATTCAGAGAAACATATCTGTCCACTGGTAAATCTAATGATCCAACACCTCAGACACAGAAAGCAAAGGAGTTTTGAAAGTGTTTATACACATATCATTAGAAAACAGTATATAGCGGATACTATGTCACATTCGTGTCTCAGGAAAGACCATGTGGCCCAGAGATAAGGGATGGCTTTTGTGTCAATTCAAGTGAAAGCGGTTGTCTCTAAAATAACCATAACTGTAATAAAGAAAGCTTGTTTGATGATACGTGTAAAAAGACAAAGAGTAAGCTAAAATGAATACATAATTACAATGTGTCACCTCGCTGACACAGAGTACACCAACAAGCGTAATAATTTGCTAAGATTACAGATGGATAATTAGCCCTCCAATGTGGGATTGATAATACATAGTTCCATTAGCATTCACTTATGGTTATTTTAGAAAACAACTATGAAAGCTTGCTCAGAAAGAGTCATAAACAGGAAACTAGCAGATTCTTACTATTCATCTTTTAATTCAGTAGAATTAAAATAACCTTCTCTCTTTTAATGTTAAAAATAACATTAAAAAATGTTTAAGAAAAAAAAATGTTTAAGAGCATGTAATCCCCAGAGAGATTCAAAATATTTAATAACCAAACAGTATACATCTACCAATCAGGACAGACACACCTACCAATCAGGACACATCTACCAATCAAGATAGACATATCAACCAATCAGGATAGACACACCTACCAAATAGAACAGACATGCCAACCAATCGGAACAGATACATCCACCAATCAGAATAAACACAGGGCTGAAAAACACAAGTAACACCGCAGTATTAGTCACAGACAAGCACGTCACAGCCAGAACACAGTAAAGAAAAAAGAAATTAAACAACGGCATTTATGTCTTGACAGTTATTTCTGTAAAATAAGGGACTAAGGCTCTTGAGTTTGGATGAGAAACAGAAATATCCCCAAACACTGGATTACTAGAATGCACTCAGTAAGCAGAAATGCTATCAATAATCATGAGCTAATACCAGTTAAATTATAAAAAGAAATATTATTTTATTTTTTATTTTTATTTTTTTACGATTTTATTTATTCATGAGAGACACACAGAGAGAGGCAGAGACATAAGTAGAGGAAGAAGCAGGCTCCATGCAGGGAGCCCGATGTGGGACTCAATCCCACGACTCCAGGATCACACCCTGAGTCAAAGGCAGACACTCAACCAGTGAGCCACCCAGACGTCCCAAGAAATATTATTTTATTTTTTATTTTTTATTTTTTAGAAATATTATTTTAAATTGTCATATATCTTCGTACTTTTTTTTCCCAGAAGCCATGAAGTAAATTGAAAGGCCTAAGCTTTCCTCTGGCCCCCTCTTCTATTAATTGGAAAGTAAGATGAGAGGAAAAACATTTACTGAGATGCGCTCACATCTTTGTCTTCACCTTCTCCACTCTTCGGGACAACCCATAGAAGATATTATTATCCTTAGCTAAAAATAAAGAAGCTATGGCTGTGAAGCCTTAAGAACTTCACCAATGTTGTAAGAGTAGTAAGTAGTAGGACTAATTTGAAGGACTTGACTCTACATGGTCACATAACTCTCCAGGGTTACACATACACAAACGGTGTATGTTTATTCCATCACAATTTTCGGTTTCTAATGAAATCACACAAGTGGAAGGGCATCACAAAATATTCTGGCTATATATATATGTATTCAGAAGACTAGGATTTCTCAATATGGAATAACTTGGTATCATTTTTCAGTGTTTTTCACTTTTTTCTTTTGCATCCATTTCACCTGAGCAGTCAACTATCCATACAATATTATTCAATAGGTGATGAGAATGAATCAAAGGAAAACATGTTTCCTCCCCAAATGACTGTCTGAGAAAGAACTTTATCACTTACTTCATGCTCTAAGCCACCTCACAGAAAGGATCTATGGAGAGAGATTATACTGGCCGTGAAAAGCCAGACAGGGCCAAAGAGGACAGGATTATGAAATGAATATTTAAAATATTTATGGACTCCAAGAGAAGAACCCAAAAGAAGAACACAAGAAAAACAAGCCAAAAAAGACTCAAGAATCCTCATTTAGTTGCTGGTTTTACTGGAAGACAGAGGCATCTTCCCTAACTTTAGGACCCAACTGAAAACCAAGCCAGACCTTGGATACTGAAGCAAACAATGGTTGTGAGATCCTTGATCTCCTTGTAGTCTTTTCAACACTGACCTATTTCTCCAGGATAAGCTAGAATTCTGTACATTCTCTGTGATATTCCCTAATCATGCCAGCCCACAATGCTGCCTCTAGATAAATTCCTCTAACAGGATCTTATCTTTTCCACGAGGAATGTGAACTCCCAATTTATAAAATCTGACAAGAGGAAATATATGAAATCAGGATTGAACAGAGGGTGGGGAGAATCAGATATCCAATTGCCACTGCACAGCCTTAAACACCTACAAATGGTTTTCTATCATTTTCATACTGATTATCTTTCATCCCCACCTGAAGAATCAAGGCCAAGAGAAAGTCTCACATTTCCTTTCAATCAACCAGAAAACTAGATACATAGGGGGTCTTCAATAAGTACCTAGTGGTTATTTTATATAAAACATCAGAAAACTGTCATATCATAGAAAGCTTTTTAAATGCTAGCGTTTAGGGACACCTGGGTGGCTCAGAGGTTAAGCGTCTGCCTTTGGCTCAGAGCGGGATCCCAGAGTCCCAGGATCGAGTCCCACATGGAGCCTCCTTCTCCCTCTCCCTGTGTCCCAGCCTCTCTCTCTCTGTGTGTGTCTCTCATGAATAAATAAAATCTTTTTTTTTTAATTTTTGTTCTCTTTTCTTTTTTTAAAGATTTTATTTATTTATTCATGAGAGACACAGAGAGAGAGAAGCAGAAACACAGGCAGAGAGAGGCAGGCTCCATGCAGGGAGACTGATCTGGGACTCAATCCCGGGACTCCAGGATCATGCCCTGGGCCGAATGCAGGCACTAAACTGCCGAGCCATCCAGGGATCCCTGAATAAATAAAATCTTAAAAAACAAAAAAAAAAAAATTTAAATGCTAGAGTTTATGAGTCAAAGGAAAAGTAAAATTGAGGGAAGTATATTCAAAAGAAAAGAGGTTTTAACAATTTCAAGGAAACTCAGCAACCAGGTCAAAGATTTGTTTTAACCTTTATGATTAGAAAACCGAATTTCTGTTCCTCATAGAGGAAAATCTATCAAATATGAAAAAATATGTAAAGCAAAGAACAGAAATCCCTGAAGGAATGAATAGAAAAGTGCCTTCAATAGGCACCTGGCTGGCTCAGTTGGTAGAGCATGTGACTCTTGATTTCGGGATTGTGAGTTCAAGACCCAAACTGACCATACAGATTACTTAATTTGGGGGGAAAAAAAATTTTTTTAAGTGCCTTCAAGAGGGAAAATTAGATGAGGAGCTGACTATGTCTGAAGCTCCCAGGACTGACTTCCAACCACAGGTCCTCGCACCTCTCTGCTGAGAGCCTGCACCGAGCCAGGGGCAGTGGCTTGACAGGCCAAAGGTGGCAATAAGCATCCTGAGTGGGTGGGTGTATGAATACCCCAGCCCCCTCACCCTTCAGGAGGGACAACTTTACAGCTTCACTGTTCTAGATCTAGAATGTGGTCTACAGACTCCACACCAGGGTGTCACCAGCAGCCAGGAGCTCGTGGGGAATGCACACTCTCAGTCCTCTGCACATCAGACTTTGCATCTTCACCAAATCCCAGGTGAGGCTCACGTATATTAATGTTTGCGAAGCCCTGCCTGACACCATCAGCCCCAGCTTCCCCCCAAGCCTGAGCCCCCACTGCCCACCGTGGTGGCTGGCTTCGTAACGCACATTTATTGGCTGCCCTCCCTGAGCTGTCTCACGTCTCCACTCTCTCGTCAAGGCTTCCTGCACGTACCCAATAAACACAGACTTACAACAGAGATAAAGGCCTCCTGGGTGTTCAAAGAGACTCCAGCTGATACAGAGATCAGAGCTGTTCAGGAAGAAGTAGCTTTGCACAGGCAGCGATGGTGGGAAGAAAAGGCAGCTGGCAGGTGGGGGGCAGACGGGGGAGGGGGGAGGAAGGATAGCATTGAGGAGGTGAAGACAGGAAAGGAAAGGAAAAGCGTTAATGCCAAGAATTGGGTTTAGTGCGAGTGTCAGATGCTCACAGGTGAGCAGTAAGAAATAGGACTAGGAAGGAAGGATGGGGTCAGATGAACCGATGATGGATCTGCATCAGGGGTCCCCAAGACCACTCCCAGGTTCAGTGGTTTACCTGGGAGACTCAAGGACTCGGCATACAGTGGGTGATAGCCAGGCTCTGATTTATTAAAACAAAGCAAAATCAGCAATGGGAAAAGATTCGTGAGACAAGGCACCGGCTTCCAAGGATCCTTTCCCAGGGGCATCCCACAGGATGCATTTATTTCCTCCACCAATAAGCTGTGACCACACATGTGAAATGCTGCTTTTTAGGGAAGCTCACCTGAGTCCAGAAGTCCAGGGTTTTTATGGGGAGGATCAGTCAAGGAGGTACCATCTGCCTAGCACCTGCCAAAATTCCAGACTGCAGAAAGGAAAGCAGGTGCTTACCATAAACCACATTGTTTGTACCGCTTAGGCACTGTGAGCCAGTCTAAGCAGTAGTGGGAACCTTCTAGAAATCCAAGTTCCCAGACACCAAATAAGGGTCAATCCTGCAAGAGGCCTTTCCAAGGAGAGCAGTCAGACCTGCTATGTTAACTCTTTCCTGCACAGGGTCATAACATATTCTTGGAGCTTGAGTTTTAATCACACAACTGGCTGAAAGTACTTAACCAGAGGCAAACTGCCATAAATACATATTCTGGGGAGGTGGGATATGTTAAATACAAGGATGTGGGTACATACGCCAGTTCTACTTGGAAAAATTTGTTCTAACCTGTCAGCTAATTTCAGGAAGTAGTAGGACATGAAACAAATCCATTATGTATGTACAATAAGAAATGTAATTACCCATTTTCATCTGGCTGCAATTATGTCAATAAAGAAATATATAGTTCCCATCCCACAAGATCCCAAATCATTAGGACTGTCTTCTTCCACTGAGATATGGAATCAACCAAAAAAAAATTTTTTTTTGGTTTTTTCCTCCTCCTCCCTTCCTTCCCCTCCCCAACAAAAAAGTTGCTTTGGCTTCTTTTTTTTTTCCCCAGATATTATTTGAGAGAGAGAGAGCTGGGACGCCTGAGTGGCTCAGCATTGGAGCATCTGCCTTCGGCTCAGGGCGTGATCCTGGAGTCCCAGGATTGAGTCCCACATCGGGCTTCCTGCATGGAGCCTGCTTCTCCCTCTGCCTGTGTCTCTGCCTCTATCTCTCTCTCTGTATGTCTCTCATGGATAAATAAATAAAATCTTTAAAGAGAGAGAGAGAGCGCGCACGCATGAGCAGGGGGAGGGGCAGAAGGAGAAGGAGGGAGAGAGAATCTCAAGCAAAGTCTGCACTGAGCATGGAGCCCCAGGCAGGGCCCCGTCTCACCACCCTGATATTATGACTTATGACCTGAACCAAACTCAAGAGTCGGATGTTTAACCGAGTGAGCCACCCAGGCAACCCCCAAAATTTAGCTTTTAGACACAGACACACACACAAAAAAAAAATCAGCAAGAAAAAAAAAAGAAAACTTACCACACACTAAGGAATAAAACTACTATGCCTTCTCTCTCAGTTCTCGGCATGTATCTAATTAGTACTACCAAAAACATAAATCATCTAAAACCTCAAGACTAAAACATTTCTAAGGCATCTTTTAAACTGAGATAGTGCTTCTCCCCTCTCTTTTTATCACACTTTCAGAAATAAGTTATCTGAAGGTCTCTTAAGCCTGCCTTTTGTAAACTTATTGCAAAGCTATGAAGGAAGTTGAGATGTCTACCTGTTTGTGGGAACTTAAAACTGAAGTAAGAGAGTCAGGTTTGAGACTTCCCTTCTCACTAATGAGAACATTTTGCAACGTAAGGCACAATTTTCTTAAGCTCAGAGATATGGCCTCGGCTGCATGGGGTAAGATCATGCAAGGTGAGTGGGTGCATTTCTTGGCCTGCCAAGAGTAAATTTCAGTTCTTTGCTACTGAGGTTCAGGCCTGTGTGTGATGTTATTCCTCATGAAAATGAGAGAGGAGCCCAGCTCTCTTGGCAACCTGAACCATTTGGCTTTTACCAGAGCACTAAGCCAATGCAGATTCTCCCTGCAAAGCAGCAGGGAGGTTTTTACCCACAGAGGCCGGCCACACTGCATTTTGTATCTAAAAAGCACAGGTAGAAACACTAAGAAGTCTTTATGGTTTCCAGATAAGCCAAGTTTGCCTCTAACTTATTCATCACCCAGGGAATGTGAGGAAAGGAACAACCACAAGGGAAAATGCTTGCCAATAAGAGAATAAGTACTAATATTTGTCCCTTATCTTTCATTTTCAGCTGGAAAAGAACACTTGAAAGCACAGTAAAGAGCAATCCAAAAGATGATTTTCTTTCACAAACAAGGGGCACTTAAGAAAATGAAAGTCTTTAAGACCAAAATATTTAATTTTTAATAAAAGAAATAAACGTATATAAACACAGATTCTGATGCTGATAAATTTATACACTGCATTCCCTCACTCAAGCAAGCCACCCACTGGAAAAGAAAGAAGACAGGAAAAAAAAAAAAATCAAACAGCCTCTGCACCATCTGATTTACCATGAGCTCTAAAAATTTATATGCAAGAACACACAAAGAGGGTCGGTAAAAGCACTCATGTATTATTAATTTCAATTTCAACAGATATGAACTATGCTTCATTTGCTCAAAGTAAATGTCAGCACAACCACAGTTTTTCTTAAAAGGTATCTTGACTATTGAGAATATATAACACACATGCTTAAAATGAGGGCAGGTCCTAAAACAGCACCGTGGTCCATCAGGGATACTTCCAACATGCAGTCGTTACCTTGCAAGATTCCACACATCTTGGAACATGGCCATAATTTATCCCTACACAGTCAACATGTTTTTTAAAACTCAATTTGTTTTCCGAGGCTGAAACTTCCAGAAAGGCATATGATATCTTTTTAATCATAACTGGATTTAGGACAGTGTGCCGTGTTCCAAATCCAGGTAGAGAACAATTTTAAAACATTGGTTTAAAGGCCAAAAAATTGTTTTAGGATAATTCTCATGAGTAAGAGAGAAGGAAACAAAAACGCCCGCAGGCATTTCGACAAGGTATAATAATTGGGGCTAGGAGAGAAGTCATTTTGGAACACAACCAAATTAACGAGGAAACAAACTTACTCCTGACAACACTGCTTACCAGCAATATACCTGTCTTCCAACAAGGTGAGGCTCAAAACAAGGACATGAAAATGTGCTTGAGCAGCCTGAAGAGCCACCACACATGTATAAGGACAGAGAATGACTTCCCTTTAAAGATAACATGCTCCACAAAATCCCCTTTTTGGTGAGAAGTTCTAGAAAAAAAGGCAACATTCTGGGCTGACCACTGTCCTGAAATCAGTATCCACCCACTGTGACAAAGGACCTTGTACCCATGTGGACAAAGTCAGATGGGCGTAGGCCAGACTCAACCAAGAAGCAGGGGCAAGGGAGAACAAGATTCCATCTAAATTCTTTGCCCAAGAAACAGAATATTTGCTACCAACTCCCATCCCATCATGACCACCACCATCCAACTGGAAGAACTGAGTTTATCTTATACTAAATAATCAAATAGGTGGATAGACTGTTAAAAAGAAAAAAAAAAAACACCTCCACTTAACTACTCAATTTCCTAAATGTAAAAATTTAATATTACTGTTAAAAATGTGAGCATAATGGCAAACTCCAAAATAAAGTATACTGAATCATAAGTTGGCTTTCTCTCTTTAAGAACTACTTACATTATAGGAGGAAAAAAAGAGAAACCAATTTGGCTGGAAAGCAAATAGGTACCAAATGACATGCTTCTCAAAAATACTCCTTTTATTCTACATGGAAATTTGAACTCATAGAGGACAAGGAATCAAAAAATGCTCCTTCCTTCTTTACTGATCATGATTGCAACCCAAACTTCAGGATGTACTAAGGAGAGATTAAAACATACCACCCACAATGTACAATGCCAGGGGTGTGACCATCCATACCTCCCCTTCTCCCAAGACAGTGATGTGTGACAGGCCCACTCAGGCACGGCAACCTAGTTTCCTTCCATGATATGAGACCAGGCCACAGTTGAGGAAGGAAGAGTAGATGTATCTTCTCTTGATTTCTCAGTTCTCTTTTACACCAACACGAATTAAATAGGAGGCCAAATTCAAGTAGTATATTTTTGGCTTTACTGTATCTTTTAGGTAAGCAAATAACAAAACTATTGACTACGAATCAACCAGATAGTCATACTGAATGACAGACTGTGAGGATCTGTTCTGAAATCTAATACTTCCCATATCTTCACTGACAGTATTCACAAAAATACTTCTTTTTTTCTGATGCAATTCTTTATGAATCTTACTGTAATAGGCTCATCTACTTTCCTCTGAGAATGAACTGGGTAGGATTACAAATGCTAAAAGTTGGGGGGGGGGAGAGTTTAAATGATCTTGACCTTGGAAGGATGTTCCCACAGAATAAAAATGAAATTCAATAGGAATAAGTACTCTCAAGAATTAAGGTGGGGGGGGGAAATTCCTGCAAATATATAGTAAAGGAAAATGCAAAAATGTAGGGAACTGTATGCAGATCACAGATGACCACAGGTTAAAATGGGGCTAGCCACAGTATATTGAAAACAAATAAGAACAAACAAGGTACTGGTAGAGAAAAGTTACAGAAGCCCTCTGCACTCAAAATTGCTCTTTCTTGGGATGATTTAGACAAAAGACAAAGATTTCTGGACTTACATATATCTCAGTTTGGGAGAAGATACCAAAATACTATCTAATCTGACTTCATAACCATATCTCAAGTGCTGGGTTCCATTACCGGTTTTTGGTTTTAAAAACAAACAAACAAACAAACAAACAAACAAACAAGGATGATACAGGACAAGGTTTCATTCCTACCTTTTGATAAATGATGTAAAGATCTCATCAGGTTTTACATAATAAAGAAGGAAGCGAGGCCTAAGAGTGTCAAGAGGCCAACCTCAATTATTTGGAAAAGTAGGGGCATCTGGGTGGCTCAGTTGGTTGTCTACCTTTGGCTCAAGTCATGATCTCAGGGTCCTGGGATCAAGCCTCACATGGGGCTCCCTGCTCAGCAAGGAGTCTGCTTCTCCCCCTCACTTTCCCTCTGTGTATCCTTTCTCTCTCTCTCTCTCTCCCACTCAAATAAACATTTGGAAAAGTAGATGTGTTCCATTGGGTTTCGGAGTCCCAGGGCCCCCAAAAGGATAGAACCTGAAATGAGTTTCAGGACAGAATACAACCCAAAGTAAGAAAACTTCCTAACAAACAGAAATGACCAAAGAATCAATTCCTCTCAGGGGATGATGTTCCCACCACTGAATACAGAGGGCAATAAGCTAACAATAAATTAGGGGACATTAGAGAGATGGTTCAAGCATGGGGTGCAAGCTTGGACTTGAAAGCACACTCAACTGGGATTCTATAATTAAAACTCTCTATGAAAAACTTCACATGTGTTAATTACCATCATCAAGACTCATAAAGCAGACTTCCTAGAAAGAAAGTGCTCTAAAAAACAATAGCTTCCTTTCTAGCCCTCAGAAGGTACAAAAGAAGAAGAAAAGCAGAGCAAAAACCTCATCTGCATTAATAATAGCAAAAAACTTAACAATCAGAGGCAATACGAATGAACCAAACAGAGAGAGCCTGCTGGGAATGTGCACAGCGCTTCTGCTTGTGCAACAGTACAGGGCTGGAGGCTGCAAGTGGCAAAGTTCCCGAAAGACTCCCTGGTATCCCCTGACATGGAAGGATAAGCAACGCCTTACTAAAACTTGCATTGCTCCCTATATCAACTGTGGAGGAGCTAGAGAGAAAGTATAGAGCAACCCAATCTAGTGTTTGCTCTGACCTGGCAGGGTGAAGGGCTGAGAGCCCTCTTACTTTGCACTGTGGCCTCAGAATGCAGAGAAATATACCTAATGGATGCACAGAACCCAAATCCCATCAATGGCAAGGCTCCAGCCTGAAGGATTTCTCATCAGAGAGTGGCTGGCTCACCCATAAAAGGAGGAACAAATGGGCCTGGAGAGAAAATATAACAAAATTCAGCCGCAGCAAAGCTTGTAGACTGAGGCTGCCCACTGCCAGAGAGCCTTCTGTTCCACCTCACTCCGGCAAGTGAGGAACTAAAACCAGAATATACACCATCATCTTCCAGCCCTCCAGCTCAAGTGCTACAAGAAGGACATGAACAGACCCAAGACAAATAGGGAAGGAAGTCAATGAGATTCCACCCACGCCATTTTTGGACAAACAGTAGGGCCAGACAAAATTTGGAACACTC
Source organism: Canis lupus dingo (assembly GCF_003254725.2). Classification (NCBI taxonomy): domain Eukaryota; kingdom Metazoa; phylum Chordata; class Mammalia; order Carnivora; family Canidae; genus Canis; species Canis lupus. The sequence continues at coordinate 80,758,864 of NC_064243.1, read as the reverse complement.
CACAAAGAAAGACTGAAGACAAGGCACAGAACGTGCAAAAAAGGAAAATGAAGACAACACTCGGGAAGATTTACTCTATGAAACAGAAGAAAAAAACGTCTAACTCTGTACTATCAAGAACATTGAAGAAAATGTACACTGTTTGAGATTGGGTATTAAAAAACAGAAGAAAGTAGGAAAAAACTGTCAGAGCTAAGAATGGACATGAGGAATAAAGAGAAACTACAGAACTTGAAAATGAAAGTCGAAGAATAAAAACTGTACAGCAGGAACTTCCGTCATTCCAAACCTACTTATTAGCACATGCCAGTTATATGTCAAGCACTGCCAAATCAGTGTTGCAGGGAAGAAAGCTGAGCAAATCACACAAGGAAAAGAATGTAGAAATGAAGCAATTAAAGGCAAGCTGACAGCTTTGGTAGAGAAACAACAGAAGTCCAATATATGAAGAACTGGTTTGCCTCAAGAAGAAAAAAATTCCTGTGGAACAGAGAAAATATTCAATGATTAATTGGGGGAAATCCCTGAAATGAAAGGGTAAAGATACAGCCTGAATGGGTTCAGAGTGCTTCAGGATAAATAATAAAGAAGATAAAACAGTGAAGCAAAATCTGGTGAAGTTATTAAAACTTCCATTTAAGGAACAAAAGAAGTGTCCACATAGAAAAAGCAAATCACTAAGAAAAAAAAATACTCTGGCTGACTGCAGACTTCTCATCAAATGTAGATGTCAGGGAACAATGGAGCAACATCCACCATGTTGCAAGCAACATGGACAGAAAAGATGCGTAGTCCAAGAAGGCTAGACCCCTGCGGGGTGTCGTTTGCACATGAATTCCACAGAAAGGCATTCCCAAATACACAAGAACTCAAATAAATATATTATCCATGGACCCTTAATGAAAAATCTATCTGAAACTGTAATCCAGCCAACTCGTAAGTGAAATAAATAAAAGCATACAATTAAAGAAAATGAGAGAAGAAATATCTGGTGATGAGCATTTATTTAAATACAGAATTAATGCTAAATATGTAGTTGTAATTACAGACACAAATATATATAAATACTAAAATCTATGAATGAATGCTGAATAATAAGCAATACATAACAAAATGCTTTGATGGGCTTCTTTAGGCTTAATGAGAAATGATTCCCTGTGATCATCCCAGGTACTGAATATGAAATCAAAAGATTAAGGGTTTAAAAAAAAAAATTAAGGGTTTTAGAAAGTGAAAATAAAATAAAGTCACTCTGCGTATGAACTTTGCCAAACTACAGAATCATTTGTGAAATGTTAATGTTCACATAGGCTGCAAGGTCAAACGTTAACTTTATGCCAGGGGAAGTGAACAAAAAAAGTAAGAAGTACTTGCAGGAGAACAAACCATTTCAGGATGAAAGAGAAGATCTCCTGAATCTGAATAGTCAGAAAGCTGTAATCAGGGAAAGGGCAAAATACACAAAATGCAAATTAAGAAAAAGTGCAGGGTTCCTGGTGGCTCCTAGGGGATTTTGGCTCAGGTCATGATCCCAGGGTCCTGGGATAGAGCCTCTGCATCAGGCTCAGTGCAGTCACTTGTCCCACTCCCTCCCCCTCGGTCCCTCTTCTCTCTCTCTCTCTCTCTCAAATAAATAAAGGAATAACAACAACAACAAAAGAATGTGATAACTATCTTGAATACCATGTACCCCTCTCAGGCCAACAGACACAAATATCCTTTTACATTCAAACTAAGAAAATCTCTGTTTTCTGTATGTTTAGCCTTTCAGCGACCACCAATAAAATTACAAGGATAGACATGAACCTTCAGAAAACTGTCCTCAGCCACAGACAAGTTTATGTTGTTCTTATAAAAGTTTTATCATTTGATACATTCAGTGTTGTCTCAGAGAAGACAGAAAAAATTAAATATATGTACAAAACAAAATGTGTTAATAATCTTACTAATCATTAAGATTTAGAGAACTCTTATAAGTCTGATATAACTTTTATCTATAATAGGAGTAAGAAAAATTCAGAACATGCAAATTACATACAAGGGAAAGCAGAGAATGGAAGTAATAGAGATTAGAGGTTGGTAAATTATAGCCACAGTGCCAAATCTAGCTTGCTGTCCATTTTTGTAAATAAAGTTTTATTTGAACATCCCATACCCATTTACTGATAAAATCTGTGGCAGAGCTGAATAGGGGCAACAGAGATCATATGGCCCATAGAGCCAAAAATATTTACTATCTCACACTTTACATTAAAAGTTTCCCAACCCCAGGGCATCTGGGTGATTTAATTAAGCTTCAAACTGGATCTCAGCTCAGGTCTCAAACTCAGGGTCATGAAGTCAAGCCCCATGTTGAGCATCAGGCTGGGCCTGGAGCCTAATTAAAAAACCAACCAACCAACCTTCCCAACCTCCCACCCCCACCCCCCGTTATACGTGAACAAATTTCTTCATACACACGGGGCGGGGAGTGGAGGGGACCACAATAAATACTACCCCATCTCTGAAGTTGATAAATTGAGAAACCTAACTTGAAGAATACCACTAGAAGCTATATAGACTACCAACAGTAAAATTAAAAGTGAACTATGGATGTTTCAAATTATCACAGGTGGAAAATACAAGAAACTCAATACAAACCAAATAGCAAAGGAGGGAGAGAGGAAAGGAGGAAGAAATGGGAAAGACGAAGAAAAGTGCCAGAAATCAATAAAAGAGTCAGAAGACAGAAATCAGATGCAAAAAAGCTCAATCGCATCTATGGTATAGACATGTGTAAACAGAATGAACTCATCCATTTAAGGAAAAAGATTCTCAAAATGAGGATACAACAAAAATAAATCAAAACCTCTGAGAGGAGCAACCAAGAGATTAAGGATAGTTGGAAACAGATGGAGAAACAGGCTAAACAAATGGAAACAAAAGACCCATATTAATAGCCAACAAAGCTGAATTCAAGACATAACAGAATTGACTTATATAAAAAGGTAATGTTATGGGATGGAAGTTTAATTCTTGTGGACATTTTTAAGGTACATGAAAACAGAATTCTTGCATAAATAGAACAAAAATCTCTGGAAATAGGAGAAATTGCCATAAACACTGGAATTAATGAAGGCTTCAGCTCAATTCTCAGTACTTGGCAGATTCACAATATAAATATGGAGATTAACCACAAACATAAGCAAGAAAATTAAGTGACACTCATAAACTTATGTTTTATTATATATATATACACACACACACACATACACATTGTATATTCATAAAACAAAAACTGACTACATTCTTAGGCTACAATACATTCCAAAAAGTAAAAATAGTACAGACCACATTCTCCTATCAGAATGATGTAAGACTAGGAATAAACAACAAAAAAATCACAAACACTTAGAAAATTTTAAATTATCTTAAAGAACCCTGGTTCAAAGATAGAAATCAAAACCATAATTTTAGAATGTCTGTAAAAGGAGATATAAACACTACATAGAAACAAGTAGAAAAATTCAAAGCTTTAAACACTTCTAACTCAAATCCCAAAAATATTAAAATAATCAAACAATCTTAACTCAAGAAAATAGAAAAAAGCCAACCAAATAAACCTACAGAAATAAGAAAGAAAGAAAGAAAGAAAGAAAGAAAGAAAGAAAGAAAGAAAGAAAGAAAGAACGAACGAACACAGGTGCCAAGACCACACAATGGGGAAAGAATGTATCTTTTCAAAAAATGGACCACTAAAAAAAAAAAAAAAATGGACCACTAGACATCCACTTGTAAAAAAAATGAAGTCAGAACCCTACCTCATACCATATACAAAAACCACTTCAAACTGGATCAAAGAGCTACATTTTAAAGCCTAAATCGATACAACTCTTAGAAGACATGAAGGTAAATCTTTGTGACCTTGAATTTAGCAAGAGTTTCTTATATATGATACCCAAAACATAAGAAAAAATAAATTGGACTTCATCATAATTAAAAGCTTTGTGATGGGATCCCTGGGTGGCTCAGCGGTTGGGCACCTGCCTTCGGCCCAGGGCGTGATCCTGGAGTCCCAGGATCGAATCCCGCATCGGGCTCCCTGCATGGAGCCTGCTGCTCCCTCTGCCTGCCTCTCTCTCTCTTTCGAATAAATAAAATCTAAATAAATAAATAAATAAAAGCTTTGTGTTTCAGTACAATTTTGTACATGGCCAAACCTGTCATATAATCTTATCAGTTCTATTTTCTTTTCCCCTTGGAGATATTCATCCTAGAGCACTCCATCCTTCTGCAGATAAAATGGTGAATTTCCTAGAAAAAGCTAAGCTAATAAAGTTGAAGCTAAAAGTGATAAAAAATCTAAACTAAATAACAAATTGAAATACTTCCTATTTTGTAAATAGCATAGAAAAGAAAGACTGTATAATAGAAATTAATCCAATAAATTGCAAATAAAGATTTTTTTTAACCCATCAATTGGCAAAATGGTCACTAATGCACACCAGAGGTGGGAAAGTAAACTAATACAACCTTTCTGAAAGATAAGGTGGTGATGTGTATCAAAAAAATTTTTTAAAGCCTACCATTTGTCTGATGACCTAACGCTGAAGAACTTAACTGCTGAAGGGTCAGTTGAACAAATGAACAAAATGGATCCCCTACAATATTCACTGTAGCATTAGTTTCAACATTTTTTTAATGGAATAAAACTAAATATCCTTCAATAAGCATCAGGTATAAACCATAATGTGCTGGTAAATGTTTAACAGTAACTTCCCCCAGTGGGAGGGGTAAGCCCTGATTTGTAGCACTTGCCAATTTCCAGGGTGTAAATACTCCCCATCATGGCTGATTTCCAGATAACAGAGTGAAGTCATTGAACAGAGAATTTAGAAGAAATGCGTACAACTGGCTTTCATGAGGAGATATCTGTTAACCCCAGCACACCAAAAATACACTGGAAGAACAACAACAACAACAAAAATACATTGCAACACTAACAAGCCATAAGCATGATGCAAAAGATTTATAGTAATATGGCAAGGTATCCATTATACACTACTGGATGAAAAAAGCCACTTATATACAGAACAACTTATGTTGTATAATCTGTAACAGTATGAACTTATGTGTATTTCTTTGTCATTTTAGAAGAAAAACAATCATACAACAGTAATGTATAAACATTACATTCAAACTAGTTTTGGCCTTAACAACAAAAGTGTATCTGACTTTCATGCAATGTCTAAACCAGACTTAGATCTTCATTTTAAAACAGAACAGCAAAAGATCAACAGAGTTGGCTTCAAAATAATTAAAAGCTTCTGTATTAAATAGTACAAAACAAAGAGAAAGAAAAACAAAAGACTGGGGTTAAGTTTTTTATGGCAAATACAGAAAAGGCTAATTTCATATGTATGTTCAGAAATCATAAATAGACAAAGGAAATAAAGAGACAACTTACAAAATAAGAGATCCAACTAGAAACAACACATGGGCAAATGATCATTCTCACTAGTGATCAAATAAAGCCAAAATTTAAAATTACATACCATTTTCTTGCCTATTAACTTTCTGATACCCTCATAATATTATTCATGTCATTGCAAATTGCATACAATCACTTCTAAGATGTGTTTTAGATGCATGCAATCAACTTATAAAATTTTTCATATCCTCAGACCGAGAGTTAACATTTCTACGAATCTAGTCTAATAAAGTATGTGTATACGTTGTTTAAAAAATGCTAAGTCCACCAAGAATTCCATCACAGCTTTATTTTAAAAATGGTAACATTGGAGGTTGTCTGGGTGGCTTGGTGAGTTAAGCGACCGGCTGACTCTTGATTTCAGCTCAGGTCATGATCTCAGGGTTGTGCAACAGAGCCCCACAGCAGGCTCATATGCTGGGTGCGGAGTCTGCCTGAGATTCTCCCTCTCCCTCTGCTCCTCTCCCCTCAAAAAAAAAAGAAAAAGAAAAAAGGTAATATTGGGAAAAATATAAATGCCCCCCCAAAAAAATACAAAAATAAGCAAGCAAATCAATATATATCCTTTAAATGGATATTACACACCTCCAAAAAAAAAAAAAAAAAAAAAAAAAAAAAACCTCAAAAAAAAAAAGGATATTATACAGGAGCACCTAGGTAGCTCAGTTGGTCACGTGTCCAATTAAGCCTCTTGATTCTTGGTTTTGGCTTGGGTGCGATCTCAGGCTCATGAGATAGAGCCCAGGTAGGGCTCTGCTCAGCATGGAATCTGCTGGTCCCTCCCCTCTGCTCTTTCCCCCACTCATGCACTCCCTCACACTCTCTCTCCCTCTCAAATAAATAAATAAATAAATAAATAAATAACATCTTTTTTTAAAAAAGAATATTATACAGCAATTCTAAATATTAATATGAAGTATATACAGCCAGACAGAAAATGCTTACAACATCATGCTAAATTACACAGTACGATTATACCTTTGTAAGAAACATATCAAAATAAAACAGACTAGAAAGGATCACACGCACAAAAAGAAAAAAATCACATTTCTTAGTTCAGTACACTTTGGATAAATTTATGAATAAATTTTAAATTTTTTTCAAACTTTGTGTAAACGATTCCATTATTTATAATATTTCAAAATTACTGGAAAATGAAACACAAAAAATATTATTGTATACCTGAAACTAATGTAACATTCTGTGTCAACTATACTTCAAAAAAAGTTAATGCCCTCTAAAAAAAGCTATTAACATAAAAAGGACTGCCATTCTCTTGAAGGCCAACATGAAAACAACAATGTATTTCTTAAGAATATAAGAAAATTATTTTTTTCTTTTTAAGATTTTGTTTATTTATTCATGAGAGACACAGAGTGAGAGAGGCAGAGACACAGGCAGAGGGAAAAGCAGGCTCCATGCAGGGAGCCTGATGTGGGACTCGATCTCAGGACTCCAGGAACATGCCCTGAGCCAAAGGCAGATACTCAACTGCTGAGCCACCCAGGCATCCCAAGAAGGTAAGAAAGTCCTTAAGTGGAAGAAAATAAACACTTCTTGATTCAAACTCTGTCTATTGAATACAATGGTTATTTTCATCATTAAACTATACTATTTTAGAAAACAATCATACCACCAAAGGATATCTATCTCAAGTGCTCTTATTTCATTCCAAAAAGAAAATAAAATACAATATAAATCCAGGTGGTAGCATACTGTTTGAAGATACATTATATAAAGAAAGAATATATTTAACAGAAAAAAAACAAATCATTGTGTTACCCTATGACCCAAAATACTGGGATGCACAATGCATTAATTAATTCTGGGAAGGATATATCATAATTTGAGTAGCAATTCACAGACTCTAGGGATTTAGAAAACCCTAGACAAGATTCTCTGTTCCCTTAATAAGCATAGCCTGGAGTGGAAAGCCCTACAGCAAATGTGTTTCTCAAAGGACACAGCTGGTGATTTTGATGAAAATATACTGGAGTCAAGATTTCCTAAGAAATTGTATTAATGAAGTCCTAGGATTTCCTCCATTAAAATGCAACCTTTTGTCAAGAACTGTATGGAGAGGGAAATACGAATTGTTTGTCAAAAATCAAGCACATAGGGATCCCTGGGTGACGCAGCGGTTTGGCGCCTGCCTTTGGCCCAGGGCGCAATCCTGGAGACCCGGGATCAAATCCCACGTCAGGCTCCCGGTGCATGGAGCCTGCTTCTCCCTCTGCCTGTGTCTCTGCCTCTCTCTCTCTCTCTGTGTGTGACTATCATAAATAAATAAAAGTTTAAAAAAAAAAATCAAGCACATATAGATATCTTTCCTCACAGAACATGGGAAACTTTGGGGACTCATCATTACAAGAGATGGGTATATGCCCAGAATATTTTAGTCATTTCTAATGTGCTCTGTGTAACATCTCAGATGGTGACCCAACACATAATAGGAGAAACTAGGATGCTCATCCTATTTATTAGTCCTTGAATACATCAAGGCACTTCCATCTCTAGATTCCGTGTTCCCTCTACACTTGACTCCAAGAGGAGCCAGTATTATGGTAGTTTATTAGTTCTTGACCCATCAAGACTTGATTGGTAATAAAATAGAGGTTGATTTCAAGTATCTTTTGTTTCAGCACTCCCTAGCTCTGCTTTCAAATTATTCAAAATTATTCCAAATATATTCGCCTACATTTTGAGTAAAGAAATCCTCATAAGTCAATTTCTATCATGGACAAAGCCCCTTCTGAATGTTGATTATAAATGGAGATAGGCTTTAGGGCTTACGGAATTATACACTCCTGGGGTTTGGATGTGACAGCCCAGAATGTGACCAACTCCTAAGAGAACACACCAATTGAAAGGTGCCTTTCTCAGCTAAAATTACAAGATGACTTCTATATTACGTGCCTCCACCTGAGTGTGAATCCACTTGGCAAGAATCTCCCAGGCTACTACTTATCTACTTTTTGCCCTGAGCAACTGGCAGGTGCTCTATTGTAGGAGAAGCAAGCCAGGTGAAAGCAGATTTCCTGGACAAGGATCTCTCAAGAGACATTCTAATAACCCACCAGCAGATTAGCAGAGTTCTCAATACAGTCACAGATGCATTTCCATCACCTTAAATAGCTGCCAGATTCAAAAAGAGAGAGAGAGAAGCCACATTGTAAGTTTCCTTTATAACGTGTGAACGGTTTTTCTGGGGACACAGCTTGACACAGGCGTTCTGCACTTCGTCTATGTAACCACCTCTGGGAGTGGAAGGTCAGGAGGGAATGCAGGCAGCAAAAACTGCTACTGTACAACCTAGCCTGCGACACTTGCTCATCTCCCACCCCGGGATCCAGGAGAGGAAGGCTCATGAGATGTGACAGTGATCAAGAAATGCAGCAAGGCAGTGGAGCTGGCAAGCTGCACTGGTCCGGGCTCTTTCTGCAAAAAGACACCAACCCAAGGAAAGGGGCACCTCTCCTTTGTTCTCCAGAGTCTAGCAAAGACACGACTGCTCCACCCTGACACCCTCTGCCCAGCCAAGTCCCACTAGATCCCCCACTACTCTCCTTCGCCTGTGACTGTTCTTTTCCTCGGCACCTGCCCAACTCCAAATCTGCAATTCAGCTGAAAAGATCGTGAGGAAGAGGCCATGGCTGGGACGAAAGCAGGGGTCGGTAAATGCCAAACACCTGCCTGGCACCTCCAAGGGAATTAGGCTCTTCTGCAGACCCAAGCTGAGAGTCTAACTGTTCCTTCTTTGGTCATGGAGCCATTTCTCCAGAAGGCAGTTGCGGGACACAGGAAGTCGCCTTCTTGAAGTTTCTCTGACATGGTATGACAACTGAGGGCAGTTCAGAAAAACAGCCCCCTATCTGTTTTTCTGGTTTCGATGAAAGCCCCAAGGAGGGTCGGGGGAATGGGCAAATTCATGTTAGAAAAAATAGAAATAGTCCATCCCTGGGTTAATTCTACATCTTCCCTGGAAGGCCCTAGAAAAGGGACCCACAGGCTCCAAATACAAAGCAGTCCCTCAAAGGTGCTCCTCCGAGGTGTATGAGGACTCCCTGTGCCCAGGCGCCAATGACCCACCTGCTCTCACTGAGAAGTGCAGCAATGGGCTTGGGCAGCAGAGATTCTCTGTAAGTAAATGAAAAGCATTGCTTAAAGGCCAATGAAGGATAAAAAAAAAAAAAAAAAAATAGTAGTAGTGAGTCGAAGGTGGTGGCCTCACAGTACCTAAGAAAGCACCCTGGCCTAAGCCAGGCAGCGCTTGAACACTGTGCCCGGCCCTCAGCCTCCAGCCCGTGCCTGCCAGGATATCGCCCTTCCTGCAGGAAGCCGGAGACCCATGCTGATGTGACAGGCGGCTTTTGATACCATTCCCTGTGAAGGCAGTCAAACTATCAGCAGCAGGCCAGGCAGCATGAGGGGCAGCTCTGGACAGACTCACTAATGCATCCACACTCTTCCCCAGAGCTGTGGGAGCAGCCTGCAGGGAGCTCAGGGTTTTTTCAGAGGGGACAGAGAGGACAGGGAGGGCGGCCAGGACTCCACCAGACCTGCCAGTGCCTCCCGGACTGCCTGTCACTACTGGAGAGGACTGGGGCTCAGGCTCCCTGTCCACAAAGGAATTTGGGCCGACATGGGCCAAGATGCCAGAGCTGCAGAGGGAAGGCACAGAAAGTTTCAAGATTCAAACAGCCCTTCGATTTGGTCCCATCTCATCATTTGACAGGTTTCTATAAAAACAGTAAAGGCACAAATGAAAGAAAACACCTTCAGGTGAGTTCAAAGAGATAAGCAGGAGTACTTGACTTCCCTTCAGTTACAGGTTTTAGATCTTTAAAAATCCACATAACTAAACCAATATGCAGAGCTGTGGGGGTTATGTGTTTAGCCGAATAAACTTTCACCATGCCAGTGGGCTATTGCTTTTGCATGACTTACCAATTTTCAAAAATACATCGCAAGCGTTAGAAAAACAAGAGTTAAAACACCTAACAAGTACCCTGGCATTCTTTTAAGGGCAAACTAGAAACAAGAATTCAAGTCATCCTGTATTATTAGAACAAGTTACAGGAAATGGGTCAGCTCTTTAGGACAGAAGGAAGACTGCATTTGCCATCTGCAGAAAGAACATATAGTATAATGAAGCAGCTCTGAAAAGTGTAGGTCCTAAAATATCAATTTACACGGTTAGAAATTAACATTGCATCGTTGCCTTAAACAACAACAACAACCCCTAAAATCTACTCAGGCTGCCTAGGTATAACAAAAGCAAAGGCCTATGCTAATGCTATCCTAACTCTCTGTACAGAAATACAAGCAGAGAGAGAGGTTTTAAGGCTCTCAAGTGACTGGGATGAGAATGCTCAAGTCATGAAATGAGAAAGATTTTGCTATTACTCAACACAAGCCTACAGCATCTTCCTCCTTTCTAGCAAATGCACTGCACTCTATTTTGAAACCCCGTGGCACATGATAGCTCAACACTCACTGGCTCGCTCACTCTCTGCTGGTAACCATGAACCAATCTCTAGTCTATGCTCTCTGGAAAAGGAAGGAGAATTGTGTGCATTTTATTCAGTTAACAACGTATTTTTGTTTTGCCGATTAAACTGTTGCTAAAGAAAGTTAATCATCTCCCAAAAGCACACTCACGAGTGTCTTTTTAATATATTAAAACACCCAACTTCCCCTCACCAGCTCAGAGCCACATGTTTGAAGGAAGCCCCAACTTGGAAGTTCCCTAAATCGTAAGGAAATGAGGATGCCAGGCAGGCTAAGGAACCCCTCCTCGCACTGGAAGCCCTGCAATTAGAGTAAATGGGGGTGGGTGGTATCTGCATAGAAGGGTTATCTGGGAGGCCTGCAGCCCACAGCTGGAATAGTAGAGGGGGGGCTAAGACATGGGAGCACCTGTCTCTAGAAACAACTCGTCAGTTGCAGCCACCAGGAAATGTATCGAGGGTGCCACCCATTACTCTGCTAGCTCCTACAGCAAAAGGAAATGTAGGAAAGGAACAATTAAAAAAAAAAATTAAGATTTTTTTTTTTTTAAGTTTTAAAAATCCAAAAAAACAAAAAAAGAAAAACACCTTCTGACTTTTTAACAAGTGATGGCGAACAAAGGAACAACAGCAACAAAGAAGTCGGGATTCCGAGAAGAGGTAATGAATTCATCATTTCGGTTCAGTTCTCTAAAGGGAAAAAACTCAAGGCTATCTCTTAGGAATACGCAGGAATAGGTTTCTAAACATCACTATTCACTTCCTGCAACAAAGCCAAAAAGACTCGCTCTTGCTCTTTTTAATTTGTGGATCAATTATCGTTCCCCTTCTGTGAGGTTTCAGGAATATAAAGGCATTAATAACATCCTAGTTCCCAACTGCCCCACAATCCATTACACACTTCCTTGAAACAACTACTTTTGTTTCTAAAGCAGTCAAACCGCTCGCCATCCAAAATTAATCCTGTGATAAAGGTGCATGGGATTTTTACATTTCAAAGGACTTGTGTGTGTAACAGTTTTCTCTTCAAACTGCTGCACAAACTGCCATTGGCTTTTCAACCTGAAACAATATGTGAATGTTCAACTGAATCATTCTCTCGCTAGACAAGGAATGAGAAGCAGGCATGGGGATGAAGACTACTCCAGACTATTCCAGTGTTAAAACAGAATTCCTGGGAATCCCGGGGTGGCTCAGCCGTTTTAGCGCCTGCCTTCGGCACTGGGCATGATCCTGGAGTCCTGGGATCAGGTCCCATATCGGGCTCCTGCATGGAGCCTGCTTCCCCCTCTGCCTGTGTCTCTGCCTCTCTCTCTCTCTCTCTCTCTCTGTGTGTGTGTCTCTCATGCATAAATAAATTTAAAAATCTTAAAAAAAAAAAAAAAAACAGAATTTCTTTCGTTGTGGCCTAGGTGGCCCCCCAAAACGGCTAAGAGGAGACCCTATGGATGGTACCTGTTAGAGCAAAAAGTTTACCTTCGAGGCCTCCAACTGCTCTTTCTTTGGGGGAACCTGGCTGCCCACCCCGCCCACACCCTCCTATGCCACAGGCCTGGGATCCTGACAACAGGATCAGGGCACATGGAGCCAGGCTGTGCGCTGCGTCGAGACACAAAATAACAAGAGCCACTATCTTTGCCTTCATGGTGCTCCCAATCGAGTTAGAGCTCCGGCCAAGTGGTCAGTAATCGTTTCTCACGGCGAAAGGCAAAAAAGACAATATGCGCCAAGGAAATAATTCTCAAGATCATCTGCTTTCCCCAGTTGTGTAATCCCCGGAAAAGCTTCTACAATGGCCTTCAGATTATTTTGTTTTTTTCTTTGTATTAAGAGCCAATAAAAAAGCCAATGCCAGGAAGGATAAAACTCAGAAGGACATGTCCGTCCGAGGGCGTCAACTGAGAAACAACAAAAGCTGTGAAAAGTGCTTGTCGTCTTTCCTGTTGACAAATAAGAAATAGGAGCGTCTCACACAGCATGTTATTTGCATATATTAGGTGTTTAATGCTTGTTCATTTGACCAGTATTTTGTATGCAACTGTTCTTTCAGAAGATATGCCTGTTTAAAAACTTAAAAAAAGAAATGGAGGAAATGTTTATTTTCCAATAACTGGCAAACGTTTGTGGAATAAGTGAATTTGTAATAATACTCGTTTTGTTCTTAAAATTCAACAGTGAAGGCTTTTAACAAAATACTCTGCACTGATCTCAGAAATGATGGCCAGGTATAAACGTCAACCCCAGAGCCATTAAGCGAATTCAGATTTCAGATCTCAGCATCAAAATATGGATATTTATTTTTGTTTATAAAGTCCAGACCCACAACCACCTAGGATTTGTGAACTCATTTCCGACAGCATGGTTAGGTCCTTTTCTTCCTCTTACTACACGTTAGATGAGAAATCAGACAGATTTTTACATATCGGTAACATAACAAATCAAAGGTGATTGTCGAACAACTTCCTATAATTTTATTAGTAACAGCTGTTCACACAAAAATCCTGTTTGGGTCTGAGAATAGCTCTGTCTTTAATGTTACTCCATTCGGCAGAACAAGAGAAAACATTCACGGTTTACTGTAGTCAGTTATTGCTACAGATTTAATTACCAACAATCACACATTTTACCTTCCATTGCTACTTCACACTTGCCTTGGACTATTTCTGCAAAGATCTTAACATTGCTGAAAAGCCATTATAAAAGTTTCCTTCTGAAACCAGACTTTAAATTTGTTGCTACAAATACTTGTATTTCCCTCAACCCAAAACATAAGAGTCTAGAGGAAACAGACTGCCTCCCTCCACCTTAAGAAGAAAGCAATCCTAACCTTCTTAAAATGGCTTCTCCTTGCCAAGAAGAACCATTTGAGCTACCTATTTTTCCTCTACATCACCCAATCAACAGTTCCATTAATATCAACAGATTTAATAACCTCCCCTTTAAAGAAAAATTAATATGAATGCCGGAATCAAAACCATCCTTGGAAAATCTAGTTCATTTCTTCTCAAGTGTAAGTTTGCCTGGATCATGAAGAAAAATCTGTTCCTTTTTTTTCTGCTAAGTTTAGCATAGCACACAGCCTCACAACTGTGAAAGCTGTTTCGGGTCCTTAAAAATTCATCTGTAATAAAAATCATAACTACGTTCAATAGGCACCTCTGAAAATTGAACCTAAGCCATCTCTTATAAAGTGGAGAGGGGCTGTTGTTTTGTTGTTGTTTTTAATGAAAAGGAGGCTATCGAATTTATTTGTAATAAACAAAATGGCCACTAAATTACTCTCCTGGTTCTCCTTTCTAAATTTACCCCCAAAATATCTGAATCGATATACAGGGGACAACTTCACTGTAGAGTATGGTTTTAATGTATGCCAAAGTTCCCATATGAAGAAATAACATGTAAATAGAAGAATGAGTTACATGGCAGATCTAGACAACGAATCTATGTGGCTCAAGGCAAAAATCTTACTCTGAAGCCTTTGCTATACAGTCAGAGCTACAACTCTGATTTTTATGAGAGATGCTCTCATTTCACCCTTCAGATATAAACTGTAAGTACTTTGTTTTAAAGAAACAAGAAAAGCAGAAAGAAAAAGAGGAAATGCATCAAAATAATTCCTGACATTTAGAAACATATTTAACACTTGGAAACGAAAAGCATAGCAAAAATAAAGCTAGTTGGTTTTAAAGCAGTCTCATAAACACTCTTATTTTGGTATTTCCAAGGAGATGCTGTTATTAGGGGTTCCTTACAGAGGGACCCTTGCATTGTGTGGCCATCTAGGATGGCCACTAACTTCTAGGTTAATTCAAACCATCGACAACCCCATTCTTCTCCAGTGAACTCTGTAGAGGGGTCGTGGGGCGGGCGCTTTCATCCAGATCCACGTGAATGAACTCTCCATACAGTCTAAATTTGCCAGAGAATGCCCAGCCTTCCAAGTCCTCTCCTGCTCTGTAAAACCGTACAGTTTTTAGTACATGTGTATACCCCTCCATTAAAAATAGTCCATCTGCAATTCTTAAAACTCTGTTATTTAATCACTGTGGTACTCATCTAGCTGTATAGATAAATCATAAAAATCTGTGCAGCTGCCACCACACTCTGGAGAATGTAAAACTCATTCTGTTGAGTGTATCATGGAGAAAGTGTATGGCCAAAAGATGACAGGGTTAAAATAGCTTCTATACAATAAAAAGTAATCAAGATATGGAATGGTTTCTTTTTTTTTTTTCTTTTTAAACTTTCATACTTTAAGCATGACTGTTACCATTCCCAAATACACCCAGCACAGAACTGTAATACACTGGTTCAGTATATGATGTAACATCTTACATTAACACTTCCTATCCTGGAATGCACGTATATTCCATTGGCTCAAAGAGTCGCATACAATTTTGTGACGATCATGATTTTATCTGCCACCCATTAAAAACATTACATACTCCTGTGTCTCCATAATTTATTCATTATTTCATGGTCCCAGTTTCTATCAAGAGGGTCATAAATAAATCTACTCATTCAACAAGTACATATTGAGAGCATGCTATGACTCAAGATATTGTGCTAGAAGTTGGGGTTTAATAGTGAGCAATATAGACACAATCCCTACCCTCCTAAGGGTAGAACAGGAAGAAAATCCACAATCACGTATGCAATTCAGTTAGAAGATCAAGAACTTACATTCTTCCATCTAAGACTGGCCTAAACTGCCTGTTGTCAATAGGTGGAATCCAATCAATTATAAACATTTGCCAAATGTTCCTGTTTGATGATTAAGATCTAAAGGGTAAAGATTTTATTTTTTTTTAAACATATTTTTTTATTTTTTTTTATATTTTTTTAATTTTTATTTATTTATGATAGTCACACAGAGAGAGAGAGAGAGAGGCAGGCAGAGACATAGGCAGAGGGAGAAGCAGGCTCCATGCACCGGGAGCCCGACGTGGGATTCGATCCCAGGTCTCTAGGATCGCGCCCTGGGCCAAAGGCAGGCGCTAAACCGCTGCGCCACCCAGGGATCCCAAGGGTAAAGATTTTAAAAACATATAAAATAAGAACAGGTTAACAGGAAAAATATATATATCTTCAAAGAACTGAAAAAAATTTCAGCATGAGTATCTGTGACTAAAAGCAGGGATTCAAAGCCACTTATATACAGACTTAAAGACACATTAGTATAAAATACTGTGACCTATGTACTACAGATAGAAATATTTAGTATTCATAAATATTGATCAGTTAAAGTAAATGTAACATATTATACACTCACAAGGCACATAAAAACTTAAACCAAGTTAAAATAAGGTATTCTCTTGCAACATGTATGTAGAATATAAAGTTTTCTTTGAGGTGTCCAAGAAAAACACTGATGTAAATAAATTCAGAAAATGGATGTGGTCAAGAAAACAAGAACTCATTATTAAACATGGTATTTTACAATGGTAAGTTTCTGGGTTCATTTAAAAAAAAAGAATAAAAATCAAAATATATTAATACTATAGAATTTAGAATACACTGGGAAAATTGCTGTGTATGTATCAAAACAGCCCAAATTACACAGCTATTCTTTCATGTAGGCAGGAAACCACTACTTTCTCTTTCTCATGTTTTCATATTATTAATATATAAAATAAAATAAGTATGTGAATGCAAAGGTCCCCTGCCAGATAAATCCATTTCCACTAAAATGGAGTCATGCCTTTAACTAAAATTTACTTTGAAAATAATTTTATGCTGAATGTCATTTAAACATAAGAGGAACCCTCCATTTAAATAAGGTAGTTGAAAATATTGATAAAGCTTTAAACTGTGAAAGGATAAATCCTATAATCTCCTTTGGACAGGTAGGAACAGGAAGTTTCAGTGAACTCATTCAAGCAGCTTGATAGAAGAGCAGTTCTTCAAAAAAAAACTTCCCCAATACCTTGCCTGGTTCATATCAACCATCATCTTTCTCCTGGATTCAAAAAAATCATGAAATCACAAGCTCGCCTCCCCACCTACATTTCGTAAAAAACACTTACTGTAGAAGTAGTATAGGTATCAAACTCTTTAAGCTACAAGTGCAACACATACCCAGAACATGAAACTAACAAATCTTAGATGATGCCTAGGGCTCGTATTTCTAACAAAAAGTTGCATAATTTTTAAATGTTATTGATGAATGTAGGTGCTAAATTACTGTCATATTTTTCCACCACTTCTAATAGGCCATATTTGGGGGCTGGGGAGAGGCTGTACTAAACCCTACTCAAATAATCTAGTAAGGGAAAAAGTTCTATCACTCTAGCAGAAACACTGTTTCATTTTTTGCTCATAAAATTATCTCCTCAAGCCATTTTTAAAGCACCTCATGTTATTTAAATACACAGTATGTAATTAAGTGTCCATATATGTGCATTTGCCTAAAAGTCTTCTTCCAAGACATTCAAACTGAGGCCTTCAAACAGACAAACCCCCTGGGTTCTCACTCAGCGGCTAGGAACCTCAAGCTGTCACATTTCAGACAACAGGGATGGCTTGGGAGATCTCAAATGCTGTATTCACAGCTAACCATGAACAAAGACTGTAAACAGGGAAAAAGAAAACCCTTTCTTAAGTATCTGTAAAACACATGCTTTCCCCCTTTATCATGCACTTACACACTCTATGCCTATTTCTCTTCCCCTCTCTATTTTTCTCAATCTCGAGAATCCGCAACATATTCAATTACACATTATTCAGCCGTTAGAAGTAGCCCAAAATGAGAATAAAACACTTTTTAATTTTCATTTTTCCAACTGCAGTTTTCCCCTTCCCTGGCTTCATTCCCTAAAGCCCACCTCTTTTATCCAGCGCTCTGCCTTCTGTTCTTTATAAACATGTGCACATTTATCTAATCTGGTTTCAAGATGAAGACATAAAGCATGGCATATGAGTTAACCATTTGTAATTATTTGTGATCATTATATTTTGTTCCCCCTTGTAAATGATCCAGTAGATAAGCACTTGAGTCCCAAAGGCAGCTGGTTCCTTGAACCAGGAGATGGAATGCTCAAGAAAGAAGCCGCATGCTTCCCGGATCTGAAGTGACAATACAATATTTCTTTCTTCCAGCCACGTCTGAGGAACATATTTATTATACACGCAAGTATCTTGAACACAAGTGCAGACATTTTTCAGGCCTGTTACTGCAAAGCTATTTGCTCTTCCTACCACCATAGCTCAGAGTTATGTCACGCTGGCTCCTATGTGTACCCTGATCCTTGATTGTGAACATTCTCTCAAAGATAATCATCAATAGAATTCCTATTTGAGAAACAGCCTTTTCTTGATAACTTAGTGCTGGGGCTTTTTTGGAGATCAAAGGGAAATTTTCGCTATACACTTCCCGTTTTCCTTCCAGCCCAGATCCCAAAGATATTAAAAATTGCTGTCCGTTTTAAACAAAAGGTTTCTATTTGTTTCCGTGAGAGTAACTGAGAGGCTGCGCTGGTTTTCAGTAGTAACTATTGTGAATTCAGGCCTACATCTGGGTTGCCTCATTAAACAAAAGAAACCCGTCGCTGTCAACAACCACACAGCGCAACCCTCGCGTATCCGTCCTCTTTATCTGGAAGGAATGGTGCAGACGAGAAGCCAGCCTGTCACCATCCACTGGTCAAGAAACTCCAGGGTCCCTGCTTTCGGTGGTCTGGTGGCCAGAGCACGGCACTTGCGTGACACACCTGAGCTTGCCTGCCCGCCCCCCCCCCCCAAGACGTAGCCCCCTTTCTTCGGAGCGCCGACCGCTGGGCTCCCTCATCATCGCTTCTCCGGGAATCCGGTCGCGAGTCTGCCCACCATACCTGCCTCTGCTGACCCCAGAAGGCACTGACAATGGATGCACACGGGCCACCCCACCGCACGCTGTCGCCCAACGCGCCCCAGCACGGCTCGTCGCCCTCGGGCCACACACCCCCCTCCCCTCTCCAGCACGGGGCGCCGCGGCCAAGACGCTGGAAGTTCAACCCCGCTGCCCACCTTCCACCCCCGCGCCTCTCCCCCGAAGTGCTCTGCGGCGTAGCCGAGGCTCGGCAGATAAACGCCCGGCCCGAAGGCGCAGCCCTCGGGGACACCAAAAGGCACAGGCCGAGGCCCGGGGCAGGGCAGCCCCGACCCGAGCCCTCCGCGCGGTGTCTGCGCGCATGTAGGCGCGCGCGGAGGGGGGTGGTGCGCGCGCCCGCGCCCGCGCCCGCGCCCGCGCCCGCGCAGGTTAGCGGCTGGGGGCGCGCCCGCCGAGGGTCGGGGCGAGGGGCGAGCTGGGGCGAGGGGCGAGCGGGGGCCGCGGGGGCCGCGGGGGGCGGCGGCCGGGGGCGGGGGGCGCGCGCAGCCCGGCGGGAGGGCCCAGGGCGGCGGGCCGCGGGCCGTACTCACCGAGCAGCAGCAGCTTGAGCTCCCGGCGGGCGTCCCGCTTGTCCCTGCGGAGCTGCCGCTCGATCTCGTCGTTGATCCGCCGGGCTTCCTTGGCCTCCTCGCTCAGGCAGCACGCCATGATGGACTCCAGAGTCATTCTTCCGAAGTGCCTCCGCTGCAGCCCCGCCGGCACCCCCTGCTCACACGCGCGCACACACGCCCTCCCGCCCTCGCTCCCCCGAGGCAGCGGTGGCCGCCGAGCCCCCGCCGCCCGGGCGCGCGTCCGGGACGAGCTCGGGGAGCGCCGCGGGGGCCGAGGCCAGGGCCGGGGCACCAGGTGGGCCGGGGGTGCGGCGGGAGCGGGCGGCTCCGGCGCGCGAGGAGCGAGGCGGGCGCGGGAGGCGGCCGCGGGCGCTGGCTCGGGGGGCGCGCGAGGGAAGGCCGCCGCGCCCGGCCTCGCTCAGACGCCCGCGCCTCCTTCCCCGGGAACGGGCGGCCCGCCTCGCCCCCCGCGCCGCCGCCGCCGCCGAGGCTCCCCGAAGCCCTGCGCCCGGCGGCGAGAGCACATCCACCGGGCGTCCCCGCAGCGAGCGGCCGCCGACGGCTCCCCGCGCCCGGCGCGCCCGCTCCCGGCTCCCGGCTCCCGGCTCCCCGCCGCCGCCGCCGCCGCCGCCGCCTGACACGGCTCCCGGGCGCCCTGGGCCCTGCCCGCGCCCACCGCCCGCCGCGCTCCGCCGCCGCCGCCCCCGCCCCCGCCCCCGCTCCGCTCCGCCCCGCCTCCGCCGGACGCCCACCCCCGGCCCGGCTGCTCAGCGCTCGCCCTCCCCCTCGCCACACACACACATTTTCTTCTTTCTCTGAACTGGAGCACAGATCCGGGAGGGAGGCGGCGGCGGCGGCGGCGGCGGCGGGGGGGAGGGGGAGGCGGGAGGGGGAGGGGGGAGGGGGAGGGGAGGCGGGGCCGCCCGGCCCCTCCTGCGCGGCTTTCCTGGGCTCCAGCCGCCGCGGCGCGCCTCCCGGGCGGCTCTCGCCTCGCCTGCCGCTCCCCGGCGGGGCGGCCCCTCGGGCTCTGGAGGCGGCAGCGGGCGCGGCGGTCGCGGCCGCCCCCCGCCAGGGCCGACCCGGGCCGCCCCAACCTGCCGCTGCCCGCCGGCCGCCCGGGCGTGGTGCAGCGGGAATATGGCGGCCTCGGGCCTCGGCGGGGTCGCGGGATGCAGCCGCCCCGGGCCCCCCTGCACTCCCGGCCCCCGCCCCCGCCCCCGCCCCCGCCCCGGGTCCTGGTCGGGTCGGCGCCCCGGGGCCGCCGGCCGGCCCTCCTGCCTTCTCCCCGTCCCTATTTCTAAAACGCCATTCGGTGAGAGAAGCGTCTCGCTCACCTCTGACCCCACTTCAGGCTTGGAACAGAAGGTACTGGGTCGCGGAGGGAGACTGGGGGCGGCGGGGGCGTAGGCCACACTGCCCACAAAGTTACACCCGAGATAGAAATCTGAATCCTGAGCTGCAAAATGAAGCTGCCCAACTTTCCAAGAGCCTCCGATTTTTCATGCCGTCGAGGTTGTCTCTGGGTTGCTTACAAGCTCCTCTCTTGCCTCTGAAAAGGCGCCCGGCGTTTAACAGCCAAGGGATCAAATTTACCCTGCTGGCCCCGAGATTGAATTACGGTCCACTCACGGGGAAATGCAAAATAATGGGGAAGGCAAGGAAAGAATAAAATAGGGGGGAAAGGGGGAAAACAAGATTGCCCCAGCGAAATCCCATCCTAGTGTTTTCTTTTTCCACATTCGATGGAGGCGTTTTACGTTGAAATGTGTGCTTGTGAAAAATGAATAAATGGCCAAAAATGAAAAAAAAAAAAAAAATCTCTGCTCATTCAGGTTTTAGTTGGCCTAATAGCTACAAAAGGTGAAACTCAGATTGCTTCCTGCTTTAATGGAAACTGTGGTCTCAAGAGTAAATTGTATTTTGTGAAAGGAATCCCTTTTTCACGTTTTATGTATTCTAAGATGCCTCTGGAGCAACCTGCTTATCCGGAGTATAAAGTGAGGTCATGACTACTATTGCTACAGGTCAACAATGCACATGGACTTCTTGGATGACAGGTGTGTGACTACCTTCTTTCAGGTGCCATCACCTCCACCCCTTGACACACACACATGCCAGAACCTGGATCAAACAAGTCATGGAGATCTTAGATCTACACTTTAGGCTCCCTTTTTTAAAAGAATATGTGGCCTAGCAAATGATTCAATTTCACATAGGCCAGGAAAGCAGAGAACACAAACCTCACCACCTGTATGTGAACCCTAAAAAAAGCCACTAGACTTTCTGTGAAATTTAAAGTGACTAATGAAATTAAATATGGAAATTCATTTTCTTAAGATTTTATTTATTTATTAATGAGAGAGAGAGAGAGGCAGAGACACACACAGAGGGAGAAGCAGGCTCCATGCAGGGAGCCAGATGTGGGACTTGATCCCAGGACCCCGGGACCACACCCTGAGCCAAAGGCAGATGCTCAACTGCCGAGCCACCCAGGTGTCCCAAAGATGGAAATTCAACAGGCAGAAATGGCTTCAGGGGAAACATCATAAGTTTGCATCCTCTAATATATGTATATATAGGAGCTTCAAAGAGATATTAGACATCAAAAAAAAAAAAATCAAGTGACAGGAAGCTTCAGGTCTCTGGTTTCCTAGGCAAAGACTCAGATTTTTGAAAACTGCCTCTCAAAACTGTACTATCAAGCTAGGAGGCAATCCATTTTGACAGAATTGACATAACTTTTGATGAAAGGAATTACACTGTTTAAACACATTGTAGGTACCATCAAAATCTATTTTGTCACCCCTGAGTCCCCAGAATCAGGACCACTCCTTGGCACTCAGTAGATATTTGTATGGATAAAACAAATCAATAGGAGGAAGTTTCTTCAAATATTGGAAAGAAATTAGGAAGTAAGCCAATACTCTACAGTGATGAAGCCATATATAGATGACAAGGAGGAAACAGGAAAAGAAATTCAAAGTCAGAGCCCAGCTCTCTCCAGAAACCTTTGCATATATATCTGGAAAGCATTTGCCAAGCAAATACAAAATCCATGTAGAAACTCCTGAGGTAATTGATTGTATTTTGGAAGTAAATACT
Organism: Canis lupus dingo; assembly: GCF_003254725.2. NCBI lineage: Eukaryota > Metazoa > Chordata > Mammalia > Carnivora > Canidae > Canis > Canis lupus. The sequence goes on along the minus strand of NC_064243.1, from coordinate 80,736,364 downwards.
CTGAAATATGTTCCCAAACTTGGATCACATTACAAAGTCCCAGCTCATTAAATTAACATATATTCATTGCCTACTGTGTGTAAAGAAGGAAGTGAGATATCCCCAGGTGAACACAGTGTGGTCCTTGCCCTCAGTAGGCTTTCAGTCTTAAGGCATGAGACTCTGAACAGCCATTAATTAAAGACAGAATAAAATCAACTTGTATTAAAATTGGGATAGACAAGATAATAAAGGCAGGAGTAACTGGTTCTGTTGGAGAGAACTGGAGGACACTTCACAGGAAAGGGGACATTTGGATGCAAGTTTCCAACAAATACATATCTACATCACTTAAAGTAAATCAACATTTCCAAGTCATCCCCAAACAGATAGTGATATGATAAACCATTTTGAGAATTCAAGGGCAATTACTAGATGGCTGAAAAGCAAACCACACAACCCTAGGGGCATGGAATGCCAGAGGAAAATGATATGACTGTCACCTTTTCCATGGTATCTTGAAATGGACACCTGTCCCCATGTTCCTGTCACCCTCTCCAGTGGGACTGATAAAGAAGAACAGTCAAGGGCATAGTTCGGTCTCCAGGAGTGATCCTAGAATAACAGAGTGAAAGGCTGAACTCTTGTAAAAAGAGCTCCTGGGGAGGGAAAAGCCTGCACTGCTCCTGTTCCCAGACTCCCTTAGCCCGGCTGCTTCATAGCACCCCCCTGCACCCCTGCAGTGGTCTATTTCTCCCTTCTCTCTCTCTCTCTCTCTCTCTCTCTCAATATTAGGAGCCACTTGAGAGGAGGAATTTTGTCTTTCATAACTGTTTTCAGGGCATCCCAAAGAGTACCTAGCCTGGAACAGACACCCAGTAAGCAATGAATAAACAAAAGAATACCAGAACTTACCTCAACAACACACATCCTTGAAGGCTGCCTGTCTCAGGCAGTACATTATGCCAGATGCCTGAGGCATCCAAAGCCCCTGAAGGCTTAATAATCTACTTGGACAGACAGTCCACATGCATAAAAGAATAAACAAGAATGCAACATGAGAAGCACTCACTGCTAACCTACAGCATTGAGAATGGACGGCTACTGGAGGTCAGAAGGAGCGTGGGTAGGTGCACGACGGTGACCTGAAAGACCAACTAGATGTCAGCCTGAAGCACTGCGGATCCTACAAGAGCTGGGAAAGAGCTGTTCTGTGCAGACCTTGTTGGCACAGCTGTCTAGCCAAGGACTAAAGTGGCCTTGCTAGTGGGAAGGCTGGCAAACAGGCCCAGGGAGCCTCACAAAGCTGCAAATGGCGCCACCTAGAGGGACGTTTTTATAAAGCAGAAATATTATGATTCTTTGTTGAAAGAAAGAGGATTTCCAGGGCCAACAAGCTGAGGGTGGAAAGCCAGACATGAAACAGAATATCTCCTTCTGAAAGAGAAAATACCCATGCTTCAGAGCCACCAAACATATTCTAGATGAAGCCAACTACCTCGGGGACATCCTGCCCTTACCACCCTTACAGATACATCCAAGTGATCCTCTTACTGTTCTAATGTGCCGATTTTGTGCTCATCCAAGGTTAACATTACCAGGGGAAGCGCTCTACCTCACAATGTAAAGGCCACCAAGTCCCACGAGACTGGAAGGCCCTAAAAAGGCTGGCCATATGGGAGCTATTTTTAAGCGAGTACACCAGAGAAGCCATTTAGTAAAGTTTGATGGATGAATGAATGAATGAATGAATGAATGAATAAATAAATCAGAGCAGAGAGTGAGACCCCAAATCACAATACAAATGCTTCTGGCACCCGAAGGCTCAAGGGTGACTTAGGTAGTATATAGGTGTTTCCTTCCTACAAGTTGGAACCACCTGTCTCCCGAGACCCTCTGCTTTTGCTGGACTCCCACCTAAGACCAAGAGTGCAAACTGGTGGTCATTGGCCTGAAGAAGTGTTGCTTTTGACATACTGGTGCTATTGAAAAATTTATATTAGCCTGTGGACCTTAAACATCAAGAGATTCATATAGATATCTGGATTTCAGTTCCTAGTCAAGATCCAACAATCCCAGGCCTCTGTTCCCAGATGATGACCATTCCCATCACCTGATTTACTCCCCATTTCTGTATAACCCGGACCAGTTTCTACTTCCCATTTAGTAGCACGCTGTACCCATGGGCATTGCAGGTGGGCTCTCTAAAGCACTTAGCATGAGAATATTGGATTTTGAAATGAATTAGTTGATCTAGGCAATTAGTTTATTTCCCACTCTTTGTTTCTAAATCAAATAATCATTTGTTCTATTACATTTATGATGTATTAATGATTGCTCATGTAAAGTTCGATAAGGGCAGGGATTTTTGTCTGCCTTGTTCATTCCAGATCCAGCACCTAGCATAGTGCTGAGGATATGCTAGATGCTTAATAAACATTCGTTCAGTGAATGAAAAAGAGATCCTCCAATCAAAGAGGCCACATATTGCCCATATGGCAGTCTGCCTCTTTTCTTGTCTTATGTTTTTCTTAGCCAGATGGTACCCACCAAAGCTTGGCTCCCTCTGTAAAACATTCCTTGGCCCCGTGCATCAAAATCTTGCCTCAAGTGAGTTCACCAAGAAAAATTAGCCATCACTAAGATATCAAGAAAGCTGGAGATGCAACATTCTTGTTCAAAACCCAGATGGAAGCATGTATTAATTCCACCCAAATCAACCGTGTAGGAAAGCTGATATTCCTGACACAAATTCATTTCCAGTACTATGCATGTTATATTCTGGAGACCATGACATGATATACAGTTAAAGTTGTTAATTGCTCAATGTGTGATAAATTAATGAAATGCGACACATGTTGATGAAAAATACATAAGTAATTAAAGTGTCTGTTGTGCTGAGTTCTTAATGGCTTGATATTAATTACTAGTACTTATTATTTAATATTAGTTACTATCCTTGTCAACTTTTAGCTGCCATTCTGAATTTTATCAAGATAGAAGAAAGCTAATAGCTTTTCAGTTTTGAATAGGAATGTAAAATATTTCTTCCTGACCACAAAATTAGAAATAAAGGTATCTCCCTCATTTTATTTTTTCCTTTCCTTTCCTAGCTCTTACACCTAGCAAGATCTATTTGAGCCACAAAAATTTCCAAAGACCCCTTCCAAATTTGTCAATGTACTTCCATCTTTCCATCCTTGTACAAATTCTTAAGCCCTAGATTTGGGGTGAGTACTTGGACAATATGGAATGGGGTGTGGAATAGGATAAGGTGAGTGAGCCCTCTTTCTTTTCTTTTTCCTTTTTTGCCTTAGGCTTTAATATGGCTCAGCACAGAACTGCTAGTGATCCTCCCTTTATTTAAAATTCTGATAATTTGTTCATCATGGATTTTTGCATTAATTTTTAAAAATACTGTCTTAAAATATCATCTATCTTGATTACCAAGATTTTTGGTGCTCTCTAAAATTTTGCACCCAAAGCAAATGTATCACTAGTTTCACCCTATCCTGGCCCTGATGTGGAAATTGTATATGCATTGGCAGACAAATGGAGAATTTGTCACTCTGGGGGGAAAACATTGAGCTGCAGAGGATTATATATTCTTTTTTGTTTTAAAGATGTATTTATTTGAGAGTGAGGGGTGGGGGGCAGAAGAAAAGAGAATCTCCAAGCAGACTCACTGCTGAGCAGGGAGTCCCTGGTGGGGCTTGACCCCAGAACCTTGAAATCGTAACCTAAGCCAAAATCAAGAGTTGGCCACTTAATCAACTGAGCCATGCAGGGACCCTGGATTATCTATTCTTTACATCTTAAAAATATACATGATTTCTGCCTGTGGAACTGGAACCAAAGAACTGGGGTGAAATCCATTGATTGTCCATATGAAAGCAGTAGAAGCTTCCATAGCCTCTTCACATACACATGTATCAGGAAAATCAAACCTTCAAAAATGATGAGAAAAATGCAGAAATATTACATATTTTAGGTTTACTCTCTGGCTTACCTTAAGTAGCAAAGACCATAGAATAAAGACATCCTAAAAAGCCAGGTGATCTAGGGGGATTTGTTGTGGGGGGTTTTTTATTTTTATTTATTCATGAGAGACACAGAGAGAGAGGCAGAGACAGAGGGAGAAGCAGGCTCCATGCAGGGAACCTGATGTGGAACTCGATTCCGGGTCTCCAGGATCACACCCTGGGCTGAAGGCGGCGCTAAACCACTGAGCAACCCGGGCTGCCCAGGATTTTTTTTAATATTTATATGAGAGAGGGAGAAAGCAAGCCAGAGGAGAGGCAGAAGGAGAAGCTGAGCAGGGAGCCCGATGTAGGACTTGATCCCAGGAGATCCCAGGACTTTCTGAGTCATGACCCAAGCCCAAGGCCGATGCTTAACTGCTTAACAGACTGAGCCACCCAGGGGAATTTCTTTTAAGTGCAAAGCATTATTCCTAAAAACTAAAGCATACCAGAAAGCTAATCTACAAAAAAGAAGTGCAGATGTCCTGATTAGGGGAGGGGTGACCCGGAATGCCCACACTTAGCCTCTTCCCCCAGGCTATTTTCAAAGCCTCTGAGCTAACCCAGTTGCCACATTTTGCAGCAGGGCCATGCCTAGAGGGTCTGTGCATTGATCCAGGTTCTGCAGGTAGGAAGAGGCAAAAGTAGAACTAGAACATGAGATTTGGGCCTCTCAATGTCTTTTCCCTAGACCCTCTTTCTTTCAACTGAATGAGTCCGGTGGGAAGTTATTTTTGGGGTCTAGTTCTCCTCATCTCAGAATTGGTCCTCATCTTTTTTTTTTTTTTTAAAGATCAGTGGTCCATTTAATATTTTACCTATTCAGGTGCCTGGGTGGCTCAGCGGTTCAGCAACTGCCTTTGGTTCAGGGTGTGATCCTAGGATTGGGGTGAGTCCTCCATCTGGCTCTGTGTGGGGAGCCTGCTTCTCCCTCTGCCTATGTCTCTGCCTCTCTCTGTGTCTCTCATGAATAAATAAGAAAATCTTTAAAAATATATATATTTTACCTATTCTCAGGAAGCCCCATAAACTGATAATAAATCACAGCACCCTTGTAGGAACATTTGCATTTTCAACCAGATCAGAGCCCCAGATTAAAACATAGTTCCCACCCTGTGCTGCACATTATAATCATCTGGGGAATACCTGAAATACTGGATGCCAGATTCTCACCCCAGATATTTAGATTTGATTGGCCTGGGGTGGGGCTTTGATATATTTTTAGTATTTTTTTAATGCCCCCAGGTATCCCAATATGCAGGCAAGATTGCAAACAACTGGGTTACAGCAATAAAACTAATTACAGACGTGCAGGCCTCAGCCAGTAGGTGGATCATGCAGCCATAATTACCTACTCTGGCTGGGAAGGCCAGTCTTGCCCCACACAGTCTCCGTACTCAGGCTCACAGGAACCAAGGTGGCCCTTCCCCCACTCTGATGGCCCTTGTCCCATCAGACCTGTAGACATTTTTCATTGCCTTTTCTTAAACTTGTATCAATGTTAATTGTCATGGGGAAGGGAGGGAGGCTCAGAAAGTACAGGAAAAGATACAGAAGAAAATGAACATTATTCAATGTCCTACCACCCAAAGATAACTCTTGTTTACCTTTTTTTGTTTGGATTTGAGTCTTCTCTATTCAGGAAGATAGACATAAAATTATTTATATATTACAATTACAGTTTACATATTGGTGTTTCTTTGATTCATACAGGTGTAGGGGAAAATGCTCAAATAAAACAAAATTTTAAACGAGTCAGTCTCTCCCTCACCCCTGACCCACCTCTCACCTCCCCAGAGGCAACCAGTGTTACTGGCTTTTTGGCAGACTTCCAAAAATATCTATGTGTATATAGAGAGATATATAGAGAGATACACCTTTTAGTTACAACCTGTTCTATAACTTGCTTTTCCTACTCATAATGTATCTCAGAGATGGTTCCATATCACTGCTTTTTCTTTTAACACTTCAGTTTTTTATTGTGGATTCCTCACAATTTCATACCTAGCTCATTATTGATGGGCATTTGCTTCCAGTGTTGTGCTTTTATAATAAATATTTATGTATTTAGTTCTTTGCTTGTCCCATGATTTTTTTTTAGTAAATATGCTTCAAAAATTATGTTAGTAGCATCTTGGTGTCCCATTATATGAATTTATAATAATCTGTTCAAATAATACAGAATTGTTAGACATTTATGTTTTTCCAAATTCTTTATCATTATGAACAAGGCTGCAGTGAACAATCTTTTTCTACAAATCTTTGTATTTCTGTATCCCTCTAATAAATTCCACTGAGTAGAATTATTGGTCCAAAGGACTGACACCTTTATATATAGACACTGTGCTAAACGGTTGTCCAGAAAGTTAGTAGCAACTTATACTTGCATGAAAAGTCATGAAATGCATGAAAAGTCTCATTCCTCTATGTTTGTAAAACCATAAATGCTGATTTAAAAATTAGGGGTTAGTTTGGGATCAAACTACTTGAGATTTTTTCAAATTCTGATCTTTCTTCATTGTTATGAACTACTCTGAGGCTTTAATTATTTCAGAGATGTTTATAAACCTAGGCATCTATCTCCAGATTGTCATAAACACTCATTTTACTGAATAATAAGCCATCTAGATACAACTAAGTTTGTAAAAGTTCTAAGCCATTTTATTTTAGGGAGTTCTAGTAACAGTCATTATTCAGCAAAAGTCTACTCAATAGTACCTCCAAAAGATTCCAGGCTTTGGTTTAACACAAATGCATAGGCCCAGGGTTTGAATACATCTTGAGTTATTTCCACTTTTTTTTTTAAGATTTTATTTATTCATGGGAGACACAGAGAGAGGCAGAGACACAGGCAGAGGGAGAAGTAGGCTCCCTGCAGGGAGTCAGATGCAGGACTCCATCCCAGGACCCCGGGATCACGCCCTGAGCCAAAGGCAGCCACTCAACCGCTGAGCCACCCAGGCGTCCCTTGAGTTAGTTCTATATGTATTTCCAGAACTTCATTCTGAGGAAGGCTAAACATCCTCTTAACTCTTTACATCTAGGGGTATAGCTTGCCCTAAGCAAATGAGAATTCTATGGAGTCAGGCTTTCTTTCATACCCAGGGAATTCAAGAGAAGACTTCCAGCTTCATGAAGACTAGGCTCCAATCAGTGACACTTTGCAGGATCAGGAGAAGGATGTCACTAATTACTCAGGGGGAAAAAAACTACTCCGGGGGAAGATAGGAAGTCCTATTTATTTATTTTATTTATTAATTTATTTTTTTTTTAGGAAGTCCTATTTAATATGTACCTTGTCAAGCCATTGGCCACATGCTGCTCTTTTGCTACAGTGCTTACAGGGAAAATTTCCAAATATAGTACATTTCAATTGATTTTAAAAACCAAGAGCCAGATTAAGTAAGGGTAAGCAATTTCACGGGAACATTTTCAGACCATTCATGCTTAAATCTTTTTAAAGTCATCACACACCACGTCTCTTGGACTCTATGTCCTGCCAAGTGATTAATATCTGAAGGTCTGGAATCACTCAAATACACCTAACTTATAGTTAGGATTTACCTAAAGCACAGGCCTTGCAAGATTTTTTTAGTTGAGCCTGCCTGGAGAACTTTGAAGCATGTGGTGGAATGTCAATAAGATGGCAGATTGCTCAGATGCCTGTTGTTGGCTCTGAAATGCCACCTGAGACCTGTCATTGTGCCACAGGTATTTATTTCAGTGTACATCTTTCCACGGGGATGGACGCAAGGCTGCCAATTTCACTAACTACAATTCCAGGACTACAGATTCTAAACTTCTTCAAGGCAGGAATAGAAAAAGAAAGGTTATCTGAGGATTCCAGAATCATTCTCTTCTCCTCTCCAGAGGAAATACATCAACACCAGGTTGATCCATCGGGGAGTGGTGCCCTGACTATATAGAAGGTGGAACATTGGTAAAATGGCAGGAAAATACAATTTGTATCTCCTCAGTGCATCACATTCAAATGACTTTAATTTTATTTGTTCTCAGGCCACATTTGTCAACTTAGTAAAACAGACAAAGACTGCTGTTGTGTCAGTAAATGACTTCACCTCAAACCCTTTTGACCAACTCTGGGGACGATTCCTGGCATGTCTTAGGATTGGGTTGGCAGGCTTCGTATTAGGGCAATAGGACAAGGGTTGTGCAGGAAGAGGGGAGGGTCATGCTAGCCCTGACAAGATAGATTCTGCTGCAGGTTCCATCCCAGGCAGTTCAGGATTACACGAGGTCCAAGGATTATAGTCACAGATGCTCACAGTTCAAATAACTCCATTTCCTCCTTTGCTCATATGCATCCAATTCCCAGTTTGCAGCAAGGCAGGACAAAGAAAGAGGAAGGAGATTGTGATGGGAAGAACTGGAGTCAGGATTAGGAAAGCTGGCCACAAGGCAAGAAGATTGGAACCTGGCACTAGTTCCTGGGCCGGGCCAAGTCCCCTGAGGCACTGGGTTCAAGGGAGGTTAGCAGAACAGAACTCAGGGTCGGAGGCCTAATCGGCCTCAGATCAGCACGTGGCCTCCAAGGGAGATTTGTCACCGAGTGACCTGGTCCTGATCTCCAGAAAGTCAGGCTCGACGGGAAGTCCTGGCTTAGTCCTGGGAGCTGGAGATAGGCTGTCCCTGATCTGAACACCAAATGGCCCCATGTGTGCTATTTGCAGGAAGTGGGCAAAAGCATCCTGTGCCTGACAATTCTTCTCCTTCTGAGCAGGCTCTGCCTGACGACTTCTGGTTCTGGATTTGGTTAAAACCTGTTTCCAACAACTTTAGATTTCTTCGAAGTTAATCATCCATGATTTACTTTTGTCATTTCTTCAGATAAAGGCTTTTCTGGACTTAAAAAAAATATAATGATCCAAATGGGTGTATTATTCCAAAGCTTTATTCCCAGGCAAGTTGTTTTAGAAAATAGCTATGACATTTCAAAACTATTCATATTTTTCCCAAGGAGTATATAATTCCCATCCCCAGATAAGCCTTTCTGGAACCCTCCAGATTGTGTTCTGTATGGTAATTATTAGTTCTTAGGAATTTTGTTAAATTTTTTTGTGATAAACAGAGCAAGACCAAAGCAAGAAAGGAATCCGCTATCACATCTGAGGGTACTTGACTGCAAAGAAAGGACAAGGAATAGCCAGTCATCTTGGGCTGTCAGTAGGGTAGTTTAGATCATGTTCAAAGCAGAAGCTGTGCTTTTATTATACTTCATAACATTATTTTCTTATTAGGAAAGAGCTCATGCTTATTATCGAAATTTGGGAAATAGAAAAAAGCACAAAAGAGAAAGTAAAATCATTCCGAAGCCAAGCATGGCAAATATTTTGCTATTGTCATTTGTCTATTTTCTGTGCAAACATAAATATGAATTTTTTAATATACTTAGGATTAGGTAGCCCATCCCATTTTGAATTATTGCTCTTTTGACTGAAGAATCTGTTACATTTTTTCTCATCCTAACGTACTTTATAATATGTTATTTCATTGTATGAGCATTTAAATAATTTATATTCACCTTTCTCCTACTGGTACACATTTAAGTATTGACATTTCCTCTCCACTATCATAAACAGCACTCTCACGAGCATCCTTGCCTTCAATCTTTACGAGCGCCCCTGAATTGCCATCCCAGTCAGAAATTTAATGTCTCGGACAGAGATTTCAAGTCCTGTTATAGATTATTTTAGACATATTTCAAAACTAAAAAAAATATCAAAACATAGAGAAGAAATAATCCTGTTTCTTCATCTTAAACAAACTCCCTAATTCTTACCACCTGCCAGACCCTGCTCTGTTAGTCTTCTTGTCTCATTCCTCCCACCTGGCCACTCCAGATCACGAGGTGTTTATTCTGGAAGGAATGCTACCTGACAGCACAGGGCAAACAGAGCAGAGGGAGCCAAGACCCAGGGCTGGAACCGCTGGAGGCCACTGAGTATGCACCGCAGAACCCGGTCCAGCTTAGGGCTGACCAAGAAGGCACAGCTGCAGATCATACACAGCATCTAAGGGACCCAGCAGGACCTATGGCCATTTGGGGCTATGAAGAAAGTTCTAGCAAAGGGAAGGAGCCAGCTGTGTGGAATCCAGCCTAAGTGCTCCTGAGGGAGCAGGAGAGTTATATGTAAGATCTGTCCATAGGGTTAGCCGACGCTCTACTTCAGAAGCAAGGATCTAGGCTGCAAGAGCAGGAAGTAGCAGGAGTTAGATGAGGAAGCAGGTCCAGGGCTGGGACCAACTTGCAGAATGAGAACAAGTTCTATATTGGGGCTCTAATAAATGAATAAATCATCTGGAGCACAAATCCCATTTAGGGGAAAGTGTGTCTGTTAAATTGGGCTATGCAGCAGTAACAAACAATTCCTAAATCTAAAGGGCTTAAAACAAAATCCCATTTCATCTTTAAGCTACATGTCCATTGCACACCATCAGGAGGGCTCCCTTCTCCATCGTCCTCACTCTGGAATCCCAGGTGAATGATCTGTATCATCCGTAGCCATGGCAGTGGGGGAAGAGGACAGATAGTCCAGCATCAGTCATTCAATGCCTCCACTCTCACGTCCTTGACCAGAGCAAGTCACATGGCCACGCTCCTGGAAGCAGCGGTGAACTGGCAATCTTGGTGAGCATTGGCAGCGCTTCAGGCAACACCACAGGTAAGTTCTGAAGAGGAGACACTACGAAGGGAGGAAAGAGTCAAAATATTTAACTACGGGCACTTGGGTGGCTCAGTGGTTGAGTGGCTCAGGTCGTGATCCTGAGGTCCTCAGATTGAGTCCCTCATCGGGCTCCCTGCATGGAGCCTACTTCTCCCTCTGCCTGTGTCTCTCATGAATACATAAATAAAAATCTTTACTAAAAAAAGATATTTAACTACAGCTTACCTGGAGTCCTAATTTCTCCTTTATCTGGAACCTGCCATGGGACTTAGGTAGGTTTCAGTCGCCTAGGAGTCCTATTCCAACTGACCTTGAGACAGAGCAGCAGATACTTGGCAGGCACAGATTCTGGGGGATGATGGTTAAGAGAAACCCCAAAACAGCTGTGCCTTGAGCTCATGGAAGGGGGCGGATCCTCGTATGTCCAGGTGATCGGGGCTGCCACCCTCCCGGTTCATGAAATCTGTACTTAGATTGTTGGTAGCAAACTGATACCCCCAGCAGGGTTGTATGATTTGGCTCTCCTGTGGGGGGAACCCGAAGCATCTGTGTGCAGATGCGTGGTAGTAAATGTCAAACAGCTGAATGACTTCACGAGAGCCATGTTTATCTCAGATACATTTGGGGACACATTTAAGGTAAATGAAACTCCAGCCTGGCATCTCATTCTGCCGAAGAGGACAAAACGATGGAGGGAGGGGGAGCTTTCTAGTCTCTTTACAAACCTTAAGTAGTTCTAGAACACCTGCTGTGCTGGTGGAGTTGTACAGAGTGCCTCTCCCAACCTTTAGCAATTATACCGACAAGATGACGGGAGAAGGTTGGTGCTCACTTGCTATTCATTTCAAACATAGTTCAAATTTTGGAGGAGCTTATGAAAAATGCTCAGAAAAAAGCTAATTTCACATTCAAGTTAACAAGAAAGAAGCTTGTGGGTTTTTTCTTCATAATAAGCTTTTCTAAAGGAAGAGATTTCTAACTTAGATGTAGTTCACACAACCTAAAGTGGGGGAGAGGAATAATCAAGCACATTCTGTGGAAATCATTTATTTATACACGGATAGCACCATGCAAATTTCATGTCAATGAAAACAGAGTGTGAGTTATAAACATTCTCCAGCATGGGATGTATTTTTGCTACTTAACAGAATACAGTCTTCAAGTGACACTTCCTAATTGATTTGCAAAAGGTCAAGGTTATCAAAACAGGCTTCATAGTCAACACCACACTTAGCTCTTATATGGATTGGTGAAGTGCATGACCTGAATAAGCATGCAGTTCAATTTCTTAGGATCGTTTAAATAGCTGTGTACCAGGTAATAAGTTCTTGCACATTTTCACAGCGTGTGACAATGAAGATCCGTAGAACATCACCTAAATTCCTTGCAATGTTTCTTCCCCTTTGCAAAAATTAAAAGTTCAACTACAACTATATTATAAATTGCCTTTATAAAAATTGCATATGTGATAAATAGTTTGACATTTATAGAAAATTTTAAATGTTAAAAAAATGTCTTCCCCCTGGTGCCTGGGTGGCTCAATCAGTTAAGCGTCTGCCTTTGGCTCAGGTCATGATCCTGGGTCCTGGGATCGAGTCCCTCCATCGGGCTCCCTGATCAATGGGGGAGTCTGATTCTCCTTCGCCCTCTGCCCCTCCTCCTGCTTGTGCTCTAGCTCTCTCTCTCTCTTTCTCTAATAAATAAAATCTTTTTTAAAATATATCTTCCCAGGAAAACTTTTTTTTAAATTTTTATTTATTTATGATAGTCACAGAGAGAGAGAGAGAGAGAGAGGCAGAGACACAGGCAGAGGGAGAAGCAGGCTCCATGCATCGGGAGCCCGACGTGGGATTGGTCTCCAGGATCGCACCCTGGGCCAAAGGCAGGCGCCAAACCGCTGCGCCACCCAGGGATCCCCCAGGAAAACTTTTGTAATTGATTTCTTGCAAATATTTGGAAGTGTTTGAAATAGAAGGAGGAAAAAAAGCCCTCAGAGGCAATCTTCTATTGTTGGTGGTCAATTCAATTAATTTCAACAAAAGTAGGAAGTCTTACAACTTACAATTGACTTTGGTGATTTATCCAAACTTCATGTGATAAATATCATTAGTACAAGAAAAAATAACTCCTCTTGTCATTTAGAGGTTGAAAATGATGATGTCACCATCTCATAATGACTGTTGCAAAACCGAAGACTGTAAAGTCTCAGCCTATGTACGGACATGTCTTATGTCTTTATGCCCAAATCATTGAGAGTGTAATTGTGGCAGAAACTGACATTTCACATGCCTTAGTACTTAAATGGTTCAGTGCTTTGGAGAAAAAAAAATAGCTTAAAACAATGAAAATTTTGAAATACAGCTTTTCTAGCCATGAAATTCACATTTTCACACTTTTAACAGGCTAATGCTATAAGGCTTTTCTCTAAAATACGGTATTATTTAATGGAGATGGTCCTTGTTTCTTGAATTTTCAGCTGAGCTCCTACATTTCTTCCAGTTTTGGTGCTTTTAAAAGGTGACTATTTTAATTTTGATCTTAAAGTTGCTAAATATGACCCCTCCTTCCATTTTTCTCATCTTGCAAACCACATTGATACATTTTGTTTGACAGAGATTTCTTTTTCTTTTTTAATTGTCAAGCATTGCTGATACGGTGACAAAATGGGCATGCTCTTATCTTACAAATTGGCATCAATTTTCCGAAGAGCAAGTTGATGACAGTAAATACATACGTACATACATACATGAAAACTATGTATATCTTTTAACCTGATAGTGACATTTCTAGAAATCAATGCATAAGTCAAATGTTAGGGAACTGGCTAAGTACATTACATTATATCCATATGATGGAATATGAAGTAACAATGAATAATCATGCTATACAAAAAAATACCTAATGATAGAAAATGAAATGTCAAAAAATGTCAAATAAAATACATTGTTAAATTTAAAAAAGCAAATTATCAAACAATGTGAACAGAATGATCCCAATTACATTTTCCAGCATGTTATACATACAAAATGGGAATTGTGTGTGTGTGTGTGTGTGTGTGTGTGTGTGTGTGTTTGAAAGGCTGTGTACCAAAATATCAATAGTTGTATCTCCTGGAAGGGAAACTGAGGGTGATTTTTACTTTATATTTTCTGTTCTTCTGTATTTTTAAAGTTTCAAAATGAACCTATTTTACTTTTGAAATTGAAAAATATATATGTATTTAAAAATACGTCTAGGGGCACCTGGGTGGCTCAGCTGGTTGAGCGACAGCTGGTTGAGCAACCAACTCTCGATTTCTTTTTTTTTTTTTTCCAACTCTCGATTTCAATGCAGGTCATGATCTCAGAGTCCTGAGATTGAGCCCCACCTGGGGCTCCAAGCTCAGTGGGGACTCTGCTTGGGATTCTTTCCCTCTGCCGCTCACCTCCCTGCTTGCTTGTGCTCTCTCTCCAAAAAAAAAAAAAAAAGTTTATTAGATGCAAAGCAACGTGAATGGCCTTTACACTTACAAATGGTTAAAATGGCAGGTTTTATGTATGTAAATTTTACCACAATAAAAGGATACATCAGACAATATAGGTGTGGATTTAGTGATGACTTTTTAGATACAACACCAAAAATATGATCCATGAAAGGAAAATTGGACTTAAAAACTTCTCTGAGAAAGCCTCTGTTAAAAGAATGAAAAGATAAGCCACATATGGGGAGAAAATATTTATAAAATGCATACCTGATGAAAGTCTGGTATCCAAAATATAGAAAGAACTCTTGAGACTTAACAAAAAGAAAGCATACATCACAACTTACAAATGGGCAAGAGATCTGAAGAGACACTGCACCAAAGAAGATAGATAGCACATAGGTGTATAAAAAGATGCTCAGCATCGTATGTCATTAGAGAATTACAGATTTAACACAGCAATGTGATACAACCACCTGCCTATTAGAATGGCTAAAATCCAAAACACTGACAGTATCAAATGCTAGCAAGGATGTGGAGCAACAGAAATTCTCATTCACTTGCTGGTGGGAATGCAAAATGGCACAGCCACTTCGGAAGACAGTTTGGCAGTTTCTTACAAAACTAAACATAATCTTAACATATGATCCAACAATTGCACTCCTTGGTATTTGCTCAAAGGAGTTAAAAACTTAAGCATTCAAAAACCTGCACCCAGATGTTTATAGCAGCTTTCTTCAAAACTGCCAAAACTTGGAAGCAACCAAGAAGTCTTTCAGTGGGTAAACGGGTGAATAAAGTATGCTCCATCCAGATAATGGAAAGAAATAAGCTATCAAATCACAAACAGACATGAAAGAAATTGAAATGCATATTGTTAAGTGAAAGAAGCCAATCTAAAAAGGCTATATACTTTCTGATTCCAACTCTGTGACATTCTGGAAAAGACAAAACTCTGGAGACAGTAAAAAGATCAGTGGTTGCCAGGTTTTCAGAGAGGGAGAGAGGGATGAATATTGGAGAACAGGGGATTTGTAAGGCAGTGAAATTATTCTGTATTATACTGTAGTGGTGGGAAAACATTGCCATACATTTGTCAAAACTGATAGAATGTATAACACTAAGAACAAATCCTTATGAAAACTATGGACTTTAGTTAATAATAACTACCAATATAGACTCATAAAAATAAACAAAAATATTCTATTAAAATATTATTTATCTTTAAAAAAACCACTTATTTACTAATGCAAAGGTCAGTATTCCCAGTCAGAATTCTGATTTTAAAATATTCATTTCCATAATTACCCCTGGTTATTTAATGTTGTGTGGTAGTTTATGGTGTCTGACAGTAACCTCTAGAAATTTTCATATTATGTAACAGTAATTTGATCACTGATTCAGCAAGATCCTTAGCCTCCTTGTTTTTACATTTTGATTAAATAATTTCACTATCTTGAATAAATAATCCATAGGCAGTTTGGCAATCTAATTTCTCAAGATTCCAATAAATGTTGCAATTCAAACTAGGGGCAAAACTTTCACATGCATAAATCTTAAGAGTTCTGTCATTCTTTTAAAAAGATTTTATTTATTTATCTGGGAGAGAGCATGCGAGCAGAAATAGGCGGAGTGCCAGAGAGAGGAGAAGCAGGCTCCCCACTGAGCAGGGAGCCTGATGTGGGACTTGATCTCAAGACCCTGGGATCATGACCCAAGCTGAAGGCAGACGTTTAACTGACTGAGCCACTCAGATGCCAAGAGTTCTGTTATTTCTTTTTTTTTTAATATTTTTTTTAAATTTTTATTTATTTATGATAGTCACAGAGAGAGAAAGAGAGGCAGAGACACAGGCAGAGAGAAGCAGGCTCCATGTACCGGGAGCCCGATGTGGGAATCGATCCTGGGTCTCCAGGATCGTGCCCTAGGCCAAAGGCAGGCGCCAAACCGCTGCGCCACCCAGGGATCCCGAGTTCTGTTATTTCTGATGATAAATACAGCATTAAACAAAATAAGATGCCAATAGTACTGATTTAACATAAATATATTTATAATTCTCTGTGAAGACACACAAAGATATAATTTTTACAACATGGATGGGTCAGCTTGGAACCACATTAGGACTTCAGGGCTGGGACAATGATTGAGAAACACTTTTCAAACCAGTTATAGAGACAGTACAGATACCACTGTAGCTAATTTAGTCTTGACTCAGATTAGCTTATACCAAGGGATCGGTTCAAGGGGGTAGAAGACAACCAAAGGGGCCTCATGACACAATCATTATTCAAAGATGCATGGGTTCATGAGGCTTCTGAATTTTAATAGAACATTATCCATCAGCTGGAAATATGAGACTTGGAGCCACCTTTTGAGGTGAGTAAACTGGACAGATCTGGGCACTTTGGGATAATCCCAGCCACATGGCATGAAATTGAGCCTAAGACCTGAGACTCTCTGAACACCTGCAGCAGAATCGGGTAACCAAAATAGAAAGCCAGTTCTTTCCTTTTTTCTTCCTTCCTTCCTTCCTTCCTTCCTTCCTTCCTTCCTTCCTTCCTTCCTTCCTTCCTTCCTTTCTTTCTTTCTTTCTTTCTCTTTCTTTCTTTCTTTCTTTTAGATTTATTTATTTGAGAGAGCGTGCACCTATAGGGGGAGGAGCAGAGGGAGAGAGAGAGAGAGAATCTCAAGTGGACTTCCCACCGAGTGCAGAGTCCAATGCGGGGCTGTATCCCAGGACCCTGAGATCATGACCTGAGCCAAAACCAAGAGTTGGACGCTTAACCAACTGAGCTACCTAGGCGCCCCAGAAAGCCAGTTCTTTCTACAGAGCAAACACACTAGTTGCGGGTCCCACTACTGATGTGAATGGGATTGTAGTGACTGCACTGCTGTGGTCCATAATGACTTAGAAACTGCATGGGGCTTAGCTGTCTGAGCTTTGACAACTCCAAGGAGCCAGGGAGTGACACCAGTGTTAACTATATTTTCATGCATTTCTCTTTGTCATTAAAATACTACTCTAGTCCATGGAATAAAACAGAGCAGTCAGTCTTACATACTGTCACAAGAACAATTACTCCCATTAGACCTCAGGATTCAGCCTTGCCCAGAGCTATGCATTTTTTGAAATGTCAGATGCTTTCTCATATAAGTTGGCAAGTCACCCAACTTGCTGTTTGATGTTGCAATGGGTAGTTGATGTTATAGATCAGTAGATACTCAAATCTCTACCCTACAGGGAATGCTGACATTGGCATGAAACAGCTTGTTAAATCTGGTGCCTTATACTGCACGTTTGGCCCGCTAAACAAGTAGTATGCACAGGGAGGATGCGTCATATCTTAAAATTATGGAATACTTGAGCCAAAAGAGGTGTAAAACCTAAACCTTGCACCCTCGTTTTATGTGTATTCCCCCAAACACTGTAAAATCCTAGAATGAAGAGACAATCTCTTATTTATTTCCACCTAATCAACATGACTTGCTGCTTTATACTTGGCATGCAAAATAATTTAGATTACTTACATGACAAGCCCTCCAAGAAGGAAACACTCCTGTTCACTGCAGCCATGTGTTTACTCCCTAAGTTCCTAATGCTAAGGCCGAGGTCCTCAGGGCTTTGATGCTTACGATGTCTAAGGGGTCAATCTTGCTTACTATTGCCCCAAAAAGTAGAGAGGAAAAATTAGCCATTTCCCCGAGAGGTCTTTCATTTCCCCATAAGGCAAATATGGAGCAGGAGGTGCAGTGGGTTCAGAACCAAGTCAGTTTATCAGACTGGCCTTCATTGGTCCTCCACAGAGGCTGGGATTCAGGGGGCCGACTGGAGCTCCTCATGTTAACACTCTTTAGGGACACTGTACACATAGAATCATCACCACCCACCACCAGGATATTTGGAAAGTGTTCTATAGTAGCTCAATGTGTGCCCATATACAGCTTCCACTAATCCCCTCTATTTTTAGCTTCATGATGATTTTTTTTTAAATATCGGGGGCTTTTTGTCCTTCCTTGCACCTTGCCTTGCTTAGGACCATCCCAGTTCATTCAGATGAAGTAATACTTAAGTAATTCCAAACCTCCAAGAGAAGAAGTCTGACTCCCAGTCCCCCTTTTCCCTGAAGGGTTTTTGGTTTTAAGAAAATCTGCCTACGGGGCACCTGAGTGGCACAGTTGGTTAGGTGTACGACTCTTGGTTTCGGCAAACTGTGAGCCACTCTTTGAAAACTCTATTTCAGCATACCTCAAGTAAACAAGTATAAAGAAGAATATTAAATATGGTGTCTGGTCGCAACCCAGAATTAACAACCATGAGCATCTAGCCAGATTTGCTTCTGATATTTTAATTTTTTGGTAAATATATTTTTACAGATGGAGTGAAAGCTTAATGCTACTCTCTCCTGAACCCATTTCCCTCCCTCATCCGTGGCAACCACTAAACCAAACTTGGAGTCTATTCACCCTGCCCACATTTTTAGACTTTTACTACAATTGCAGGATTTTAGTTCTGTGTTTTGACACTGACATGGTATCAGTGCTGGATGTGTTGTTCTGTAAATTACCTTTTTCTTTCATTTGTTTTCAAGATATAGCCCTGTTCATATTTTTACCTCCTATATGATATTCCACTGAGTGATTAAACCTCTGTTTGTCTTGTCCTGTAATGATAAGTAATGAGATTGTTTTAACATTTTTCTTTCACAATGAATTCTGCAGGGAACATCCTTGGAGAGTTTTCCTCAGGCAGACACCTTGAAGTGAAATTGCTGGGTTCATGGGACATTACTTCAATTTTTTGTTAACAAGATTAAAATGGCAGCTTCCTAGCTTAAACCATTTGAGTGCCACCTCCCTGGACCCTCCACAGCATTTCTCTACAGAGCTTCTCCCTTAGGGGTCGACAAAGAGTAGCGACATAATAAATATCTGTTGAGTGAATTAATCACAGATGAAGAAATGAGGCTAGAGAGAGAGAGAGAGAAAGTGGTCATCACAGTCATATGTTTAGTGACAGGGCTATCTCTAGAACCCACAATTTCTGCTCCAGGGCTGCTTCTGGAAGGCCCAATGAGAAGTAAGGATGCTCAAGTTCAACGCCAATCCCAAATGGAAACTGCAAGAGTGTCATGAGATGACCAGTTCCCATAAAATGTTTTGAAAGGTTACAAATTATGGACATTTCTGGATAGACAATAAGAAAGAGAATGAAAAAAAAAAAACCAAAAAGAATGAGAATGAATAGGGGTGCCTGACCACCTCAGTCAGAGGAGCGTGTGAATCTTGATCTCAGGGTCATGAGTTCCAGCCCCACATTGGGTGTAGAGCTTACTTAAAAAAATAAATACACTTAAAAAAAGAATGAGAACGAATAAACTTTCTTCTTCAGGATAGACTATTATGAGGTCCTTAGAGGCCAATATCTATCATCCCCACCTGAGCTGGTGGTGTATTAATTTCTCCTATATTTTAAAATGCAAACCTGGGTTTGAGCAATAAGTATGTGGATAATGGAGGATAGAACAATTTGAGCTATAAAATAAATAGCACTATATTCATGAGTCTATTCTTATGGAAATGATGCTTAAATAAATTAATAGGAGATAACACATTTCCTGCACAGGAGAATTCCAAGTGACTCATGTAGATGCAAACCCCTAAAAAAGGAGAACATAATTCCCTACTCCATTAGTGTGGGCTGTGCATTGTGATTTCCTTCAAAAAGTAATATGGAAGGAGGAAAAAGAGTAATGTTACAGTGGAAAAACCTAACTACCTCAGCCATATAAATAAGTTTTATGTCATCAATGATAACTCATAATAATAGTTTATAACCTTGGGGAATCTGCGTGGCTCAGTGGTTGAGCTCCTGCCTCTGGATCAGGTCATGATCCCAGGGTCCTAGGATTGAGTCCTGCATTGGGCTCCCTGCAGGGAGTCTGCTTCTCCCTCTGCCTATGTTTCTGCCTCTCTGTGTGTCTCTCATGAAAAAATAAATAAAATCTTTTAAAAAATAGTATATAACCTTGATATAACAAAGGGGGTACATTATCTCTATGGTCTCCCTCCCCTAAATCTTTTTCCCCTCTCCCAAATCCTAACTAACCTTCCTCTAACCATGAGAAAAACATTGGACAAACCAAGTAGAGGGACATTCTATGTAACATAACACCTGACCTATACTCCTTAAGACTGTCCAGGTCATCAGAAACAAGGAAAGTCGGGACCGTTGGGTGGCTCAGCAGTTGAGCACCTGCCTTCGGCCCAGGGCGTGATCCTGGAGTCCCGGGATTGAGTCCCACATCGGGCTCCTGAAGCAGAGGGAGAAGCATGGAGCCTGCTTCTCCCTCTGCCTTTGTCTCTGCTTCTCTCTCTCTCTCTCTCTCTCTCTCTGTGTCTCTCATGAATAAATAAATACTTAAAAAAAAAAAAAAGGAAAGTCTATACAACTGTCACAGTCTTGAGGATCCCAAGGAAACATGACAAGTAAATGTATCTTTGGTGGGATCCTGGGACAAAAGAGGAACTTAGTAAGTTATTTTAAAAACAAGTAAACGCTAAGGAAATCTAAACAAAATATGGACTTCAGTTAAGTACTTATGATGTATCAATACTGCTTCACTAGCCGTTATGAACTTATCACTCTAACGTAAGATGTTAATAAGAGGGGGAATTGAGTGCAGAGGCCACAGGAAGTCTATACTATTTTGCAACTTTTCTATAACTCGGAACTATTCTAAAACCAAAACTTTATTTAAAAAGAGCTAGGACTTAGAAAATTGATTATCAGTTTTGTTTTTATATCATTTACATTTAAAAAAGTAACTTGTCACGTACTCCCAATTCATAAGATTCTCTACAGTAAAAGGGTACACGTATACAGCCAGATGGAGGATTTATAAGTCCCGTAGGTAGAAAGCTACTGATTTTCTCTACCAGTGCACGCTTGTCTGGGTCTTTAGCACTGAGCTGCCTTTGGCCAGTAAGTTGGCTGCCTTCCTTAGTATGACAGATTGCTGCCTCTCCCAGGCCAATTCACAGCCTGAAGATCTTAGCTAAATGGAGGAGAAATGTTGATGGTATTCTTGCCAGTCACTGTTTTGTGTCCCGTTGGTGCTTCCGAAAAATTAAAGGGGCAAGACATACTTGGAGCAGTCTTTAATTCACATTTTGGGCATATTCCCCTCTCAATGATTTCTACCTCTCTGAGTACATTACCTTTTTTCCATTCATTGGCCCTTTGTCATTTTCAGAGTAGGTGGCCCTGTTTCCCCGGCCATTGCTGGTGGGATGGATCACTCCTGGACATAGTTGACCGATCAGGATTCCTTCCTGAGGATTTAGAATTGGGGTCAGATTTCTATCTCAGAAGTGAATTGGCCTCTTGAATTGAGGCCTTCATCACAACCTTGATATACATATTTAAGACTTAAATTCCATCAAATATATTGGAAGAGAATGAGTTTTATCTTTCTCATTCCAAACTCTATCTGGAATATTTACTGTCATGGACACACACTGGTGGTGGCTCCCCAGAATCCATTCATCAATCTTTTGGTACCCAAATCTCTGATTTTCCTTGGAAAACTGTCCTCCCTGGATTCACTCATGCTTAACAATGCCTCTAGAGTTTTCAGTTGTATAAGCCAATGAAAATTCCTTTTGCTGAAGCCAGTCTGAGCTGGGTTCTTACCACCTACAATTGAAAGATTCCTGTTTAGTGTACTTACTAAAAGCACATGCCCATGTCATCAATGAGCTCACATATTTTCTTCATGAACTCTTTGAGTCAGCTCTAAGGCTTCCCATTACCCCACTCTCACATTTCTCATTCCAAACCAGCCCCCACCTCTGTATGTGTGTGTATGTGTCTTCCAGCAGGATTGGTTTAAAAACACATAATTTGGGGCACTTTGGTGGTATAATTAGTTGATTGTACAACTCTTGGTTTCAGCTTGGGTCATGATCTCAGGTTGTGTGATCAAGTCTCAAGTGGGGCTCTGCACTTAGGGCAGAGTCTGCTTAAGATCCTCTGTCCCAGGATCCCTGGGTGGCGCAGCGGTTTGGCGCCTGCCTTTGGCCCAGGGCGCGATCCTGGAGACCCGGGATTGAATCCCACGTCAGGCTCCCGGTGCATGGAGCCTGCTTCTCCCTCTGCCTGTATCTCTGCCTCTCTCTCTCTCTCTCTCTGTGTGACTATCATAAATAAATAAAAATTTAAAAAAAAATTTTTAAAAAGATCCTCTGTCCCTTACCCTCCACCCTTCTTCTTGCTCTCTCAAATAAATAAATATAAAACAAACCCCCAACACCCACATGATCCGAGAGATACAATGGCTGGTCATTTTTCAGGCTTGGTTAACAAAAGGTGTTTTAGGTGTTTGTTTGAAAATCCTTCATTTCAATTTCTATATCTCACTCTCCTCAGAGTAGAAAGTACTGTTCAAAGATGGGTCAGGGCGTGAATCTTGGTATGCAATCAAAATGATAACCTAAATCTTCAAGAAAAATATAGTTTATGGTGCACATTCATGTGTATTATTTCATTTAATCCTTAACATGTATAGGAGGTGTTGCCTTCATCACTCTGATGAAAAAACAGATTCAAAGAAGTTTAGGGACTATGGATCCACAACAATAATGGCTAAGAATTACATAGGAGAGTACTTCCAACAAATCAAACATCTTTTGTGTTTTAACCCAATGTTGGAGGTATTACATTACATTTGCATTTTATAAATATAGAAACTGAGACAAAAATGTTGAAGAACACATTCCAGGTCATATCACAGGTACATGCTATTCCATATCTGCTTATCAGCAAAATCAGGGCTTGAATTCTTCTGATCCAGGTCAAATAACTTTTGTATAGTATCATAAAATATAGCAAAGTGACAAAACCCAGCGATAACAAGAATGAAGTTGAACACGTGCAGAGACGATCAAAATGGAATTGAAAAGCATTAATTTTTTTTAGCACTCTAATAATGCTTCCTAAGGATTTATGTATTTTGCATTAAAAGTTCACTATTTTGAAAAAAATAAAAAAAAATAAAAGTTCACTATTTTGACTAACTGAAACTAAAAAAATTTACAGAATGGCACACATAATTGAAGTATTTTGGAATTTTCAGATGCAGTATCCAGCTCTATTTCCTAGTTCTTAAAAACCAATTAATATGGTATATCTCCCAGTCCTGCCATCTGTAAATCAAACTTTAAATCATTTAGAGCATTGAAAATTATTATTAAGCTTACCTTTGGAGAAATAATAATCATGAATAACACATGACATATGTAGAGATAACAAAAAATATAGTGGTATATTTCAAAGAGTTAAAACATTCTTGAAAAGGTTAACTGGACCACAGATGTGAATGTGTGCATATGTGTTTGTGTATATGTATATGCAACTGTAAGGTTTACATTTTACTTATTGGCAACTGCTCTTAAGAAGGAGATCTGGGTTTTTAGTGATTTTTTTTGTAGGTTTATAAATGAAATCTGCTGGATAGAGCAATTTGATTTATAGTCCAAAGAGTTATTTGTTGTCTTCAATCAAGTTTTTTTAAGTTTTTTATTATTACTTTTTGCTACATTTCTCCATTTTCCTATTTATGAAATGAGGATACACTGATTATACTAATTTTTACACATTTAGATAAGAAAGTAAATTTATCATAAAAATCTCTGTGGTAGGGACACCTGGGTGACTCAATCAGTTAAGCATCTGCCTTCGGCTCAGGTCATGATCCCAGAGTCTTGGTTTTGAGCCCGGTGTCAGGCTCCCTGCTCATCAGACAACCTGCTTCTCCCTCTCCTTTTGTCCCTCCCCACCTTGTGCTCTCATTCTTGTGCTCTTGCTCTCAAATAAATAAAATCTTTAAAATATATATATAAAATATTTTAAATTTAAGATATTACAATATTAAAATACATATTAAAAAGATAAAAACATTTTAAATTTTAAAAATATAAGATAACAAAATTTTTAAAATCTCTGTGGTAGTCTTTTTTAAGACTTTCTTTTTCTTTTTTAAGAGGGGAGAGAGGGGTAGAGGGAGAGGGTGAATCCCATGCAGGCTACACACCTAGCACAGAGCCTGACTTGGGATTCAATCTGACAACCACAAGGTCATGTCCTGAGCTGAAATCAAGAGTGGAACATTGAGCTGCCTGAGCCAGCCGGGCGCTGCTCTGTGGTAGTCTTAACATGGGAATTCTATCATCCCAGAAAGGAAAGACTGCTGGCCACTGGCTAACCTGGTTGTCTCAGGCTGGACTTGATACTTTCCAACTCCTAGTAGAGGTCAGGGTGCACGGAGATCCAATGCCCAGAGCTAAGCCTTGAATCAGGACAGATGGAGAGACAGGTGAATCCAATGAACTGAGCAAGGAAATAAAAGCAAGTAGGAGACAAAAGGGTAGGAGCTGGGACACTAGAATTGACTGAACACATTCCAGATGGATGCTGCAAGGCTCAACTGTCCCGAAGGAAATGGCTTCCCTGGGGGTGCGGAGTCCTTTGGGGCTTTTCCTAGGAAGAGGAAAAGTTAGCACTGAATCTGGGTCATGGCATCGTTCTACAGTGGAATTTTGCTTGTGTACAAATAAGGAAATCTTTGTTTTCCATTAACTACAAGCATTTTAGTTTGGAAACTTTTAGACACTCAGCAACAGTAGAGAGAAGAGAATGATAAATCCCCATGTACCATCACCACATGTCAACAACTGCCACAATTTTGCCAGTCTTCTTTCATTTATTCCTCCTCACACTTATTCATTTGTTATTCTCACCAGCATATTTTAAAGCACATTCCAGACATCAGGCCTTTCCTATTCCTCATTATGCATCTCAAACTGGAACTTCATGAAGTATCCCTAGTTGATAAGTAGTTGGAAAAATTAACAAGTCTTTAATGTTATTTATACCATGTTTATATTAAAATTCTCAATTGTCTCAATGGTATTGGGTTTGGATCAGGATCCAAACAAGATTCTTGTGTTGATTTCAATCGTTTTGTCTCAAGTTTCTTTTATTCTATTCCTTGTCAGCTGCCCTTTTTCTATGTCTTGATTTACTGGTGAAACTGGAGCATTTGCCCTGAAAGAGCAATGTTCCATATTTTGGATCATGTCCCTTAATTTGTTCTTCTATGTCTCATGTCTCTCTCTCATATTTCTCCTAAACTGTAATAAGGATAGAGATAGCTGATTGAATTTAGATTAAATTTTTTTAGGCAAGAATGTATCATGGGAGATGCTATACATAAAATATTTACAACCTATGCGCTGCATCTGATCTACAGACATGGTCTTATTTGGGCCATACAGTTTTTTATGTTTTATTTGGCCCATATTTTTTTTTTCAAAGATTTTATTTATTTATTCACAAGAGACACAGAGAGAGACAGAGGCAGAGACAGAGACAGAGGGAGAAGCAGGCTCCATGCAGGGAGCTGACATGGGACTTGATCCCAGGACTCCAGGATCACGCCCTGAGCTGAAGGCGGCGCCAAACCACTGAACCACCGGGGCTGCCCAGACTATATATTTAAACAAAGAAAAAGTTGCATCCGTTTCTGAATCAGTCCGGGTTTTGCCAGGAAACAGATGGTACTCTCGTACAAACTCTTCATAAGGGTATGGACACTGAGGAAACAACAAAGAATAGCAAGACATTCTGGGGTTTGTAGCCACAGGAACCGTCACATCCCCTACCTGGAAGGGCTTCACGGACAGCCAAACCCAACCTAACCCAATACCCTGCAGAGAGGGAGATGGAGAAGCAAGACTCTTTCCTCAGTGTCCTCCCTCCCTCGCTCAGTGATCCGCTGGCTGAGCACAACAGGAAGCCAAAGAGCAAAGAAGCCCATTGCTACTGTCCCTACAGGCCAGCCTCCCACAGGGAGTGGAGTTAAGTGCAGAGTGGATCTGGAGGGGAAACACTTGCCAATGTTTACAAATTAAAAGACTGTCATATAAAATTCTGGATTTGGGGGGTGCCTGGGTGGCACAGTAGGCTAAGGTCTGCCTTCAGGCCCAGGTCTGGCTCCCTGCTTGGTGGGGAGTCTGCTGCTCCTCCCTCTGCTCTCCAACCCCTGCTTTTGCACTTGCTCTCTTTCTCTCTCAAGTAAATAAATAAAATCTTTTTTAAAACCCTAAAATCCTGGATTTTCAGCTTCTTTTGTTGGACGAGACGTTCTGGCAGCCCCGAATCATGTTACTGACAACTGGCTAGAGCTGAGCAGTGGCTGCCCTATGGCAGGACATGGGAGTGGTGCTGTGGATCTCAGATCATTACCAGGAAGAAAAGGAGGGCCGAGAGGAGAGAAGCCTGGAACTGGACTTATACTTACCTAGAAGAAGGTAAGATATGGAAGTTTCTATGAACTTAGCTCCATTTAATTAGAAAAAAGCAAAGAAACATTTTTGCGAACTTGAGTACTGCATTAATAATACGAGGTATGATTATCGTCATGGTAACAGGAAAAAGAATACAGAAAAGAAAATCCTCATTTATGTACAGGTTTGCTGCAATATACATGTTGGCTGACTGCCATGTGTTAAAAAGGATATTCTGCTGAAAACAACAATCATGTTTCAGGATGAACTTCTAGGCTACAAGAGTAAATCTAAAAATATTTACTTAAAAGTAATTATTACGAAGTTTCATTTTAAAAAATCTTAATAAACAAGCTAAAATTCTGGACATGACAGCATGGGAATGATCATTTCTCAGCACTGGCAGCTCGTCCACGGTTAGTAAGATTGCCATTCTGCGCGCTGCTGACCCTGACTATATAGGGCTCCCGTACACAGTGCTTCGGGGTACACACTGCACAATACACGGTAATGCCATTCACTGTGTGGGTCTATAAATAGGAGTTTTTCTGTTACCTTCTATTCTTCTTTATCTTATTGGTTATTTCTACATTAAAGTTGATTAATCATGGGATACCTAGGTGGCTCAGCGGTTGAGCATCTGCCTTTGGCTCAAGGTGTGATTCCTGTCCCAGGATCAAGTCCTACATCGAACTCCCTTTGAGGAGCCTGCTTCTCCCTCTGTCTATGTCTCTGCCTCTCTCTGTGTGTCTCTCATGGATAAATAAATAAGATCTTTAAAAAAAAATAAACTTGATTAATCATGGATGTTACTGTACATAGCATTATTCTTTTTTTTTTTTTTGTAAAATGTTGAAATGTAAAGTCAGTATCCTGCTTTCCTGTATGATGAGAAGAATTCATAAGCAAGAATTTTTCTCTATATACTCACAGCCCTTGGAACATCTGACTGTTGATTTGGGTTCAGGTCATGATCTCAGGACTGTAAGATCAAGCCCTGCCTTGGTCTCTGCACTCAGCCCAGAGTCTACTTGGATTCTCTTTCTCCCTCTCCCTCTGCCCCTCCTCGAGTGCGCGCGTTCTCTCTCTCTCTAAATAAAATAAATAAGTAAAATCTTCCATACTCATTGCCCAGATGGAAATAAGTAAGATTTGATATGATTCTTAAGAATTTAAGAATGTAGTCACTTAAGGTTACTTTATTATTTTATGTAAAATTACAAATAAAGGCGTATCAATTTTACAGATATTAGGATTATGGTATTATCTAATCTTGAATATTCTACCTTGTATTATTTAAATTTTTACAGGATTTGTTGACTTTAAAAGGATACAATACACTTCCTGAATGTTTCCAGATAATGTGCTTTCCTAATATTCTAATTAGTATCAATCCAATTATTTTAAAATTCCCATGTGTGGGGGCACCTTGGTGGCTCAGTTGGCTAAGGGACTCACTTTGGCTCGGGTCACAATCCCCATGCCTGGCTCCCAGCTCAGCAGGCAGTCTGCTTCTCCCTCTCCCTCTGCTTCTCCTCCCACTTGTGCTCTCTCTCAAATAAAAATAAATAAATAAAATTCCTCTGTGCTTTTGTAAATACTTTTAGTGACTTTCAAAGCCATCATTAATTATCATTACATGTTCAGGTGCCTGGCTGGCTCAGTCGGAAGAGCGTGAAACTCTTGATCCCGGGGTCATGAGTTCAAGCACCATTATCGGTGTAGAGATTACTTTAAAAAAAAAAAAAGAAAAAAGAAAGAAAAAATTATCATTATACGTCAACTTATAGTAATAAATATGCATGTACTTCAACTGCCTAATAGAATTTCAATATACAAAACACACAGAAGGGTATATTTCACTTTAAATTACTGGTAGAGCGCAGCCCCGGTGGCTCAGCGGTTTAGCACCGCCTTCAGCCCAGGGCGTGATCCTGGAGACCCGGGATCGAGGCCCACGTCGGGCTCCCTGCATGGAACCTGCTTCTCCCTCTGCCTGTGTCTCTGCCTCTCTCTCTCTCTGTCTCTCTGTGTCTCTCATGAATAAATAAATAAGATCTTTAAAAAAAATAAATTACTGGTAGAATGAAAGCAAATATTTAGATAGTCACAGAAAATTTGAGTGACAGGTCTTACTGGCATAACTAAAGTTGTTATGCTGATTATGTGTGATGGTGACATACTTGAACACACAGTCACGACTGGTTATGGTCACATTCAAGTTCAAAAATATGAGAAATGAGAGTAAAAGGAGCAGTCAGCTTTTCAGCCTTGCTAATGACAAAGACTGAAACCAGAGCCAAAGAGTAGATTTTGGCAGAATATTAAGACAAAAGGCAACATAGTTGTAGCTCTACTTATTACCTGAAAATATCCAAATATCCTTCTGAACAAACTAAAAAATAAATGGATCACTCTGTAAAAACTCCTACTAGACATGAGAACAGAAGCAGCAGCTAACATGCAATGAGAACGTACTATCTGGCTGGTCATTCTACCAAAAACTTGACCTTCACCATCCAATTTAATTTCCTGATGACTGTGAGGTCAACACCACTATTATGCCCTCAAATCATCGATGGGGAACTGAGAAAGAACTTTTAAGAAAATTCTATTCAAGGCAGCCTGGGTGGCTCAGCAGTTTGGCACTTCCTTTGGCCCAGGGCGTGATCCTGGGCCAAGGGATCGAGTCCTGCGTGGGGCTCTCTGCGTGGGGCCTGCTTCTCCCTCTGCCTGTGTCTCTGCTTCTCTATATATATCTCTCATGAATAAATAAATAAAAATCTTTTAAAAAATTAAATAAAAAAAAGAAAATTCTATTCATTGTGAGAGATTCACATCCAGAATCTAGTTAATATTTGTGGAGGGCAGGTCAAGAACTTGCCATGCTTGCTTCCATGAACTTGCTTCCATAGAGAGCAACAGAGAGAAAGAAGAAGGTGTATGTATCCCAAATACTGGAGTATCCCAAGAGCTTGTTGCCTAACCCAATAGCTACCAAATGACGGGTAGCTTGAAGGCATGGGGAATGTGGGTCAAAAGCAAAGAGTAGGAATGATGAGACTAGTGAGCAGGAGACACTGCCTTTGCAACAAAGGCTTTGCCTTTGCTGTGGGTCCCACTCTCCTCACCTCTCTCTCTCTCTCTCTCTCTCTTTTGCTTTAGGACAACTGTAGAGATGAGAACTACATTTAGGGTAGAAGATAGAGGCAGTGCATAAAGCCAAGGTCTCATAGAGTCACAGTGCCTCAAACATTTGCCACAAAGCACAGCATATACGGTTTTGTGTGTATAGCCTAACTCAATTCATGCACATCAAAGTTTGAGAACCACTGAGCATAAAAAAGGGAAGGAGAATGAGTTCATTTGGGCGGTCAAACCAGGCTTTTTCAAGATGACTATCAATTCTCTTGTGTTGATGGTAAATGGGTGGTGAAATCCCAAAGTGTTTACTAGATTTCGTTAATATTTGGCCTCTGTAACCTTAATGCATGCTAAGAGACTTTCCTTTCCTGTTGTTGTAAGGATTTAAGGAGTCACAGCCTACAAGGGGATTCAGTTCTAAAGTCTGAGTGTAAATTAAGCTAAAGTTACAGTTCTCTCAACTCTCCTAAATTTTCTTTCTAGAATGCAAATCTGATCACATCATACTCTTTTATAAAATCCTCCCATAGACTGAGTTGCCAATAATTACAGAAGATAATAGGTATGCTGAGAAGCAACCCTTATCCCCAATAGAAAGATCTCCCATGGCCCATCTTCCTCCCACACACAAGCACATGACCCATGGGGATGCAGGTCATAGTTTGGGGTTTATTGTTAAGCTTGATTTGGTTCACCATTTAATTGATCTGATTAAGCCACATGGGCAGTGTCACTTAATGGTTGCAGCCTCAATCGCCACAAATGGCGTGATCCAAAGCCACTCAGACATGAGAAGTATATGAATTTCCATCAGTATGAAACAAAGGTGTGCTATTCAAGTGTTTGTACACTTAGGAGGGAAGTGAGAGGTGTTTAGAATCAGGAGCGCACAAGCCTTTTCAAAATGTGGTCCCTGTCAACGCTCCAGCTGCATCCTCTGCTACTACCAATGTGTATGACATATTCTCACCATACCAAGTGACTTGTGCCCTATTTAATACCTCATTCTTTTGTACACTCAGCACTTCTTCCTGTCTGCAATTCTCTTCCTCGGTCCTGCTTTCTAGAGCTCTTCTTTGATGGTTCCCCTCAAAGACTTCTCTACAAATTATTCTTTCCTGATTTATTATCCCTCCCTAAAGTACAGTTCATCTTCTTTTGACATTTCACTTCAACTATCACTTTTCTTAACTGTAATGTAATTAATTGACAGAAAGGAAAAAGGAGGGGGGATAGTTTAGGATGGAGGGTAAAAATTATTATAAATATAATATGTGAGACAGGTTTCTCTAAAATGGGTAGGATCAGAATATCAAAGATATTATTTATCCATATGGGCTTCCAGTTACAGAATAAATAAGTCACAGGGATGAAAGGCATGGCCTAAAGAAAAGAGTCAATGGTATTTTAAGTGTTGTAAGGCAACAGACAAGCTCATTTGTGGTGAGCACAGCATAACATATAGACTTGTTGAAGTACTATGTTGCACACCTGAAACTAATGTAAACTTGTATGTCCACTATACTTCAATTAAAAAAATAAAGATATTTTGGGGGGCACCTGGGTGGTTCAGTCAGTTAAGCATCTGCCTTCTGCTCAGGTCATGATCTCAGGGTCCTGGGATTGAGTCCTGAGTTGGGCTTCCTGCTCAGTGGGAAGTCTGCTTCTCCCTCTCACTCTCCTGTGCTCTCCCTCCACCTCTGTCATAAATAAATAAAACCTTCTGGGACAATTGAAGAAAGTTGAATATAGATTTTATATTTTTTAATATTTAATATTCAGAGTGTGAGCCACTGACCAGGAGCAGCACCTGGGAGCTTATTAGAAATGCAGTTTCAGCCTCCACCCTAGGTGGTTTATATGTACACTACAGGTTGAGAAGCACTCTATTAGAGAGAGAGAGAGAGAGAGAATGAGAGAGAGAGGGTTTCTCCAGCTACAGCTTCTTACTATCTAGGAGTCACAAATCTCTTCTAGAACATCTAAAATCAGACATCTCACTTATCAGAGTGTACTTCCAACTTATTCTCATGCCCGGTCAGGTTCACCTGAAAAATTCATCTTTCCCTTATAAAATCTGCTCTTCTCTGTGAACTGCTATCCTGGCCCTGTCACGATGAGAGCTTTCAACTCCATCCTGCCCTGAGTTAGATCATAAAGCATCCTACGTTTCTTTGATTACGAAGGTCACCACGCTCTTTCCTTTTCCTCTTCCTCTTCAGGAGTGGACAAGAGAGTTTCTTTGGCAAAGCAAATGAATATTTGCTTATTTTTTATTTCACTTACCACCCCACCCCCCACCCCTGCATCCATTCACTCACTAAGCAAACATTTGCTGAGCAGTGCTAAATGCAACGGGCTTGCTAGGGGCTACGTAATCTACTCAGGCGAGAGATACGAATCATTCTTTGAATCTTCCTTTCAAAGACTTGTCTTTTGCACTCTTCCTCTCAAAAACCCTCACCACTGGTCTTATCTTACTTCCTGTGCAGGTCTCTATCTAGTTCTTTTGCAAGAATTTTTGATTAAATATATATATATATATAACTGTAGAGCAACTGTCAAGCCATAAGCAGTCATGGCAGTCCCGGAAGCATCTACGTAATACTGGATTTACTTCTCAATCCAAAATTTTGCTAAGGAGCCCTTCTCTTGTCCAGTTTCCTTCGAAACATTTTGCCTCACCCGTCTGGCTGTGGTGCTTTAGTCTCAGATTTCTATTTTTGGTTTTGTCCCCCAGACACAGACTCATGTCAAGCTCAGATAGTCTGTTTGAGGTGCTTTCCACGCAGTAGCCAGGAGTGTGGGCCTCTGAGAGGAGGCTGGGCTTTGTTGTAACCTGGTTTGGGAGCCGAAGGGAAACCATCGCCTTGCCCTGATACACACCAGAGGGAAGGGAGTTTACTCCTCATATACACCTGCAGGAAACTTCTATTACCTTCTTCAACTTCAGTTATTTCTTAAACAAATGCAACTCAAAAATTTAAGTATTAACCAGAAATGGCTCAAGAGGTGGTTCTTTCAGTGGTTGTCTTTCTGATTCCCACTTCTTAAATCAGAGAAAACAAGAGGAGCAAATGTGGTATTTTCACTCTTATTAGCTCTGGTTTGCATTAGACAGTGATCTAAGCTGTGCTTTGAAGCATGCCAGGGTCCTTCCAGGTTCCCCTAGGGTCTCCTGAAAGGGTGAGGATGCCCTGGCTCCAAAGAGAGCTCTGCTTTCCCACTATCATGTTATTCCCATTCTGTCAATACACTGCTGATGACCGTATGCTGTTATTTTAAAAGTGGAAACATATGGTTTCTATTTTAATTTTTACAGCTTTTCTGCATCTATACAAGAATGCTTACTATAGGAAACTCAAAAAAAAGGGAAAGAGAATAAAATAAAAACATTCTAATATCACCTAGAGATAATCACTTTAAACATTTTGGTGTTTATTTTTACCTATGTACATATAGAAATTATATATATTTTTATACAAAGTTAGCATCACATTATACATTTAACATATAACATTGTTTAAATGCCTGCTAGGTGTAAAATTTTTCACTTAAGCTTTGATTTTTAAAGATTCCAGTTTATATACTGTATAAGGTTTTATAAATGCTATTTGATATCTACAAGTACAACTTTTATAAAAAAGTGAAGCACTCATTTACCTTTTTTAAATGGGTATACTCACATGTAAACTCACCAGTTGGTATTTTCCAGCCATCAAAAATTCTCTCTAGCTTGAGAATTAGAAAGTAGCATTTTTTAAAAAACAGGAATTTCTCAGCAGTTTTATCTAAAGATTGGCCTTTATAGGATGTGAATATTTTAGGATTTGATTCATAACAACATTTACATTGACCTTTTGCTCAGTTTGCTTTGGGAAAGTGCAAGATGTGATGGATCTAAGCATTAGTAAATGCTTTTAATAAAAAATAAATTCCATTCTGGCAACAAGAGGTCATATTCTTTATTTGAACAATGTTAGGTAGCTATCAGTGAAAAGACAATCACAGAGGAATTACTGATTAAAAAGAACTTAAATTCTCTTCTCTCTAGAAAATGTACTAGTTTACATTCAGATATCTCTCCTTCTCCAAGGAAAGGCTGGTCCTGAGTCACAATATATTCTCTGTTGAAAATTACTTGTTTTGTACAATGATACACAACTGAAAGCACATTGCCAAAGATGGCAACTTCCTGAATTCTCTCTCTTTTTTTTTAAGATTTAATTTTTAAGTAATCCCTATACCCAGTGTGAGGCTCAAACACACAACCCCAAGACCAAGAGTTGCATGCTCTACTGACTGAGCCAGCCCAATGCCCCAATAACTTCCTGAATTCTCATTAAAAGCCTGTGAGTTGGGCAGTCCAGGGTTACTATTACAGTTCCTAGAGGAGTTTCATTAAATCAGCTGCTAAGGTGGCCCTCAAGGACTCCTACCTGATATTCATCCCCTTGTATAACACCCCTTGAGTGTGGGCTGGACCCAATGACTTGCTCTTTTATCAACAGAATACAGCAAAGGTGAGAGGATGTCCTTTTGTGACCAGGTTAGAAAAGCCTATCAGCTCTGTCTTATGAGAAGATTCCCTATTGTTTCTCGGCTTACATGCTTGGATGAAGCAAACAGCCATGCTGGAGAGGCTCATGTGACTAGGAATAGTATCCTGCCAATAATCATGTGAGCTTGAAAATTGATCCTTCTCCAGTTAAGCCTGGAGATGATGATAGCCCAGCCAATTCTCTGATTGTAGCTTATAGGAAACCTGTAGTACAGAAGATAGATAAGCCATGCCTAGATTCCCAACCCACAGGAACTATGGAATAATAATTGCAGATTGTTTTAAGCTGCTTTGTGGCAATTTGTTACCCAGCAATAGATGACTAATACGAGGGGTAAACTGATACTGAATGCAACCTATCTATGGAAATATAAGATATGGCGCCCAATTTTTTGACACTCCTGCCATCCAGAGGGGAGTTCTATGTCCCCTCTACTTGCATCTGGGCAAGCTTATGATTGCTTCCAACCATGGAATACACTGGAAGTGAAGCAATGTGATTTCTCAGGGTGAGCTTTAAAAGGCTATGCAGCATCTATCTTGATGAATGAAACCCTGAGTTGCTGTGTAATAAATCTGAGTAGCCTGAGGCTGCCATGTTGTGAGGAAGCCCAAGTCACTTGGGGAGACTTCATGTGGGCACTCCAGACCACAATCATCATTGACCCTTCTCACCCCAGCCCAGGCACCAGACACATAGGATGCTTCCAGATGATGGAAGCCCCAGCCACTCAAGTCTTCCCAACTTAGTCCCCACATGCTGAGAAGCAGAGACAAGTCATGCTGGTGATGCACTTTTGGAATTCCTAACCATGGAGTTTCTGAGAATAATGAAATGTTTGGGAATGTGGCTTCACTCTACTGATTTCTGGGGAGGTTTGTTACAGTGCAGTAGGCAGCTGGAACACTGCCCAGTGTCACACAGCTTCTGAGTAGGAGAGTGAAAACTTAGCTCTAGCTTTTCCACTTTTTACTTCAGCATTCTTTCTACCACTCCAGATGCAGCCTTTTTATCTAGGGTCTTTGTGTTTCTTTTTAACTTATGGTGAAAGAATCAATACTGCGGTGCTGGTCAACTTTGGCAACACATTGGAATCACGAGGGAAGCATTTAAAATACTGATATCTGGGTCCTGCTCCCGAAGATGCTGACTATATGGTCTGGGGTGCAGCCTAAGCAACAGGAGTTTTACAAAACCTCCCAAGTGGTTCTAATGTATGGCCACAGTTGAGACTCATTACTTCAGACCAATATGATGACCAATGCGGGGGGGAGGGGGGAGTCACACCTGATAATGATCAAATCAATTCTCAATGATCCATCTTGATGAAATGAAGCAGAAGTACAGAGAATCCAAAAGAGCAGATTATTTTAAAATCATAATTCTATTGTAGAATGATGATGCGGGAGTGTGTGTGTGTGTGTGTGTGTGTGTATGCATGAATGTGCACATGAAGACCACTGTGTGTGTATATTTAAGGAGCAGAATTTAGCTTCCCAACAGTATATGCAGACAGCGTGCTAGCATCAGAACTTGCAATAATATGGGGCACCTGGGTGGCTCAGTCGGTTGAGCATCTGACTCTGGCTTTCAGCTCAGTTCATGATCTGAGAGTCCTGGGATTGAGCCCCATGTCCGGCTCCTTGCTCGGCAGGAAGTCTGTTTGTCTCCCTCTCCCTCTGCCCCTCCCCCTACTCTCTCTAATAACTAAAAAAAAATCTTAAAAAAATAGCTTACAGTAATGCTAAGACCTGATATGTTCTCATTAAAGAAACCTACCCTCTAGTAACAAGAGAAAGCAGAGGAGAGCCTTGGAATCTAAGATGCTCTAGATTTTGAAAATATTACTATCCTACCTAATAGGACTCATTACACAGGGCAATCTTCGTAAATGGAGAACCATGAAGTCATGTTGAAACCTAAGCACTGAGCTCTGGCCAATCTCACTTAGCAGCAAAATGACTTGCTTCTGGATGCCAGCTTTATAGCTCTCAACAATCAAAATTGTGTGTGTGTCTGATAAAAATGACCAATATTTACAGGTCTCAGACCTTCAGGATTTTTTAAAAATATATATATATTTTTTAAATTTTTATTTATTTATGATAGTCACAGAGAGAGAGAGAGAGAGGCAGAGACACAGGCAGAGGGAGAAGCAGGCTCCATGAAGGGAGCCTGACATGGGACTTGATCCCGAGTCTCCAGGATCAGGCCCTGGGCCAAAGGTGGCACTAAACCACTGAGCCACCCGGGCTGCCCAGAAGGAGGAATTGTTAAAAATGTACTTGAAAAAAAAATGTACTTGACATTATCACCTTGGAGGAGATGCACATAATTTAGTAATTTACAACTACTCCAATGTTGACTGTAGTCTTCTGTTTTTAGTGGCTGCCACTCTTGTTTCTATACATGAGTTCCTCTTCTGTGAGCTTGCTATATATCTACATTTCCAGACAGGGGGGTCTTGGAGCACCTGGGTGGCTCAGTCGATTGAGTGTCCAGATCTTGGTTTAGGCCCAGGTCAATCTCAGGGTCGTGGGATCAAACCCCACATCAGGCTCCATACTCAGAGGGGAGTTGGCTTGAGATTCTCTCTTTCCCTCCCCCTCTGCCCCTCCCCCTCACTTGCTCTCTTTCTCTCTCTCTCAGATAAAGAAATAACATTTTAATAATAAAATAATTATAATATTCATAATTGTATAAATTAGAAATCATCTGTGAATAAGCCAAGCCCAAATACATATATATGTAAACTACAAATAATTAAATATATGGAAAATTTGGAAAAGGTGTTGGGGAACAGGATAAAGCAACTATTTGATTTTATTTTGTTCATAGGAGCCTTAATTTCTAAAAGTTTTTTCTCCCTTACAGTTCCTGTTGATATGTTCTCAGAGTATGAAAAAGAAATGTATAGGTGGGTAGAGCCGATAGGCATTTGCTGAGGAGCTATTTCAGATAACCTGCTCTGTATTCTCCCAAGGTTCTTATGTGATCATAAGGGATCATCTTCTTGATCTACTGTTCATGAATAAAGTTGCAGAACAATTAGTATATAAGACCATAAAACATAAAGATGAGGAAGAAAGCTATATGTATGAATGGATGGATGGATCTGTCTATCTGACTTTCTTTTCTTTTTAAAGATTTTATTTATTTATTTGAGAGAATGAGAAAGAGAGAGAGAACACAAGCAGGGGGAGGGGCAGAGGGACAAGCAGACTCCATGCTAAAGTAGGCAGCCCAATGCAGGGCTCCATGCAGGGCTTGATCCCAGGACCCTGAGATCATGACCTGAGCCAAAGTCAGACACTTAACCCAATGAGCCACCCAGGCGACCCTATCCATACATCTTTCTATCATTTATCTATCTATCTATCTATCTATCTATCTATCTATCTATCTATGCATAGGACAATCTAGAAGAATACATACACGCCTAATTGTAGATAGTGGTTAATTCAGGAAAGGGAACTTGCTAGGGGTGGAGCAGGGGTGATGAAGAAAGATGACACACATTACATATTTCTGCACTCTTTGAATTGCTCATGATTAATTACTTTTGAGTTTTAAATATGCCACACAAAGAAAAGAGAGTAAGTAAATAAATCACCAGCTGGGATCTAAAATACAAAAGCAAATTGCTAAACATGATAGCATAGTGATTTTTTTTTTGCAGTGATAAATTAAATGCTTTGATCTCACCATGATGTGTTTATAAAAGCTTATGGGAAAAAATAACAAATGTGCTTGGCTGTAACAATGTCTTCAACGGTAAATATCTTATTGCCTGGAAATAACTTGGAAAGAAAAGAAGATAAGCTACCAACATGGTGCTACAGAATAGAAAGACCTGGGACAGGGCTGTAACATCACTGCAAACATGCATCTGGGGGGATAAAACCAAATAGAGCAAGAGCAAAAGGATGTGTTTGAGAGGATATTGATGGCATAATTTTTAAATGTCAGTTTGATTTGGTTGACATGTGTGACGATTACCCAGCATTATGGACAGAATTGGGCACTGTCTAAATCCCTATGTTGAAGCCCTAACCTTCAGTGTGCTGGTATTGGGAGATGGGCCTTTGATGAGGTAATTAAAGTTCAATGAGGTCATAAAGGTGGGGCCTAATCCAATAGGACTGGACACCAGGAGCATGTCTGCATAGAGGAAAGGCCATCTGCAAGTCAAGAAGAAATATCTCAGAAGCCAACCTTGAGGGCAACTGGATCTGGGATGTCCAGCCTCCAGGACCAGAGAAAACACATTTCAGCTGTTTAGACTGTGATACTCTGTTAGGTAGCCCAAGCCAACTAAGACATCCACTGAGCCACTTCCAAGTGAGGGGAGGGGTTACAGAAGTGAACAAGGCAAGGACTCTGCCTTTTAGAACTGAGGCACAGTAGTGAATGATTAAGAACCGACTCTGGAGGGCAGCCCGGGTGGCTTAGTGGTTTAGCACCACCTTCAGCCCAGGGCCTGATCCTGGAGACCTGGGATCAAGTCCCACGTCAGGTTCCCTGCATGGAGCCTGCTTCTCCCTCTGCCTGTGTCTCTGCCTCTCTCTCTCTCTCTCTCTCTCTCTCCCAATCTGTGTGTCTTTCATAAATAAATAAAATGTTTAAAAAAAAAAAAAGAACCGACTCTGGAGCTATACTGTGCCATGTGATCTTGAGCAACTTACTTAACCTCTCCGAGGGACAAAATTAATATGCAGGGAAGTTATGACACTCATGAGGATTAATTATAAAGAACCTAGAACAATGTCTGGCACATAATAAGCACAATTGAATTATTTGTGGTTTTTTTTGAAGTATTTGTTAAATACTGAGAGTGTTGTTCACTGGAAAAAAGGATATGAGGTCCAAAATATGATGAATAAGGGGTGGCTCAGGTGGTTGAGCATCTAACTCTTGGTTTCAGCTCATATCATGATCTCAGGGTCCTGGGACTGTGCCCTGCATTGGGCTCTGCGCTCAATATGCAGTCTGCTTGTGTTTCTCCCTCTGCCCCTCCCCCCTCCTCTCTCTTGAGTGAATAAAATATTTTTAAAAATATGAATAACTTTAAACAATAATGATTTGCTTATAATTTTCATTTAACGCCCCAGAGAAATTTATGTATTCCCTAAAAATATTACGGAACACCTGTCTTAATGTAAATTCAAACTATAATACTAAGGAGAAAATTAGTAACATGTAAATGTTTGCTTATTAATTGTGAAAAATATACTATACTCCATAACGATGTCACTGATAAGAGAAATCTGGTGTGAGGTATATGAGAACTCTCTGTACTATTGTTGCAATAATTCTGTAAACCTAAAACTATTCTAAGATAAAAATACGTTTTTAAAAAGGAAGATAAATCAAGAGATAATTGTTTGCTGAAATATGGACCATTAAATGATAAAAGAGCTGAGCCATAGTAACCTTTGATTCACCCCTAATTTACAGAGGAGGGTTGATTTAAATCAACCTTTACACATACCTGATTTTCAAGGTCAAATTCACATAGGAAACAAAGGGGGACAGAAAAGATGAGCACCAACCTAGTCCATAGGAGATGCCGAATTGAATTTTAGTTCTGCCTGGACCTGCAGTGTGTTCTTGACACATCAGTGACAGTTCTGGGCCTTCCATTCTCTATTGGTCACTATTGGCTCTAACATTCTTGATCGTCAACTTTATGTGCATCTACTTCGCAAAGTAGGGCAGCCCTAGGGAGCAGACTCTAACCTGATGCTTTCTCCAAGCCTTTAGAAAAAGAATTGTATGCAGTTTATGCACTGATTTTTGAGTGCGTGTGAGTGGATTGTTAATCAACTAGACAAATACTTTTTGAAAAAGACTCAACATTCAAGGCTAGGTTTTCAGAGTGTATATTAGTCAACAAATCATTCAGATTTGGACAGGAGTAACTGTGGACCAACCCTGACACTAAAATATTTACAGAAAGCTTGCAAGGGAAAGATGACATTCTAAGTACGTGCTCTGACATGTTATTAAGAGATAAAATCTGATGCAGAGAAAGAGGAGCCTGGAATTGTTCTACAATGGTAACTGAACAAGAAAGATTAG
The DNA here is from genome assembly GCF_003254725.2 of Canis lupus dingo. Taxonomy (NCBI): domain Eukaryota; kingdom Metazoa; phylum Chordata; class Mammalia; order Carnivora; family Canidae; genus Canis; species Canis lupus. Next base: position 80,696,085 of record NC_064243.1, on the reverse strand, counting down.
GAGCTAATGCAAAAAGTTTTCAAACCAAAAAACATTTTTCAAGGTTTACAAGTAATGGAGCCTGATGCCAACTAATGTTGCAGAAATGCCATCACTGGTAATGCACAGATGGGCCACCTGTTGAAGAAGCTGAAGAATAAGGACAACTATTGAGTCAGCAAATTCAGGGAGAAATTCAATTGCCCCAAAGCCCTTTTCAATTCTACTACTAGTTGTCATGAACAAATTGTTGTTCATACTGTAATGTTTACTGTAAAAGGCATAATATTTTCCTTTTGTGAGATACTGTCAAAACACATATTTGGTAGTAACATATATATGAAAAGTCATTGATTCATAGGCTATGATTCCTTTTTTCCACATAAGTCATATTCTCCTGTTAGCAAATTATTTTTTTTTTTAGAGAGAGGGAAAGAGACAGTGAGAGCAGGGGGTAGGGTGGCCTGGGGGCAAAGAGAGAGAGAATCTTAGGTGGGCTCCACCTCCGACCCAAAGCCCAAGGCAGGGCAAGATCTCAGGATCTCGAGATTACCACCCCAGCAGAAATCAAGAGTCTGACACTTAATGGACTGAGCCACCAGGCACCCCTGTTAGCAAATTATCAAATGCATAAAAGTCCACATCCTTCATGCCCTGCATTTAATCATTTGGTTTAATGTGATGGCACATTGATGTGCAATGAGGTTTATTTTTCTTTTAACCATTTTTAATAGCATTGATTGAGGCAAAAGTTCAAGAAAATCAACAGCCTCTACATTGGCTCTGAGTTTGATGTTATTTACAAGATCTGTGCTGGAAATATTGAAAACTAAGGGTGGCTCTAATTGCTCTCTTAATATCATTAAGAAGTTATTTCAAGAGTCAATCCCTTGGGGCACATATATGTAGGCACAGCATTTATATTCTGGAAGACAATGATGCATTCTAGGTAGAAAAAAGGGGTTCTCTTCTGCTAACTCTCTACCTGGAAGTACATTTCATTAAGCAGAAAGCTGGATGTTGCTAGTGTTTTTTTTTAATAGTCAGAAGAAAAATCTGCTGATATAAGGACTGAAGCATGACAACTTATCAAGAATCTGTCCTTTCAGAGCTCTCATGAGGTAAACACTGCAACCAATTGTCAACCAATAGCATGACTGAAGCTGCAAAAACTTAGCACATTTGATCAATATGTATATGCAATCAGCTAAATAACATTTATTTACTTACTGTTTATTATTTCCTCAATTGACCCAATTCCTAATAACTTTATTCTAGTTCAGGACTACCACAATGCCCAAGTTCAGGGGGGCACTATTCACATTTTGTTCAATTATAACTTATAAGCAACATGCATGATGCCCTCTTTGAATTGTACAGCATTGTGTCCCTGCTACAACTCATAAAAACACACAATGGAAAATGTATATCAATAAATCTGAAGTTATTATCTGTCACTTTTAGGAAAAGCAGACTTTCAAAGGCTATAGCATTTTGGAAAGAGAGATCCTGTCTTGGATATTTTCCTTCAGTTTGGTTCCTTTTCCTTCCCAGCATTCCTTTCTCTGGGACAAAGGCTCTTCCTCCAACTCTGAGCTATGTTAGCGATGCTATCAATCCCCCTTGATTACCGCAGTAGGTGTGGCACCCAATTCTGACCAGTCGTGGCCCCACATCACCTGGATGATAGAAATCGGTCCAGGGGTAAGCAAGTGATAGGAGCAGGGCCAATCAGAGTTCTTCCATAAGATTTGCTATGTGGATGTAGAGCTGTGAGGACATAAGCCTGGGAATGTTGGCAGCCCTTCTCCTCCCTGGAGGAAAATCCCAAAATGTAAAATGAGAGAGATCGAAGCCAAGGAGGGAAAAGACGAGTGTGCAGTGGAGAAAGGTATTTCTAAGAACATTTAGTTGCATCTCTTGATTTACCTCTGGTCTTCCAGTTATGTGTGCAGATAACCTAATCATTTTTTCCTCAGTATATACTGAAATATGTTAGTTACTTACTTTCAAAAGAGCCTTACCTACCAGAACCCACGACTGCAAGTTTTTTATTCCTCTCAGGATACTTGTCCAAGTTGAGCCAATTTAAAGCCATACATCCTCTCTCAGAAACAAAAAAAAAAGTTGTTTTTTTAAAGATTTTATTTATTTATTCATGAGACACACACACACACAGAGAGAGAGAGAGAGAGAGAGGCAGAGACACAGGCAGAGGGAGAAGCAGGCTCCATGCAAGGAGCCCAATGTGGGACTTGATCCCGGGTCTCCAGGATCACACCATGGGCCGCAGGTGGCGCTAAACCGCATGAGCCACCGGGGCTGCCCCAAAGAAAAGTTTTAAACACCAGATCGCTGGTGTTATTAACTCTCTTGAACTCGTGATATTAAGACAATGTTTCCAGGCAATTCTCAAGGTTAGTAACAATATAGAACAAATAAATAAGTAGAATTTTAAAAAATATATTCTTTATTATAAAACCTTTCAGAGCATAGTTACTGAGGATGACATGAGGGACCCTGGTTTCACTGCCACCAAGTGTTACCAAATCTTTCCACTTCGCCACATTAAGCAAATGGAATTCACCACACCTTTTTACCAAGGTATAAATTCTTTCTCACATCAAGTGCACAACTTAAGAAAAAATGAAGATGTGAACCTTCTAATACTAGTTCAGTCAATAACTTATTGGGTAACTTCCCTGACCTTTAGTTTTCTGATTGTCAAAACAGAGACATTAAAAAAAAAACTACGTGTTTTAGATTTGCTATTTCTTGCATTTTTTTTTAATCCATCATGTATTCTGGTACCTCACACAAAGCCTGGCACAGAATGGACATTTAACAAATAATTGTTAGGAGAACTGGATAAACTAATGAATACATATTCTCCTCGTGGGTTGTCATAAAGAATATATAAGATACTCTAAAGTAAACATCCTAGTACCTAGCACATGATATTTGCTCATAAATATTAGTTCTTTTCTTCCCTTCCTTCATCTTCCTGATGTTGAGACACAAACTATATTTAGTGTGTCTGATTCCTTTTTTCTTTTTCTTTTTTTTTTGTGTGTGTCTGATTCTTTACTCACCATTTTCCACAAAAACAAGGTTCTTTTTTATTCAGAACCTTCCAGAATTCTCCATAAGACATCTTTAATGATATATCCTCTAGCTTCAAATCTGCTTCAGTCTGTGTGCCACAGCATTGCTTCAGAAAACCTTGCTCTACTTGGCATGTCCCTATGTGTTTCTTCATATTTACTTGTCCTCTTTCCTGGTTAGTATCATTTCCCACAATGTCTACTACAGCATTTTCACTAAGTGGGATAATAATGATCTTCTGGGGTCACCTGGGTGGCTCAGTGGTTGAACGTCTGCCTTTGGGTCAGGTCATGATCCTGGGGTCCTGGAGTCCTGGGGTGGAGTCCACATCGGGCTCCCCGCAGGGAGCCTGTTTCTCCCTCTGCCTGTGTCTCTGCCTCTCTCTGTGTGTCTCTCATGAAAAAGTAAATGAAATCTTTAAAAAAAAATGATCTTTTGTCTTCAACCAAAGTGATCCATTTGGAGCAAATTGGAGTCCTATCTCCCTTATGTTACTTTACCTAAACTAACTTAAAACATAGGCCCCTTCATTTTGGATTGGCTTTCTTCTGTCTGTGGAGACCTAATTCTGAATTCCCTGTTTCACTAGGAGCAAAGCCACTTTTTAAATGAGAATAATTGCTTACAATACCATCTAATTTTATATTTTGGAATGACTTTTCACATAGATTATTTCACTTAGTCTTCACAATATATTCGTTTAGCATGACTTTTGGAGTCCAACTGAATTAGTTTGGAATGCTGACTATATCACTTATTAGCTGTGTGATTTCAGGGGACGTACTTAATCTCTCTAACCTTTAGTTTCTTCACTTGTAAACTCAAAGAAAATAGAATTATGCTTCTTAGAATGATTTTGAGAGTCTAATGATATATATAAATCATGAACCATGATCAAAATTTAATCAAGGGGGGATGCCTGAGTGGCTCAGCAGTTGAGTGTCTGCCTTTGGCTCAGGGCATGATCCTGGAGTCCTGGAATCGAGTCCTGCATCGGGCTCCCTGCATGGAGTCTGCTTCTCCTCTGCCTGTTTCTCTGCCTCTCTCTGTGTCTCTCATGAATAAATAAATAAAATCGTTTTTAAAAAATTTTAATCAATGGGATGGAAGCCATCTAATAAATGGTAGTCACAATTATTATCTTGTAAACAAGAAAAACCAGGGCACAGACTGCAAAGGAAGCAGTCAGAAGGCTCTGTGTAAAGAGGAATTTTGATCCTAAATGCCATGTTTCAATCTACTTCTCTCCTCTCCCAGCAAAGCAGCCTACAAAAAGCTTCTTCACACTTTCTTTAATTTGATTGTTATAACAACCCTAAGAGGTTTATTCAGAAAATTACCCTTTAGCTCTGTAGGGAAGTGAATTTTAATGGACGAGTTTTAATGGCTGTTCAAGCTAATTGGAAAGGTTGGCCAGCATCACAATCCCAACAAGGAGAGAAGTAGAGCAGAAATACAAAAGAATAATGTGTGTGTGAACTAAGACGATCTGGCCTAGAGAAGATGAGGCTAATGGCACCAACTCAGGACAGGTGCATTAACAGTGACTCACAGAAACTGAAATCTAAACTCACCCTCACCTGATACTCAAATATTTTTTTTCTTATTTTAGTTCATTGTCCAAAAGGCAAAAGAAACCCCAGCAAGAAGCAAAGAAAAATTTTTTCTTACTCCTTCAATCTTCTTTGTGCTCAGGAGGCAAAGTTGCTATTATTATTTTAGAAATGGTAATATTGGGGCACCTGGGTGGCTCAGTCAGTTAACCATCTGACTTTGATTCAGGTCATGATCTCAGGGGCCTAGGATCGGCCCCATATCAGGCTCCCTATTCAGTAGGGAATCTGCTTTTCCCTCTCATTTACCCTCTGTTCACTCTCTCTCTCAAATAAATAAATAAAATCTTTTTTTTTTAAAGAATAGAAATGGTAATATTTATACAACAAGTAGCATTCACTAAGTGCCTCATTTGTGCGAAGCACTGTGAAAGGTATTTAAGCTCTAATTCTTTCAATAATCTTACAGTGTAGTTATGATTATTCCTTTATTAAAGAAGAGAAAGGGTGCCTGGGTGACTCAGTTAAGTGTGCAACTCTTGATTTTTGGCTCAGGTCATGATCTCAGGGTTGTGAGCTTGAGCCCTGAGTCGGGCTCCGTGCTGGGCACGGAGTCTGCTTGGGATTCTCTTTCTCCCTCTTTCTCTGCTCCTCCTCACTTCGTCTCTAAAGAGAGAGAGAGAGAAAGAGAGAAGAGAAAGATTAGAAGAGTTTCTGGTTAGGAAGTAGAGTAAGAGTAATGGGTAGAAAAGAATCTGGTTCACTCAGCTGGAATCGTCTCCTCTCCCCTCTTCATCTTCCTCTTCTCCTCTCAGCCAGAGGCATTCATTTGTTGACTGATTGATTGATTGATTGATTGATCAGTGCTCTGGAATGAGACAGGTATAGAATTACCAAGAGTCCTGCCTCGAAGTGTGAGTATCATCTTAACTGACATTTGTGTTCTTATCCAGACAGAATGTCCTCCGTTTCTGCAGGCATCCCAGGTACCTCTTGGTTACACCTGAAGCCTTCCCCTGAAAAATGGCAACATCTCCTCCCTTCTCTGATTCTGGGGAGTGATTCCTAGGCCCGTGGGGTCACATTTCCTTCTGAACCGCTGCTCTGGCCTCCCCTCCCTTTCCTCTGTTGACTTCTGAGCAGCTCTGAATTTCCCATGATCTTTCTCTGTCTCTCCTTCATGCCCTAAGACACCCTTTCTTGTGTGCTGCAGATTTTACTAAAGGTTAGGGATAAAGGAGGTGAATTATACCTCAGAAAAAGAAACAAACAAAAATTGAGAACAGACATCATTTGTCTTAAAATCTTTGCCCTTCTCCGCTTTAGAGAATCTATTTCAGGCAGATACTTTTCACAGTCCTGTCAACCACCGGGTTGGCTATATGGCACAACCTGTCATTCCCATGTAGACCTGTGTCCCAATTATTTTCCTCAAAGTACCAGAGAAGCCAGCCTAAAAAATCACTGTTACCTTATCATGCAGATGAACTGGACCCCCTTTCCTTCAGTATCTTCCATCCCTGCCAGCCTGGTGCCTCCCTTCCATTCCCAGGAGACACACAGAGGCATCTTCCTAAAGGAAAGATAAATTTCTCCCTGAGGTGGTTTCTGTTTTGAACATCAAAGAGTATAAGCTGCTACCAGTTTTCCTCTTTTTCTTCATTGCATCTTGTCATTCCTGCTATATTTACATGATCTCTTAAAGACCAGAAAAGTCTCATTCCATCATAAAAACTAACACTGAAATGAATGGGCAGGGAAGAAAAGATCACATCCTATTCTCCCTGAAGGTAGGGAGTATGTCTCTGCTGACGTATTTTCATGAGTTTTCATTAATATTCAGGCAGTTGGGGGGCACCTGGGTGGTTCATTTGGTTAGGCATCCGACTCTTGATTTTGGCTCAGGTCACGATCTCAGGGTTGTGAGATCGAGTCCTTACTGGGTTCTGCACTGGGTGTGGAGTCTGCTTGAGATTTTCTACCTCTTTCTCTTCTCCTACCCTTCCCCTTGTTCTCTCTCCCCTTCAAACAAATAAATACACACTATATATATATATATATATACAGGGAGCCTGATGTGGGACTTGATCCTGGGACTCCAGGGTCATGCCCTGGGCCGAAGGCAGATGCTCAACCGCTGGGCCACCCAGGTGTCCCTACATAAAATATTTTTTAAAAAAAGATTTTCTATCTCCCTCTCCTCCTACCCCTCTCATGCCCCTCTAGAAAAAATATTTAGGCAGTTTCAAGGCACTCATGTTGGTAGCTGTGAAGGAAAAGACAAATTTGGGAAGTTAAGGGGAGCTTATCTTCCATCTTGAAATCTCTATCAATCTTACAAGCTCAGTAATCATTCCTGAATAGGCACACATCATTTATTTAACAAATATTTACTGAACACATGTGAAAATGGCACAGGCACCATTAACTATCATTAACCTAATGATCAACAAGGGATTAAAAGCCTTTGTGATGGCTGAAATTACACAGTTCTATGTTTTCAGGGCTATGGGAAGATGGAAGACGGAAGCTCTCAGCTCTGGCTGCAGAGTTCAATGAAACATTCAACTTCACGTCATCAAATTGCTTCCCTTTATTTATCCCATTGTTTTACCCCAGATGATTAAACTATTACTACAGTTTGAGAGATGCATCAGCTAGACTTGAAAAATCACATGTATTAGTGCTCTGGCTCATATAGTTTTTGGGGAGAGGAGAAGGAAAGGTGTTCCCAGGAGCTGGGCAGCATGGTGGCCCCAAGATTCTGCCCCAGGGACATTGCTTACATCATCTATTTGCCTTAGGAAATTGGAGTCAATGACCAAATGCTGTGGAAAAGACTATGTTGGCATAGCAGAAAGATTCCAATATTAACCCTCCAGAGACCTAGATTTCATAATTCCCAACTCATTCACCAACTGGATAACAACAGTGAATTTTATCGACAGTTTTTCTTTTAGTGAAATAGGAGATTGAGTGATTAGACGATTCTGAAAGTCTATTTCAGACGGAAATATTACACTTAACTACTTGTGATGTCTACAGATAGAATGAGCCAATTTCAGTTATGTTGATTCATTCATTTAATTACTCATTTATTCCTCAAATAGTATAATTAAGATCATGAATTTTATGGTCAATTTTTTGTTGTTTTATGGTCAAATAGACTTTGATTTGGGACTTGGTTTCTCTACTTACTAGACAAATGACCTTGGACAGTTAACTGATTGCCTTCTTTGTGGTCATGTTTCCTCATTTCTCAATGAAAATAGTATTACTTTCATCATAAGGGTGGGTTAATATTCTCCAGAGAAATAGAACCAGTAGGACGTGTGTGTGTGTGTGTGTGTGTGTGTGTGTGTGTAGGGGCAGGGAGAGATTTTAAGGAACTGGCTTACATGCCTGTAGAGCAGTGGCTGGCAAGTCCAAAATCTGCAAGGAAGGCCAGATACCAAGACCTAGAAGAGAGGTAATGCTGCAGCTTGAGGCCAATGGCAGTCTGCTGACAGAATTCTGTCTTTCTGAGGAACATCAGTCTAATTTTTCTTAAGGCCTTCAAATGATTGGATGAGGCCCACCAACACTATAGCTGGTAATCTGCTTAACTCAATCTAATGATTAAAGTGTTAATCTTATCTAAAAAATACTTTCACAGCAACACCCAGACATGTTTAACCAAATATCTGGATGTTGTAGCCTAGCCAAATTGACATGTAAAATTAATCATCACAGGAGTACTGATCATGCAAAGAACAAATTTATCACAACGTCTAATGCAAAAATCCAATAACAATAAAAAATAGCGGGCAGCCCTGGTGGCTCAGTGGTTTAGTGCTGCCTTTGGCCCAGGGCGTGATCCTAGAGTCCCAGGATCAAGTCCTGCGTCAGGCTCCTTGCATGGAGCCTGCTTCTCCTTCTGCCTGTGTCTCTGCCTCTCTCTCTCACTCTGCGTCTCTCATGAATAAATAAATAAAATCTTAAAAAATATATAACTATTAAAAACAATAAAAAATAGCTATTATCATTGCTGCTATAATTATTCTTTAGTGAGTACCCATTTTTTTTTTCTGGGTACTAGGTTATGTTCTGAAGACGTAACAACTTACAACATACCAAACTTTGTCCTCAAGGAACCTTAACACAGATCTCTTAACACAGAGCCTAATAAGCTACCTGACCATTACAATACAGCATTCTGAATAATAGGAGAGCAAAAGACTACTCTGGAAATATGGGTATGGTAAGAATACATAAAAGGGCCTTGACTCAAAATGGGCTGAGGGGCAGGGCTAACTTAGTGAGGATCTAATGGGTGAATACATCCTAGTCAGGTAAATGGACATGAGTGAAGGGAGGAAGAAGCAGATGTATGTTAAGGAAATAAGTGCAAGGAACTAGAAATGAGAAAGAACATAGTCTATTCATAGAACTGCAAATATCTTATCATTTATTTGGTCAGAGGATGAAAGAAGCCATTGAAGACAAAAAAGGCAAAAAGATCACAAGGCTAAGTCTATAAAAGGGCTCTTACCAAGCTAAGCAGTTTGGACTTTAGCCCCAAAGCAGTGATGACCTAAAATATGGTAGTACTGTTGGAAATGGAGAGAAGAGACAAATTTGAGAGATCTCAATAGGTAAAATGGATAAGGCCTGATGATGTATTAAATGTTTGAGGTAGGGAAGGGAGGAAGGAAAACTGAGACTTAGGAGTGAGCTAGGGTATGTTTAGAAGATGCTAATAACTCTTGTAATTCAAATAAAGGATATTTTAAAGAAAGCCGGAAGACTTTGCACTAGTCATCCGCACTTTCTGTTCTTCATTTTTCACATTTGTGAAATGAAGGTATTGGTCTGGATGCTCTTTGAAAGACCTTATCTTACTCTAAGATTCTACAGTCCTGTGACTACTTTGTGCAAAAATACATTTGGGGGTCAAGGGAACACTTTTTGTACTACCAAGGCAATAAACTGAAAAGCAATAAATAGCATCACCAGACTGGTATGTAACTATGATTTTGCAATTATTACAGGATGTCAGAATGAGAAAGATCAGGAAATTAGATAGCACATGCTAGTATCTTTTATGTTCTGTTTGAGCTGTCAGAAAAATAGGGGCGGTTGACACTGCAGATCTACAAAGATTAGACGGATTGTTCTAACTAGAATCAAAGTTGATAAGCAAATTTCTATGAATAGTGAAACAGACCAAAAAGCTGATTGGTGAAAAAAAAAAATTGCATGGGAGAGAGAAACAAGCATGCTCTTTTTTTTCTATTGTGTGTTTGAAAAAAAAAATTATTGATTGCTCTGGTTTCAAGCACTTGATTTATCTTTTATGACACTTGAAACCCAGTGTTTGCTCTACAGCTTAAAGTTTATTTGGTGAGATAACAAAGACCCCGCAGAATTCTAAAGAAAAGGATGAAATCAAATGGAGATTTGAAATGAAAACCAGTCCAGATGGTCATTGTGTCCCTTTTTTTTTTTTTTAAGATTTTATTTATTCATGAGAGACACAGACAGAGGGAGAAGCAGGCTCCATGCGGCAAGCCTGACGTGGGACTCAATCCTAGGTCTCCAGGATCAAGCCCTGGGCTGAAGGTAGCGCTAAACCACTGAGCCACCCGGGCTGCCCCATTGTGTCCCTTCTCAAGCTGAACTTGAACCATTAGAAGTCTTTTTGAGCAAAAACTGAATGGTGAAAAGATTTTCAGAGATACTCTGGTATGAGCCATTCAGAACCCGGTTGATGAGTTACTGGAGTTCTTCTGACCTGAAAAACAAGGAGCTGAACATGAGGCTGTGATTCAACTCTCTGATCTTCTGGTAGAGTGCTGGGAGCGAATATCTCGCATCATAAATATCATATTTGGAGTTAGTTATCATTTTTAGCTGGGCCCCCACCAAAAGCCATTAGAAGACATTTTATCAAAAATTCAGAATACATATTAATTTAGTTTACTTTAAGTGTGTATGTGGGATGTGTGTCTATAACTTGCTAGGTAGCACCTTAAAAATAACAGGCAAATTTAGTTTTTTGTCATCTTATTGTACTTCAGTAATCATTATAGACCATCTCAGGAGTTCCAATGTTCTTAGGGGAAGGAGGGAAACCTATTTTCAAACCTCATTTTGACAAATTCTGTCATGTAATATTACTGAATTCTATTGTAAGGGCTGTGGGATTTATCTAAGGACTAGGTGAATCCAATAAATTTTCTGATCCCACAATAATAATCATAAGTGATATTATCTCTATCTCTTCATTGAATTAATAATTGAATGCTGACTTACATTCTTCCCTGACTTAAATCCAAACCTGAGAATGAGCTCTTTCTGAAAAATATTCTCAAATAATCCTTTCTGTTGTACAGCTAACCCTTTTCAATGTGTTTGAATTACAGATCAAATTCTTTCTAACAAATATCACCATGCAAATTTACTTAAATATGTAAGTAATTTTAGATATTTTATGCCAAGGCAATAAATACATTTAGATAACCCTAGGATTAGCTAACTGATTTCGACTTAACCAGAATAATAATGATGCTTTACATAATTTTGCTAATGTCATACTCAATCTATTTTGTCTCCATATTATTATAATCCTCTAAAGACAAAAACAGTGCTTATTTTTCAAAATAAGCACTGAATTTTCAGTCCCTTGATGTTGGTACCCATATCAAGAAGAGTTACTTGGCCATGGAAGGCATCCATTCAGGTGCATTCATGCCAGCATTTGGGGTCTGGGATAGAAGAACAAATTAGAATTAAAGAAGCTTCCTGAATTTACAAGGAAAGGGTTGAACAAGAAGTGTGAGCCCGAACTCAGGTCATTAGAGAATACAGAGGGGCAAGTCAGGGAAATTGAGGTAAGTGAGCAAATGCCAAGGGTGGAAACAAAAAATAAGACAAAAAAAGGAAACTCCAGTCAAGGGTCAGAAACTGTGTTGAACTGGAACCAAGTGGGAGCAAAGGCAGGATCTGGAACACCAGTGCTTGTTGTGACCACAGCTCTCTGTGCTCCTCTGTCCTTATGGATTCTCAAGCCAGGCTGGACTTTGCATGAGCCACAGGACTTTTTCCTGGCCTAGAAGTCCTTAATTGCTTGTAGGCACAACTCTGATGTCTACGTTGCCTTCAAATGATGGATGCAAGTCCTTTCAAGCAGAAGAAAGGTAAGTTTATGAGTTCAGAGAAAGGGAGACAAAACATGAAACACTCCCAAAGAGGCCCACACGTGTTTTTGTCTCACTTCTATTTTATTTATAGTCCCTTTCCTCCTCCCGTCAGAACTTTGCTCCTTAGTACAGTAGCTTAAATTTATCCATGGTGTCCATTTTGTCCACGACCTATACCTGAGGTTTCTCTTTAGGGAGGATGGGGAAGTGCTGAGGGAAGGCACAGAGATTTGAGTGTTCCCCAGGGGTTTGCATGTGAGGTCAGCATTCCCCTCCATGTCCATCTTTCCTGGATTAACCCAGCTGCACTATAGACCAGCCAGAGTTGACATGATTGCCACCTCCCCTCCCCACCCTCCCACCCCCACAAAGGAATACCAGCAGAATGTGAGAGAATAGCTTTCTAATCCACATCACCAGTCCTCTTATTTGCTTGCGACCAAGGACATGGACAGCTGAGGCCATATGTCCATATGTGAATGACACTTTCATGGAGCTGCAGAATTTTCTAAAATGGGACACAACCTCCCTTTAAGCCACATTATGCACTAGACAAAGGAAGCTCCCCTAGTCTCTTTCCAGTCTACTGCTACCAAAAAAAAAAAAAAAGGCAAGAAACTAGGTACCTGGTTAGATTTTACAGCAACATTTAGATGAAAACTTATTATACTTTTAAAATGTGATGTTATAGTATTAAGATAGCTCTCTCTCTCTCTCTCTCTCTCTCTCACACACACACACACACACACACACACACGCCCCTCATTATCAATTCAATCCCTTTATATCACTAAAAAAGCCAGAGGGATCCCACTTAGGTGCCCAATTCTCTTCTTTTAACAGCTATAGTGAGGCATTCTTCCATTAAAATCAAGTGGCTCTCCAAGATCTCCTAATTTAGAGAATTCTAATTTAAAGTCTCTCAGGTGTACTATGAATTCATTAACAGAACACATAAAATATCACAGCCATGAGCCACCTGGGTGGCTCAGTCAGTTAAGCATCTGACTCTTGATTTCAGCTCGGGTCATGAGATCCAGCCCCCCTGTTGGGCTCCACGCTCAGCTTGGAATCTGCTTGAGATTCTTCCTCTCTGCCCCTCCTCTCGCTCACTTGTGCACATGTCACTCTCTCTCTCAAATAAATAAATCTTTAAAAAATATATATCACAGACTTACACCCATATCCATACAATTTAGACAAGACAAGATGATTGGCCACTTTCTAAGTATCAGTTTCCTTAGACCGAAATTTTTCAAAACATGCTATAGAAATTAGGGAGTTGCTTAGTCAGTAAGGATGGAGACAATGGGCATAAGCAGAGAGGTGTCACCACATAGCTAAAGCAGCTTCATTTTGAAAAGTATTTTTATATACTAGGGCTTCTCAGAATTTTCCTCTCTGCAAAATTTTAAGAACTATTGCCTTATAAAGTAGTATTTTCCAGGCTGAAGTAGTGTTCTCAGACTCCAATAAATGTCTCATAACCAAGAATCACATTACTTTTAAAGCTGTTGACCTTGATGGGATTGGAAGGGAGTGAGACTGGTAAGGAACAGGCAGAGAAAATCAAAGAGAAGAAAAACAGAAAAGCTTCATGGTTTCTATTCACCAAGTATATCAATCACTATGCCAGCTGTCCAGTGACCATCACCTGTCAACTTAAAACTCAAATGGCTACCCAGCAATGTCACTCCTACATAACTATTTGAGGAAAGAGAGAGACCACGTCCACAAAAAGCCTTATATGGGAATGTTCACATCAAATGCATTCATCATAGCCCCCAAATGAAATCAGCCCAAATGTCCACCAGCAGGGCAAATGGTGGTACGCCCATGCAATGGAACTACTTACTCAACAGTAACAGTGGAGGGACTTCTAATACAACAACATGAATAAATCTCATAATGATTGTGCTGAATGGAAAAAGCTAGACCAGACCCAAAAGAGTATATCTTGTATGCTTTCATTCATATGAACTTCTAGAACAGGCAAGTCTAATCTATGGTAGGAAAAAAAAAATCAGAACAATGGTAGCTTCAGGGAAGGGATATGAAGTGACTGGGAGGTGATACAAGGGAAGTTTATAGTCATGAACATGTTCTATATTTTGACTGAGGTATGGATCACATGAGTGTATTTGTCAAAACTGATCAAATATAAGCTTATGAGTTGTGCATTTCTTTGTATGAAAGTTTGATCTGAATAGGCTTGATTTGTGGGGAAAATACTCAACCAAGAAACAAGATATGGCCAAAAATTGAGAAAATATAGAAAAATATCATTATGAGCTCAGACTAGAAAACGATTTCTTAAAGATACGCAAAATGTTCTACATAGAAAATATTGATAAATATCTTTATCAAAACTTAAAATTCATGTGAAGAGGAGATGTAGAGAAAAGGTCAATGAAGAAATTATCAATAAACATTGTAAAGGAAGCTTACAGATGGCAGCTACCCTTGTGCTGAGCATACCTATAGAGTTGTTGAATCACTGTGTTGTACACCTGAAATGAGCCCGTCATTCATGCTTCAATAAATAAATAAAACATAAAAATAAATGAAAGGATACTTGACTTTACAAATAATCAGGTGAATGCAAATTTTTTTTAAGGAAACAATTTCATATTTGGCACATTGGTAATAGTTTCTGGCACAATTGGTAATAGACACTTGTGATTTGGTGAAGCTGTGGGATTATAAATCATACTGTGCTGTGTGATTGTCAATCAGCTCAGCAAATTCAGCCATTTTAGTAACAAAACACATTCTAACCTAGAAATTGCATTTCTGTTATGTACCTAGAGATACTCTTACCTGGGCACAAAGGATACATGCAAGGATGGCCATTGTAGCAGTATTTGTACCAGTGAAAAGATGGATTCCACTGCAATGTCCTTCAATAAAGAGATGGATATGTAAAAGGTGGTGCACTCCTGTGGGGCAATATTACAAGGCAGTTGAAAAGAATAAACTATATCTACATGTATCAAGATAGCTACATTTCAAAAACATGTTAAAATAAACACAATACTGGGACACCTCGGTGGCTCAGTTGGTTAAGAGGCTGACTCTTGATTTTGGCTCAGGTCATGATCTTGAGGTCCTGGGATCAAGCCCCACAGTGGGCTCTGTGATCAGTAGTGAGTCAGCTTGGGGATTCTCTCTCTCCCTCTCCCTCTGCCCCTCCCCCCGCTCATGCTCTCTCTCTCATGCTCTCTCTCTCTCTCTCTCAAATAAAGTTTTTAAAAACTAAAACAAATAAATACAATATCATATTTAAAGATATATAACCAAATGTGTAAAAGCTGGATCAGAAGGATCCCCACAAGAACTTTAATGTTGGCTATGCCTGGGAAACAAAGAAAGGAAAAACAAGTGATGTAATAATTGAAAAGGATTTTATCTGAAGTTTATTATCAAAAAATGATAAGAAGCATTTAAATGTAAATGAATGAATCTTGATTTATTTCAGATATCTTGTAGAAAAATTAACTTAAAATGAATCACAAACATTTAGGCATGGACTCAAGTTTGTGACCTTGGGTTAAGCAAATAGGTCTTAGATGGGACATCTAAAGCACAAGCCATAAAAGAAATAAAATTGATAAATTGGACTTCATAAAAATACAAAACTGTTGCTCTTGGAAAGACCCTGCTAAAAGCATGAAAGGACAAGCCACAGACTGGGAGAAAATACTTGAAAATCACTTATTTGGCAAAAAATTGTATCCAGACCCAGCAATTGCACTGCTGGGGATTTATCCCAAAGATACAGATGCGTTGAAATGCCGAAACACCTGCACCCCAATGTTTATAGCAGCAATGTCCACAATAGCCAAACTGTGGAAGGAGCCTCGGTGTCCACCAAAAGATGAATGGATAAAGAAGATGTGGTTTATGTATACAATGGAATATTACTCAGCCATTAGAAACAACAAATACCATTTGCTTCCACGTCGATGGAATTGGAGGGTATTATGCTGAGTGAAATAAGTCAATTGGAGAAGGACAAACATTATATGGTCTCATTCATTTGGAGAATATAAAAATTAATGAAAGGGAATAAAAGGAAAGGAGAGAAAATGAGTGAAAATATCAGTGAGGGTGACAAAACATGAGAGACACCTGACTCTGGGAAACGAACAAGGGATAGTGGAAAGGGAGGTGGGTGGAGGAGTGGGGTGACTGGGTGATGGGCACTGAGGGGGGCACTTGGCGGGATGAGCACTGGGTGTTATGTTATATGTTGACAAATTGAACTCCAATAAAAAATTTTTTTAATTGTATCCAGAATATATGAAGAATTATTGAAATTTAACAATAAGAAAATGAACAACTGAATTTTTTTTAAAGATTTTATTTATTTGACAGGGGGCTAGAGAAAGCCAGAGAGCACAAGCAGGGAGAATGGCAGAGGGAGAGGGATAGGGAGAAGCAGGCTCCCTGCTGAGCAGAGAGCCTGATTCAGGACTCATCCCAGGACCTCAGGGTCATGGAGCCAAAGGCAGATGATCAGCCACTAAGCCACCCAGGTGCCCCCTGAATTTTTTTTTTTTAATGAGGAAAGATTTGAACAGATACTTCCCTAAAGGAAATACATGTAGAGCCAAGAAGCCACATGAAAGATGCCCAATGTCATTAGTCATTAGAGAAATGCAAATTAAAACCATGATGAGACAACACTACACCTAACAGAATAGCTTTAAAAAAAAAAAAAAAAAAGACCCTGACAACTCCAAGTGCTGGCAGGGTGGCAGGGATGAGGGGCAAATGGAATCTCAGATCCTAGGGCTGGAAATGCACAGTGGCACAGCCACTTTGGAAAACCTTAGGCAAAGAAATGTCGGTGCTGCAGGTGAAATCAGGCAGCCGTAAGGACAAGAGAAGATGGGTGGGGTACCCATAGCATGTTTCCACCCTCAAGTAACTGTACGTCAGTTCCCAATTTACTGACGGTTCTGTTGGGTTCTTATAAAGTAGGGCAATCCAGCCATAAAGATTCACCATCTTGCATATCCTAAATGCTTTATCCACAATCCTAAGAAGCACAAGATAAAAAGGGATGTTTGCCACCAGTGCCAGGTACAATCAAACCAACAGCCTACATACCAACACTCTGTGTATTTTGAGGTGAGCCTGCTCTGTCTCTAGAGGAGAATGACTAGGGCTGCCAACCCCAGATTCCACTCCCACCACATCGAATGTTCTCTCTTTGCAAAATTTTAAGAACTATTGCCTTATAAAGTAGTATTTTCCAGGCTGAAGTAGTGTTCTCAGACCCCCCCAGATATGAAGAGTACTTTTGTAGTTGAGATTCCTGAGTGAGTGTAGTGAAGAAGGGGTAGGAAGAGGGGAAAGGCGGGGAGGAAGACAAGACACTGAATTCCTGCCAACGCTTTGTCTAGCTTCCTAGGTCCTCTCCCTGGGGCAGCCCTGAGCCTCTCTCCATATGCAACTCCGTGTAAAGTGCTCTAAGAAATGCTGCCCACATCTGCAGTGTCTTCTAAATCTGCTGCCCTGTGCCAAATATTATCTCTATGTCTAGGAGATTTAAATATTGGCCTTGATGCTTATGAATCTTGAAACTCTGAATTCTGTCTTGCCATCAACTGTGGTCGACAGTGATACACAACACAAAAAGGAACTCTGGGCAAGGGCCTACTTTATTCCATCTCTTTCCTGGTGCAACTCCATTTGGTAACTTTAAAAAGTAACTTTGTGAGATAAAATTTTCATACAATAAAATGCATTCATTTAAAATGTACAATTGGATGAGTTTTAACAAATGTGTATTCCCATGTATAAGCACCACTATATTTGAGATATAGAGCATTTTCATCATCCCAAAACATGTCCTTTGCAGCCAATCTCTACCCTAGGGAACCACTGTTCTGCTTTGTTACTAAACATTAGTCTTGCCTTTTCTAGAATTTCATGTAATTGGAAATATACATTATTATACTTTTTTGTCTGACTTCTCTTAATTTTTAAAATGATTTCTCTGTTTATTTGAGAAAGAGTGAGTGAGTGTGCAGAGGAAGGGGCAGAGGAAGAGGGAGAGAGAAACTCCAAGCCAACTCCATGCTGAGCACAGAGACGGATGTGGGCTCGATCCTACCACCCTGTAGATTATGACCTGAGCCAAAACCAAGAGTTGGAGGCTTAACCACCCAGGCATCCCAACGAATTTTTGAAATTCATTCATTTTATTGTGCATGTTAGTAATTCACTCCTTTTTATTGCTGAATAGTATGCCAGATTATTTTTTAATATAAGGACAACTTTTTCACCTCTGAATATAGCTAGGCCAGAGATAGCAAGCTTAAGTGCCTAGAGAAGCCAGACAAATAATATGAAAGAAAGGGGCTGGTATAAGAAAATTTATTTTCGAAACGCTAAACCCTCTTGTTATAGCTTTATTTTCCAAGGAAATAGTTCATTGAGGAAAATATAAGTGTAATTATGATGACAAATGGTCATGAACAGTTGGCTTTTATTTTGGAGGATAAGTAAAGAAGGAATGGGATAGTGGCAATTTATAGAGCCCATGGCCACCTGTGGGAAGCAACTCTGCTATGTCGGATGCAGGGCCAAATTTCAAATCTTCTTATTGTCCTACAGAAGCAGGAAGCCTGGGTTTGTATGTGAAATCGCCTGAGTTGTAAACATTGGACATAAATGTAAATGGTATTAAAATGACAAAAACAAAGAGACCTGGGGGCCAGATGAGGACTGAAAGACTCCATACTGTGTCCTCTGATGTGGACACACTAAAAGCTCAGCCAAGCCACTCACCCCAGGCATGCTTTCTGTCCTGCTAGGTAGGACCTTCCCGTCTAGAAGTCCCAGGGTTGGCTCACTTCATTGTCTACATGGAAGAGAAGGGAAAAAAGAGAAGCAAAAATTTTCTAAGGTCCTAAAAAGAACAGAGGAAGCAAATATGTGCTAGTATGGGAAGACAGACACTGGAATCACCTGGAATGGGAATATGTAGATTCTCAGATCCCCTGGCAAATAAAGTATGTAATTAGAATCTTTGGTGGCTGGGCCTGCTGTAGATTTCCATTTTAACAAGCTCTTTGGGCAATTCTTACCCTCATTGAAGTCTGACATCCTCTGCATTGCATTTTTCTACCTTTACCATAGAGGATTCGGTTGTCATTGGATCCATTTTGTCCTGCATCTAAATTTGAGGTCTCTTGTGAGAAGAGCATTACGGGGAAAGAAAGGAAGGCTTTGGGCACCCCCTAGGGGTTATCTTGCACAGTGAACAGTGAACAGCTTCTTAATGAGAAGTGGTTTTTCTGAGGTATTAGGAATAAATAGGTAGTATGTTTGAACCCTCATTGGCATGCAGCAGTGTGATTGAGCATTCACCTAAATTATCGGATATGAACCTTTGAGGCAGGAACTATAATTACTTTCCTGTTTCAGGGGAGGAAATTCACCTGTAAACCCAGGGGCATAGCTGATCACTCTCTCTTCCTCAAGATATTTTCTTTGCTTGGCTTCCAGGACATCATACTTTTTTTCATTTGCCTCCTAGCTCATTGGCAATTCTTTCTCAGTGTTCGTGTTAGTCGCCCCCTCTTCTCCAAGACCTTCTAATTTTGGAGTACCCCAGGGATCAGTCCTTGTTTTTCTTCCTTCCCTGTACTAAGTTTTGTCAAATTGAAGTATAATTAACATACAGTGTTACATTAGTTTCAGGCGTACAAGCATTCAACAATTCTATATATTGCTCAGCGCTCGTCACATGACAAGTGTGCTCTTAATCCCCTTTATCTATGTCACCCGTCCCCCTACTCACCTGCCCTCTGGCAACCACCAATTTGTTCCCTGTACTTAAGAGTCTGTTTTTTTGTCTTTTTCTTTCTTTGTTCATTCATTCTTTCTTAAATTCTACATACGAGTGAGATCATATGGTATTTATCTTTCTCTGACTGACTTATTTCTCTTAGCATTAGGTCCAACCTCTAGGTCCAACTATGTTGCTGTACATGGCAAAATTTTATTCTTTTTATGGCTGAGTAATATTCCATTGCATATGTAGATACCACATCTTCTTCATCCATTCCTCTATAAGTGGATAGATGACAGACTTAGGTTGCTTCCATATCTTGGCTATTGTAAATAATGCTGCAATAAATATAGGGGTGCATATATCTTTTCCAATAAGTGTTTTTGTTTTCTTTGAGCAAATGCCCAGTGGTGGAAGTACTGAATCATATGGTAAGTCTATTTTTAATTTTTTGAGGAGCCTCCATACTGTTTTCCATAGTGGCTGCACCAGTTTGCATTCTCACTGACAGTGCACAAGAGTTTCTTTTTCTCCGTATCTTCACCAATACTTGTTATTTCTTGTGTTTTTTATTTTAGCCATTCTGACAGATGTGAGGTAATATCTCATCATAGTTTTGATTTGCATTTCCTTGGTGATTAGTGATGTTGAGCATCTTTTCATGTGTCTATTGGTCATCTGTATGTCTTCTTTGGAAAAAAAGATTAGTCAGGTCTTCTGTCCAGTTTTTTTTTTAAGATTATTTATTTATTCATGAGAGACACAGAGAGAGAGAGGCAGAGACACAGGCAGAGAGAGAAGCAAGCTCCATGCAGGGAGCCTGACGTGGGATTTTTGATCCCGGGACTCCAGGATCAAGCCCTGGGCCCAAGGTGGTGCTAAACTGCTGAGCCACCCGGGCTGCCCCTCTGTCCAATTTTTAATTGGATTATTTGGATTTTGGTATTGAGTTGTATAGGTACCAACTTTCATAATGAACTCCTTTATTGATATGACAATGACTCTTGCATTTTAATCTTGTGATCAAACTCTCTTTTAAAGTTTAGACTCATACATGCAGTGGTCTACTTGACATCTTCACGTGGATGCCTTAGACATCTCAAATTTAACATGTCTGAAAATGTTCTCAGTTTCTACCACAAACCTATTCTATCAGAGGTTTTTTCCATTTCAGTTGACAACTCCATCCCTCCAGTTATTTATACAAAACCTTGGGATCACTGTTGGCCACATCATTCCATTCCTACAGACAACACTCTGGTTTCAGTCATCATCTCTCATCTGGATTATTGCTATAGCGTCCTATTTGATCTTCTTGTTCTCAAACTTGCCTTTTAAGAAACTTTCCAACAAAGAAACCAGAATGATCTTCCTAATATGTAATTCAGATCACATCAATTTTCTGCCTAAAATCCTCCAAGGGCTTCCCATTTCACTCAAAGAAAATGCCAAAGTCCTTAGAATGGCCAATGGGGCCCTCTACAAGTAAGGCTCCATCTCCTCTCTGACCTCATCTCCTGTCAGACACACCAGACCCCATATTATTCTTTACACATTTCTGGCTTGATTCTGCCCTAAGGCTTTTGCCTGGCTCTTTTATCTACCTGAAACATTCTTGCTTCAGAAATCCACTTGGCAAACTACTTTACCTCCTGCAAATCTTCACTCAAATGTCACCCTCTCCATGAGACCTACCCTGACTCCTCTATTAAAAATTGCAACCTGTTTTCCTCCCTGCATTTCCAAACTTCTTATCATGCTCCATTTTCCCCATAGCATTATAGTTTTGCAACATATTATATAACTTAACTATTAATTTTGCCTTTATTTTTTCTCTTCCCACCAGAATGTAAGCTCCAAGGAAGCAGGGTTTTTTATATGTTTTATTTACACATATATCTCAGATGCATAGGTCAGTGCCTGATATTTAATAAAAATATCTGTTAAACGAATAAGACATGAAAAAGTTACATACCTAGTCCTAAGTATTTCAACATGCCTTTTGATAAGTAAACCTGAATAATAAACAATTGTTTTCTCCTTAGGGAGAAGCAGACTATATAGCTCCATGCAGTCTGTTTGGGTATCTCTTATGAGGAGGAGTGTTGAGTACAAGCACCCACAGTCCCCCTTAGAGGGTACTGTGTAACACATAGAGGTAACACATAGCAATGTGTTGTGCATATCATTTATCTCTTCACCACTTGTACCACCCACAGCGCTGGGCATTGTATTCTTACCCAATTTATTTGGGAAGCATAATGCTGAGTGACAAGTAGTATTTTTTCTTACAATGAGAAGCAATATACAGTCTGTGGAGTACATTTTTTATATACTATTCAGGTTTATTTATTTTTTGTTTAAAGATTTTATTTATTCATGAAAGACACAGAGAGGCAGAGATTCAGACAGAGGGAGAAGCAGGCTCCATGCAGGAAGCCTGATGTGGGACTCGATCCCGGGACTCCAGGATCACGCCCTGGGCCGAAGGCAGATGCTCAACCACTGAGCCACCCAGGCGTCCCTATACTATTCAGGTTTAAAGATGAGTTGCAACTCACAAAAAGTCTGAAAAATGAATTTTTATTAAGGTTACTGAGTAAGGCTCTCTTGCCATCAGCTATACCTTGATAACAGATGCAACCAATGCTTCTGATCAGTGCCATCCTGAATTGCCAGAGTTTCTCTGTAATTCTCACAGAGAAGCAAAGTGACAGCTTCTTGTAGTAAGTACTTCAGGGAACTGAGGTACCTGCAGTTTATATCAAAAACACAGAGACTTCCAAGACTCAATACCAGAAAATAAAGCCGGGGGGCAAGAGAAAAAAAAAACTCTGTGCTTTCTGAAACATGTATCCATTTATTCACACAAATTCCTAGCAGTCTGATCACATATACAACTCCCAACTCTCAAAATTGGACAATTTGCTTCAAAGACAAGAGTCAGCTAGACAGAATGCTTGAAGATGAAAGATTTCAGTCTATGTCAATGATTAAATTGTGTCAACGGGTTTTTGTTTTTTTGTTTTGTTTTGTTTTGTTTTGGTTGCAACAATAAAATCAGCTCAAGACTGTGTGTGTGTGTCTGCTTGTGTGCATGAAATTTCAATCAAGTTATGTGTCTCTTCCTGTGGGGATAATTTATCTATAAGGAACCACTTCAAAATTTGGCATATTCCATGGTAAGCAGTATCTCCTCCTTCACAGAGGATGCCTGGTGGTAACTTATAACAAGGTGGTTTCATAGCAAATGTACCTGAATGTATTGAAATACTTGCTTCCCTTAACATCCAGGCCCCCACACTCTCCGGGTTTTCCTCTCACCAACTGATCACTTCTCAGTCTCATTTCTGGTCCCTCCCCTCATCCTGACTTCTGATCCTAGGGCTGACTCCACAGCGTCAGGCATCATACTTCTTATGTACCTTCATTCTCTCCAGTGATGATGTCAGCTAGGTTTCACGAAGCGATCTATGTGCTGCTGACTCCTGCCTTTCTACCTCCAGCTCAGAATTCCCTCCTGAATTCTAGACTCATAAAAGAAAGGCTTGACTGACATTTCCACTTGGATCCCCAATAGGCATATCAAATGTAATACTCCCTAAACTAAACTCCTAATATGATCCCATCCCACCCAAGTCTTTGACATCTCAGTAAATAGTAATTCCATTCATATAGTTGCTTAATCTAAACCTGGACTCATTTCTTTCTTTCATAGTGCTCCACATTCAATGCTTCAGCAAATCCCATTGGATCTATATTCAAATTCTATCCAGAATCTAATCTCTCCTCACTACTCTTCTGCTACCACCTAGTTGAGCTGAAGCCATCATCATCTTTTTTCTGGATTATTCCAAATAGCCTCCCAGCTGGCTCCCCTGCCTCAACTATTCCCTCTCCTACAAACTATTCTGTTTACCAGTGTCCTCACCTTGTGGTCCCAGACCAGCAGCATTGACATCACCTGGGAACTTGCTAGAAATGCAAATACTCCTGCATCACAACAGACCTACTCAATCAGAAACTCTGAGGATAGATGCAGCAGCTGTGTTGTAACAAGCCCTCTGAGGTGACTGATACATACTCAAGTTTGAGAACCATTGCTCTACAGAAGTGGTTAGCCAGAATGATCCTTTGCTAATGTAAATCAGATCATGGGCAGCTCTCCCCTCACAATCCTCAGGTGGCTTTCCAACTCACTTGAGTAGGAACCTGAGCCCTCATGATGGCTTGCAGTGATCATTGTTACCCCTTTCCCATCCCCACCATATGTGTAACCGTCTCTGTATTCTCCCTCTATTCACTGTGCCAAGCTAGTCTGGCCTCTTTACTTCACCTCAGGTCAGGGCCTTTGTAGCTGCTGTTTCCTCTGCCTGGAATACCCTCTCCATTCCCTTCTCTCCATTATGCTCTCCATAACCATGTGGCCCTCTCCCTCCTCTTCTTCCAGTCTCTGTTCAAATGTCAGCTCATTAGAGGGACTTTTTCTGGCCACTATATTTAAAATAATAACCCTACTTTCCACTCCCAACCCTGTGCTCCTTTCCCCATCTTGCTCTGCATTATTTTTCTCCACAATGCCTATTACCCTTCTGGCATAGGGTATGCTGTACTTGTTTATTTGTTAAATAGTCATTGCACTAAAAAATATATGCTCTATGAGGCAGGCATCCGTGTGTGTTGTGTTCATTGCTCTATCATCGGAACCTGGAACAATGCTGGCATATGGTAGGGGCTCCATAAATATTTGTTGATTAAGTGAATATCTAATGATGGCCAAAACATTCCTCTAGAGAGACAACACAGTTATTCCAATGATACTGTCACGGCTCAAAATATTTTTAAGGAAATAGGAAGTAGGGAAACCATTTAGGAGGACACTACTCGCAATAATTCTGGAGAAAGATAACAATGGCTTCGATCTGAACAAGCAGTAGCATAGGAGATGGTCAGAAGTGATTGGCTTCTGGATATAATTTGAGTATAGATCTGGTTGAGGTCAATTTACAGGTCACATACAGAAACTAGTTTCAGTATTTAAAAGAGATCATCCCTTAAAAAAAGTAAAAAATACAGTTGCTCAGTATAATTCCACACATTATTTACTAGTCCCAGAATCATATGACCTTTGGCTTTATTGCAGAAATCAAATTTCACCCTGAATAGTGAAATGCAGAACCACTGAAAACATTCCCCGGCTACAAATGGAGTCTCCTATATGATGAAAGAATACTTTGGATTTTCACTGGGCACAATTTTATATTTGTGTGACTTAATCCTCACAGCAATCTTTTGAGATCCTTGTTATTAACCCCATTCTTCAGATGAGGGAAATAAGGCTCAGAGCAAAGGATTTCCATCCAGGCCAAGTCAGACACTTTCTTGATGAGTAGGAGTAATGTGTTGGGAACAAAGCTGTCTAGAAAATAACATTTCAATATGTCTCATTTACCTCTCTTGACTTCAGACTCACATCTCATAAGTACAGCTTCTCCAGATGATCAGAGCCCTACAGCAAATATAAGACATAGCCAGGACATAGGGGCCAGTTCTGTTTTTCATGCTGTTCAGGCTGGGAATGAGTCTCCTTTCAATGGCCAAAGCCCTGGGTCAGGTATTCTGGTTCCTCCAGACACTGTTTCCAGTGTCCCTAAGAAAAACCATTGCCATCACTATGGGGATTTGATGCTTTTCAGGGCTATGTAGACAGCATTGTCTCAGGACAAGGAACTATTGTCTGGGTAGAAATAAAGGGTGTTTCTCACTGGAGATTTAGGCTTGAATATGGATTCACATTTCAACAATGCCTCTTTTTGTAAAAATGGGTGGGTTTTTTTTAGGCTTATGTGATTTTTTTTTTTTTCCCAGACTCAAATCACAGTATCTAATGACAGTTTCCCCTACAATGTTTCTTAAGAATGTTAGGTATGTGTTCCTGGGTGTTATGGACTCAGGGAATAAAAATCATGATGCATATTAACCTGAAGGCTCCTTGCTATCTTGGGACTCCTTGCCATGGCAGAAAAGCCAGGGGCAGGGAGAGGGGCAAGAAGAGATGGGTTCATGGGTGGGAACTGACACTTACCAAGAGCAGCATCTAATGAGCAGACACCTCAGATCCATTATTCCAATTAATCATCACAATCACCTGAGTAGATATTATTTAAGTTTTCCAAATGAGAAATGTAATTAGGTAACTGGAGCAAAATCACACAGCTGGTGAGATTGGAATCTGGGAGCGGTTCCCAGATCTCACTCCAAAACTGGTCTCTTTTCATTTCCTGTTCCATGCTTCCTTGCTGACCTTTTTAAGCTTCAGTTTTTCAGATGAGACACCTGGAGGGAAGAGTGTGGGAGATGGTGCTCACGAATGCCTCCATCACAGGGCATGTCATGTGATAGGTACTCAAAGCACCACCAAATTTCTCTTCTCTCTCTTCCTTGTTCATCATCTCATCTTACTTTTCTAATTTCTATTTTTCTTCTCCTTCCTCTTCTCTCAGTGCCTGCTGTCTTTTCATTTTCCGCAGAAAACCAAAATCTAAAGAGCCCATTCCCAATGGCAGCATAAGCTTTAAAAACAATCCCCTAGGAATACGCCAAGAAGAACAATGCAAGGTCCACGAAGAAAACTATAAAATTTTATGGAAGATATAAAAGAAGACCCGATGGATGGAAAGCTATACATGTTTCTGGATGAAAGAGTCAATATTATAAAGATGTCAGCTTTCCAAATTAATCCATAAATTCAATGCGATACTAATAAAAATCCCAACAGGAGATTTATTGAACTTGATAAGCTGATTTTAGAGTTCATGTGGAAGAGAAAATGCACAAGAACAAGCAATAAAACTTGAAACAAAAAAGAACAAAAAAGGACTTTTCAGTTATCAAAAATACACTAAGTTTATGTAAAACAATGTTGTAGTGGTTCAGAATAAAGACATGGACAAATTGAACTGAAAAAGACAATTCAAAAACAAAGGAACATGCATTTTAAATCAGAGCAAAAAGGGCAGACTATTCAAAAACTACATTGAGAGGGGATCCCTGAGTGGTTCAGTGGTTTGCGCCTGCCTTCAGCCCAGGACATGACCCTGGAGACCCAGGATCGAGTCCCGCATCGGGCTCCCTGCATGAAGACTGCTTCTCCCTCTGCCTGTGTCTCTGCCTCTCTCTCTCTGTGTGTGTCTCTCATGAATAAATAAATAAATAAATAAATAAAATCTTTAAAAAAAAGTATTATAAAAAAAAACAAAAAATACATTGAGAGTTGGAAAACCTGAAAAAGACTTAATTTGGATGCCAGTATCACATCATACATATAAAGCCCAAATGGACTAAATTCTAAACACTAATTAAAAAAAAACAAATCTCCCTTCCTGATATTTCCCACTCATTTTTTCTCATTTCCCCTTTATTCCCTTTCACTATTTTTTATATTCCCCAAAATAATGAGACCATATAATGTTTGGAGACAGAACATGAAAGACTCCTAACTCTGGGAAACGAACTAGGGGTGGTGGAAGGGGAGGTGGGCGGGGGTGGGGGTGACTGGGTGATGGGCACTGAGGTGGGCACTTGACAGGATGAGCACTGGGTGTTATTCTATATGTTGACAAATTGAACTCCAATAAAAAATAAATTTATTTAAAAAATTAAAAAACAAATCAAGAAGGAACTATAGTAAATTTTAGCACATCAGTTTTTATAATGTTGGGGGAGAAGGTAATGAAGGCCTTTCTAAGAAAGACACAAATTCTGGGAGCCATTAATAAAAAGGTCTTACTTTAAACAAACTGAAAGATGTGTATGGCAAAAGACCCACAAATAAAAGGTCCCACTTCAAATCTTTGCAAAATATATAAAACAAAATGTAATATACAAAATCTATTAAAATCTCCTACTTATTTTATTCTTTTACCGAAAAGAATAAAATGTAAAACTGGTTAAAAGAAATAAAGAAGCAGTTCACACACAAAAAAAGAATGACAAAATTTAAAGACTTACTTATTCCCAAAGTAATAAAGGAAATGCAAAATAAGCAATGAGCTACACTTTATAACCAATCAGATTGTTAAGAACAGGTTGACACTTGTATTACCAGGTGGAAATGGGTGATTCGCATACAGTCTGTAATAGGGTACATTGATACAAAATTTTTAGATGGAAATTTAGAAATATTAAAATTTAAAATAAGCACATCCTTGGAATTCTGAATTCAATTTCTAAGAATCTATTCTTTTGAAATATTCATTCATATTCAAACGTACACAGTCATTGCAGCTTTATTTATAATAGAGAGCAACTGGAAAAGGGCAGAAATTTGCCTCAATTAGGGAATGGTTAAATAAATTTTGTGCATTTATATTGTAGAATACTATAAGATGATTGAAAAAAATGAGTAGATTTATATTTACTATGTGTGAGTTCCAAGACATATGGTCATGTGAAAAAAAGCAAGATACCAAGTGCTGTCGTGAAGAGGACTTGTTTTTTTTCACTCTAACATTTCATGTTATTTGTATTATTTATAGTTACTAGCACATTTTGCTTATGTAAATAAGAATAAAAGCAACCTTATTTCATATGATCCAAGGAACCACAGAAGTACTATTACTGCTGTCACATTTCCAGTAAGCTTCACTGGGGCCCACAGGCTGCAAGAGGTCATGGACTACACCCTCCCAAGCCAGGGGTGAGTCTGGAGACCCAAGAAAATAAGGCTGAAACAATGCTGAACTAGTACAAGAGAGGAAATATTCTCCTCGACTCTCAATTTATTGTTTTGGCTATCAGCAAGAATCATATACTCACTTCCCTCTTCTGCTCTGGACTTCATTGCAAGTCCTTTTGGCAGCTGGAACAAGGTGGCATCTATCTTCTATTTCTTGGTAAAATCCCTCCTGTCACAGGGGAAAAAACAGCACTAGGTCTCTCTCTCCTCCTTCCCCTCTGCAAATTCTTCTTGTTTAGCTGAACCATTTAGGGGGCAAAAATTCTTAAAAATATTTTTGGTAATGTAAACTTACATGCATATATAAAGACCATATATTAGACTCTGCATCAAGAATCATTTTTCTTAGAAAAATGCCTTTGGCGAATTAAAAAGAAAAGTATCATTATTCAAAACAAAGCCATTATGCTACAATATTTTTGCATATGTCTTTCTTCTAACTATGTTGTACCATATTCTCAAAAAACTTTCTTTTCCAATTAGGTTTTTCACCTTCTAATTATTTTGTGTTGTTTTCATATTTTTCTTCAGATGAGTATTTTGGTTAGCCCAAGATTCACGTGATAGCAAGCTGTACCAAAACTGTAAGTGATCAGAAAAATAAGAAAGCAGGAAGAATAATTCTTTTTTTTTTTCAGGAGGAATAATTCTGCACCTATCACTTGAAGAACCAGCAAAGTACTGGAGCATTTAGAGCAGAATGAACTCTGGTATGAAAACCAAGAGCATCCAACTCTACTGTTCTACACCAGCCATTCATTCCCTGAGATGTTGGACAAATGTGTGGCCTGTTAGATATTTCAGAGATAGATGAGTTCCCTTGGCTGTAAGTTAACTGGCTTGGGTAACAATCCATTGATAAGTTTCATGAGCTCTTATTGTGTGCCAAGAACTAGTCTATATGATTTATGGATATTATCTTGTTTGACTCTTATAACAGCCATTTAGGATAGAGTATTCCTTCCATTCTTTGGATGAAGAATCTGAGTCTCAGAGAGAGTAAACAACTTTCCCTAGGGCATACAACTAAAAGTGGGGAGTCTGGATTTGAATCCAGGTCTAATTCTGGAGTATATTCTTAAAGAGCTAACCATGACTTTCAGTATGTTATTTTAAGGCTACCTTTGCATTACAACCATTATTTCCGCTGGGTCGGGGAAGAAGGAGAAGAGGTTTGCAATAAGAGGACTTTAAGATTCCCTTGCTGTTTTAGACAGTGAATCTAACTTAAAGCTTCTTTCATATCTAGAATGTTCAGATGTGGGTGGAGCAATGAATTTCCATACCAGGCTGGAAATTTATAGCTGTGAGGGCATCCTGAAAATTTCCACTAAGATGACAAATGATTTAAGCAGCTGAAGACAGACAAATCTCCCAGCTGAACCTTAGAAAAGACACTTCCAGGTCAGATCTGCTGGCTAGTCTGGATGCCTATGATTTACTTATTGTGTGATAAAGTGGTGGGCTTATGTTTCCAGTGTTAATGATTCAAAAGCTTTCTGTGGTATTAAACTGAGACACATAAAGAGACAAAAGGCAATTAGAAGCAATCAAAGTGTTCAGCAATTAAGATTCAGTCCTGCATTTGCTAAACTCTTCATCAAGGAAATCAGTAAAATTTTTAAAAATGCCATCAATACGATATACAGAGAATTAGAAAAGCAATCAATTTTATTTTTTTAAATCTTTTATTTATTTATTCATGAGACACACACACACACACACAGAGGCAGAGACACAGGCAGAGGGAGAAGCAGGCTCCATGCAGAGATCCTGACATGGGACTTGATCCTGGGTCCCCAGGATCACTCCCTAGGCTGAAGGCAGCACTAAACTGCTGGGCCACCCCGGCTGCCCAAGCAAGCAGTTTTAAAATGTACACATGCTTCCTAGAATGCTGAAGGTATGTAGGACTGAGCCATTTTTCACTTGTCTTATTCGCATTTACTTAGACATGTTCCTGTGAGCACTCTCTAGAGTAAATATTTCTATTTCAGTTGACAGATGAATGGGTATGTAACTCTTTGAGTGCCAGAAAAATCCTTATGACCATTGAGGAATAAAAATCACATTGAACTATTTATACAAGTTCTTCCAGCAAAATGCAGTGGATAGTCTTCTCTTATTTGGGTTTTGGTATACAAGATGTTTGAAGTCACATTCAACCAGTGGATCTTAAAGTTTGCAAGAGTACCATCATACTCAGCCTCTAGGAACCCTCCAAGTGACAAGAAGATAGGATTATAAATAATTATTTTTCCATCCAAGCAACTGTTTGGCTTCTTTGAGTAATACATGCATTCTTCTCAGGGCCAAATTCAGTACCTTTAGAAGATGAAGTAAAGCATTTTACCTTTCAAGCATCCTCATTTCTTTAGTCATTCCTGTATATTGCTTTTCTTCATATGGCCCAGTTTCTCTGTTTCATCAAAGTTTTTCCTGCCTGGCTCACCCATTGATACTTCTGTCTGAAATACTCCCGTTTCTCCTCTCCCTTTTCCAGCTGGTTCATGTTTTAGGTTTTAGCTTAAATACCACCCTTTGGGAGAATTCTTCCTTATTAACTGCTAAAGCATGTCCCCTTACTGATGCAAGGGTGGTTCAACATTCACAATCAATGTGACACATCACATCAATTAGAGAAAGGATAAAAACCAAAATATCATTTCAATAAATGCAGAAAATGCATTTGACAAAGTACAACATCATGCATGATAAAATCTCTCAACAAAGTAGGTTTAAAGGAATCATATCTCAACATAATAAAGGTCATTTATGAAAAACCCACACCTAACATTATACTCAATGGGGAAAAACTGAGCTTTTCCTAAGGATCAGGAATAAGGAATGTCCACTCTCACCACTTTTATTCAACATAGTACTGGAAGTCGTATCCATAGCAATCAAACAACAAAAAGAAATAAAAGGCATCCAAATTGTTAAGAAAGAAGTAAAACTCTCACTACTTGAAGTTGACATGTAGAAAACCCAAAAGACGCCACCAGAAACTACTAGAACTGATAAATGAATTCAGTAAGGTTGCAGCATAAAAAATCAATATACAGAACTCCATTGCATTTTTACACACAAATAATAAGTATCAGAAAGAGAAACTAAGAACACAATCCCATTTACAATCATGAAAAACAATAAGATACCTATGAATAAAAATCAAAGAGGTGAAGGACTTATACTCTGAAAACTACAAAACACTGATGAATGAAACTGGAGATGACACAAACAAATGAAAAGATACTCCATGCTCATGGATTAGAAAAACAAATAGTGTTAAAATAGGTATTACCCAAAGCAATCTACAGATTTAATGCAATCCCTATCAAAACACCAACAGAATTTTTCACAGAAGTAAAACAATCCTAAAATTTCCATGGAACAGCAAAAGACCCTGGATAGCCAAAGCAATCTTGAAAAAGAAAACAAAACAGGACGTCTCACAATTCCAGACTTCTTTTTTTTTTTTAAGATTTTATTTATTTATTCAAGAGAGACACAGAGAGAGGCAGAGACATAGGCGGAGACAGAAGCAGCCTCCATGCAGGGATCCCAATGTGGGACTTGATCCCGGAACTCCAGGATCGTGCCCTAAACCAAAGGCAGACATTCAACCATGAGCCACCCAGCCTTCAAGTTATATTACAAAGCTGTAGTAATTAAAGCAGTATGGTACTGGTATAAAAATTGACATTTAAATCAATGGAACAGAGCAGAAATCTCCAAAACAAACCCATAATATGGTCGATCAATCTTCAACAAAAGAGTAAATGATATGCAATAAGCAAAAAAGAGTCTCTTCAACAAATGGTGTTGGGAAAGATGGACAGCTCCATGCAAAATAATGCAATCGGACCACTTTCTTATACCATACACAAAAATAAGCCCAAAATGGATCAAAGACATAAATGCAAGACCTGAAACTATAAAAATCCTAGAAGAGAGTATAGGCAGCAATTTCTCTGACATCAAGCATAGCAAATCTTTCTAGATATGTCTCCTGAGGCAAGGGAAACAAAAGCAAAAATAAACTATTAGGACTATGTCAAAATAAAAACTTTCTGCACAGCAAATGATATTTGGAAATGACATATCCAATAAGGAGTTAGTATCCAAAATATATAAAGAAGCTATACAACTATACATCAAGAAAACAAATAATCCAATTTAAAATGGCCAGAAAAGGATAAAATACCATATGATCTCAATCATGTGTGGAATTTAAGAAACAAAAATGAGCAAAGGGAAAAACAAGACAAACAAAAAAACCAGACCCCCAACTATAGAAACTGGGAGGGAGGGAAGAAAAGGGTGGGGAGTGAGGTAGATGAAAAGTAAAGGGGATTAAAAATATGCTTATCATGAGCACCAAGTGATGCAAAAAACTGCTGAATCACTACACTATACACCTGAAACTAATATAACATTCTCGTAATTATACAGGACTTTTAAAAACTTTTAAATATCCATCTACCTCTCTCCATTGGGTCCCATAACTTTAAACAAACATAAAACATTATTTATTAATTTTAAGCAAACACAATCATAATTGTATATCTAAAATAACATTTATTTTCTTTTAGCATTTCTGACTTTTCCAAAAAGACTGCAAACTCCATGAGTATAGAGAATGTAGTGAGCATTATTCACAGTTATATTTGTGACCTTAAGGTGCACACATGCTGTATCGTTTCCAAGTTGAAAAGTGACACATACACAAAGACAGTACAAGAAAACTACAGACCAATATCCCTCATGAATATAGAAGGAAAATCCTTAACAAAATATTAAACAGGTCTCAGCAACATATGAAAGCAATTATACATCACAACCAAATGGAGTTTAACACAGAAATACAAGGTTAGTTCAACATCTGAAAATCAATTAGTGTAATGCGCTATAATACAGTGATGGACAAAATAAATACATACTATTATCTCAATTGATGCAGACAAAACACTTGGCCAAATTCAATAGCTATTTATGGTTTTTAAAAAAATACTCCCAACAAACTTCCTCCACCTGGTAACAGGCATTTCTGAAAACCTACAATTAATACTGCACATAGTATAGTGAAAGACTATCTTCTGTCCCTCACCCCCTATCAGGAATAAGACAGGATATCATTTTCATCACTTCTATTTAAGATTTTACTGGACATTCTGCCCAGTGCAGTAAGAAATAAAGATATTAGAGGCAGGGCAGCCCGGGTGGCTCAGCGATTTAGGGCCACCTTCAGCCCAGGGCTTGATCCTGGAGACCCAGGATCGAGTCCCGTGTCGGGTTCCCTGCTTCTCCTCTGCCTGTACCTCTGCCTCTCTCTCTCTCTGTCATGAATAAATAAATAAAATCTTTAAAAATATATATTAGAGGCATATAGGTTGGAAAGGAATAAGTAAAACTATCTTTATTTGTGATGACAGAGTCATGTATGTAGAAGGAATTAAAAAAACAAACAACTAGAACCAACAATCTAGGTTAACAAGGGCAGAGCATACAAAATCAATATAGAAAAATCCATTTTATTTCTGAGTTAACAATGAATAATCCAAAAATGAAATTAAGGAAACAATTTCATTCACAATACTATCAAAAGATCAAAATACTTAGGAATATTTAGCAAAAGAAATGCAGGACCTGTACAGTGAAAACTACGTAAGATTGTTGAAAGAAATTATATACTTAAATAGAGAAGTATTTCATATTCATGGATGGGAAAGACTTAATATTGTTAAGTTGGCAATTCTTCTAAGTTTACCCATTGATTTAATGCAATCCTTATCAAAATCCCAGCAGGCTTTTATAGAAATTGACAAGAAAATCCTGAGATTTATGGAGAAATGCCACTGGAACAGCCAAAATCATTCTGAAAAAGGACAATGTCAAAGGACTTACCTTAACCGATTTAAGACTTACTCTAAAGCTTCAGTAATTAAGACAATGTGATATTAGCATAAGGATATAGACATAGATCAATGGAACAGAATAGAAGGTGTAGAAATAAATTATACATATATGGTCAATATATTTTTTATAAAGGTTCCAGGGTAATCCAAAAGGATAAGAAATATCTTAAACAAATGAAATGGGGCTGGAAAAACTGTATATCTAAATGCAAAAAAATAAACCTAGCCCTCTTACTTATACCATGTACAAAAAATTACTCAAGACAGATTGTAGACCTAAATATAAGAACTAAAACTACAAAAATGAGTCTGCAATCTTGGATTAGGCAAAAATGCCTTAGATATGACACCAAAAGGATACTCCATAAAAGAAAACGGCAAATTGGAGTCATTAAAACTAAAAATGTTTGTTCTTCAAAGGACAACTTTAAGAAAATGAACCGACAAGCCATAAACTGGGAGAAAACATTTGCATAACATACACCTGATAAAGGATTTGTACCCAAAATACATATAAGAAAAATCTTTCAGGGCTGCCTGGGTGGCTTAGTTGGTTAAGCATCCGACTCTTGATTTTGCCTCAGGTCTTGATCTCAGGGGTATGACTTTAAGTCCTGCATTGAGCTCCATACAGGGTATGCAGCCTATTTAAAATAAAGAAAAAACTTATAACTCCATAATAAGACAAATAGCCTAATAAAAAATGGGAAAAATATTTTAATAGACACTATGCCAAAGAAAATAAATGACTTGAAAATAAGTACATGAAAAGATTTTCAGTATTAGTAATCACTAGGGAAATACAAATTAAAATTCTAATTAGATACCACTGCAGCCCCCCTAGAAAGGCTGAAATCAAAGGCTGACAATATTAAGTATTGGCAAAGATGTAGATGGATGTTGCTTTTGAGGGAATTCATGTGAGAGGAAGATAAATGAGTGCTATGGGAACAATCAAACCTCATGAAGATGATGTGGCTTATCCTTTTTTGATTGGGCAAATCTCAAATGGTTCTGCTAGGCTACAGGTTCTCAATTTAAAAATGAGAGAACTGTATTAGTGGAGCCATACAACTCCTTCCTTTAAAATGGGAATAGGAGGACACCTAGGTGGCTCAGTGGTTGAGTGTCTGCCTTTGGCTCAGGTAGTGATCCTGGGGTCTTGGGATTGAAAGACCCACATCAGGCTCCCCACGGGGATCCTGCTTCTCCCTCTGCCTGTGTGTGTCTCTCATGAATAAATAAATAAAATCTTTAAAACTAAACTAAAATAAAATAAAACGGGAATAGGTATGGGGTGCCTGGGTGGTTCAAGTGAAATCTTGATTTCAGCTTAAGTCTTGATCTCAGGGTTGTGAGTTCAAATCTTACACTGGACTCCATGCTAGGTGTGGAGTCCACTGGGGTGGGGGAAAAACAAGACAGCTAAGTTAATAACATTTTGGGGCACCTGGGTGGCTCAATCAGTTAAGTGTCTGACCTGATTTCGGCTCAGGTCATGATCTCAGGGTCATGAAATTGAGCCCTGAGTTGGGCTCTTTGCTCAGCATGAGTCTGCTGGAGATTCTCTCTCCCTCTCCCTTTGCACCCATCCTGCTCATGCTAAATAAATAAATAAAATCTTTAAAAAGTAAATAAAATGGGATTAGGTGGAAGGGAAAGGAAATGTAACTGCAGGCTAGGCAGATAATACATGAACCTATAAGCACAAGTGGTTGTGCTGAGTGTGTGTGTGATAATGACACACCAACATAACCAGGGATAGGACTGCAGGCAGATGAGTTTTGAGAAGCAAATCTAGAGTAACATCAGATTTTGGTTGTCCTTGAAACCCTGGCACTGGAAAACTGGGTTTGAAAACAATACAGAGTCATATAAAATATAGAAAAAAAATTTTTTTACTCTTATGGTAAAACTGCTTTCCTCGCTCATTTGGGTGAAAAATTCCTAGTGATTTAATTCTCCAGGCAACCCCATTACAAATCTTTAATACAAAATAGCGAAACCAATGATCAAAGGGGAAGATTTTACGTGCATCCTCCTTCTAGTGTCTTGGTTTTTCCTCTGAACTTTTTATATATGGTGTTTAAAATGAAAAAAAAAATTTAAAGATTTTATTTATTTGTTCTTGAGAGACACAGTGAGAGAGAGGCAGAGATGTAGGCAGAGGGAGAAGCACACTCCATGCAGGGAGCCTGATGTGGGGCTCGATCCTGGGACTCCAGGACCGCACCCTGAACCAAAGGCAGATGCTCAACCGCCGAACCACCCAGATGCCCCGAAAATAAAATTTTATAAAACAACTGTAATTTAAAAATGAATCATTAATACACATCCAAGTTTGAATTTGACATGCCTGAGTATGTTTATTATACTTGATGAATTATTTGGAATGTTCTTGGTACTCAGAAAATTTTACTTACCCAGCCACGTGCATATTTTTATGAGGCATCACTAGCTTTGCTTTACAGGAAAGATTCAGAGGAAATCTCTGTGAGAAATAGATTTCACCAGAAAAACATTTTAATAATTTGTGTTTTACTAATACAAACTGGTAATAATACAACCTGGTAATAATTCAGAATATGTACTGTCTGATTGGTTCAAATTTTGGCAGAACTATCATCTTCCTTTTTTCTTCTCACTGGGCTGTCTGACACAGGAAAGTACATACACCATTTAAATTGTCCTTTTATGCCACAGAAACTTTATATAATATTGAATTCGTGAGGCAGTAATGGTTACACCATCCCACTTCACATATGTAACTCTAACGTGATCATCTAGTCACCATCTGTAAGGAT
This sequence comes from Canis lupus dingo, assembly GCF_003254725.2. NCBI lineage: Eukaryota > Metazoa > Chordata > Mammalia > Carnivora > Canidae > Canis > Canis lupus. The sequence continues at coordinate 80,659,001 of NC_064243.1, read as the reverse complement.
CTTATAAGAGGAAAATTACTGCTTCACAAGGCAAGAATTTTCATTGTTAGATAATACTTTCATTTTCAGGTATACAAATGCTCAATATACAATTTTTAAATTATTTTTCTACTTACGAACATTGTAATTTCAAAAATACATAAAAAATACATAGATATGCTATATTGTGATGCTCAACAGAAGTTATTCTTTCAATCTTTTTTAAAGAAGATTTTATTTATTTATTCATGAGAGACACAGAGAGAGAGGCAGAGACATAGAGGCAGAAGCAGGCTTCCTGCATGGAGCTCAATGCGGGACTCAATCCTGGACCCCAAGGTCACACCTTGAGCCAAAGGCAGAGGCTCAACCACTGAGCCACCCAGGTGCCTGCCCCTCAAGAGAAATCAATCACCCCTATTATTTGAATGGTCAATCAGTGGCAGCAACTAAAGAATAGGGAGGGATTTGTTTGTATAGGGTAGACCATTTGATTCTATTGGGATCAAGAGTACTGTATTCTCAAGCAGGATGGCTCAGTGGTTTACTTAGGCTTGTTTTGATTCCCATTGGTACTATAATTTATAATACTATCATCTTTTTTTTTAAGATTTTATTTATTTATTCATGAGAGACACAGAGTGAGAGAGAGGCAGAGACACAGGCAGAGGGAGAAGCAGGCCCCATGCAGGGAGCCCGACCTGGGACTCTATCCCGGGTCTCCAGGATCACACCCCGGGCTGCAGGCGGCGCTAAACCGCTGTGCCACTGGGGCTGCCCTATAATACTATCATCTTTAACTGTTGTGCCCGAGATTGCGAACCCGAGAAACCACCAAGGAGCCGACACCGATGCAAACACACGAGGGTTTATTTACAAGCTCGAGCTTGGGTCCAAGTATACCCGACACAGCGGAGCAGGGACTTGGACCCCAAGACTAAGAGGCGTAGCAGCTTTATAGGTGCCACTGGCCAATGGGATACGCAGAAAGTTGCACAGTCATGTGGGTCCACACGCAGGTGGCCGATTGAATTACATTTTACCCTAAAGTATCCATTTGAACTGGCCTATCACTGAGCCGATTTCCTATTAGGGTGTGCCCTGGGCTTGACTGGGGTGGGGCAGTGCCCTAAGCAATAAACAGGTCAGCACAAGGTGGGTGCAGCACAAAATGGAGTCAGTCCTGCTCTGTTTGTCCAAGGGTAAGGGATTTTTGTTAAATTTCCTGGGTCCCACATAACCTTTCAGAGAAAAAGGAGGAAAACACATTACATCAAGTTACTAACACTGAAGGGAAAGAAAGCTCTTGCCTATAGTACAAAATGAGATATATAGGACAAATTGAAGAGGGCCAAAAAAAGTAAGATGTCCTTCTTGCATCCATGTATTTCAACAGGGCAAATGATATTCAGTGCTGAGGAAAGATTGTAAAGACTACTGAACCTGATGTAGGTGCTACCATACTATGCGATGTCTCAACCATTTCTTGAGGCTTGGAAATACTGCATGGAAGTCACAGTCAAGGAAATTTCTGAGCCTTCTCTTTTCTTAGAACATTTGTTAAGTCTTCAAAGACTTAAAAGTCATCAAAGAAAAGCAACTGAAGGGGGCTGGAGATCAGCATGCAAAGAACTGCGATTCAGGGAAAGCTGCAGAATATTCAGGAGAGAAAAAAAAGAACCACGAAGACAGACTACTTTTGTAGCATTGTTCCAAATGAAGAGATGGTATCTGTCCATATCAACCCTGGAGAACTTCAGAGGCTCATCAAAGGAGGCAGTTCTCCTTAGAGATGAGTTTGCAAGTGTGTGGCCTCTAACACTTCAGTTATACAGGAGAGAAAAAGAACTTCTTCCAGGGCTTACTCAGACTGCAAATGCCTAAATACAAACACTCCCCCACCCTCACCCCACACAGGTTTTGCCATATTGGTATACCCCTTGGTATGATTTTTTAATTTATTACATTTTTTCAGACTATATTTTTTCAGACTATAAAATGTTTACTTAAAGTGGAAAAAATATATGACTACCGCAAATGGAAATTCAGAAGGTTACTTTAAAAAGAAGGCAATGATTACAACAAATATAAATTAATTTTTTTTAATTTATTTTTATTTTATGATAGTCACAGAGAGAGAGAGAGAGAGAGGCAGAGACACAGGCAGAGGGAGAAGCAGGCTCCATGCACCGGGAGCCCGATGTGGGATTCGATCCGGGGTCTCCAGGATCGCGCCCTGGGCCAAAGGCAGGCGCCAAACCGCTGCGCCACCCAGGGATCCCTAAATTAATTTTTAATTCAGTCCTTAGTTAAGTATATTGTATGTTGCTAAAAGTACACTGTTTGATCTAATATATGCATAGGTTAGGTCGGTTGCTTTCAGTATTTTGAACAAGCTTTATTGAATAATTTAAAAACTCTTAATTGTTTTCTTAGCTTTCACTCTGTGGGGACATTCCCTTGCTCTTGGATGAAAATTCATGCAGCTCCTTTGATTTTGCTGGTCATTCTATGGTAGAAAAAAACAATCATATTAAGTGACTAACACATTGTCACTTTCAAAATTGTCTTCTCTCTGCTACTGGAGCTGGCTATAGCCAAGGCATGAGAGTCTTACTGCAAGGTTTTCTTTATGTTAAGCCAAAATCTACTTTCTGGTGTCTCCTATGCCTAGATCCTACCTTTGCTCTTTGGAGACATTCTGAATAAGCCCCACTCTTTTCCTCTGCAACAATTCCTCAAATAATTGAACACAACATTCTTGGCTTTTTTTTTCATTCTTCATTTAAGCCCAAATTACTCTTCTTTCAGTGGTTTCTCAAGACAAAATTTCCTCTTTATAATTTTCATACCTATAGAAAAGTTGAAAGACTAATATAATAGTTACCTGTATATCCTTCACCTAGATTTCACTTATATATGTCTTTTTTTTTTCTGAGCCATTTGAAAGAAAGTTGGAAACATCATAGCATTTCATGCTTCACTATTTTAGCATGACAATGTATATCTTCTAAGAACAAGGACATTGTCTTCAAAACCACATCATCATTATCTCACTTTAGAAAATTAACAGTACCTGGCTGGCTCAGTCGGTGGAATGTATGACTTTTAGTCGTGGGGTTGTGGGTTTGAGTCCCAAGTTGAGTTGTAGAGATTTCTTAAAAATAAAATCTTTTTTTTTTTTAAAGAAAATTAACAGCAATTTAATACATTTAATTATATTATACACAGACCATATAAAATTCCCCTATGATTCAAATAATGCCATATCAGTTGTTTCTTTTTCAATCTCAGATCAAATACAGGAGCTCACATTGCATTTGGTTTTCATGAATCTTCAGTCTTTTTAAATCTAGAATGGTCTCTTGAACTTTGTGTGAATTTCATGACTTGGCTGAAGTTAAAATTTTAATCCAGCTATCCTGACCAACCTTAATCTGTCAAGTCAGGGCCCAAAATCTCCTCCAGATGTAGACACGCAAAAATAATTTAGAGGAAGATTAATATCTCTTTTCCTTTGATAACTTTTTTAGTAGCTGCAACAGACAGTTGGTTCCCATGGTCAAATAGACCATATCTTAGGTCTATGTTTTTTTTTTCTTATAAACACCCATCATGCTGGATCCTCCCCATCTTGGACTCTTTTTTTTCTTTTTTTAAGATTTTAAGGTTAGTTCAACATCTGAAAATCAATTAGTGTAATGCGCTATAATACAGTGATGGACAAAATAAATACATACTATTATCTCAATTGATGCAGACAAAACACTTGGCCAAATTCAATAGCTATTTATGGTTTTTAAAAAAATACTCCCAACAAACTTCCTCCACCATACACAAAAATAAGCCCAAAATGGATCAAAGACATAAATGCAAGACCTGAAACTATAAAAATCCTAGAAGAGAGGCAGAAACATAGGCAGAGGGAGAAGCAGGCTCCTTGTGGGGACCTCGATGCAGGACTCAATCCCAGGACCCTGGGATCATGACCTGAGCCGAAGGCAGACACTCAACCACTGAGCCACCCAGGAGTCCCTTGGACTCTTGTAATTGCATTTATGACCTTGCTAATAAAACCTCCTTGGTGGATTCTTCCCTATTGATTTGGATCACTCATGAAAAATAGTTGAGAATGATGTGCAAAACAAAGGCAGAAGAAATATTATTAGATCTCCTTACTACCTACAGCCCATTGACAAGTCCTTGAAACTGGTAGAGAGGCATTCCTCTAGGGACTCAACTGCCTCAATGTTAATACTTTGCTAAGGAAAACAGGTAATCTTAGCCCAACCCTCAGCATCCTGTAAGTCTATTTGAACATATAAAAAATCCCATTGGAAACTTCCTTTATCTCTAAACCCCCCAAGACACATGTTGGAAATCATCATCCAGGCATATGACCCACCAATACACATCTGAAGGGTTTCATGATTCAGGTTTTATTAGACAGTAATTAATGGCCTTTTCCCAACAATAGCCAGCCCCCTCAGGGTCCTAGAAACCTTGCTTCCAAAATTCCTTAGAAACTGACACTCTCCCTAACCCCCTCCCAACTTGAAGGTATATAATGGGCCACTCCTCATTACCCTGGTGCATTTCTTTCTGCCCATGTGTACTGTCCCTGTGCTTTAATAAAACCACCTTTTTGTACCAAAGACGTATCAAGAATTCTTTCTTGGCCATCAGCTTTGAATCCTAATGACTTTTCCTACACCAGAGATTACTGTGAAAGTGGAGTCTCCCCTGATTTGTGACATGCCCATATATGATGAGCACAGCTTTGCAGCAGGAAAGAAGAGCTGGGCATAGGAGTTAATTACTTGGGCAGGGCCAGAATGGGCAGATGGGTGGAGTGCTGAGACAAACACAGGGTCTTGGGTAGGTAAGCAAAGAAAGATGACCTAGGATCCCAACAATCCTTGTTTTATTCCAGGCAAAGGGCCAGCAAGGACAGGGCAGGGGGTGGGGTGAAGATTCCAAGATGGTACCAATGTCTTGAGAAGTGAGCAGTGAGACTGGGATGAAGTCTGATGTGGAACACTCACAATCCAGGAGACAGGCAGATAGTGGGAAGGAAATCTGGTGCCTGGGCAAACATGGTCCTTTGCCCTCAGGCGAAAAGGTTCAGGGCATATTTCTTGTCCCCAGAAAAGTTGCTACATAAATCAAAGCAAGGCTTCAATGTAGAATTTATTTCAATAGAGGGTTAGAACTGGCTTTTATAATGGAGAGAGAGGCAGTGTGTGAAAAGGGGGTTGTGACCTGGATCATTAGTAGAGCATCACTGTTTCCTGATTCTACATTCAAGGCTCTATCCCCAGGGCACCTGGGTGGCTCATTCAGTTAAGTGTCTGCCTTTGGCTTAGGTCATGATCCCAGGGTGCTGGTTCAAGCCCTTCCCTCTCCCTCTGCTCCTCCTGCCAACTCAGTGTTCTCTCTGTCAAATAAATAAAATCTTAAAAATTTTTTTCAATTAAAAAGAAAGACTCTCTTAATCCTCACTTTACCTTTTGGCTCAGGACCTAGTTGAAAAGCAAAACAAAATAGACAAAATCTCAAAATCCCCTCAAACCCTCTTCATTAATATAACCTCTGTTTTATCAGACATCATCAGCCCGTTGTGTTTTTAGTTGAAGTAAAAATTAATAATATACTTTGTATTCCAGGGGATTTCTTATGTCCTGCTTTTCCAGACAATTCTCATGTCCATCTTGGCCCTGGGCTTCTGGCAGATTGCCTTGGGTCTTCCTATAACACTCTTCCACTGCCATCCTCTGGAGCTGTAGATTGTCCCTGGTGACCAGAAATGCTCTATGCTCATCCCCAGTGCTATTAATCTTGCAGGTTTTAAGAGTAAAGAGAAGGCAGGTTTATGTTGCAGTAACAAACAGCCTCCAAATCACAATGGCTAACACAAAGATTTATTTCTCATTACACTTCATGTTTATGAAAACCAGTACAGCTTTGCTCATATTGCTTTTTACCCTGGAACACCAACTGATAGAACAGCCTCTATCCGGAACACTGCCAGTCTCATTGCTGAGAAAAAGGAGAAATGGCAAACCACACACTGGGTCTGAAAGTCTGGAAATGACCCATGCCACTTCTGCTGACACTTCATTGGCCAAAGGAAATCTCATGCACTGACCTGACATCAGTGCTGTAGGGAAGTATGATTCTCCTCTAGGGGCATGTATTAAGAAAACTCATTCAGTTTACCATATACATTGTTGCTATGAGGATTATGTGCCGATTAGGACCTACCTGCTACTCATCAGGATGTATGTACCATTGCAAAGGGACAGTAAGCTCCTGGGTCATTGGCTAGGAACAGTTTCTAGCTGGCATGTGGACCTGCCTCGTTTCTCCCTAAGCCAGGTTCCCAGCATTTCTTCTCCTCTTCCTCCTATTCATCGTGGGTTCCCAGCCGTAGGGACCAGTCTTAGGTCAGGATTGATAAGCAAGGAAAAAGCATGGGATGCCTCCTTTTCCTCTTTTATTAACAGCTGGGTCACAGGCCTTCCCTGAGCTTCCTTTTTGGCCTATATAGCTTCTTCCTGAAAGAATGTTTTTGTTTTATTTTGTTATTATTATATTTTTTTCACCCTGGCCAACCATTTCATAACACGTGCCAGCAGGTTCAATTTTTCTTGTGTTTCTTTCTGAAGTCATTTTTTTTTTCTTTAGCAGTTTTTAGAGCCCCAGTTCATTCTAGGTTTTGGCCTGCTTGGCACTATTGTCACAAGTTTCCATCATTCTTTTTGATGTATTTCTCTGTAACTCAAATTTCTACTCAAAGCTATGAGTACAAATGAGATCACATTTACAGTAATAGCTCAAATTTTCCTGATTCATCTTGCCCCCTTGCTCATGTAAGACCTCCTGACCTCACCAAAGGTCTTTCCAGTCATTTCTGGGTGTGCCAGGAGTGAGGGCAGAGGTCAGGAGTCCTATCATATTCTTCTATCTAGGCCCCCACCCTGAAGATATCCACTGTTGGTGGACCCAACTTGACACTTGGGTTATTTAGGACTCTGGTTGCAAGTCATAGAAACCAGCTTGAGCTAACCTAATCAGAATGGAGAGTCTACGATAAGAATACCAGATCATCTCTCAGAATATATGGGATATAGCTGGATCTCAAGAAAGTTCTATTAGACTAGAAAAAGGAAGCCTTTAACAATTTTCCCCATCTCTTTCACCTGCTTCTTTCTGGGTGTCTGCTCTATCAGCTTGCCTTTGCAGGCTGGTCCTGTCTGCCCTGTGAGCCCACATTGGAGAGATCCTCAGGTTCTTCCCAAATCTCATATCCAGTCTCTGTTAAGAGAATGCCATTCCCTTGGGTTTGATCAGGAGTCCAGGTCTAGACTTTATAAAAAATGAGAGTTGCTTAGCACCAAAACACTAGGGGAGGGGAGGAGTCTGAGGTTCACTCAATGATTTGACAAAGTCAGGTGGGAATGGGGTGGGGAGGGTGGTGAGGGGAGAAAGATTTTTCTTTAGTTTGCCAGATCTTCCATATCAAAGTACCAAAGACTGGGTGGCTTAAACAATAGAAATTTATTTTCTCATAGTTCTGCAGGCCAGAAGTCCAATAACGGGGTGTCAGCAAGTCTGGTTTCCTCTGAGGTCTTTCTCCTTGGCTTGCAAATCATCTCCTCCTTCTTGCTGTGTCCTCACATGGTCTTTCCTCCATGCCTGCATGTCCCTGATGTCTCTCTTTGTGTCCTAATCTCCTCTTCTTTATAAGGACACCAATTGGATTATATTAGGGCTCATCTAATGATCCCATTTTAATTTAATTACCTCTAAAAGTCCCATCTCAAAATACAGTTCACATTCTGAGATACAAAGGCTTCAATATATAAATTTTAAGGGAACACAGCTCTGAACAAAGATCAACATCTGTTGTCTAACAACTGACCCAAAACTTCAATGGTGTAAAACAAAAAGAAAATTTTTTAAGTGAGCTCTATGCCCAGTGTAGGGCTTGAACTTACGACTCCAAGATCAAGAGTCACATGCTCTACTGACTGAGCCAGCCAGGAGCCCTGTAAAGCAAAATTTCTTACTAAATTCATAAATTATATAGATCAGAAATTCTGAAAAGGCATAGTAGGGATGGCTCTTCTCTGTTTCATGATGTCTGGGCCCTCAGCTGGGGGTAACACGAATGGCTGCGTGCTGATAAACAGTTGAGCAAGGGGATTCACTTCTGCTACAATGGCTGAAATATATACTCAGATGGTACTGTCAACCACAACAACTACATGTGGCCTCTCCATGTGACTTGGGCTTCCTGGTCAGACGGCAGCCTCAGGGATGATGGACTTCTTAAATGTCCACTCAGAGCTCCAAGAATGAGTGTTCCAGTGATCAAAGAACACAGTGTCACTTCTGCTGTACAATATTGATTGAAGCAGTCTATTCAAGCACAGATAAAACAAGTGCCAAAGAATTTGTGGCCATGTTAATAAAACTGCCACAACAGGCATGTCCAAACTTTACTACATCACTGTCTCATGTGTCCTCTCTGAAAGACTAATTTAATTTTCTCCCCAGACTGTTGATTTTTGATGTCCTCCAAAGTTTGTTAAGCCTTTAAAATTTTTTTTAAGTTTATGTTTTTTTTGTTTTGTTTTATTTTTGTTTTTAGTAATCTCTACACCCAATTGTGAGGCTCGAACTCATGGCCCTGAGATCAAGAGTCACATGCTCTTCCAACTGAGCCAGCTAGATACTTTTTATCTGACTAATTCCTCTCAGCACTGATGTGTCAATAGCCACACTTGAGTCATTTTCTCATCGTGAATCTTCAGTTTGCAATACTTCAAGTCTCTTTCAGCATCATCCTCTCTTACAATTTGCTTGTGGATACTTAAGTCTTTCACACTCTGGTGAGAAAGTCACACTTACAGTATCCTTTTCCCAAGCCAATTTGTTCAGTTGTCAAATTTTATTTTTATTGAGGTAAAATGGACATGTAACATTCTATTAGTTTCAGGTGTACAACATAATGAATATATATACCACATTTCTTTATCCATTCATCTGCAAATGGACACTTTCATTGCTCTCATGTCTTGGCTATTGTAAGTAATGCTGCAGTGAACATGGGGGTGCAGATACCTTCTCAGGTTAGTGTTTTTGTTTTCTTCAGATAAATACCCAAAGGTGGAGGTGCTGGGTCATATGGTAGTCTTATTTTTAATTTTTTGAAGCTCCTCCATAGTGGCTACACCAGTTACATTTCTACCAATAGTGTATGAGGCTTCCCTCTTCTCCACATCATCACCAATGTTTGTTATGTCTCGTGCTTTGTTTGTGGTACCAAATCTAAAAACTCATAAGCAGGACCAATCTTAAGGAGCTTATTACCTGTTTTATTCTAGGAGTTATACGTTTTTGAGGCTTATTTTCAAGTCTTTAATCCATTTTGAGTTAATTTTTGTTTTTGTTTTTAAGATTATTTATTTATTTATTTGTTCATAGAGACACGGAGAGAGAGAGAGAGAGAGGCAGAGACACAGGCAGAGAGAGAAGCAGGCACCATGCAGAGAGCCTGACGTGGGACTCAATCCAGGGTCTCCAGGATCATGCCCTAGGCTGCAAACGGCACTAAACCACTGCGCCACCGGGGCTGCCCTATTTTGAGTTAATTTTTGTATATGCCTTAATATAATGGTCCAGTTTTATTCTTTGACAGGTGGTTGTCCAGTTTTCCCAATACTACTTATTGAAGAGACAGTCCTTTCCATATTCTTGGCTCCTTGGTCATAAACTAATTGATCATACATGCATAGATATATTTCTGGGCTCTCTATTCTGTTCTATTGTTCTGTTTTTATGGAAATACCACACTGTTTTCATTACTATAACTTTGTAACATAATTTGAAATCAGGAAAAATGATGTTTCCAGTTTATTCTTCTTTCTCAAGATTGCTTTGTCTATCTGGGGTTCCAAACAAATTTTAGGATTATTTCTTCTATTTCTGTGAAAAACTGCCATTGGAGTTCTTATAGGGAATGCATTGAATTTGTAGATTTTTCTGGGTAGTATGAACATTTTAACAATATTAATTCTTCCAATTCATTTGCATACAATATCTTCATATTTATTTGTCTCCAAGTACTTTTTTTTTTTTAAAGATTTTATTTATTTATTCATGAGAGACATGACTCTCTGTAGAGAGAGGCAGAAACATAGGCAGAGGAAGAAGCAGGCTCCCTGCGGGGACCCTAATGCAACACTTGATCCCCGGACCCTGAGATCATGCCCTGAGCCAAAGGCAGAGCTCAACCACTGAGCCACCCAGGTGCCCCTGTCTCCAATTTCTTTCACCAATGTTTTATGGTTTTCAGTATACAGGTCTTTACCTCCTTGATTATATTTATTCCTAAGTATTTTATTTTTATTGATGCAGTTGTATATGGAATTGCTTTCTCAATTTCTCTTTCTGATAATTCACTATCAATGTATAGAAATGCAATAGATTTTTTAATACTTTGATTTTGTATTCTAAAACCACTAAATTTGTTTATCAGTTCTAACAATTTTTGGTAAAGTCTTTAGGATTTTTATGTCATATGCAAACTGTGACAGTTTTATTTCATCCTTTCCAATTTGGATGACTTTTATTTCTTTTTCTGCCTAACTGCTCTGGTTAGGACTTCTAATACTATATTGACTAAAAGTGCCAAGAATAGACATCACTGTCTTGTTCCTTAGTCATTTTTTTATTGGATACTAGATCTTGGGAATTTCATAGTATTTGGGGATGAACATTGTATGCCTTAAAAAAGTGTTAAATATTTTCTGAACAGTAGGTAACTTATTGGAAGGTTAGTTTGATCCTTTTAAGGTTATCGAAACGTCTTTTTAGGGTGAGTCTAGAGAAGCTTTTTTTCTGGAGCTAATATAGTCCCATTTCTAAGGTATAGCCCTCATGGAGTCTCTACCAAATGTCCTTTGTATTCAGTGAAGTGTCTCTAGTTTAGATAGAAGAAACTCTAATAATTAACGTGTGGGTATAGGGACATTTCATCTTACAGCTCCCCAGTAATTGTTCCTTCTTTGGAAGCTGCTCTTTTCCAGCTTCATATGGTCTCATCCTATATATTTACATATTGGTATTTTGTCAAAACATGAGGGAGTTTCATGCAAATTTCTGAAGTTCTTTCTCCAAGTAGCTTTATCCTCTCTGGTACTCTGTCCTATAAATTCTAATTGCCTGAATTCTAATCTCTGTCTCCTTAATCCCAGAAGATTGTCAGACTCTTTCTGTGTCATAGTCTAAGAATTATCCTAAGAGAGAAAACCTAGGCAATGGGAAGGGGGCTCATCTCTATTATTTTTCTTTTCTCAGGGATAAAGTCAACTGTTGCCTTATATCTAATATCTAAAAATAGGTGTTTCCCATATTTTGTCCAGTTTTCTAGTTGTTTATGGTGGAAGGGTAATTCTAGATTCTTTCTTCTGGCTGAAAAAAAGGCAGCATATTTTAATAACTAATCAAAACGCTCAAGCTAAGGAGCTTAGCAACTTCAATTGTGTACTAATCTATGTCCAAGCTTCCTGGAATTCAGAGATTATAAGGGCAATAACTTCTGTGCTTGTTCTTTAAGAATCTAAATTCACCACTAGTTGTGTACATCATTAAGTACATTTAAGAACTTTCTTCTGTATCAGAAACATTCCCAATTGAAAGGAAAGAATTTTATTTATAGAATCCCCTTCTCCCTGGCCATTTAATCATCTTCCTTTCTGTGTTCCCTTAAAAGTGTTTTCTTATAGTGGGAGCATATTTATGATTATTTTGTAGCTTTCCCTTCCTCCATTCTGACACTCTCAATTCTGATGAAACTCAGAATTCTACCATTTCCACATAATTGTAATTTCTCCCTTGTTTTTATGATTTGATCCAAGTTTACTTGGTCATTACTGCTTCCAACACCTACTTCTAAGGAAAGTGATTATAAGGGCACCAGTTACCAGTGCTCTGTTCTCAGAAGATTGAAACTTTGCACAGACATCTTTCTGTTCAGGAAAAGTTCCCATCCTTATTACATCTTGTCTCTAAGACAATCTTGTAATCTGCACAAGGAAAGCATCTCTGAGGCATTTTGTCAAACATATTCTCTTATAACATTCACCTTATCTATTCTTCTTGTTGTTTAACTTCAAATTGGCCTCTGAATCCATTTTACTGATGGGGAAGATATATAGAATTGGTGTTAGTATAGAATATAGCTCTTTCTAGATAACAATGTCTCATAGTTAAATGATGATTATCTGTTATATTTCCCAGGTCTCTTGCCCTCTATTATTTTGCATAGCAAAGGTAGGGCAGCAAGACACAGGCAACATTGTCAACAGCCATCAAACTCCCAAGTTAGGAAGAAGGAGTCTCAGGTTCAAGGAAAGATGGTTTAATAACGTAAACAAAAAAGTGGAGGGCAGCCCCAGTGGCTCAGCGGTTTAGTGCTGCCTTCGGCCTGGGGTGTGATCCTAGAGACCCAGGATCAAGTCCTGCGTTGGGCTCCCTGCATGGAGCCTGCTTCTCCCTCTGCCTGTGTCTCTGCATCTTTCTGTCTGTCTCTCTGTGCCTCTCATGAATAAATAGATAAAATTTTTTTAAAAAGTGGAGGAGTGGAAGCAGCCACATCTATTTTGGGTTTTTTGGTGGTTTGGTAAATAGAAATAGGGCCTGTGACTTTTTTTTACTGATTAGAATTTCATGATGTTTAATGATTTTTGAAAACTACAATATATTTTCCATGACCATAATTTACTATCATACACATATTGGATCCTCTGGGATTTATAGAAATGGAATGTGTACACCCAAATTAAAAAAAAAAAAAAAGCTGGCTCTGTGTGTCTTAAATATCAAATGTGAAAGGACCAGAAATGCAAAAAGCAGTCCAAACAAGAAACAAAAGTAATACAGAGGTGTTTTTTTTTAAGATTTTATTTATTTATTCATGAGACACACACACACACAGAAAGAGAGAGAGAGAGAGAGAGGCAGAGACACAGGCAGAGGGAGAAGCAGGCTCCACACAGGGAGCCCGACATGGGATTCAATCCTGGGACTCCAGGATCATGCCCTGGGCCGAAGGCAGCCTAAACTGCTGAGCCACCTGGGCTGCCCAATACAGTTTTTTTTAAAGCACCTAAATCCAACAACATTTATACCCCTCACCAGATATAACTGACAAGATAGAAGATCAATTTTTTCCTAATGCTAAATGAAGTTCATTTTCTCCTTCTTCAAAGATTATGAACATTATTTCCATAAAACCGTAAGATAAATGTGAAATGATTGATTCTGCCTACATTCAAATGTTTTAGTAGCATTTCTTAGAACCATCATGCATATATCATACACACAGAGATACACATATGCTTGGGTGGGGGAGACAGAGAGAGAGAGGCTAATTAGAGACAAGAAGATTGTATACTTGAAATAAGAGTGAATTATGTGACTATCATGCCAGTGTTCAAAAAGTAGTGATATATTATCCTGGAAAAATGCTTTAAAAAATAATATATAAAAGACAGGGTACCTGAGTGGGTGACTCAGTTGGTTGAGCATCTGACTTTTGAATTTAGCTCAGGTCGTGACCTTAGGGTTATGAGATATAGCCTCATATTGGGCTCTTCGCGGAGCATAGAGCCTGCTTAAGATTCTCTCTCTCTATCCCTCTCTGCCCTCCCCTTCTCCTCTCTTTCTCTCTCTCTTTACAAAAATAAATAAATAAAACAATACATAAAAGAATAGCATATTAAATTGTATTCTTCAATATGGCCAACTATGTAAACTAAAAGCATGTAGAATATTAGATGTGATTCTGTTTAAACATTATAGACTGAATGCACATATTTCTCTGTTGCCTCCTGAAACCACAGTTAAATGATGGCAAAATAATTGCTGAAAAGAACTAACAAAGAGAATACACCCAAAAGGTCAAAGAAAATGCCATTAGGGATACTAGTGGATAAGAGATATCATTTAAGTTTTAGATCCCTAATAGTAGATATACAAGCTTTAACTTACTGGAAAACCAGAGAAAGCTGAATAAGTAAGGCATAAACAAAAAAGGAAGCTAATTCATGCCTCCATACCCCTGAAAGGCTCAGGAATTGGTGAAATTGATTATATTTGGAGGCAGAGATACAAAACTGCTTAAACATCTATTTTAAAAGCATTTATTTTTAATATTTTTTTTCAATTTTTATTTATTTATGATAGTCACAGAGAGAGAGAGAGAGAGGCAGAGACACAGGCAGAGGGAGAAGCAGGCTCCATGCACCGGGAGCCCGACGTGGGATTCAATCCCGGGTCTCCAGGGTCACGCCCTGGGCCAAAGGCAGGCGCCAAACCGCTGCGCCACCCAGGGATCCCGATTTTAAAAGCATTTAGATCATACAGGTCTTCTTGCTGCCCTCACACAATCAGATACAATCCCAGGAAAAATACTGAAGATTTATTGACCTGAGAATTAAACCAAGGAACTCAAGATTTTCAGATACATTGTTAGATGGGGAGTAGCAGAAAAAGAGGGATATTGAGGGCAGCCCAGGTGGCTCAGCGGTTTAGCGCCGTCTTCAGCCCAAGCTGTGATCCTGGAGACCCGAGATCAAGTCCCACGTTGGGCTCCCTGCATAGGGCCTGCTTCTCCCTCTGCCTGTGTCTCTGCCTCTCTCTCTGTGTCTCTCATGAGTTAAAAAAAAAAAAAAGTCTTTGAAAAAGAGGGATATTAACTGAGTGATCCCATTCCTCCCACTCACCTCCAAGGATACAACCTATCAGAATTGTATACTTTGTATACTTTTTTATACTGAAGATTGGATTTCTCTCTGTTCTGGCTTTTAAAAAAAGACCCACATATATTGACAATCGGGTATTTCTTCACAAAATAGTCAGATTGTTTTCTAGGAAAGTCTACCATACCACTTGCACAAAGAGCTTCCAATCAGTTTTCAAGGCCTTCACTCAACATGTTTAGAAAATCAAGGATCACCAGGCATTTAGAGACAACCTCTAAGCATAGAGACCAGAACAGATAGGAATAAGAGGAAACCCCAGGGAAAAATAGTAAATACCAAGATCAGAAGGATTAACATCCTCAGAGATTTGGGAGAATTATTATATCCAAAAGAGGATCAGATTGCTGTTACATAAAAATCAATGGAGTAGTTGGAGAATAAAGTGGAGATATCTTTTAGAAATTAGAACAGAGAGTCAGTGAGATGGAAAATTGGATAGAAAAGAGAAGAAAATGAGAGGATCAAACATGATTCTACATTGTACTAACAGACTTCTAGAAAGAGAGAACAGAGAAATTAAAGAAAAATTATTGAAGAAATATATGAGAAACATTTTCAGAAATAAAGAATGAAAATTTAGGGTAGAAGGGGATATTGAGTGTGAAGCATAATGGATAAAATATATGTTCCATACCAGTAAAGAACATCACAAAGTTTTAATCAGATGGGATAGAGTTACAATTCTAAAAGCTTTCAGAGAGAGAAAAACAGGTCTATATAAAGAAATGGGAATTAGAAAGTAACAAAACATGCCTTTAAAATTCTTAAAATCCTTACCAAATTGGATGCCTTCTTTTTAAATATTTTATTTATTTATTTGAGAGAAATATCATGTGCATGCGTGAACTGGCAGGAGAGGGAGAGAGAATCTGAGCGCAGAGTCCAATGCAGGGCTTGGTCCAGGAGATCATGACCTAAGCAGAAACCAAGAGTCAGCTGCTCAACCCACTTAGCCATCCAGGTGCCCCAGGATGTCTTTTATTTCTTTTTGTTGTGTGACTGCTGTGGCTAAGACTTCCAGTATTATGTTGAATATAAACATTATATATAGTATATAACATAAATATAATAAATATAAAGTATGCAATATATATCACTCTTTTTTTGAACCACCAAAACAACATAAATATGAAAAGAAACTATAATAAGCCAAACACACTCCTCTTGCGCCTATCTTGATCTCTGCTAAAACTTTCAAAGACATTCTCATCTTTCAAAATACCATTAAAATTAAGTAAATGTAAGAGGAAAATAAATAACACCTAATTGCTTTGAGATCATCATATTTACCTCTACTATCTGTTATCAATGCAGAAACTCATGGTTTGACTGCATCATATTCTGTGTATACCTGTGTAATCCAGCCATTGTGTTCCCCTTCGAAGGAGCATTGCTTGGTATGGGATTGGTGCAAGGTGAAAGGGCTCAGGAGGGCAGGTTGGCAAAAATGGTCTGATTCCTTGAGATTTCCATTTCCTCATCTGTAAAATAAACCCAATAAGTCCTCCCTTAAAGGAGTGATCTTAAAAGAAATGATCTATTTAAATCATCTGCCAAACTGCCTGACTTACATACAGTAAGCAAGTAGCAGATATTTTTCCTTCCTCCGTGACATTTTCATATTTTTAAAAGCACCTGCCACAGTGCTTTGTATGTGATAGATAGTGAGAAGCTATCTGTGGTATAAAAATGTCATACTTTCAAAGTAAGTTATTAACCTGACTGCTAGCTTTCTTTTCTTCAGGCTAAGAAATATTAGATTGTTATGAAGGTTTTTGTAAAGGACTTAATAATTTTGAATGTTCTTCTCTGGACTTCCTCTAAATCCTCCGCTGTGGCAGATAATCCTGGGTGCCTCGCCCACAGCCATGCACCCATAATGCCTCTTAGTGGAAAGAGACTCCTTCCTTTCCACTACAGGCTGAAGAAACCAGATATTTAGTTTCCTAGCATCCCTTGCTGCCAGAGAAGGGGTAAGTAAGTGAGCCAATTGGATCAATGGAACCTAACAGGAATGTGCTGAGAAAACTTCTGAAAAGATTTTCTTCTTTAACAAAACAGAAACACTCTCCTTCCTGCTTTTGTTACTGGAGGGCATGATGTTTGGAACTACAGCAGCCATATTGTGACCATGAGAAGAGGTTAAAAGAATCACAAAGAAGCTGAACCTAGTGCTACCTACAAATTCTAGTTATAAGGTAAAATAAACCTCTACTATTTAAGCTACTTTTAGTCAGATGTTCTATTTCTTGAAGCCTTAAGTGCCATTTAGATACATCTACAATAAGTTTAAGTTATATAGCCTTGCCATGAACCCAGCATTTTAACAACCAATGCTGGTAAGTAGACACATTAATAGTTGATTTTCTGTTTTCTTTTTATTTACTGGCTAATTAAGAAATTTTCTCTTTAGCTAAGGTAAATCAGCATATCAATCACTCTTCTGCATTGAGTTGGTGGTTGTTGCCTTCAAACGTGAGACAGCTTTATTTGCCTGGTTTTATTTATTTTTAGTTTTTAATTTTAGTTTTTAAGATTTTATTTATTTATTCATGAGAGACACAAAGAGAGAGGCAGAGACGTAGGCAAAGGGACAAGCAGGCTCCCTGTGGGGATCCTGATACGGGACTCAATCCCAGGACCCCAGGATCACGACCTGAGCCAAAGGCAGATGCTCAACCACTGAGCCACCCAGGTGCCCCTATTTGCCTGGTTTTAAACCTAAAATTTATTACTGTTAAAAAATTAAAAAGTCATGCAATTCAGAAAGGTAGAAAAAAAAAGTAAAAACCGCTCTTAGTTCTACATCTTAGAGAAAACCATAGTTGCCATTTTGCTGTTTCCTTCTAGACTCTTTTTTTATGTATCCACTTTACTTATTTTATAACTGAATCAGATTACTCCAGAGAGCAAATTGGTTGTGACAGGTGGAAGTCAGAAACCTGAAGTCCTTCTAATGACACAGCCAGAGGAGCAGAGGCTTGTTAGCATACTTGGAAGCCCTAACCTGTGATCTGTCATGGCATTTATCCAACCTGCTTTGGAGAGGTAATCTGGCTTTTACTAGATGGACTGTTTTTTTTCTTTCCCTACTCTAACCAAATCTATTCTCAGCACTCAAGGAAGCAGATGTTCACCAGGGGTGGAAGTTTCCACAGAACAGGACATTGATTCAGTGTATAAACAGTTTGGAGTCAGCTGGGAAAGCAAACCTACTTTCTGATACACACAGAGCCATACTGGTAAACCAGAGTGGCAAGTGAGAATGGCTGCATTAGGGGGAAATAGCCTCAAACTGTAGGGAAAGAACAGAGAGACTAAGGATGCCTGAGAGGCAACCTCAAGAGATGTTAAAGGGGCCATGGCCTAGGACAAATGGCCTTTAACTACTTGGCCCAAATCTATAAGCTGCTTATCCATCATCTCAAGTGGTTGTATTTCCAAATGATATACTGATGACTGTGATATTAAGACTCTTTTAATTAAATTTTGTTTGAAAACACACATATTGGTGATTGTGGTATTGGGTAATGACAGTGGGGACAGGGAGGGAATAGGGAGGGAGTGAGGAAAAGTTAGAGGAAGCCCCCTACCACCACCACCGGCCTTCATATGGTCCAGGAAGGATTTGCTGTGGACGAAGGGGAATGAAGGAGCCTAGCAGGGCTGTCTTCTTCCCTATCCACCTGCATGGCGATCTCTTTGATGTTGGCTGCTAAGTACTTTGAGTCTAAGTACTCCCAAACTAACTCAAGCCTTGGCTAGGAGTAACTGACAGCTCTCAGACTTGGACCTCCAGAATAGTGGCTTATTTATTTCCTAGCACTGCTGTAACAAAGTACCAAAAACTGGTGGCTTACAGAGTGGCATGATATATTTAAAGTGCGGAAAGGGAAAAATCTGCAGCCAAGAATACTCTATCCACCAAAGCTGTCATTCAGAACAGAAGGGGAGACCAAGAGTTTCTCCAACAAACAAAAGCTAAAAGAGTTCAGTTTAGTTTACAACTAAACCAGTTCTACAAGAAATGTAAAAGAGGACTCTGAGTGGAAAGGAAAGACCATAAGTAAGAGTATCAAAAGTAGGAAACACAAAAGCAGTAAAAAGAAGTAGAACTGTAAAAATCAGTCAAAGGATTCACAAAATAAAAGTATGTAAAATATCACACCATATACCATAAAGTGTATGGGGAAGAGGCATAATGAATGAGTTCAAAATTAGGTGATCATTGACTTAGTATTGACTGCTGCATACCGAAGATGTTATATACAAACCTAATGGTAACCACAAATCAAAACCTAGTAATAGATATGTAATGAAAAAGAGAAAGAAATCCAAATATATCATTAAGGAATGGCAGCAAACCATAAAAGAGAGCAAGAGAAGAAAGCATCAGAGAAACACTACAAAAACAAACACAAAACAAGTAACAAAATGGCAATAAATACATATTTATCAATAATTACTTCGAATGTAAATGGACTAAAAACTCCAGTCAAGAGATGCAGGGTGACGGAATGGATAAAAAAACAAGACCCATTTATATGCTGCCTACAAGACACTCATTTCAGACCTAAAGGCATCTGCAGAGTCAAAGCAAAGCGATAGGAAAACACTTATCATGCAAATGGGTGTCAAAAGAAAGCCAGGGTAGCAATACTGGTATCAGACAAAATATACTTTAAAACAAAGACTATAATAAGAGACAAAGAAGGACAATGTATAATGGTAAGGCAGATAATCTAACTAGAATATATAACAATTATGAATAACTATGCACCCAATAGGAGAGCATCCAAATACACAAAACCATTAATAACAAGCATAAAGTAACTAATTGATAGTAATACAATAATAGTTGGGGACATTAACCCTACTCCCACCCCTTATATCAATAGATCATCCAAACAGAAAATCAACAAGGAAACAGGAGCTTTGAAGGGTACACTGGACTGGATGGATTTAACAGATATATTTAGAACATTTCATCTTAAAATGGCACAATACGCAGAACATTCTCCAGAATAGATTACATATTAGGCCACAGAACAAGTCTCAACAAATTTGAAAGGATCAAAGTCATACTGTGCATCTTCTCTGACCATAATGCTATGAAATTAGAAATCAGCCACAAGTAAAAATCTGGAAAGAGCACAAATACATAGAGGTTATTTATTTATTTTTTTAAAGATTTTATTTATTTATTCATAGACAAAGAGAGAGAGGCAGAGACACAGGCAGAGGAAGAAGCAGGCTCCATGCAGGGAGCCCGATGTGGGACTCGATCCCAGGTCCCCAGGATCACACCCCAGGCTGCAGGTGGCACCTAACTGCTGCGCCACCGGGGCTGCCCTACATAGAGGTTAAATAAAATGTTACTAAACAATGAATGGGTCATCAAGAAATAAAAAATTGTATGGAGATGAATGAAAACGAAAACACAACAGTCCAAGATCTTTAGAATACAGCAAAAGCATCTAAGTTCCGAGAGATATTTACAGCAATACAGGCCTATCTCAAAAAGCAACAAAAATCTCAAATAAATAATCTAATCATATGCCTAAAGGAGCTAGAAAAAGAAGAGCAAAAACTCAAAACTCAAAGCCAGCAGTAAGAGAGAAACAAAAAGATTAGAGCAGAAATAAATGATATAGAAACTTAAAAAAAAAAAAACCCACAATAAAACAGATCAACAAAACCAGGAGCTATTTCTCTGGAAAAATCAACAAAATTGATAACCTCTAGCCAGATTCATTCAAAGAGGAGAGAGAGAGAGGAAGGACACAAACAAAATCACAAATGAAAGAGAAGTAACAACCAGCAACACAGAAATACAAACAATTGTAATAGAATATTAAGAAAAATTGTATGCCAAAAAATTGGACAACCTAGAGGAAGTAGATAAGTTCCTAGAAACATATAACCTACCAAAACTAAGCAAGAAGTAATTGAATGGACCGATTACTAGCAGTGATACTGAATTAGTAATCAAAAAATTCCCAACAAATAAACATCCAGTACCAGACAGCTTCATAAGCAAATTCTATCAAACATTTAAAGAAGACTTCATACTTACCCTTCTTTAACTATTCCAAAAAAATAGAAGAAAAAGGAAATGTTCCAAGTTCATTCTGTGAGGCAAGCAGTACCCTGATACCAAAACAGATAGACAACCACAAAGAAAGAGAACTACAGGGCAATATCTCTCGTGAATAAAGATGCAAGAATCCTCAACAAAATACCAATGAATCAAATCCAACAATATATTAAAAAATCATTCACCATGACCAAGTGGGATTTACTTCCAGGATGCAAGGGTGGGTCAATATTTGTAAATCAATCACTGTGAGATGTCACATCAACAAGAGAAAGGATAAAAACCATATGATCATTTCAACTCATGCAGAATAAGCATTTGACAAAGTACAACATCCATTCATGATAAAAGCCCTCAACAAAGTAGGTTTGGAAGATGTAATAAATTCATTTATGAAAAACTTACACCTAACGTCATACTCAATGAGGAAAAACAAAGAGCTTTATCCTAAGATCAGGAAAAAAACAGGGATGTCCACTCTCATCATTTCATTCAACATAGCTCTGGAAATCCTAGCCATGATCAGACAACAAAGAGAAATAAAAGCCATCAAAAATTGGTAAGGAAAAGTAAAACTCTCACTATTTGTAGATGACATGATACTATATATAGAAAGCCTAAAAGACTCCATCAAAAAACTTCTAGAACCGATAGATGAATTCAGTAAAGATATAGGATACAAAATCAATGCACAGAAATCTATTTCATTTCTATATCTTAATAATGAAGCACCAGCAAGAGAAACTAAGAAAGCCATCCCATTTACAATTGCACCAAAAACAGTAAAATGCCTAGGAATAAACTTTTTTTAAAAAGATTTTATTTATTTATTCTTGAAAGACACAGAGAGGCAGAGACACAGGCAGAGGGAGAAGCAGGCTCCCTGCTGCTGAGCAGGAAGCCTGATGCAGGACTCGATCCCAGGACTCCAGGATCACTACCTGAGCCAAAAGCAGACGATCAAACACCGAGCCACCTAGGCATCCCTCCTAGGAATAAACCTAATCAAAGAGGTGAAAGACTTGTAGTCTGAAAACTATAAAATACTGATGAACGAAATTGAAGATAACAGAAACAAATGAGAAGATAATCCTGCTCGTGGATTAGAACAAATACTGTTAAAATATCCACACTACCCAAAGCAATCTACAAATTTAATGCAATTCCTATCAAAACACCAACAGCATTTTTCACAGAACTAGAACAAACAGTCCTTAAATTTGCATGGAATTACAAAAGACCCCGGATAGCCAAAGCAATCTTGATAAAGCAAAACAGAAACTAGAGGTACCAAAATTCGAGACCTCAAGTTATATTACAAAGCTGTAGTAATTGAAACAGTATGGTACTGGCATAAAAATAGACACCTGGATCAATGGAACAGGATAGAAATCCCCGAAATAAACCCACAATTATTATTATTATTATTTTTAAGATTTTATTTATTTATTCATGAGAGACACACAGAGAGAGAGGTAGAGACACAGGCAAAGGGAGAAGCAGGCTCCATGCAGGAAGCCTGATGCGGGACTCGATCCCAGGTCTCCAGGATCAGGCCCTGGGCTGAAGGCAGTGCTAAACTGCTGAGCCACCCAGGCTGCCCATAAACTCACAATTATAAGGTCAATTAATCTTCAAAGAGGCAGTAGGAAAAAGAGAGTCTCTGCAAGAAATGGTGCTGGGAAAACTGGACTGCTACATGCAAAAGAATGAAACTGGACCACTTTCTTACACCCTATACAAAAATAAACCCAAAATGGATTAAAGCCCTAAATCAACAACACAAGAGACAAGTGGAGAAAGAGGGACCCTCATACACTGTTGGTGGGAATGTAAACTGGTACAGCCACCGTGGAAGATAGTATGGAGATTCCTCAAAAAGTTAAAAATGGAACTACCCTATTACCCAGCAATTGCACTATTGAGCAATACCCAAGGAATACAAAAACACTAATTCTAAGGGATACATGCATCCTTATATTAATTATCATCATTATTTATAATAGCCAAGATATGGAGCCAGCCCAAGTGTCCATCAGTTGATGAATAAATAAAGAAGATGTGGTATACATATACAATGTAATATTACTGAGCCATTAAAAGAATAAAAACTTGCTCTTTGCAACAACATGGATGCCAAGTGAAATAGGTCAGAAAAGGCAAATATCTGATTTTCTTCATATATGGAATTTTAGACGCAAGACAAAGGAAAAAGAGAGAGGAAGAGAGACAAACCAAGGAACAGACTCTCAACTATAGAAAACAAACTGTTGGGTCACCAGAGGGGAGGTCGGTGGAGGGATGGGTGAAACAAGTCATGGGGATTAAGGAATGCACTTATCATGATGAGCACTGAGTAATGTATAGGATCGCTGAAATACAATACTGTAGATCTGAAACTAGTAACACTATATATTAAGTATACTGGATTAAAATTAAAAACTTGATTTAAAAAAAACCTGGTGGTAGGGTGCTGGGGTTACTCAGTAGGATAAGTATCTGCCTTTGGCTCAAGTCATGATCCTAGGATCTTGGGATTGAGCCCTGTGTCTGGATCCCTGCTCAGTGGGGACTCTCCTTCTCCCTCTGCCCCTCCTCCTGCTTGTGCACGTACTCTCTCAAATAAATATGCAAAATCTTAAGAAAAAAAAAAAAACCCTGGTATCTTGAAACAACAGAAATAAACTTCACAGTTCTGAAGGCTAGAAATCTGAAATCAAGACATCAGCAGGAACATGTTATCTATTTCAAGGCTCTAGGGAAGAATCCTTCGTTGCTTTTATAGCTCTTAGTGTTTGCCAGCATCCTTGGCATTCTTTGGCTTTTGGATGCATCACTCTGATCTTTGCTGCCATTGTTATATGGCTATTTTCTCCCTACATGTCTTCACAGTCTTGGCTACCATCTTCTTTTAAGGTTTTTTTTTTTTTTTTTTTTTGAAAAAGAGAGAAAAAAAAGAGAGAGAGAGAGACCACAAGCAGAGGAGAGGGGCAGAGGGAAGGGTGAAGCCGACTTCTCATTGAGCAGGGAGCCGGATGCAGGGCTTGATCCCAGGACTGGGATCATGACCTGAGCTGAAGGCAGGCACTTAACCCACTGAGCCATCCAGGCACCCCTCACTGCCATCTTCTTAAAAGGACACCAGTTGTATTGGACTAGGGGCCCACCCTACTCTGGAATGACCTCATCTTAACTAATTACATTTGCAAAACCCTCTTTCCAAATAGGATCACAATCTAAGGTACTGGAGATGAAGACCTCAATATATCTTTTTTTTTTTTTTTGCGGGGGGGCGGAGCATCATTATGAAACCTATACAAATGGCAAGAAAGAGATGATATTTACACGTTTTTGAGATCCTTGTTTTTTTTTTTATGAAATACAGTTCTGCAAAATTTTCTTAATACACTTGTGATGGGTCCTAGAAATACTGCTATGTTGGGATTTGAATTCTGATTCTGGAATATTTTCAAAACAGAGTCCTCTGTTATTAATACCAGCACAATGGTCAGCACAAGAGAAGTAGAATTAGAGAATGACAACAAGGAGGAAGAGGATCATCACACACAGAACTGGGGAAGAAACATGAAGCAAGGAAAGAAGTACAGCCAGGAACTGAACTCTAGAGCAGGAGTCACCAGACATAGAAACAGCTACTTTGGGATCCCTGGGTGGCGCAGCGGTTTGGTGCCTGCCTTTGGCCCAGGGCGCGATCCTGGAGACCCGGGATCGAATCCCACATCGGGCTCCCGGTGCATGGAGCCTGCTTCTCCCTCTGCCTATGTCTCTGCCTCTCTCTCTCTCTCTCTCTCTCTCTCTGTGACTATCATAAATAAAAAAAAAAAAGAAAAGAAACAGCGACTTTGCCCCTTCTCCTCATTGACATGAGATCATTCATTTCTGCTTCTCATTACACCTGATTTTCCTCTTCTCTTTCTCTACATTCCATTTATCTGTTCCATTTGCTCAAAGCTTCCCTTTCATCACATCACATTTACCTTGTTTCCCAACCTTATTTCCTGGGAAAGAGAATCTAATTAGATTGCAGTTAAACATATGGGACTGCTCCTTTTGTATGGCTTTGGTTGGCAGTGAGAATGAAGATGATGAATGTTGTAGAGAGATCTTGCAAGGTAATTACTATAGAACTTTGTAATATATTTGTGTAAGGGTAATGGAGAAGGAGCTCAGTGGGAAACAGGTCACATAGGATAAAGCATCAAGAAGTATGGAGAAGTGTTATAGTAGCCTGTCTAAAGCTCACATTGTTCATAAACACATAAATGGCTCTGAGAAGTCCTATAGTTAAGTTTTTTTTAAAAAAGATTTTATATACTTATTCATAAAAGACAGAGAGAGAGAGAGAGAGAGAGAGAGAGAGAGGCAGAGACATAGGCAGAGAGAGAAGCAGGCTCCAAGTAGGGAGCCCAATGTGAGACTCGATCCCGGGACTCCAGGATCACACCCTGGGCCAAAGGCAGACACTCTACTGCTGAGTCACCCAGGTGTCCCTATAGTTAAGATTTTATGAAACATATTTTTCCAGATAGTTGCCCGCCCCCTCTTTTTTTTCTATTAACACCAGAGTTCCAGAGAATGCACTTTGGGAAACACTCCTTCGACAAAGTGATAATTGTGAATTTGGTAAAGTCCACTGTGATATCTTCCATCTATACTTGCAACCAGAGAATTTTGAGAACTAGTTGGGAACAAAGAAATAATCTGGTGAAGAGGTTTTTATTTTTCATTTTTAAAAGATTTTATTTATTTATTCATGAGAGACACAGAGAGAGAGAGGCAGAGAGAGAAGCAGGCTCCATGCAGGGAGCCCGATGTGGGACTCGATCCCAGGTCTCTAGGATCACTCCCTGAGCCAAAGGCAGGCGCTTAACCACTGAGCCACCCAGGCATACCACAATGGAGAGGTTTTTAAAGTCTGTTATTTCAAACTAAATATTACATAGAACACTAGTGTACAAAATGGAGAGAAGCAGGGCTGTTCTGGTTTTATCAGGCCCGAGAAGACTAGAACTCCACCTTTGTTAGCCTTCCGCGTAGCCTTTCCCATCTCTGTCCCTGAGAAAGCTTCATGGTAACTTAGGAACTGGAGAAAAATTGGCTAAGAAATTCATAATCTAATCCTTCATTTTCAGATGAGGAGGCCCAGCATACTTACACAGCTAGTGGTACAACTTGGTCTCTAGCAAAGGTCTCTAGCACCACTAGGCAGAGTGTATTTTCAATTGCATTAAGCTGCCTTATATCTTTGTCCCTTTACCACTTGTATATCTCCCTGTGATTACTCTGTTTTTCCTTTGATTCCTAATCTTATAGCATCAGTGAGCATAATGAACTCTATTCTTCTTAAGAATCTCCCTGGGAATAGGCATTACACTGAGAATCATTTAGCCCATTACTGGTGCACTAAATAATAGCATCCTAATGGCATGAACCAGTTAATGTTACCACTCAAGTGTCAAACATCTGATAGAAAGTGACTTGGCCACATGCCAGACTCTGTCTCTAAAATTAATAGCCTTTTTAAAAACTTCCTGAATAATGGTTTATCCCAAGCTCAGAACAAAATCAAAATGATTTTGTGAACAAAAATCTCAGCAGAATCAAGATTTTGAAGATCTGGATACAAATGTTCTTAAAGCTTTCAGGAACATTCACATAGGTATTAAAGAATCACTAAGAACTTTCAAGCTTGTACACATCTCTTTGCTAAGGCCTCATCTACTTATCACTGTGTCCTTGGGGAATGATATTACTATAAAAGCTAAAACTTGCATATTAGATTTTATAAATAATGGAAAACAAGTAAATGGGATGGCAGTGCCAACAGCAGAAAGAACATTGCTCACAGCCTCCTGAAAGCTCCCACGTTGTAATGCAGGAATTACCTTAATAAATGGACCCACTTAATATCTATAAATGTTTCCATTTTATGTGCACTTATAAGGGTTTGCTTGCTTACAAGAGGCAGGATTATTTGGTTTTTATAAAAATGAGATTACACTATGCTTATTATTCTAAGACAGGATTTTTTCATTTAAAAATATTAGAGACTTCAGGGCGCCTGGGTGGCTCAGTTGGTTAAGCATCCAAACTCTTGGTTTCAGCTCAGGTCATGCTCTCGGGGTCGTGGGATTGAGCTACCTTGTCGGGCTCTGTGCTGAACACAGAGTTTACCTGAGATTCTTTCTCTCCCCATCTCCTTCCTCCCCATCTCCTTCCACTCATGTGCATTCTCTTTCTCTCTCTCTCTCTCAAATAAATAAATAAAATCTTTAAAGAATATATTAGAGACTTCTTTCTACATATGTAGAAAGTTACCTCACGCTCTTAAGAACTGCATAATATTTTATAGCACAAATCTACTCCAGTTTATTCAACAATTTCCCTTTTCATAGATAATAAGCCTTTCTTTTTCTGTGATACCATCAGACGTTTACAATCTTACAATCTTTATTGGTATTAGGAAAAATACCTGTTGTTCTAATTGTCATTTCTGTGATTAACAGCAAGGCTGAGCTGATTTTGTCTGGTCCTTGGCCAATTAAAATTTTCTCTTTTCTGAATTGGTTTGGTTTGCAAATGTTTATCCATATTTCTATTGCATTGTGTAGTTTTCTTAGTAATGAGTAGGAATAGTTTGTAATATTAGAGTTTAACCAGAAGCCTATCTTGTCTTTCAAACGTTTACATTTTCCTTCACCATTAAGTAGTTTTAAAGTTTAGTGTTGTCAACTTTTTCAATCTTTTCTTTGATGATTTTTGCTTCTGTGTCTTATTGTTTTTATTTGAATTTCTAATTGGCTTTATTCAGTGATTCATATATCGAGAGTATCCTATCTAGCAATTAGAAAGGAATAGCTATACAAAATCCTGAAATCCCTTTTGATCTGGAGGTTATGAGGTTTTGTCCCTAAAAGTTTTTGATTTATTTTATCACATTTATGTCTTTTATCCATCTCACATTTATATTTGTGGATGGTACGAGGAAGGGATCTGGTATCATTTCTTTCCATGTGCAAAACCAATTTTCCTATAGACAATCCCTAAGGGATTGTCTTCAAATGCATATTCAAAGCTCGGTTGTTGCAGGTCCATATTACAGCTAACAGGAAGGGAAAAAGGAATAATCAGGGCAAGAGATTTTTCTTTTAACTAAATGAAGCTGATACTACATACACCACTTCTACTCATTCCAAAAGCCAGAACTTAGCCATGAGCCCATATAGCAATAAGGAAAGCTAGTAAACCAGCTTTTAGCTAGATGGCAATGTGCTAAGAAACAAAGTGAGACTGGATTTGAGTCAACAGCCAGGAATTTCCATCAATATACATTTCTCATATCTTCCTGAATAGAAGCAAGTATTTTTAAGGAGAAAAATAGTTTCAACAAAAATAAAAACTCAGAGTTTCTGGCTGGCTCAGTTGGAAGAGCATGTGACTCTTGATCTTGGGGTCATGAGTTTGAGCCCCACGTGGGGTGTAGAGATTGCTTAAGTAAATAAAAGTTAAAAAAAAAAAACACCTCTCTTGTCATATAGTCATGTGACTATATGTAGAAATTGATGTGTAAGATTTGTGGGACAGACCCTTCAAATAAGAACAGCTGGCTTGGGGGATCCCTGGGTGGCGCAGAGGTTTGGCGCCTGCCTTTGGCCCAGGGCGCGATCCTGGAGACCCCAGATCGAGTCCCATGTCGGGCTCCCTGCATGGAGCCTGCTTCTCCCTCTGCCTATGTCTCTGCCTCTCTCTCTCTCTGACTATCGTAAATAAAAAAAAAAAAAAAAAAAAAAGAACAGCTGGCTTGGGATAACTTTTTATCACATCCTTTCTTCTTATTACCTGGAATATAGACTTTATTGCTGACTTTCAAGGAAGCACCTTGGAATATGAGGAATGCTGAGATTGAAAATCAAGCATTTGGGATAGCAAACACAAAGTCAGAGGATATCTTGGTGGTTGATGACTTCACAGAACCACCATATTAGCCCTGGATGACCCATCTCTAAATTACTTTTATGAGAGAGAAAAATAACCTCCTATCTGGCTTAAATGCAGCCAAACCTCTTATTAATTTACTTTCAGTTCTTATTCTTCTTACTCTATCCTACTGCAAGGCACTTTTTGTGTAATGATAACAGAGTGATAAAATTTGATATCCTGTCTTATGCCTCATTTTAAACAGGATTCATCTAAATTTTCCCAATTAAAACTGATGTTTGGAGGCGCCTAGCTGGCTCATTCAGTAGACCATATGATTCTTGATATCGAAGTTGTAAGTTCAAGCTCCACATTGGATGTAAAGATTACTTAAAAATACAATCTTTAAAAAGAAAGAGAGTAATGTTTGCTGTGCTATTTTGGCACATACTTTTTGTCCATTAAATGTAAGGAAATCCCCTTCTCTTCTTAATTTGCAAAGAGTTTTTAACCATGAATTGGTATTGGATTTCAATGAATTTTTCTCTTTATATCTTATAAAGATGGTCAAATGTTTCTTTTTTTTTTAATCTGTTAATATGTTGTTTGCCTTAGAAAGATTTTTCTAAAATTTTCTGCAACATGCTAAATGCTGTCATGCCTGTCCCAACCTCTTCCCTGATGTCCAGACTTATTTATCCAACTATATCTTTGAGATTCCTCTTGAATATTTAATAGGTATCTCAGTACTAAAATGCTTGATCCTGATTCTTTTTTTAAGATTGATTGATTGATTGATTGATTGATTGATTTTAGAGAGAGAGCATGAGAGTGAGGGTAGGGACAGAGGGAGAGAACTTTCAAGCAGACTCCCCACTGAGTGCAGATCCTGACTCAGTTCTATCTCATGACTCATGAGGTCATGACATGAGCCAAAACCAAGAGTCAGATGCTCAATCAACTGAGCCACCCTGAAATGTGCAATATCTAATTCTTAAGTAGAATCCATACATTCTTCTCTCCCCAGTTATCCTCCTACTTGATAAATGGCACCTCCATTTACTTAATTTCTCAGCGTCATATTTGGAATCAACTTTATCCATTCCCCTTCCCTCACATCCTACATCAAATCCATCAGGGCAGGATGCCTGGATGGCTCAGCAGTTAAGCTCTGCTTTCTGCTCAGGACGTGATCCTAGAGTTCAGGGATCAAGTCCCACATGGGGCTCCCTGAGGGGAGCCTGTTTCTCCCTCTGCCTGTTTCTCTGCTGCTCTCTGTCTCTCATGAATAAAAAAAAAATCTTTAAAAAAACAAACAACGACAAAAAAAAAACCAAAAAACAAAAAAAAAAAAACAAATCCATCAGGGAATCATACTAGCACTGCTTTAAATATATAACTAAATTTTTTCACTCTTCAACCACCTCTATTTCTTCTAAACTGGCCCCTGTGGGTGGCTTAAGTTAAGTTATTTGGGAATTGATTCTGAGATGGAAATTTGCATGCAGAAAATTTACTAGGGAACTCTTTGGGGATAAAAAGAGCAAAGGATAAAAGGAAGTAGAATTTGCAGAGGGACAAGAAGGAATTGCAACAAAGACCTTGGGCATTCTGGAACTGGGATGGTCCTTGCCTTGAGCCTGGAGGCAAGAAGTCTAGACTATGGACCTCAGCATTGATTGTCGTGATTTCATTGGAAGCAAGCTGCCCTTGGGGAGTGGTATTACACTGAACACAGCAGGCATTCTTTGACACATGGCAATTTCTAGAGAGGACCCAACTGAGACTCATCATGTACCAGCATTTTCAGCATCTGGGGGAATAAGTTTCTCAGTCCTAAAGGGGGTGTCTTGGTGGCACACCACAGCATTCAGTATGCTGTCTCCCCATCAACTCTTCCAGTCCTACTGCAATAGTTTTTTAATGATCTTCTGATAACCTGGCTCCACCAGATATCAAGACTTATTATAGAATTATAGTAATCTAAAAGAGATTGTGGCACACAAATAGAACCAAATAAAGCAGAACAGAAAGTCACGAAACAGACTCACAAAAGTATGGTCATATGATTTACGACAAAGAGTAGACTTTTCAAAAAACAGTGAAGAGTCAAAATATATGTGAAAAAAAATCTTGGTCATTATATCATATCATGTAAAAAATTAATTCTAAGTGGGTTGAAGATCTATACATCAAAAGTAAAACTACAGTATTTCTAAAAGAAAATAGAGCTTCATGAGCTTAAGGTTGGGTAAAAATTAGTTTATAAATGAATACACTGATTATTAGACCATACTAAAATTAAGAATGTTCATCCAAGGATACCATTAAAGGGTAAAATATAAATATATAAAAATATGTATATTTTATATATATATATAAAATCACAGGAGTAAATGACTTAGATTTGACTGGTTAATCAAGAAATCTCCATCCAATACTTGAATAAAATGAGGGTTCTAATAAGAGTTTTGAAAGAAGGCCAGTGGTTTGTGTACTCAGAAAGATATTTGTTGAGAAAGAGGCCACTATATTTTTCTATAGATAATTCCATTTTATTCTCCAACCAAGGTTTTTCCCCTTTTGTTTTCCCTTTCACTATAATGTGTCCTTTAAGGAATTACTTTTGTTCATCCAGCTCAAGATTCGTTGTTTTTCTCTCATCTTAGAATTGATATGTTTCATCAATTATTGAAAATTAAGCATCATTAAATAAGTAAATATTGCCATTCACCCATCATTCTCTTTAGTCTTTACCTTTGGAGAACTTAGATGTGAGTTAGACATCTCATTCTATCTTTCAGTCCATTACTCTCTTTCATATCTTTATGCTGCATTTTGCAAGATTTCTCAGATCTATCTTCTATTTTACTAACTGTCACAGAGCTGAGTCTTATCTGCTGTTTAACCTATTCAATAAGTTTGTAATGTCCATACAGAAAATTATTTGGCTCTGTTCAAACATACTTGTTCTTGTTCTTTTTTTTTATAGTATCCTCTTTTTCCCAGTATAATTTATTAGTTGCTTTGATCTGAGCTATAAATAACAAAAGACTAAGGGCAAATCATTTAAACCATGAGAAGTTTATCCCACAACATAGAAAATTCAGAGATAAGGAAGCTCCAGAGCAGTCAAATTCAATGGATCAGGAATATCAAGGACCTAGGGTCTTTCCAACTTTCTGCTCTTAATCTTACGTATTTGGCTTTTGTCCTCAACCTTTTCCTCTTATGATTACAAGATTGCTGCAGCATCTCCAAGGAGCTCATCTTCATATATGCTGTCCTGTGGCAGAAAGGAGGATATCACTTCAAACATACCTTTGGATGATCAAAGAAGACTTTGCCAAAGGTCTAAAGCAATTTTTTCCTCATGTATTATTGACCAGAATTTTGCCACATTGTTTCTACTTTAGAAGCTGTTAGAATTGCCATAACTGACTTATACCAATCATGATTTGCCTCCTATGTCTGGGAAGGAACCCATTCTTCTCTGAAATACATGGCAGTTCACAATCTAAACAAAAGTAGCATCCTATTACAAGCAAGAAATTGGAAGAAAAAGCTATTTGGTACACCATCAAGAATATGTATCCCTAGGGGCAGCCCCGGTGGCTCAGCGGTTTAGTGCCACCTTCAGCCCAGGGCCTGATTCTGGAGACCCGGGATCGAGTCCCATGTTGGGCTCCCTGCATGGAGCCTGCTTCTTCCTCTGCCTGTGTCTCTGCCCCCCTCTCCCTCCCTGTGTCTCTCATGAATAAATAAAATCTTAAAAAAAAAAAAAAGAATGTGTATCCCTGTTATTTATTCCTTTAGAAAAATCTAACTATGTAAATATTAATAAATAAATATTTACTTTAAAGGATTGTTCAGATTGTTTTACTACTTACATTTTTAGGGTCATAATACTCTTGATTATCTGCTAGCTGTCTCAGAGTTGATCACTTTCTCATACGACTTGTAACTATCTAATAATGAGCAAACCTCCATTAGGAATTTTTTCCCTGATGAGAATTTTATAAATACAGTGTTGTAAAATTGGTCTATAGTTTTATTACTAGTTTGTTTAAATGTTTGCTTCATCTGGGATTCCCAAGAGTTTTGACTAATCTAAGACATGTTTTTAAATTAATATTTCTGTGTGGGGAATGCCACACTAAATGTGTAATATAAATTTTATTCCACCTATGCATAGTCCACATGTGGGACTTTGATGTCTTATGGAAGCCATGTTCAATTTCTATTTTGAGGTTCATGCAGTCAAGATCTTTTCCAGCTTCCCAAGTTCAATGAGCCTACTTTTTTTTTTTTTTTCAGTTTTCCTTTTCCAGAAGTGGCAGCCCTTCTAGATACCTGGTTTTATCCAGAATTTATCCTTCTCAAGGAGAATGTTTTGTTGCACATCTCCACCATTCACAGTACCATTCACATGAGAACTGTCTTTATGGCTGTCATTCACATTGTACTTTGCTCCTCTTAGCTGGTGGGGGCTCACTTTCAAGAGTGTAGCCCTGAGAGAATACGTTTCATCGGAGCAATCCCCTCTGGGGAATGTCCTTTTTCGCTTTGAGCTCTGTTAAGGACTGAATATTTTTTACCCATATTTTGTCCAGCAGTTCAATGTGTTTTTGGTTGAGAGTGAAGGATTTACCAAGTTAGCAAAATATTTCATTTATAAACATTTATTATCTACTTAATGTTTTATTTTTTTCAGATAGTATTTGGGAGAGTGGATGTTTAGAAAAGCTACTAAGTTCTGTCTGCTGATTTTGTATTCTGCAAATCTTGTGGAACAAATATTAGGGCTTTATTTTGCTGTTGTTGATTTTCTTATGTTTTCTCCATATGCAGTCATACTGCCTGCAAATAGTTTTGTCGCTTACTTTCTAATATGTACACCTCTTACCAGTTTTTTTCCTGTGTTATTGTATTGTCCATAATTTGCTGTGACTAATAGCAGCAGTATTAGCAATCATCTTGTCTAATTTTACTAGAGACAACTCTATTGTCTATTGTCACTTTTTTTTTTTTAATCAGGTTGCGGTGGGTGTGGAGATAAACCACCCAGATCCACTTTCAAGGGGGTACTTAGTACCACAGCTCTTAGTTCCTTAGCTACAGAGAGCTGCCTCAGCCAGTGATTCATCAAGGCAGGAGTATAAAAGCCCAGCCCTAAAGATCTAAAGCAGGACTCCACTGATGGGTTTTTCTCTCTGCCCAATTCTGCTGTCTCCTCATTTGCACATGGATGGATCCCTATCCTGTATGTTGAACTATGTTATTCTGTCTGTGTCTTTGGCCACATCCTGTTCATAGTTTATGTATTTATCATAATCACTCATTTCCAATTATTTTGTAATTTTAGCCTTTAAAAATCTCTAACCCAAGATTCACTTGGAAAATTTTAATTCCAGTTTTATGTGTGACTTACACACTACACACACACATGCTACCTCTTAATATTAATTTTTAGATTTTTTTTATTATGGTCAAAGAATGTAAACTAATATATTTCCCTAGGATTTATTGATATTTTATTTGTGGTCTAATGTTTAGTCCAATGCTATATTTTTCATAGCTATTAGAAAAAAACATGATTCTCTGTTCATTGGGAACACTGTTAACAATATAGCTGTTAAATCATTCTTATTAATTAGATATCCAGATTTGCAAAGTCTTATATTACTTAAATTTTGACCATTTGATATATCAATTCTGATAGAATTCTGTTACAATGTGACATTATCATCATGCATTTTTCATTTTCTCAGCATTTCTAGAACTATTTCCTTTATGTATGTCCTATGTCACTTGGGGGCATAAAGATTTATAATTCTTTTATCTCCTTGGAGGATTCCACCTTTTCTCAAAAACTTTTTAAATTCTGGGATGCCTGGGTGGCTCAGCAGTTGAGTGTCTGCCTTTGGCTCAGGGCATGATCCTGGAGTTCCCGGATCTAGTCGCACATTGGGCTCCCCACATGAGGCCTGCTTCTTCCTCTACTTATGTCTCTGCCTCTCTCTTTCTGTGTCTCTCATGAATAAATAAATAAAATCTTTAAAAAAACCTTTTTAAATTCTGATATATTTAGCTAAATATTGTCATATGCTTTATTTTTGTAAGCCTTCATGTAATATACTTGCCCTTCCTTTTATTTTTTTTTATTTTATTTTTTTTTAATTTTATTTATTTATTTATGATAGTCAGAGAAAGAGAGAGAGAGAGAGAGGCAGAGACACAGGCAGAGGGAGAAGCAGGCTCCATGCACCGGGAGCCCGATGTGGGATTCGATCCCAGGTCTCCAGAATCGCGCCCTGGGCCAAAGGCAGGCGCCAAACCGCTGCGCCACCCAGGGATCCCCGCCCTTCCTTCTATTTTAACCCTTCTGTTTTGTTTCATTTTCAAGGTTTTTTTTTTTTTTTTTAGATTTTATTTATTTATGTGAGAGAGAGAGAGAGCAAGTGAGAGAGAGAGAAAGTGCACAAGCAGGGGAAGAGGGAGAGAGAGAGAAGCAGACTCCCCACTGAGCAGGGAGCCTGATGCAGTGCTCAATCCCAGGACCATCCTGAGCTGAAGGCAGACCCTTAACTGACTGAACCACCCAGGTGCTCTAAGAGGTATTTTTAAACTTTCTTGAAAAGCAGTGTCTTTAATATGGATATTTTACTCCTCTTGTGGGTGAAATGTTTTTTTTTTGTTTTTGTTTTTTTTTAAGATTTTGTTTGTTTATTCATAGAGACACACACAGAGAGAGGCAGAGACACAGGCAGAGACACAGGCAGAGGGAGAAGCAGGCCCCCTACAGGAAGCCCGACGTGGGACTTGATATCATCTCCAGGATCACACCCCAGGCTGCAGGCAGCACTAAACCGCCGCGCCACCGGGGCTGCCCGAAATGCTTTTTAGATCTATATAACTTGGCCTGGAAAAGCAAGGAAATTAGAAAAAGATAAGATAGGAATAATTGGCATAATAAGAGTTTGTTTTCTCACAAGAAAGTAGAAAAGTTTTGAGTGGCTCAATTGTTTGTATTTCAAAAGGGTTGCTAAGTCAATGTGTAGTTTGGACAACTGGCCAGAGACAAAGACATTCTGAAATGAGACCTTGTCTAAGAGTTTTCAGAGAGCAGTCCTCAGAAGGTGTGTACTTCTGGCTGAGGAAAGCAGCCTGAATAGCCTTGAAAATTCTCTCCCTTCTGTTTCAGGCCAGAAACTAGAATGAAAATCAGTGGGTTAAAAAAATGTATGTATGTAGAATGTGGTCAGAACCTGAAGTTAGATAGTAAAATAGTAAATTTTTACTATTTTCTAGTAAAAATAGAAAGGAGGACAAGAAAAGAAGAGGTGTAAATAAAAACAACCCCCCCAAATTATTTTAAAATAACTGCAATAATCTTAGTACATTTTAGGGCTCTGCCCAGGTAACAAAAGCCATACTGCTGCTGTTGAATGTGCTCATAAAAAATATTAAAGTTAGCCAGTTTGTTAGAAATGCCTACTCTCCCCTATACTGTTTATATTTGCTGCTCCATGTTCCCTAGGTTCAGATTGACAAAAGGCTGCTAGAGTAACTCATAAAGACGATGGCCTTGGCCTATTTTGTTTTGTTTTGCTTTTACACTGACAAAAAAAAAGGGAGGGGGGCTGCTGAGTACAGATTCAAATACCTCTGTACGGGTGAGTGCTTTTTTATGTTCATGGGTGCCTGAAGCCTGTTTATTTTGGGAAGCATATTGGTATTCATTTCCACTAGAACACAGCAGAAGGAAGCCAGATCTTTTCATTCCCACAAAAGGGGAGCAATAAATATTTTTTAAAAATATTTAGGAAAGAAGATCAGTGATAAGCAAGGAACATGTCAAAGAATATAGCATATTCTGTTTTAGGAACTTTCAAAGTGCTCAGTGCCTGAGAAACCAGAAAAGCTGCTTTTGTTGTAAGGAAATGGCAATTTGAAAGTAATCTATTTCTAAATCTCAGAGGGTAGCATTGTAAGCCTATCCAAGGGTCTGAGGTCTAAGTACAGAGGAAAGAGGAAATGAAAAGTAGGGAACAAGAAGAACTCAATTAGAAAAGAGATAGTCTATTCCACTGAAGAAACCCTGGACACGGATCCTGTACTAGGCCACATTTTCATGCAGAGTTGTTTGAAATACCAATAGTTTCCCAGGTGGAAGATCAGTTGAGTTGAGTCACATAGTAAAATAGATTTGAAAAAATAAGGTATCCCCAATTTGGGGGATATTATAGAGGATTGGCCCATTATTCTATTATTTCTTCCTGTGCTTTTCATTTTATATAGCCATTCTTCTAAGGAGAAGAAATTGATGGCTCTAGTATTACTTCATTACTAAGCATTTCTTCAACACTTACCTGCATGGCTATTAAAATAAACTTACCTAGGAAAGACAAAGTTTTCAGCCACAAGGAGCTGGAACTTCAGACCAAAAAAAGCCAATTGAACCTCTAACCAAAAGTAGGCCAGACATATGATTCATGGAAGCTCATATGATTTCCAGCTATAAACAATGGCTACCCAGTCTCTGGGACAGAGGAATTATAGTAGTTAATCTCTAAACAGCCTGGGATTGTAGTAGTGAATCTCTGAGACCCAGATGCATAGAGAATGATAAACTCCATCCTATGCCAGGTGCCAATCTATTTAATTAAACTGACACAGCAATCCCTTTTTGAGTAATCTGTTCTATGAATATAAAAGTACTAAGATTTATGCCCCAAAATGCTATTGTAGCAATGTTTATAGTGGTAACAATACTGGGAACAACCAATGGCCATCATTAAGAATGCTCAAATGAATTTTGGTACTTCCATTCTATGGAATATTATATAGCTATTTAAAAATGAAATTTTAATCTGTAATACACAAGTTGTAAAACCTTGGGCAATGCATGCATAAATTCTCTAAACCTCAGGTCCCTTACCTGTTAAGGGCTGATAAAAATAACTATTTTCTGTCCAGGGTGAGGGTCCTGGGCATCTATCACTGCATTAAAAACCTTCCAAAAATTGAACAAGAGGGTATAAGAATTATAAATATCTATGCACCCAACACTGGAGCACCAAAATTCATAAAGCAAATATTGACAGCCATAGAGGGAGAAATTGACAATTGATCGAGTCCCACATCAGGCTCCCTGCATGGGGCCTGCTTCTCCCTCTGCCTGTGTCTCTGCCTCTCTATGTCTCTCTCTCTCTCATGAATAAATAAATAAAATCTTTTTTTTAAAAAAAGGAAACAGTGTCTTTGAATGATACATTAA
Organism: Canis lupus dingo; assembly: GCF_003254725.2. Lineage (NCBI taxonomy): Eukaryota > Metazoa > Chordata > Mammalia > Carnivora > Canidae > Canis > Canis lupus. The sequence goes on along the minus strand of NC_064243.1, from coordinate 80,620,873 downwards.
CTAGATGGGCTTAACAGATAAATATAGGACATTCCATTCAAAAACAATACACATTTTTTTCAAGTTCACATGGACCATCATGCAGGATAGATGACGTGTGAGGCCACAAAACAAGTCTCAATAAGTTTAAGAAGATTAAAATCATATCATGCATCTTTTCTAGCTACAACAGTATGTAACTAAAAATCACGGACAAGAAAAAAACTGAAAAAAACCACAAACACATGGAGGCTAAACGACATGCTACTAAATAGTCAATGGGTAAACAAAGAAATCAAACAGGAAATAAAAAAATACATGGAGACCAAAAAACATATATGGAGACAAATGAAAACAGAAAGGTCCAAAATCTTTGGGATACAGTAAAAGCAATTTTCAGAGAACAATTTATAGTGATACAGGACTACCTCAATTTTCAGAGAGCAATTTATAGTGATACAGGACTACCTCAAGAAGCAAGAAAAATCTTGAAAAAACAATCTATACCTTTATACCCAAAGCAACTAGAAAAAGAAGAACAAAGGCCAATGTTGGTAGAAAGAAGTATCTAATAAAGATCAGAGCAGAAATAAATGAAATAGAGACCAAAAAACTCTCCACATAATAGAAAAGATCAATGAAACCAAGAGGTGGTTTTTTGAAGAGATAAACAAAACTAACAAATCTTTAGCCAGACTTATCAAGAAAAAAGAGAGGACTCAAATAAATAAAATCAGAAATAAAGAAGGAAGTAACAACCAACACCAAAGAAATACAAAGAAGTACAAGAGACTACTACAAAAATTGTATGCCACTAAACTGGACAACCAAGAAAAATGGATAAATTCCTAGAAACATATAGTCTTCCAGAGCTGAATCAAGATGAAATAGAAAATCTGAATAGGGCAGCCCAGGTGGCTCAGCAGTTTAGCGCCACCTTCAGCCCAGGGCGTGATCCTGGAGACCAGGGATTGAATCCCACGTCAGGCTCCCTGCATGGAGCCTGCTTCTCCCTCTGCCTGTGTCTCTGCCTCTCTTTCTGTCTCTGTGTCTCTCGTGAATAAATAAATAAAATCTTAAAAATAAATAAATAAAAAAGAAAATCTGAACAGACCAATTACTGGTAACAAAATTGAATCAGTAATCAAAAAATTCCCAAAAAACAAAAATCCAGGACCAGACAGATTCACAGATGAATTCTACCAAACATTTAAAGAAGAGTTAACATCAATTTTCCTCAAATGATTCGAAAAAACAAAAAAGAAAGGAAAGCTTACAAATACATTCTTTGAGGTCAACATTACTTTGATACCAAAAATCAAAGACATTAAAAAAAAACAGAACAGAACAAAACAAAACAAAGCCCTATAAGTTAATATCCCTCATGAACATAGATGCAGAAATCCTCAACAAAATATTCACAACTCAAATTCAAAAGTACATTAAAAGGATCATTTCGGCACAATCAAATGGGATTTATTACAAGGATGCAAGAATGGCTCAATGCTTGCAAATCAATCAGCGTTGTACACTGAAATTATGAAAGATACATTAACAAAATATTAGCATTAAAAATGAAGCATAAAAATAATATAATAATCTCAATAAATGCAAAAAAAAGCATTTGACAAGATTTAACATCCATTCATGATAAAAACTCTCAACAAAGTAGGTTTAGAGGGAACATACCTCAATGTAATAAAGATCATATATGAAAAACCCATAGCTAACATCACACTCAAAACTGAAAAACTGAGAGCTTTTCTTCTAAGATCAAGAAGAAGCCAAAGATGTCCACACTCAATACTTTTATTCAACATAGTTATGGAAGTTCTAACCACAGCAATCAGGCAACAAAAAGAAATAAAAGGCACCCAATTGGAAGGAAAGAAGTAAAACTGTCACTATTTGCACCATGTGTTTCTATACATAGAAGACCCTAAAGATTCCACCAAAATCTATTAGAAGTAATAAATTCAGTAAAATTGCAAGATACAAAACTAACACAGAGAAGTTGGTTACATTTCTATATACTAAAAGTGAAGTAGCAGAAAGAGAAATTAAGGGAAAAAAATCCATTTACAATTGCACTGAAAAAAAATGCCCCAGAAATAAACTTAACCAAAGAGGTGAAAGACCTGTACCCTGAAAATAATAAAATATCAATGAAAGACATTGAAGACAGTACAAACAAATGGAAAGATATTCTATGCTCATGAATTAGAAAAATTCATATTCTTAAAATGCCATATTACCCAATCTACAAAATCTACAAAACCAGTGCAATCCCTGCCAAAATATCAATAGCATTTTTCACAGAACTAGAACAAATAACGCTAAAATTTATATGGTGCCACAAAATCTATCTACCCTAGATAACCACAGTATTCTTGAGAAAGAACAAAGCTGGACGTATTACAATCCCAGGTTTCAAGATCTACTACAAAGCTGTAGTAATCAAAACAGGATGGCACTGGACCCAAAATAGACAACATAGATCAGTGGAACAGAATACAGAGCCCTGGAAACGTATACTTAGATGGTCAATTAATCTACAAAAAAAAAAAAAAGGAGGCAAAAATATATAATGGTGAGAACACAGTCTCTTTCTTTTTTTTCCTTCTTTTTTTAAATTTAAATTCAATTAGCCAACATATAGGACATCATTAGTTTCAGATGTAGAGTTCAATAATTTATCAGTTGCATATAACACCCAGTGTTCATCATATCATGTGCCCTCCTTAATGTCCATCACCCAATCACCCCATCATCTCCCCACCTCCCCTCCAGTAAACCTCAGTTTTTTTTCCTATAGTTAAGAGTCTCTCATGATTTGTATTTCTCTCTGATTTCTTTCCATTTCATTTTTCCTCCCTTCCACTATGATCCTCTTAGCTGTTTCTTATATTCCACATATGACTTATTTTGCTCAGCATAATACCCTCTAGTTCCATTCATGTCAATGTAGATGGTAAATATTCATCCTTTCTGATGGCTGAGTAATATTCCATTATATGTATGTGCATATACATATGACACACATATATACATATATGAGTATGTATATATATGTATATGATATATATATACTCATATATATGAGTATATGTTTATATGTATATATGTGTGTCATATGTATATGTATGTATATATATATCACGTCTTCTTTATTCATCTATCAATGGACTTCTCAGCTCTTTTCCCTAGTTTGGCTATTGTGGACATTACTTCTATAAACACTGGGGTGCAGGTACCTCTCTGAATCACTATGTTTGTATCTTTGGGATAAATACCTAACAGGGCAGTTGCTGGTTTGTAGGGTAGCTTAATTTTTAACTTATTGAGGAACCTCCCTACTGTTTTCCAGAGTGGCTACACCAGCTTGTATTCCCACCAAAAGTGTAAGAGGGGTCCCCTTTCTCTGAATTTTCACCAACATTTGTTGTGCTTGACTTATTAATTTTAGCCACTCTGATTGGCGTGAGGTGGTATCTCAATGTAGTTTTGATTTGTATTTCCCTGAGGCTGAGTAACATTGAGCATTTTTTCATGAGAGCACAGTCTTTCAATAAATGGTGTTGGGAAAACTGGGTAGCTAGCTACATGCCAAAGAATGGAACTGGACCACTTTCTTATACCATACACAAAAATAAACTCAAAATAGATGAAAGCCCTAAATGTGAGATCTGAAACCATTAAATTCCTAGAAGAAAACATAGGGAGTAATCTCTTAGCAACATTTTTCTAGCTATGTCTCTGCAGGGAAGGAAAACAAAAACAAACTATTGGAACTATACCCAGATAAAATGCTTTTGCACAGGAAAGAAAACCATGAACATAATAAAAAGGAAACTTATTGAATGGGAAATGATATTTGCAGATGTTATGTCTGACCAGAGATTTTTTTAAAAGATTTTATTTATTTATTCATGAGAGACACACACACACAGAGAAGCAGAGACATAGGCAGAGAGAGAAGCAGGCCCAGAGAGAGATGCAGGGATCCTGATGTGGGACTCGATCTCAGGACTCTAGGAACGCACCCTGGGCCGAAGGCAGGCTCTCAATCACTGAGCCACCCAGGCGTCCCTGATAAGGGATTAATATCCAAAATATATAAAGAAATTATACAACTCAACAACCAAAAAACAAGTAATCCAATTAAAAAATGGGCAAAAGACATGAATAGACATTTTTCTAAAGATAACATGCAGATGGCCAACTGACACATGAAAAGAGGCTCAACATCACTTACCATCAAATAAATGCAAACCAAAACCACCATGAGCTATAACTTCACATCTGTCAGAATGACTAGAATAAAAAAGAAACAAATAACAAGTTTAACAAAGATGTAGAGGGAAAGGAACCCTCATGCAACTGTTGGGAATGTAAACTGGCATAGCCACTATAGAAAACAGTATGGAGGGTCCTCAAAAAAACTTTAGAAAGAAACACCAGGGGCACCTGGGTGGCTCAGTCAGTTAAGCATCTGACTTATACCTGTCACAGCCTATTGGTCAAAGCAGTCACAGAGCCCTCCCAGGTTCAGGGAAGGATTGTGTCAGGATACTTTGGGGGTTCCAGTCTATACAACTCATGGTCAGAGAAACTCCCAAGGCAAAGAAATGCAACTCTGGCAGTAGGAAGTTGGATGATGTGAACTGAAGAGATAAGGTTGAGGGGCCATGGCCAGGATACCAACAGGGTAATACTCCTACCTAATCTACTCAAGGTTATAAACTCCTTGATTTACAGGAATGTTTGACTGTGGAAACAAATATGTACTCAACGAATGATTATAGAATGAATGAATGAATGAATGAATGAATATAATTAAATTGGCCCTAAATATAAACAGGATGAAAAAACTAGAACCTAGCATAACAGAGCAGGGATCTGAAAACCATAACCAGTAAGCCGAATTCAGTCTACCATCTGTTTTTTAAAAATAAAGTTTCATTGGAACACAATTGCACCTGTTTGCTTAGGTATTGTCTATGGCTTCCGTCTCACTATAATGGCAGAGTTGAATCACTGTGACAAAATCTTTGGCCCACAAAGCCAAAATATTTACTGTCTGTTTCTTTATAGAAAACATTTGCAGGCCTCTGTCACAGAGAACTGAAATCTAAACAGTCCAAATCCATACTACTTATCAATTCTCCCTTATTTCCTATTCCTTTCTTTTAATATTATTCATCTATCACTACATACCCAAGGCTTAGTTATAACTTAAGGGGAAAGTTGGGATTTAATCCTAAAATCCAGAAAAAAAATAGCTTGACTTGCACAATTCCTATTTTAACAGATGCAGCTACTTGAATGGAGGCAGGAGGTAAGAGGCAAGATTAGACAAGAGAATCCAAAAAGTAAAATATGCTTGTTATTAAACAATTCGTGGAACTGCCCTTTTTCTGAGATAGGGTCTGACTATGTGATATTTATTCCACATTTGGCTTCCATCTTGCCAAGGAGGCTCCCCTGGGTACCATTGAGGGCGCTCAGTAGCAAACAACAGCAACCAGAAATTCTGGGTAATTTGCTCAGAAGAGACTGAATTAAATTATATGAGCAGCACACTGCATATGTAGGAAGGCTAAAGAACCAGGACTAGAGGCAATATAGCAAGAAACAATCCCCAAAATCTATGAAACTGCTCCCATGAAGGTCACACTGCCTCCGCTGCTAGACAAGAAAATTTTCTCGTGTTATTCCACCACCCCTTCTGGACCTTGGACAGGCTACATAAAGTATCATTACTGCCTCTGGAAACTGTAGAGTGCTACCCAGGATGCCACCAACCTCATAACTGATGATGAACAGTCCCTTATTCATTTTGTTACTAGTTTCTAAGTCTAAGTCTGACACAGGGGCACCTGGCTAGTGGGTTGTTAAGTCATAGGCTTGTGTTTCAGCATCAGAGCAGTCAGAGAAAGGGAGAATCTGGCTTTCGTAGTTAGAAGTAATTTGTCCACAACCCTAAGGATCCTCAACATTGAAGTTTTCTTGACTTTCTTTAATGTTCCTGTGTCCAAATTTCTGCAGGAGCTTTGAAAGGTGATAGATTTTTTTTACATTCATCTGTAATAATATTTACTATGGGTGGGCTGCATAAAAGCAATAATCCATGCTTTGATTGTGGGCACATGATCTCATTTGGGTCTTAGTGTTGACTTACCTCTCTTGTCAATGGAACACTCACTGGCTGTGTTAAATCTACCATTCCTCAACTCTCAAAGAAACTTCACTAAAAAATACAGAACAGGATGTGGGAGAAAGGGAAAAGGTTTTTTTTAAAATGATTTTTCATGTATCCATTAAACTATAGGAGAAAGTATGGACATGTTTTGTCATTGATGGGAAATAGTCTGGATAGAGGAAGATATACAAGGGGTGACAAGGGGTGGAGGAGAGAGGCAGAGTCTTCATGATATTATAACGCTATCACAGCCCAGAAACAAGGAATGTCCAAATCATGATTTGACATTCATTATTCTTCCCTCTAGAATTCCCAACGGAGGGAACCAAAAGTGAAGAATAACAGGTGAAAAGGAAATACATGATTACTTTCTAAATCGTTAGATAAAATAAGCAATGCAAGATTGCTTCATTAAGTCTATGTTTAAACACTGGGCTAAAACCTGCAGATGGAAGTAAGGCATCCTGCTCCCTCACATGTCAGCAACACATTCAGTTGTACTTGCAGGGAAAAGGATGGCCTGTGTCCTGGTCCACTTACATATACAACTGCCTGAAATAAGAAGGTAAGCATGGTGTTTTACAATCTGGGCATTACTGAAATTTCAGACGAGATAATCCTTTGTGCATAAAGGGAGTGCTAATCTGTGCACCACTTGTTGTTTAGCAGCATCCCCTGACCTCTATCACTGTCAATAGTACATACACTTCCAGTTATGACAACCAAAAATGTCTCCAGACATTGACAAATGTTCCTGGGAGGCAAGATTCCCCTGGGGTTGGGAATCACTGGAGAAGAGAATGGCTGGCCTGTCTCTGGGAAGCAGATACCGCTTTTTTCAAAGGGAGAAGCAAGAACATGAGCCCTACATGGGTACAGACATTTCAAATGCAGTAGCCCCACCCAGAATAAAAAAACAAATAAACAAACAAAATATCCAACGAATGTCCAGGGCTCTTACTATGCTGATGAACAACTTTATCCTCCTCAGGGAAACAGTACAGGTGGGCAGAGACAAGAGATGTTCTCACTTTCGTTTTCGTATTTGATTTCCTCATCCCCTTGGGATTGCAAACAGAGATTAAGGTCCACTGATGATGGGGCTATCCTCCAGTCATATGGGGTGTAATGGTTAGTTCTGTGTGTCAACTTGACTGGGCTAAGGGTTGTCCAGATAGTTAGTAAAACATTCTTTTAGGGTCATTCTGTGTAGGTGTTTCTGGAAGAAATAAGCATTTGAGTAGACTGAGTGAAAAAGATTGCCCTTACCAATGTGGGTAGGCAACTTCCAATTACAGAGGGCCTGAACAGAACAAAAAGGTGAAGGAAGAGCAAATCTGCTCCCTTGCTTAAGCTGAGACCTCCATCTTCTCTCACCCTGGGACACAGGCTCTTCTGGTTCTCAGGTTTTCAGACCTGGACTGAGATGTGAACCACAGGCTCCCCTGGTTCTCGGGACCTGGGACTGGAATTACACCAACAGCTTTCGTGGGTCTTCAGCTTGGAGAGGACAGACTGTTGTGGGAGGCCTCCATAATTGTTGAACCAATCTTACATATTAAGAGTCTCTCTCTCTCTCTCTCTCTCTCTCTCTCTCTCTCTCTCTCTCTCTCCATCCATTCATCTATCCTATCGGTTCTGTTTCTTTGGAGAACCCTGACTAATATACAGAAATAGGGGAGGCTTCCTAGGACACTAAACCTAAGAAAGTCCCAGGAAATTCAGGATAAGTTGGACACTCTATCAGAGCCCAAAAGTATTTTAAAGTAAAGTATTCCAAGTAGACTTGGAAAAGTTCCCCCAATATCAATCACTTCATCGTTTTTCCTTAGAACCCTCTTAGAATCTGTCTAGTTCAGCTACTGTCCCCAAAAGCCTCTGAAATGAGTCACAACAGTAAATTAATTTAAACATCACAGATTACTTAAGGCCAGAAATTCACCTTCTATTCTATTTTCCATCCCCTATGTGCAATCATGATGTTCAGACTGACTCACCAGAATTTATACTACAATCCTCAATAAGACAAAGAATAACTTGAATTTGAAAAACATGAATTTTCTCCAATGTAATTTACTAGAGTGAAATGGAAGTCGTAGAACAAAATCCCCCTCCTTCTGGTGAAATTAAAATCTTGCCATCCTCATTTCTTATTTCGTTTACTCCCAATTGGAGTTTTTTCACTCATACAGAGCAGCAATTCCTTTGTTCACATCTGTGGCCTGGAACATCTTCCACTGAGATGTGTGAAGTTCTCTCAAGCCCCTCTAAAACTGGGTTAATACAAACTAACTTGTCTCACTGCTCTGGTTTTCTCAAGTCCATAATGATCAGCAGAACATGTAGGAACATCAATAGACCCTATATCCACAAAATACAAACTAATACCAAGTAGTGATTGGAGCTTCTCTCCAAGCAAAGTTATTTCTCTAGATCCCAGCATATGGTATAATTCAGACCACATTCCTTTTGGCAGTCAAAGAACATAGCAAAGACTTAATGTTTTCTTAGGAAAGGTGGGTAGATGAAAAATACAGCAAAGAGAAAATCAAAGATGTGTTTCATATTCTTCATTTTCTGACTATAAGACCAACACCTGGGATGCCTGGTTAGCTCAGTGATTGATTGCCTTTGGCTCAGGACATGATCCTGGGTCCTGGGATCCAGTCCCACATCAGGATCCTGCAGAAAGCCTGCTTCTCCCTCTGTCTGTGTCTCTGCCTCTTTCTCTCTCTGTCTCTCATGAATAAATAAATAAAATCTTTAAAAAATATAGACCAACACTTAATTCATGAGATGATCACATTCCTTTTCGAGTTTTGATACAAACCTGAGTCCTAAAGGTACAGTGTTTGGGCACAAGTTTTTAAATTTCCTTTTAAGTCCTTAGATTTTAATAATATCATTGAATTTTTTTCTTTGTTTATACATCAACCTGACTAGTAACAATTTCCATTTCTTTAAACAGTTGCTTAAAACAAAAATCATCCTCCGTGCCAACCCCTACCATGACTGCACCACAGTTGAACTCACAAGCTTAATTCATATCTATGATTTTAGCTTATGAAATGGACAAGTTGGAATCAGCATGAAGGCATGTGCTGGTAGAGACCATGATGGTGAGGGACCAGGATAATGAATTCCAGGACTTGAGGACAAGCCACATGAATCCAAAGCTGAATTCCACAGTTATTTTCTTTTCATTGCATCCTCTTCAAAATAAAGAGACATTAGATTTGGAACTACCATTCTAGTGCCACCTACCCATGTCAAGCATAAGAATTTAAATCCTAAATGTTTCACACAATAGTGTTCCCTAGTCCCCAAGATTTAAATGGATTTTATACTTTAAAATACTGGCCCAGGGATCCCTGGGTGGCGCAGTGGTTTGGCGCCTACCTTTGGCCCAGGGCGCGATCCTGGAGACCCGGGGTCGAATCCCACGTCGGGCTCCCGGTGCATGGAGCCTGCTTCTCCCTCTGCCTGTGTCTCTGCCCCTCTCTCTCTCTCTGTGACTATCATAAATAAATAAAAATTACAAAAAAATATATTAAAATACTGGCCCACAGTCATGGCTAAACAATACAATGAAGGGAAAAACAAGCTCTGGTGACAAAAAATAAAAATAAAAATGAATAAAAAATTACTGTACCTACCAGTACCTAAAACACCTGTATATGAAGCACTGCCTATCTTAAAATGACCATCTTCTGATGCCCCGAAAGTACCTCTTCTCCTAACAATCTAACATTAACTTGACAGTTTCCATTATCATAAGTGCACAGAGACACAGTCTCCCTAAATAGTACTTTGGCCCAAATACTAGTTCTTATATAGATATCCACATGAGCCCTCACTGGATGTCAATATGTACCTGTTTGGTGAAAAAGGTTATATGCTATTTTGATCCTCCCCCAATTGTTTATCACTCACTATTCCTCCTTTTGAGATTTCACACCAAATATGGTGCAAGAAACAATAACCAAATGGGAAACGAAACAGTTCCTTGTTAATGGCAAAAACCATACACAACCATAAACCTACACCTGTGTATGGCAAGCCTTAAGGTATGCCACCATAGTTCAAAATACTTTGGGATTTCTAGAAAATAAAAAACTGACGGCAAAACCCAACAGAGCTGAACAATTCTCAGTTTCATATGAGAAAAATGAGAATATTGCAAGGAAAACTCTGAAATATACTCAGCTCAGAAGTTGCTTGAGTTAAAAGAAATACTTACTTACAGAAAAATTAAACTCAACAAGCAGAACTAGTCCTTAGAGAAGTAGAGTCAACATAGGAAACAGAAGAATATAGTTGGTAACCTGATAGAGATTTGATAGGATATTGTACCAAAGGCAGGAGGAAGGATGCTGTGAAAAATAAGCATTAAGGAATTTGGGAAATTAAAAACACAACTCCTGGGACACCTGGGTGGCTCAGCGGTTGAGCGTCTGCCTCTGGCTCAGGGCATGATCCCGGGTTCCAGGGATCGAGTCCCACATCAGGCTTCCTGCATGGAGCCTGCTTCTCTCTCTGCCTGTGTCTCTGCCTCTCTCTCTGTGTGTCTCTCATGAATAAATAAATAAAATCTTAAAAAAATAAAAACACAATTTAAACAGAAAACTAAACTCATTGGAAGGCTAAATAGTAGGATGAACCCTACCAAAGACAGACTTAGTGAGCTGGAATATCAATCACCTTATTCTTGCAGAGAACATACAAAAGAAAAAAAGAAAAGAGTCACAGGGGCTCTAAGGTCTCTGCTGTAGGACAATGAAATGAAGAAAATTGAAGAACAGAAACATCTCCTTGTGTTGAAAAAAAGCTCGAGCATCCATTTTAGAAGAATCTGACTAACCAAATAGAAAGCAAGAAAAACAATTGTTAAAAAATGTACAGAAGTCCTAGTAAAATTTCAAGTATAAGATGGATATACTAAATTACCAACCCTAATAAAAAAAATAAACAGGAAAGTGTTCTCTACAAGAAATCCCATACATTGGCCTTGTTATCATGGTCAATTCTCACACTTAATGCCAGCAGCAGAGAGGATACCTGGCAAGAATCCTTTCAGGTCCCAGATCTGAGAGAAGATGAAGGGAATAGAGAAGTAAAGAAGTATTTAACTACAAAACACTATATACTAATCTATCCCTGTACCCCTTGTCTCTAGGTGTTTCATCAAAGGTGTTGAATATGAAAAGGGCTGACCTTGTATCACTACAGGACAAACGGTAAGGAATTACCTAAGACACTACAAAAGCATATGATAAAAATACAATTGTCTTCATTATATAGGGAGATGTTAAAATGCACATAAACAAATACATTTCATTACTTGTTTTGAACATGGACTTTCACTGGTACTAACATAAGTTTCCTTAACTGTTATGGTAAAACAAGGCTCTGAGGTGCCAATCTGGTTTGTGTCCTGAGAAAAAGAGTTCAGGAATAGCATTACAGCACATTCTCCCATAAAAATAGCACTGAGAATGTTTATGAATTAGGCTTCCTGGAATAGATAATTTCCATTTCTATTCTTAATGTTTATTCCTGAAATATCAAGGGTAGGGGGCATGCTGGTACATAAACCATGTCTGGGCTTATGCTATTGATTTTGGAACTTTGAATATGAAATGGTTTTGAGAGTCACATTTCCACCTATGATCCGAAGTCATGGAGGATAAGCTAATAAGTACTGTACCTGAATTACAATTCCCAGTATGGTGAAAAGGAGGGGCAACATCAAGGGGATAGAGCACAGAAAGGAAAGCAGTCTCGTGGGAGTGATTCTGAGACTCTTTAATGTACCTTATCATTGATTCCACAATAGAACCAGCAGGAGTCATCCTAGCCTCCCAGTGGGAAGCAAATAATTATTCACTGGGAAAGGTAATTCAAATGTAGCTCTTATAGAAAGCAAATTAGCATATGTAAATCATACTATCAGATTTTTAAAAATACCCTGGGAACAAAGGAAATAAAGTGTAGAATAAAAGAATGTAAGCTATAGCAAGGTAAATGTCTTTATTTCCCTCTACTAGTTTTCAGCTCCTGATTCCTAAATTACCTCTAAATCAAAAAACGGAAGTGACAGGCATCATGAATCAAAATAATACAAATTGAAGCCCTGTTCATGTTTGCAACTACATAAGATACATTGTATTACAAAGAGTACCAATAATACTGAAATAAAATTGTCAAAATACTAATATGTTTTGGTAATTAATGTGCTACTTTATGAATAAATAACAATATCCAGCAGCTGGTCTGCTAACTACCATAATTTTTTAGTAAATTATATTACAAGATATCTGCAACAACTGTAATAGGATGTGCACAGAAGATTCACCATCCCATCAAAACAAACATGAGATATCACCTTTAGAGTAACTGTTATCAAAAAAGAAAAGAAATAAGAAGTGTTGGCAAGAATGTGAAGAAAAGGAAATCCTTGTGCACTGTTGGTAGTAATGCAAAATGGTGCAGACACTATGGAAAACAGTATGGAGGTTCCTTAAAAAAATCAAAGTAGAACTACCATACAGTTCAGCAATGCCACTTCTAGATATCTATTCAAAGAAAAAACACTAATTTGAAAAGATATATACGCCCCCATATTCACTGCAGCATTATCTACAATAGCCAAAATATGGAAAAAAATCTAAGTGTCCACTGATAGATGAATGGGTAAAAAAGATATGGAAGATATCTATCTATCTATCATCTATATTATATTATATATAATCTATATTATAATAACCTATATTATATATAATCTATCTCCCATAGATTCATATACCTATATCTATAGATATATGAATGGATAAAGAAATGGGATATATATATACATATATACTAATTCCCTTATACCAACAGTGCATTTAACTTATATGTGGAATCTAAAAAACAAGACAAATAAGTAAAACAGAACAGAAAGAGATTCATAGATACAGAGAAAAGTCTGGTGGTTGCCAGAGGGGAGGGGAATGGGGAGTTGGATGAAATAGGGGAAGGGCACTAAAAGGTACAAACTTCCAGTTATAAAATAAATAAATAAAGGGTTCCTGGACAGCTCAATCAGAAGAGTGCAAGACTCTTGATCTCAAGGTCATGGGTTCAAGCTCCATGACAGGTGTAGAGATTACTAAAAATAAATAAACTTTAAAAAATTTTTTAACTAAAAAAAGTAAAATAAGATGCATGGATGCAATGTACAGCACAGAGAATATAGTTAATAATATTGTAACAACTTTGGCAACAGAGGATAGCCAGATTTACCATGGTGATTACATCATAGTCTATATAAACGTTGAATCACTATGTTGTACACCTGAAATAAATATAATATTATATACAAATACACTTCAATAATAAAAAAAAAATCCCCATCCTGAGTCCCCTGACCCATTTCTTCTTCCACCTTCAATATAAAGACTGGCTTGTCTGCTTCTGATGTGTGAGAAGCACTGAGAAGGCCCCTGACCTTATTAGGCCTTCCATCCAGGGTGTCTAAGGACAGGGACAAGTTGTTGAGATATGGAGCCGTTGAGGGGTACAACCTTGAGACCTCTCATAAAGTAAATCTCAAGACTCTCAATCTTTTCCCCACAGTTCAATGCTAACCTATAGGCTACCACTGAATGTGAACACCCTTGCAACTTGGGCTGGTGAACACTAGGGGGCTGGTGCCTGAACTTGCTCAGTGATTTCACTTGTCATCTTTCTCACCACCCAGAAACCAAACTGGAGTCTCCTATGAAGGCTTGGGAAGGTGTGGAGCCAGTACCCCAGTGTGAAATATTTGCTTGTTGGAGACAGAATTTCGAGTCACCAGGGTATGCCTGTACTACTTCCAGGGCCTTGGGTCTGCCTGTGCCTGGAATCCTTTTTTTTTTTTTTTTTTTTTTTTTTTTAAGATTTATTTATTTATTTGAGAGAGAGAAGAAGGGAGGGACAGAGGAAGAGGGAGATAGAATCCCAAATTGACTCCATGCTGAGCACAGAGCCCAATGTGGGACTTGATCTCACAACTCCGAGAACATAAACTGAGCCGAAACCAAGAGTCAGAGGCTTAACCAAAGGAGCCTCCCAGATACTATTCTAATAATAGAATCTTAATTCTATTATTAGGTCTTCCTCTTGGAACATTTCTGTCGTGTCTCCTTTTCTTCCTCAGGCCTGATTAGCTCTCACTAATCACAGGAATTTAGGCAACGGCAGGAGTTTGTGATGAAATCTAATAATTCCAACATATAATTTTCTCCTATTCAGATTTAATCTTATTTCTTCAAGCTGAGCTCCTCTATTCTTCATCATGAATGGCCAGTTGTAGACATCCCTCCAGCAGGAGCTAGTAATTAGATTTTTCCCTTTCATGCTGATGAACAGTTGTGATAACAACTGATTCCTGGTGGGTTCTACGACCTATTATGCAAAGCCAAACAATTGAGAATATAGAGAGAACACAGAGAGCAAATCCATGGCAGGTGGTTGGAGCCATGGCTCTCAAATTCTGCTGCATGTTGCAATCACCTAAGAAGCCTTTGAAAACTGCTGAGTCCAGGACACACCCCATATCAAGTAAATCAGGATATCCTATCCTATATCTTGAGTATGGTAGTACTTACGTGATGTAGATGTTTGCAAATATATATATATATATATATATAGAACTGTATGCCTAAAAAGGGTGAATTTTATCATATGTCAATTATACTTCAATAAACCTGACTTAAAAAAATCCATGGTTCATCTGAAATTCACATTTAACTAGCCATCATGCATTTTTATTTTCTAAATCTGGCAACCCTATCTGGTATCAGAGTGAAATCAACCACTCTTTTTTTTTTAAAAAAGGAACCTTCAGTAATTCATAGGCACACCATCCACAGACGTTTCTTGATCAAAATGCTAGAGCTCTTCTGCGAACTAAATACTATTCCACCAGTCACTGGACAAGTGAGATTATATCACTTGTGTACTAGGGTGTTGGATAGCTCTGGTCCCTGCCTACAGTAGATTTTTACAGTTACTGGAAACAATCATGTGCTTTATACCACTGACTGCCTGATTTTGCAATGTACAGTGGATAGGAGGAAGAAATTTTCGTTTTGATGATTCCAGCCTGGAAATTTCTGACAGTGTTAGTGCCTCTTTGTGAGTTAAAACCAGGAAACCTGGTTGAAAAGTTGCTAATGAAGAGGCATTAATGCAATGTTTTCCTTTCTGTCAGAAAGGGACCTGCAGACTCTAACCACTCTTTTGGTAAGGGAACATTGCCACCTAGCAACAGAATCAAGGCTCCAGACAAAGAACTGACGCCGGCTACACATTTTCAAGTGCATAGATCTGCAAGTTTGAGTTTTGATTACTTTCCACTTATCATTCAAGGTCTGTAAGCCTCCCACGGAATGCAGGGACAAAAAGTCATTTACCAGTAGAGTCCAGGTTTGTGAAAAGTGGAAAGGATTTCTAAAAAAGGGCAGTAATATCAATAAGAATGGATTCCCTTTCGTATGCACTGGTAAGTATGAGAATAAAACAAACAAAATTAAATAGGCTTTGTTGAAAGAAACTTCTTTCTGCCAAAAGCTATGTGGATAAAATTCATATTTATTTTGCAATTCATGAAATGTCCAGGTTCCTGACTTAAACAAAAGGCTAAATAAAAATAACCAAAATAGAATCTCACATATAAAAACAGCATGTGTTGGAAACATTAAGCTTGGCTCCCACTTGAGATTCCAGGGCCAATTAAATGCTCCCCCCAAATCTACCTAATCCTGTAGTCTTCAAACTCATCCCACCAAAAATTCAGTCTCATGCCATGTGTGTTTCTAATAGGATAAATCTTGCCATCAGAAAAGAGAAACCAATTAGAATTTCCCAAGCATTTGATGTAGGTTTTTCTCTTTTTTTTGTAAGGGGGCTGCAGCTAGTGGGAAAAAGAAAACTCTTTTCAACTTGTCAATTTTATAGTCACTCTTAGCTTAGTGCCACCAATTTTAATAAATCTGTCCTTGTGAGTTGTAGCAACACAGACTATATTGCTGTAATAAGTATTTACTGTCCTTTATTTGATCCTGAAGAATTGTGACTTCAAAGTAGTATAGTCTTACAGTTAGGTACAAATTATGGATATGTTCTACAAATTTGTATGACCTCCATCAACAAGATTATTTTACATAGAAAAATTTTTTAAACATTTTAACTTTCAATCAAAACAGTCACCTTTTTCTTATTGAATACCTACAATGGGCCAGACTTTGAGCTACAAGCTTACATAAAGGAGGTAGGTATCATTATGCCCATTTTATGGACGAGGACACTAAAGCTTGAAGAGTTTAAGTAATTTGGCTCAGATCACACAACTAGTAAGCATCAGAGCTACTCTTCAATGACAATTGTTGGAACTCCAAAGGGTGGGAGAGATGCCTCACAAGCAAAGTCAGTAATAAAACCTTTAAATACATGGCTACATTTTACTTAAGCCACACTGAAACAGATTTTATCTATCTATCTATCTATCTATCTATCTATCTATCATCTATCTATCTATCGTCGGCCTGCTTCATCTGTGTCAAGAGAAGGATGATAAACCCAAAACAAACTCACAGCCAGATCCCAAGGCCACATTTTCATTAAAGAGGCTTATTCCAGCACAGAAGATTCAGATGTCTTAAGTAGGGCAGAGGACATTTGGTGGTATTCCAGTAATTTAACACTGTGTGACAAACTACCCTAAAACTTAATGATTAACGAACAAACAAAACAACAACAATAACAACAACAAAAACTTAATGGATTAAAAGACCAACTACATTTATTTTGCTCAGGGATCTGCAATTTTGACTGGGGTCAGTAGAGACAGTTCATCTCAGTATCAGGTAGCACAGCTCAAAGGCTGAAATTAGAACCATCTGAAGGCCTTTTCATTTACATGACTGGTGATTCTGTGATTGGAATTTTAGCTGGGGCTAGCAGCCAGAACACTCAAATGTGGTCTCTTCTTGTGTCTGGGGCTTCCTCACAAAATGGTGGCTGGGTTCCAAAGGTGAATAACCTTAGAGCAAAAGATCCAGACAGAAGTTGGATTGCCTCTTATCACTTATACTTAGAAATCACTTAACCTCACTCTTGTGGGTTGAACTGTGTCCCCTCAAAACATGTTCAAGTTGTAACCCCCAGTTCCAGTTAATGTGACATTATTCAAAAACTGGGTCTTGGGCACTTAAGTGGCTCAGTAGGCTAAGCATCTGATTCTGGATCTCAGCTCAGGTCTTGATCTCAGGATCATGAGTTCAAGCTCCCCACTGGGCTCCATGTTGGGTGTGGAGCCTACTTAAAAAAAAAAAAAAAGGGTCTTGATGGGGTCATATTGGATTAGGGTGGGCCCTAATCCAATGACTGCTGTCCTTAAAAGAAGAGGAAATTTTGGACAGGGACACATGCAAAGAAGATTGCCATGTGACAATGGAAGCAGACATAGGAATGATGCATCTGCAAGCCAAGGATGGCAAGGTTTTCTGGCAATCACCAGAAGCTAGGAAAAAGACTTGGAACAGACTTTCCCTCAGAGTTCTCCAAAAGGAATCAATCTTGATGATGCCTTGATTTCAGAATTCTATGCTTAGGAAATGTAAGAGAATACATTTCTGTTGTTTAATTCACCCAGATATTTTGGTATGGCAACCCTAAAAAAGGAACACACTAGTGTCTGCTGCATTCCATTCATTGAAACAGCCAGGAAGTCCCATCCAACTTTAAGGGAAAGATAAATAGACTTCCACCTTTGGTAGAGGCTAGCAAAGCTCTGGAAGGGAACATGGAACTTGCCCCAGGCTTCCCAGCCACAGCCAGAGCAACACTTGACCTAAATGCTGCACGCTTACCTGATCAGGCATTTGTGCCTGTGGCCTGCGTCAGGCTGGGGGTGGGTGGAGAAGAGGGTAGATGAGAGCCAGGGTTGAGTAGGGACGGGACATTCCAATTCCATCCAATCTGCTTCTTCAGTCTTCTATCTTTTCATTCTTTCCAACTCAAACATCCATCAAGCCTCCCTTCATTCTCTGTTTCATTTTCCCCCAAATTCCTTCAAGTGTGGCTGTACCAGGAACACTCCCATCACAGATGGATAAGTGATGCCTTTGTCCTGCATGAAATCACCAAGCCAGGCATCATGGAAAGACTCTGTGCAGAGGGTCTCCTCTCTGAGAAGATACCCAGCAGCAGGGGATCTAGGATTGAGTGCAGGTGGGTTCTCAGACAGCTTTCCAGACACAAGAGGTCCAACTCCTAGGCCTTGCCCCAAGCTTCCCAGCCACAGCCAGGGCAACACTCACACTACAACACACACCATTCCCCCAAAGCTCACCAGATCTGTAGTCACTGGACAGTAGCTACCTTTGCTAGAATGCAGAACAGTGACAAGTTTTCAACAAAATGTTCTTGTCCCTGAGACCCTTTAGTACTCATGGTTATCACTGTATGGTTATCAAGGGCAGCCAGTCAGGTGAGCTGGACCAGGTCAGGAGGCGAAATGCATCATGTTCGCAGCTTGAATCCAGTTCTAAAGTGGCCTGAGTGCTACTTGTAGACATAAATATTTCCTGCTCAACTCTGGAACGTCCTTCTTCTTGCAGTTCTGGTGACACTTTCCCTTCTCCTCATCCTCTGGCATCCTCCTGTTGAGGTCCACAAGAGGGGAGATAGGAGACTACCCCTTCACCTCATCTGGGCTACAGTACCCAACTAGAGATAGCTGAGGTTACTGCACACATTTCTCCTACCTGTGTCATCACTAGATGCTCGAGACTCACTGAGGTTGAGATAGAGAGAAAACAGGTCATTGATAAGCACCTTTTCACAGGGAGAGAGAGGGTATTAGGCAGGAAGTGAACAAAGCCTGGAGATGCATCCCTGACAGCTCTGCACCTAGTGGCTTCTTCTCATTCCCCAGGGGCTGTGATGCCTCTAACTTCCTTCAGATTTTACACTGCTGAAATCTAGCACCATATCGTTACTTTGCTTTGATTTCCTCAGTTCTCCTGCTAATTTTCATGGATCAGCCACAATTAGGATACCCAAACCTTTCCGTTCCACACAGGTTGAAGGCTCTTTGCCTGTTTTCTCCCACAAAATCAGCCATCCTCTAAAGAACTTACCCTTCAAGACACACCTTCTCTCCTCTCCCTTCAGTGTAAGATGATTCTTAGCAAATTTCCACATACATGCTAACATCTCTGGCTTTGGCATTAATGGCCTGATTGTGGCTGTAACAAACCCAAAAGTTCCAGTACCCCAGATTTCAAGTGTCCTTCAGAGATTAAACTCTGAAGGGAGAGGAGAGAAGAATTTTCCTTCTGCTTAGCTCCAGAAGGAAAATTTCCACATGAGAAGAAATGGCTATAGGAATGGTCCATCACCTGTATTTCTCAAAGATGTCAATGTCCTGAAAGACAAGGGAAGGCTGGGGGTTTTAAATCTGGGGAAGCCACAGAGACATGATATTTAAATAACTGTGCGATCTTTGCTGGATCCAGGACCTGAGGAAAAACAATGCTATAAAGGAATTCTGGGATGCACCTGGGTGGCTCGGTCAGTTAGGCATCCGACTCTTGATTTTGGCTCAGGTCATGAACTCAGGGTTATGGGATCAACATCAGGCTCCACACTGGGCATGGAGACTGCTTATGATTCCCTCTCTCCCTTTGCCCCTCTCTCGTCCCCCCACTCCCTCATGCATGTGTGCTCAATCTCTCTAAAAAGAAAAAAAAAAGGACATTACTGGATAAATTGACAGAATGGTAGTAGACTAAATAAAATTTATATTAATGTAGATTTCCTAAAGCAGGTAAATTTAATGTGGGTATGTAAAGAAGTCTCTTTTGAAAACACATTCTGAAGGACTCCGGGAAAGGGACCATGATATACACAACTTATTGTCAAATACTCAAGAAAGAGATTAATATAGAGACCGAGTAAAGGGATAATAGAGGAATTCATGCAACTTTCGTAAAGTTTGCAATTATTTCGAAATACAGTGTTTCAAAATATTACCCACAAAGTACCAGGTGACTTATCAGAGATGCCAAAAGAAATAAGGAAGAATGAGGGAGCCTAAAAACAAGGGATTGGTTATAGATCTGGGTAGTTAGATCCCCTCCCCTTCCTTAGTTTCTATCCATCACTAAACAGCCAAATTAGTTTCCTTCTGCCTCTTCCCCATCCTTGCACTCTGCCTCAAGGAGAGTGGAGCGTTGGTGATCAATCACTGGAGAAGTGGAACTGAACAGCCTTTGAGCTCAGGGATCCAAATAAAGCAGAGTGTGGGGTGAGGTACAGGGACTGCCTGAAAGTGCTTTCAGAATGGAAGCTCCCCTCTTACCACACACCTTAAGCACCCACCACAGCTTCAAAACCTTCAGCAGTCAGTTTCAGAAACCAAGGCACGAGATCAGTGCGTCTTACCCATGAAAAAATTTAAATTCCAGAGAAAAGCCCTCCAGATACAGATATCTGAGTGTCCAATCCCAAAAAGAAGCTCTCCACACAACTTCTCTGGGGTAAAATATACTTGTGCACAGAGTCTCCATATATTTAAGGTCTTATTTTAAAGATGGGCAGAAATTCTAAGTTCAGCATACACAAGAGAAATCTAAAACATTGCAGTGAAACGGCAGGACACCTGCACGACAAATACCCACCATTTGCTTCAATGTGGATGGAACCTGAGGGTATTATGCTGAGTGAAGTAAGTCAATCGGAGAAGGACAAACATTATATGGTCTCATTCATTTGGGGAATATAAAAAATAGTGAAAGAGAACAGAGGGGAAAGGAGAGAAAATGAGTGGGAAATATCAGTGAGGGTGACAGATCATGAGAGACTCCTAACTCTGGGAAACAAACAAGGGGTGGTGGAAAGGGAGGTGGGCGGGGGGCTGGGGTGACTGGGTATCGGGCACTGAGGGGGGCACTTGATGGGATGAGCACTGGGTGTTATGCTATATATTGGCAAATCAAACTCCAATAAAAATATACAAAAAAGAAATCTAAAACATGAAAAATAGAGACTTAAAAAAACAAATAATAGAACTTAGAAGAAAAGGAGATAATAAAGGAAGCTGAAAAAAACTATAAAATGAAACTATACTATTAATACCCTTGGAAGTAACAAAAAATACTGCATATTTGAAACATGACTATAATATCATAAAAATTGAATGCCATAGCACAAAAACGTATGCTTAGAAGTCAGAAATAAGTTCCAAAAGGAAAATCATTCATAGGTAAAACAGAAAACAATCTTTAAAGAAATGTCCCAAATAAGTGAATTAAAAGACAAAAGATATTGAAAAGATTAGAAACTAGAGGTTTGGCCCAAGAAGATGAATCCAACTGAGTGGTCCTCCAGAAGGGAGAAGAGAGAAAAATTATTTTATAAGCATATCCTATGGTGTAGTCAGAGCTGAAGGACTAAGCTTCTCAATATAAAGAGACCACTGAGTATCATGAACAAAAAATGAAAAGATCCACAGTCAGGCAAATCCAGAGGAAATTTCAGAGAACCAGGGATAAAAAGAAAACTACTGGGGTGCCTGCAGGCTCAGTTAGTTAACCAATCTGCCTTAGGCTCGGGTCATGATCCCAGGGTCCTGGGATGGAGCCCTGTGTCAGGTGTTTTCTCTCTCTCTCTCTTTCTCCTGGGATGGAGCTCCGTGTCAGGTTCTCTCTCTCTCTCTCTCTCTCAAATAAACAAATAAAATATAGAATAATTTTAAAAAGAAACATCCAATAAAAACAAGTACTCATTAGGGGTTTGTGAAATCTGAATTAGACTTGGATGGTTGTGAAATCTGTAAGTAGACAAAAAAATGTACTCTGATGTCCATTTCCATGAACTTAACAAGAAGTTCCCTCCCATCACAAAATACCAAATGCTGGATAAACTGGAGCAAATATATGTTTGAATCTCCTACTCAGCTCAAAAGAAAATAAAGATGGTCTTAAATAAAAATTTTTAAGGTGCTGAAACAAGAATGCTGTGCCAACACAGTAGCCCTAGCTGCCCTGAAGTCTGCCAAACCAGCAACCAAGAGATGTGTGGGGCTTTTGCCAGGACTGAGCAAGACCTAGGCCTTACTTACCTCTGTGCTCCAGCCAGGGCTCCCTTCATGAGCAGTCACCCAGGGTCCCATACTTAGAAGAGCCCCTATTTTGGTTTAATATTCTACCTTCATCTGTCTTAAAATTCTTGATTGTATCGTTCTGCTCATGTTCTCTAAGTGAAGTCTATGGGACAACGGAGTATGCATGTAAGAAGAGTAGCCCAAGCAGTGGCATGTCCACTGTCCCTGTTGCCCCATTCATACACAGTCAGGATGTTCCATGTACACAGCATGCAGGTGGACCTGCAGTGGGGGCAGTTCAGCAAGACTTGAAACACATTACTTGGACATCTGAGTAAGCAGGAGGCTGTGCTTTACATTCTCATCAAGGTCCTTTGGACACAGGGATGGCAATGGAGTTCTGAGAAACATCAACGACCAAGGAACCTACCATAGCCTTCCTTATTCATTTACTTCCCTGTATGAGCCAATCGCTTACCCCAGAAATGACGACACAGAAGGAAAGATGGGGCAACTCACAGTTCTTTTTCCTTTCCTTCTTATTCACAGAACATGGAGCTGAAGGTAGGAATCAGGGGAGAAAGTGTACATGTTGAAAAGTTAAATTAAAACTGCTGAGTTCAGGGATCCCTGGGTGGCGCAATGGTTTGGCACCTGCCTTTGGCCCAGGGCGCGATCCTGGAGACTCAGGATCGAATCCCACGTCGGGCTCCCGGTGCATAGAACCTGCTTCTCCCTCTGCCTATGTCTCTGCCTCTCTCTCTGTGTGTGACTATCATAAATAAATAAAAATTAAAAAAAAAAACTGTTGAGTTCACTTTGTGCAGCGTTTCCATAGCATAGGTAAGAAAAATACATATGCATATACAATCTATAAAGGATAAATTGTGTAATTTGGTTATTCTGCACTGAAGTGAAAAGCTCTTATTTTGAGCTTAAAACTCACATTGCACAAGATAAAGGTGAATGAAAAAAATTCATGCTAATCATGAAAAATTTTAATTTTTCTTTACTTAGAACAACAGTCAATAGCAAATAAAAAATACCCTGACAAGTTGAGACTTTGGGAAAAAGGAAAAGCTTTTATATTTCAGTACTGCTAACACTACTTTTTTCCTGCTTTTCAAACAAAGGACCTCACATTCTCACTTTGCCCTGGGCCCTGTCAGTTATGGAGCTGTGCCTGGGCACATTTTATGATTAATTTAAAGCTATAGAGAGTGACAAGTTTGAGGTGAGGAGGTCATCTGCCTCATCCTCTAATAGGCACTACTTGTTTTTATGGTTTCTAATTACACAAGTGACTTAGTTTGAGTCCCTAGAAGCAGACCTGGAGAGGGGGAACTGTTCTAGGACAATCCAAGAGAGCTAGAGCTGGAAGGAGGCCAGAAAGTACAATTTCAAGTGAAGTCCCCTGAAGCCAGGGAAGTCATTTAGGGTGAATCACAGGGGAGCTGCACAGAATCAAAATGCATGCCTTCGAGTTGTCCAATCAGGGGCTAGGCTGTGGGATCCAGACTCCTTATGACAGTTGTTTGCTAAAAGCTGGGTGGGGAGAGGAACACGAATGAGCAGCCATGTCTGGCTCCCCACACCACAAGCAAAGCTGTTTCTTGTAGCCTGAAGTCACTATAGCAAGCAACAAAGAGACACAGGTGCTGACTGCTGGAGGGCCAAGCACCTTAGGTGCTGGAAACATAAAACATAGATACATTCTAATATAACTATTTGAAATATCAGAAATGTGGCGAACAAAAAGTGCTCCTCCAGAGAGGGGTAACCCTGATAGCAAGGCGACCTGTGTTCTTCAGGTCATTTTCTGTGCTCTAACATTCAGTCCACAAGTAATTACACTGTGTGTCCACTAGATGCTGCAGATACATAAAACGGACTTGGTCTCTGCTCTCGCATACCTTACATTCTAGTGGGCATGGTACTTGTCTGACTGTCCTGCTTTTCGCCTGTTTCATTTTAGGATGTATCATGGATACCTTGCTACATCAACATACACAAATTTGCTAGATATCTTATTGGCCCCATAAACTTCCATAAAATAGATATGGGTGTAATTCCTTCAACTACTTCCCTGTTAATTAAGCAGTAATTCCTAAAGGAAAAAAAACCTGAGGAGAAAATAAAGCAAATATCTTCTTTGGATCTGTGTGTGGGTATATTCTCTAAGGCTGACCGAGAGAGGATCACTGCTGTAGGATGAAGATGTATGGGGATAAGTAGAGCAATCTACCTGAAGTTAAACCTAAGAGAATGTTTCAGAAATATTCTTCCTGGGTGAGGAGGAGCAGAGGTCTGGGAGTCAGGCCAGCCTGACCACGAAAGCCATAGTAATGTGAGGAAATTGTACAGATGTTGCAATTAGAAACCATTATGAAGGGAGCCTCAGTGGCTCAGTCAGTTAAGCTCTGGTCATGATCTTAGGGTCGAGGGACTGAGTCCCATGATGGGTTCTGAGCTCAGCAAGGAGTCTGCTTGAGATTCTCTACCTCTGCCCCTAATCATCCACAAGGTCTCTCACCCCCTCTCAAATAAATAAGTAGATAAATAAAATCTTTTTTAAGAAGCCATTATGAGTCTTTGGAGGAACTTAAGTCATTTTACAATAGATGTATATTGTATGATTTCCAGTTATTAGGGCTTTTTTTTTTAAGATTTTATTTATTTATTCATGAGAGACACAGAGAGAGAGATAGAGACACAGGCAGAGGGAGAAGCAGGCTCCCTGCAGGGAGCCCTATGCAGGATTCAATCCCTGGACCCCAGGGATCACACTCTAAGCCAAAGGCAAATGCTCAACCACTGAGCCACCCAGGTGCCCCTCCAGTTATTAGTTTGCCATGCAGTCCTCCGATGCACACTACAAATACAGATGAGGAAAATAAAGACCAAGTTGCACAACCAGAGTGGTGAAACCTGTATTTAAAATTTAATCTTGACCCCTCTACCCATATTTTTTCCAAACACAATGCTGCCTCCATTTTTGCTAAATTGTTAGCTTTTAAGTGGCAGAGTATAAATTGGGTTTGCATTTTACTGCCTGGCCCAGGAGAAGGGGAGAGGCATGATTAGGGACAATGAAATTGTTTATAAGCAGGATGAGCCTGTAGGTGAGAAAATTAACTCTTTATTTTTAAGTAAATATTAAAGTAGAAATGTAACATGCAGTCAGAAGAAGTGCACAAATCAGAACACCTGTGTAGGGACACAGCGCCTCAATTCTGATTCCTATCATCATGGAGTTATTTCACCTGTTTCAGAACTTCAAAAATGGTGGTAAGCAACTTCAAAATGAGTTCCAATGATCTCTATATCCTGGTATTGATGTCTTTGTGTAATATAATTTATGTCTGGCTTCTTTCACTCAACATTAAATTGTGATTTGGCCATATTTTTGCTCAAAGAGTTCATTCACTTTCATTGTATTCTAGTGCATGAAGTTACCATTTATTCTGCTCTTGATAGGCATTTGGGTTATTTCTAGTTTGGGGCTATATAAATAGTGCTTCCTTGAACATACTTCTGCATGCCTCTTGGAACATATAGATATATACATATACACACACACACACACGTGCTGAGTGTATGCTTGGTGTACAATTGCTAGGTCCTTAGGCTACACATACCTACACTTTCCATGCTACAGCCAGCACTTTCTGAAGTGCAGATATTGATTTCTCTCCCACCAGCAGTGCATAGGAGTTACAGCCACTCTACATCCTCCTCATCAGCTCAGAGGTATCCCATTGTGGTTTTAATTTTGTTTTCATTTCCCTGGTTAATTAATTTGTTTCAAATTTTTAACTAAGTTACTCTTCTTTTCCCTCATTAGGATGAGCACCTTGTCATGGATTTTTTTTTTTTTTTTTTTTAGTGATTTTGGATATTTTATTCTGTGAAGTACCTGTTCAAGCTTTGCCTATTTTTCTGTTGGGTTGTCTGTATTTTTCTGGATTCAAGTATTTTTTTGGAACCAAGTTCTCGTCACAGGTAAATATTGAAAAGACCTTCTCTCATTCTTTGCTTTGCTTTTTCACTCTTCAGTGATCATTTTGTTGATCATTTAGATCAATAATCCAACTGGAATTGACTTTTGTATATGGAGTGATATAAGGATCAATATCAATTTCTTTCCATAAATGACACATAAGCATTTACTGAAAAAAATCCTTTGTCCATTGTATTGCCACCTTTGTCATAAATGAAGTGACCTTATCTACCTGGGTAGGGACCAAACCTGCTGTTCTCTTCCATTGCTCTATTTCTATTCTTGTATCAATATCACATTGTTTTAATTATCATAACTTTAATGAGTCATGTTGTCTGACACATAGTCCTCCAACTTTGTTCTTTTTCATATCTTACTATGAGTGGCCTTAGAATCTCCATATAAATTTTCGATTCAGCTTGTCAATTTACAGACACACATACACACACACAGAAAAGATTAATTCCTACTGCACTGAATCTGTAGAAAGTTTGGAGATTACTTGAATCATGCAAACAATGACCAATGATTTATCTATTTATTTAAATCTGGTTTAATTTATCTCACTAAAGCTTTTTAGTTTTCTGTGTAGAGTTTTCCTCAACTTTTTGTTATATTTATTCCTAGGTGTTTGATTTTCTTAAAACATTTTTGTTATAAAATGTCACAGTCAAGAAACCACAAAAAGCACATAAATAGCCGAATGATATTATAAGACAAATACTCTTGTAATCACCACCCAATTAAAGAAATAGAACTTTGCCTGAAGCCCCTCCTTGTGTTCTGATTCAATTATAATTTCTTTCTTCCAAAAAGTAATCATTTTCCTCATTTTATAATTGACTTATCCTCAAATTTCTTTATAAATTCATCATCCAAGTTTGTATCCCTAGAAAGCATGGTTTAGTTTTGCTGTTTTAAATAACGACTTTTTCTCTTTTACTCTGTAAGTCACCTTTCCATCCTTCTACTGCCCTTCAATTTATCTGCTGAAGAATGCAGGTGTTTCCAAATTGAATTCTGCTAGAGTCCAGCATAAACTCATTGGAGATTGAAAAATTATATTCTAACTTGATCACTTCTTTTCCACTTATTGGCAGAAATAGTTTTATGAAGTTCTATGGCCCAGTCTACAATTTGGGGGCACACTGATACAGTTCACAATGGAAAGGTAGGATAAAAACTTGGTTATTCTCTCACCCCACCCAATTCTACCTCTACCATTAAAAAAATCAGTTTTTATTATAATGCATTTTTTCCAAATTATCCTCATAAGTTGACTTTTTTTGGTATCCATAGAAACCCATGGATTTATTTATTTATTTATTTTTTGAAACCCATGGATTTAAATGTAGTTGATGGCTTTCAATTCATTGTAATTATTATCCCACTGAAGTTCAAACTGTTCCATTATCCGCAGAAAGCCTCTTAACATTTGTCCCTGGAGTCCTTCTGAAGTGGCCAGTACGCTTTGAAAACTTCCTTGTTATTTGGTATCGCAAAAATTTCCAAGTTCATTTCACACAAATGCACCACAGACTTTAATTAAACTATTTCAAGACCATAATCTGGGCCCTATGGATGTTTTTTGCTACTAGGTTGGTCATCAGTTCTAGGCCTATTCAACAGAGATAGGATACGTGTGTGTGTGTGTGTTTGACACATATATATAACATTTTTCATATATAATTATATACATAGATAGTATATAGTATATATAAATGTATAGATGTAGACACAGCCCTAAATACATAGGTCTGTATAAATATAGTTAAAATGGTGTGCCTAGATGGTTCAGCTGGTTAAGTGTCTGCCTTCAGCTCAGATCATGATCTCAGGGTCCAGAGATCAACCCCTGAGCCAGGATCCCTGCTCAGTGGAGAGTCCTTCTCTCTCTGCCCCGCCCCCTCTTGTGCACTATGCTGTCTCTCAAATCAATAAAATCTTTAAAAATATATATAGTTAAAATGCCTTATTAATTACAGATAATTCTAATTGAGCACTGCAGTTTTTACTAACCTCCTTTATATTATCTCTGTATTCTACTTCCTCCATCCTGAGAACCCTAGTTCCCTAGCTCACAGCAGATGTTATAACTAGAATACTCCAGGGTTGCCTGGGTGGCTCAGTTGGTTAAGTGTCTGACTCTTGATTTAAGGTCATGATCTCAGGGTCCTGAGAGCGAGGCCCACATTGGGTTCCCATTGAGTGTGGAGTCTGCTTGTCCCTCTCCCTCTGCTCTTCTCCCTACTCTCTCTCTCTAGAATAAATAAAATCTTTTAAAAAAATAATCCTATTTTTTTGATGATTTCTCATTTGTTCCATTCCATATTACTCAGAGAACAGACTTAGAATTGCATTTTCTATATTATTTTTAATATAAACAATGCTTGAAAACAGTTTTAACTTCATTTGGTGTTTGTTCAGTCTTTCTGTCATTTATAGGATTGATACCTATATTGCCAGAGCAAACAACCATTGCATACAGTATTCTTTCCGTTTAACCCTCATTTACTTCTCATTTTATAAGAAGTAACTACACTTAATGCTCACTAGCAGTACTTACATTGATGGTCTCCAGTCATTTTGGCTGTGTTATACTCTTTAATAGTTTCCTTCAGAAGGGTTCATGGAATCCAGATACCCTGAGTTCTTGCATATAGGTCAACAGTCTGTGCCCTTTATAGTTAAGTTAGTCTGTTAGGATTAAAATTCCAATTTCCCATTTTAGGTCTAAAATTTCTCTAGAATACATCTTGGTGAATACCTGGGTGGTTCAGTGGTTGAGCATCTGCCTTCGGCTCTGATCATGATCCCGGGGTCCTGGGATCGAGTCCCACATCAGGCTCCCCACAGGGAGTTTACTTCTCCCTCTGCCTATGTCTCTGCCTCTCTGTGTCTCATGAATAAATACACATTGGTGTTGATCATTTTGACTTACTATTCTCAGCTATGTAATGTACTTGTTCAATATACAGTTTCTTTTAGTATTATTTTTACTATTACTATTATTTCAGAAAAGTTCTTAAATTATACTGTTAGTATTTGTTCTATTTCCTTGCTTTGGTTTTATTCTTTAGGTACATCTCTCATTTGTATATTTTTTTTCCTATATTCAGTATTTGTCACCTTCTCTTGAATCTTTTTCTTTTTTTTTTCTTGAATCTTTTTCAACTGCTTTTTATATTTTAAAATTTTAGAATATTCCATAATTTATGGAATATTTTTCATCTATTTTTCATAAGGCATTATCTATTGTGTTTATTCACTCTTGTATGTCTCCTGATTGGCTTTTTTTTTTTTTTATTGACTTCTTTTTTAAATGAATTCTTTCCATTTCAATTTATTCCTGAGATCTGTTTTATTGTTTGAATACTAAGCTGACCTTGCATTACCAGAATAAAACCAATTCAGTTGGGATGTATTTTAGTTTTACATACCATGGATACAGTTTGTGCTTTTGTTTACAAT
Source organism: Canis lupus dingo (assembly GCF_003254725.2). Lineage (NCBI taxonomy): Eukaryota > Metazoa > Chordata > Mammalia > Carnivora > Canidae > Canis > Canis lupus. The sequence continues at coordinate 80,591,086 of NC_064243.1, read as the reverse complement.
CTTTGCAAGCATGTTCAGAAGAGAAATTGGCTTGTGATTCCATTCTTGTAATGTTCTTTTCAGCTTTGGTCTGAGGCTTATGCTGGCCTCATTTTTTTTTAAAAAGGATTTGAATAGTGTATTCTTTTATTTCTGTTTCCTGGAAGATTTTTAACTAAAATTGCTGCTATTTCTTCTGTAAGTATTTTAAAGAATTTACCAAGAAAGCCACTTATCCCTGGAAATTTTTTTCTGTTAAGGTATCTAATTAGAGTTATTAGATATTCTTTTCTTTCTTAGGTTATTGTTAATATTTCATTTTTGCATTTTAAAAGAAAATTATTGCATTTTTAAAGAAATTGTAATTTTGGATGAATTTTCAAATTTCTAAAATTTATATTTTAATTTATAAAATCATAATGTTAAAATTATAATGTTAAAATTAAATTTATATTTATATTTTAATTTATAAAATTATGTTAAAATTATAATGTTAAAATTTATAATTTTAACAGCTTTGAGATATAATTTATAATACATAATTTACCATCATTTCACCCATTTAATGTAAGCGATTCAATGCTATTGAGAGTTGTGCAACCATCACCAAAATCCAATTTTAGAAGATTTTTATCCCCCCACCAAAAAACTCAAGACACATCAGTAGCCTTTTGCCATTCTCCTCAACCCTCTCAACCATAGGCAACCACTCATCACTTTCTGTCTCTACAGTTTTGCCTATTCTGGGCTTTTCATAATAAACGGAGTTACACAATATGTGGTCCTTTGTGAGTGGCTTCTTTCCTTTTGCATAATACTTTCATGGTTCATCCATGCTGTAACATGTACCAATAATTCATTCCTTTTTATAGCTGAAAAATATTTCATTGTATGAATATTCCACATTTTGTTTATTCATTGATCAATAATGTGACATTTGGGTTATTTCCACCTTTTGATATTATCAATATGCTTTTATGAACATTCACCTAAAAGTTTTTGGGTGGACCTAAGTTTTTACTTCTGCTGAGTATCTATCTGGTAGTGGAAGTGCGGGGTCACGAAGTAACTCTGATGTTCAACATTTTGAGAAATTGTCAAACTGTTTTGTAAAATGACAGCACTATTTTACATTCCCATTTGCAGTGTATATGGTTTTCAATCTCTTGTCTTTGGCCTAGAACATAATTTACCATGGAGTGTTTCATATCACTTGAGAAGGTAAATTTAAGTCTTGTTGGGTTAAGCATTAACACGCTTTGTTAGGTCTAGTAATTTATGGTGTGGTTCAAGTGTTCTATCTACTTGTTGATCTTCTGCCAACTTAACCTATCCATTGTTGATGCCGGGGTAATGAAGTCATCAACTAATATTGTTGAATTCTCTATTTCTCTAATTCTTCATGTATCTTGGTATCATCTTCTTGCTTTTTGAAGTTCTCTTATGATTTGTAGGTGTTCATAATTTTTATGTCTTCCTGATAGACTGACCCTTTTCCCACCATAAAATCTCCCTCTTTATATCATTTTTTTGTTGTTTTGCTTTAAGGTCTGTTTTGTCTAGTATTTGTATAACCACTACAGCATTATCACAGTTACTATCTACATGATGTACATTTTTTCATCTTTTATTTTGAACATATTTATATCTTTAAATCTAAGGAGTATCTCCTGTAGACAATATCTTGTTTTTTATTCAGTTTGTTAATCCTGCCTTTTGATTGTTTCATTCATTCACATCTAATTTTATTATTGATATGGTAGGATACATAGGAAACATAGATGTCTGTCATTTTACCTTTTGTTTTCTGTATGTTTCATGTTTTTTGGGTTTGTTGTTGTTCCTCTATTCTTCTTTTATTGCCTCCTTATATATCAAATGGACATTTTTTAGTGCAACATTTAATTCCATTTACTATCAATTTTTTTTTAGTTATGGCTGTTCTGGAGTTTACAATCTACATCTTATCAGAAGCTACTTCCAATATAAATTTCATTTCAGGAGTGCCTGGGTGGCTCAGTCAGTTAAGTGTCTGGGTTCGGCTCAGGTTATGGTCCTAGGGTCTTGGGATTGAGTCCTACATGTTATTGGTCTCCCTGTTTGGTGGGGAATCTGCTTTTCCTTCTCCCTCTGCCTCTCCCTGCCACTTGTGTATGCTTCCTCTCTCAAATAAATAAATAAATAAATAAATAATCTTAAAAAAAAAGTAAACTAATTTCATTCTAGTCAGATATAGAAACTATACCTTTATGTTCCTCTCATCTCTCATCTCTTTTTGTTTTCATTACATATATATGTTACATATTCAGCAATACATTGTTATAAGTATGACCATAAAACATTTTATGTCTTTCAAAGGAGCTGAGAGAAGAAATAAGAACAAATTAATATTAATAGAGTTTGTTAGGTTAATCTGTTTATTGACCATTTCTGGTTCTCCTCGTTTCTTCCTATGGATTCAGGTTATGATTTAGCATCATTTTTATTCTAACACAGCTTTGTTCTCACTGCCTCCTTTGTCCATGTTGTCAGATATAGAACATTTCTATCTGTTGTATGCACAATAATCGAAATATAAACATACCATATATGTTAGGCATAAGGAACAGAGAAATGTGAATTTATGTTGTTTTTTTATAATTACCTACATCATTACTTTGATTGGAATTCTTTGTCTTGTTTTGTCTTTATGGATTTGAGTCTGATATCAACTGATGTGCTTCCATTAATTTTTCTTGTCAAGCAGGTAAGCTAGCAATGAGTTCTTTCAGTTTCTGTTTATCTATTAGGTACCCCATTGATGATACGTTGTGGAGTGGTGGGGAAAACTAAAGCGAGGTGGACTGTATTATGTATGTTTTACTTAAGCAGCTTTGGCAAACTGTCATGTGACTGAAATCATATAAAGCTACTATCACAGTTCCCCAGGAATGTTCCATAGACTGATGTTAGTAAGGAAGATGTGAATCTCAAATCTTTAATCTGTACTGACCTTAATATCATCAATTCTTCTCCCAGCAATGCAATAACAATAGTTGAGTTCTAAAGTATACCTTCCTCTGTTCCCATAGAAATTGTTACACAAATTCAGAAAGTTCTCAAAGGTGAAAAAGTGTCTGCAATGTTTATCAAGTATACAAATGTTGATGAAAGTGCCAAGGTAACATTGTCCAAGATGCAATATTCTGTGAGATCTATGAACTTGAGGCATATGTACCTATTTTACACACAATTTAGATCTGGGACAAGTTTTGGTCAGTGCTGTGTGAGCAGATATTATGCTAGCAGAGGTCTTAAGTGGGCTTAAGTGGGCTCACCTCTTGTGTTTCAACAGCCAAAGTGAGAAGAGTGTGCCCTGGAATTAGGTGCCCCACATTCAGGCCCTGGAATCAGATGTGTGGGACAGACCTCAAATGGATCCAACCATGGAGAAAAACCAGCTATCTGGAGGTCTAAAACAGAGTCACTACAGCTAATCCAGATTAAAAACAAAACAAAACCAAAATTCTTACTGATGTTGTCAAGTTTTAGGATGATTTGTTCACATTATTACAGCATAAGAGGACTAACACAATATCTTCCAAGTTACTTTTTTTTTTAAAGATTTTATTTATTTATTCATGAGAGACACACAGAGAGAGGCAGAGACACAGGCAGAGGGAGAAGCAAGCTCCCTGGGGGGAGCTCGATGTGGGACTCAATCCTAGGACCTGGGATCACGCCTTGAACCAAAGGCAGACACTCAGGCAGTGAGCCACCAAAGCATCCCTATCTTTCATGTTACTGATAGATGCCTGTCACTACGCCTATATATGAGGCAACTGTGTACTCAGAAATTTTGAGAATTCTTGAATTCTTGGCACCTCTCCAACACATTTCACATGGCTAAAGTTTCCCCAAACAAGTTTGGTAATGTGCCATAAAGACATCTCCCTAAACTTTTATCAAATTCAAAGCAGAGTTCTTTCTATTTATTTTCTGCTTGTATGTAGTTAAAATGCATTTTATGAATACAAAAGGATGAAAAATTGTACAGAAACATCTTTGGATAGCTGCTATTCATAGGGGAAAATTACAATAAAAATGGGCATTTCGTTGAATGTAGGATGCCTCTAGTGTCTCTAAATGCCAAGCAAACAAAGGCACTTAATAAGTACAGAATCTTGCTCTCTTCCTTTGAGAGGAAGAACAAGCTGTTCTAAAGTGGCAGAGGGATGCTCTTAGCAGCTATTTGCAACACTCTGTGAGCTTGATTATTATGTTGCTATGAAGCAGCCTATTATCCAAATGTAACTAACTACAGAACCTTGAAAAGCAGAAAGAAAAAAAAAAGAGAAAGAGTCAGAGAACTCATTTCATTCATTGGTTCATTCCCCAAATATTCACTGACCAGGTTGACCCATGTGTATAATACCATGCTGAGAACTGCACAGAACGCAGAGATGTATCCTCACTCTCAGAGAGCTTCAATACCAGCAGGGATGATAAGATGTAGATGCCTTATGGCAGTTCCAGATGTGTCCTATTAAGCTGTTTGCAAGTTCAGAGGAGAGAAGGGATCCATATCTTGCTTGGATTCTCAGTGAAGCTTTCTCAGAGAAGGAGACATAAGGGCAGTGACCAGAAAAATTTTTGACATTATAATATGCACTGGAAGGGAGCAAAGATGTAGAGATAATTAGATCCATAGATTAAAAACCAGTCTGGAAAGTGAAATTAAAGCCAAATTATGCAAAGTTTTAAATGTCATTCTTAAATGTTTGGGCTTTATTGTGTTGGCAATAGGTGTTATGGAAGGTTTCGAATAGGGCAATGGCATGATCCTTGAACCTTGGGACGTGTAATAAATGAAGGAGAGCCTGAATGTAGGAAGACATACTATTCTCTGAAGCAATCATCATAATCCACACGTAAAACAATAAATGGTAGAGTAATGGAACACAAATAGAAGAGAGAAGTACGAGAGAGACTCCATAAAGGAAAAACTGCCAAGGCTTGATCATTGATTGGATACATTCATTTTTTCATTTAACAAGTATTATAACTAGTGCTACAGTTAAGCATGTAGTAACTGTGGTAGTTGCTGGAGATGCAAGAGTAAGTAAAACAGATGTGATTTCTTCCTCATGGACCATATGGTAAGTGTCTATCTTAAAATGACTATGAAATGTGGTGAAGGCTATGAATGACAGGTACATGGTGTTATGAGAGCTTAGGGTAAGAGGATTTGATGAGTTGAGTAGGTAAGGGAATACTTCCTTGACAATGTGACAGGTGAACTGAGAAGGATGAGGAGACCTTAACCAGGTGCAGAGTAAAGGGGATATTCCATGTAGAGGAGAAACTACGGACAGTGAACCACTGAAATATGTAGGTCTGAAAGAAGTCCACTGTGGGCTGGACTCCTGAAAAATGAAAGGGAGAAGGGTGCAAGACAAGTGTTCAGAGATTACGCCCCCATCATGCCCAGGAGATACACTATCCTGCAGACCAGGTAACTCAAAGTGCCAGCAGACAGTGAGATAAGGAGCTTGTTCTAGGATGTAACTCAACACACTGCTACTTTTATCAAGAAAATCTTGCCTGCTGAACTAAACAGGATGTTTTATGCATTTACACTCTGCAGCAAGTTCCTTATCTTATAGAACAGTAACAGTTCTCAACCAGCAGCCAGTTCGTGACTCCACAATGAGTAGCAATATTTTAGACCATTGTGAGGAGGACTGCCTTTATCCTAAGAGCAATGGGAAGTCTTGAAAGGATTTAAAGAAAAAGTGGTGGTGGCTGCACTAATGTTGAAGCATGGATCGAAAAGCAGCCACAGTTTGTGGAAAGAAGATGAAGAAGTCTGCATCTAAAAACTTATTTTCCTAGTGAAATACGAGGTATCCTCTTCAGGTCAGAGACACAGTGTCTAGTGGTAACATGAAAAGAGTAGAGGAAGTTTGGAAGAGCCATTGTGAATAGCTGTAAATAAAGAAGTGGAAAAAAGAAATGGGAACTACAAGGCACTTAAAATAAGACAGGCTATGTTGTTGACCAGGTTGACATTGGTCTGTGACTGGATCCAACAAACTTGTTGTTCTGAAAGCAGGTCCAGAGAGGATCAGTGTTAGAGATGAGCAGATGGCAGTGGCATTAGGCTCTGTGGGAAGGTAAGTTGGGTTGGAAGTCTGGGTATAATTGTTGTCCGGATGGATTAGGAGTGAAGTATAGTGAGTAAGAGGTAAAACGATCCCACTTAACCAGTGGATAGTGTCAAAAACCAAACTCCACATATAGAATAAAACAAAGCAGAGTTTATTGCAAGGCTTTTGACCTCCAACATGGGAAACTCAAAGTTCTGGGAGCAACCGATTCTGAGTTGCTCACAGGCTAAGGGATATATATATATATATATATATATATATATATATATATATTTTTTTTTTTTTTTTGGAATGCAGACGCTATTTGTTTTTTCCAGCTGATTGCTTGCCTAGTGGTCTTCTATCTTATGTGGATCAGGGTAGCTGAGTCAAGGAACAAGTCCAAGGAAGATATGATCAGAGGTGGCATTTGAGGATTGCCTGGTGTCCTCTGCTTATTTTTGAGCAGAGCTGTACATTCCTGTAACTTAGGTTTCCTTTACGTGTGGCAATTGACCATCTTCATTTTGTCCCTGACATAAGCGACTCTATTTTAGTTTGGTTCTACAGTGGAAGAGGAAGGCTGTACACATGACACCTACGACCTGATCAAAGGATGATCACTGTTTTAGAAACTGGATACAAATAAAGGTTCTGAGGCCAAAGATCTGACTTCTACTTACTTAGTGGCTATACAATTGTATATTCCCTGTGGAGTTAGGAAAATTAAAATATTTCATACTTTTATTATTATTTTTAAAGATTTTATTTATTTATTCATGAGAGACACAGGCAGAGGGAGAAGCAGGCTCCATGCAGGGAGCCCACGTGGGGCTCGATCCCGGGTCTCCAGGATCCGGCCCTGGGCTGACCGCGGCGCTATACCGCTGAGCCACCCGGGCTGCCCTATTTCATACTTTTAAAGATCGTATGTATTTATTTGAAAGAGAGAGTGAATGACCAGGGAGACAGGCAGAGGGAGAGTGACAAACAGACTCCCTGCTGAGCAGGGAGCCCGACCACCCGGCTCCATGTGGGGCTGGATCCCAGGACCCTGAGATCATGACCTGAGCCCAAGTCGTACATTCAACTTGACTGAGCCCCCCAAATTATTTTAAACAGTGCTTAAAATAATGCTTAATAGGGGTGCTTGGGTGGCTCAGTCGTTTAAGCGTGTCTGTTCAGCTCAGGTCATGATCATGGGGTCCTGGGATCGAGACCTGCCGGGGGGGGGGGGGGGGGGGAATCCCTGCTCAGCGGGGCGTCTGTTTCTCCCTCTGCCCCTCCCCCCACTCGTCTGTCCGTCTGTCTCTCGCTCTCACAAAAATCTTTAAGAGTTACCCGTCATTGTGAAAACAAAACAAAGCGGTTACTAGCGATCAATTATGTCCTGAATTCATGGAACTCTTCACAACAGGCCAACAACCGGGTGAGGGAAGCAGAACCAACAGAAGCGAAGGGTGATCTGTAGCAATTACCATTCCCGGACGGCGGCGGACACCCACTCTAGGCGTTCGCCCATCCCACATCCAACGTCCTCTCCCGGGCGGGGCAAGCGCAGACCCTCGTCAGAAGCGTAGACCACTTTTCAAACGCGCTGCTCCGTTCACTTCTCACTGTGATTCGACCAGGAAACCCTCTCCGCAGTCCCCCAGTCCCGAGAGCCGCCGACCTTCCGCACCTCCCTCGCCTCGAAGGTCCCGCCTCTCGTCGTGCCGCGCCTTCCTCGCGAGAGGCGGGGCCTGCGTGCTGACGCACGGCGGGCGCGCTGACGCCCCGGCGCACCGCCCCCGCAGGCCCCGCCCCCGCCCCTCCCCCCGGCGTGAACCGCAGCCCCGCGCCGCGGAAGGCGGTGAGGCGGGAGCCAACGGCCGGCGCCGTGCGGCGGGGGGCGGCGCGGGAGCGCGGCGTCGAGGGGCCGGGCCTCGCCGGGGCCGGGACCCTGCGTGTGCGGTCCGAGCCGCCGCTCCTGCGCAGCGCAGCCGCCGGCCGTAGGCGACCGGGCGGCCCGCGGCGCCAGCGGGCATTGTGTGCGCCGCCGGCGTGGCCCGAGGCCGCCCGCTGGCCATGATCGACTCGGCGAAGCTGCGCCGCGACGGCGCGGCCGACTTCTTCTCGCACTACGAGTACCTGTGCGCGCTGCAGGACTCGGTGCCCCCGCCCGCGGTGCGCGCCTGCCTGCGGGAGGGCGTGCTGGACTTCAACGCCGACCGCCTGCGCGGCGTGGACTGGGCGCCGCTGCTGAGCGCGCTCAGGATTAATAAGGATCTGCCCCTGGTCTCCATCAAGAGCTGCTTCCAGCCGTGGCTTGGCGAAACAGGTTCGTGGCTCCCGCTCCCAGCCGCCCTCGAGTGGGTGTGGCGCGGCGGGGCGTGAGACGGTGATGAGAACCCGCCAGCTCGGCGGCCCGCAGCTAACGGGGCGCGCGCGCTGTGCCTGGCGATGCGAGGATGCACCCGCTCGGTACTCGCAGAGAGCACCTAGAGCAGCTGGGGACGTCATTAAGCATTGGACACATATTACCTGGTTTTCCCAAGAACGATTTAGGCTGACAGAACGGACTCACCCGGCCTTTTGCTTCGTTTCGTTCTGAGTCATATACGGCGCTGTTTTATTTTTTTAGTGACATCGTACAGTGTGGATAGAGCACAGACGTGAAGGGAGCCCAGGGTTTGAATTCCAAGACTTCTACCCTGTGTGGCCTGAGCAGGCTATTTTTGCACTACAGTCCCCACACTTGTAAAGGGGCATTAAAAACCACTCTTTCCATGGGTTCATAGAATTAAGTAGGCAGTTTAATAAGAGTGCGCTTACTGTGCTGAGCCCTGAGTACATGTGTAGAATTCTTGAATCACTATATGGTACACCTGAAACTACTATGCCATTGTATGGTAGCTGCACTGGAATTTTAATAAATAAGTGTGTAATTTTTACACACACAGCCAAAAAAGAATTAAGCAGATTGTTTGTATGTAGAGTTTCCAGGCACTCAGATGAGCTCAGCCAGCACCAAGCACTGCTGGAGACAAGGCTTCTGCCCTAGAGGATCTCCACTTCTACTGGGGGAGGCAGCAAGTAAACACAAGCACAGTAGTCAGTGCTCTGGAAGTGACCTCTGGTGCTGCAAAACCCGGGACAGTAGAAGGGAGTGTTCAGGGAAGGCTTCTTGGAGGAGGTGCCTCCTCTCTGAGGAGGACGTGTGGAAGCTTCTCCAATGGCAGGAGGAAATTGCTTGTGCAAAAGTTGGAGAAATACAAGAAAATATGGCAAAACAAAACCACAGGACTAGAACTTAGAGTTTGAAGAAGGGAGGGCTGAGACTGGAAACCTGGTGGGGACCACCCGGGGAGGGGCCGTGGTTGTCCTATCATGGTTGGTTGGATGTTTATCCCAAAGGCTGTTGGAGACACTCCAGGACTGAGAGATGGACTTTGGTTTAGAAGCTTGCTCTGCCCTCCATATGGAAGGCAGTTGATGGGGAGGAGGGTGAATTGTAATCTGAGAACCCCAAATACGTATAGAAAAGGAGGACTGGATTTCAGAGATGAAAGAGATGGGATGGATGGGGCCTAGTGACCCATTAGAAGAGGAGGGCAGCAAGCTTGGGTAACAATTTATAGCAGCACCTTTCTGTGAGACAGAGCACAGTAAAAGGGGATTGGGGTTGGGGAGAGGATCTCACTTCATCCTTAATGCTTTAAGAGGGCCCTGAGAGGCATGCAGTGTATCTGCTAGACATCTCTAGGCTGCAGGTGCAGATCTGGGCCTTATGGGGGAGGGTTTGAAGGTAGAGGAGAAACTGAGGGAACCTACAAAGTTCTAGAAAATCCTAAGCCTGAAAGATATTTTTTAAGATAGACTCACTTGAGTGTGTTTATAAGCTGAGACAAAGTTACAGCACACCAGGAAGATCCAGGAGAGGAAATGGATACTGATTTATTTTTTTAAAACCTGAACACTTTATGTGCCTGGCCCTTTCCCTAGGTTCTGGGTTTCACGTCATCTGTTCTCTCTCTTCTGCGGAGACATTTCAATGTATCCCCTGGTGAAGAGACGTCAGATTATTCTCTACATCTCATTTAGGTGTAGGAACTGTTCCATGCCTCTGTAGGGACTTGCTTAACCAAAGTAATGACATAGAAATCAGAAGCAATTACAGTTGAAAGGGACCTCAAAGTCACGATCACTGTACTTAATCTTGCCTAATATTGCACATTAAATGTAAGAAAAATGTATCACAGAGACCATTCTTTTCAGAATCCCTTCACTGAACCTCTGTTTTCTCTTGCACCTAGTGGGCCCAGGTTATAGATTTCAGCCTCCTAGGTTTGCTGCTTTATCCTCACCAGCTTCTTTCCCTACCCCCCTTTTTAAAAAATTTTTATTTATTTATTTTAGAGGGAGCCAGCGAGCACTAGTGGTGGGGTGGGGCAGACGATGAGAAAGAATCAAGCAGACTCCTGAGCCGGGAGCCCGATGTGGGGCTTGATCTCACAACCCCAAGATCATGACCTAGGCTGAAATCAAGAGTCGGGTGCTTAACTGACTGTACCCCCATAGGCGTCCCACCTCACCCGCTTCTAGCTGGTGTTGCTGCCTCTGAGCTCAGTTCATCTGCCTACTGGGCTTCAGTGATCTTCTAAAATGAAAATATATGCTTAAAATAATGCTTGTAATGGCTTGTGATGGCACGAGATCAGTGTATGTTGGCTGCACAGCTTGTGTTGTGCACAGAGGATGAAATCTGAGCTGTGCTCTGCCAAGGGCCAAGGGGCTAGTTGGCCCTGAAGAAGGGGAGCTTTTTCTAATTCATCTGATTTAGGTACCTTTTTCTAACCCTCAGAAGCACCCTTACTGTGCCAGTGGTAGCCCTGGTCCTCATCATGTATGAGGTAAAAGCCATGGATGGGCTTGCTGTCCCAGGCTGGCTTTGACCAACCCTGGCCTTTAGTCGTCCCCACCTGCAGTTTTTCCTGTGGCCAGCAGGTGTCAGGCTTGGACGTTTTTGCACTTGGGGGCTCTCTGCTGTTCATGCACCTCCCACCCAGACTATGTGGTCATTCTCTTTCTAGATTCAACTTCAGGGTATCTTGAAGCCATCACTTAGATATAACTTTTTGCTTTCATAGGAACATGTACACATATAGTTTATATTTCTGTATCTCATGTGACTGATATTTTGAGTTTACACGTGTCCCTCCTTAAAGAGGGCTTTAAGGACAGACGTCATTTCTGTACCTTACCACAGAGCAGATGCTCTCTAATGATGATACTATGTATTTTACAATAATTTTGCTTTAGGCTCTGACCGAAGTAAAGTTTGCAGAAGTCGTGTTCCTGCAATAAGAAACAAAGATGTGACCTTCCAGTTATGTAAAGCTCTCAAATGTTGTTTAAGTGCCTCAAGTGCTCTAAAGAACCTGGAGCTAAATGGACTAGTGCTAAGAGAGAGAGATTTAACTGTTTTGACAAAGGTAAGCCTTCTCCAATGTGTCTTGCAAACATTGGATATTTGCTTTGAGGGGAAACTAAAGCAATAAAAATTTTAACTCTTTTTCTCCCCATTAAAGGGATTGAATAAATCGACTTCTTTGGTACACCTGTCCCTTGCAAATTGTCCAATTGGAGATGGAGGTTTAGAAAGTAAGTTTCAATCTTGTTTAAGTCTCTTCCCATCAGAATGATCTCACATTTCCCTTCATGCATGTTAATTACTGTCTGTCCCTTTTCTTTCTGGATTATCCCCTATGCCTCTTCAAACTTTGGTCTCGTCTGGCTTGTACACTGAAAGTTTGTTATGCTGGATAAGCTCCAAACTGGTTTTACTTAAGATCATGTTAAGCCATAAGCCACACAAATATATATTATTTTATATTTTCTGTTTTTTTGTGTTTATCTTTTTCAAGAAATAATTAAGAAGAAGGGAAATAGCAAAATGTAAAGACAAAAAAGTTATCTTTAAATTGTTAAAACATCTGTATACAATCATATTTATATTGTGCACTGTATTATGTACTAAAATTGGAAATATATGCAAAATGTTTGTGGGAACATATAAAAGGCCAGCAAATTCAGTTGTGCTTGTGGGGGCATATCATAGAAGTAATCACAGAGAAAAATGATTGTTCATTGGGGTCCTGAAGAGTTAGTGTGTTCACTGTGTCCAATAGTGGTCTGAGCGTGGTAAGGAAAGCTGCATGTTAATTTGAGGGAATTAAGTTTGATGTCTTCTGTCTTATATTGCTCTAGCATATAGCATAGTACCTAATAAAACTGGGTTTATAACTAGCATTTAAATGAAATAACTGAGTTTGAGTTATATCATTGGAAATGAAAATAGGAGGAGTCAAGTTTTTTTAGGTTTTCCTTATGTCTCAAAAGATACATAGTACTTTACTGGCTAGTTGGGAATAAAGTTTGCCAGGTTCACAGTATTCAGTTTTAGCATCTAAATAGAATTAAACTCTTGCTGTAAAATGCAATAGCCCTTTATTGCTGACATATTTTAGAATGCACCAATCCATCAGTTGCCTGGGAACATTGTAGGTAGTGATTTTAAGAACACAGCTATAAACCTCCAGTAGACTCAAGAAAAGCAAATAAGTCAGGATTGACCAGACTGTATAGGCTCTTCATCTTATTGTATCTGTGGTTTTTTTTTTTTTTTTTCCTTTTAGTTATTTGTCAAGGTATAAAGAACTCTATCACTCTTAAGACAGTAAACTTCACGGGGTGTAATCTGACATGGCAGGGAGCAGATCACATGGCCAAGATCTTAAAGGTGATTTTATGTTTAAACTTTCATGAAAACATTATGTGATTGAAGCACATGAATATTCTGATACGAGATGGCAGATCTTTTTTTTGTCTTTTGATACATGTGATTGTAGTTTTAGTTTTGTTGAAAGAATATGACCAGTTTTTCGTTTGGGGTTCTACCACTTAGGAAGGGTAGTCCATTTAATCCTAGGAATAAGAGACTTAATGTATAATACATTATAAATAGTACTTTCATGTATTTTTAGTTCTTGAAAACAGCCCATCACCTGATGTTTATAAATAATTTATTTAAAACATAGCCATGCCCATTTGCTTACATAGTGGCTGTGGCTGTGTTTCTCCTAGACCAATGGAGTTATAAGGTTGCAACAGAAACCTTCCAGTCCACAAAACTGGAAAATTTACCTTTGAGCCTGTATAGAACAAGCCCATTGACCCCAGATATAGAAAGTCAAGAGCATGGATTCTGAAGCCAAATAGCCTAGTATCAAATTCCAGCTCTCGGATTTCCTAGCTTGTGACTGTAGACACATGACTTAGCCTCTGTGCTTTATTATAAGGATTAAATGAACTAGTTTCTATAAAATAATGCCTGGCACATAATAAGCACCGTGTAAGCCTTTTGCTGTGATTTCCACTTGTTGCTTTTATAAGTTATTGTTAATAGAAAAATGGCATCAATGCTTTTCCATTTCCATCCAGGCTTTCCCCCAAAGCTTTTCCAAAGCTTTTTTCCAGCTTTTGGCATAGAAGCTTTGAGTCTTTTGTTGTTTGAGCATGTAATAAGATTTCTTTCTTTTAAAGTCAGTATTCCCTGTTAAAATATAGAGAACTGGGTATGTCTTTATGACTCTGTCTATGGTTAAAAATCAAACCATCAATTTCTTGAGGCATGTCAAACTGGCTTTGTCTATTGCCAGCCTCTAAAGTTGGTGGCATACTCTAAAGTAGTGAGATCCATTAAGTTAGAGGAAGAAAATATTAGAACTTCTATATTTATTTTTGCATTGTTTAAAAAGTACTTGTGTAGTTTATACTGTACATGAAGTATATGTACAGAACTATATATATATAATTTACCAGTAAATAAGATACATGTTACAGAAAGTTCACTTGCAGGATATCCCATCAAGTGTTTGGAAACCACTGGAGGACAGAATGATAGAACTTAGAGCCTCAGCAATAACAGAATTTAGAACCACTTCCCTGACATGGCAGATAAGGAAAATGAAGTTTCTAGAATGTAATTGGTTATCAGAGTTTATGTAACTGATCAGCCACAGGTCTCCCAGTGGCTAGAATCTAATCACTGGCATACTAGAACCCAGGTCACTGGACTCCTGAGCTAGAATCAACTGTTAAATCTCTCGGGTTATATACTTGGTATGTGTCTGTAAATCTCCGGCGTAAGCCATCCTCAGTGGTCATACCCTGCTTCCTTATCTAAACGTCTTAATTTCATCCTGTTAAATCATTGAAGTATCAGACCATGAGAAGGCACGAAGAAATCTGGGCTGAGAGTCTTCGTTACAGGAGACCTGATCTGGACTGTATGGCTGGTTTGAGGCGCATTACTTTGAATTGCAACACACTCATTGGTGACCTTGGTGCAAGTGCTTTTGCAGAATCTCTCAGTGAGGATTTATGGCTTAGAGGTAAATTCTAAAATGGAAAATAATGAATTTTTAAATGTCCAGTATGTGTAGCTTTTGCCTTGATACCATTGTCATAGGATTTTTTTTTTAAAGCCTTATTTTGTCTAAGACCATTTATTGTGCTTTTAAGCTTCTCTAGGAGTTGCACATATTCTTTCTAGAAAATACAGAGTAACAAGAAAATAAAATTACCCATAATCTTAATACCCAGACGTAATCACTGTTCATTTTGTTGTACTTCTATTTGTTTTTCTTTTCTTTCTTTTTTTTTTCTATTAATATGTTCGTACACTTCAGAGACTAAGTGGACTCACAGTACATTTAAAATTTCATGCTCTTTTCTTACTTAATCATGTATCCTGTGGTTCTCCATTATATTGACGTGGAGCAGTTTAATCATTCTTTGCAATTAGGTTTACACAGTTTGTATTTTTCCTATTGGGAACAATTATGTAGTGAACACATTATACATATATCTGTGACCATTGGTACTAGTTCTATAGATTAAGTTACTAAAAGTGGAAGGACTTTATAATGTGATGTATTTTTAAGACTTTTGTTGCATGTTGCCAAATTACCATTCAGGAATCCTATGCCAATTTATGATCCACCTTAACAGTCTGTGAGGCCTCTCCCCTCACAAAGGCTGGCTTGTGTCACTTTTAAAAACTGTAAAACTACAAAAGTGAGTAGCCCTCCTTTTTTTTTTTTTTAATTTATTTATTCATGAGAGAGAGAGAGAGAGAGAGAGGGAGAGAGAGGCAGAGACACAGGCAGAGGGAGAAACAGGCTCTAATGCAGGGAGCCTGATGTGGGACTCGATCCCGGGACCCCAGAATCACGCCCTGGGCCAAAGGCAGGTGCTAAACCACTGAGCCACCCAGGGATCCCCAGCCCTCCCTTTTTTTAATGCAAGTGGGATTACTCCAAATTTTATAGCTTTTTTTCATTTAATAGAGTATGAGCATCTTATTTTAATAATAGGAGTGTCTTGATAAGTCAGTGCATTTACATCTGCCACATCATTTTTAGTGACTGCCCCATTACATGAATATGCCATAGGACACTCAGCTTATTCATTCTTGCTAGATATAGGAGCTGTTTGCAGTTTTTCACTGCTAAAAATAGTACTCTGATAACACATTCTTGCCTACATCTCTTTATTTTCTTGGGTTAAATTCATAGAAAGTTGTTGGGAACAATCTCATGAGTGGTAAGAATTTGTAAGGATCACATCACATTGTTTCCATATATCTGGCTTATTTCTCTGTGTCTTGGGGTTTTAAAAGACCCCAGTAACTTTAATATAATGGTTTACACAACACTTTTTAAAAAGGGCTTATGTGAGTCAACACTTATGTAATATTTTTTATACCTGTGCTTTTATGATAATCCCTTTGGTTTAAATAAATAGGTGCTTCAACCTCAGAACTACTAGTGTTGATGATCATTTCTTCTGTTCTTAAACCTTTTAAGGAGAGTGTTCTTAACTATCCTTTCATGAAAAGTTCTTAGCGTATGTTCCCTATTCACACATTCTTTGGATTTGTTATTATATACATCCTCTTAGACTTCTTTCTTTATCTTTTTTCTTCTAAAACTAGCAATTATTACATATCTGCTATTTTGCTTTTTTTTAACTTTATTTTGCTAGTTTTAAGAGTGATTTGGAACTCAAGATCATATCAAAAGAATGCAGCATGGTTTTTGAGCTCCACCTAGGTTTTGGATATAAGCTTTACACTGCTACTAGTATCCTTGCTGATGATGAACTGAGCTTCGTTTTGTGATTTTTTTCACTCATAAACCATGTAGTTACTCTTCAACATATTGTAAAATATGCTGGGTGACTTATGAGTACTAATAACAGGATAATCATGGCACATCCAAGAATTTCTTATTGGATTTTGTATTATGGATGTATGTATACTTTTCTGTTTTTATTTTTTCAATACCCAAGATTAAAAACCTACCATGACTTCTTGTACGGAAACCTCACACGCATGAATACGTGAAAATTGTCTGTATGTTAAATCTGTGTAGAGGTGGCAAGTGACCTTTTGTCTTTCATTGAAAGCACTTGACCTGCAGCAGTGTGGCCTCACCAATGAAGGAGCAAAGGCTTTACTAAGGACCCTTGAAACCAATAGAACGCTGGTCATTCTGGATATAAGAAAAAACCCACTCGTTGGTATGTCACACCTTTTTTAAATTGATTAACAAATAGCAAAACAAAGAATTTGTTCATGTGTTGATGGTTTCTAAAACCTAATGTGTTTGCTTTCCTAATATTATACTTTCCTAATCTTGTACTTCTCTTGTGTTTTTAGCAGATAATTTACTAATGAAAATGAGTTATATTTGTAAATTGCTCTTGGTTGCCACTCTGACTGGACAAGGTGAACCTAGATAATGAGCTAGCTTCCCCCAAGAGAGTAATTTCCTTCCCTGGAACCTCGGCATTCCTGGAAAGAGCATTTCATTCATTTCTCAGTTTAGCAAGTAATTTTTGAATCCTTTCTGTGTTCCAGACACAGGCTTTAGGCACTGGGAATGTAGCAGTGAATCGGATAGACAAAAAGCCTTACCTTGGTGGAGCTTGCATTCTAGTGGAGGAGTTCAGGTAGAAATGAGGGAGCAGTGTAATTTTAGAAAGCAGAAAGTATGAAAACACCATAAAATAAAGACCCTGAGGGGGCCAGTAGGGCTCTATTAGATTATGTCAGGGTACAGCTTCACCGGAGAAATGACTTTTGAGGGGAAAGCTGAATGAAGAGAGTGGCAGGCCATGGGAGACCTGGAGGAAGCACTTTCTGGGACCAGGAGGCCATGCATACGCAGGCACATAGGTGACAGGGTGGATGGAGTGTTTAAGGAAAAGCACAGAGGCCACCATGGCCAGAGCACTGAGAGGGGGAGAGCATGACATGAAGTGAGGTCATGGAAGGTTGGAACTGGTGAAGTGGTTGAATTCAGGTTGCGTTTTGAGGGTGTAGCTAATAAGCCTTGCAGATAGATCAGATGTGGGGTATGAAGGAAATAGTAATAAAGAAGTCCTGGATGAGAAGGGATACAGTGGGTTGGTACCACTCACTGTGAAAAGGGAGGCTAAGAAGAGGAGCGGCTTTGAGAGAATGTCAGGACTTTGGTTTGATGGTTAGGTGCCCCTTAGGTATTTAAGCATCTGGACAGTGCCCAGACTCTCTGTTTTCTATCCAAAGATATCCAAAGCCACATTAGACCCAAAGTATTTAGATTTGATCTTTGCTGCTGCCAAAAGAGTAGTCATTGTGGGCAATATGGGAGGGGGCATGGTTTCATCTTAGGTTTTTGAGCAAGAAATTAGAATACTCAAAAGAGGGAAATAGATATATAATTACATAATGTGAGGTTTATATTTAATTTTATGTGAAAAGCATCAATTAGTTGGTGTTTATTTTAAATGGGAATAGCCAATTGTTGGGAAGCAATTACTATAATTTCAATTTACTTTACTTTAGATCATTCTGTGATGAAAGCAGTTATCAAAAAAGTTCTCCAGAATGGAAGGAGTGCCAAGTCAGAGGTAACATGTTGTAGTTCTCTAGGAAGAATTTTTCTTTAATTGGGTGTTTTTCTTTTTTTTTTTTCCCTAATAAAATAAAACTATCAAGGCTCTTTTCTGTCATCTTAAATCAATTCAACACAAATGGCTTTTCTCAAAATTCTGTAATTTCCAATTGAGATCAAATCCTTATAAACTACCTGTAACTGAAATGATTATTTATTATTTCTCTTCCAGTACCAGTGGATAACCTCTCCATCAGTAAAGGAGCCATTCAAAAATGCTAGACAGAAAAAGAGAACTATAATTTTGGGAAGTGGTCGGAAAGGGAAGGCTACTATTCGAATTGGTAACTCTTTCTCTCCTGGCTTTTTAACACCACTAGAATTTATGCCCCATATGTACTCCAAAGTGCTAAAATTGGAAACTCTTCCAATTATATGATACTAATGGTGACAACCAATATTAATCACATGCATATCGGAAGGACTGTAAATGTTCTGATACAGATTTTGAGAATTTGTAGAATGTAGAAACAATTTAAAAACGAGATGCTAATATTTCCTTTTTTTTTTAAATTAACCAACTGTTTTCATAAAAAGTTCGTTATTTTGAATGTATTTCTTGGCTAAGATTTTCATTTTTTCTTCCTGCATCTATTAACATAGACAGCATAGGCACACAGGTGACAGGATGGAATATTGACATAATTTAACACAGCTGGAATATAATTTGCCATTTTTCTTCTTTTACTTCATTTTAAATTAAAATTCTATATGATTCATACTTTTTAATGTATTCACAAGGTTTTATTGAGCTGATCAGTCCATTTTTTAAATTGGTAAGAAATTTGGGGCACCTGGCTGGCTCAGTTGGTAGAACATGCAATTCTCAATCTCAGGGTGATGAGTTCGAGCTCACATTCGGTGTGGGGCCCACTTTAAATAGATAGATAGATAGATAGATAGATAGATAGATAGATAGATAGATAGATAGATAAAAATTCAAAATAACCTAAATATTCTGTAATTTTTTTAATGGTATTGTAGACATTTTCATAAATACAATTTCTTATTTTACTATTAAAAGATAATGTTTTTGATTCTCCATTAACTTGTTTGGTCAACAAAATATTAAATATAAGTTGAGAATATTTATTAAATCAAAAGCTTAACAATTTTTTCTACCAATTTTTATTTTAGAACTGATATTTTAGTAGTCAAATAGTATATACAAAGAGGTTGAGATTTGTTGATGTCACGCTAATTTTATATTATTGTTAAAAGTTTACACCATGTGTGAAACGTTCTTAGAACTCGGTATTTTGATAAAATATTAGGAATAGAAATATATATATGTAGGTAAAATACACATTTATTATATTATGTTTTCTGTAATTTTAGTACCTGGTAGTATATAATAAGACTTCATGGAATGAGAATAAAGAAAATATTCTTCTTAGTATGATTAAACAAAGTGGAAATGTGACTGAAGTTAATATAAGCTCACTGAGCTATTTTAAGAGTAATTTTATTTCTTGGGCTTTTTTTTGTATTTGCCTCAGTTATATGGAGACATAGAGGTAAGCCAAATCAGAGTCTGGCTATATAGTTAGATCCAGGTGAGTATAGGGGTTAAATAATTGTGTGAGTTGTGTCACATTCATATGGTAATCATGTGGGCAGAAAGAAGACAGGAACTTTAATGGGAATTTTATCTCCTAATAAGTGTGAACTCTTTTGGATTTAATTACAGATGGCATTAGCATTATTTTATTGAAAGTAAAGGGAAAGGTATACACATATAAACGCATGTATAAGAACATTTTTTCCTTGAGATTATATTAAAAAACAAAAATAGCACAAGATAAATGAAGCTTCAATGTATTTTAAGAGGTGTACAGATTTATCCAGAGAAACACACAGGGTCATGTGGTGATTATCAATAAGCTACACTATATGAAGTACTGGCCCTCTATGACCCCATATGTGCTTTATATCTCATGCTATCCTAGTGCTGCTAAGGTAGTGTCATAAAATAGATTAGAAGAATAAATAGAACAAACCTGTATTACTTCTTTTCAGTAACAGAAAAAATATTTAAATGTCAATTTCAATATTTTGACATTTTTAAATGTCAATATATGGTTTGTTTTAAGTCAAGTATATTAGCATGTAAGTCTAGTTATTGCTACTAAATATTTCATATAAGAATACTTGACTTTTTAGTATTGAAATGTAGGCTAAGTCTCCATATCTTGCTTTTTTATCCAATGGGTTTTGTTTTTTTGTTTTCTAAATGAAATCAAATAAGCAATGAAAGTTGACTTATAGAGGGTAACCTTCCATTTAGCAACTTTCAGTCCTGTTACTTTATTTTTATACAGAGAAATTAATCTTAAATGGAACTTTTGGTCTTGAAAATTCAGATTCTCTTTGGCGGAAATCATGGATGTTACCAGTGTTTCTCTGTCTTTGAAATTCAGAGATACCAAAGATATTCTGAGATTCAATCAACTGAGTGTTCATTCTCTGGGATATAGTTTTTATTTACTTTTGCATGTTTTGTACATCTCATATACTTATATTTTAGTTAAAATGGTGATCTATGACTATATGAGAACTTATATTTTTAAGCGTTGCTAGCCTATGTAAAAGCATTTTTACAAAATGATTCTTTTATTAATGGCCTTGCATCACTGACAGGTGCCTGTTTTATTCTTTTAAAAATGTGAACATGTGAGGATTGCGCTGTCACCATTTAGTGCATCTTGATTTTTTCCTTTAATGCTTTCACAAACATAGGAGTGACCACAAAGAAACCTGTAAGTAATGGAAGAATACACTCCCTTGGTAAAGAATATTATGCTCCTGAACCTCTCCCTCCTGGCGTGTCTGGTTACCTGCCTTGGCGCACAGCGGAACGTGCAAACAGGAGCAGGTGGAGTATATTTATTCCCTGTCTTTCGTCATTCCGACATTTTCATATTGGAGCTTCCATTTTGTGGGAGGTCTCTAGTAGTTTCTATAGCGGAAAAACAGTAACTCACACGTAGCTTCTGCCTACTGAGTCCTCGAAGGAGGAAAAACAAAAAAATAATTATAATTGGGAGTTATTTCCTTAAGTGTCACAACAAATGTAACCTTGTGGGTATCAGGAGAAGGTAAAATTACCTCCACTTATACAGGTGAGAAAGGTGTCATTAGAGGTGGGTGTAATTGAGCCAGGCCCTACATGCAAGAGGAGGAACTTGGATATATAAGGAAAAGGGAAGACATTTTAGGCATGGGGAATAGTTTACTGCACAATGGATGGGGAGTATGGATTATACTTAGTCTAACTCAGCCAACTGGCTTAATTCATTTTAGTGAATCAGATTTAGGAAATCAAATAAGATTTAACAACCTTTAGCTGATTACTTACCCAGGGGGTTAGCTGTGCATAGCAATTTTTATCCTAGAAGTATAAAAGTCTCTTTAAATGGTCAAACCATAATTTTAGGCCTGCTGAGTGAATTTGTTTGCTATAGATTATTTTCAAGTAACTTACTTGGTGTAGTATTCAAGAAATTGGGGTTAATAATTGCTTAAGAAAACAAAGAATTGATTTTAAAGAAGACTTGAGGCAGGTACTATGTAAAATAACTGTCTGGTCACTCACATTGAATTGATGAATATACTCTCCATTGCAGATGATGATGTGAATTATTATTGCATAAACTCTAGTTCCCAGGCCCCAGTCTTTACATTTTAGGTTTATGACTTTGTGATTCCATATCTTCTTTTTATGACACTTACTAATCAAGACCGTTCTGATCACAAAGAGTTGTCAATTGGAGAGTGATTATCGGTCAAAGAAGTTAGATTGGATTCGAAACCATCTTGAACATAGAAAGTGAGAGCGCCCCTCAGCAGTTCAGAGTTATGACAAACTAGTCTGCTAAATCCTGTTTAATTTTCTCCATAGCATAGCCTCCCAGATCCATATTTTGAACTTACTTATATTTATACGTAATTTATATGTTTTTTTTTAAGATTTTATTTCTTGATTGATGGGAGACAGAGAGGCAGAGACATAGGCAGAGGAAGAAGCAGGCTCCCTGTGGGGAGACCACTGCGGGACTCAATCCCAGGACCCTGGGATCATGACCTGAGCCAAAGGCAGATGCTCAACCACTGAGCCACCCAGGTGTCCCCATATGTATTATTAATAGTATTGCTGTACATAATGCTAGCAAATTTTGTTAAAGCTGGTGTTACCTGGTGATGTTCACATCAAAGTATAACTTAATTTGTTGGTATTTCTTTAGGGGTTTTCCATTAATCAAAACTCGTGATGTATATAATCATATGCAGGTATGTAGTTCTTATATTTGCAATATATAGGTTAAATGGAAAAGATGGGAGGGTATTCTCTTTGTTTTTCAAACTATGCAGAGCCTTACAGGAAACATTTCCCTCTCTGAAATAAATCCATTTATAATTTGTCTGGTTGCTATCCCAATGACACTATGGGTGTGTGGGTATGACACATGCTAGGGACCTTGTGGTTTCATCTGTAAACAGGGAAGTCATTTCTCAGAGTCCATATATCCTCTGTTACCCAGTGAAATGAATTTGACTTCCATTCTGGACCCAACACATGGAGCTGTCATTCTCAGGCATGTCCTTATGTTTTCAAGAAAGGTATAAGTTCCAGATCCCAAAGGCAAAATAAAGAAGCCAGTCCCAGAGTATACATTCTCCTGTCCTACTGCCTCATGGTCTTTGAACCATCAGTCCCATCAGAATGTCAGGTTCTCCTTCCACATTGTCCTGGGAGACTGCATAGTTGCTCTGAGTAAGGTAACATTGCTGAATTGAGAGAACAGCATCCCAGATGTGAGCCCTGCCCCCTGCATGCCCAGAAGAAGGGCCGTGTACCTCATTCTACCATTGGAATTTTCCTGTACTGTGGGATTTATTGCCCGTGGTTGAAATGATGTCTTAGTGACTTGTCTTCTGTGCAGTTGTATAATCCCAGCATTCCTCTTTTTGACCTATAGACTTTGTATGGGTTTGTGATCAGGTCAGTTTTCAAATGTTTGGAAACAGCATACTGAACTACATACATTCCAGTGACAGCGAAACTTGACAGAATTGTATGACCATTACAGTAGTTTGGGTTCAAGGTAGCCTAAGGATGATATAATGAGGTTTTTGATGGGTTGGTTTTAGCTGTGTATTGTGTCTTATTTTTTTTAATTTTCATGTTTTTTTTTCCTGCTAGATATGTTGGCTTCTAATTATTCTTCTAATTCTTATCAGCCCCCTTCTGATGAATTTTCCTCCAAAAACTAAATTTTCTTCCAGACTTTTTGTGCCTGACAGTGGAAAATAAATTTCTCATCTGCAGTATAAAGTTGATCTGAGAAAAGTGTTTTCCCTGGCTCCTCACTTGGTTTATGTGAAGGAAAGTTAATAAAATAATATGGATGATTCCTAATAATAATCTTAACGAGAGAATTCTATACAGTGACAGCAAAAATAAGTCACTGTCATTTTACTTTGTCATTGCTTGTTTTAAACTAAGCAGTGGAGGACATTTATAAATAATGACTTGATACCCCAGATCACTTTTGTTAAATGTCCTGTAATATTTGGTATCTCTTCGACAACCTTGTCTTCTTTTTCTAAGCAATCAGATTTTCCTGTTACTGTGACAGTGGAGAGTCCTTCCTCCTCAGAAATTGAAGAGGTCGACGATTCTTCTGAAAGTGTTCAAGAAGAACCTGAGAAAACCAGTTTAAAACAAGAAGCACTACAGGTACTAAGTTACCATTTTAAAGATCCAGAAATTATTTTTCAATGGTGGTAGTTATTGGGCAGAAATCTGATTATGGCACTGGATGAGCTTGCACATGGGTTCTGTCTTCTCCTCAATAATTCTTTGGCTGTCTAAGTCAAGAGTAGACATTTGAATTCTGAGAAATAAAAATCAAAACATGTCAACAGTAATATATTTTCTTTTCCTTAGGATGATAGACTATTAGATGTAGGGAGAACCTTAATGATCATTAGATAAACTCAAGGAAACGGAGTTCTGAATGAACATAGTCAGTTGATTCAGTGCACTGACTGTAAAGACCAGGAAATTGGCAATCCTAGCTGAATTATCTTTTTGTTAAAAGGAAAATACAATTTCATTTTTTATAAGCATAAAGTTGAAAATAAGGTTTTGGTGTTGACATTCTCCCTTCCCAAAATAAGAAAACTCAAGAACCTATGTTAGATTAATAGCCTAATATAGGGTGTTATATTGCCCAATAAACCTGATCTCTAGACAAGGGTATTTGGGGGTTCCCTTTTATAATTGACTGCCTGCCTCCTTACACATAAGAGAAGCCAATCAGTCATGAGCTTCCAGGAAGCGTTCTGCTCTCCTTCCTAGGTAGAAAATAACCATGATTTGCCTGAGAGTTGAGTAGAGCATACAACCTGACAGGGGAGAAAAAAAACGTAAAACAGATACCTGGTAGGACCACTCACTATTTGATGTTAGTGTCTCTCAACCGAAAACAACAAAATGTAAATATCAGTTTTGACAACATAAAAGCTGAGTGTGAAAGGTAACCGAGAGGTAGAAAGAAGGGAAAAAGACATGAATGTCTTCATTTCCCAAAATGGGGTGTTGAGAGAGTTTATGGTTGATAAACAATACAGACTTTTAAGAATATCACTGCAAGTGGAAGAGGTCATGACCAATGGAAAAACTACTGGTGATGTGACTTCACTGAGAGTAGTGGTCATAGGAAAAAGTGTAGTTAAACTAATATTTATTGAAGTAGGAAATTAATGTCTAAAATTTCATCATGACATGAACACATAAGTTTGGAAATGGAGAAGAATTAAAAATAAGAATGGCTAAAGCCTCATTAAGAAAGGAAATCCAGGGGATCCCTGGGTGGCGCAGCGGTTTGGCGCCTGCCTTTGGCCCAGGGCGCGATCCTGGAGACCCGGGATCGAATCCCATATCAGGCTTCCGATGCATGGAGCCTGCTTCTCCCTCTGCCTGTGTCTCTGCCTCTCTCTCTCTCTCTCTCTGTGACTATCATAAGTAAATAAATAAAAATTAAAAAAAAAAAAAAAAAAAAAGAAAGGAAATCCAGGAGCACCTGGGTGGCTTAGTGGTTGAGCGTCTGCCTTTGGCTCAGAGTGTGATCCCAGGGTCCCAGGATCGAGTCCCACATCTGGCTTCCCATAGGAGCCTGCTTTTCCCTCTGCCTAGGTCTCTACCTCTCTGTGTCTCTCATGAATAAATAAGTAAAAATCTTAAAAAAAAAAAAAAAAAAAAGAAAAAAAGAAATCCATACAGCTAATAAATATAGAAAAGTGTCCAATCTCATTTACTCTAATTAGAGAAAAATGAACTAAAGCCAATATGAAATCCCTATATTCCAATTACATTAACAAAAAGAAGTCTGATAACAGGAATCCTAGACCTGGAAAATAATAGGAATCTCACACCCTGTGCTTATACGGGCATATAAATTGATACAGCTACTTTGGAAAGCCTTCAGCATTGTTTATCAGCTGAAAGTGTATAAATACCCTGTGACCGGATGAGTTTTCCTCTCCCCTGCCCACCCAGTATATGTACTAGAATAGTACTAGTACTAGAATAGAATAGATTGTATTACACTATTATGGAATAGTATAATAGAATACTACTAGAATACTACTAGCTGGTACAACAGGACATGTGTGTTACTTGCATTAGCACCAGCTGAAAACAGCCCAAATGTCCATTAAGTATTAAAAATTAAATTACAGGGATACCTATAGTTAAGTTGGTTAAGCATCTGCCTTCGGCTTAGGTCATGAGATCAGGGTCCTGGGATCGAGCCCCGCATCAGGCTCCTTGCTCAGCAAGAAGTCTGCTTCTCCCTTTCCCTCTGCCCCTCCCCCAGCTCTTGTGTGCCTGTGCACTCTCAAGTAAATAAAATCTTTTTTAAAATTATGTGTATTCATACAGTGCAAAAACTATAAAGCAATAAAATTTAATGACCTAGAGCTACTGGCAACAATGTAGATGAGTTTTTAAAAACAATATTGAGGGATGCCTGGGTGGCTCAGCAATTAAGCATCTGCCTTTGGCTCAGGGTGTGATCCTGGAGTCCCGGGATCAAGTCCCACATCGGGCTCCCTGCATGGAGCCTGCTTCTCCTTCTTGCCTGTGTCTCTGCCTTTCGTTGTGTGTGTCTCATGAATAAATGAATAAAATCTTTATAAAAAAATAATAAAATCTTAAAAAAAAAAAACCATTTTGACTAGAAGACTGCATATACTGTGATTCTCCTTACATGGAGTTAGGAGTTGACAAAACTAAAGGGAATATTTAGGGATGCATGCATGTAAAGATGTACTTTAGTACACATATCATATTTTACAATTAGAACCAGCTTATGGGGGCACCTGGCTCAGTTGGCAGAGCATGCAGCTCTTAATCCCAGGGTTGTGAATTTGAGCCTTATGTTGGGTGTAGAGATGACTTAAGAAAAAAAAAATCAAACCTGCCTGAAGAAACGTTGCGTCTAGGAGGCTGGATGTGTGAGTTGAGATTATTTCATTTTGAGTCCTTCACTGCTATTTGCATTCACATATATTCATTAGCACTAATTTTTAAATCTTTTAAAAAAAAAGATTTTTATGTATTTATTCAGGAGAGACACAGAGAGAGAGGCAGAGACATAGGCAGAGAGAGAAGCAGGCTCCTTGCAGGGAGCTGGACTTGGGACTCGATCCTGGGACTCCAGGATCACGCCCTGGGCCAAAGCCAGACAGACGCTCCACTGCTGAGCCAGCCAGGCATCCCTCATTAGCACTAATTGAACATACTCTACATACCAAGCACTCAGTTCTGAGTTTTAGGTGTGCATTAATTCATGTAATCCTCAAAAAAGCTGTGTGATGTGGGAACCTATCTTCTTGTTAGAGATGAAGAAATTGAGGCTGAGAGTTACTGAACTTGTCCAAGGCTATATAGCTAAGGGGTAGCGCCAGAGATTTTGAATTTTTAAAATATACTCTGAAAGAAAAATATAACTATTAATTATACACATAGATCTTGTTTTGACACAGGTTTTCCTTATTCAGCGATTACTTACCAATGTGCTTTGTGCTAGGGACATGTGCTGGGATAAAATACGCCCTGTCCCCTAGATTTCTTGTATTTTAAAATGAGGAAGCAAGCCAACAGTCATAGTAGAAGTTATATACCAAGTGATACAGTGCTGAAAGCAGTCTAAAATCTTAGAAATTGGGGGATCCCTGGGTGGCGCAGCGGTTTAGCACCTGCCTTTGACCCAGGGCGCGATCCTGGAGACCCGGGATCGAATCCCACGTCGGGCTCCCGGTGCATGGAGCCTGCTTCTCCCTCTGCCTATGTCTCTGCCTCTCTCTCTCTCTCTCTCTCTCTCTCTCATAAATAAATTTAAAAAAATTTTTAAAATAAAAAAATAAATAAAATCTTAGAAATTGGGACACCTGGGTGGCTCAGCTATTGAGCATCTGCCTTCGGCTCAGGATGTGATCCTAGAGTTCCAGGATCGAGTGCCGCATTGGGCTCCTGCGTGGAGCCTGCATCTCCTCCCTCTGCCTGTGTCTCTGCCTCTCTTTGTGTCTCTTATGAATAAATAAATAAAATCTTAAAAAAAGAATAAAATGAAATCTTAGGAATCTTTTGGAAAGCAGTGTGGAGATCAGTATCACAGAACCTGCAAAATGTTCATTTGCTTTGAGCTCAAACTCATTTTTATTGACTTATTGAAAGACAGTTATTCTACATAGGAAAAAGCCTTTGTTCATAAAAATAGTTATTTTGTTTTACAATACTGAAAAGTTGGAAAGAATTTAAATGTTTGACCATAAAGGAATGATTACATGAACTGACAGACCTGCTCAATAGAATATTTTGTAGGCCATTAAAAAAAATCAAGGTTATGAATCCCTGACTATGTAAAGAATGATCGATCCAATGTTAAATGGAAAAAAATTGAATATAAAATTAGAGATACAGTATGATAGGAGCTTTATTCCAGAAAAAAAATCGAACTAGCCATTGTATGGAAGAGGAAGCAAAGCCAGATGACAAGAAGGAAAATTTATCCAAAACTTGATCATTAGTCTAATTTACGTAACAGAATGTCAAGAAATTTTACTTTCTAATGTTCTGGTCCCATATTTTTTTAAGGAGCACAAATTACTTTGTAGGAGGAGAGTATATATACTTTTATCAGAATCCAACATGATAAAAAATAAAAATAAAAAATAATTTAAAAAAAGAATCCAACATGATATTCTCACTCCCTCCACTAGAGGGAGAAGCTATTTCATGTAATTGCACATTGTACTATTTGTATGTTAGAGCTAGTCAAGAATGGAGCATTTCAGTCTGCACTTTCTCTGATTGTGGTGAGAGTTTCTTGTATGTATACTTATTCTAAAATTATGTTTAGAATTTCTGTGAAATAAGTTTTAAATATTAAAACCATTATATAAATAAGTAGAGGAGTTTTACAATTTTTTTTTCTTTTGTCCCCATTAAAATTTTGG
The DNA here is from genome assembly GCF_003254725.2 of Canis lupus dingo. Taxonomy (NCBI): domain Eukaryota; kingdom Metazoa; phylum Chordata; class Mammalia; order Carnivora; family Canidae; genus Canis; species Canis lupus. The sequence continues at coordinate 80,562,408 of NC_064243.1, read as the reverse complement.
CTGGCTTCAACTAGTGATTAAACATTAAAGAATTTGAAATTATTAGGCTAGTTTTTAATTTTTGAGTATATATTCTGAGCATAAAAAGTATGTTCGCTGATCAAATTTTTTAAAACAATTAAAAACTTATTAAAGAAAATAAAAACAAAAAATAAAATAAAATAAAAACCACCTCTCTCTATACACACACCTAATCTACCCTTTTGTCTTAAAAAAGTATCAAAAATAGTTTATTGTGTCGCTAAATACTCTTCTACATCAGAGACTCTTAGATGAAGCTTATGGACTATCTCCCAAGAAAAACACACAGATACATTTTGAATATCGAACTCCTGAAACCCATTCATTAACTCTGGTAAAGACCTCTTGTCAGTGTTTTTTAGTGGCTTCGTAGAGCATTCCTTCATATGAGAATGCTGTTTTTATTTAAAGCAACTGAATTTGGAAGCTCTTGGCTTCTAGGGTTTAGTTATAAACAGTTCTATATGACATGTTGATAGATAAATCTTTGCCCACATGTTTGGGAATTTCCTTGGTAAATTCCTGGGTGTAGGATTGTTGATATGTACTAAAAATCACTGTCCAGAAACTGTTACTACTTTCCTCTTTCAATGACAGCATATAATAGAGTTCTCCCCCTCAACCCACACGTACCAGGGGTAAACTAAACTTTAAGTTGAAATTCTTTGTTTAAGTGATTGTTCAAAAGCCTTTAAAATGTATAAATATACCTTGTTGTCTTAATAAATATAGGTATTTATTTATTGCTGCCTAACCACCCCAAAACAGTGGCTTAAAACAATAAAAATCATTTATTTTGTTCATGAACCTGGGGGTTGCATAGTATATTAATTTTCTATTGCTGTGAACTTAGTGGCTTGAAACAATGCCTGTCGTGACCTGGATGGCTCAGTGTCCTGGGATTGAGCCCCACATTGGGGTCTCTGCTCAGAGGGGGAGCTGCTGCTCCCTCTCCCTTTGCTGCTCCCTCTGCTTGTGCTCACTATCTTTCTATGTGTAAATAAATAAGATCTTAAAAAAAAAAAAAACACCTATTGATGTGCTCACAGTTTTGGAGGTCAGAAGTCCGGGTATGGCATGACGAAGCTCTCTGCTTAGTCTCATAAAGCTGACATCAGGATGTCAATCAGGCTGTGTTCTTTCTTATCATAAGGCTCTGGGAAAGAATCGGCTCCTAACTGATACAGTTCATTGGCCTAATTCAGTTCCTGGAGTTGTGGGACAGAGAACCTCCTTTCTTTGCTGGCTGTCAGTCGGGGGACTGCCAGCCACAGATAATGTTCCCCACTGTAAGGACTTGCTTGTTCTTGGCAATCAAAGGAGGGTTACCAACGTGCCTTCTATTTTATTGACATCAGTGAATGGGAAGATTACCACTTCTGTGAACAGGCATGGCACCCAATTTCCTGAGTTCAAAATGTGGCTCTACCACTTAATGATCTTAGGTGACATGATCTTAGGTGTCCTACTCTCTGTCTCTGTTTTCTCACCTGTAAAATGACATGGAGTTAATAATTGTTCTTTCCTTGTAGGGTTTTGATGATTTAATACTCAGGAAATTCCTACTAGGACAGGGCTTGGCACATAGTAAAGTGCTTTTTTTTTTTTTTTTTTTTTATTTATGATAGTCACACAGAGAGAGAGAGAGGCAGAGACATAGGCAGAGGGAGAAGCAGGCTCCATGCACCGGAAGCCTGACGTGAGATTCGATCCCGGGTCTCCAGGATCGTGCCCTAGGCCAAAGGCAGGCGCTAAACCGCTGCGCCACCCAGGGATCCCTAGTAAAGTGCTTTATAAATGTTTGCTTTTTAAAAAATACATTTGAATCTATAGTTACATAATTTGGGTGGGTCAACTATATTAATTAAGGCTTTCTATTATAAAGGGACCCATAAATAGAAGTAGAACTTTCCTTTCATGGCCTTAGTTTTTTATTTCTGACTTAGTATATTTTACACATAGACCTTTTATGGTGAGATGCCACATACTTATTTTGGAAAGCATAGGATTCAAATAGATTTTTAATATGTTAATTTTGTATTTTGGGTAATTAATTTCACTAGCATGGTATGATATCATAATAAACTATAATCCTGAAGTCTGAGTTTACTTCTGGCTCTGCGCCTGAATCCTTGGTGAGATCTGTAACTGGAAAGGCTTTTGGATATTATACTAAGAATTGTTTGTAATACATACTGTATTTCTTCACACTAGGAAAAACTGGAGGAGTGCCTAAAACAGTTAAAAGAAGAAAGAGTAATAAGGCTTAAAGCTGATAAACGAGTCAGTGAGGTAAACAAGTTTTTTCTTATTTTTTTGAGTGTTTTGGTCTTATTTTTATTTGATCTTAAGCCATGCACATGCAGGTTATAAACTTTAAAACTAACATATTGCAAATTGGTTGTACCATTCATATGAACCTTTGTATTTACCGTTATTTAGTGGTCATGTGATCTCTATTCCAGAAAACGTTTTTAAAATGTAAAACTCTCAGGGACACCTGAGTGGCTTGGTCGGCTTAGGGTTAGGTATCTGCCCCTTGATCTCAGCTCAGTTCCTGGATCTCAGAGTTCAAGCCCCATGTTGAGCTCCACACTGGGCATAGAGCATACTTAAAAAAAAAAAAAAGTAAAATTCTTAGGGGTTTTTTTGGTGTGTATGTATTCTTATATGACATTAGCTTATTTTCTGTTCATGATGTTTCAATTCAAGAAAGCACTTAGGCTTATACTGCATATATAGTAACATGTGAGATGTGAAACTCTTTACTGGCACTGAATAATTTAAATAAGTATAGAGTATTAGAAAACTGCTAAGAATGCAGTGAAAGATAAAAAAATACTATGAGAATTACATTAAGCTAATGTGCAGGACATAGCTCAAAAGTTGTATATAAATATAATTTATTATTATAAGGTAAGTTTAGGGAGGAATTTCTGCAGGTGCATGTATTGAATTGAAGGATGCTTACCTCATTCAGTAAAGGTTGAGCACCTGTTAAGGTAAAAGGTGCACCATGAACAAAAGGGCCTTTCTGAGAAATTACTAGAGTCTGGCTTATCTGTAGTTTTAGATGAATAGGTGGTAAGGGGGAGGGGCCATGCAAGGGAGGAAACGTTTTCAAGAAGCCAAGGAGAATATTGGTCATCGTAGAGTTAATAAGTTGGGGATGATTTAGGACTTTTAAATTTAGACATTTAATATTTTGCTCAGTAAAGTTAATCCTTAAACATCCAGCCAAGTTAGAATATGCTTTGCTCAAATCAGACTGTATTTCTAATTTAAAGGGAAATGTAAGCAAATAATTTTCTAATGTAAGTGAGGGTCTGTTTTGAGTATAACCAACTAGAAAAAAAGTGATCTTTTGAAAGATCCTTAATAAAACAGTAACTTTGGTTTATTGATATACCACCTGAGTGTTAGATAGGAAACTTTGTTGAGTGTCTCTGGATTGTGATTATTATGTGATATGGTCTCTGTTTTTACTAGCAGAAAGTTAGTTTAATTACAAATTAGTCACATTTGAAATGTCTTATTTAAGTTTTGTTGCTTAAAAACTATTTTCTTTTGATGACAGTGAAAGATAATCATGTCAGACGTTTTCAACCTTCTTTTATAGCTGGAACATGAGAACGCCCAGTTAAGAAATATAAACTTCTCTTTGTCTGAAGCCCTGCATGCACAGTCATTGACAAACATGATCCTGGATGATGAAGGTGTTCTGGGCAGCATTGAGAATTCTTTTCAGAAGTTCCATGCTTTCTTAGACCTTCTTAAAGATGCTGGGTTAGTTAATTTCACTTGATGGCATTATTCTCTTTACATCCATAATGATGGTTTGCTAAGGAACATGAGCAATTTTCATAGTTTCCATAGTCTTATTTAGCATGTAATTTAGGGTTTTATTAAGATGAAGAATTAGAAGAAATGCAAAATGGTAAAGCTGCTTGTTAGGGGAAAACACGTTTTTGGAAACAGGAGGAAAGGTGGTAAAAAAGAGGTAAGGTGAAAGGTAGGTGATGCATTGGGTGTGTACTAGAAGCTGACACATTTACGTTATTGGGGAAGGAAAGGGGGTGCTTCAACGATCGCACAGGCTGATATCCCAGAGCATGAATCTGAAAGGGCTGAGGATTGAGAGAGAATGGGGGCTTATGTCTGGTGTAGGGTCTTGGCTTTTAAGATTTTAGAGGTATTTCATGATTGTAGGTATGGGGAAATCTAAGTTGCTCATATGCAATTATAATAACCTTTGCTTTTTCCCTCTTTCTTCCTCTTGTCCAGGCTTGGGCAGCTTGCCACAATAGCTGGTATAGATCAGTCAGATTTTCATTTACTGGGTCGTCCCCAGATGAATTCTACCATTAGTAGTCCGCCTAAGGACGAAAAAAAGGCACTTGAAGAAGAAAAACCAGAATCAAAGCAGAACCCCTTAGGACAGATGCAAAATATCCAGGTAAGTGGACAGGACAGAACATAATGATCCTGAGAGTTACTAACCAAAAGGGAATAACCAAGTCAGAAAATAATGATGCTCCATCTCTAATAACTCGCATGCTTGGGAGCCTCTTGGGGTCCTTTCCAAGTCTGAAATCAGTACATTTATACCCACTTCATGATATTGTATAGTTACAAATAAGAAAGTTGGAAGGTGTTATGAAAATTTACGATTTAAAGCAAGCTATCCTCAGTAAAGAAAGAAATGAAACATTAGAGAAAACATTCCAAATTTTAAATTGTGTAAATGTCTATTCTATTCATATTTCATCTAGGTTTCTATTTGTATGCAGTCAGCTTACAATGAAGGAACACTAATGAAGGTACAAGTACAGATACAGATAATTCTTTAAAATAAGTAATCCCAACAGAAGCAATCATATGTTATAGTTAACCTCCCAGTTATGGAAGCAAGAGGGGACAACCCATCTGCTTTTCTCCTGGCCTTCCTTGGAGACTTCTCTTCCTCTCCGATCTTGGCTAGCTTCAGTCTCCTCACAAATTGGATACTGCTTACATGTTCCTGGAGGATAGAAAAGAAATGAATTTTCTTAGGGAATAGGGCTTTATTTTTTTTTTTAAGATTTTATTTATTTATTCGAGAGAGAAAGAGAGGGAGAGAGAGAGAGAGAGAGGCATACATAGGCAGAGGAAGAAGTAGACTCCCCGCAGGAGCCTGATGTAGGACTTGATCCCAGGACCCCGGGATCACGCCTTGAGCCAAAGGGAAACTTTCAACCGCTAAGCCACCCAGGTGCCCTGGGCTTTATTATTTTTAATGAAGGAACGGGAAATGGGCGATAATCATCCCAAACACAAACTCTAAAAATGTACTAGACGTTGCTGTGGATAAAGCTAAGTTAGGTTGGGAATCAACTGGCAAAATATAGTTAGAAAAACACTGGATCTAAACTCTTCTGATTAATCAGTTGACTATCTTAATAATAAGATCACAGAGTAGCATTGAAGTCATTGACTATTTTTTTAATGATTGGCTTTGTTCATCACTGAATTTTTGTTTTGTCTCCTTTTGTTTTTCCCTCCAGTTTCAGAAAATTACAGGTGATGCTAGAATTCCTTTGCCTCTCGACTCTTTCCGTGTCCCTGTTTCCACTCAGGAGCCCTTAGAAACTTCTAGAGACAACCTGGGAGTCCCAGTCAGTGAGCAGCGGCAGGACTCTATCAAAGAATTCATTGCAAGAACATGTTCTCCTTCAGCAGATGTGATGTCTGGAACTGGAAGCCAAAAAAAAGAAGATGAATTGTCTAGAAATAGCAGATCTTCTTCAGAGAAAATGACCAAAACAGGTGAATATACCAAAAAATGCTATGCTAAAAAACAGCCCAGAAAGGACCTGCGTTCCTGCTCTGACTCACTTGTAAATCGGAGAAGTAAAGGAATGGAGCAAAATGATCCCTTTGTTAATGAACCAGTTAAAAGTGAGTCTTTGAAAAAACACGTTTCTGTCCAGAAAGAAAGTAGAATAGTGACTGTTTCATCCAAGACAACTAAAAGTAAACTGAATCTACTAGAACATTCTGAAAGTGATACTCTTGGATCCGATTTTGAATTTCAAGAAAGCATCCATACTGTATCACACCTGACATAGGTCTAAATATTTTGAAATTATGTTTTTGCCTTCAAATTTTAATAAATTTCTTACATTTTCATTCTGGCACATGGTGTTTTAAAATATAATATTGGGAGCCACTAGAGAAAGATTATTCATTCTTTTTATTGTAATGAAACTATTGAGATTTCTTTTTGCTACTCTCCACTGTCCTCCAACAAGTATTTCCTGAGGGCCTAATATGTACAATACTATTCTGGGTGCTACTGCTTTCAGCACTGAACAAAACAAAACTTTTACCTTCATGGAACTAATATTCTCTGGAGGGAGAGAAAAATAAACAGAGCAGGATAAGGCACTAGAAAGAGATGGATAATAAATGGGAGCATTTTAACATTTGGTTAAATGTGGAAATATTATAAATCACTTGATCAGAAGCCATCGGCATATCCTAATTCATGATAACTGGAGCAGCAAATATTTACTGAGGTACTTAGCCATATTTATGGATTACAGCAACCATATAAGGTAGGGAGCCATTACTGGGCCCATTTTATATATAGATGAGTCCAAGGAGACATGTGAGTTGCCCAATATTACAGATCTTTAAATAAATGGTAGATCTGGGCTTTGAACCAGAATCTACAACCTTTGTTGTCCTATTACCTTGCTAAGAGAAGAAGAGCCTGAGGAAGCCATGGAGAGAAAAGCCAGTGAGCATTGCAAGTGCACAGTGGGGCTATCAGAAAGTGCGCCTCCCCCCCCCCCCCCGCCCCCCCCGCCCCCGGTCGGATATTTAAGAGCATATGAATGTGCATCTCCAGACTATATTATGCCTCCCTGGTAAAACATGCATAGATAAGTCCTGAGTTCAACCAGACTGTGACTTGAGAGGTAAAATCAGAGGAAAGCTGAGGTGTCAGATTTATTCTAGAAGACCCTGCCTGATTGTTATGCAAAGGACCACTGCAGTACCACTTGAGTTCATAAATTATGGCTTGAGTGCTATGGGAATAAAACAGTAAAGAAAGAGCCCTTAACTAATAGTAGAATGAGAGTAGAGGACATACAAGCAGAGATTTTAATACTGGATTTTGCATTCTGTGACAGGACTGCTTAGGGAATGTAGCCTGTGTTTGGGGAAGAAGAGAGAACCGGGGTCAAAAGTCCTTTAAAGAGCTAACACCTAAGCTAAGTCTTGAGGGACTAGTTGGAAACTGGTGAATAAGGTGAGGAAGATAAAGGGTCCTCAAAGTGGAGAGAACTGCATAAGCAAAAGTAGAGCCCAGGGTATGAGAGAGATATGCTTGGGGAATGCCAGAATCAGATTCAGATTGGTGGAATGTCATCAGGCAATGGCAGCAAGAAGACTGCGAGCAGGTCTTAAAAGCCATGTTGCATGGAGCTGGTTCTTTTTTCCTCAGGGAATAGCTAATAAAAGGTTGAAGAATGGAAACATGTTGACGGTTGCATGTTAGATCATGAATGTTCAATATGGAACAGCAGTTTGAAGAAGCATGGGAATTAAAGATGATGCCGCACTCTTCTGAGGAGCATTGTTTTTTATTTTTAAATAAAAAATAAAAACTTCCTCCACTTTCCTTACTGAAATAGTTCTGAGACAAAAGTAAGGGAAACCCTGGCTTAAATAAAGTTAAGCAGGTTTCTTTATATGATTTCTCGGGGCTACTACAAGCTACCAGTCATTCTGAATTTCCAAGACAAGCATGGGGTATGCAGCTCTTCTCAAATATATTTGATTATAGAAGACTTTTTTGTTTTTGTTTATTTTTTAATTGAGAGAAAGTGCATGTGTGTGTACCAGGTTGGGGGCAGGGTGAGGGGCAGAGGGAGAAGGAGAGAGAATCTTAAGTAGACACCACACTGAGCACCAAGCCTGACTTGGGGCTCAATCTCAAAACCCTAAGATCATGACCTGGGCTGAGATCAAAAGTCAGATGCTTAACTGACTGAGCCACTCAGGCGCCCCTAAAGTCCTTTTTCAAAAGAAACGTCTAACAACTGGTTCCACCAAATACCAGTTTGGTAACTTAGGTAATTAGGCAATAGCAAGAGGAAAAAGGGTCTGTGAATTTTATTTAGGAAATGAAATAAGACCTGGTTGTGGGAAGTAGGAGGCAGGGGCTGGATTCCCATTTGTGTGACTGAGGTTGGGTGGTGATATCATTGAGGTTGGCAATTGGGGACAAAGAACTGTATTGGGGAGAAGAATTGAGGTTTGGATGTGTTGAATTTTAAAGCACCTGCAGAATCCAGGAGATGATGGGTAGATAACTGAATGTGCATGTGAAAACACGGAAAGATAAAAATTTGAATGGCATTAGCACGAGTATGTAGTAGTTAAAATTGTAAAAATGGTTGAGGTCACAAAGACCTGTGAGGACTTAAAGTTTAAGTCAGAAGCAGAGGAAAGACTTTGCGGGGAAAAGTAATAGCGTTTCAAGGAGGAGGAAAGACATAACAGTGTCATGCTGCAGACAATGTAAGTGTTTGGATTTGGCTCTTAGGTCCCTGGTGATCTTAGCGGGAGTGATTCAGTGAAGTGGTAGACGGAGCCAGATTGAGACAAGTTGAGGGGATAGGGCTGCCCTGAGGACAGTGAAGCGTGGGTATGGGCTGCGCTTTGAAGGAGTTTAGATGAAAAGAGGAAGCAGTGAGTTAAAGAATTTTTTTAGAATGAGAGCAACTTAAGTGTTTATAGGTTGAAAGGAAGGAACCAATTAAAGGAGATTGTGAAGATGCTGAGGAGTGAGAGGCTTGCCCTTACAGCAGGATCCAGGGAGGCCAGAGCATGAGATGAGTTAGTGCTCTTAAGACTGGAAGAAAGAGATGTGAACAGGTGCGGATGTGTGTTTCTTGATTGCTCGGTGAATTTGAGGTGGCTCGCCCACATACATGCAGTGCAAAATGATAAGTAATTTAGAGAATTGGGAAAACATGGAAATATGGTAAGGAAAAAACATACAGTTCACATTGCCAATGATACAAGAATGACTTGTATTCTTAATGTGGGATGAATTCTGGCATGTTTTAGGGAGGAAGTGGCATTGGGAAGAGGTAGAAATTAAATCATTTGTACTAGTAACCTGTTTTACTACAGATTTTTTAAAAACATACATTACAGAAATTACGGTTTTAAAATTGTTGCATAGTTTATGTGGTTTTTAATCATTTGAAACAATGATTCCATTAAGAATCATTGGGGCGCCTGGGTGACTCAGTTGGTGTCTGCCTTCAGCTCAGGTATGATCTCAGGGTCCTGGGATCGAGCCCTGCATCAGGCTTCCTGCTCAGTGGGGAGTTTGCTTCTCCCTCTCCCTTTGCCCCCCACCCCTGCTTGTGCATATGCACACTCTCTTTCTCTAATAAATAAATCTTTAAAAAAAAAAGAATTATCGGGCAGCCCGGGTGGCTCAGTGGTTTAGCGCTGCCACCTTCAGCCCAGGGCCTGATCCTGGAGCCCCGGGATCGAGTCTCATACCAGGCTCCCAACATGGAGCCTGCTTCTTCCTCTACCTGTGTCTCTGCCACACACACACACACTCTCTCTCTCTCTGTATCTCTCCTGAATAAATAAATAAAATCTTTTTTAAAAAAATCAGTATGGATATTTTGTCACTTAACATGAGGATTTTAGAAATTTGATGTTAAACTGCAATACTGCACCTGAAGCAATGTCACTTCACTGAAATACAGTATTTTCATCTGGGTTAGAGAAAGTTACAAGTGTTTATCTTTACTGAGAAATTGCTATGGACCTTTGCCAAGTTATTAAGCATATGCAGTCTATGCAAAGAGTTTTTGAGGTTTTTAAAACAGTGTCAGATGTGATATTGTAGCAAAGAGTTCCTAGTCCTTCCTGCCTTAAAGCCAGGTCTTAATTACAATTGGTCTTAATTACTATTGCAATAATTACTTTTCTATGCCTATCCAGTACTGTGTCCAGCAATCAGTCTAATTTCAAATGGATATTTACAGAATCATCCCTGATCTCAAGATTTTCAGAGGATTGTCAAGATAGGCGACAATGATTAATTTTTTTTTAAAGATTCTGATTATAAACTACATTCTGGAGCTGACTGCTTAACAGAGATGACTGAACACATTCTTTTACTCTTCCAGAATCTCATTGAAATGACTGGAGAAAATTAAAAGTAGATTAATAGAGCTGGAAAACCAGAAAATGAACAGTGTGGATTTCCTAGAAGATAAAAAGCAGATTATTGAAGGATCAGTTAATTAAAGAGTGAAACAGCCAAGCCATTCTGCACACCTTTGAAGCACCTAATTCTGGAGTTTACCACCAAGCTAAGGCTAAGAAAGCAGCTCTTTGAGGTAGGAATTCTGATGCAGGACACAGTCCCCGTGGATTGGAGAAAGTGCTATCCAGATGACTACAAGGAAGAAATGATAATCAGCTGCTCACCCACTCACTCTGGTTGTGGTGACCAGCCACTCCCTTTCTAATCACCAGAGGCACCTAGGATCAGAGTTTGTGTTCACTGAAAGTGAAACGATTATTTGGCTGAGGAAAACCACGTCAGACTGTAACCTTAGGTCGGCATCTATAAATGTGCCAAGAAGCATCAGATTTGAAGAAAACCAGTAGCGTAAAAGGAAACGCCAAATTAAAACAAATTAACCTGCCTAAGAAAGTAGTAGAAGAAACAAGAAATTTAAAAATTAACAGGATTAAGGTCTTCAGAGAGGCATAAGGATACTGTATCCATCAAGAATAAGATGCTAGGAAAAAAATACTTAGTTCCTAGAAATTAAAAATAGGATTATGAAAAAACACTCAGAAGATGGGTCGAGCTGAGCTTAAATCCATGAAAGGAAGATTTAAGAGATGCCCCTAACATGCCCTACAAAGGGAGGATAGGTAAATATTCTGAAAGAAAAATGTGAGTCTTCCACCAACTCAGGCATATAGTAATTGCACAAATAGTAATTGATTGGCATATAGTAGGTACACAAATACTTGTGGAATTGATGAGACAACACAGATTTCAGTATCAGACTTCTTGTTGAACAATTAAAAGAAATTTTTCGCTAAGAATTACTAAGCAAACTGAACAGTGAATCCATGATAAGATTTTAAATCAACCCATGATGCCATGGGACATGCCATTCCCCTTTATAATCATGAAATACCTATATCAGATAAAGACTATTTGACTATTAATGCATATGGGGAAATAAAGTGAGCTCCATATCACCCTCAGCAAGGAAGCCAGCTGACAAAGCATCACTATTTAGAATATTGCTGCTTGCAAGACCCCAGGAAAAAGAGTGAGGCAATGTTCACTGACTTAAAGCTTCAGCACACATGCTTCTCACATGTCATTAGCCAAAGTGTTACATGCCATGCCTGAGTTCAACGCAGTGTGGACTTATTATGTGCCAAGACAAGGAAAGAGAAGTAAGTATATGTCAACAAATTTTAATAGCTACCAATTACCAGGAACAGGGGGTGGAATTTAAAAATCCAAGGGAATTCAGGAAAGAAACAGCTTGGCAGTGTCTCTAAACATTAAACATACCATTTGACTGAGCCATCACTCCTGGGTGATTACCCTAAATAGATGAAAACTCGAGTTCACATAAAAACCTGTACTTGAATGTTTATAGCAGCTCCGTTCATAATCCCCAAAATGTCTTCCAACAGGCATGTGAATAAGCAAATGATAGTGTATCCACACATGTAATAAAAAGGAATGAATTACATTCATAACAACTCAATCTCAAAGTCCTATGCTAAGGGAAAGAAGCCCAGAAGTTACATACTCTCTGATTTCACCTATTGACATTCTTGAAAAGGCAAAACTATAGTGATAGAGGCTAGATCTGTGGTTGTCAGGTGTTGGGAGGGGGAGGGTTTGATTACAAAGGGGCTGTGCAAGGGTCTGTGTTTTGGTGATGGACTTCTGTATTATAGTTGTGGTTATGGGACGCCTTGGTGACTCAGCGGTTAAGCGTCTGCCTTCAGTTCAGGGCGTGGTCCTAGGGTCCTGGGATTGAGTCCCCCGTTGGGTTTCCCACAGGGAGCCTGCTTCTCCCTCTGCCTATGTCTCTGCCTCTATCTGTGTGTCTCTTGTGAATAAATAAATAAAAATCTTTTTAAAAAAATCGTGATTATGATTGCGGTGGTGGTAATATGAACCCATACATATGTCAAAAATCATGGAACTGCAACCCCCTCTGAGTCATTACTGTATAATAATGTTAAAGCAAAACACTCAGGTCCCACCCCCTCCCACTGATTAGTTATCTCATAATATCTTGTATCCACCATGAATACAAAACATATTCTTGTGCAAGACCTGTGGAACATCTATAAAAATGATTGATAGGAGGGGGAAAAACTTGCAAAATGCAAAGATCCTAGAGATTGTGTTCGCTTTGCAAATGTAATAAAGCTAGTAACAAAGGCCTGTCCACTTGCAAATTTTTTTCACTTGGAAATTTTTGAATTGCCTTTTATTAACTCATTGATGGGGGAAATCAAAGCAAATTCCAGACAATTTAAATAAAACCTGGGACATTCTGCCAAATAAGATGTTAGAAGAAATTTTATAGATTTTGATTTATTTTTCAAGAAATAAGAAAACCAAAAATAAGGGCGCCTAGCTGGCTCAGTCAGTGGATCATATGACTCTTTTTTCTTTTTCTTAAAGATTTTATTTATTCACAGACAGAGGGAGAAGCAGGTTCCTTGCAGGGAGCCCGATGTGGTACTTGATCCAAGGACCCTGGAATCACAACCTGAGCTGAAGGCAGACACTCAACTGCTGAGCCACCCAGGTGTCCTAGAACATGTAACTCTTGATCTCTGGGTTGTGAGTTCAAGCCCCACACTGGGTGTGGAGATTGCATAGAAGTAAGCTCTTTTAAAAAAAAAAGGGGGGGGGGAGTGGTTGCCTGGGTGGCTCAGCGGTTTAGATCCTGGAGAGTCCCACGTTGGGATCCCTGCATGGAGTCTGCTTCTCCCTCTGCCTGTGTCTCTGTCTCTCTCTCTCTGTGTCTCTCATGAATAAATAAATAAAATCTTAAAAAAAAAATTGAAAATAGGTGAAATAAAGCTTAACTTCAGAAACAAAAAAAAGCTGAAAGAAGCAAGGGATTTAAAAAATTAAAAGCAGAAATTAATGAATTGTAAAGCAAACATATTTTGATCAATGAAAGGTTCTAAAGTAAAAACCAATAGGGGCATCTGGGTGGCTCAGCCCATTAAGCATCTGCCTGAGATCAATCAAGCCCTGTGTTGAGCTCCTTGCCCAGTGAGGAGTCTACTTCTCCCTCTGACTCTGCCTATGCTGTCTCTTGCTGGCTCTCTTTCAAATAAATAAAAATCTTAAAAAAAAAAATGAAAACCCATAAAAGGCAAACCTTTGGAAAATATAAAAAGAACAAGAAGTAATTAACAAAAATATATAACCAGAATTAATTTTTAGGTAACTTACATATAGAGACTTTTTTTAATTAGAAGGGAGTACTATTTACAATTTACTCCTAATGTGATTATATAGCTTCATTCCAATAAATTTGGAAGACTGGATGAAGTGTGATGACTTAAAAAAAAAAAAAAAGATTCTAGAACAGATACGTGGAAAATGTAAATAGACCAAGTAACTTAGGAGAAACTAAAAAGGTATGAGAACTTCTTTTAAAAAGGTTTCTACTACAAACCATGAGAGACTACTAACTGGGAAACAAAGGGTTGCAGAAGGGGAGGTGGGTGGGGGGATGGGGTAACTGGGTGAAGGGCACTGAGGAGGACACTTGATGGGATGAGCACTGGGTGTTATATGTTGGCAAATTGAATTTAAATTTAAAAATAAAAATAAAAAGGCAAATACTGAGGGGCCTGGGTGGCTGTGTCAGTTAAATGTCCAACTCTTGCTTTTCATCTCAGGTCATGATCTCAGGGTTGTGAGATCAGACTCTGCTGGGCATGAGGCTGCTTGAGATTCTCTCCCTACCCCCTCTCTCTCTGCCCCTCCCCTCACTCGTGCTTGCTCTCAATCCTCTCCCTCTCATAAATAAACACACACACACACACACACACACACACACACACAAATGCAAATACTATCAGACAAACCTTCAAGGTATATGTATTTTAAACCATTCTAAATGATAGGAAAGAAAAAGTAGAGCTTCCTAATTCATTCCATGTGGAAAGCATAATCCTAATACCAAAACTGCACAAATAAAACACAAGGAAAACTGTAAACCAATCTCACTTACCAGAGAGGCAAAACCACTATAGTTCACTGAATGAACAGATTAAAGAATGAAATACCATCTTCACTGCTAAAAGAAGCGTTTAATAAATCAAAAATCTTCTGGTACTTTTTTTTTTAAGATTTTAATTATTTTAGAGAGTGAGTGAGAGAGAGCACGAGCAGAAGGAGAGGCAGAAACAGATTCCCCACTGAGAGGAAGCCTGATTTGGGACTCAATCCCAGGACCCCAAAATCATGACCTGAGCCAAAGGCAGACTTGTAACCAAGTGAGCTACCCAGGCACCCCATCCTCTGGGACTCTTAACAATATAGAAATAGAAGGGAACTTTACCTTCTGTAGCTTGACTAAATGTACCTATCAGAAATCTACAGCAAACAAACTTGGTGAAAAAACAGAGGATACAAAAATAGTAGTAAAAAGTATAGAAAATGCAAAATAAGACAGTTGTCATTGTAAATAAATGATTTGGGACAAAAAGGAAACTGATTTTTTACTGACATGGTATTACAACTAATTAAGAAACAGTAAGGAGGCAGGGCATAGCACCAACACCAATATCAAAAACTTTTTATATACCAGCAATAATCGATTAGGAAATGTGGAAGAAAAGATTCATGTAGAAATAAAGTTAATAGAGAAATGTTAAGGCCCATATGAAGAAAAAAATCTATGTTGAAGGATATAAAAAAAATCCCCGAATGGAGAAGCATGCCACGTTTCTGTCTAAGGGAAAGTCCTGATGCAATAAATATGTGCATTCTACCAAAAGAGCTTACAAATTCAAAGCTATTTCATATAATTAAAGCAATTTTTTAAATGATTTTATTTATTTATTCATGAGAGACACAGAGAGAGGCAGAGACACAGGCAGAGAGAGAAAGAAGCAGGCTCCCTGCAGGGAGCCCAAGGCGGGACTCGATCCCAGGACCTGTGATCCCTGGGATCACGACCTGAGCCGAAGGCAGACGCTCAACCACGGAGCCACCCAGGTGCCCCTCAAAGCAAGGTTCTTAAAATGGATAGAACAACCTGATTACAAAGGTCATCTGGAAGACCATGCACAAAACAGTTCTGAAATCAAAGCAGCCCATAGAGCCAAAGCAAATAAAATATCAGGAATAATCAAATTGGTTAAAGGCCCAGAACATCTGAGAAACCAGGAACAGAGCCATGTACACATAGGAATTTAATATGTGAAAAATGGCCTTACAAATAGGTAAAGAAGGGTTGAAGTATTCAGTAAATGATGGTGGGATTACTGATTACTTGGAAAACATTTTCTTCTTTCACACTATGGAAAAGAAATAAAATGCAGATGAATTAAACATTGAAATATAAAAATAACTAGAAGTATTGGAAAACAATTTTTAGTAAGTATGGGATGAAGAAGGGCCTCTTAAGGAAGACACAAAATCCAGTATCCACAAAAGGGGGAGAAATTGGTAGATTTGACCACGTTAAAAAATATTAAAATTCTGGGGCACCTGGGTGGTGCTGTTGGTTAAGTTCTGACTCTTGGTTTCCGCTCAGGTCCTGATCTCAATTTCTTGAGATCGAGTCCTGCATCAGGCTCCAAGCTCAGCATAAGCCTACTTCCGATTCTCTCTCCCTCTCCCTCTGTTTCTCCTGCTTGTGTGTGCTTGCCCACACGCTCACTCTCTGTCTCTCAAATAAATAAATCTTTAAAAAATAATGTCAAACTTCTGTACACAAATTAAATAGGAAACAGGAGGTTGGGAAATAGGTAAAACATAAAAGAGGTTAAATATAGCTAATAAAAGCACCTACAAATCATTTAAAAATGCACAAAAGATATAAAAATCTTTTTATAAAGAAAAATATAAACATTCAATTTCATAAGAAATCAAAAATTGAAAGGAGATACCATTTTTCAGTCCCTGAAGTGGCAGATATGTAATGACTGGCAACAGCTAGTGCTGGAGAGAATGTGAGTAAAGAGCACGCTCCTTGTTGAGAAGTGTAAGTCAATACAGTTTTTTGGGTGGACAATTTGGCAGCGCATGTCAATATTTAAAATGTGTCTAGCCTCTGATTTAATAACCATGATTGTAAGGATCCAGACTAAAGAAATATTCACATAAAGAGAGTCTGTAATAAGAGTCAGTAATAAGAATGTGTACTGAAGCATTTTTTGAAATAATAAAAAATTAGAAACAACAATTATACATAAATGTGGAAATTATTGAATTAATGCCTACCAATTCCCACGACGCAATACTCTGCAGCAGGTAAAACAGCAGCTCTGTAGTATGGACACAGAAGTATTTTTAAGGCATACTGACACAGGGTGTCTGGCTGGCTCCATTGGTAGAGCACGCAACTTTTTCTCACGGTGTTGTGAGTTTGAGCCCCACGTTGTGTGTAGAGATTACTTTTAAAAAAATAAAATTTTAGGGCACCTGGGTGACTCAGTGGTTGAGCATCTGCCTTGGCTCAGGGCATGATCCCGGGGCCCTGGAATTGAGTCCCACATCGGGCTCCCCACAGGGAGCCTGCTTCTCCCTCTGCCTGTGTCTCTGCCTCTCCCTCTCTCATGAATAAATAAAATCTTTTAAAGAATAAATAAAAAAATTTTAAAAAATAGACGTACTGATGTGAAAAACAAGCTCTGCCATGATACTTATTCCATACTGTTTATGTTTATATGGGTAAACACCTGTTTACACATATATGGTGTGCATCTGTGTCTGTGCTTAGAGAATGCTCGGTAAGAATACATACATGTTGATGGTGACTCTGCAGAAGGCAGTAGGACTGTGAGGAGGGACAAAAGGGGCTTTTTGTATTTTACTCTATTTACTTTAGGTTTTGTTTTTTTGTTTTGTTTTGTTTTGTTTTAGCGTAGGCTTCATGCCCAGCATGGAGCCCAATGTAGAACTTGAACTCACACCTGAGGTCAAGATCTGAGCTCATATCAAGCATCAGACCCCCCCGGTTTTGTTTTTTAGTAAGCCTCTTTTTATGGTTGACAAGTAATTTTCTAAATTCTCTTCATCACAGAGAACTTGGAAAATACCAATAGATGATCTGTCATCCTGTACTCCCTGTGTCCATTTATTTTTCAAAATCTGCCTGTCCTGTGATCTATGTGGAAAATGAGCTTTCCCGGGTAATGTCTCCGTTTTGTACCCTGATGGCTTCCTACGTAGTATATTCAAACTGCTTTTTTTTTTAGACCACAACCCACAGTAAAAATCATATTTTATGCAAAGTAAAAGGTTAATTGTCCTGGCCCACAGCTGCCTTGGGTGCACACGTAGTGAATGGAACATTTCATCAAACAGCTCTTAACTGCCCTTCTAGTGACACTCTAGTATGTTCTGTTCTGATTCCTTTAAAGGAAATTCTCTTTGCCACCTACTAAGTAGGTTTCACAATCCACTACTGGGTCATGACCTATGGTATGAAGACACTGGGGAGAATGCTTCAGATATTTGTCCTGTCTACTCCCAACCAAACTGCTGTGGGGGTGAACACGAGGCTTTCCCACCTTCTCTTCATTTGTGGGTCATTATGGGTCAAAGTCCTTCTCCATTTGTGTGTTACTTCCAAAGCCCAGCTTTCTTGAGCTCTTTCCCTCTCAATAGACCTAAAATAATTTCTGTGAGATTGTCTTTTTAAAAAATCCTTTTGTTACACTGAAGGCCTGAGTTTTCAAATTGATGCATCTATGCAGAATCCTAAAAAATATAATTGGGTCTAAGAGTTTTTAAAAAAAGACAAATTTGTGTGATTTAAAGCAATTGCTTGGTGTAGGCGATTGTTCACAAGGCACAAAATGTACTTACTGTAAGGGTTAAAGGACTCAATCCCCATGTCCTCTTAGTACAGTTTGTAAATTTTAAACCAGTGTGAACTTAAAAACAACAAACACAAAAACAACCAAGCAGTTTAGAATTAGGTAAGGACACCTCCTATATATCAGATTCATTAACTTTGGAAAAATGACCAGTGAGATTCAATTGGTTTGTTTTTTTTTTAATATTTTATTTATTTATTTGACAGAGCAAGAGAGCACAAGCAGAGGAGCAGCAGAAGGAGGGGGAAAAGAAGGCAGATCGACTCCCAAGACCCTGGGATCATGACCTGAGGGGCAAACAGATGTTTAACTAACTGAGCCACCCAAGCACCCCAAGGATTACTTGGTTTATTTTAAGGTTTTCAAAAGATAGTCCTAAAAGTCCTTTGACATGTGGAGGAGACTTCGATCTCTAAACCAGAAAAACCAAAACCAAAACTTTACAAAATCTTAAAAACTAGGTAATCCCAGGTCTTTTTGTCTTAAATGATAAAATTTGATGGTGGTGTGAAAACACTGAAATTGGATGAGGGGATAGGAGAGGTGCTATATAAGGCTACAGATTTGCAACAAGTACTAAGTAAATCTGACAGATGTCATGCACAGTGTAGTAAATATAGACAATACTGTACTATAATCATCAAACTCGCTAAGAGACTAGATCTTATTCCAACCACTAAAAAGAAATAATTGCATAATGTGGTAGATATGCTAATTACTGTCACAATGACAATCATACAAATGGATCAAATCAATGTGTTGTACACCTTAAATTAACAAAATGTTATATGTCAAAAATATTTCAATAAAAAAAACCCTGAAAATTAATTTACTAAATCATTCTAATTTCTTTATACCAAAGTCAAACTAAATCTTTCTTAAGAAACTAGTGCCTTGGAGGCACCTGGGTGGCTCAGTCTGTTGAACACCTGACCCTTGATTTCAGCTCAGGTCATGATCTCAGAGTTGTAGGGTCAGGCCCCACCTTGGGCTCCATGCTCAGTGAGGAGTCTGCTTGAGATTTTCTCTATCCTCTCCCTCTGCCCTCACCCATGTGTGCTTGCTGTCTCAAATAAATAAATAAAATCTTAAATTAAAAAGAAGGAAGGAAGGAAGGAAGGAAGGAAGGAAGGAAGGAAGGAAGGAAGGAAGGAAGAGAGAGAGAGAGAGAGAGAGAAGAAAGAAAGAAGAAAGAAAGAAAGAAAGAAAGAAAGAAAGAAAGAAAGAAAGAAAGAAAGAAAGAAAGAAAAAGAGAAAGAAAGAAAGAAAGAAAGAAAGAAAGAGAGAAAGAAAGAAAAAGAATCTAATGACTTATTGTACACCATATAGGAGACACTTTCACATACTATCCTAAGACTTGAAAACCTGTAAAGGGTCAAAGGTGTTACCTTTATTCCCTTTACACCAGTCACACCCTGGTTCGAGCTACTGCTTACAATCAGGTGAGCCACTGGCAGTTTTTGTGACAAGTGGCAAGAATGACAAATGTGAAGCTATGGAACGTAGTTTTCTTGGCTTCCTGTTCTTTATGGATGCTTAGGCTTATATCATTTTCTGTAGCTGCTATCTTCAACATAGTTAATATAACAACCTTATAACTGTATAATAATAAGTCTAAATTGGCTAATGCCTCAAATTTTTGGTATAGATTTCCAATCAATTTTGACTTTAAAAAAATTAGTATTAGGGGATCCCTGGGTGGCTCAGCGGTTTAGTGCTTGCCTTCGGCCCAGGGTGTGATCCTGGAGTCCCAGGATTGAGTCCCAGGATCGAGTCCTAGGATCGAGTCCCACGTTGGGTTCCCTGCATGGAGCCTGCTTCTCCCTCTGCCTGTGTCTCTGCCTCTCTCTCCCTGTCTCTCATGAATAAATAAATAAAATCTTAAAAATAAAATAAAATAATTAGTATTAGAGGTTTTAAAATTACATAACTTTTTGCATGGGCACATGCAAAATGGGCACATGAGTTGGTGGCTCAGTAAGTTAGGTGTCTAACTCTTAGTTTCACCTCAGGTCATGACCTCAGGGTCATGGGTTAGAGCTGTGCATTGGGCTCCATGCTAGGAGTGAAGCCTACCTAAAATATAACTTTTTGCAGAAATCACTCATCTTAAACAGAGTGAAGTCCATAGTCTTCAAGGCCTAGATTTTGAATACAGTTGATAAGATAAAGTTTGGTGTTTTCTTTTACTGATAGGAGCAGATTTACCCTGAACATTTTACTGGGAGTTAAGATCTTACACCTGTAGGTTAAAATAAAGCTTTAGGCCGACAACCCTCCGTTGCCCATGATTTGGCCATATCTTTTTTTTTTTTTAAGATTTTATTTATTTATTCATGAGAGACACAGAGAGAGAGGCAGAGACATAGGCAGAGGGAGAAGCAGTTTCCCTGTGCGGAGCCCGATGCAGGGCTCGATCCCAGGACCCCAGGATCCCAAACTGAGCCAACGGCAGACACTCAATCACTTAGCCACCCAGGCATCCTGGTCATATCTTTAAAGTATTTCCTGGGGATCCCTGGGTGGCTCAACGGTTTGACGCCTGCCTTTGGCCCAGGGCGTGATCCTGGAGTCCCGGGAATCAAATCCCACGTCGGGCTCCCTGCATGGAGCCTGCTTTTCCTTCTGCCTGTATGTCTCTGCTTCTCTCTCTCTCTCTCTATGCCTATCATGAATAAATAAATAAAATCTTAAAAAAAAATAAAGTATTTCCTTTTTCATGTCCCAATTTTAATAGATGTGCTGCCAAAACAAGCATTCAAGTATTTCCTTTTATTAACAGGACTAGGATTGAACTTTCCACTAATCTGAGTTAACTCTGGTCTACAATTTACAGAGAGATTGTAATCATTCAGAGTATCTCCCTGTTTAGTCAACTTGAAACTCATAACTCTTCTCTACAACAAAACGATGCCTCTCCACCTGACTACTCCTCCATCTCCCCCATTCTACCTTGAAGGAGAGTCAATGCTTTGGGCCTTGGGTAGGAATGGACCTTGCAGGTCCTTGGCCTTCTGAGTGACATTTACATTGTTGCCTCAGTAAGTTCAGTACTACAGGCCATTCTTCAGGAGAGGCTCTGAGAAAAGGACCTGGGTGGCTCAGTGGTTGAGTATCTGCCTTCAGCTAAGGGCATGATCCTGGGGTTCTGGGATTGAGTCTCACATGGTGCTCCCCACAAGGAGCCTGCTTCTCTCTCTGCCTATGTTTCTGCCTCTCGTGTGTGTATCTCATGAGTAAATAAATAAAATACCCCGCCCCCCCCCAAAAAAAAGGAGAGACTCTGAGAAATTAGAAACAGCTTCATTTCTTCAGGGACTTTGAAGTTCCATGTGGAAAAGGCAGGGTGCCTGCTAGAATGAGGAAAGTCTTACCTCCAAACAGGCAGAGACGCTTCTTTGAGGTGCATTTTCTAAGGGTTTTGAGGAGAAGCCGCTTCTGAGGCGAGCTACTGCTGCAGGACATGGGCTCCTGCCAGCCTTGGACTTCTGCTAGCCCTGGGAGGGCTCCGTGGCAGCAGGAGCAACCCTGGGAAAGTTGGTTTCTCCCAGTTCAGTTTCAGTCCACAAGTCATGGACTCCAGACAACCGGCCTAAGGAGTGATATCCTGGAGAACCCAAAGCCAAGATTGTTCTGCAGGAGAGGCAGCTGTAGAAAGAGCCAGGCTCTACCACCATCACTGAACGAGCCCCCTCTGACCGACCCTGAACCGAAGGGAAACTGGGCAGAAAAAATTGTGGATTTTTAATTTCTTTAGAGCTCAACCTTCAAGAGAAAGAATATTAATTTTTTTAGACTTTAATTCCTCCCTGAGAATTTAATAATGTGAGGCATTTCATACAGTTCAAATCAGGGCATTTTAATATTGCCGGCATTTATTATTTGGAATAGATTTATGCCTTCATTTGAATTCATTGCATAATCTCCAGTGAGCTCTATTGAATGCCCTACCTGGAAAAATCTAAGATGGAAAACAGATTGGGGAGTGAATATTGAGACGAGAGTGTTGGATAGCCTTGAGGGAATTTAATCAATGCTCCATAGAGACCCACTTCAGAGTCTTTGAAGTCCCATAGCTGACCTCAGGAGGACTCACAAGGGGATGGGGGATGAGGCCAGGGAGCACTCAGCATTTTCCTAGGAAGAACAGCTGGACTTATGCAGTGCTGAGGCCCATGTTTCTAACCCAAATGTTAGAAATGCTGGGGACGTAGGGAGAGATGCTGTCCCCTTCATCCATGTGTCAGCCAAAGTCTGTAAAGGTGACTGTCTGCTTTCTTGGAGCCTTTGGGCACTCAGCGTTCATTCTCCTTCTCAGACCCCCTTCCTTCTCCCACCATAACTGAGTGGCTAATTTTGGTTTTCGAGGTCAGCAGTGGAGGTGTTCCTTACACAGGCTCAGCCTCCTCTTCCTGGTTATCTTCTGGATCCTGCCTGTCCCCATTAACTACCACTGCCTTGAAAATCAATTTCATTTGGTGAGAGAGGAGGAAAGATTAGCCTGGACCTGGCTTCCAGTCATAGCTTGCAGTCTATCCTAGAAAGTACTAACATGGCTACTTCAATCCCCATTAGAGCCTATTGGGCTTCTGTGAATAGGTTTCAGTTGAGTTCAGAACTTTGAATGGAAGAAACGTAGGATTAATTTGCATTCTAGAAACAACACAAACTGTGTTCCTTCACGTGTCAAGAAAATATGACTATCTCTGGAGTCCCACCACCACGGCTTCTGTCCTCAGAGAGAATGACCATCTTCCTCAGTTCCCGTCAGAAATCCTGGTGAAACCGCCTCCTCACACCCATTAGGATAGCTACTCTAACAACCAAACAAACCCTGGAAAATAACAAGTGTCAGTGAGGATGTGGAGAAGTTGGAAGCCTTGTGCACTGTTGGTGGGAAGGTGAAATGGTGCCACCACTAGGGGAAAACAGTTGGGAGGTTCCCCCCAAAATTAAAAATAGAACTACCAAAGGATCCACCAACTCCACTTCTGAGTATATAAGAACTGAAAGTTGGTCTTAAATATATATTTGTACACCCATGTTCATAGCAGCATTATTCACAGTAGCCAAAGGTGGAAGCAATCCAAGCATCCATTGGTGGATGAATGGATAAACAGAATGTGGTATATACATATGTGAGGTAGTAAAAAATAGATATAATAGAGAGTACATATATATGTGCATGCTCCTGATTCCTGGCATGGGGTTCCTAAAACCCATGAAAATCCCTAAGTGATAAGAGCACTAAGAGCATCTCTTGTTCTGATGAGGTGACTCTAGGTGGCTTCTGGATGTCTCCTGGAAGGAGGCCGGTCACCAGAAGGACCAAGACATAATTAGAAGTTTGGAGTTTTCAGCTCAGCTCCCCCTTCTCTAGAGAGAGGAGAGGGCCTGAAAATGGAGTTAATAATTGATCGTGCCTATGTGAGAAAGCCTCGAAGAAATTCCAGTAGTATAGGGTTCTGAGAGCTTCCAGGTTGGTGAACACATCCATGTACCAGGGGATGGGGTAACCTGGGGACCTACTCCTTGCTACTGGCATTGAAGTGGGGCAAAATCTTGAGGGAGTGGGCCCTTGCCCTGTGGGATCTGATGCTAATTCCAGGCAGAGAGTGTTGGAAGTGAGTTAAATTGCAGGACACTTGGCTGGTGTTACAGAATTGCTTGGTGGGGTGAAACACCCACACCTCCAGTGTCAGAAATGTCGGGAACATGGTAGTCATGTGAGAGCACTGGAGACACACAGGGGCAAGACTGGGTTTTTTTCTAATACAACATAACATACAATAGGGCAGTCATATTTACAGAGACAGAAACTAGAACGATAGTAGCCAGGGCCAGGAGGAAGGGAAGAGGCAAATGAAGAATTGTTTAATGGGTAAAGAGTTTCAGTTTTGCAAGCTGGAAGCATTCTGGTGGCTGGTTGCACTACAATGTGAATGTATTCCTGAACTGTACATATAAAGATGATTAAGATGCTAGATCTTTTGTTATTTGCATTTTACCACAATTTTTTTAATCTTGGGAAAGATTTGTGATGAATGCCTCTTGGCTCAGGGGCTCACTCTTGAAGCCATTAATTGTGGCCAATGGACAGGGTCAGCTCCAAACATCTGAGCCTCCACTTTATGGAGAGAGGAGCACTGAGGGTCTGCTTCTGCTGGCCTTCATATAATTTGAAACCAGTGAGCCATTGGAAAGCTCTGGATATCCTGTGGCTGAAAAATATCTGTGGCAAAGAAAATCATAAATGGAACTGAAGGGTCATTGGAATTTCTGCAGAAGAAACAATTCTGTATTTTTTTTTAACCAGTAAAAGGAAGGGGTGAAGTATTACTTCTTTCTGAGTTGTCCACACATAGGAGAGTAAGAGTAATAAATCTCAGTTTAGTCTGAGATGCCAGGACAGGAAGGGCAGGAGAAACAGATTTTTTTTTTTTTTTTTTTTTTTTTGCTGAAGCCCTAGGATAAAGTGTTCTTGCATCATCACTATTTCCCAATGATGCATGATCTTCTGAGTTCAGGCATAAGGTCGTGTGCAATTTGCAGCAATAAGGGTTTAGTGATTTAAAAATAAAAATGTCTTTCTTTTGTCACGTCACCTAGCACTTTGGTTCAGGATAAAACGTTAATCATTGATTTTTCTGGTTGAAACTTGGTTTTTTGCTGGGCCAGTACCTCATACTGAGTAGTCTACTCGCATGGGTGATGAACTGGAATGTCTGAGAGATAGTGTACATCAGCAAAACCAGCTCAGAATTCTGATTATTGACAGAATGTGAGATGAGGTCATTAGGGCGAGCTGTGCAAAGGAGGGGAAGGAGAGGGGATCTATAGTGTTTGCCTTCCCAGCCCTCAGCCTTTCTTCTGTGAAGACCATCCCCCTGTGGGATTGAACTCAGCCCACCTCACTTCAGTATTGGGGTGCTGCCAATCCTACTCCTCTGCACCCCTGAGTGCAGGACCAGGTGTGTGACCCAAAGGCCCTGGAGTTATTTCAAGGTGATTTTTGAATCCGAAACCAGGGAAAAGAGTCTCTTCTTCGCTCATGGCAAAAGATGGGACATGGTCCCTGGCCATGGTTTCAGGCCTGAGGAGACAGCCAGTTTGAGAAAACAACATGAAGTGAAGAGAGAAGCCAAAAGGGGGACAAAGACATATGCAAATACGTAGCTTGTGGAACATGGTGGTCTTGTCCAAGTTGTCCCTGAAGCGAAGCGTCACCCTCGTCCACCGCCTTGAGGTTCGGTTCCAGGTTCCATAGTGGACTCATTTCCCCTCTGCCAAAGCTGGTCAGAGTTGAATTTCTGTCATTTCCAGTCGGAAGAGTCCAGGGATGGCACCCAGCGCAACAGCGCAGGCCACCCAACACTCACAGAATGAAGAGGTGTCCCTCGAAGATAAACTAGAGCAGGATCAGGCCACTGCCTTCCCTTCCTGAGAAAACAAGGAGTAGCAGCAAGTAGGCTCGACACTGGATTCAGCAGAGTGACAAGGAGAGCATTGTGCCTTCTGCTCCCACCCCCAACTGCGCCATCTTGGATGAGTGACCTTTTAGAACTCTGCAAAACGAGGGGTCTAGACAACACCATCTGAAGGGCATTTCAGCTTATATTCTTTCAAATATGGTACTGTCGGTTTGATTTATGCCACTGAGTCTACTCTTGGTTTTGACCCCAACTCTGCCTCAGTGCTTTGCTTGAGTCTTGTTCACTTTAACAGGGTTTAAACGTTAGTCCTTCCTGTGTTGGCTAGAGAGGGTAAGACCTGGAAAAACAGCGCACCCTCCATCTCCCCAGTGGAGCAGTCGGATATTTAATATAGAGACGATACCTGTTCTTGGCAGCACAGGGCATAAAGATGACAGAGGAAAGAAGAATCACAAACTGGCCTTGGTGTTCGCCGCTCCTGAGGCTCAATGCTGCCATGGGCTGATGTTTTGCTGCAGGACAGAAGTGGCTGGAAACGCAGGGGATATGCAGACAGAGTTGAGGTCTGCTGTTTGGGCAGCGGTTAGAGTTGCCACTCTGGAAGACTGAGAGAAGCTCCCCATGTAGGTGTGAGTCCCCCTGACATAATCACGTAAGATCATTTCATCAGCCTGGGATTGTTGCTCTCAAACAAAATACATTGGGGTTTCTCTATTCTTTTCAGGAAATACCTTGTCTGTGTTGTGAGGAAGGGGAAGAGTGTGGTGTCTCCTCAATAGCCTAATTCCCTCTGAAAAAATAGGCTTGTTTGTTCCTTTGAAGTGTGTGTGTGTGTGTGTGTGTGTGTGTGTGTGTGCTTGCGTACATGCACAAGAACTTAAAAAAGACTATGACGGGTTGACACGATGAACTTTTAGTTTTTGTTTGTGTTGGGAGAAACTTAAAAATGGGTCAGAGGGACGCCTGGGTGGCTCAGCAGTTGAGCGTCTGCCTTCGGCTCAGGGTGTGATCCTGGGGTTCTGGGATCGAGTCCCACATTGGGCTCCCTGTGTGGAGCCTGCTTCTCCCTCATTCTGTGTCTCTGCCTCTCTCTCTCTGTGTCTCTCATGAATAAATAAATAAAATCTTTAAAAAAATAAAATAAAAAATAAAAATGGGTCAGAGGATTCCTTAGAATAATTCTGCTCTCAGAGAATTGGCTGAACTTCACAGCAGAAATCCTCAGTTGGCTGCCTGCTAAGGAGTGAACCTCACCAGCTCTGGACCCTGGGGCTATTCTGACTGTTGGAAAATCTTAATCTCAGACAGATGGGTGAGTTTTGTATTTATATTAACATTGTATTTAATGGAGAACAGAGAAGACACAGCCCACTCTTGAGTTTCAGTCTCTTGGTACGCTCTAAATTTTGTTTTCTGGTGATCAAAAGAATCAAAGGGTAGAATGGCTCCAAGAGGAGAGGCATCCCCAATTTTGGTTGTCCCTAAAATAGCTGGATTTCACAGTATCTCCTGAACAAGCAAGACAGGAACCTGGGCAGTTCTGGCTTCTACATGGGCTCACCTACTCCCGCCTTCTGCTGCTACTCATCAAACAGAATCTTGTCATCACAACTTATCTGTGGTTTATTTCTTCCTAAGGCCCATGGAGAGGAGGAGGTTGAACAATTATTGGCTCAATGAATTTATCCTGCTTAGTTATACAAAAGAAAGAAAGAAAGAAAGGAGACGCCCAGGTGGCTCATTGGTTGAGCGCCTCCCTTCAGCCCAGGGCCTGATCCTGGAGACCCGGGATCGAGTCCCACATCAGGCTCCCTGCATGGAGCCTGCTTCTCTCTCTGCCTGTGTCTCTGCCTCTCTCTGTGTCTCTTATGAATAAATACATAAGTCTTAAAAAAAAAAAGGAAAAAAGAAAGAAAAGACACATGTACATGCGTGTGCACACATATATATATGGCCTTTTATTTGTTTTTTTTTTTTTTACATTCTGAGTCAAAATTTGCCTAATATCTATTAAGTAGAACAAAAAGGCAAGATATAAAGCAGTGCTTAAGTTACCTTATATGTCAAAGAGAGGGAGAGAATAATTTTATATCTGTATTTGCCTGTCTTTGCTAAAGAAACTCGGAGAGATATGAAGGGAACTGACCAAAGTGTCTCCTGGTGGAGATGAGATGGGGGTGAGCTGGATAAGGCCATTTTCACTGTGCATCTTTTATAGGTTTGATTTTTGAACCATGTGAATATATTACCAATTCAAAAAACAGACTCAGTACCTAAACTAAAATTGTCTCAAAGGTGGGACAATCTCTGTTTATGCTCTGAATTTCTATAATGTTTGAACATTTCAAAAGCAATCATGTGTTATATATGCCTCAGGAAACTTAAAAAGGGAGAAAACTTTTTTGGAACAACACAGGCTGTTAACATTTTTCCTGGGTAAGGAGATCTAGGAAGACAAAGGCAAAGTACCAGATGTTTCTCTAGGGACCAAGACTGGGTGTAAATGTACCAAATTCAAAAAGTAGGGAAGAAGAAAGAGGGACTTTCCCAACCACTGGGTCTTCTCAAATGTCTCTAAATTTATATCACAAATCACTCAGAAAGCTTTTCCTCTGAGCCAGACCTCTAGTGATAGTTAAAAATGTCCCTGCCTCGGGGTGGGGGCGGGGTGCTGCCTGGGTGGCTCTGTCAGTTAAGAGGTTAAGCAGCTAAGCTAAGTGACTGCCTTGGGCTCAGGTCATGATCTCAGGGTCCTGGGATCTAGCCCCGCATTGGGCTGCATGTTCAGCAGGGAGTCTGCTCCTCCTTCTGTGCTCCTCCTCCCTCCAGCTTGTGCTCTCACCTTGTCTCTCTCTCAAATAAATAAATATACCCCTTTGGCACTCAGCAGTTACAGAAGGATTGAAGACCAGCACAATGGGCCGAGGCCAACCTGGTGATAAATGGAGGAAACCAAGTGGTAACTAACTTGGGATGGAGAGGGACCACAGTTCTACAGGGAAATGTAACTAAAACTGCGGGGGGGGAGGGGGGGGCAGTGTCCCATGGGTACATTTTGGGGCTGGCAGAACAGGGGAGCAATGCCTGTAAAAAGGCCTAGGAATACCATGTGAAGCCCTTGCCTGCAGATCCCAGAGGATGCAGCCTCCTCCTGAGGGAGTGGAGGCGGGGCGAGGCTGAGGGGGAGGCGGGCAGGTCCCAGGCTTGTGCAACTGCCTACCCAGCACATGCCCTTCACTTTCTAGGTCTCAGATGGCCTGGGGTTCATTTTGTATTTCTCTGAGCTTGCTCTTTTCTGGGAGAGTTTAAATAACCTTGCCAACCCCTCAAGGTAATTTTTGTTTGTTCTTGTTGTTTTTAAAGATTTTACTTATTTATTCATGAGAGACATACAGAGAGAGAGGCAGAGACACAGGCAGAGGGAGAAGCAGGCTCCATGCAGGGAGCCTGATGCGGGACTCGATCCCAGGACCCTGGGATCACCACTGAGCCAAAGGCAGACACTCAACCACCGAGCCACCCAGGTGCCCTCTATTTGTTTTTAAAGATTTTATTTATTTGAGAGAGAGAGAGCACGCAGGAATGGGGGGGGGGGGGAGCAGAGGGAGAAGGAGACATAGACTCCCCACTGAGCACAGAGTCCGAGTGGGGGCTTGATCCCAGGAACCTGAGATCAGGGCCTGAACTGACGTCAGGCACTTACCCAACTGAGCCACCCAGGCAGGCTTCCCTTGAAGTCATTTTTAAAAGCAGGGAAATGCATATAAGACTAATGGTTATATTCTTGGGACTTGAAATGCAGTGGTCTGGTGTCCTCTCTGTGGTTTGATTGACGAGATTCTTGGTGAAACTAGACAAATCCTTGATCTGGGTTTCAGCTTTCCCGCTGCCAAATGGGAACACATGTTAGTGATCAGCAGGTGGTAGCAGCTGTGGAGACACAGAGGGCAGGACTGGCCCCCCAGCATCACCGTTCCTCACCAGAAACTGGAGGAGTTGCACTAAATCCCCAAGATCTAAGTGTGAATGCTATAACACCACCCAATAGATGTAGGACACACCAGAATCACCTTGTATTTAGTACTCGAGAATGAGCCCATGTTGTTTGGAAGAGGGTAGGTACACTTATCATTTTATTCTTCAGAAGTGCACTTGGCCATTTTCTTCCATCTATAACCTTAGAGTTCAGAATGCAGACGGTTGTCCGTGACCACTGGGTTCCAAACTCATGGGGCCAGCCTGGCACCAAGTCATTCTGTTACCTGAGAGGAGTTTGGTGACATAAGCTACAGGGATGCTAGGACAGACATCGTCAATATAAAGATAATTGTTTTAAAAATATTTATTCTTGGGATGCATGGGTGGCTTAGCAGTTGAGCATCTGCCTTCAGCGTGGGGTGTGATCCCAGGGTCCTGGGATCGAGTCCCACATCGGGATCCCTGCAAGGAGGCTGCTTCTGCCTCTGCCTGTGTCTCTGCCTGTGTCTCTGCATCTCTCATGAATAAATAACATAAAATCTTAAAAAAAAAACTTTATTCTTTCATCCCATTCCCCAGTTCTGCAACTCCACCCTAATCCTTGGGCAGTCATCCGGGACAGACATTGTGGGATTTATAGGGGAATGTGATTTTCTTCCCTGCTGCCCCAGGACAATGCTGGGAGAGGCTGGCTCTCAGAATGTGTGGGTGGACGATTCGAGATGACATTCCAAGATTCCTTACAGCTCTGCGGGCACTCTGTCTCCACCCTCTGCCACCCTGCCCTTCTAGCCACCTCTTCTTCCCCTACAAAATGCATCACTTCTACCACCTGCAACTCACTAAGGCTGCTGTGGACTCTGGGTGGTTGTGCCAAGTCAGAGAAGTGCAACTGAATCCCGTGCCAGTTGCATAGGAGTGAGGGATTTGCTAATTTCCCACTTGCAGCTTCTCTCTCCAGTGAAAACATTAACCTAGAATTCTACTTGCAGAGGGACATGTTCATACTTGATGTAGGGGGGAGGCTTCAAATCTCAGCACATCCTGCCTTGGGCAGGACAGGCCTCAGCACTCACCACGTTGCAAAGTGGGATGCCAGGATCACCAGAGTTTCTCATGGTCAAATGCCTGTCGTCACCCCACTCTTTAAAAATAGCCAACTTTTAAAAAAGGATTTTATTTATGTATTTGAGAGAGAGAAAGAGACAGCACAGCTGCACTCACATTCGAATGGGGGAGGGAGGGAGGAAGGGACAGAAAGAAAAGCAGACTCCTCCCTGAGCAGGAGTCAAAGACAAATTCTTTTTTTTTAAGGTTTTATTTTATTTTTATTTTTTTTATTTTTTTATTTATGATAGTCACACACAGAGAGAGAGAGAGGCAGAGACACAGGCAGAGGGAGAAGCAGGCTCCATGCACCGGGAGCCCGATGTGGGATTCGATCCTGGGTCTCCAGGATCGCGCCCTGGGCCAAAGGCAGGTGCCAAACCGCTGCGCCACCCAGGGATCCTTCAAAGACAAATTCTTAACTGACTGAGCCACCTAGGCTCCCCTAAAAATAACCGACTTTTAAGAAAATGGCTATGGGGTACCTGGGTGGCTCAGTCAGTTAAGCATCTGCCTTCAGCTCAGGTCATGATCCCAGGGCCTTGTCATTGAGCTGCACATCGGGCTCCTTGCTCAGTGGAGAGCCTATTTCTATTTCTACTTCCCCCGCTCTCCCTGCTTGTGCTTTCTCTTTCTGTCAAATAGATTAATCTAAAAAAAAGTCTTTAAAAAATGACTACTGTTTTTAATATTCACTATAGAAAATTCTGGAGCAGTAAGAGATACGATTTCTTTCTCCCAGCAACAAAGATTGTCAGCCTTGTTGTTAATTCCTTCTTCCTGCCCTGGACATTCACTCA
This sequence comes from Canis lupus dingo, assembly GCF_003254725.2. Lineage (NCBI taxonomy): Eukaryota > Metazoa > Chordata > Mammalia > Carnivora > Canidae > Canis > Canis lupus. Next base: position 80,530,910 of record NC_064243.1, on the reverse strand, counting down.
AAATATATCTACTGAGCACATACTATATTGATGCTGTGGGTATAGCATGAACAGAGCACGTGTAGTCTCACCTTTCAGAGGACATGTATTCTAGTGAGAAAGTGGATAATGAACCAATACACAAATATTTCAGAGACTGGCAAGTTCCAAGAGAAATAGCCTGGGAAATATGGTGACAGGGAACCAAAGGGTATGCTGGGAGCATTTTGATGCAGTGGCCAGGCAGGACTTGAGGAAGTGGTGTCTGAACTGAGGAATAAGGGATGGACAAAGCCAGCCTAGGGCGGCCAGAGGATGCTGAGGAAGGAGGTAGTTTGAAAGGGTCCCAGGACCGACAGAGTATTGGGTATTGAAGCAAGTCAAGCACTGAGCCAAGAGGTGACCAAGGATCAGACCAGGCCAGGTAGTATCTTGTGGGCCTGTTAGGAGTTGGATTGTTGCTCTAAAGGTAATGGCCTGCTGTTAAAGCCTTTCAGCAGAGCAGTTACACCATCTCATGTATATTTTTCAAAGATGACTGTTGCTGTGTTTGGAGAATGGATTCTAGGGGGGCAAATTGAATGCAAGGGGACCAGGTCTAAGAGTCTGGAAAGGAAGAGACCATGGGAGCTTGGAGAGGCAAGCAGACACAGAGAGAAGTGGATGGAATGGAGAAACACTTTGCAAAGAGATTGAATATGATAGTGAGGGAAGGTATAACCTCCTCTGGAACCTTGAAGAATGGGGTGAGGAATAATTTAATGATAAAGACAAGCATCAGGGTGCCTGGGGGGCTCTGTCAGTTGAATGTCTAATTCTTGGTCAGCTCAGGTTATGATCTCAGGGTCATGAGATTAAGCCCTGCATCAGACTCTGCATTTAACGGGGAGTCTGCTTCAGATTCTCTCTTTCTCCCTTCCACACTCCTCCACCCTCACTCGCGCACATGTGTGAGCTCTCTCTCTCTCTCTCTCTCTCTCTTTCTTTCTATCAAATAAATAAATCTTTAAAAAAGTAAACGCAAGCAACTTTCTGTCTCTAGAGGTAGAGACTTCACCTTTGGGACAGACCTCTTGGTTTTAGGAAAATTATCATAGGAGACCTAGTATTTATAAATTCAGTCTTTCATTCAACAAATCCTTGTGAGCTTATCCTGAGCTAGGCACTGACCTAGGTGTGCTAGCAAATCTACAGAATTTGCATTTTACCCCACAGGCTATACATTTAGGGGCCAAGGGCAGGCTGCCCCAAAATGTTCCACTTTGGCATATTGCTTGCGATAAATAAAAGTTTCTTATGCAAGAGGGACACTCAGACCCTTCCCCATCCCCCTGAAAGCAGGAAAGAACTCTCCCCTGTGGAAGGCACCCTCCCTGTGCCAGGTAATGAAGAGACATCCTTTTCACCAGAGATGGGAAATTTAGAGCAGAGAAGCCTGAATAAACAGCCCTTGTTACTTTTTTCCTAATTTACTACCCCAGCCCAAACTCAGTTGAGAATTCCTTACAAATTGAAGCTCTCAAAGTTAACTTTTCTTTGTCCTGTCAGTTCCTCACAGATTTATTGTCTCTTTGTCTAAAAAGTATACAAATGGAGACTTAAATCTCCATTTCATTATTGGACCTCTGTGAGCATATAATAAAACTCTGGTTTTTCCTCCTGTTGATAGGTCTCATGTCAATTTAATTCTTAGTTCAGCTGGAAGACCCTGAAGGACAGAAAAGAATTTTTCCTTCCTTTTATACACATGAATAAATAATAAATGAACGAATTCTATTGCATGTTAGAGGTGATTTATGCTTTGGAAAAAAGAAATGTTAGCAGGGTAAGAGTAATCAAGAGCCAAGGGGTGGAGGGTGAGGTTTTGATATTATCAAGGTGATCATGGCAGGCCTCATTGAGCTGATGACATTTGCAAAATATAGAGAGATTCTCTATAAATATATCAAATCCCAGAAACTGTGGGAGGGCAGGAGCTATGCCTGCGTTCCTTGAGGTACATGGTAGGAATGCAGTATTTGTGGAATGAATAAATGAGTCTGAATACATTTGTTAATGTTCTGGTTTGGGACTATAAGTTGTCATCAAAGTCTGAGTAGGAATTGTGACCCTAAGGAAGGTGGGTTTTTTGTTTTTGTTTTTTTAAGTGGGGGAATGTTTGCAGAATGTAAATGGTTAATGGTTGCAGTGATGGAAAGTGGCTTTTGTTTTCATTTGATTTTTTTCATACTGAGTATATCCCTGTGTCATTAAAAAGTCTTTGTATGGGGGCGCCCGGATGGCTCAAGTAGGTGAAGCGTCTGACTGTCGATTTCAGCACAGGTCATAATCTCCGGTCCTGGAATCGAGCCCCAAGTGGGGCTCTGCGCTCAGAGGGGAGTGTGCTGGAGATTTTTTCTCCCTCTCCCTCTAGGTCTCCTGCTTCCGTTCTCTCTCTCTCAAATAAATAAATCTTTAAAAAATAATGGTCTTCTATGCATTACCTGAAATAGTGGTATAGCAGTTCACCACATGCATAAACCGTGATATATTGAACTGATGGGACTCTGCATGCTTCTTAGTCACTTCCCTGCAGACACACTGCCTGCCTTGCCTTTCCTGAATGTCATCTCCAGGATTACAGAAACGGCTCTCACCTGTGCAGCTTTGGATTCTTGCTATTTTTTATTACTCTTTGCTGCCTTTCTATGCCAAACATAAGCTAGTAAATCAATTAGATGAAAATCACTGTTTCTGAAGTAGTACATGTTGGGTTTGGGGTAAGAAAAGGAGCAGGAGCAGGAAGTTCCAAGTCCTGCACTGGCTCTGCCCCCATTGCCCCTGGTTTTGCTTTAGCTTCTTCCCTTGTCTTAGTGTTTGCTTTGGCCTCCAGAAAGAAAATAAAAGCAGGGTGGGGGGATGGGGGCTAGTAGGGGTAGAGGTAAGGGTAGGGGGGATAGCCTGGCCAGCTCAGTGGATAGAGCACAGGGCTCTTGATCTTGGGGTTGTGAGTTCAAGCCCCACAATAGGTGTATGTAGAGATTACTTAAAAATAAAATCATAAAAAATTAAAGAATAAAAGGAAAAAATAAAACCAGCACCAGATCATTCACACTACAAATATCATTCTAAGAGAGACTTGTGGTTTCTATAATAGGCACACATAGACTTTGGACAGGTGATTAAACAGGTGCTCTGTGGCCATTTTCATGCTTCCATGTGGAACCCTGGGATGAGGTAGCCCAGGTGAAGAGTCCTAATCCAAAAATGCACCTACACATAAGCAGAGCCAGCCCTGCTGGGTGCAGTGAATATCATGTGTACACACCAAAGAGATAGCACCAAGGAGTTTTGCTCCTTTCCTTTAGAAAAACAAAACAAAATTAGTGAAATATATTTTCAGGTTAAAAAACTCTTGATGTTTTTTCCATTCCAGAATCTTTTTTAGGCTGTCGAGAGATGTAAGCGGTTGCAGCCTCCTGTGTAATTTTGTCTGGTCCATAGAGAGCATTTCTCTTAAAATGATTCTCTTAGAGATTTTACTAGTTCAAACCCTGCAGTAGAATGCTCTCTGTACTGATCATTTAAAAAGGGAGTGAGAGGAGGGCATTTGGTTGGCTCAGTTGGTAGGACGTGTGACTCTTGATCTTGGGGTTGTGAGCTTGAGCCCCACATTTGGTACAGAGATTATGTTTAAAAAATTTAAAAATGAAAAATAATAGGGAGGCATGCCTGGGTGACGCAGTGGGTTGAGCATCCAATTCTTGGTTTCCAATCTGGCCGTGATCTCAGGGTTGTGAGACTGAGCCCTACATCTCGCTCCAAGCTCAGCACAGAGTCTGCTTAGGATTCTTTTCCCCTCTCCCTCTGCCCCTCTTGCTCTCTCTCTCTCTCTCAAATAAATAAATAAATTTTAAATAAAATTGGGATTAATAGGCAGAGCACTGCTCTACATGATACTGTAATGGTGGATACACATCATTATACATTTGTCCAAACTCATAGATTGTACAACACCAACAGTTGCACCAACCCTAATGTAAACTCTGAACTTTGGGTGATAATGATGTATCAATATAGATGTAACAAAAGTACCACTCAAATGGGGGATATGGGTCATTGGGAAAGCTACCTATGCATGTGTAGTGGCAGGGGGTAGATGAGAAATCTCCATAACTTTCTCTCAATTTCCCTGTGAACCTAAAACTTCTCTAAAAATAAAATCCACTAAAAAAAGTTTTGAAAAAAAATATTTTAAAAGATTTTTTTATTCATGAGAGACACACGGAGAGAGGCAGAGACATAGGCAGCGAGAGAAGCAGTCTCCATGCAATGAGTCCAACGAGGGACTCAATACTGGGTCTCCAGGATCACGCCCTGGGCTGAAGGCAGGTGCCAAACCACTGAGCCACCCAGTTGTCCAAGTTTTGAAAATTTTTAAAAAACCAAGCAGCATGGATGAAGCTTGGAAAAAGTGATATAAGCTTGTCACAAAAGACAAATTCTGTATGTTCCACTTATGGAAGGTCCTCAGAGCAATCGAATGCCTAGAGACGGAAAGCAGAATGGTGATTTATGGGGACTCGGAGAGGGGGATGGGGATTTACTATCTAATGGGTACAGTTTCAATTGCAGTAGATGAAAAAGTCTGGAGATGGATGGTGGTGATGATTGCATAACACTGAATGTACTGATGCCACTGGACTCTAGACACTTAAAAATGGTTAAGATGGTAAAATTTGTTATGTATATTTTATCACAACTTTTGAAAAATGAAACAAAATAAGGGGAGGAAATAAAATGAGGTCGTAAAATGAGGAGGGTAACTTTTTCTTGCTTTTGGGGTTAAAATGAAGGATGTTATAGGATTTGTTTTGTTTTGTTTTGTTATAGGATTTTGACTTTTTGTCAACGACACCTTGTCTACAGCGACAGAACAATATTCTGAGATTCAACCACATTTCCTCCAGTGTTTTTTCTTTTCCTGTTCCTTTATTCAAGCAGGTCACAGAGTGTGTTTTTCACTGAATGAGGGAAATACACGGCAGCATACTATAAAGCAGGGAGCGGAATCAGGGCCTGCAGGGAAGCCAGCTCGACCCCTCCACCATGTCGATCTGTACAGTGTTTTCTGAAATTTTAATTTGGAGACCTTTAAACATTGGGAAACTTCACATAAAAATCCAGATTTCTGGTTTTCCCTTATACATAGGGAGACAGCTCAAACAATCTTGTTTGCCCATTCGGCAACAACAGCTAGATTGCATTTGCAGCTGTTGCATTTAGAATGGTGTATTAACAAGGGTGACACGAGCCCTGGAACAAACAGCCTCTCGGATTTCCATGGCATCACATAAAAGAAGACAATTTCACACTTGTGAATAACAAGCCCAGAGTCAGTGATACAGAGACTCCAGATCCTTCCTTCCTGTGTCTCCACCACCCCTGGGGGTCTCGGACTCTTTGAATTCAGCCTGTGGAATGGGAAAAAGAAGTGGAGAGGCACAACAGTTCTCAATCACTGTGGTCTGAAAGGACAACCTGGGTGCCATGCTCCAGATGGGCCCCTGTCACGTGATCTGCCTAGACGCCAGGGGGAGCTGGGAGATGTGGAGCCTGGTTGGGCAGCTTCGTGGCGACGGCTCTGTTCCATGGAAGGGAAGCACGGATGTGTGGTGGGCTTGTGCCACTCCCTCACAAATGGGTGGGTATGTTCCAATTTAGCACAATCTCACCACCACCTTTCTTTTCCCGAGTGGCCCAGGAAACATTGAAATTCATGGCTCAAGCTAAAGGCAGTTGTGTCAGATTGTGAGGAAGAAAGAAAAGAAGTGGATTCCCTCTAGAATGAAAAAAAGAGACTCCCTCGTGCTCTGAGGAAGAGAGAGGCAGAGGTCGGCAAGTCTGCAGAGAGCAAAATGGAGTCTCTCAAGTCAAGCAGGGGCCTGTGCAAGCAATGGTGTAAGCAGTTAAAGGTACTGTCCCTGGGAAATATCGTGGGGACCAGCATCAGCTGACAGCCCAGAACTGATAAGAAGCAGAACTAGAGGAGGCCTGCAGGGGCCCGAGCCCAATGATATCCCTTTAAAAAGGGAGGATTTAAAAAAAAAGGGGGGGGGGGGAGGATTTTGGCAGCAAACTGTCAGACTCTTCAGACCTGATCCCTCTATGTCTGACCACTTCAAAAACGCAACTGCCGGGGCACCTGGGTGGCTCAGTCGGTTAAGCATCTGCCTTTGGCTCAGGTCATGATCCCAGGGTCCTGGGATCGAGCCCTGCATGGGGCTCCCTGCTCTGCAGGGAGTTTGCTTCTCCCTCTGCCTCTGCCTGCTGCTCCACCTGCTTCTGCTATCTCTCCGTCAAATAAATAAAATCTTTTTTTTAAAAAAGGCAGCTGCCCCCAAAGACTCTGCCCAGTTGATCTCCAAACAGAACCGAGATCCTTGAACACAAGAAGCAGTAAGTGCGAAGAGCTAACCTGGACCAGACAGAGGCCTTATCTCCACCGCGCGCCCACAGATTGACTTTGCCTTTGGTTCATTGCTTCCTACATCTGTCTGTTACCATGTTTGTGGTGTGGTTTGTCTCACGCCCTGCTCTGTGTGCTGTGTAAGAAGCCAAGTCTAATCACACCTGGGAAATGTCATTGAGTTTAGAATCCTGAACCTGTTATATAATTGTGATTTAACTTTGCTTGATGATCAAGTAAAACTGACATTGTGGGAAGACACAGGTCGTGTGTGTGCCTTCGGAGCTGGTGTGCTCATGACAAGGGCTCTGTGCGCCTCACTCCCCTGTCATAACAGCTCAGAAACTGGAAGGCTCTCTAGGTGCAATGGCTGACTACATGGCAGGTGTTGGCAGATGGGATAACAACCAGCCCCACCCCACCCAAATCTCCCGTGTCCCTTTTTTTTTTTTTTTTTTTTAAAGATTTTATTTATTCATGAGAGACACAGAGAGAGGCAAAGACATAGGCAGAGGGAGAAGCAGGCTCCCTGTGGGGAGCCCAATGCAGCATTCGATCCCAGGACCTCGGGATCATGCCCTGAGCCAAAGGCAGATGCTTAACCACTGAGCCACCCAGGTGTCCCTCCTGTGTCCCTCTGATATGGGAAACAAAGGCAAGAGAAATGTATCTTAAGTTAAATCTCCTAACAGTTTACAGCCCAGTGATACTCATGGCTGCCTTAGTGCCTTAATGCTTATGTGTTATTAAAGACTAAAAGTGATCTTATCTTAACAGCAGCTAGGCCCTCAGGGTCCTGAAAGCCTTGCTTCCAAATTCCTTGGAGTCTTACACTATCCCTAACCCCAACTAATGAAAAAGTATATAATCTCCTCATGATCTCAGTATAGCTCTTTCTGCTCACGGGTCCTGTCTCCGGGCTATAATAAAATCACTTTTTTTTTTTTTTTGCACCAAAAAATGATTCAGGAATTCTTCTGAGCAGTTTCCTCACAAACCCCAAAACTTCCAAATTTCATCACCTTGTGGGCCATAGAAGTGGTAGAGCCACAGAAGAAGCAGCCATATACACCTGGATGGTGGACACAATTCAGCCACATTTCCTGGGGATGGGAGACCAAAAGGATGCATGCTTCCCTCTCCATCCTACACCATAGGACCATGTAAATCCCTATAGATAGGGACTCCAGGAAGGAGGAAGGACAGCTCCCCTACTCCTCCACTAGGGGTTGACAGATTAAGTCATTTATAAAATAATAGATAAGTGATGATTCTTGCGCATCTTAGTTTATGGGCTGAGATTCATATCCTTTGCTCAAATTTGCAATTTTCTTTTTAAGATTTATTTATTTATGAGAGACACAGAGAGAGGCAGACACATAGGCCGAAGGAAGAAGTAGTCCCTCGGGGAGCCTGATGCGGGACTCCATCCCAGACCCCGGGATCACACCCTGAGCAGAAGGCAGAGGCTCAACCGCTGAGCCACCCGGGCTACCCCCATTTTAGCAATTTTCTAAAGGACGGTGCTGTGGAAAGCAATGGCTTTTCTAGCTTTTTCATTTCGGCTTTTTCTAGCAACTTTGCCCTCTCCGGCTCCAGAATCCAAAGCAGGACCTCCAACCGCAAAAAACAAAAGCCAAAACCCTGTTAGCTTACAAGCCTTTTCAAACAGGGGTAATGGACGCTGTGGATGGTGTTAAGAAAGTCCCAGGATAGGCACTGCAATCCTGGAGCATCAATTTTGCTCAAAGATTTGGTAAAATATTTTTATCACTAGGTTAAATGCTAAAGTAGAATGCAAACTTCATAGTTAAAAAAAAAAAAAAAAGATGAAATTCCAGACTTCAAAGAAATGTCTTTCACATAGGGAAGGGAGTCTCCCTGTTTCAGAACCCCATGGGGGTTCTTTTGAGAAGGATGCATCTGTGTCAAAGTTTGAGCCGCGCTGGCCCCGCGCCCGGCCTGGCTCTGGGCCTCTTCCTTGGCCTGCGCTGACTCCCTAGGGGTATCGCGTTGCCGTCACTATCTCCTCACGTTTCTGAACTCACAGCTTGTCAGCGCCGGCGCAAACTGAGAGCGAAAGCCAGGCTCCAGCTCGCTCTTTTCACAGGAGGACAAGGAGAGTCGGCAACTTGCAAGGACTTGCCTGGGGGGGGGGGGCACCCAGGTTTCCCTGGCTGGTGCCCCTCCCACAGTCCTTGGCCGCCCCCATCCTTGCATCCCGCTCTGCTCCTGGCCCCCTGCAGAGAACCCCTCCCCCCGTTCATCCTCCACCCTGCAGTTCCTTTTCCTGGGAGCCCTGCCTCTTCGCTGGAGTATCTGGGGCTCGCGGGGGGCGCTTAGAAAAGTTTGGTGGATTAGTAAGTGCTGGTTCGGAAACGCGCATCAGAGCCCGGGCCAGGGGCTGGTGAAGCAGGGGTGGTTCCATCGAGCAGCGATTTGCTCCACATCTCCCGGTGCGACCGACAGAGAGGGGCTGGGGTCAGGGTTGGAAGGCGGGAACGGGCCGGATCCGGGCTGCAGAAGCACTAAGGCACGTGGGCAGGGGAAGCCTTTTCCCGCCGCCCACGATCCTAGCGCGGGCACCCTGCCGAGCCGGGCGGCTGGTGCAATCTCCCGCGCGCCTTGCAGTGATCAGAAAAGGGAGTCGAAACAGTAACCGGGAGGAGGAGCAACTGCTGCCGGGCCTAGCTGCGAGCGCGACCAATGGGGCTGCGAGCCCCGCAGCGCGACCCAATTAGCGCAGGGCCTGCGACAGCGCGGGCCAATGGCGGCGCCGGCTGGGAGCCGGGAGCCGGGAGCCGGAGCCGGGAGCCGGAGACGGCGCGCCCGCCGCACACTCGCGCCGCGCACGCGATTCGCCGCTCCCCGCCGCCCCGTCGCCTGCGCTGCCGCACCATGAGCGCCCCGAGGCAGGTGGTCAACTTCGGGCCCGGGCCTGCCAAGCTGCCTCGCTCGGTAAGGCTGCACGAGCGCGCGCCGGGAGGGCGGCCGGGGCGGGGGCCCGCGCGCGGGGACTGCGCATCTCCGCCCCGCGCTAGGGCCCCGCGGAGCGCTCCGCACCGGCGCGCACGCCCGGGCCCGGATGCCTCGCACAAGTGGGCTTCTGGAAGCGTGCACCGGGGCAGGGGAGCTCGGCGACGTGCTTGTGCCGCTGCGCCTGGCGCCGACGGCCCGTGAGCGCCTCGCAGGACCAGGCTCGCCCGCGCAGCGCACCTGCAGACCTGGGGCCGCGCCTCCTGGGGAGGGGGGGGGGGCGGAAAGGCAAAGCTCTCCTCTCTGGGTTCGCCTTGGGGGGCAGTGCCGCGAGCCAGGCAGTGGTGAGGGGATCCGTGAATGGACAGCGAGTGAGTGGGGAATGGGGGATGCATTAACTGCGGGGGGTTGCACACGGGGGCCGCGCGCAGAGCCCCTCGTGAGGAGTGTTTGGTTTAGCCAGCACTTGGGAACTTGGCTTTGCAGAAATGGAGATTTGAAAGCCTCCGGTCCAGCCTTTGTTTCCCAAGAGAACCTCCCCTTACCCCCCCCCCCCCTTTATTCCAGCCCTATTTCACGCGTAGGTTGTGTTTTGTTTTTTTTTTTTTTAAACTGGCTTGACTCCTAAAGGCGTTCGAGTATTCAAATTCTGGTTGGTGTTGGGCTGTCAGCCCAGTTCGCTTCATTTTGTTTCGGAGGAAATGGGATGATTGAATTTTCCCTGGGGCCGAGAGCAGACTTTTCAAGTTCAAGTGGAACTCACTCCCTGCCTTCCCGGGCCGCCTGCCAGGTTTCCGCCCCTCCCCCAGGCCCATCCCTTCTTCCCACCCCCCACCCTCACCCCCACCCCCACCCCCACCCCCCGTGAAGAAGGCAGCTTGTGAGGGGCCTTGATTGACAAGCGGCTATCACTGCTGTTGTATTTTTTTCTGACCACAACGACTCCGATAATATGTTGTAGCAACATGGGACATAGCCAAGTGCTTTACAATGATCTATTGTTGAAAAGAGTAGAAATCTCCCCGGATAGAGCCTCCTCTGTGTTGTAAGAACAGAATCTCATAATTTTAGAAGGGAAAGGACTTGGTGCTTTTCTAGGGACAGGCTCATAGTAGCTGAGAGAACAAGGCTGGGTTTTTCCTACTTATTACAGTCTGTTTTAGGCGAGATTCCTTCCCTGCTAGAGCTGTGCAAATATTTCTTGTACCCTTCTCACCTTTGTCCCCTCTCCATGTTTTGGAGCCTATCTGTTCCCTGTGCTAGCTCGCTCTTTTCTCTCTTCTTTTCTTTTCTTTTTTCTTTTCTTTTCTTCTTTTCTTTTCTTTTCTTTTTTTTCTTTTCTTCTGTTTTTTCTTTTCCTTCAAGTACTCTCTCCGCGGTGGGGTTCGAACTCAGGACCCTGAGATCAGGAGTCACAGGCTCTACCAACTGAGCCAGCCGGATGCCCCTCTCTGTGCAATCTTTTTTTTTAAGATTTATTTATTTATGATAGACATAGAGAGAGGGAGAGAGGGAGGCAGAGACACAGGAGGAGGGAGAAGCAGGCTCTATGCCGAGAGCCTGACATGGGACTCGATCCCGGGACTCCAGGATTGCACCCTGAGCCGAAGGCAGGCGCTAAATAAACCGCTGAGCCATCCAGGGATCCCCTCTGTGCAATTTCTTACGCATTTATTAAAATGGCAGCTGTCTTCAGTAATACAATTATTTATTATTTTCTTGGGAGGATTTTTGTCCTCAGATACCCTCTCTGGGGGGGGATGGGGTGGGAGGAAGTGGCAGATGTTGCTTTTTATGAGTTTTGATTTTATTTTATTTTTTATAATTTTTAAAAATATTTTTATTTATTCAGTCATGAGAGACACAAAGAGAGAGGCAGAGACACAGGCGCCCCATGGGGAGCCGGATGCGGGACTCGATCCCGAGACCCCAGGATCATGACCTGAACCAAAGGCAGATGCTCAACCACTGAGCCACCCAGGTGCCCCTGATTTGATTTTATTGTAAGAATTAGAGAAGCTTTTTTTTTTTTTAAAGATTTTATTTATTTATTCATGAGAGACACACAGAGAGAGAGAGACCTAGGAAGAAGGAGAAACAGGCTCCCCACGGGGAGTCAGGACTGGATCTCAGGATCCGGGATCACACCCTGAGCCAAAGGCAGATGCTCAACCACTGAGCCACGCAGGTGCCTCTAGAGAAGCTTTTTAAACTTTATTGTTGACTGTGACCACAAGGACAAATATATTCTACAAAATGATGAAGTATATACATATGATTTTGATTAAAGCCTTATGAAATATTTAGCCTAAATAACTATGACATATATACTACTCTAGTCTATTCTATTTCATTTAAAAAGAAATTAGTTGTGATCCACAAGAGTGATTGCATGCTGCAGTTTGAAAAAAAGCTCCACTGGAGTAGAGGGCACATGCTTCTGAGGTAGAAATCTTTAAAACTCTTTGTAATGATTTGGATTATAAACTCATTTCAGGGATACAGTCTGTAAGAGAAATCCTGTCTTTTTTTTTTTTTGAGAAATCCTGTCTTAAACAGGTATTCAAAGATGATTCTGTTTGTTTTAATTAAAGAAAGGATTCATTAAGTGTGTTTGATCAGCCAGTACTAATAATGGTCTAGTCAGTTAGCAAAAACAGTGACAAATAGTTTTTAAAAAATATCAGCTATTTTTTTTTTTTTTTTTTTTACGTAATATCTATACTCAACATGGGGTTTGAACTCACAACCCTTGGTGAAGAGTCCCATGCTCCACAGACTGAGCCACCCAGGAGCCTCTGGATTATATTAAAGTCAATCCGAGCTATCATGTCATTTCACACACTTTAGTGTTCATCTCTGATAGGGCTTTCTCTCTTTCTTCTTAAAAAGAAAAATAAAGGATTGGTAAGTGTTTTTCATCGTGTAGTGACTTGCATTCTGCTTACCTTGTGGAAGGAAATACCCTTGGGGATCCTCCGAAGCCAGCTGTGTTTTGGTAGGGGTGGTGGACCGTGCTTCTGTTTCCTGACTCTTTGGGCTTGGCAGTACGCTGGGGCCCCCTGCCCAGGTGTCCCTGTAAGGTAGGACATGGTTAAGGGACTACAGTAATCTTTGTAGAGGGGTCAAGGGGCTGGCCAGGTGCAAACTCTGCAGAGCAGCTGTGGATACTTATTTGCAAATTGGGGACAAGAATATCACCCTCAGGGCTCTCTTGGTGAGAGGGATATGTCACTATCCCTCTGGATTAATCTTAACTCACAGCAGGTGCTTCCTAATTCCTGCACACCCAACCTGTCCCAGTTGAGCATCTTAGACCAGTGAGATGGAAAATTGAGTTATCTGTTTAATTTCAGCCTAATTGACTTTTTTTTTTTTCAATGTTCCCTGAACCCAGAACTTCATGCATTTTGTTGTACTTTTGCCTTCAGAGACTGAGAAATGTAATTGTGGAGGGGACATTTTCTGGGGAATCTGGTTTTCCCAAAGGTCTTCTCTTGACAGTTAAGGGTTGTCATCAGAAAAATTCTTTGTTTTTTATTTGAATCCAGGTGAATTTTTATATCTAAGTAAATTCATACCTTTGGGGAAAATTGCATTTTAACATCAATCATGTTACATAATTTTACACTTGTATGTAAGTTGCATCAGCAGGGCTCTGTGGTCTGGGTGGGAGGAAGGGGTTTGGCCATGGGCAGGGTAGAAACTTCTGGATGTCACAGGCTCTGTTTGATGTGTAGAGGGAGACCTCTGTGCAGATTATTCAAATCATTTTATTTTCTCTTATTTCTTCTAGGTACTGTTAGAGATACAAAAAGAATTATTAGACTACAAAGGAATCGGAATTAGTGTTCTTGGTAAGATTTATTTTTTGATTAGGAATATCTGGGTTCCAAAGGGAACTGATTAAAATGCATCAAGCTTCGAATTTTTCTCCTTGATCTTTAGGTCTTTATGGATATATTTTTATATTTTATTTATTTATTTATTTTTAATTTTTATTTATTTATGATAGTCACACAGAGAGAGAGAGAGAGAGGCAGAGACACAGGCAGAGGGAGAAGCAGGCTCCATGCACCGGGAGCCCGATGTGGGACTCGATCCTGGGTCTCCGCGCCCTGGGCCAAAGGCAGGCGCCAAACCGCGGCGCCACCCAGGGATCCCTATTTTTATATTTTAGTAACGTTGGTTGCATGTTTGATAGGAGCAGTTCTTTTTTTTTTTTTTAAGATTTTACTTATTTGAGAGAGAGGAGAGAGCATGAGTGGGGGAGAGTGGCAGAGGGAGAAGCAGACTCCGGCTGAGCAGGGAGCCCCATGGGGGGCTCGATCCCAGGACCCAGTGATCAGACCTGAGCTAAAGGCAGTTGCTTAACCGACTGAGCCACCCAGGTGCCCCTAGAAGCAGTTTTGAAATCAGCATTCATGCTGGTGATAGGTTCTTGTGTGTCTGTGTTTGCTATTCATAGCATCTAAGATCAGAAGCTGCCCAACATGTGCATTGCAGTGCCCCAAACCTCTGCTGTATTCCCTTCCATTCATTTAACAGTTTTGACTGTACTTAAAAATGAACTTAGTAAAAGTTTAAAAGTCTATAAGCCTTTGCTCAAGATCTTGCCCATTAATAATTTCAGTAAATTTCTCCTTTATCATTTAGGGAAGGGGATCCGCTTTGAATTGCAAAATTTACTTTTTAAAATTCAATTTCCTTTTTCCTTTTTTTTTTTTTTTTTTTGGTGATTCCAAAGGCTGCAGAGTATTAAGAGATCATAGGGTTAACCGTATGCTCACTGCTATTAAATTTTGTTCCTGTGGGTTTGGGATGCGCACTTGGGTTTCTGTGCAGTGCCAGCTACACTGGAATGTTGTGCTGTTGTTTTACCGGGTAGCCTTTGCACACGGATTTGTGGTTGTGGGAATGATGTGAGAAATCACAGAGACGGAAGGCTGAATTAGTAAATGGCTCATTTAATGAGTGTGCCACTTGAAAAATCGTTCTCCTGTGACTCTAAAGCTCATCAGATGTTTGCAATGTGAAAATAAGTTTGCATTTCTCTCCTAAACGAAGTGAAACTTGGCCAACAATTTGAGTGCAAGATGACTGAAATTATTTCATTTGCAAATTGTGTAGTTCTTTCTAAAGTTATTTCTGTTTGTTTGGTTTTAAGCGGGAACTTTGTTTTCTTGTTTATCTTTCCTTCCACAGAAATGAGCCACAGATCATCAGATTTTGCCAAGATTATTAACAACGCAGAGAATCTTGTGCGGGAATTGTTGTAAGTTTAAAATTTTAAAGACCAAAGTTGTTACTCATTGATAATCTGCATATGTGGGTGTCTCTTAGGGTATTTTCTCTGCTGTGTGTTAAGAATATTTCATAGTTAAAAAGAATCTTTTAAAAATTCTCCCAAACTCACTAAATTAGTACATAATGCTCTTTACTTGTTTCCCATCCTGAGTTTGTGGGTGTTTTTATTTATTTTTTTAAAGAGAGAGAAGGGAGAGGGAGAGAGAGAATGCTAAGCAGGCTCCATGCCCAGGGCAGAGCCCCATGTAGGGCTCAATCTCACAACCCTGAGATCATGACCTAAGCCAAAATTCAGACTCAGGTACTTAACTGATGGAGCCACCCGGCACCCCTGTGTGTTTTTATTTTTTGTGGTATTTCCAAAGATTTGAAATTATTATATCCAGGAAAGATTTTTCTGGCTTAACGGGGATTTAAATAACAAAAAATGGTCATCTTGGTCCGCACACTGGTTCTTAAAGCATGGGCCTCATACCACCTGTCAGAATCACCCAGCTGGGGCAGGTATTAAAAAATTCAAGTGCAGGGCCCCACTGAACCCAGCTGAGTCAGAATCACTGCAGAAAACTTCATCTTGAGCAGACTCTTTGGGTAATTTTAAGAGTTCTTCACTCCAGGCACTTCTTAAATGATCCCTCTTAGCTTATCTGCACTACTCTCCTTACCCAGAGGAAACCTTACTCTTAAATAGATTGCTGCTTAAAAGAGAGACTTATATATATATTATCTTTTTTTTTTTTTTTTTTTAAAGGTTTTATTTATTCATTATAGACATAGAGAGAGGGGCAGAGACACAGGCAGAGAGAGAAGCAGGCTCCATGCACCGGGAGCCCGACGTGGGATTCGATCCCGGGTCTCCAGGATCGCGCCCTGGGCCAAAGGCAGGCGCCAAACTGCTGCGCCACCCAGGGATCCCCTAAATATATTCACATATGTTACGAATACAATAATCTTGAAAGAAAAAAAAACATGTTTTCTGCTCATGAAACTAGTGCATATTCACGGTAGAAAGTTTAGGAAAAACTGAATGTCAAAGATGAAACTGGAATTATCTGTAACCCCACAGTCAGAGGTAATTATTATTAAGATTTCAAAGGTCCAAATTTGAATTATCTCATTTACAAGACTGGAATTGTACCGATAAAATTTTAAATTGCCTTGATAAAATGCTTCAGATGGGGTAGGCTGGTTACATTTTTGTGAGGAGCAGTAGAAGCCCATTGCAATGTGAGTGGTCAACCAGTAATTGTTTGTTTGGCTTTGCACATGGGGTCTGTCTGTTGGGTCCCATGTCATGTTCACAGCACAGTCCTGTCCTTCATGGAACAGGTATTTGGAACCTTGGCCCAGAAGATGTGACATTTGACATGTCAGCCTCTTGGGACTGGACTCCCAGTTCAGTTTATGGGTTATCCTTTATTTTCCTAACCAGGTGCCTACCTTGCACCCGTGTACCTGGGCCTCTGTCGGTGTCTTTCCATCCAGGTGTTGGGCTTCTTTTCTATTTGGTGGCTGGAACCTTGCCCTGGACTGCCAGCCTTCCCAGCTGCCGAGAACCTCATGTTTAGAGCCTCCTAATGAGACTGGCCTGCAAGCCCTGCATGATCACAGGCACATGTGGTTCAGGACCAGATACTTGTACACCACCCATTCCCCAGGACCCTCTCACGTTGCCTTGCCCTTTGGTATTTGTGCCTCTGTCCTAGATCTCTCTCCCCAGCCATCTGCTTTCTGTATATCTGTCCCCAAGCTCTGGCCTTACTCAGAGGCTGGGTCCAGTTTCCATGACCTAGTCCCTCTGGAGCTGGTCTTCTCCTACTGCCTGTAGCCATTCCAGTGAACATCTTAATATTCTATCCTGGAGTTAAAACATTTCGCTGTTAATCTAATGTACATCAGTATGTGATTATGTGCTTAGGCCTATAACATTACCTAAGATCCTTTACTAGTGTCATTTGGTTCATAGCATGGACCAGCAAGTATCTATTTTTAGGACTTCTGGTTGCAAGTGACAGAAGCCCAACTCTGGACTTAAGCAAAAAGAGGAAATGTGTTACCTTCTGTAACTGTAAAGTGCAGGAGTGATTTAGGAGCTCAGGTGAAATCCGGGAAGGTCTTTTCTTCCATCTCCTGGCTTTGCTTTTTTATGTGTTGGCCTCACCAGATGGCCACTGGTGGTTGTAGGATTGACTGGTTTGTTCTTTCCCTCAATAGAAACCGTTCCTTTTTTCCAGACGTTTGAGCAAAGGTCTCAGAACCAGACTGCACAGGCCAGCTTGAGTCCTATGCTCATCAGCTGGAGCCAGGGTTGGCCATCCTTGAACCTCGTAGATTGAGAGTAGTAGCAAGATGAGTCCCTAAAGGAAGAGCAGGGTGTTCTTAGCTTCCCTCCAAATAATACCCATAGGCTTCCACCACAGAGCCCAAGGGAGGGCTCTGGGGAAGGCCAAGCAGTGGTAGGACTCTACCATATTTCTTGTAGTATATTCACCCAAGGTAAAAAGCTGGTAGAGCATCGCTCATTCTCTTTCTTTGACCCTCTGTGTATCTCTCTTTACTGTCTCCTGTGCTTCTGCCCAGAGCCGTTCCAGACAACTACAAGGTGATTTTTGTGCAAGGTGGTGGGTCTGGGCAGTTCAGTGCTGTCCCCTTAAACCTGATTAGCCGGAAAGCAGGAAGGTGTGCCGACTATGTGGTGACAGGATCTTGGTCAGCTAAGGCCGCTGAAGAAGCCAAGAAGTTTGGGACTGTGAATGTCGTCCACCCTAAACTTGGGAGTTACACGAGTAAGTGCTGGGATCTGAACTCCCTAATGACAATGAAATGCTGACAAATGCTGCCAGGTGGGTGGTTTCTCTTCAGATACCAGGTGACCCCTGCCCTGGGCAACCTGCAGTTTTTAATTCCTTCTTGTCGGTAATTGATTTGATATCATTTAGATTGCATGGCCTTATTTGTTTAGATTACTAACTGGCTGCTGCAGAAAGAATATTCATAGGTTTCCTCAGCTGAGAAAGCCTGTGCCAGTTTGGTTTTAGGTATGGCTTGATCAAGGACCCCAACAGTGTCTGCAGGTCTTGGTGCCTCTCCCTCTCTCCTCTATGATGGCTCCATAATCATGAAAGTTATTCCTTCCCTTTAATTAATTAATTAATTAAAAACAGGAGTGGTTTTTTTTTTTTTAAAGATTTTATTTATTTATTTGAGAGAGAGAGCAGAGCTAGTGAGAGCATAAGCTGGGGGAGGGACGGAGGGAGAAGGAGAAGCAGGCTCCCCACTGAGCAGGGACCCCGACACACGGCTTGATCCCAGGACTCTGGGATCATGACCTGAGCCAAAGGCAGATGCTTCACCAACTGAGCCACCCAGGCACCCCCCCCTTCCCTTTTAGAAGATGCTCCTGACCTTATATTCTCCCAGGTTTCAGTGCCTTTGCTAAAGCATTCCCCAGGACAGCCTCAGCATCTCCTGTACACCATTCCCATTCAGTCATGTGGCTGCTGGTGGAATTGGCTACACTGGAACTGCATGGGCTGAGTTGGGGAGGTTGGAGCTCCAAGAAGGAACTCAGTGGATATAGGATGGATAGAGACTGGAGTATAGGAAAAATACCAAATATCCACCATACCATTCTTGAAGATTAGTGCTCCCAATAACTGTCAAAAGGATGGGCTGGGTAATCCTTTTAGGTTGGTGATGGGAATTATAATGTAAGATGCATAATGTAGTTTCACTTGGGAGGGCTTTGGAATAGCCTTTCACTGCTAGGGGAGGGGTGTCATTCCTGGTCATTCTCACCTACACAAGGAAAGAAGAATGAAAGAGTCTTCACCTTTTCTTCTGTGATAGAAATTCCAGATCCAAGCACCTGGAACCTCAGCCCGGATGCCTCCTATGTGTATTACTGCGCCAACGAGACCGTGCATGGAGTGGAGTTTGACTTTATCCCTGACGTCAAGGGAGCAGTGCTGGTTTGCGACATGTCCTCAAACTTCCTGTCCAAGCCAGTGGATGTTTCCAAGGTACAATATAAAAGGCCCTGGTGGGGGAGTTCCAGTGTTTTGGATTTTGTAACGGCATTTTTAAGATATCTAAGAACAAGGAAAGGCCCAGAGTGTCTTGGGCCAGCAGAGACCCTGAGGCCAAGGCAGCTCCCAATGACCAGGCCAACAGTTGCTTGTTTAAGTGGGTTGTCAGAATGTGTAAGTCTCCGTGTTACCACCCTGTGTTAATGATTGCCTCACAGAATCACATTGGAGTCCTTGGGGAGTTTATCTGCCTTTGAGGGTGCCTCTTAGGAAATATTTTAGCCAGTACATTGGGATAGCTTGCTGACTTCCCAGATTATCCAAGCTTGGTGGGTGTGTGAAGGAGCTCCACCTTTCTTGAGCCCACCTCAACTCCAAGAGCATCAACAGGACACAGACTTTCCAAGTGGCACACCAAGGCGTGCCGAGGAGCACTGCACTCAAGTGCATGCAAGGCGGGGGTGTGATATCTGTAAAGCATTTAAAAACAAACTCACTAAATGGTAGCCTGCCATTTTAAAACATACTGTGGTAAAAGATACATAATATAAAACTTACCTTTTTAACCATTTTGTACAGTACAGAGACATTAAGTACATTAACACTGTTGTGCAAACATCACCACCATCCATCTCCAAAACTTTTTATCTTCCCAAACTGAAGCTCTACTTGGGCCCTCTCATACCTATTCATATTCACTCTGTATGCCTCCTTTTTACACCCAAACCAGTAATTAAAATAAAGCTGCTGGAACACTGAGTGGCTCAGTGGTTGAGCATCGGCCTTTGGCTCAGGGCGTGATCCTGGGGTCCTGGGATCAAGTCCCACGTCGAGCTCCCCGCGGGGAGCCTGCTTCTCCCTCTGCCTGTGTCTCTGCCTCTCTCTGTGTGTCTCTCATGAATAAATAAATAAAATCTTAGAAGAAAAAAAGTATGTGTGAGATCTTTATAGTGATGGGCTCGGGCTAGCCCCTTGCTGGTGAGAAGGACCAGGCACATAATGTAACCTGCAGGCCTCTGAACTCGTGAGTATGTTTGCTGTCCCAGATAGATGGAGATGCCCTCAGAGAGTGGAATGCATTCTGAGCAGGATTAGAACAGAATCATCTCCTCTGGCTTTGGAAAGGGATCAGAGAAATTTGAATACATTTACAAAAAATGACCCAAGTGTATCTAAAGCAGCACGTCTCCTGTTTTTCAGTTTGGTGTGATTTTTGCTGGTGCCCAGAAGAATGTGGGCTCTGCTGGGGTCACGATTGTGATCATCCGTGACGACCTGCTGGGGTTCGCCCTCAGAGAGTGCCCCTCGGTCCTGGAATACAAAGTGCAGGCTGGAAACAGCTCCTTGTACAACACACCGCCGTGCTTCAGGTTTGCTGTGGGGCTTGGCTTGGGGACTGATTGGGGGAGGGGGGTCTCACTCTCTCCTGGCAGAGCTTTTTAGAGAAGAGCATGTGTTCGTGAAACCAGTGACCTAATAGCTCAGACTTCCTATCAGGATTCTCTGCCCAGCTTGCTTCTCCCTCTTAACCTCCTGTACCCTGTTCAATCAGGTTTTCTTGCCCTTTCTTTTGGGGGGTGGTGTTTTTCTTTGATCTCGACAGCCTCACTGGTTCACCATTAACCCAAAAGCTCTCTGCAAATGAAGCAGCAAGGTTGTATCTCAAACAACCTGTAAAGCTTTGGAGAAGGACTTCAAGGGGCACCTGGGTGGCTCAGTGGGTTAAACGTCTGCTTTCAGCTCAGGTCATGATTTCAGGGTCTTGGGATCGAGCCCTGTATTGGGCTCCCTACTCAGTGGGGAGTCTGCTTCTCCCTCTGCCTCTGCCCCGTCCCTCCCCCTGCTCATGTTCTGTATTGGGCTCCCTACTGAGTGGGGAGTCTGTTTGTCCCTCTGCCTCTGCCCCTGTCCCTCCCCCTGCTCATGTTCTCTCTCACTTGCTTTCTGTCTTGAATAAATAAATGCAATCTTTACTTTAAGTAAAGGGCTTTGAGAGGCCAGGCCTCCTGCAGCTTGCTTTTCTTTCCCTGTTGGCCCCTTGGCAGTGAACATACTGGCTTGGAAAAAACACCATTCTGGTTTTTCACCCTATCTGCAGGTGTCCTGTAAACTTGGCTTCCCATTGGGCAAGGGAAAAAAGTGTCTTGAGGCACATCAGGAAATTAAGGCTTCCCTGCCCCCGTAATGTGATCGTTTAACAGCTAGTCTCGGTTATTTTGTGAAAATCTTGTGACCCCTAGGATTTAACAGTTGCCTGGGAAATTGTAGTACTTACTGGCTGTGTGACCTTGGGCAAGTCACTTAACCTGTGTGTGCAGCAAGTTCCTCCAGGAGAAATAAAAGTACCCTGCTGATTGGGTTGCCATGAGGAGACATATACATACACACACACACACACACTCACATATATATACATACATACATATGTATCTATCTATCTGTACTTAGTGGTTGGTACTTGGTGATTTATAAATGTTAGTTGCTGTATTATTATTGTTGTTTCTCTTGGTGTTTGTTTCCAGAGCCTTAGCAGGGGAGGGAAGAGCCAGAGTTTATGGATTTATCTTTCAGGCGGGCATGAAATAGAATTGTGAGATACTTTATATGTATGATCCTTTTAATCCCCCCAAGCACTCTAGGAGGTTAGATACTATTAATTCCCATTTTGTAGGTAAAGAAGCAGAGGTCATACTTCTAGGACATGGCCTGGCTGGGATTTGAACTCGGGTAGCCTGGCTTCAGAGCCAGGATGTGTACACCTTGTACCTTAGAGTTCCCCAGAAGTGAGATGATCAGTGTGCATGTATTTCTGTTTGAAGGAGTTGGTCTTAGGTGAGTAGGTCACTGTTAGAGTCTAGCTCTTCCATAATGGAGTTTTCTACGATGGGTGCAGGTGCTCTCAGAAGAGCGTGTGAAAGGGTGGGCTTGGGCTGGTGCAGGCAGCAGTCCCTCGTGGGTTGGGACGTTGCCAGAGCTCTCCCCCACGGGGCTGCCTATAGAAAAATCTCCCGCATAATTTGCCATAGGAAAGAAAGGTGTTGTTTTTCAAAGTTAGAATTCTGATGGAATTTCCTGCTGCCTCTCCTCACAGCTGGCAAGGGACACAGCCACTCATTTGTATCTCTTGCTTTCCTCAGGGAATGGGGTGCTTACTCTCCTGGTCACCTGTAAATCCCACTCTGTTTCATCCTGGGTGAAAGGGTTTCTCAGATGCCTGGGAAGGGTGGGGCAGTAGGGCTGGATTTCTCCCCGACTCCTCCCATCTCTGGGGTCCAGCAGTAAAATGACTAGTGATCACTGGCTACGTTGGGAAGTAGAACTGGGGGTGCTGAGCAGTGAAGACGTAGGTGCAGGGCCCCTGGGGAAGGGGCTTAGGTGCCAGGCCGCATAGGGATAGGAGGTGTTTGCCCCCCCACCCCCCCAGCGAGGACAGGGCCGGGCTCGCAGTCGTGAATCTTTCAGGGCGATGCAGAGGCCACCCTGGGCCCCAGGAAGAGGCAGGGAGAACATTGTGCCTGAAATCTGGCTTGAAAGCTGGCAAGTTCAGATCTGAGCACAGCCCGGAGGAGCCGGGGAGTGGGGGGCACACCCTCTGGCACCTTCTCTGGTAACGAAGAGTTACCGTGAAGCAAGTTATGGAAAATGTGATGAATATGTTCAAATGCTGTTTGTTAATATAGGGTGAAAAGTCAACGGGAACAGTGAGAAAGCGGGTCAGTGTGTCTCATCAATATGACAAAATGATAAGAGACAACAATGTCTGGAGTCAGACCTAGAGACACAGAGAGGAAGGGCTCCTTTCAGTGACTCTCATGCAGGGCCATGGCCCTACCAGCCCCTGCGCTGGCATCAGCTCCAGGCCTTCACCCGATGAGTCAGCTGGTCAGCTGGTCACCTGGGGGAGAGTGGGGAGGGGTGCGGGAGGGCAGATGCTGCCTCCCCAGAGCTCTCCTATGGAGCAGGGGTAGCCAGAAAGGGCAGAAAGGGGGCAAATCTTTTTCCCTAGGCAGATCAGAGTAGTGTTAATAACTGAGACCACCTGAGACCATCCAAGGGCAGGTTCTTTTTTTTTTTTTTAAGATTTTATTGATTTATTTGTGTGTGTGAGAGAGAGCAGGAGTAGGGGCAGAGGGAGAGGGAGAGGCAGGCTCCCTGCTGAGCAGGGAATCCCATCTTGACTGGGACTCAATCCCAGGACCCTGGAATCACGACCTGAGCTGAAGGCAGACGCTTTACTGACTGAGCCACCTAGGTACTTCATTGGGCGGGATTTTTTTTTTTTTTTTTTTAAAGCATCAGCACTTTATTTTTTTTATTTATGATAGTCACAGAGAGAGAGAGAGAGAGAGAGAGAGGCAGAGACACAGGCAGAGGGAGAAGCAGGCTCCATGCACCGGGAGCCCGACATGGGATTCGATCCCGGGTCTCCAGGATCGCGCCCTGGGCCAAAGGCAGGCGCCAAACCGCTGCGCCACCCAGGGATCCCTGGGCGGGATTGTTAATATTGATCAGAATCATGTAAATGTAGCAGATAAGAGAGACTTGGGTAAATATGTTCTGGCCAAGACACCCTCTGGGAATTGCTTTGCTTTCTTTTACCCTGAAAGAAGAGAAAAGTAAAAGTGTATATAGTTGGGCAATTACCCTAAATCTATGATTTGAAAAACCTCAGAGTTCGTTTGTGGTACTTTAATGTTCAAGATTAGAAAATTGTAGCTTGTCCAGTGAGAATAAGCTCCTAAGTTGGAGATGGGAAGATTCGTGCCAAATGCCCTCCCCAATCTTGAGGGTAAGCTGATAAGGCATGAAGAACCCTTCCGAACTTTGTATCACGCAGAAGCCCTGGAAAAGGCCCCGCATTGGAAAAGAAGACTTTTTTTCCTCCTTTCAAAATCAGAGCTGAATGACCACAGGCCCTGGACATTGTGTGTGAACTGGGCTGGCTAACTGGCCTTGACATTGTTGCCTGTAGCTCTGAGCAGTGAATTGGGGTGGAATAAAGGAACACGTGGTCATTCTGTTTTAACCCTTTAGTAGATCACCCTAAACCCAATGAATGGATGGGCAAAAAGATGCCTAAACTTCCCTTCTGTTCCCACAAAACAATTTTTTATTTACCATGACAGACTGAACCTGTAAGTCTAAATTTGTCTTTGCTGTAGTATGAGGGAAAATAACTAATAAGAAACAAAATAACCCCATCAACCAAGACCACCTTTCTTAGCAGAGGAGGAGTGTGTGAGCTTGTTTAGGGCCTTAACCTCACTCACCATGAACCCCAAAAGCAGATGTGCTTCTGCGGTTTGAATCATCAGGACAAATAGCCGGGAAGAGTTTTTCCAGGGACTTTCTGGTATACTTTTTTTTTAAGATCTTTATTTTCAAGAGAGAGAAAACACTAGTGTACATGCACGGGTTAGGGGCTCTCCTGAGCCGAAGGCAGGAGCTTTAACTGCTGAGCCACCCAGGCGTCCCAATAGGCAGGCTTTAAATGGTATGTGTGTGTGATGTAGGTGGCGTTTTAGAAGTGAAGGCATGAATCAGGTATGTTCCATTGGTTAGTGAAGAGAGTTGAGACCAAATTGCAGAGCTGCATATGCATTTAGGTCCCCTGTATTTTGAAGAGTTTGGAGAAGCATGAGTTAATAATGAACTAGAAGGGGCAGCCCTGGTGGCTTAGTGGTTTAGCGCCGCCATCAGCCTGGGGTGTGATTCTAGAGACCCGGGATCGAGTCCCACATCGGGCTCCCTGCATGGAGCCTGCTTCTCCCTCTGCCTGTGTCTCTCCCTCTCTCTCTCTGTGGGTCTCTCATGAATAAACAAACAAATCTTTAAAAAAAATAAATAATGAATTAGAAGCCACAGGGAGAACCTGCTTCCTTCATGCTGAGGCTTCAGGGACGAGACCCGGGTGCTGGCTCTGGGCAGCGTGTGAAACAGGAGGGCTTTCTGCTGATTGCCTGCTCAGATCCCATTAAGATTGGCAGAGTTTCTGGGCAGTGAGTCTGGACATGACAGCCACAAAGAGGGCAGTGTGTTGGTGTTGAGGACTGGCTTGGATTGTGGACCTGCCTGGGGCCTCACTGCAGCCTTGGGTTTGAGTAGTGAGAAAGCAGCTAGGGACTCTAGGATAACAGAGCTGTGGGTAAAAGCAAAATGTGACCTCTGCAGAGTATAGTCAGTGAATAGGCACTAGTGGCTCTGCTTGGATCGTGGGGCAGGGGTGTTTCTGTGGTTTGTAGAGGAGTGAGTGAGCAGTTTGGGGTTGAGGGGAATTCTAGAGCATCTTACGGAACAGAGGGGTGGCCAGGTGGCATCCCGTCTGGAGCACACATCCACACACACGTGCTGCGAAGCTGCTGTGGCAGCTGCACTTGGCAGCTGGGTCTGTGGTCTACCTTCTGGGTGGAAAGACCTGGGTCTCCTACCTACCAGGTTGAGCCAGTGAGTGAGCCAGTCAGAACCTTGGGCTTCCCCTGGCACCAGCTTCTGGCTATTAGAGTGTCTTCCAGATCTAGTGATCTCCCACTTCAACTGGTCACGGTGGTGGGAAACCGTGGTGGGAGTAAGCAAGGAAGCTCTTGTCCAAGGGTTACCACCCTAGGTCTTTGCTGGACATTGACTCCTGGCAACTTGTTTTGTACAGATTCCTGTAGGGGACCTTTGTCCCACTTTTGGGGAGGACGTAGCTGAGAGCTGATCTTCAAATTCCCAGCTCCAGTGGGTGGTGTCTCTTCCTTTGAAGACCTGTGCTGCTGCCCCCACAAGCTTTAGTGAAGTGCGCTTTGCAGCTTTTTAAGAGAAGGGCTTTTGGAAGACCCCTGGGAAACCATCCACTGCTCTTCAGCACTGTGTATGTTTGGTTTAGTTTTTTTAATTTTTATTTTTAAATATTTTATTTATTCATTCATGAGAGAGAGAGAGGCAGAGATATAGGCAAAGGGAGAAGCAAGCTTCCTGTGGGGAGCCCGATGCAGGACTCAATCCCAGGACCCCAGGATCATGACCTGAGCCCAACCACCGAGCCACCCAGGTCCTCCGTTTGGTTTAGTTTTGAGCACTTGGTAATGAAGATGTCACTGACTACACTTGTGGGACCTACTTGCCATGTGCTGGACCCTGCACTGAGCACTTCACTGAACCTGCCTCCTAGGCTTCTATAGTCCTCTCAAGCCCCAAGGTCTTAAAGGTGATGGAGTTGACATTTTGGTTCAGAAAGGAACACTCCCAAGCTCACTGAGGTGCAGTGGTTCCCCCTGGAACCAGGGACATGAATCCCACCCCATCTGCTCTCTGTTTCTGATCCTTGCTTCTTTCTGCTGGAATATTGGCTTCATTTTCTCAGAGGAGTCTCCTTCAAATGTTCTTTTTTTTTTTTTTTAAGATTTTTATTTATTTATTTATGAGAGACACAGAGAGGCAGAGACATAGGCAGCGGGAGAAGCAGGCTCCCTGTGGGGAGCTCGATGTGTGCCTCGATCCCAGGACCCCGGGATCATGCCCTGAGCCAAAGGCAGATGCTCAACCACTGAGCCACCCAGGTGTCCCTCCTTCAAATGTTCCTCCTCATGTCTCACACTTTTCACCAACACACAGGTTGGCCTCTGTGTCCTCACTGCCAAGGCGAGAGTCCTAGGGAGGGCTCTGATTGGCTTGGTTAGATCCCCCGCCCTACTGTGAGACCAGGGGACAAAGGACCTAGCTGGATCTGCCTGTTGGGTGGGAGCAGGCTTAGGAGCATCAGGGCTGCTAAAATGCCGGGTGTCCACCATAGGGTGGGAGGCCTCCTTCTTTCCAGATGGGAAAGTCGAGGTTTGGATTCCCAAGGTGACTATTCGTGGGTAGTCCTCTTAGTGGCAGCAGTGGGACTAGAGTCAGGACTGACTCAGAGCCTGTGCTCCTAGCATCGTGTCACACTGCTTCCTGCACGGTAGAGGGCCCCATGTGAGGGCTTGGGGGTGGGAAAGGTGAACCTTGGTGCTTTAGGTCCTCTACATCCACAGAGTCCAAGTCATGGGCACAGAGAAATATAAAATAAGGGAATGAAGGTACAAACTATGGGAAGTATGGGCAGAGGGAGTGTAGGAGGTGAAGGGGTTAACTGGGTGGGGGTGGGGAGCCAGAGTCCTGAGGAAGCTTGCTGCAGGGGAGAGAGGGAAGTGTGTTCCAGGTGTTGTGGAGAGTTTGCATTAGGGCTTGGGCTGGACAGATGGGGACCCTTGTGAGTTCCAGAGAGGAATCTAATTAAACCTTTGTTCTGAATGACCTTCAGGGGCCTAGAGTTGGATGGATCCTAGTTCTTGCTTCATGACACGCTTTTGTCCTTGGTCTGCACATGGCCTGTTTTCATCTTGTCTGTCCCATGGCATTCTTAAGTGTGTTTTAGCGTGACTTAAACAATAGTTTGCTTGAATGTCTTTCCACTTTTGCAAAGCTGAACTAAGTGGATTTGTCTTATTTTTAAATTTATTATTATTATTATTATGTAATGGATTTGTTTTAATCTCTATTTCAGCATCTATGTCATGGGCCTGGTCCTGGAGTGGATTAAGAACAATGGTGGTGCAGCAGCCATGGAGAAGCTCAGCTCCATCAAATCGCAAATGATCTATGATATTATTGATAATTCTCAAGGATTCTACGTGTAAGTTGATTGGCTTTATCTCACATTTTGCCTCTTGTGAATTTTAAAATGTGTATGTCCTGTACCTTTGAGAAGTGGACATATTTCCCTTTCTTGAGGTGTCAGAAGTGCAGTGAACTGGGTAGTCCCAGGCCCCAGGATTAGGGAACAGGTGAGTTCTTCCCTTGTGCATCCCCACCTGGGAATCCCACGATGAGGTACCTCTTCCCCAGGGGGTGGTGATGTTTTTTTCATGAAAGATACTTCCTGGGGATGTCTCATTTCCTCCTGGGGCAGACCCTTCTCCCACTGTCTGCCTCCTCTCTGTGTCCCCTGGGAAAAAACACTGTGCTTGCTGGAAGGTCTCAGCTTTACCCAGAGACTCCACTGGAGACCCTTGGTATAAATACCCACTCCTGGTCCCCTCAGCCAGGTCATTTGCCTTTTTTTTTTTTTTTTTTTTACATTTTATTTATGTGTTTATTTGAGAGAGAGAGCGTGCGCGCTTGCATAAGCAGAGCAAGGGGCAGAGGGAGAGAGAGAATGAGAGAATCCCAAGCAGACTCTGCACAGAGCACAGAGCCCAATACAGAGCTTGATCCTACAGCCCCCAAATCACAACCTAAGCCGAAATCAAGAGTTGGATGCTCAACCGACTGAGCCACCCAGGTGCCCCTAGGTCACTTAGCTTTTTAGGAAAGCTCACTACTTCCCTTATAATAAGGCAAATATTACCACTCCAGGAATGCTGTTTGTGAATGGAATTGGCTATGACATGAGGAGACTTCTAGTTAAACTCTTTTGTGTCCACCACTGGATGAGCACCTCTGAGGGGTACAGGAGATGATGGGTCTTGTGTTAGTCTCCTAGGACCACTGGAACAAAGATGCATTGCTTTGGTGGCTTAAAGCAACAGAAGTCTATTCGCACTCCTCTGGAGGCCTGAAGTGTAGTATGTCAGCGAGGCTGGGCTCCCTTCAGAGACTCTAGGGAGAAATCCATTTTTTGTCTCTTCCAAATTCTGGTGGCTCCAGGCATTTCTTGGCTTGTGGTGTGTCACCTTAGGCTCTGACGTCAGCTTTGTTGTGCGTCTTCACTTCTGGTCATTGGATTTAGGGCCTAGCCAGATAATCCAGGATTATTTATCTCAACTAGAGACCTTTTACATAGTTACATCTGCAAAGACCCCTTTTCCAAACAGGTCACATTCACAACCCCTGGGGGTTAGGACATGAGTGTATCTTTTAGGGGGTCACTATCCAGTCCCCTACCATAGAACTCTCACCAGAATGTAGGTGTGAAGCACCTAGTGCAGTGCCTGGCACACAGAGGTGTTTTCATTTGTGTTTCCCTGTCCTTTTTTTTTTTTTTTTAAAGTTTTACCAGTTTCTTTTTTTTTTTTTTTTAATTTGTTTTCTTTTATTTATTATTTATGATAGTCACAGAGAGAGAGAGAGGCAGAGACACAGGCAGAGGGAGAAGCAGGCTCCATGCACCGGGAGCCCGATGTGGGATTCAATCCCGGGTCTCCAGGATCACGCCCTGGGCCAAAGGCAGGCGCCAAACTGCTGCGCCACCCAGGGATCCCTGTTTCCCTGTCCTTAAAGTGACATACAGGTTTATGAGATTTTATGCTGTGTGTGTGTGTGTGTGTGTGTGTGCGCGTGTGTGTGCGCGCGCTCATGCGTGCACGTACACATGTGTATATTTGTGTTTATACACATAACATAGTTATTTACAAAGCCTGAGACCTCCTCCTTAGCAACTACTACTCTTTCGGGTTCAAGGATAGCAACTGACCAATAGTAACTGGAGAATTTATAGTCTTTGAGAAGTCAGTGTGCCATGTAGGTTGGACAAAACAATGCTTGAAGCCTAACTGTTAATACATCCCCATGACCGCCCAGGGGTGGGAGATGGGGATGTACTTTTGGAGCAGTTAGGATAAAGTAGCATGCTACTGCTACCTCTGCCCTGAAAATGCTTGTTGCCTTTCCTGTGAGTTCTTGGCATGCAGTGATCCTCCAGCCACAGGCCCTGGGGAGTCGGGTTTGGCTGGATGCCTTAGCCTTTAGGCTCCTCTCCCATGAGCAGTCTGGGGGAAGGGATGTACACTGTGCTTTTTGCCTGTGCATGGTTCAGCAGAGCCAAGTGCAGCCAGGGGGCTTGGTGGTGGTGGTGGTGGTGGGGGCGGGGGGGGTCCAAGGAATTCAGCGCCAAGGGCTAAATAATAGTTACAAGCTTGGAGTGGTAAGATGATATTGCTTTGCCTGGAGGTGTACAGGGGTTTTTGACTGAGCTTGAGCCTTGGGCATGAGTAGAGTTAGAAGGCAAAAGTACTTTTGGGAATTTTTATGAAAGCAGGGAGTGGCCCCTGCAAAGGTACTGAGGGAAGAAAGTACATTGTGTTTGGGGAGCAAAGAGTGAGTTGCCTGGAGGGGATGCTTGTGCTGAGATTAGAAGGAAGGTCTGGAAAGGTCTGAAGACCTATTTAGTCCACCTGTTCAGTCCTCTGTCACCTGTCTGCTCATCTACCCACTCACCCACCCTTCTATCCATCATCCACCCACCCATCCATCATCCATCATCCATCATCCATCCACCTATCCATCCACCTATCCATCTACCCATCTAGTAAATGTTTCTGAGCACCTACTCTGGGCTGTGTTCTAGGCTCTGGGATACTCAGAAGAACAAGGTATCTTTCCTGACTCCCAGAGTACTCAGAACCTGAATGTGAGTGAAAACACTTGGCTATTGTGGAGGAGAGACCAAATTTTCTATTATTGGCTTTAGGCTCCATTTATTTCTCAGGAGATGTATAGGCACAAAGTGCGAAGAGAGAAAGAATGCTAATGCCTCTGGAAAAACCCAGGGAATTAGAAACAAAACAAAACTTAGAAGGAACCCTGGGAATCCCTGGGATTCCTTTTCCTCCAAGCTCCTTAAAACTCCAAGCACCCAACCTGGCATTTCCCAGAAGGCAGCCTGCTTAAGCCAACGTGGCAGGTGGGTTGTCTCCGGGGGAATCAGGTCACCTTCCCACCCAGAACTTTTCATTTACTTATGCACAGCCTTGACCTAGAATTTTCATCTTCTTCACAATAAACCTTTTTCTGGGAACTTCCATCTGCCCTGGGCTGCCCGCCCAGAAAATGTCACTCTAGCACGTGATGTTCCCACCATGACACTGTTACTGGAGTCAGCAGGCTTTCCACTTGTTCCCTCCTCAGTGTTGCTATCTATTCTTTATAGTCACTTTAATTTTCAGGAAATTCTCTGCTTTTCTTTTAAAACTATAGAAATATGGTACCACAAGGGAGGTGAGTGATTTTAAAGAGGAATACCAGAAGTAAGCTAGAATTACAATCCTGAACACAGTTGTGGGCAGTTTCCTGGGGGCCACACCAGCTCTGCCCGTGAGCCTGGCAGAGATGCCCAGACAGATAAGATAGCCATCGAAGTCTGTATGTTCATCCTATGGCCTAAACACCCATAAGGTGCTGATTGACCCTGACTTGAGCCCATGGGCACAGTGTAGCATTCTGGGCAGAAAACCCCCTCTTGGCCACTTGTTAGCATGTGGCCTTGGGCCAATGACTTGACTGCTCCAGACTCATTTCCTTATCCGTACAGTGTGTGTAATGGTGGTACATACTTCTGTCTGTCTGTCTTGAGGACTAAGTGAAAATCCATATGAATAAAGAATATATAGAATATATAACAGGGGTTTAGAACATGGGCTCCAGCGTGGGTTAATTTGCATAAACCATACTTGGCATTAGGGAGCCTTCCTTAAGAGTTAGGTCCTAGTATTATTTTGGGTTACTATGGAAAGCACACAGAATGCTGAATTTTGATATTCTAAAGATGTCTAAGTGATAGTGCCCATATTGAGACCTGATATCACATTTCTTGGTACCTTCACATGGGGACCAGACCCTAGGAAGGAGGGGAGTGTGTGATGAGCCTAGCAATAACCTCAACATAAAGGGAAGTAGGTAGAACCCTGGTGCTTTATAGATACTGACACATTTTATTGTCAGCGCAGCCCTGTGGAGCAGAAATGAAGCCTATTTTCCAGAGGCACAGAGAGGTTAAGGTGGCCGAGAAGTGGGAGCAAGCCAGGGTATGCACATGAGGAGGGTCATGGGAGTGCTGGTTCCAGGGTGCTTATTTACTACTCTCGAGAAACTACAACAATCACAGACCAGAGATGATGTGACTCTATAATGCAGGCATAAGTGGAAAACTTAGAAATGATTAAGTTCAGAATTGTGATTACTTCAGCTAAATATATAAAAGCCGATTACTTTCCCAAATACTCCAGAAATAAATGTAAAAAGCGTTAATGAGGTTAAAAAGATCCCATTTGCTGCAATAGCCATGTCAGTTCTTTTTTTTTTTTTAAGATTATTTATGTATGTATTTATTCATGAGAGACACAGAGAGAGTCAGAGACATAGGCTGAGGGAGAAGCAGGTTCCCTGTGGGGATCCCCATATGGGACTCAATCCCAGGACCCCGGGATCACGACCTGAGCTGAAGGCACTCAACCACTGAGCCACCCAGGCGTCCCAGCCATGTAAGATCTAAAATCCAAATATTCATCTGGAAAAGTTAGTCTTCAGCTATAGAAAAGTTCCTTTCAGCTATACAGAAGGATAGCTGAAAAATTTTAAGAATATGTATTTACATTAATAAAATGTAATGTTAACATGTGGTTTACCAAAAACAAGCCATGGTAATGTAATGGGACACTGGCATACAGATAAGCAATATGTCAGTGGAATAGTAAAAAAAAAAAAAAATTCCAGTAAAAAAATTATTTTATTGTTAATATTATTTTTTATTTTTAAAGTTTTAAAAAGATTTTTGATTTATTTATTCGTGAGAGACACAGAGAGGCAGAGACACAGGCACAGGGAGAAGCAGGCTCTTCATAGGGAGTCTGATGGCAGGACTCGATTCCGGGGCCCTGGGATCATGCCCTGAGCGAAAGGCAGATGCTCAACCGCTGAGCCACCCAGGCGTCGCAAGAATGGCATTTTAAATTAGGTAGAAATGCATGTTTGGATTGCCCATATGATGCAGTTTGTTGGACATCTGACTCTTGGTTTCTGCTTGGGTCATGGTCTCAGAGTTGTGAGACTGAGCCCCACCTTGGGATTCTCTCTTGCCTCTACTCTGCCCACTCATGCACTTGCTCTCTAAAATAAATAATAAAATATTTTTTAAAAAAGTAAAAGAAAAGCATGTTCATAACTTTGAGGTTTTGATGTTCAAAGCATTGATAATCCATTTAGACAAAATTATAGAGCTAGATATTTGCATCATGCCATACTCAAAAGTAAATTTTAATGAGTTAAAAGATCCAAATGCAAGAAACTGAAATAAAAATACCATAAGAAAATAAAGGAGTTTCTTTGAATATAGAAAGTGTAGAAGGCCTTCCTAAACAAGCTGTAAAACTCAGAAGCCATAAAACAAAAAGATGTCTAATTATGTGAAAAATTTTAAAAATTTGCACAGCTTAAGACATCACAAATGGGATGAAAATGAAAAATGACAGACATGAGAAAAGTTTTACAGTATGTAGCATAAAATTTAGGTGACTATCTTTGGTATAGGCAAGAGCCCACAAATGAAAAAGGAAAATAAACCAAATAACAATGAGGTGGTGGTCGCTAATGGTATGAGCCAGAGACCCAGAGAAACCCAGCTGGCTAATAGGCCAACCTCTTCGAGAAATGCAGATTACAACCATGAGAAATATCAGAGAGGGAGACAGAACATAAAAGACTCCTAACTCTGGGAAATGAACAAGGGGTGATGGAAAGGGAGGCGAGCGGGGGGTGGGGGTGACTGGGTGATGGGCACTGAGGGGGGCACTTGATGGGATGAGCACTGGGTGTTATGCTATATGTTGGCAAATTGAACTCCAATTAAAAAAAAAAAAAAGGCAAGTGGCAAGCTACAAGCCTAGGGGGGTAAAAAGATTACAACCATGAGATTTTTTTTTTTTTTCTTTTTTGCTGCTAATCAGAAATTATAACGATTGATGACATCAGGCCAAGGAATGCACTTGGTGTGTCAGGTATGAACTTGGACAGTTTGGAGTGAAGTGTGCAGCCCCCATCACAATTCAAACTCTTAATCTTTGACCAGGGATTTTTATTGCCAAGTAGATGGCTGTCGTTTCTACTCATGGATCCAGAGGTGTGGTACCTGCAAGTCTGCTCCTGCTAGGTGAAGATCTGCAGACTATTCAGATGCCCATCAGGAGGCATCTGATGAAAGCCACTGGGGTCAGGACGCCTGGGTGGCTCAGTGGTTGAGCATCTGCCTTTGGCTCAGGTTGTGATCCTGGGTCCAGGGATCAAGTCCTGCATCGGGCTCCCCACAGGGAGCCTGCTTCTCCCCCTGCCTGTGTCTCTGCCTCTCCCCCTGTGTCTCTCATGAATAAGTAAATAAAATCTTAAAAAAAAAAAAGAGGAAGAAAGCCGCTGGGGTCCATCCACAGTGTGGGATAATGTGTGCAGTGAGAAAGGTGAGGGAGGTCTGTGAACAGACATGGGAGACTGGCCAGGTTCTATTATTTGGACAGAAGATAAAAGCAAGTGTAGGAAAGGATGCATCTATTATTAATTCACTTACAAAGCCACAACATTCAGGAGGTCTGGGTGGCTCAGCAGTTGAGCGTCTGCCTTTGGCTCAGGTCATGATCCTAGAGTTCTGGGATGGAGTCCCACGTTGGGCGTGTCTATACACCTTTGTATGTTTAAGAAGAGCCTGGGGAGTGCACATCAGTGGGAACCCCCTCTGTGGGAAGAAGATGGTAGATTTCTGTATTTTTACTCTGGATTTTCATAAATCGCATCAAAATTTAAAATTAATATTTTATTTTAAAAATATGGCAGTAGTGGGTAAACCTGGTGGCTCAGCAGTTTAGTGCCGCCTTCAGCCCAGGTTGTGATCCTGGAGACTCAGGATCGAGTCCCATGTCGGGCTTTGTGCATGGAGCCTGCTTCTCCCTCTGCCTGTGTCTCTGCCTCTTTCTCTCTCTACCCCCCCCCCCGCCCCCCGTGTGTCTCTCATGAATAAATAAATCTTTTAAAAAAAAATCTGAAAAAAAAAATCTGGCAGTAAGGAGAGGCCTGATTACAGCATTTTGTGGGCTTCTTTCTCGCAGGGCAGTCTTCCTCATTCTTTCTCAGCTGTCCTTATAGAAGGACATCACTGAAACTAATGTGCTTGGCCATGCCAACGCTCACCTTCTTTGTAAGGTGGGTGATTATGGGAGCTGTGCCTTGGCCCCATGCCATCCACTCTGCTACTTTCAGAAGTCCTGGTGTTTCTCAGTGGCCACTCTGGAGCACTAGTCCCAGAGACCCAAAGCATTTTTCAGTCACATCACTTGAGGAAAACTGTGTCCCTGTAGGATTTCTCATCTGGGGAGTTTAAATTCATGTGAACTTATGACGGGCTCTGTGAAGTTTAGGAGTCAAGAAACCAGTTTAACCCTGTTAACGCAGGATTTCCTAAATTTATAAGGTCATGCAACCAATTTTCCAGTATTATCATAGACAGTAGTGGGAAGCAGCACATGGAGTTTGTCCTTCTGTCTTTGTAGTCCTGAG
Organism: Canis lupus dingo; assembly: GCF_003254725.2. Lineage (NCBI taxonomy): Eukaryota > Metazoa > Chordata > Mammalia > Carnivora > Canidae > Canis > Canis lupus. The sequence goes on along the minus strand of NC_064243.1, from coordinate 80,495,909 downwards.
ATTACCTGGGGGGTTACATGCTGCCTAGGACCCACCCTAACCTTACTCTCAGTCTTGGCACCTTCCGCCTGCCTCTGAAATTTGGTAGTGACTGCCCAGATCGCACACTGGGGAGCAGTGGCCAAGTGCAGCCCACAGTGGTGCTTGCAGCTCCTGCAGTGTTTGAAACACAGCTTCAGGGACGCCTGGGTGGCTCAGTGATTGAGCCACATTGGGCTCTGCTCAGCCAGGAGTCTGCTGCTCCTTCTCCTTTTCCTTTTGCTCCTCCTCCCACTTGTGCTCTTGCTTTCTCTCAAATAAATAAAATCGTGAAAAGAAAAAGTGGGAGCATATTTCTCTGGGGAGGCAAAGAATGGGCAGTCACATTTGTTGTGTAACAAAGGGAGTTTGTGCTGAGTCTGGCACACCAGACCTGTTCTCATTTGTATGACAGCTGGGCCTCTGTTGGCATTTGAGTTTGCCTCCCCAAGTGCCCTTGCTCTAGTCTTAGGCCTTGTTTCTTCTGACCAGGAAACTTCTGGTTTTTTAAAAGAATTGGTTAATTAAATTATCTATCTATCTATCTATCTATCTATCTATCTATCTATCTATCTATCAGAGAGCGTGAACAGGAGGAGGGGCAGAGGGAGAGGGAGAAGCAGACTCCCCGCTGAGCAGGGAGCCCAGGAGGGGCTTGATCCCATGACCCCAGGATCATGACCTGAGCTAAAGGCAGGTGCTTAACCGACTGAGCCATCCAGGCATCCTTGATCAGGACACTTCTTTATAAAAGCTTTCTAGAAGGTCTCTTCACCTTCTGGTGTTCCCACTCTCCATTCTCTCCTCTGTGTGCTGCTGTTCTTTAAAATTTAGATTTCATGTTGTGGAAACCTGACTGCTCCTCGTTGTTCAAGGACCCAATCTAGTTCCCTTTGGTGAATCGACAGGGCTGCCCCCCCCTGCAGTCCAGGCTCTACCCCTGGCCAGCAAAACCCAACACTCCAGTTCCCCAAGTTCTTGCTGGGGGTCCCCTGGGCCTTTGTAGATGCTCACCTGTCCTAACCTTGCCGTGTCCCTCTGAAACGTTTAAGCTTCCTCTTGGGTGGAATTCCTTGCTCAGCTCTGTGCTTCTTGCTGTTACAGACCTTTCCCTTGGAAATTTAATTCCCTACGCTGCCATCTCACTAGACTGGGAGCAGTTAATTCCCTTTAATCTTTGTTTCCTTCCCTGAGCTTTATACCAGAGACATTCTTGGGCACTGTGTGAATATTTGTCATGTGCCGATTATTTACTGTCATGATGCCATCTACTTTCATGATAGGTTGGGCAAATTTGGGGTGGGGGTGAACTGTAAATAAGATGTTTAATTCTCCCTCCTTTTAATTTTTTTTCTTAAATTAGGCTTGCTTTTTGCTGTGCCACCTCTATAATTGAACCTTCCTGTTGGGAGCCTGAGGCAGCAGAGTATCAGAAGGGTAGCCAATGAATTTTTAATTTAAATGTCAACCACGAAACCTACCACCTAGTGAAAGGGGGGTGGTGCGCAGAAATCAGGCTCACAGCCTATTACTAGATATTTGGTTTCCCTCTTTGCGTCTCTTCTGCCTGTAGGTGTGCACTTGACTCTTATTAACTTTAGTAGGAATTATGTATGTGCCCTTAGGGGAGAGCCTAACTTTTAATGGGGGCTTCCTCACAGTGCTTTTATTTGCTGTTTAATTTTAATGAATCACACCCCAGTAGAAGTGTAAGAATACAACAGGATGAGCTTGAAAATGCAGAAGGGGTTATTACATATTTTACTCTTCTTTTATTCCAGAGTAGATGTCAGCTCTTCATTTGTCTCCTTTGATTGTCGATGGAATGTAATTTTGACTGCCTATGTTTCAGATCAGAAACTCAAGTCAAAATACTAACCTTTCCTACATAAAAATTCACACATCCTTCATTTTTGAGAATCTGTATAAGCCTTGTGCACGATGCTGGGAAGAAAATGATGAACTTGTTTAATTTAACTGATACTTAGGTTCTTTAATATGTTCCAGACACTGTTTTAAACTGTATCAGTTATCTGTTGTTTATGCATCACAAAGAACATGGAAGACAGTTGTTAAAGCAGCAACCTTTTTTTTTTTTCTTGCTCATGACTTTGGGTCAGCAGGCTGGGCTGGGCTTAGCTGGGTGGTTCTTCAGCTCCTCTCACTTGGGATGGCTTATTCTAACAGGGTCAGTGGTGATTCACCTGTAGCCAGTGGTCTACAGTGACCTCACTCATGTGTCTGGGAGTTGGTGCTGGCTGTAGCTGGGCCTCTTCTTGGCTTGCTTACATGGCAGCCATGTTTTAAGAGGGCAGCTATAGAGGCTGTATTTGTATTCCCCTTGAGGTTTAGTCTTGGAAGTTGCATAGAAACCCTGATGTTGCAGTCTTTTGGTCAAAGCAAGTCACAAGGCTGGCCAGATTCAAACAGCTGGTTGGCTCAGTCGGTTACACATCGGCCTTGGGCTCAGGTCATGATCTCAGGATCCTGGATCGAGCCCTGCATGGGGCTCCATGCTCAGTGGGGAGTCTGCTTCTCCCTCTCCCTCTGCCCCTCCCCCTGCTTGTTCTCTCTCTTTCTCAAATAAATAAATATAAAAAAATAAAAAGGTATAGAGAACTAGACCTCGCTTCTTGCTGGGATGGCTGTAGAGAATTTGTGACCATTTAAAAGCCACCAAAGCCCCTTATAAATACTCGCTCACTTAATCCTCACATCAAACTTAGAAAGTGGGTTCCATTACTCTTTCCACTATTCAATAGATGGCAAAGTCAGACAAAACAGGTCTAACAAAAAAAAAAAACAAAAAAAAAAAACAGGTCTAATAACTTGCTCAAGGTCACACAGCTTGGGACAGGGCAGTGTGACTGCTTTGAAAACTGTTCATGACTGAGCCCTTCAGCCACTGTTAGGACCAACATATTTTTTTCTCTAGCCTTGTAGAGAAAGGGTCAGTCACATCGCCGTGTGATTGCCATGTATTGGAAAATTCATATATGTTGTGTCACCGAGCTATCACAGCTAGTCTGATATGAAGGTATTATTTCCATTATTTAGGTGAGGAAAACTGAGGCTAATGGAAATTAAGTATAAGTCATACAAGGGAATGCTAACTCACTGTTCCATCTGCAAGAGTGGCCTCCTTAAGTAAAAATGATCACAGTTCCAGGGCAGACTTTTAAAATCTATTTGTGTTGACAAAATGTTTAAAGCAGTTTTTCTGTTGACTTGTTAATGGCTGTTGCACATTACAGAAATAGCTGGAATAATAAATATGTTTTTCAGATGTCCAGTGGAGACCAAGAACAGGAGCAAGATGAATATTCCATTCCGCATTGGCAATGCCAAAGGAGATGATGCTTTAGAAAAAAGATTTCTTGATAAAGCTCTCGAACTCAATATGATTTCCTTAAAGGGGCATAGGTGAGTATATATCCAGTTCAGATGCTCATTAGAGAATTTAGTTTTTCTTTCTTCTTTTTTTATTTTTTTTATTTTGAGAGAGTGCTCACGCATAAGCGGGAGTGCGTGGTTTGGGTGAGTAAAAGGAGAGAGAGAATCTTTAAGCAGTCTCCACCCAGAACGGAGCCCAAGGGGGGACTCCATCTCATGACCCTGAGATCATGACCTGAGCAGAAACCAAGGATTGGATGCTTAACTGACTGAGCCACCCTTGCGCCTCATAGTTTTTCAAATGTGGAGTGAAACCTATCTACCTCTCTAGGAGTCTTGCCCAGCTTGGAGTAGCAATTATTATAACTTGTTGAAAAAAAAACAGTTGTCATGGGATAATTCTCCTCTCCCCCCCCCAAGATTTTATTATTTATTTATGTATTTATTTGAGGTAGAGGGTGGGAGAGGGGCAGAGGGAGAGAGAGAGAGAGAGAGAGAATCTTAAGCAGGCTCCATGCCAGCATGGAGCCCAACACGGGGCATGATCTCATTAGCCTTAGATCATGACGTAAGCCGAAATCAAGAGTAGGATGCTCTACCGATGGAGCTGGCCAGGTACCGTACACCCCTTAGATTTTATTTTTAAGTACTCTCCATACCCAACACAGGGCTCAAACTTACAACCCTGAGATCAAGCGTCGAATGCTCTACTGACTGAGCCAGCCAGGCATCCTTCTATTTTTATTTATAGACCCTTAGTGGGATTCCCTGGTTGGGTGCATCGTAGACCACATCTACAGGCTTTTGTCAAAATTACCTTTGAGGGGCAGCCCGGGTGGCTTAGCAGTTTAGCGCCGCCTTCGGTCCAGGGCGTGATCCTGGTGACCTGGGATCAAGTTCCATGTTGGGCTCCCTGCATGAAGCCTGCTTCTCCCTCTGCCTGTGTCTCTGCCTCTCTCTCTCTCTGTGTCTCTCATGAATGACTAAATAAAATCTTTAAAAACAAAACAAAACAAAACAAAAAACCAAAATTACCTTAGAAAATCTCTTCAGTGGTTTTTATGGCAGAGGTTGGCATCCCATGACTGGAGAAAACAGATTGCTGTTGCTCCAGCTGAACAGCAGAGAGTGGGTCCTGCGTGCTCTATGAAAAATATGTGTCCTCACCCCCGGGGAGGTGAGACACCTGCCCCGCAGTGGTTGCCTGCTCCCTGCTTCTTGTGAGGCAGGCCCACCAGATACCTGACTGAGTTAATCTAGGTGGTATGTGAGCATGACGGTCCTTCACTATATTAGGGAGAATTTCCTAACAATTAGACATTTGAACCTGCTGGCCACGTAGGGGCCTTCAGGTGACGGTTTGGACATGATGGCCTCAGGTGCTGTGTCTCTCTCAGGAGCGGGTAACTGGAGACTGGAAAGAGGGTCGTCATAATGCTTAAGGGGATGTTTTTGTTCATAATGGCTGCATCTTTGGTTGTTCTAGGTCTGTGGGAGGCATCCGGGCCTCTCTGTATAATGCTGTCACGATTGAGGATGTTCAGAAGTTGGCAGCCTTCATGAAGAACTTTTTGGAGATGCATCAGCTGTGAATACATCTTAATCAACATATGCTCTCCCCTTGAACAGTGTACAAAATTGGAAGTCACTTGGGGATGGCAATAGAAACTTAGAAAACATGATATTTTTCTCGAGCAAATATGCTTCTTAGGGACCTCGTTTTTCAAAGAACAACAGCACAACATCCACATTTCTGCAAAGCTGGTTGGTCTTAATGGCCCCCACCTTCATTCTGACTTGAACTGGAAGTGTTTTTTATTTAAAATCTTCCTTTAGCTTTTCTAGTGAATTCCAGCTAATTTTGTCTTTGCTGCTACTTTTTCTAGCTAAATCTCAGTATTCACACTTGCCTGTGGACTTAATAATGCAACTTGAAGTTACTTATTTCTGGGAGACACACACACACACACACACACACACACACACATACACAGAGCATAGAGGTTGGGTGGGGACCTCTAGGTGCTGAATCTTGATCCTTTACAAAATGACACGATGGGGTCTCCTGGGTTTTGCAAGCTGTTAATTCAGGACCATACTCACTGTGTGGTGAGTGTTGAGGGATTCCAGGCTAAAGGGCAAACTTGGAAATGTTTCTTTCTCCTGTTACTCTTCTAAAGAGATAAAAGTGGCATACTGTGTGTTCATATAGCAAGGTCTGTTTTTAATACCAAATACTATGTAGCCTGTTTCTACTAATATGATTCTTGGTGACGCATATGTAGAGACTTAGAGAATTTGTTAGAATCCTTGTCGTGTATTAGGCGTTAACGCTTGCAATGGTGTGTCCCTCCCCTCCCCCTTTTGTCTTCAAAAAAATTACTTTGCAAGATTTTGAAATTTCCCTGATTCCCTTTGATGTTCCTTTTAGTGGGTAGAAGAGAAGGTTGGTTGGTTGCTTTGTTCTTTATTTTTCAGTGAGGCTGTTAAATTAAAATTCTCTGTTAAACTCCCTTCTTGTTGGTTTCACTTGACAGTTCTCTTTATAGCATTTGACCAGTGATGCTGTGAAGTTCTGGAAGATCTTTGTGGAAGAGTTTTTCTCCTATTGTTTATTCATTGTCAGTTATTTTCTCTTGACTATGTGGAGGACATTTAAGTCCTAAAACATGTAAACCTTTGTCAATAAATTTCTTTACCTGCTATTTATTGACGTATGTATGTATGTTAAGTAATCTCTACACCCAACACGGGGCTCAAATTTATAACTTGGAGATCGAGAGCTGCATGCTCTACCGACTGAGCCAGCCAGGCACCCCCACTTCACCTGCTTTTTAGATGGATTGTTCTGTTAAAAACTTTATAATGGAAAAACTTGAGTCTGACTGTAGCATCTGATAAGGGTAATTTAGTTCCACCAAAGGGGTAAGACCTGAGCCCTGTGCATCCATTTTTTAAAAAATGATTCGGTATACAGTTGTGGCTTTCCATTGGCTTTTGGAATGGATATTATCAAGAAACCACCCTATAGCCACGGTATAAAGGTCTATGAGCTCTGTCCCACATAGGTCAGAAGCATGCCAATAGGGCAGTTCTAAGCTATCTTTGTGTTTCATTCTATTGTGTGACAAGGACTGTACTGATCTCTTATCCAAGCTCAACATCAATTAGTTGGGTTATTTGGGTTCCACTGGTCAGGGCTAGACTCGTCTTAGTTCTCATCTGTAAAAAAGAAGGACTTGTTCTGGAGAGATTTAAGAGCTTAAAACAAGGGCTCAATGCAGGATATGAATAGTAACTACAATAAATGTTTATATAGCAAAGCCAACCAGTCCATGGACTCCACCTAAGTGTTCATGTAGAAGAGTGCTCAGTCTACCTCACCTTTTTCATCCTTTCCTGATGGTTCCAAGTCCCTGTTGTTTGTACCAATCTGAAATTTCAAATTTCCACTTAACTCCATTCCTGTTGCCATGGCCTGCTCTCATGTCATGGTGGATTATTTCTGCAGCCTCATCTCCAGCCCCACTCTTGCACACCAGTTGGATTATTACTTCTCCCTCATGTTCTTCCTTGATACTTTAAAACCCCAGGGTTCTCAGCCTGGCCTCAGGGCTTTGTAGCATCTAGCTTGGCCTTGTCTTCCTTATGTTAATGGTTCTTGGAATGGGACTGTGTTTGCCCAAGCTATGACACACATGCCTGGCCTGGAGTTTCTGCCTCAGTGGAGTCCCTGCTCTGTTGGAACAATGCTCCTTTCCTTTGTTCTTACAAGGGTGACCCTTTTACCCATCACATGCCTGCATTCCCTCTTGAAGTGTCCAGTTATGTACCTTTCCCCTTACAGCATCATGGAGGAGCCATGTTTCTCCACTTCCAGCAGCTGTCGTCCTTGCACTTAGGGGCTGCTCAACAATTGTTTAAGGAATGAAAAGTCTTAGGCAGGTCATAATGATCCTCGTGAGTTTCACAAACTGAACCTGGATTAAAGGCAGACATACAATCTTACCTATATGGATTTTTTAAAAAAAATTTAAAACCTTAGTATACAATATAGTTTTGTTTTCCACTAAAATGGTCAAATAGGACTGGTTGAATAGGGAAATTTAAAATCTTGGAGGGCTGTCAGACTCATTCTTATAAATCTGTGAATGCTTCTGGAAAATGATCAGCAACTGCATTCGTACAAGTACAAACGGTAGTTACGTGTCGGCACACAGATTGCTGGAAGATGCTCATCGAGTGAAAACCTTGACCTTTATATGTCTCATGTGAATGAACTGATGCCAGTCTGTTGACCGTGTGGAGAGTGGTGGGATGGAAGATAAGAATTTAAGCTCCTGGGTCAGCAGGCTGCAGGAGCCAGAACCAGCCAGTCTTCCCTTTAAGATTAAAAGCAAAGTAGATAAAACCAGTGTCTTTCAGGCCATGGGGAGTCTGTAAGACACAGCAGCCTCACAATCCTTTGGTTACTCCCAAATTCTACTTTCCCCAAACTGAATTTAAAGTTTGATTTTTCTCCTCCAAAATTCATGCCAGTACATAATCATTCTAATGCTGCTCAAGTGAGAAAAAAGCAGAATCGTTTCCATGTTCCTTATGTTTACCTTCACACACTACTTGGTCTCCCAATGCTGCGGTTCTGTCCTTTGCACAAGAAACAGAAATTGTGTTCTGTCCCTAAGTCTTCATTCCCCTGCTAGTCTATGTTTATCTAAATATCCAATGCTGCTTCATCACAATTTAGCTGATGCTAGAAGGTTTGACAAGCCCTTTGGTGAACTAGGTGTTAAATTATTCCTTTCTCCCCCTTCGGAGCTGAAGGAGCCACCAAGACCCATAAAATAGACAAAACCCACTGATAGATTAGATATTCATTTCTGCAGAAGGCATTAGCAGGTCCAGCCTTGTATCACTTCATGATTAATGTTTGTTGTAACGTTTTCGTTGGAAGGAAAATAAAATGAGGAAGAATTTTCTCACATTTGATCAGAATGTACATAATTAAAAAGTGAAATGCTACTGGGTTTGGGAAGAAATCAATCACTTTAATTGGAAAGAAGATTCCTTGCCTCTGTCGGTAATTGGACTCTTGGTAATTTAGAATCGGAATCCATGACAGTTTGTGATAAATTGGCTCCTTTTGGGCTAAAGAAGGTAAGAAGTTCTAATTACCCCCGGATTATTCCAGAGTGGATGGAAAAGCTTGATCAAAGAAGAAGATCCTGGGGAAGAGAGAGAAGCCAGCAGTGAGCAAAGATTTATTGAATTTCTTTTTAAGAAGGTAAAGAAGAAAATAGTTAATTTGATGTGACAAAAACAAGAGCATGGTATTTGTGGTATTTGACATCCTAGAGATGTAAATTGGATTTTGTAGGAAAATAAGGAACTGGGCATATTAGAAAAAGTTTTAGGTATACAAAAGTTCTACAATCAGGTTATAGCAATTAGCTTTGCCTACCTGTTCGTGTATGAGAGTATTGAAAACCTTGGGCCTCACTGGGGGAAAAGTATGGAATTTGTACATTGAGTGTTTAAGCATGTATGTAATCAGCACTACGTTTAAGGAAGTCTGATGCATTTTATTCAAATCAAACATAAATTTGAGTTAGTAGAAAGATAGACAAGGCCCCAATTAGTGAATCTGCTGACCTGGTCACTGTTGGTATCCTAGACTTGTTTCTATATGCATGGCCTAAGAATACCTGAGGAATAGGCTGGATTTTAGGTTGAAGCTCTGGGTGATAAATTTATTTGAGTTGTGCAGTTTAGTATAGATAGATAGATAGATAGATAGATAGATAGATAGATAGATAGATAGATGTAGATGTAGTGTAGATAGATAGGATTTTAAACTTACAGTTAAGTTGCAAGGTTAATACAAAGAGCTCTTGTATTTGCTTTCTGTGCTCGCTTCGGCAGCACATATACTAAAAATTGTATTTGCTTTCTGAGATTCACCAATTATTAACATTTAGCCTCATTTGCTTTGGCATTTGCTCTCTCCATTTATATATATATGGTCTAGCAAATATATATATTTACTCCCCACCCCACCCCAAACCATTTAACAATAAGCTGGAGACATTGTGCTTGTTTACCTCCAAATACTGATGATTTCCTCACAACAGCATTCTCCTGTGTGGCCAAAATAATGATGATCTAAATCAGAAATGTTATGTTGAGGGCACCTGGATGGCTCAGTTGGTTAAGCGACCACCTTAGGCTCAGCTCATGATTCCAGGGTCTTGGGAAAGAGCTCAAAGTTGGGCTCCCTCTGCCTGCCACTCCTCCTGCTTGTGCGCATGCTCTCTCTCTCTTTCTCTCTGTCAAATAAATAAGTTATATATTTTTAAGATCTTATTTATTTCTTCATGAGAGACACAGAGACAGAGGCAGAGACATAGGCAGAAGGAGAAGCAGGCTCCCTGTGGGGAGCCCAATGTGGGACTTGATCCCAGGACCCTGGGATCACAACCTGAACCAAAGGCAGACGCTCAACCACTGAGCCACCCAGGTGCCTCTATACTCTTTTCCTGAGATCTTATTTATTTAATTGACAGAGAAAGAGAAAGAGAGAGCATAAGCAGGGGGAGTAGCAGGCAGAAGGAAAGGGAGAACCAGGCTCTCCATGGAGAAGGGAGCCTGATTCAGGACTCGATCCCAAGACCCTAGGATCATGACTGAGCCAAAGGCAGTCACTTAACAGGGAGAAGCAGGCTGATGGGGGACTCGATCCCAGGACCCTGGAATCACGACCTGAGCCAAAGGCAGATGCTCAACCACTAAGCCACCCAGGTGCCCCATAAATAAAATCTTAAAAAGTAATGTTGATATTATTTGACTCATCTACAACCTGTATTCAAATTTTGCCAATTATTCTAACATCCTTCATAGCTATTTATTTTAGTCCAAGAATCAATTCACAAGCATGCATTGCTCTGAGTTCCATGTCTCCTTAAGTTAAATATGAAAGAGTTCTTCAGGCTCTTTGTCCCTCATGTTATTGACTGTGTGCAGAGCACAGGCTGCTTGTGGTGTATGATGATGGAGTCTGTTGGAGTTGGTCCTGTTTCCTGTTTTGGCAGGGGTACCACAGAAGTGATGTCTGTCCTTGTGTATCCTGGTAGGAGGCACTTGATGTCCATCTGTCTCACTGGTGTCATGCTTTAGGTGGTGTCCATGAGGTTTTTCCACTGTCAAGTTATTTGTCCCTTTGTAGCTAAGAAGTGGTTTATGAAGAGATATTTCAAGGCTCTCACTATTCAATTCTTCATGATGGAGAAGGTAAAGTGACTTATTGCTTATTTTCCACTAGTATTTCTACCATCTACTCCTCTCTCACCCACAGGGAAAAGAAGCCCTGAAATATAAGCAAGGGTGTGAAAAAAAAAAGTACATTGGAAAATCAAAAGCCAACAGTTGGGGCTATATATCCCAGGAGCCCTGAGAGTAACAAATGTGTTTTGGGAACGTGAATAGTATGGGCAAGTGTGCTTTTTGGTGAAATGAGAAAGAAAGCAAAGAATCTCCTGATCAGGATACAGGGACCAACTTGTAGAATTCTCCCCCTGCCCCTGTCCAGTCAGGTTTGTTTAATTCTCAGTATCTTCAGAAGAACAGCCCTTTGGCAACACAGGCACTTAATCTAATAGCTGGACCATGAACCACACAGCCTGATTATACTTTGAAAGATGTCATATAACAGCCTAAAGTTAAGGTTGCTTCTGATGTTTCTGGCCTCGCAGAATAGTCCCCGAGAGAAAAATAAAATCTTGGCTTCTACCTAGCCCGGTAAAAAGCTGAAAGCATCTTAAATGCCTGAAAAATAAAACTTGAGGTTGAAATATAAGAAACATTAGAGGCTATATAGGTCATTCTCAGGGTGGGGGTCGGGGGTGTATAATGATCTAATCCAGCAGAGTAAGTGGTGCCTGCTGGCTCAATATTCCTTCCTGCTCCCTTCCCCCACTTTAAAACCATACTTTCTTTAGGGTGAAAGTCCAGGGGTTGAAGCAGAAATCTTCAGGAATTGTTAGGAAATGACAGGTGAGCAGGTTAATAACCTCAGGTAACAATCATTCTGCTATAAAATATGCATTGGGGGAAATACTTCTGAATTTTTGATGCACTTAAATCTTGGGAAATCATACATGTTTTGTAAAGAAATATGCTCAATTAAGGCTCCAACTGACTATTACCCAGTCATTTCCCACATTAATCCTTTCCTTTTTTTTTTTAAAATAGTTTATTTATTTATTAGAGACAGCGAGAGAGAGAGAGAGAGAGAGAGAGAACAAGCAGGGGGGGAGAGGCAGAGGGAGAGGGAGAAATAGACTCCCCATTGAGCAGGGAGCCCCATATAGGGCTTGATCCCAGGACCCCAGAATCATGACCCGAGCCAAAGGCAGACACTTAGCCAACTGAGATACCCAGGGGTTCCTAAGCTATTTCCAATCACCCAGTAGCACACTGTTTAGTGAATATTTGTTTATTTCTATTTTTAAAGATTTTATTTATTTATTTGAGACAGAGAGAGAGCACAGGAGGAGGGGCAGAGGGATAAGGGCAAGCAGACTTCCCCCTGAGCAGGGAGCCTGATATGGGGCTTGGTCTTGGGACCCCAAAATCATGACCTGAGCCGAAGTCAGATGCTTAACCAACTGAGCCACCCAGGCACCCCTGTCCAGTGGATAGTTAATCCAGTGTCTTCCGTGAGCAAGGTTCTTGTAGATACAGGGGCAAACAAAATAATCAAGGCATTGTATCACTCTGGATTTTCTCGGTCACAATAGATAGAAAACTTGATCTCAACTGGCTAAAGCAAAAAAAAAAAACGACAACAACAATAAAGGCAGAGGAAGGAATCCATTGGTTGAGAGAACTGAAATATTCAAAGGCAGGGCCAGGCCTAGTCTGGTTTGCTCCAGAGGCCCAGGACATGTAGCCTTTGGGTTCACCTTTCTGGGACATTTTGCCCTCGTGCCTTGCTTCACGATAACATCAGGCAGTAGTAGTTTCAGACGCTGGCTCGGAGTACTTAGAGTGACCAGGGAAGGAGAATAGGCCTGTATTTGCGCCTCCCAGTGAGAGTAGCCAGGCAGTTCTACTCGGGCTGCCCTGTCAGGTTCTCATTCCTGAACCAAATGTTAGGGCTGGGAGGAAGCGATATGCTAACTGGCTGGAATACATTAGAGCTTATCCCTGGGGCTGGGTGGGTGACCAGCCCCACCTACACCATATGGAAGGAAGCCTGTGCAGTTTGCCAGATAAATTCTGCTTTCTGTTACCCCCCATAGAGCTCACAGCCTACTTGGGGTGGGGGGCAGACAATAGACAAATATTTGGATACAAGATATGAAGTAAAGGAACAGACCTGTGAGACTCATGCCAGGGAGATACAGTCTGTAAAGTGGAAAGTGATGTTTGAGCTGATATCCAAATGGTAGAGCAGGAGTTAATCAGGAAAATTGGTTAGGAGAGACAAGAGAAATTTGGGCACCTTGGGGGACATTTTATTTTCTCTTAGAAGAGTTGGTGTGTGATGCCACAGTTTGTACAAATGGCCACAAGACTGCAGGAAAGCACCAGCTGGCCACAGGTGGTTACAACCACAGAGGGTGACATGAGCACCCAGCATTGGCCATTATAGTGCTTGGGGGCACTGTCCTGCAGGGCTGGGGCTTGAATGGTGACAATTAACCAAGTAGGTTGGAAGCAGATAAACAGGGCAACAACTGGTACAGCAGCAGAGGTGTGTACCCACTGGATTTCAGCCCTGAACGTATCTTGTTCTCCTTAGTATCTTCCCATGGTCTAGGGACCACCAAACCTTCCATATGTCATATCCAATAAATGTTGACTAAACATATAGGTGACTATATTGATAGCCATGGAAAAATATTTTACATTTATTCCTGATTGATATTGGTAAGATTTCACCTCAGAACAAATTTGCTAATGCTTTCCAAGATTCTGCAGAGTGTCTTGGGCATTGATCCTCTACTAGAGGCTTCTGAAAGTTGAATCAACATCTGCCTGAGGTTTGCAGGGTGAGGGGATCTCAGCATGGAGATACACATTGATTCCTTTGCACAGTTTTGGAAGCCCATACAGAGTGACCAATCCAGTTATGTTTTGGTTGAAGCATCTACTACTTCTCAAATTAATGGCCACATTAAAAGATCATGAGATGAAGCATTTATATCTTTTTTTTGTTTTTGTTTTCAAGAATGTTTTTTTAAATAATAAATTTATTTTTATTGGTGTTCAATTTGCCAACATACAGAATAACACCCAGTGCTCATCCTGTCAAGTGCCCCCCTCAGTGCCCGACACCCACTCACCCCCACCCCCCGCCCCCTTCCCCTTCCACCACCCCTAGTTCGTTTCCCAGAGTTAGGAGTCTTCATGTTCTGTCTCCCTTTCTGATATTTCCTACCCATTTCTTCTCCCTTCCCTTATATTCCCTTTCACTATTATTTATACTCCCCAAATGAATGAGAACATATAATGTTCGTCCTTCTCCGATTGACTTATTTCACTCAGCATAATACCCTCCAGTTCCATCCACGTTGAAGCAAATGGTGGGTATTTGTCATTTCTAATGGCTGAGTACTATTCCATTGTATACATAGACCACATCTTCTTTATCCATTCATCTTTCAATGGACACCGAGGCTCCTTCCACAGTTTGGCTATTGTGGACATTGCTGCTAGAAACATCGGGGTGCAGGTGTCCCGGAGTTTCATTGCATTTGTATCTTTGGGGTAAATTCCCAACAGTGCAATTGCTGGGTCATAGGGCAGGTCTATTTTTAACTCTTTGAGGAACCTCCACACAGTTTTCCAGAGTGGCTGCACCAGTTCACATTCCCACCAACAGTGCAAGAGGGCTCCCTTTTCTCCGCATCCTCCCCAACATTGGATCATACCATTGAGGTGGTATCTCGTTGTGGTTTTGATTTGTATTTCCCTGATGGCAAGTGATGCAGAGCATTTTCTCATGTGCATGTTGGCCATGTTTATGTCTTCCTCTGTGAGATTTCTCTTCATGTCTTTTTCCCATTTCATGATTGGATTGTTTATTTCTTTGGTGTTGAGTTTAAGAAGTTCTTTATAGATCTTGGAAACTAGCCCTTTAGAATGGGGAAAATTAACAAGGCAGGAAACAACAAATGTTGGAGAGGATGCGGAGAAAAGGGAACCCTCTTGCACTGTTGGTGGGAATGTGAACTGGTGCAGCCACTCTGGAAAACTGTGTGGAGGTTCCTCAAAGAGTTAAAAATAGACCTGCCCTGCGACCCAGCAATTGCACTGTTGGGGATTTACCCCAAATATTCAGATGCAATGAAACGCCGGGACACCTGCACCCCGATGTTTCTAGCAGCAATGGCCACAATAGCCAAACTGTGGAAGGAGCCTCGGTGTCCATCAAAAGATGAGTGGATAAAGAAGATGTGGTTTATGTATACAATGGAATATTCCTCAGCCATTAGAAACGACAAATACCCACCATTTGCTTCAATGTGGATGGAACTGGAGGGTATTATGCTGAGTGAAATAAGTCAATCGGAGAAGGACAAACATTATATGGTCTCATTCATTTGGGGAATATAAATAATAGTGAAAGGGAATATAAGGGAAGGGAGAAGAAATGGGCAGGAAATATCAGAAAGGGAGACAGAACATGAAGACTCCTAACTCTGGGAAACAAACTAGGGGTGGTGGAAGGGGAGGAGGGTGGGGGGTGGGGGTGAGTGGGTGTCGGGCACTGAGGAGGACACTTGACGGGATGAGCACTGGGTGTTATTCTGTATGTTGGTAAATTGAACACCAATAAAAAATTAATTTATTAAAAAAAAGAAGATGCCTAAAAAAAAAAAAAAACACACAATGAGATACCACCTCACACCAGTGAGAATGGGGAAAATTACCAAGGCAGGAAAGCACAAATGTTGGAGAGGATGCAGAGAAAAGGGAACCCTCTTGCACTGTTGGTGGGAATATGAACTGGTGCAGCCACTCTGGAAAACTGTGTGGAGGTTCCTCAAAGAGTTAAAAATAGATCTGCCCTATGACCCAGCAATTGCACTGCTGGGAATTTACCCCAAAGATACAGATGCAGTGAAACGCCGGGGCACCTGCACCCTGATGTTTCTAGCAGCAATGGCCACAATAGCCAATGAGATACCACCTCATTGTGGTTTTGATTTGTATTTCCCTGATGGCAAGTGATGCGGAGCATTTTCTCATGTGCTTGTTGGCCATGTCTATGTCTTCCTCTGTGAGATTTCTCTTCATGTCTTTTGCCCATTTCATGATTGGATTGTTTGTTTCTTTGGTGTTGAGTTTAAGAAGTTCTTTATAGATCTTGGAAACTAGCCCTTTATCTGATATGTCATTTGCAAATATCTTCTCCCATTTTGTAGGTTGTCTTTTAGTTTTGTTGACTGTATCCTTTGCTGTGCAAAAGCTTCTTATCTTGATGAAGTCCCAATAGTTCATTTTTGCTTTTGTTTCTCTTGCAATTGTAAATGGGATTGACTCCTTAATTTCTCTTTCTTCAGTCTCATTGTTAGTGTATAGAAATGCCACTGACTTCTGGGCATTGATTTTGTATCCTGCCACACACTGCCAAATTGCTGTATGAGTTCTAGCAATCTTGGGGTGGAGGCTTTTGGGTTTTCTATGTAGAGTATCATGTCATCGGCGAAGAGGGAGAGTTTGACTTCTTCTTTGCCAATTTGAATGCCTTTAATGTCTTTTTGTTGTCTGATTGCTGAGGCTAGGACTTCCAGTACTATGTTGAGCAGCAGTGGTGAGAGTGGACATCCCTGTCTTGTTCCTGATCTTAGGGGAAAGGCTCCCAGTGCTTCCCCATTGAGAATGATATTTGCTGTGGGCTTTTCATAGATGGCTTTTAAGATGTTGAGGAATGTTCCCTCTATCCCTACACTCTGAAGAGTTTTGATCAGGAACGGATGCTGTATTTTGTCAAGAAGCATTTATATCTTAATTCTTGTCTTTTCTTGAAGGCATAGAACATTTGAGTCTGCATTCAGGTGTGGTGACAAATGTCTGGAACCAGTGGATGCTGCTCTTTAGTTGGCGAGAAAGACTCTAATTTGCCTTTTTTTCCACCTAGCCCACTTTTTTGGTCATACTTCTTACCTACCTGTCCCTTGGTTACTGGGTCTGCAAATAGCAAGATTTGAACTTTCTGTTAGAAAATCATCCCAAGGCAAAAAGCATAAGATGTTTCATCATCCTTAGTTCCATCCTTTGGGCCTCTTCTGCCATTTTCAGCTCTGCAGAAGCACAAACAAGCTTTTAGCTGTGCAAAAAAACTGAGAACTGAGCAGGGCAATCCCCAAACCAGCTGGCACTGGTCTGTTGGCTTTGTGAAGGCTGAAAGCATTAAATCATCGTTTCTGGTTATACCCTCTGTCATTTCCCTTTGGCCTACTGTTTTCTGTCATGGCCTTCAAGCCTGGTCCAGAACTAATCTTTTCCAGCTGATCTCCTTTCAGCGTCTGAATCATCTTTCCTGTTTAGGTCTGAAGTCCAGTCCTATAGAATTCTGAGTAAAACTCCCACCCCCGAGTCATTTATCCACCCACTCAAGGCACTCACACTTACCTATTCATTTAATGAAATGCGAACAGTGTTGACAAGATCATTATCCTAAAGGAATTTGGAGCCTGGTAGGGAAATGAAAATATGAACATGCAATTGTTATACTCTGGGACAAGTACAAAACCAGGTCAGGCTGCCAGATAAAATACAAGATGTCCAGTTAAACTTGAATGGTTTATTGGTGAAATCTGGTGACCCTACCTACCACCTGGAGAAGGGTCAGGCACAAGGGAACATATGCAATGGGGACTGGGCAAGGCTTCCTAGGAGAATTGCCATTGAGACTCATGAGACAGGTGTAAGTAGGGAGGGAGACAGCCGTGGGTAGGGGAGCGTTCCATGAAGAACATGCTGTTCTGCACCTGTGAAGACCAGGAGTCAAGCTGCCCCAGGGAACTCAGAGGTGAGCATGAAGTTCAGGACGTTGCGGGTGAAGGAGTTTTGTCACAACAAGAAGATGGAGAGGCAAATGAAGTCCTGCCATGGGATCTGGACTTGACCCTAAGCACAGTGGGTAGCCATTGCAGGACATGAAGCAGCAGGCTGATGATATAAGATGTGCATTTGAGAAAAGTCCTGGCAGGAATGTAGTGGCTGATCAGAGTGGGGAGTCTGGAGATGGGAGACAGTGAGTGATGGTGGTGGCTGTGGGAGAAGAGGAGGCTGGATGAGCTCCTTACAGGATGAATGAATAGATGTGGGAGGTGAGGGGGAGGGAAAGGTCAAGTGTGGTGTAAGCAATGAGTGAAAGATGCTTCCACCTCAATGGGATCAGGGACATAGGGAGAAGCAGGTAACCATGCTGTCATTTGCCTGTTTGCTCCCTGCCTTTCCATTGCTCTGCTCAAGGCCCCAAGGCTGGCCCTGCAACCCCTATCTCTCACATTTCCTTGCCAGCTCTTTTCCACATAGGGTCAGCCAGGAGAAAGCATTGGCAGGAGAGCAGGAGGAAGGTTGAAGCCAGGTATCTCTCTCCTCTCCCTCTCTGTTGTCTCTTCAGACAGCTGCAGCTGGGCCTCTGAGTCCCTGCCCCACCAGGCAACTGTTCCTGCTGCGTTTCCAGCTCGTGCCTGGTAGCCTGGCTCTGGCCATAGCAATGCCATCCCCTTCTTTGTCCCTCCAACCATGGGGTGGCTGTGGCTTCCACTGCCGTGACTCTCTTGGCTGTCTCGCCATCCCATCTGGCCTTTTAGATTTCCATCACCCTATGAAATTCGCTGTATCGAACTGCCTTTCTTGGGGCTATTTTTCTGAGTGGGCATTGAGTAACATGGATGTGTTGAGTCTGAGGTGCCTGTATGAGGCATCAAAATGGGGGTGTTCAACAGGGAGTCCCATACACAGGTGGAAAGCTGCAGTGAGTGGGGTTCAGACGGAGACAGGCTTCCATGGTAGTAGAGGCCAGGAGAGTGGGTGAGATCCTCCGAGAGACAGCCTAGGGGAAGGAAGGGCAGAGAGCCACCAGAGACAAAGTCTCAGAAAGAGACCAATAGGGCAGGGTGAGAGAGAATAACTTCAGGCGGGTTGGCCAGCACAGAAACCGAAGAAGGAAAATACTGTCACGACAGAGACCCCATGTGAGATGGTAACCTTACTAATAGCTCACATAGATGAGGAGCACCTGGTGGCTTGGCCAGGTAAGCAACTGACTCTTGACCTCAGCTCAGGTCTATCTATCTATCATCTATCTATCTATCTATCTATCTATCTATCTATCTATCTATCATCTATCTATCATCTATCTATCTATCATCATCTATCTATCATCTATCCATTCATTCATGAGAGACACAGGCAGGAGAAGCAGGCTCCCAGAGAGGAGCCTGATGCGGGACTCGACCCCAAGACCCCGGCATCATGACCTGAGCCAAAGGCAGATGCTCAACCTCTTAGCTATCCAGGTGTCCCTCAGCTCAGGTCTTGATCTCAGGGTTGAGATTTCGAGTCCCATGTCAGGTTCCACTCGGGGCATGGAGCCTACTTATAAATAAATCAGTAGATGCTACATAGCTGAGGCTTGAGAAGCACTGCTTTGACCTTATTAGCAAAGAAATCACTGGGGCGTCAAGGAGGGTGCTTTCACGAGAGTGGTGGGGCAGAAACTGGCCGCGGTGTATATTTGCTGGAAAAATGCAAAAGCAGATAACGCTTTGCAGTGACAGGGCTTGGAGCCTGGGGGTCCCGAGGCTTCCTGAGAGGACAGCAGACTCGCACCCCCGTTTCCCTCTCACTCTGGCTGGGAGCTCCTGGGGCATTGTGACAGGTACAGTCACTGATATGGTCACTGATATGATCATTTTTTTCCTCTTTTTTATTCCGAGCAGATTTAATGGAATTTATATAAAGTTTGTAAATTAACGGTATCCTCATGATCCCCCTTCCCTTTGTGTTTCTCCACACCTGCCGTCTTTAGCTCTTCAGAAGGGAACCGCTCGTCATCCATCCACGGTCAGTCCACTGAGCGCTGCTTCTTCCTTCCCATCGGGTCCTTGTTGACAGCCTGTCCCCTCCCAGGGGGGACTAACTGACTCCTGGGGGTCTCACGCCTCCCTGGCAGCTGTGGGGTCCCACCAGGCTGGCTCACCGTGGGAAGGGACTGTCAACAGCCGAGTCGGTGCAGGTGGACGGGGCGGTGAGTGAGCCAACCCCGAGTCTACCGATGGGTGGGGATCAAGGAGAACGAGGGAGACAGCCACAAACCCACACCTGTGTGCTTTGTTTTTTCTCTCTCTTTTTAAAAAGGATTTTCTTTATTTATTCATGAGAGACACACAGAGAGGCAGAGACACAAGCAGAGGGAGAAGCAGGGTCCATGTGGGGAGCCCGATGCGGGACTCGATCCCAGGACCCCGGGATCACGCCCTGAGCCAAAGGCAGACGCTCAACCACTGAGCCACCCAGGTGCCCCTGCTTTGTTTTCTCCTTTGACCCCATCCAGCTTCCTGTTGTCCTCGTCCCTCGGGGGACGGAGGTCGGTGCCAGTCTGGGGCTAGTCCCCCCTGATGCTTCCTACTTCCAAGCCCTAATTGGACGCGGATACCTATCTACCTGCTTGGGTTGCCCTGGCATTCCTTATAACGTGGAGCGTGGTTCCTGCCCTAAGCTATCTTTTCTGCTATCTTTCCTTGTCCTTGTTGATAATTTTGGCAGAGGTCATCGAGAGGACATGACCCCCAGTTGACCTGCAAGCAGGATCCGGGCAAGTTGGAGGCACCGCCCCCCCTTGCCTGCCATTCCCACAGCCGGAGCTGCTTAGAAGGACACTAGCCCAGCTCCTGTTCTCTCTCTCTCTCTCTCTCTCTCTCTCTCTCTCTCTCTCTCTCTCAAATAAATAAATAAATAAAATCTTAAAAAAAAAAAAGAAGGACACAGCCTTGGGGGAGCAGTAGGTCGTGGAGACCATCTGAAACCTGGTAAGGCTTCTGTATAAACTCTGAAGATTCTGGTAAGTGCAGAGATGCTCTTGCTTCGCCACCACCCAAGACAAGCCTCGAAAGTTCCCTGCTGCTTAAAACTGCCACCTGCCCATCTGCGGTGGCCTGCTCTATGTCCTGCCTTTCCCGGGTCCCTGGCAAGAGCAGGTTTGCAAACCAATAGGTGATCATAGTGCTCGGTTTTCTCCCAAGGATGTACATCAAATAACGCTCTGTGATCAAAACCAAACACATACTTTCCATTATATCCTTGGGGCATAGTTGGTGTTACACTGACATGTTTCTTCACCCTTCTTGTTCTTTGGACTGTTTTTTTTTTTTTTTTTTTTTAATCCGAATCTGTTTTCAACTGCTGGTCTACGAATTTATAAAAACCTTATGTGAATTTGAATATGCTAACATATTTGACTCTCGGTTTCAGTTTGCATTCTTTCCTCTGAGTACTCATTGGTTGGAGTGGTGTTTTCGAGATGTCCTTGCAGGGATTCACAACAACAGAAACATGCTTCTGCAAAGTGGTGGGCAGAGCAGTTTGTACAGCATGTGCATGTGCTGTTGATTCTCCCTCAAAACCGAGTTCATCACGGCGGGGATTGCTCGTGTGCCTGTGGGGTCAGCTCAGGGCCGGCTGTCAGTGGGGCTGGGGCCACGTGTCTGTCATCCCCACCAGAGATCCAGGGCTTGGGCTCATGGAGGTGGCAGGGCTCCAAGAGGGAGCATAGACACTGCATCTTGAGGCCTGGCTCTGAAGTGGCACACTGTCGCCCTCACTGCATTCCATTGGCCAAAGCCTGTAAAATGGTGAACCTAGATTCCAGGGTGGGGAAACTGAGTCTACTTCTCCATGAGAGAAGCTGTAAAGTCACCTCACCTCACCGGGTTGAGGATACAAGGAGATTATTTGGAGCTGGTTTTTTGGTTTTGGTTTTGGTTTTGTGTGTGTGTGTGTGTGATTTTGGAAGACAACTGTTGCCTTCCACCAAGAGGTTGTCAGTTTTTAAACCTCTCACATTCCTATAATTCTCCATCTCTGGTTTGGCAGTCCCTAAAATCTCGTGATTGCTTTTGGTGAGGGGGCATTTTGTGACTGGTGCTGTCATTCCAAACGAGGAGTTTTAGTATTGACATTCTATTGCTCTTCATACATTATTTATAAGATTCCCTCTATGCATGCACAATTATATTTCTGTGTATATTTTGAGAAATAAATTGTAAAGGTCTCTTTTCTTTCACACCCCCTAGAGATGTTATAGAGGTAGTAAAAGTGTCCAAATTTGTGAGAAATTGGAATAATCAAGAGTTACCTGTATGGAATGCTATTAACGATAGCAATTCACGCTAGAGTACCTTTCATCTGAGACACTCAGGGTCTGTTAACAGATTAAAAGTAGTAAAAGACACCGATCTAGAGAATTTTCATTATCTTGTGCTCTGAAAACTCAGAATTTCATTGGTTTGAATGGGCCTGAAAATACATTTTTATTACTAGGGGCATAGAAGCCTCTAGCAGTGTTCTTAATAAAGCAAGGTGAGTTATAAGCAATCATCTGATGAAGGGTAAATGTACCATACTCTGTTTTAAGAAAAATACAATATAAAAGTCTTACCATGGAAGAAAATCTTTATATGGTCTTTTAAGAAAACTTCAAGAAAAATAAAGGCATGACACTATATTAAATTTAAAGCCAGTGACTTATAAGCAAAGAAAAGCAAAGACGGTCTGATTAAGGCTGTTGTATTGTTCTGGCATTTTTTATGTCTCCCCATTTCTGTGGCCTTTTTAGATCATAAGCTTTTAGGGCACAGAGAACAACTCCATTTTGATGTAGTACTGAGCAAATGCACCAAGAAGTTCTCAATAAATAGGCATTAAATTCTAAGTCCAGAAGGGGCCTTGAGACACCCTCTCTTTACTCCCTGGTAATACTATTTTAACCAGCCCAGAAAAATACTTTTTCTTCTTTAAATCTCAAAATGCAGAGACTCCACGAAAAGAATTTACTTCTCACCTTTGCATTGTGCTCTGCTGAGGACATTGGCAGAGTGGTGTGAATCTGTCCTCCTGACCCGTGGCTTGGGTGGCTGTGCTATGTGAGGGGGGCTTTTCTAATGGGGACTCTGGGCTCCAGTGTGGCTTGGTCATGTTCTTTGGTGGAACCACAGGTGCTCGACCACTTTGACCTCAGTATCATTTGCAGTTCTGGGGAGGATATAGTGAGCTTGCGTGACATCCAGGTGACCAAGGCAGAGAAGGCATGGAATGCATGGAATGAATCTTTGCTTTCTTTTAATTAGTTGCAGAGAACTTGGTACTAGGGATGGGGTACTTGGACTCCAGCTTGGTGCTTCTCAAGCTTTAATATGTAGGTACATCTCCTGTAGGTCTTGTTAAAAAGTGGGATCTGATGGTTCTCCTGTGGGTCTGGATCTGTTTCCAACAAGCAGCCAGGGGTGATTGTGCTGACGGACCATGGGCCATACTTGCAATAGCAAGGCCGTAGCTCTTGCCTTTGCCCCTGCTTCCTGCTAGAGCTGGATGTCTGCTGCTGAAGTAGAAATCTCCTGCAATAGGGATTCTAGAACCTACTTCCCTCGCAGGCAAGGGTCCTGTACCACCAGGTCAAGGGCAGAAGAAGAGGCCTATAGGCTATGGGTCTGGTTCCCCAAACCTGGAATTGGAGGCAGGTAGTCTGGGTTTAAAAACTGGCTTTCCCACTCTCTGGCTGTGTGCTCTTGGGTAAATTATTTAACCTTCTGTGTCTATTTCTCCATCAGCAGCATAGAGTTAATCATAATCCTGCAGAGCTGTTATGAGGATTGAATGAGATAAATAGCCCAGGCACGTAGTAAACCACCACCAGTCTGTGTTATCCCAACTCCGATTCTTACCAGGAGACAAGTATTGTTAGAAGGTGGGGTGTCCGGCGCCTGAGTAGCTCAGCGGGTTAAATGTCTGCCTTTGGCTCAGGTCATGATTCCGGGGTCTTGGGATCGAGTCCCACATTGGGCTCTCTGCTCAGAGGAGAGTCTGCTTCTCCCTCTGCCTCTCCCCTCTGCTCGTGGTCTCTCATGCACACACACTCTCTTTTCCAAATAAATAAAATCCTAAAAAAAAAAAAAAAAGAAGATGAGGCGTAAACAGGACAAAATATTCTCTAAAACAAAAGCTCCTACAAAATGTGAGCCCTCTTCCCTCCTGCAGCTCGAACACCCAGAGAGGTACTGGTGGAGTAAGAAGCCCACTCCGAGGGCCTCTTGCCTCCAGCCACTGGGGTCAAAGGACTGCTTTCAGGGTCAGAATGTCAACCCCTGTCATTCCCGTTCTTTCTTGCATTTCTTCCTCCGATCCCCTGTGTGTGCATTCATCTTTTATCGCAAGAAGAGAAAAGGCACACGCGTTAAAACAAGCCTATGCTTGCTTGGAAACTTCACGACTTTTTAAATTGAAAAAACTCCTGACCAAGAGAGAGGAGCCGATTTAGGATAGACTTTAATTGGCTATTAGTGTGCTTACTGGGCGGTGGAAATTGCCTGGCCTTTGGCTTCAGAGCGAGCAGGGCACCCACGGCAGGCATTAATAGCCCATTAACGCACACCCTGTCACTGCTTTATTTCCTAATTAATACTTCCTGCTTTAGGGATAGGGGAACACAGCTATAAAATTGTTTTATCTATTGCTTCAGCAACGAGGGAGAAAAAGGGTTATTAGCAACTCATGCCCGTCACATTAATGGCTGGACTAGGAAATCGGAAGGATTAGTGTGGGTTTTATTTTCTTCATCTTTACCTCAGGGTGGAGAAAGGTCATTCCCAAACTCAACCCTGAGCTTAGGTCAGGAAGCTAGAATTTTGACAGTATAGTCAGCGCTCGGGTTCCTTATAGTGTATCAGGAGTATGGGAAATAGAAAGGAATGATCAAGTGTAGGGCAGATTAGCCTCATTCTCCTGTGAGACTAGAGAGGGAAAGAGGAGGGAGAGGACTGCCACGGGCATTTGGGCAGGTTGTGCACTATACAACATCATAGGTGTAGAACATTTGCATATGTTATTACTACAGTTTTCTGACAGATGGAAATAAGTGTCCTGAGCAAGTATCTTTCTCTGTTTCTCTTGGATGATAAAGAATTTTTCTCAATGGGGGTGGTTTTGTCCCCTAGGAGATATTTGGCAATGTTTGAAGACATTTTTGGTCACAAGTGAGTGGTGGGTCCTGGCATCTAGTTGTTAGGGATAGGGTGCTGATAAATATACTCCCGTGTACCTGGCAACCATCCCCACCCCCCCGACAAATACAGATCTAGCTCTAACCATCAATAGAGCCAGGGTTGAAAACCTCTGGCTTGGAAGATGAAGGGAGTCCCCCTTGCCTCTCAGTCTGGCATCTTTTCCCTGCTTGTTCTGGAGAAATAGCTGCTGGAGAGGGAGTGAGCCATTTCTGACTCCATGTCCTCATATATGTGCCCACTGGGGCCAACATGCCTGGAGGAACCCAAGGCTCCCTGCTGGCAGGGCTGTGTTCATGGCATGGCCGTGGATCAGGATGACAGACATTGTGGAAAAACCTTCCTGCCTCTGGGCCCTCAGTTAACCAGGTCCCCATATCTCTTCCTTCCATCCCAGTGGCCTTCAAGTAGAACCGACTTTCCTTGTCTCTCTAAAGCTTTCCAACTGGTGATTCCTTGCCTCTCAAGAGAGGGGCACAGTATCCTCAGATTCACCCTCCACACTGTCTCCTAGACCAGTTTTGGAAGGTTTTTTTTTTTTGGGGGGGGGGGAAGGTTTTGTAGATGATCAATTGTGGGACACATGCAGAAATTTGAGGAAAAAAGACTTCCAGACTGGTAACTGGGTTCAAATTCCAGTTTTTTCACATGCCTATGTATGGCCTTAGGCAATTCACTGAACTCTGTGCCTCGGTTTCCACATCTCTAAAATGGGGATAAGAATAGTAGTGCCCACCTCACAGCGAACATGTTCAGAATAGTTTTTGTCACATGTCAGCAGTTCCTGATACGTTCTGGGCACTGTGTTTGTTTGCTAGGGTTACCGTAACAAACATCCCATCTGGGGTAGTATCAGCAATAAATTTATTTTCTCTCAGTTCTGGAGGCTGGAAGTCCAAGATGAAGGTGTCAGCAGGATTGTTTTTTTCTGATGGTGGTAAGAAGGATCTTTCCAGGCCTCCCACCTTGGCCATCAGACAACCAACGTCTCCCTATACCTTCACATGGCCTTTCGAAACTCTGTGGGCATCTCTGGTGTCTCTGGGTCCTAATCTCCTCTTCTCAGAAGGACACCAGTCAGACTGGACGAGGGCCCACCCTAATGGCCTAATGATAACTTCATTACCACCTTAAAGGCCCTATCTCTGAATACAGTTCCATTCTGAGGTACTGGGGTAGGGGAGGGCTTCATATGAATTTTGGGGAGACACAGTTCAGCCCTCAACATCTGACAAGGACCTGGTAATAACACCAACATAGTCCTGATTTTTTTTTTAAAGATTTTATTTATTTATTTATTTATTTATTTATTTATTTATTTATTCATTTATTTATTCATGAGAGATATACAGAGAGAGACAGACACATAGGCAGAGGGAGAAGCAGGATCTCTGTGGTGAGCCTGATGCAGGACTCGATCCCAGGACCCGGGGATCATGCCCTGGGCAAAGGTAGTTGCTCAACTACTGAGCTACCCAGGTGCCCCATGGTCCTAAATGTTTAACTGTGATACTAACTGTAAAAGCCAGGATGGATCTTGAGCACATGATGCTAAGTAAAATAAACTAGAGAAAGAAAAACACTCTATTTTCACTTAAATGTGGAATCTCAAAAAACTGACCTGCTACATACAGAGAAGAGATGATGGTTGTTAGAGGTAGGGGGTGGGTGAAATGAGTGAAGGTGGTCAAATGCTATAAACATCCACTTATAAAATAAGCCCTGGGGATGTAATGTACAGCATGGTAACTGTAATTCATACTGTGTTGTTTTTTTGAAATTCGCAGAGAGAATCTTAAAAGTTCTCATCACAAGAAAAGAAAATTGCAACTATGTGAGGCAATGGATTTTTAATTGATTAATTTATTTAAGTAATCTCTACACCCAGTGTAGGACTGAACTCATGACCTTGAGATCAAGAGGTTCAAGTTCCTCTGACTGAGCCAGCCAGACACCTCGAGGTGATGAGTATCCACTAGACTTCATGTGGTGGTCATTTCACAAACACACATATATCAAATTGTCATGTTGTATAACTAATGTTATGTATTAATTATATCTTAACACTAGAAAAAAAAGCCAATGTCTTAGGTATAAAGCCTCCTCCCTTCTCCTCCTTATGTTTCAGGTAAGATCTCAGACCCAGGTTTTATGGCCTCCTTAAAGATGTTCCCAGGTTTGGGCACCTGTGTGGTGCAGCTGGTTGAGCATCAGACTCTTGGTTTCAGCCCAGGTCATGATCTCAGGGTCATGAGATTAAGCCCCATGCTGGGCTCCATGTTCAGCACAGAGTCTGCTTGGGACTCTATTGCTTCCACCCCTCCCACTCATACTTTCTCTCTTTAACAAATAAATCTTAAAAAAAAGAAAAAGATATTCTTGTGTTAATAAATGGTAGGTGCTACCCTCCCACATAGTTTTTTTGCTAGCCATTTGGGGATGTGTGAGAGCCTCACTATTAAAGTGATCATATCTCTTAGATTTTTCTGGACAGTCATGATTTCAAAAACTCTGTCCTCTTGTCCTAAGAACGCTTGTATTTTTTTATACAAGAGTTTCCAAAATTTTGTTTAGGAATTATGGCTTCGGGGCCTACCATGCCAGGATGGCAGCTTAGAGTATGGGGAGGGAGGGGCAGGTGACAGGTGGGCGAGGTAAGCCAGAAGGAGGAGAGAAAAAAAAGAGCCAGAAGATCCTTAACTCCAGACCAAATCCCCAAATAATAATGGTTTTCTATGGCATCAAGGACGACGCTCTAGTTTATTCCTTAAATACCACACTAATAGGAACGTTTAATACCAAATTTCCTAGCTAAAATGGAAATATAAATACTTGCTTGTTTGAAGGTTATTTCAAGGAGTAATGCTAATATCAATAAAGCCCTTCAAAAACGAATGGAAGCTACTTGGAAAGTATTACTTTTCCTCTCAATCACTCTTCATAGCTCACCAAGCAATGGCTCTATTTGTACTGACTCTTGGAAGTGTCTCTGAATCCTGGGAGTATTGCAACGATCATCTTCATACCTGCAAAATATTCGTGCACAATGCGTGCAAAAAGATTATGGCTCAGCTCTTGGGCTTCATCTAGAAGCCCCTTCATGCGGGGATCAAATCGATATACATTATGGCATCCTCAAGGGTCTTTGGCAAGGGCCTAGAGATTATTTTGTTGAAGGCATTTGTTACTTTGGCAGCAGACCCTGAGTGGCAAGAACAATGCCCTTGTCAATCAGGAAAAACCCCTTCGAAAATCAACAGATACAAGCAAGGCAATCTCAGTGAAGGCTGATTAGAACATGGCTTGTGTTTTGGACAATAAACTCTATTTATGATGGTCTCCTGGTCATTAAGTGTCTGCTATCAGAGAAAACTGGGGCTATTAAGCCCTCCAGATAGAACCAGGGGGAAGAGCGATCATTTCTTTTATAAGCAGAAGGGAAGGTTCTGCTCAATAAAGATCAATTAAACATCTCTGTTAAAAGGTTGCTTGGGAGCCAGTGCCGAGAGAAATTCCACTGTATTAAGTCACACACCCTGACTTCCTTCTACCCGCCCACTCTGGATCTTGCACTGGGGAAAACCTTTAGAGGACATTGGCTAAGCTGTATAAGGTGACAGTGACTCTCACACTTGTGGCTGAATGATCTGTGATGCTTTTCATGCCTTGAGGCAAGGGCATCCCCAGAGGACAACAGACAAATCAAATGCTCCTTCAGATTCAGCTGAGTATCAGTCATCCTGATGAAGGAGTTAAAAAAAAAAAAAAAGATAACAACAGGTGCCTTGAAAGATGACGCTGTGGTCAGAGCTACTAACTCCCAGGATGCGGGAAGAGATTTGGGGGCCCTTGGAGTCCATTATACAAAGAACATAGTCCAAAGCCCCACCCCCATCTCTAACATTTTACACTTATAACCTATTTCTAGTTCTTTAAATACTGTGCACTCTATTCTCTGGCTTAAACAGTGGCCTTTCATTGCGAATTCCATCTTTTTTTTTAATTTTTATTTATTTATGATAGTCACACACAGAGAGAGAGAGAGAGAGAGAGAGAGAGAGAGAGAGGCAGAGACACAGGCAGAGGGAGAAGCAGGCTCCATGCACCGGGAGCCCGACGTGGGATTCGATCCCGGGTCTCCAGGATCGCGCCCTGGGCCAAAGGCAGGCGCCAAACCGCTGAGCCACCCAGGGATCCCGAATTCCATCTTTTTTTTGATCAGAATTAACTGTCCTGTTTTCTGAGCCTCTGTATAGTTTTCTTCCATTTCAATGATAATGCCTGCCTGACAGTTAATTTTCCAAACATCTGTCCCTCACCCAAGATGTAAACTCCGTATTTATCTTTTCAACCCCCATCCCCCATCCCCCATCCCCCATCTACCCCCTTATATCTGGTCTGATGCTTTACATGTGACAGGTGTATTGAAATAAGCCTGTGAGTTGATCTTGGGATTAAACATCATTGCAGGAGGCATCTCTAACTATATTCCTGAAAGGTGGGCAGTGCACATAGGCCTGAGTCATAGGAGGATCCAGGCATGATAAATGAATATGGCTGTAAAGGAACACATCCACCTATATTTAAATCCAGAAATTGTTGGACTTACTATCCAGCAGTAATGGAGACATGGAAGCCTCTCTGTAATAGGTTTCTTTTGCTGTCTAACAAAGGAGCACAGACTTAGCAGTTTGCTGTGCATCATTTTATTATCTCATGCTTTCTCTAGGTCAGAAGCCCAGGCACGACATGCCTGGATCTCTGCTCTGCTAGAGTCTCACCCAGGGCTGGGTGCTCATTTGGGGATCAACATTCTCTGCCAAGCTCACGAGTCACTGGAAGTACTCATTTCCTTATGGTTGTAGGATTGAGGATACCTTTCCTGGCTGGCTGTCAGCCAGGATACTCCCAACATCTAGAGGTCACTCATTTTTCCTGCCTCGTGGCCCTCTCTATCTCTAAAACCAGCAAGGGAGAGACTCTTCCCTCAAGTCCTCTTCTTATGTTGATTCTGACTCCTCAAGTCAGGTTTAAAGGACTTAATTGATTTGATCTGGCCCATGAGGATGGGTCTTATCTTTAAGGTCAACTGATAAAATCCCTACAGAGTGGCCCTTAAATGTGTGTGTGATTGGATAATTGGAAGGTGTGAATTCACAGGGGCCTGGAAAACTTGGTGGCCATCTTAGAATTCTGCCTATAGGCTTCCCAGTAGGTAGAAGGGAAAGCTTTGCTTATCGGCCTATTCCTGACCTACTAATGTCCTCTCCTACTGTCAGGAGTTGTGTTGACAGGGTTGGTCACAAACCTGCATCTGACCTTAAAAGTGCTGCTTCCTTAAGGAGGGAAGATACAACCTTTCCTGCACCCCTTGACGTAGGTGATGTTTCATGGCGTTGGGGAGATTTTCACTGGATCAGTTGCCCAACCGAGAAACAACCTTAGGTGACAAGTAGCAAGTGTTAATGTTTCTTTTTAATGGTATTATGAAAGATCTAAAATAGGGGACAGCAAACTAGGGCCAGCCACCTGTTTTGTGTAAATAAAATATCGGACCACCGCCACACCATTCATTTGTGATATTTCTCTGGCTACTTTTGTGTTACTAGGACAGAACTGAATAGTTGTGACAGAGACCAACTTTGTGTTCAGCAAAGCTAGACATACTCTCTGGCCCTTTACCTTGCTGACCCTGGTCTAAGACCATTCCCATAGTTCTCTGAGGATAAGAATCACCTGGATCATTTGTTAAGAGCACAATTTCTGGGATGCCTGGGTGGCTCAGCAGTTGAGCGTCTGCCTTTGGCTCCTCGAGTCCCACTTTGGGCTCCCTGTGAGAAGCCTGCTTGTGCCCTCTGCCTGTGTCTCTGCCTGTGTCTCTCCCTTTCTATCTGTGTCTCTCATGAATAAATAAATAATTTTTTTAAAGCACAATTTCTAGGCCAAACATGGATTTTCTGAGTCAGAATCTCCAGACTAGGGAGTTTGGGAAGCTGTAGTGAACAAGTTTCCCAGGTGTTTGTTATCACCAGAGAATCCTGGTCTCAGGTGTGCCGCCTTGTCAGGTCAGGGAAGAGCTACGTGTTCAAGAGCATGGACGTTGAGTTTCAGTCAGCCAGGACTATGGCTCTGCCTCTCACCTAACCTGTCACCTCACCTTTAAATTCTGTTTCCTAACCTGAGAAACGGAAGTAAACATAACTCATTGTATATATGTGCAGTGCCTAATACAATGCTCGCTAGTGGTCATCCTCACCAGGAGGACCAGCACTGTATGGATACCAGGTGATCCCACCTTGGATACAGCTCATCATTAACGTGGGCCCAGCGGGAATGTATAGTCTTCCGTGGTGCATGGGCACTTCTCGAGAAAGAAAAACTTCCTTAAAGGAATCTTCCATTACATTCTTTTTTTTTTTTTTTTTTTTGAAAAGTATGAGGCTCTTTAGAAATTTCAACATTCCCTGCATATCACTGAATATCTCAAGAGGTCATAACGGATTATTTTAAGATATAACTGAGTTTGCAAAAGAATTGATTTATTATTGAGATTTCTGGTACTCAGCGAGAAACTTGAATTTTTTTCTCCCTATTTGTGAGGTTAATGCTTTTAAAAATCTTTGCTTGGTGAGATCATGCAAATTCAGCCATCTGTATGTAGAGCTGTTGAACGTTTTTAGATAAATTGCTATGCCTTTGCCACATAAATCCTTGCAAGATACCGGACTCCAGTAATGCTTCAGGTTACCAGGGAGTTTTGTATTTTACTAAAGGGGGGAGAAAAATCAATCTTGAATCTTTTTTAGTCCAGTGACCAAGGAATCACTGCATTGATTTTGTTCACTTAGGTGGTATACAATTTATCCTGATTTGATTTGAAGTTTATTTTTTTCTGGGAAGTATTAATCTGAGTGTCATATGGATAATACTCTACTACCAGACTCTCTTTAAAGCCACTTGACACCGCCCATGTAAATATTGTAGGGTAGGGTTTCCTTGTAAGCTTTCCCAAATAGGGGATTTGAATTCGCTGCCTGCTATTTCTCTTTTCAACAGAAGAGGGAGGCAAAGACTTGGCTAAACAGTCTCCCTAAACCCTAGGCTAGAGAGAAACGAATACATTTTTTTTCTTAGAGGAGTAAACAAAGCAGGATGAATTCTACCGGTAGGAGACAGCCTCCGCAAAGGAAGAAAAAACACAATTAGCAGGCCAGAGTGTTTTTTCAGTTTGATTTTTTTTTAAACCTCTGTTTTAAAAGACCGTACCAGTTGGGAAGCAGGAAAAACAAATCCTCAGAGGGCAGGGCGAGGGAGAGACATCATTTTAATCAAATGTGGTGCGGGGAGTGGGGGGGGGGGCTTGCATTCTCTGCGGCCCAGCTGGATGGGCGGCGTGGTTCAGCCTCGGCCTGAGCTCACCTCCCTAAGCAAACTTGCAGGTCACCAGGCCACCTGGCCGAGCTTCTAGGTTAGCAGCTACTGGTGCCATGTTGCTCCTCTTGCTCACTTTGGGGAGAAAAGCGGGAAGAGCTGACCACCAGTGGCAGCATGCATTCCTGTTAGCTTTCTCTGCCTCTGAGAGAGCTCTCTCTTAGGCTCAGGTCCCCTGGGCAGATGCGCCCCTCTCTCTGACCTCCACAGCGTTTCTCTGACTCACACCAGGTGCTAACCAGCAGCCACCGACCTGCTTGCAGGCCCTCAGTGAAAGGCTGCTCCGAGAGACTACTGGGGCGGCCGCCTGGGCCAGAGGGTGCCAGCATCTTCTGTGGGCTTCCACCTGCGGTAGTTTCGAAGGTGGCAAGGAGGGATGCGCTGCCTTATTTGCTGGAAGATATGACTATTTGGGTTAGGTTCACTTTTCCCCGATACCAACAATATCGATTATTTTGTGTACTTGGTGTCCTGGAAACACTGGGGGATGGGAATCGTTGGAGCCAGTTGAACTGGGTTGAGTTCTCCACCACTTGAGCAGTGTAATCTTGGGCAGGTATCTTAAGCTTTCTAGTCCTGCATCTGTAGAATGGGAATCATAACCTCTGTCTCGTTTTCCTCCGAGATTGTTGTAAAGAATCAGTGAAATATGTATGTGAAAATACTTCTGAAATGACAGCCTACTCTGTATGTAGTGTGTGTGGCACATGGCATCCAGCTTGAATTTAAATGAGATTCAGAACTATGATAATGACCTAGAAGAGGGGTGAGCCAGGGCCAGCACTGGGGTGAGGCAAGCAGGGCGGCTAGGGTGCTAAATTTAAGTAAGTGGTCCCTCTGGGGGGCATTTGTCAACTACTCTGAGCTTAAATTCTGCACCCTACTTGCCTCATCCAAGTTCCTGCCCGGAGTATAAAAGACCTGTCTATTAAAGGCATAAATATAATACATGCTCATTGTAACAAAGGCTGCCAATACCTAATCTAACTTTGCAGAGGAAACTACTGGACAATTCTGGGATATCTTTCCTTGCTGTTTTCTCCCATCTGCAGCCATCAACTAGGTTTCTTATTCTCCCCTCATAGGCAGAGCAGAAACATGCAAAAGAAAGAAATGTAATTTCCAAACCTCACTGGTGTTCTAGATCTTGATCATGGGTTTATGTGCAGACTCTGTAGAGGGGTCATATGAGACATGACCAAGCAGTAGATGGTTACATGTTACTTCAGCCAGCTTTCTCTCTCATGGTCCAGGTCTCAAGCATTTGAAGACAATTTGGCCAACTGAGGACTCTAGCATGTCTTGTCTTGTCTGTATTTGTCCCCCGGAGAAGTTCAAGATGGGTCTGAGTGGTAAGAAACCACTTCCCTTTAGGAACGGGGGTGGGGGAAAGGTTGTCAATACTGCAAAATGCTTTGTTTCTGATACAGAATATCCATGTATACCTCTCTCCTTGCCTCACCAGCCTCCCCCCTCCATTTTGAAATGGGATCACACTATGCCTTTCTGATTGTGCAACTGGGCCTACATTCATCCACTCTCCAATCACTGAGACAGGAGTATAAAACAAGGAAAGGGTTTTTTTTCTGGAGGCAGCCAAAGGAGGAGATGAGAGGGCAAGCTTCAAATCCACCTCTGGGAAGGAGGAGAGTCCGGGATCTTTAACGGCCGGGGGAAAGGTTCTGGGTAAAGGAAACAGGAGCTATAGACTCAAGATCAGAAAAAGAGGAAATTACTAAGTAGGGGAGTTTATTTCATTTTGTTGTGCTCAAGGAGGAGGTGAGTGGTCCTGACTGGTGCTGGCCAGCTTCTTGATGAGACCTCAAATCTCTCCTAAACAACTAAATTAATCCTTGGCTCTCATGGAGTCAGCAAGAATATAAGAGAAACGTGGTGGCAGACAGCATTCCCAGAATGAGCAGATTTGGGTAAAAGAGGGACACCTGGGTGGCTTAGTGGCTAAGCATCTGCCTTTGGCTCAGGGTGTGATCCTGGAGTCTCAGAATGGAGTCTGCATCAGGCTCCCTGCATGGAGACTGATTCTCTCCCCCCCCCCCCCCCCCCCCCCGTGTCTCTCATAAATAAATAAAATCTTTAAAAAAAAAAAAAAAAGATTTGGGTAAAAGAATTCTAGTTGCACCTACCTGCCCTGTTCGCTCTT
Source organism: Canis lupus dingo (assembly GCF_003254725.2). NCBI lineage: Eukaryota > Metazoa > Chordata > Mammalia > Carnivora > Canidae > Canis > Canis lupus. Next base: position 80,461,610 of record NC_064243.1, on the reverse strand, counting down.
TGGTTACTGGTTTCAATTAACTTGTTTCATTTAATATACCTTGGATCTTTCATTGCAGTACATCTAAGCCAACCTCACTGTTTTTAACAGCCCCCTCCCTATAGCCTACTCTGTGAGTGCCATAATTAATTTAACCCTTTCTGTACCAGATGATTATGTTCTCTCCCATGCTTACTAATGATCTGCAGTGAAAATCTTCCCATGCTTTTCATCTGCACACTTAGAAGCTTAATTTGGGTCAAAGAGGATGTACGTTTTGACAGCAGATTAGGGGAGAGGATGATGAGATCCATGGGATCCATCCTTGGTATTTTTCTTCCTGACCCAACCACCTGTTGGATTCACTTCAAATCTAGTTTTCATTTATAATTCAGGGGCTGTAAGTAAAATCAGGAAGCACCCCTTTTGTTTAAAACAGAATTCCAAAAAAATAAATAAAAAATAAAACAGAATACCTTGGTAAAATAGTGTGTGGGGCCCAAGTATGACTGCTTTGGGAATGGCAGCTCAAAAGAGGAATGCAGCGTGTTCCCCTGTTCTGTGTAAACCATCCCACAGTTGTGGTCTTGCTGGGTGGGGTCTGAGGCTCGAGGTGGGCCAAGGAGCAGGAGATGGAGCTGTGCAGAGGCAGCGCCATCCAGTGGCTGTCAGGAGACCATGAACTTGTTTGCAGGCACAGGTACAAAATCCCTGGAAACTCCTAGAAATGCGTGAGGGGCATCTTATTTTTTTTTTTTTTTTGAGGGGCATTTTGAAGGAAGCTGAAGTACTGCATGAACAGGGAGATTGGTGCAACACTGGGAGGGCTGTTAAAGTGACTCCATGTGCAGCCAAAGGCTGGTGCCTGGGGACAATTCTGGTGGCTTCTGCTTTCCGAGTGAATTTGCATTTTATGTCTCATGCTGTATCTACATTTATTAGAACAAGATAGTGGCACTGTTTAGGACCAAGTCGTTCTCTATGCAGCCCTTATTTGACTTTGGGGACCTCTACCATGACTCTGTGGCCCATAAGTTGGGAACCACTGAGCGTGCTATTGAAAAGCTGAGTGTAGCTGAGATGCCTGACCCAGTGTCAAGGGGAGCGGGTTTTTTTAAGGCAGTTGTGGGATGAGTTCTCCCCTTCCTGTCTGAGTACCCCGTTACTCCTACTCAAGATCCTGAAATGATTCTGTGATGTAACAAATCTACTTCTCAGGCAGCCTGTCACCCCTTCCTCTATGAACAAGCCTCCTCCCTCGAATGAGCCTGGTTTCCTGCAGCTGCGGTCAAGGCACGGGCTGTCCCAGCTCTCAGCAAACAGGATGCTCCTTTCTGCTGCTAAATCTTTGCTTGTGGTTTTCCACCTCTGCAAAATGCCACATCCACCCCTTGAGTAATCTAAAGCCTACCATCTTTCAATGCCTTTAATGCTCCCTGCTCTCTGTTAACTTAGTCTTGGAGTGACTTTCTCTTTTCTAAACTCCCGAAGCTTTAAAGTTGGTGTCCTGTAGTTGATGTGACCTTCATTTGGGGCATGTCCCTTCATCTTAGCTGGATCATCAATTCTGACATGAGTGGCGTTGAACATCTTGATAGTTCCTTGAAGGAAGATGTTAGACACAAAATAATGTAATGTTTGAAGAGCTTGTTACAAGTTGAAAAAAATTAAAGCCACGTGTTTTTCTTTTTTCAAACTTGTTTTTGTATGTTGGATCTGATTCAAACAGATTTAAAAAATCCATTCAGTTGTGTGTGTGTGTGTGTATTGCCAGTTGGCAGAGAGAGGAGAAAACACATGGGTTTTTTTGGAAGGGTAATAAATGGGGCAGCCCATGCTCTATGGACAAGACCCTCATGACTTACCTCCATGGCTGTCAAGATGCCTGTTTTCCCCAGTTGAGGGGATAAGATTGTTCTCTGATTCTCACCTGTGCTTTGTAGACCAACATTAAATGCTTATATGAGGTGGGCACGGGTACAGGGGTATAGTCCTCCAAATAGAATAGGCATGTATGTCTGTTGCAAGCATGCTCACCAATGTGGGAAATCAAGCCATTTGCTCATGAAAACAAAGTTAATCTGCCTGGATCAGGAATTGAGAACCCAGATCACCTGCATCATATATCCCTACATTCCTGAGCCTGCCACACTGTTTAAGAAATTTGTTGTACATCCTTCCACTGGATTAAGCTCTGCTTCCTCTCATTCTGCTCCATGTTGACTTCTGTGTTGCACCATCGTTTGCTGTCCTCTAGGATAAGTTTTTTTTTAATGCACACAGGTCAATGGGTAACTGTTAACTGGTCGACATTCAGGGGATCTAATATCTTGGGAGGATTTTCTTTTTTATCTTGGAGGATTTATATCAATTACCTAACTAGCCGAATACCAAGTTCCTTCATATGAGCTTTATAATAAGTTGAGCTAGGTTTCACATTTATCCCAAGAAGACAGACTTATCCAAATCATCTATATTTTAGCAGGGAGTACCAAACTTCGGGCCTCAGAAACACGTTTTAAATAATTCTTGCTGTGCCATATATTTTAAATATCATTAAAAAGCCATTTTCTTTTAAAAATATGTGCACAATATATTTTATGAAACCTATAACAAGTCTATGAAAAAGTATTTTTTCCACAGGGATATGATCAAATGATTTTCATTCTGCTTGCCAAATGAGAAATCTGGTCTGTGTGATGTCCTTTATCTTATTTATTCCCTCTTGTGAAGATAATCACCATGTTCCCAAACAAAGAGAAATGTATTGCTCTGTATGAGTAACCAAATAACTTCTGTGGTGGGCAAAAGAGTCGGTACAGATCAAAACTAGGAAGCATGGATTTCCCTTCCAGATGCCTATTTTCCTGATCTCTGCCTCCTTTCAGACAGCTCCACGTAAACTGGGTCAGAATATAAGGGGAGCGCTGAAGTGAGTTTCAGGTACAGGTGCAATGTACGCGTGCTACAAGTAGGTCACTTTAGGACCTATGGAAGATGCAAAGAACTTCACAGTCAAGGGTGGTAACTGTTCTGTCTTTTAGTTAGGATTTTTTTCTTTTATTGAAAAATACGTGCTGATGCCCTCACTTAACTTTGGTCCTGGAGTTCTTTGGTTTTTACTGCTCCGAGCTGGCTAAGGCAGTGGCGGCTTTGTCCCATCCACTCTTTCCCTGTTCCTGAGGCTTGTGAACTGTACTGTTCAGAGGGGTGGGGGTTAGGGAAGGATGGAGTGTCATTAATACTTCTTTGTGCGGGTCTCTCTTCTGAGGTAGGCCCTCTGCCATTCCCTCTGGGAATCCTGGACACTTGTTATGCCCCCAGAATGGCTAGAGGCTAGGGGAACTGGGTTTCTGTGGGAGTGTCTGTGGACTATAAAGGTAGAGCCTCATCCACAACTACTGTGGGGATAGAAGGAGCCTTCCCTGCTGGGGTGGTGGCCGAGCACATAGCCTTTGCTTCACAAACAAGGATGAGGGATGCCTGGGTGGCTCAGCGGTTGAGCATCTGTCTTTGGCTCAGGTCATGATCCCGGGTCCTGGGATCGAGTCCCACATCAGGCTGGCATCTTAGGCCCTTGGTCTACCACATCAGGCAGCGACACTTCTGTTTTCCTTACCAAGCTTTTAGGTAAGCTTTCTTTCTTTTTTATTGTGGTAAAAAACACACAACATAAAATCTACCATCATAATCACTGGAAGGTGTATGGCTCAGTTGTGTTACATATATTCATATTGTTGTGAAACACATCTCTAGAACTTTCTCATCTTGCAAAACAAACTCTGACCTCTAAATAATTCCCCTCCCCCCACCCCCAGCCCTTAGGAACCACCACTGTGCTTCCTGTTTCTAAGGATTTGGCTAGCCAAGGAGGATTTCTTTCAAGAAAACCATGGTGTAGCTGAGGAGGTTGGAAGGCTGTTGATCATTTCTCACTGTTTCCCCTGCACCGCCCCCTCAGCCCCCTTTAGACAGGAAATGGGGATTCTGAACGTCCTGGGAGGCCAAAGTGGCCACAGTGGTGATGCCAGGAGCCCGGATACTTAAGCCAGATTGCCTGGTTCAAATTCTGGTTCTGACCCAAACTGGGTAAGAGAAATTGGGCAATTAATTGAACTCAGTGCCTCAGTTTCCCAGTCTGTTAAAGGGACATACTAGTAATAGTATCAACTTTATAGACACTATTTTTTGAAAGGTAAGTGGGGTAATTTACACAAAGTACTTGAATGAAGCATGGCATTTGGATAAGTGTTGTTATTATCAATGCTTACTGACTTCCTCACACAACACAGCTCCTCCTGAGGAGAGCTGTTACTTTGAGCTTTCCATCAGCATCTTTGGTATGTGTCTCTTGAGAGATTCTACTTAAGACTAAATAGATAGCTTGAGCTCACATGCTTTTCCTCCTCCACTTCACTATTTCTCATCAGGGCATGCCATTGATCTTGAAGGAAGCTCCATCAATATCTTAATCCTCAAGGGGAGAGTGATGCAAGACAAATCCTACAGCACAAGAAGGAGTGTCATCCTGTGACATTAATTCAACCAATAATCTATTGGATGCTTTTGATGTAGACACACTGGGTTAGGTGCTGGGGACACTGAATGAACCAACCAGGCTAAGTCCCTGCTCTCATGGAGCTTGTGTTCTCGTGGGGCAAGCCTTTGCCATGTAGCCCATGTAATAAATGTTTTCCTTAGCCCAGGAAGATGAAAAGTTTGCATAAAAATGCTCAAGTTTGGAAATGAACGTTCTAGACTTATTGCAGGTGGTGACTTTTGAGAAATGGTTTGTAAAAATAGGTACTAAAAATGGTGCAGAAAAACTGGCGCTCTCAGGTTGAGACAATTTTTCAGGAAGAAGGTTTCCAAATCAATTTATCTCAAGTTCTTATTCAAGGGTTGTGCGTATAGTACAGTCCATCATATTTAGAACTTGGTGAGGATAGCATAAGGCTCATTTCACTTGTGCTTCAATCAGATGTCAGGACGAATGTGGAATGCCATCTGCCTGTGCCTCTCTGGGGCTTTATCCTTTCTTCCTCGATGTGAGCCCCTGACATTCAGACACAGAGGAAGCAGAAGTAGCTAGAGCAGGGTTGAGACTTGTCTTGTTGAGGAAGAAAATAGGAATTGCCATCAGAGTAAGGCACGTTGAGCCTCACCTGTCACTGGCTGAGGACTACCTAGTTAGGAAGAAGAGATTTATGATACTGGCACTCCTGTTGCTTGCTACTCCCCATGCCATGGGCCTCACAGCTCTTGCAAGGTTGACCATTGAACTGTTAGGAGTGGGAGGGCTAGGGGTACCAAGCCCCCACCTGTTACACAGTTGGAAATCTGTATAGAACTTTTTAATATTTATGCATTTTAGAGTGCATGTATGTGCATGTGTGAGCAGAAGCAGGAGCAGAGGGAGGAGAGAGAATCCACAGGCAGGCTCCCTACTGAGCGGGGAGCCTGATATAGCTCGACCCCAGGACCCTGAGATCATGACTTGAGCAGAAACCAAGATTCATACACTCAACCGATTGAGCCACCCAAGTGCCTCTGCATATAACTTTTGACTCCCCAAAATCTTTACTACTAATAGCCTACTGTTGATCAGAAGTCTTACTGACAACATAAGTAATTATCATAAGTTTGAATGTTTACTATCTGTTCTTATAATAAAGTAAGCTAGAGAACAATGTTAAAAATGATAAGAGAGGGCAGCCTGGGTGGCTCAGCAGTTTGGCGCCGCCTTCAGCCCAGGGTGTGATCCTGGAGACGGGGGATTGAGTCCCAAGTCGGGCTCCCTGCATGGAGCCTGCTTCTCCCTCTGTCTGTGTCTCTGCCTCTCTCTCTCTGCATCTCTCTCATGAATAAATAAAATCTTTAAAAAAAAATAAGAGAAAATGCATTTACAGTACGGTAGTGTATTTATAAAAAATCTGCATAGAAGTGGACCCTAACAGTTCAAACTTATAGTATGCAAGGGTCAACTATATAGCACTTGTTTTTTCTTTTTTCTCTTTTTTCTCTCTTCTGTTCTCTTCAAATTCCAGCTAGTTAGCATACAGTGTAGTATTAGTTTCAGGTGTACAATGTAGTTCTTCATCACTTAGATACAATGCCCTGTGCTCATCAAAACAAGTGTACTCCTTAATCCCATCACCTGTTTCTCCCATCCCCCTCCCTGCTGGTAACCATCTGTTTGTTCTGGTATCATGGTATCCATGATGATACCATGTCTGGAACAGTAGGAGCCAATTTACAACTCTGAACTAAAAAAAAAAAAAAAAATGGAAAACAGAAAATTTGAGAAATTAGTTGAAGCCCTGCTGTTGGAAGGCTGCCACCAAACTGGACTGCATATTCATAGATTACCTATTATAAGAAGATGAGGTGTCAGTCACATCAGCCTACGTCAGTCTGGCTTTCTGTTGCCAGAGACTGGAAGGATTCTAGCTGATAGAGCAGTTTTAGTCTTTGTCTTTGAGATCAGATGTCTACATTGTGTATGGATTTGTGTGAATGTGACTGTTACATACCAAGAGAGCACATGGCCTAAGTGCACTGCATCCTCTATGCTTTTTCTTCTTTTAGATTTATTAGAGGGAGAGAGAGAAACTCAAGCAGACTCCACGATGAGCTCAGAACCTAACAAAGCATTTGATCTCACAACGCTGAGATCAGGACCTGAGCTGAAACCAAGAGTTGGACACTCAACTGACTATGCCACCCAGGTGCCCCTGAATCCTTTATGCTTTTTGACTCAGGCTCCTCAAACTTTAGTGCTGGGGCAAAATTTTAGGGAACACCTAATCCCACTTTCCCCCCATAGGTTCTGCAGAACTACTGGCATATGATAGTCTTCAACCCAGAGGGGTTCTGTGGCCAGTTAAGTTTGGCAACCCTTCCTACTGCATCACTGCCCTCTCACAGAGGAAGAAGTTCTGTGCCTACAGTCCTGCCGGTTCCATCTGTCACTGCCTTTGTTCAGGACCCCTTTGTTGCTGGGGCCTCTATGGAAGCCTTATTTCTGGTATTCCCACCTTCTGTGATTTCTACCCTCTTTCCTGCCTCTGCTACATTGCTACATATATCCATTTATTCAGAGCTGAGCACATGCTAGGTGCTGGCTCTGTTCTACTTGCTGAGGAGGTGGGAAGAGTCTGGATCCCATGGAGCTTACATTCTAGTCAAGGGAGCTATGCAGTAAAGAAATGCAAAGAAAAGCATGCCAGGGAGGAGAGAATAAGAGCTTTGGAGAAAAATCAATCAGGGAAAGGAGAAGAGGTATGACTTTTTTTTTTTTTTTTTTAAAGATTTATTTACTGAGAAAGAGAGCACAGGGGGCAGGGGCATTGGGAAAGAGGTCTCCAGCAGACTGCTCACTGAGCACAGTGAGCACAGAACCTGACACAGGGCTTGATCCCATGACCCTGGGATCACGACTGAGCCAAAATCAAGAGTCAGATGTTTAACTAGCTTTGCCACCCAGTTGCCCTGAAGAGGTAGAAAGAACTTTGAAGAGTGTTTCGGAGAAGGCTTTTCCACAATGATGACTGTTAGAAATGGCTTGGGATGGGAAGGTGGAGATAATTGGAGGAAAATTTTCCAGAGAGAGAGAATAGCATTTTGAGGAAAAAGATTTTGAGTTGGGGAGAGAGCCCAGCATGTTTGCAGAGGAACTAGGAGGAGAGGAAGAGTGGAGTGCAGGTTGCTGAGAGGATAGTGTGGGCTGTGGCCAGCTGAAGTGGGGGCCAGTCATGGGATTCCTCCCAGATGCTTGCAGAGATGTGGCTGTGCTCTGAGCTACTTGAGACACTCCCAGGGAAGTTGCAAGCAGGCCAGTGATGTACCGGGTATGTGTCTTCAAAGGATCCATGTGCTCTCTGTGATGACAGGGGAGTGGAGGTGGCACAGGAAGGAAGGAGATGATTAGCAGGTCACTGCAATCATCCAGGCAAGAGGTGACCACTCGGACCAGGGTGCTTGCTGGGGGAGAAGTGAGAATTGACTGGATTCTGGTTGTCTGTTGGAAGTTTGGACAGAATATCATGACACATTGAAAGGAGTTACATGAAAAAATGGAATTAAAGGTGATTTTTGGTGTGTGTACCTGTGTCTTTTTTTTTTTTTTTTTTAACTAAGCAACTGGAAGATTGGGAGTTGTCTTTTATGATGGGCAAGAATGTAGGGGAGGAGCAGGTCTGAGGGGGAAACAGGAGCTCAGTCTTAGACAAGCTAACTTTGCCATGCTTGCTAAACGTGCAAGTAGAGGTGTAATCACTTGTCTATAACCCATTGGAATGCCTTTCCAGAGTTCAGAGACAAGGTGTAGGCTGAAGACATGCCCTTGGAGGTGGTCAGAAAATACACGGTACTTAATGCAGTAGCCTGGATGAGAACCTTTAGGGGTGAGCATATGAAGAGAAGAGGTGTGGCTCTGAAGTTACAGATCAGGGGGTAACTAGGAGCATGAGAAGAAGCTAGAGGGAAGAGGAAAAGGGTGCAGAGCTGGAAGCTGAAGATCTTTCCAGAAGGGTGGAAGAATTGATCAGCTGAGTCACATGCCACTGGTTGCATTCAAGTAGAATGAGGACTAAGCAGTGAACTTTGGATTTAGCAATAGAGGTGCTGAGAATTTAGCTAAGCTACCCTATAGCATACTTACCCCGGCATCCATTTTGTTTCGCTAAGTGGCCTACAGGACCTGAAACCGACACTAGCCCCTCATCCAAATATATGCTCTGGGTAACAGCCCATGAGGTTATGAGAAAATAGAAGTTCCTGATAGCAATTCCCCAGTAGTTGTTGGGATCAATAGTCTTTCCTGCCTCTCAGGGCCTTCCCCTTGCATTCCCCTTAGATAAGACCCCTCCCTGTAGAGCTTACCAAAACGCAACTCTTTTGGTTTGAATTAACCAATCTAATCATAGCCCAGGAACCCCAAAGCACGCTACCCACAGACCCTAATAAAAGCATATGCCCCAATTCCTGCCTCTGTTTGCACTCTATCTTGGCTTCCCCGTGTGGCCTCTCCAGGTATGCTATATACCTCCTCCAGGATCTGTGAGTAATAAGCTTCTTGATCGAAATTTTTCTTATGGTCTGTTGGACCACAGTTCACTAGTGGGTACCCTGTGCTCAGCTTAACAAGTGTTCATTTAACAAAATCATAAAAGGAGGTCATCAATGAGGTTGACAGGGCAGTTTTGTTGGAATGGTGGGTGCAAAAGTCAGAGTGGAGCAGGGAAGAAGGGGGACAAAATATACTCAAGTCGAAGGAGTTTTGCTGTAAAAGGGGAACAGACATGGTGGGGGGGATGGTCAGGGTAGCTGAAGGAAGATTCCAGGTAAGAGAGAATCTTTTGTGAAGCTGAAAACTATTTTGGACAAAGCTCAACAGACAAGGAGGATTTCATTCAAGGCTATTGCAGTGGAGGAGAGAGGCCACCATTTGTGGTCTGTGCCCAACTGCCCTGAAGCAGGGGGTGGTAAGGTTTTTGAGGGCTGTGGTGAGAAAGATCAACTGTTTGCTAATTGACTTTACCCAAAGGAATGTTTAATTTCGCATATCTTTAAGACAGGAGATAGTTTTACAACTTGCAGAGAGGAGCCCACAGGGATTAGGCTCCTCTGCTCCTGTAGAAACTGGGTATTAAGTGTAGTCTCTCCTTTGATTGTACTTCAAGAGCTAGTTCCCAGGTCCCGAAGAAAGACCATCCTGGCCCGTGACTGGCAAGAGGCTTTTAGGAAGATTTATGTACATTTCACAGGGGCAGAGAAAGAATTCATAAGTTTCCTAAAGAAAAGGCTCTGAGGCTCTAAAAAGAAGGAAGTTAGATGCTTAGGAAGAAGTTGAGTCAAGCCAAGGGAAGTTTTGAGTCCACCTTGTTTGATTTCTAAAACAGGTACATCACTTATTTACAATTTTTGAGGCGTAGAGGATGATCCAGACTTTTCCCAACGTTTGTCTCTAAAGCCTCATCTGGAACCATCTTGCCTTTTTCAGAAGTCTACTGATGCCCCCTGGCATTTTTGGCTATGCCTGGACTATTCTAGAAAGCTGCCTTACCTTGTCCTGGATGTTTCCTCCTCCTCCTATCCAGGCACAGCTTTCTTCTCTTCTCTGTGGAGCTCACCTTGACTCTCAGTTCCAGGGGGATGGGTGCTTCTCTGTGGACCTCTATAGTCGATACTGCTATGGTGCTCAGTTTGAAGCGTCTCAGTTGATTTTGAGTTCCTCAAGGGCACAAGCATATTTTATTCATCTTATTGGTTCTACCTAAAGGATGTTGGCTTCTTGATAATCACATGGGGTAAGATATGATGTATATAACGTTGTTGGAGGATCTTTTTTTTCCTCCTAAAACCTGGGGAAAGGTATATAGAGCATTTTATTTTTAATATTTGGCATGCTATGCTGCTTTTGGGTTTTTTTTTTTTTTTGGATTCCAGGTCTTACAGTGGCTTCCACTGCCTAAGAAGTATGTTTGCTATAAAGGGAATAATTGCCTGTGTTTCTGCTTGATGGCAAGAATTTTATTCTAAAGATGTGAGGCCTAGTAGGAATATATTTAATAATCCTACTATTGTAAAATGCTCTTGTTGAGATCTCATGATGATGCGGCCTTATCCATCATATGGGTTCTGAGTAAAGCGGTTCATAAATTATTTCTATTTGAGATGGTATGGAAATACATGTAGAAAGGTCACATATGTGCCAGTCCAATTCTATTCCCAAGCTGCATGAGACAAGAGTGTGGAATTCCACAATTACGGATTGACAAGTTGGTTTAATATCAACTCGAGAGAGAGCATCAACTAGAGAGTCGCTGGATTGATGAAGTAATACAGCATTCCAGGCTCTAATGGGCTTGGGTTTGGCAGAAGGTTCGTGGGATGTGGGGCTTCAGGGTTCAGCTTTGTAGCCCAGGAGAAGAGCAAGGTTTTCACCTATAATTGTGCTGGGGGCTTCCTACGGTTATAGCTTCAGACCTTTGAATGGAGCTGGAGAGGGGAAAGAAGACCTTAGAATTAGCAGAAGAAAATGAACATGAAGACAAAAAACCAATAAGTGGTCACAGGGCTGCCAAGAGTGAAAGACAGTAACGAGACAGAATTAGTTCTTACTGACAACTTGAAATTGCCTGGAACATTATAAAAATCAATCAGCCTGTTAAAAGCAGACTCAGTGACCACTGGGTGGTGTGATGTTTGCAATTTGTCTGGACACAAATTTAGAGAAGCCAGCAGAGATTTAACCTAATACATAGCTTTTGGTGGGTACAAAGCTTTTGGAGAAAAGGCTCAAAATTAGTTTCCAGCAGGCTTATTTTTCTCCAGCGATCTTAAAATCCATAGAACTGAAATTAGTTGATTACGTATTTCTCCTAAGTATATTTATTGCTGTCTTGATGTCCTTAAAGTTTAGAAGTTTTAGTGTCTTTTTTCCTTGTTGAATATCTTTGTGGATTATGCATCTCTGCTTTTTTTTCTTCCTTTAGTGGCATTTAACCCTATTATTGTAGCCCTTAAAATTTTGAATTTGAATAAGTGTGGGAAAATACTAGCCTTCTAAATTAGAACAGATATGGTGGATGCTAGACATGTAGAAACTCCTCAAGGACTTTTGATCTCCAAGGAGAGGCAGATGAGTAAACCAATAATTGCAATATATATGGAGTCTTGGCAGGAATTGTGTCTGGTCTCTAATGTACTCCTAACAACTGGCACACAGAGGGAGTTTTGTCCAATGGTTTATTTTATTATTTTATTTTATTTTATTTTATTTTATTTTATTTTATTTTATGATTTTATTTATTCATGAGAGACACACAGAGAGAGGCAGAGACATAGGCAAAGGGAGAAGCAGGCTCCCTGTGGGGAGTCTGATGCAGGACTTGATCCTAGGACCTCAGAATCATGACCTGAGCCAGCCGAAGGCAGATACTCAACAACTGAGCCCCCCAGGCATCCCTATCCAATTGGTTTCAAAGAGAAAAAGGCTCTTAGGGAGAGGAGTGTGTTGAGAAAGGCGATTCTAGACATAGGAAAAAGCAAGTATAAAGTGCCAGGAGTATGAACAAGTCTTTAGGTATTACATGACGGTCAGAGGTGGTGGAGGCTGCAGGAGGTCAAAATGCCAGTGGAGGTGGACTGGGGTTACAGAGGGCCTGTGGTCAAAAGTGCTCCCTGAAGGCTGTGGGGAGCTATGGAATTTCTTGCATGTAGCAGCTGTTCATCAGAGCTTATCATGTGGTCAGGGAGGCCCTTGGTTAGATTGTGTCTTAGATTTCTCCTGCCACTGTGAAAAGTGGTCTCTAACAGGTGAGCCTAGGACAGGATTCTCAACTGGGGGCAATTTTTCTCCCCAAGAGACATTTGGCAATGTCTGGAAGCATTTTAGGTTGTTTGAATGAGAGGGTTGCTACTGGCACCCAGGGTACAGAGACCAGGGATGCTGCATATCTCAGGACCCGCCGTCCCTGACTCTGCACCCCCACCCCACCTCTGCCCTGCTCAAAAAATAATCTAGGCCAAAATGTTAATGGTGCTAAGGTTGAGAAAGCTTGGTTTAAAATAAGAAGGTCATTAGACCCTACAGAGGGTTGCAAACATAAACTACAACTGAGATGTGTAGAGAAAGCAAGTTTCTTAAACTTGCCTTGAGCTGATCTGATATTCCTCAAGAGCCCTACATAGAGTTACAAGGAAAAAGATGGGTGTTATTTATTTGGGGGGGGGGGCACATTATTTACTCTAACACACTTTTGAACTTGGTAGGATCCAAGAATTTCAGCAAGTCCCTTTAGAGAGTGATCAGTCTTCAGGAGATAGTTTCAGTCTCTTACATTGCAAGACCCCCTCCTCTGCTACTTGCCCTGATCTTCAACTTTGTATTTGAGTTTATTAGAGGAGGGGGCTCACAGAGTCTGGAAAGTTCTTTGAAGAGCTCAAGAGTCCCTGTTGTCCTGCTATAGTTTGTTCTCATTCACATTTTTGAGTTCCAGCAAAGATTTTGTTTGAGAAAGAGTTCAAAAAACATTTGAAAGCTGCTAATTTGAACCATTGTTGGGGCCTTCTAGCTTAGAATATGAATGAAGGCTTAGCTTGGTGTCCTGTGACTCATGGAGGCATTTTTATGGGTATCATGACATTTGTTTCTAGGTTTTGTTCCTGAGAATTGGGCTGCCCCAGACCTTTCAGTCACATCCAATTTTGTTATCGTTGTGTAGATTTGGATAAAATCTTTCCATCATGGTCAATATGTTCTTTACAAATGTAGCAATTTCTCATTGAATACTGCCCTCCTAAGGGAACATAATAGATTTCATGGTTCTCCAATGAAGAGAGAAGGTGCTAACTAGCCGTGTGGCTCAAAGTACATCATTACAGTAACTACTTCCCTTTGAGGAATAAAGAGCTGGTATTACAGCCTGAAAATTCCCTTTTAATATCAATAAAAAGAAATTTTCACACTTGTTCTATGAATCAAGTTTCTTCAGTTAATTCCTTCTATCTTGCTGAGTCTCTTAGGTTTCAACCATGATATTAGAGGACAGTTTAATGAGAGGAGGGTTGAACCGTGCTGAAAAGGGTTTACAATGAAGATGTTAATTACTATAAATAGCAGTCAGTATTTATTGAGTACTTACTAGAATCTAAGCACTTCTCATTTACTAATTTTAATCCTCTCCACAAGCCTACAGGGAAGTGCTCAGACAAGAAACTGAGGCCTGACGAGGTTCTAGTACCTGCTTATAGTTATATGCAACTGAGTTGAAATCAAACCCAGGTGGGTCTGGTTCCAAAGTCCAAGTGCTGGGTTTGTGTTTTTCTTTTGTTTGTTTGTTTTTTGTTTTTTTTTTTCCTTGTAGACTGTTTTCTCTGCTTTAAGGCTTTCTGCAGTAGGATCATCCATTGTCCACGGTAGAAAAACAACACTGTGTCATCCACCGGTGTCCTTAAGCAAAGATTTGCAACGCTTAGATCTTTAAAGAGCAAGATGGAGAAATACGTTTTGTGGGAGATTTGGTGAAAATTTTAGTAGGAGTTGTAAGCTCCAGAATTCTACCCTTTTAAGATCATCACATTGTCAGAGACTGTCTACACTGGATTTGTGTGGCTCTGGGACGTGGAGGGTGCTGAAGATGCATTCATGCACTTAGCATATATTGAAAGTCAGTGGTGGACACAGCTCCTTGCCAGTGCTGTGGGGGTTAGAGAGATCTGTGCCTGCTTTTTCACAAAGGATTTAGGATATATTTTGTAAAAAGAGAGGATGTACATGTATTAAGTACCAGCTATATACCAAGTAGTGTTCTAAGCATTTTACATTGGTTCTCATTGGATTCTTCTAGCATTCTTGGGAGGTAGGTACTGTCTCCATTTGGATGGATGGAAAACTGCATCTCAGCCCAGGAACTTGTTTAAAGTCACATAGCCAATAATGAATGAGGCTGGGAATCAAACCCTGAAGTCAACTAACTAAAAGGCATTTTTAATGAGACCTGTTTATGTATGGAGCTCATAGAATCCAAAGAAATGAAGAGTCTGATGGCTCTGGAGATTAGTGTTTCTCAACTCACTTTCCAAAAAATTAAATTCCCGAAGACATTTCTTCAGGCATGAAAAAAAAAAAAAAAACCCAAGTTGTTCTATAGTCAAATAAATATGAGAAGTAGCATGCCATTTTCCTCTTACTGATTCATGATGCTCATTAGCATGGTGAGACCCCCAAAAATCCTGCACAATGAAGGGTTTTGCTTTGTTTTTAGATTTTATTTGCGAGAGCATGGAAGTGGGGGTGGGGGTGGGGAGAGGGTGAGGAAGTGATAGTGAGAGTAGAGTGCCAAGCAGACTATGCTGAGCAGAGGGCCCAACACGGGGCCTGATCTCATGACCCTGAGATCACGACGTGAGCCAAAACTAAGATTTGGATGCTTAACCAACTGTACCACTTAAGCGCCCCGGAAGGGGAATGGTAATCAGTAAAAGACCAATATGAGAGATTGTGATGTGAAGGAAGAAAGCCTTAGGAGAAGCCAGAACATGGGTAACCTACCATTGCATAATTGAAGTACCATTTCATTTGTGGCATCCAGACATTGAGTCCTCCTAGATGTCAAAGGAGAAGGGACCAAAGCTGTGTGGCCTGAAGTCCGCTCTACTAGAATTAATTCTACATATAAGGTCACTTTCTTTCTTTTCTTTTCTCTTTTTTTCAAACAGGCAGGCCATTTTTATTTTAGGTTGAGATAGAATTCATATACTGTAAAATTCGCCTTTGATACAATTCAGCGATTTTAGGTTATTCATAAGGTTAATCTAAGGATATTCAAAAGGATAACCATCACACTAATTCCAGAACAGTTTTATCACACCAAAAAGAAACACCCTGCCCATTAGCAGTCACTCCCCTGTCCCCCATTCACCCCACTGCCCAGCAACCACCAATATGCTTCCTGTCTCTGGACTTGCCTATTCTAAGAAATATCTTATAAATGGAATCACAAAGTATGTGAGGTTTCTATGCCTGGCTTCTTTCAACTAGCCACATGTTTGCAAGGTTTATGCAAACCTACAGCATGTATCAGGACTTCATTCCTTCTTATGGCTGAGTAGTATTTCACTGTTGGATGTGCCTTGCATTTGCAGTTTGGGAAGGGATAGTGAGAATAGGAGAGGGTCTCATCTTATCTGTGCCTGGGGAAGGGATGTAAGGTGGACATCTGTTTTTACATGCCTGCCCCTTACTTGGGGCCATGTGGTTTCAGTGAAAGAAGCTGGTCCTCAGGCCAGAGGAGGGGAACAGGCTTGGCCCCTTGGAGGTTTGGTTCTAGTTGAGACATGTCATCCACCCATGCCTGGATTCATAGGTACAGAGGCCTGTCACCTGGTTAGGGTCACTGTGGACAAGTGTGCTGACCTTTTTGTCCCTACTTGGAGAGGATCTGTTTGAGTGGATAGTACATAAAGGAAAGCAGAGATCTTGTAAACCTACGTATCATGTAATACCCTGAGATAGGTTTTCTTTTTTAAAATTGAAGTATAATTGACATACAAGGTTACATTAGTTTCAGGTGTACAGCATAGTGATTTGACAATTCTATGCATTACACCATGCACCCCTCAGGTTTGGTCACCATACGATGCTCTTATAGTACCGTGGACTATATTCTCTATGCTGTATCTGTCATCCCCAGGACTTACTCATGCCATAACTAGGAGCCTGCATCTCCCACTCCCCTTCATCTGTTTTGCTCATCTCCCCTCCCCTCTGGCAACCATCATTTTGTTCTCGGTACTTATGGGTCTGTTTCTGCTTTTGTTGTTGTTTAGTTTTTTAGATTCCACATATAAGTGAAGTCATAGGGTATTTGTTTCTTTCTGACTTATCTTACTTAGTGTAATACCCTCTAGATTCATCCATGTTGTTGCAAATGGCACAATTTCATTTTTTATGGGTAATATTCGTGTGTGTATGCACATCTTTATCCATTCATCTATTGATGGACACTCCCTCAGGTGGTTTTGACTAGTAATCGTAACCACCACAAGGTTTAAGGTGGGTAGGTGTGACCCCTTGAGAACCTTGCTCTTTGATTACAAGGAAAGTAGGTCTGAAACAATAAATTCTGTCACATATAGAGACAAGCAGTAAGTAACCTTTAAGTGAAAACAGGAGCCAAATTGTTAGATCAATGTGTTTTATTAGATTTATGAATTTTAAATGCCATTATCTTTTTAGGCCTGCAGTAAGAAATCTGACTTCATTTTTTGATGTTTGCTGACCATTTTAAGCTTCATTTTCTACCCCCACCCTGCTTCTGCCTCACTTGTGGGCAAGTTGACTAAAAAGCCTCCATGTTCCTTGCTTTGCTGCAGGGCAAATTCAACCTCTGCAAGCCTCTTACCTTGTGTGAATCTGCTCCCCGGCCTTACCCCCTAATCATAATAATAATAATAAAAAAAAAACCCAGGCCAGTGTCTTTTCCTTCAGTCTTGACAAACAGAACCAAGGTTTGGGTGAGGTCCATCCTCTGCAGAGTGGCCCCATCAGAGTATTTGCATGGAATATTCACTGGAGGTAGAGATAATGGTATTCCAGAGGAGACCTTTTACCTTTAGGTCAACACTGGATAACCAGAAATCTTCCAAACCCATGGCTTGACACATGGTTGGTTAGGGAAGCGCTGAGGATCCATCACTAGAGGTAAAAGCAATAGGTCTGGTGAAAGTGATGTAATCTCATCTCATAAGGGACAGGAACATCTCAAAAATACTTGGCCAATCCACATAACTTAAATATTTTTAATATCACCATTAAAAACACATCCCTAATATTCATTGTGTTTATTAACTAGCATGAGTGCATGCATTCGTTCTTCTCTTCCTTCAGATTTTGTTTATTTATTTGACAGAGTACATGTGAGAGGGCACAGGGGGAGCTGCAGAAGGAGAGGGAGAAGCAGTCTCACCTGAGCAGCAAGCCTGATGTGGGGCTTGATTTCAGGACCCTGAGATCATGAACTGGGTTGAAGGCAGACACTTAATTGAGCCACCCAGGTGCCCCTAGCCTCTGTTTTCTTATACTTGCTATGTTAGTTGGCAAAGACTTTGGTGTCTACAGATACAGATAATAGATGTGCACGCAGTTGTTGCCTTTGGTGGGTTTCCCTTTTTTGTTTTTGTTTTGTTTTTTAAAAGATTTTATTTATTAATTCATGAAAGACACACAGAGAGAGGCAGAGAGAGGCAGAGGGAGAAGCAGGCTCCACACAGGAAGCCTGACGTGGGACTCAATCCCAGTGTGTCCAGGACCACGCTGTGGGCTGAAGGCAACGCTAAACCGCTGAGCCACCCAGGCTGCTCGGGTTTCCCTTTTTATGTAATGTTCCTATTAGGGCTGCACATTATCTCTAGAATTAACTTAACCAACATATACATGATTTCATACTGTTTGTCCTGAAACATCAGCATCTGACCTTTGTGGAAATCCTGGATCTAGTTATTCCTGATGCTATCTTTCTGTGAATTTCACCATTATGTGAACCAATCCATTTTATGTTTTGGCTTAAGTTGGTATGAATTGTATTCCTGACTGTTACTCTGAAAATATTTCTGAACAAGATAGAGTACTAAAAATACAGAGTAGAGGGTAGATGAGCCTATATTTGTTCCTCCTACCTTGTTTCTTAATTTTCAGCTAAACAATTTCTCCTATTTGTGTAACTTAATGTTTAAGAAAAATAGTAAAATCCTCAATATTTTAATCCAGGCCTAGTTCTTAACTGCTAGAAAATGCAAATTTTCTCTACTGCGATGTGAAGTATTGTTCTAAATTTTAAAGCTGCCTTAGTGAAAGCATCTTCCAAATTTACGCCCTACCCCAAGCCAAGCTTCATGGGTGGGCGCTTTGTTAAACATCTTTTCTAGAAGATGGAACCCTTGGGACAAAGATGGGAAACTTCTTTCTGTCCTAGAACACATGTTAACAGCACAGGGGGTACTAGGATCCTCAAAAATAAAGATCATCAGGAAAGAATGATAGTTGTTTCCCCCCCCCCCCATGCAAATCAGTGTTTTCAGAAGACTTCAATATTTTAAACACCAGCTGATGTTTAAAGCTACCAAATGGTCTTTTGATAAATCCTTACCTCGGCTCCAAGGTGAAGATATGATGTTTTCGATCAGATCTCTGCCTTTTTGGCTCTGGGTCTAGCAGTGTTTATAACAGGAAGAACAGGGTGGTTCAAAAGCGTCCATGCAAAAGAAGGGGTGAGCACACTGGAACTTGTAGGAAGCCTATGGTTCAGGTTCTCCAATTGCTTTCTGGTGATCACCTGCAAGGCCCTCTGTTCTCCACTGATGAGGTGATGGGCCTGGAGACAGACTGGCGATTCCTGGACCTTACCCTCCAGTGGGAAGAGACAATAAGCAAGAAAAGAGATCTGTGAATAGTTTTGCTATTGTTTTGTTTGAGCACGGTTGCTCTATTAGAAAAAAAAAAAATAATTCTAACGGTGCCTGGAGGGAGAAGACTTGCTGATAGTCCTGTTGGCAGTAGTGGCAGGGTTGAGAGCCTGGGGGTGGGGGAGGAGACTGCTTCCCACTGAGGTTAGCCTGATAAGCCTTGAGATGAATAGGGGGCTAATTATCCATTTGTCCACGTACCTGGATTGTTTCTAGTAACAAGTAGCCTAATTATAGGAGGTCCTATTGTGGGTTTATTGGATAAGAGCCTTGTTAGGTAGACTTGGCAGCGGGTCATTTAACAACCAATGGTGGGAGGAGGGTAGTCATCCCAGCCTTGTATTCTTAGCACAGAGGCTAGGACAGAGACCCTACCTGAAAGTTGTTCAGGGCCTGGCTACCTGGGATGCAGTCCACTGACTGGCAACAGTGGCATTCCCGGGGAACCCATTAGACATGCAGAATCTCAGGCCCCACTCCAGACTAGGTGAATTAGTCTTTTTTTTTTTTTTTTTAATTAGAAACAGAGGGAGAGGGCAGCCTGGGTGGCTCAGTGGTTTAGTGGTTTAGTGCCTCCTTCAGCCCAGGGCGTGGTCCTGGAGACCCACGTGGGCTCCCTGCCTGGAGCCTGCTTCTCCCTCTGTGTCTCTCATGAACAAATAAATAAAATCTTAAAAAAAAAAAAAAAAAAAAAGCAAAGAAACAGAGGGAGAGAGAAAATCCCAAGCAGGCTCCACACCCAGCACATGAGACAGGCGCAGGGCTGGATCTCAACATTGAGATCATGGAATTAGTCGGCTTTTTATTTTTTAAATTTATTTGTATTTTTTAAGATTTTGAGAGACAGCATGGGGTGGGGGAGGGACAGAGGGAGAGGGAAAAGCAGACTGCCCCCACTGAGTAGGGAGCCCACACATGGGACTGGATCCCAGGACCCCAGGATCTTGACCTGAGCTGAAGGCAGATGCTTCAACTGAGCCACCCAGGGATCCTTAGTCTACTTCTTAAATGAGATCCGTGACTCATGATTGAGGCACCATGAGACACTCTGGCTTAGGCTTCAGAAGAAAGAATGAATAGGCCTGGAACCTGCCCTTGGCTGGGTCACAAGTTTGGTGCTGGACAGACATGCAAATACATGACTACTTCACGCAAAAGCTACAAGCAGGTCACAAGGGGCTGGGGGCGCAGGAGTGGGTGTGAGCGCTGCTCAGCTGGCATAGGTGCGATGCGGCAGTGGGAGAGGCTTCAGGAGGGCTTCCCAGGGTAATGGCACCAAAGCTAAGATGGGAAAGAACTGGTCAAACGCACACAGGATTTTTAAGTGGCAGAAGGGCACAGAGATTTGCAGTTGAGGCACTACTCTTGCAGGAACTGTCTGCCTTTAGTGTCTGCAGTTCTTGGTCATGGGGCTCGGAAGAATGGAGAGGTGGACCAGACGAAGAGTGGTGGCCAGCAAAGCAAAGTTGACTGAGTATAAGCAAGAGTATAAGGCTCCCAACGAGGGTGGGGGGTCCAGGAGTTGCCCTTGGAGTTCCTAAGGTTTGGGGTTTCTATGAGCTCTTTTGCAGAACTGTCTTAGGCAATCACGGTGCGGCGAGTCCTGCCAATGAGGGCTTTGGTCCCACATCTGTCTACCTATTAGGTTAATGTCTCTGTGCTGATGGTCTTTTTTGCTGACGGGGGGCTTATGTCTTAACTACCCTTTGCCCTTGATAGTGACAAATGCTTTGCGGTTAATTGTCTTATTTGAGGATGTTTTGCAGAAGTTGTTTCTGCAAAGACTGCAAAGCAGAATGCTAGTGCGGCAGGCCGAAGTTGCAAAACAGGATGTTAGTGATGAGGGAGCAGAAGGCAAGCTGAGGGCAAAGCAGAAGCTGACACTCTGTAGCCCCAACCCCCCACCCCCACCCCAGGTTGGGTATCTGACATCCCTCAGGCACTTCTTTCTGGCTGCCTTAAAGCTAAGGGAAGGAAAAACAAATAGTTAACTTACAGAGATCAAAATCCTGCAAGACTAGAGTCTCCCTCCAGTTTCCAAAGTGTAGTAATTTACAAGAGCAGAGCGTTTTTATCAATAACCTAGCTTCCCGAAGGAAATGCAGAAACAATTAAATGTCCCTAAGACCTGCAGCCCATTGACAGATACTGAAGTGGGCAGTGTCAAGTTCCTCCAGGAAGCTCCCAACTATTTTAATATTAATGTTTTGCTAGAAGGAAAAACAAACCTTAACTTGACAATGACAAGGCCTCCAGTATCCTGTGAGTCTTCTTTAATATATGAAAATCCTTTTGAAACCTCTCTTTTCCTTACTTCCCCGAACTCCCAAGCATGTAACCAGCCACTCTTCACAACCCTGAGGCAGCCTCTTTCTGCCCACAGGTCCTGTCCCCGTGATTTAATAAAATCACCATTTTGCACCAAAGACGGCTCAAGAATTCTTTCTTGGTCATCAACTCCAGACCTCACCCCGCCAAACCTCATCTACATTCCAAAACTACATCATAAGTGCTGTTTTATGCTAGCTGTCCTTACTCTGTATTTTCTTCCTGAGGACCCTGGTCCTGACTACCTAACTGGCCAACTCACTCCTAACACTCTGGATTTGTGGGAAGATGGGCTGGGGAAGGGTGCAACAAAACTCAAGAGACCAGTATGCCAGATATGACCAGCAGGACTGAAACCACGTGGTTGGATTCGTCCAGACTTGAGAAATGGTCCTACGAAGAAGAATGGCTGGAAGGTTTAGGAAAAGACTGTCCAGAACAGGGCAGAACTGGAAGGCTTGGCAGGAGCATGATGTATCCTCTTGATGCTCAAGTGGACTTTACTGAGTCTTACAGGAAACACTTGCATGTGTCTTCCTCTCAGTAGTAATTAGGATTTCCCCCAACTAGATTGCACTCTTTCCCTATGTAGCGGAGCTTCAGGAGAGTGGTGGGGTGCACTCACCCAGCTTGGAGCTAATTGGCCCTACATGGGGGTTAGTGGAGTTTAGTGGAGGAGGGAGAGAGGTCATCACTCCTAGTTTCCACTTTTGATTTCTCGTTCATAAATATGTGTACACTTTCCAAAAGTGTTGGGAGAACTTTTGGGGTAAGGCAAATGCCATTGACTGTTAGCAGTTGAGATGCCAGGGTCCAAGTCTGTCCTTTGGCTTTGTTTTAGAACTGTGGTTGCTCAAACCACTTATTTTAAACAGAAGAACTTTTATTCTCCCCCTCCCCCCTTAACACAAAAGCTCCGTATGTGAAATGGTTCAAAGAGGTGCTCCTACTATTTGGGGGGTCATGAATCTCCCCTACGGAGTTGTGGCTCTGATGAAGTTTTGGAATATAGGTGAGGTCCTGAGCTGATGACCAAGAATGAATTCTTGAGATGTCTTTGGTGCAAAATGGTGATTTTACTGAAGCACAGGAACAGGACCCACGGACAGGAAGAGCTGCTGCCCCAGGCCTGTGACGGGTGGCTGATTATATACCTGGGAGTTGGGAGGGGCTTGGGGATAGGTACTCTCTAAGGAATTTTGGAAGCAAGGTTTCCAGGACCTTGAGGGGGCAATTGTTGGGAAAAGGTCACTTATTATCATCTAATAAAACCTGAGTCATGAGACCCTTCAGATGTGTATTGGTGGGCCATGTGCTTGGGGGATGATTGCCAACACTTATCTTGGGGGTTTAGAGATAAAGGAAATTTCTAAAGGAATTTTTATATATTAAAGTAGACTTACAGGATCCTGAGGGTCGGGCTAAGATTGCCTTTCGTCCTTAGCAAAGTGTTAACATTGAGGCAGTTGAGTCCATAAAGGAATGTCCCTCTGCCTGTTGCTGAAGGACTGGTCAATGTGCCGCCCCAGGCTTGTGCCTTGTCCTCAGCTAGTCCTCTGTTCCCCCACCAGCTCCTACTTACCCAGAAGGACTGTGTGGAACCACAAGGCTCTTGCCAAGCCATTCAGAAATCAGTGTTTTTGGTATTAAAAGGATATGCCAACTCAGTAGACAGATGGCAGCTGTTAGCAAATCATATATACTCCTGCAAAGACATCCCTATTGTCTTCGTATCTTAGAACTAAAAAAACAAACAAACAAACAAACAAAAAAACCCCAAAAAACCAATTGTTATGCATTTACGTGGTGGTCAATTTCGATCCAAAAAATTAATAAGCTGTAAAGTGAATGTTCAAATATTAGGAAGCCAACTAACAGTTCTTGGGAAGGGGAAGGGATGCCTCCCAGCGCACCTAGCTCCCTGCTTCCTGGGGGACACGTGGGTGGAGCGTAGCTAAGAGGCGGTCTGCCTTTCCCTATGGGTAGGTGCTGGCGCAGAGGAGCACAAGGTAGGCGGGTGAATGTTCCAGCAAACGGCCTCTTGGGGCGAGATGGTCTGCATCTTCAAGGTGGCAATTTCGAGGCTGGACTGGGAATTCAGTTTCTTCCCCACTCCCAAGCCCCAGCCTCCTCTCAGAGACAGAATTAGTTAAAAAATAAATAAATACATAAAATAAATAAAAAACAACAAATGAAGGAAATTCCCCAAAGAACCTTACCGAGGAACAACAAAAACATCCATTGTAAACAGCAGGTTTGTCTTCTGACAGGTTTTGTTTGCAAATGTTAACAATTACAGGTAATTTTTCATTTCAATTGGAGGAGCAGGTATTAAAAAGAGAGCAGGGGGGAGGGAGAAGGCGAGCGCGGATCTCCCCAGTGCCTCCTTCACTCCCAGGTCTACAACCTAACACGAGCGTGGAGGGCTAGGTAGTGTCTCCTCATTCCATTAAGTGAGATCTAATTGTGGCTGTTCCGTCTGTTGGCAGATGCAGTTTCTACAGAACAACAGCCCAGAGACAGAGCTGCGTGATTAATGCCTCCAGCTGTCATATGCCCCATTATCTGTGCATTTGCATAACTTAATGGTTTAGGACAGGGGAGAGAGGATGCTTAATTTAATGTTTAGCAGGCCCTTGATAGCTGAATAATTTAAGAACTGTCAAGGGGGGTCAGTCCTACAGCGATTCAGCAAGACAGCTATGATTTCTGCATATCGTTAAAATTCTTGCTTAGGATAATTTTTTTCTTAAGAAAAAAAACAACAATGCTTGAAAAGAAGCACTGATTTTTTTTTTCTGTTAACTGTTTCTTCCCTGAGGCAAATGGAAAAAAAAATTTTTTTTTCCCCTTTTTCGGACAATGGTTGGATGTCCTGAGACAGCTGGTGCAGGGGCAGGGAGGTGAAACTCACCTCCTTCTTTCTCCTCCTCCCTGGACCCCAAGGAAGCTCTCTCTCCCACTCCGATTTTTTTTTTTTTTTTTTTGTCTCTTGTTCTCTTTGTCTCCTTAATCATCTCACCCTGGACACACCTGGTTTTGTGACTCTTTTGCAGCCCTCCCACCTCCCCTCCCTCAGAAGCTGAAAGGCAGATAGGGGAGGGGACCGCAGGGTGGAGGGGAGGAGCAGAACTTGCTTAAAATACGCACACAGCCGACCTGCTTTCAGTAGGAAACACTGTCAGTTTCATTAGTTGTTAATGAATATTATTAAACTAATCTGTCATTTGTTTTCTAATTATGTGTCACCAGGCATCACAGTGGCAGCTGAGGTGACTGGTAGTGAACAATTTTCCTCCTTGAATCCTTTTTTTTTTTTTTTTGAACAGTAACAGCCAGAAATGATTAGCAATAAGTTGAACCTAAGTAATATTTTTTTCCTTTTCCCCCACTCTTTCAGTAATGGTTGCCCCCACATTTATAACACCTCCAGGATCTTTCTCACCCCCTGGCCCAGCAGCCCACTCCCAGGGTAAGACTGTGGCTGTGCCAAACTCAGGACAGCCATACTTCTGAATTCTCCAACTTGACTGAGACCCCAACTTCCCACCATTTCCATCATGATGCTGTGGGTCTGGAATTCGGGCTCCACGTTGCATGGACCAGATCAACGCAATGCTCAAGTAGTCTGGAAGGCCCAAGATGGCTTTGCTTACATGCCTGGCACCTGGATGGCTGCAAGTGGCTGAATGCAGGGCTTAGCTGGGCACCTCTTTCTGTGTTGTCTCCACGTGGTCCCTCCAGCAGGGCAGTTGAACTTCTTTACATGGTGGCTCAGGGCTCCAAGAGTGAATATTGCAAAAGCCAGAAGTAGACACTGCCAGTGTCTAAAGGTGTGACTTAGCAGCTTCCATAGCCTCATTTCTACCATAGCTATTGGGTGGTGCAGTCAGGGTTGACCCAAACTCCGTCTGCTCCAAACTTGAGCTGCTGGGTACAGCCCAGAAAAATTGCACATCCCTACAAAGAGGACCCTCTGAAAACAAGTAGGGTCGGACCTCAGTTGGGTCCTCAAAGCTGCCTGGTCAGCCCTCTCTTGTTGGTGACTTTTCTCCAACTTCCTGTGGCAGCTCTCAGAAATATTCACTCCTCCCCAGAATGCTGAATTTAGTTCTTTCTTTCAAAAGATCTCATTTTATATAATTCTTGGGTAGCCTTGGCTTCTACTTCTCGGAGGTGGCTCAGAGGTTCTGTTGCCTGAACACACGTACTTCAAACCCTTCCCTGTCAGATGTGTCCTTCCATCCTTTCAAAGCAGTTCTCTCACCATGCTTCAGTTCCTCTTTTCCTCAGGGACTGACCCTATTAATCATTCCTCTTCTGAATCTGTTCTCTCAACCTATAAGCATGTTCTATCTCACCATGGCAAGATTGGCAGTATGATTGTTTGTTTGTTTTAAATATTTTATTTAATTACGAGAGACAGAGAAAGAGACATAGGCAGAGGGAGAAGCAGGATCCCTGTGGGGAGCCCAATGTGGGATTCCATCCCAGGGCCTCAGGATCATGACCTGAGCCAAAGGCAGATGCTCATCCCCTGAGCCACCCAGGTGCCCTGGCAGTATAGTTTTTGAAAGAATTGTCTACTCTTGTTTTCCATCCTTATTGCTCCTTGCAGTCAGACTCATGGAGCTTCCTAACTTCATCCTGGTGAAGGTTCCTGGGACTCCTAGTCACGGTGTCTACAAGTATATCGAAGTATAAATAATCGAAGTATCTCTCATCTGGCCTTTATGGCCTTCATATCAGTCTTTGTTATCTTGTCAGGGTGATGGCAACCAGTTAGCTATGTTCCTTCCTTTGTACCTCCTCTACCCCACCCTTATTCTGTTACAACACAGCCACCAAGGAGATGCTTCCAAAATGCACAATCGAATAGGTCACTGCCGTACGCAATCTTTCGGTGGCTCCCATGGTCTAGAGGTGAAAGGCCAAACTTGAAGCGTGGCATAGGACATACTTTCTGCCTCCCAGCTTTCTTTCTCTGGGCTCTTCCTCACAGCCTATGCTCCAGCCAGCACTGGTTTATGTATTCTTGCCTGTGATCAGCTTTTCTGTCTGAAATTCCTCCCTTCTTCTTTCATTAGGTAATTCCTACAGATATTCAACTCTTCCCTTACATTTAAGATACTTTAGATCTTGCCCCTGGGGAAACATTTGGAAATGGCTGGAGAAATGCTTGGTTGTCACAAGTTTGGGTGCTACTGGCCAGGAATGCTGGTCAACACTGTCTAATACGCAGGTTAGGTACCCCTCTTTCCCCACAACAAAGAATTAGCTAGCCTAAAATGCCCATAATACTGAGGTTGAGAAACTATGTCAAATTTTCATTGGGCTAGTGCTCCTTTGTGTTTACCTGTTCTATATGTTCCACATGGTATTTTACTTATTTGAACCATATGTTTTTCCCCTTAGATTATATGAAGATAGAGGACAATATTTTCTGTCCTGGCATGTAGAACATCTTAAACATTATTTTTTAAAAATGGCTTTTGTTGATGTTATTACAAATTTCTCCTGCTTACTAGCCTGATTGTTCTTGAAATTATTATCGATCATTTACACTTTAGAGTGAGTGAGACATGATTGGCCTAGGAAGGTAGCTTGAGAAGGAGATGGGATGCTAAGGGAGCCCTGAAGGGGTGCTTAGCTGATTCAATTGGCAGGGCATGTGACTCTTGATCTTAGAGTTGTAAATTCGAGCCCCACGTTGGGTGTGGAGATTACTTAGATAAACAAAATCTTTTTTTTTTTTTTAAGATTTAATTTATTTATTCATGAGAGACCCACAGAGAGAGGCAAAGACCTAGGCAGAGGGAGAAGCAGGCTTCCTGCAGGGAGCCTGATGTGGGACTCGATCCCAGGACCCTGGGATCATACCCTGAGCCACCCAGGCATCCCAGAAAAACAAAGTCTTAAAAAACCAAAACTGAAGCACTATTTATTGATTGTCTCATGAGCCTTTCCTCCTCTGTTCTCTGGATTTTGATATTGTCCCTTTTCTCTTTAGTTTCAAACACTTTTCAGAATGTCTCCAGGCAGCCTTGATTTACTGTGGCTTCCTAAGACTTCGAACAATGAAGCCCAAGATGAGGAGTGCTGTTTATCTCTACACTGGTTCCTGGCTCATTCCGCCTTTTCTGTGCCCTGTGCGTTCCTCGGGGGCTAGAAGTCTGCAAACTCCATTATTGAAATTGCCTTGCCACATGGCTTCCTCTGCGAATGGGAGGCCATGGTGGAGATGAGAAGGTTGGAGAAAGGAATGAGATAATAATTTCTGTGCTTCTGAAGTCCCCCAGAGGCAATAGTGGTGGCAGAAAGGTCTAGACTCCTGGCATCCTGCCAGGCAGTGGGCACACCTTGCAACAAAGCACCTGCGGATTCTTGTTCCCCTAGCATCAGTGACTGCTGTGGGCAACTTTAAGCTCTACACTTACTGCAAAGAAACCACAGCTGTGGTTCTACCACCACCAGCACTGGGTGCTGTGGCAACAACATAGAGATCATGGACTCTGAGAGGTCTTTTCCTTTTTGATGCACAGTTCTGGGGATGGGATCCACCTCTTGCAAATATTTGCAATTACTCTGACTGACTATTATACCTGTTTGCATTTCTCTCTGTCCGCTTTTTGCAGATTTTTCTCATTGCCAGTATCCAATTCCTTCTGTTTGAAATACCTAGAGTGGTTTGTTTTCCTGATGACACATGGAAGGACACAGTGCTAGGATAGCACACTCCCTTTCCTGGGAATGTTGATTTTCTGGGTTCTTGAAGTTTAGATCGGTCTTTATAAAATTTTACTTCCCAGAGATTAGTATGAACCCTAGTAACTGTGGTGTTTGAATTCTAATACAAAGAGAAATGGTCTTTGACCATCAAAGATGAGATTTCCTATCTCTTTGGATTGAGAAGACATTTAGAATTCAAAGCAGGATGGCCCACTCACTACCTTGAATCTTTATAGTCATTTCACGTTGAATAAACCCATAGATTTAATCTGATTTTCTACTTTCTGGAATTATAGGCAAGTCCTGAATTTTTTTCTCATTGAGGAAAACATATTCCTTGGATACAGCTCTGAACATCAACCACAGGAGCTGGTTGCTTTGACAGTCTTATGTGCTATATGAGCATGAAACAATTAGGTAGGAACTAGAAAAGCCTCATTTGCTGCATCATATAATCATGTCCCAAACAGGTCGCTTTTCTAAGAAGCTACTTAACACAGCTGATACTTTATCATAATCAGAATAAAATTCTGAATATTTATCCTAGCCTCTGTCCTGGATTTTAGGCTTATGCATGCTATACAGTCTCCTAGTACTTACTGGGTTTTTGCCAATACTGGCTGCTTTTCTGTGCTTCAAATACTAAAGCATGTGCCTGCCCCTGGGTTTTAATTCTCAGAGTTAATAACACTTCTTCAGAGATTATTTCATTAATGATCTTTACTAGGTCACCCCTGTGTCATTCCCCACCCCCTAATTCTCTTTGATGTTTAATAGCTCATAATGCTGTGTCATCATCTGAAGTTATCAGTGGTTAGTTTACTTGTTATTTGCCTTTCACCACTAGAATGTAATCTCCACAGGGAGTTGATAAGTTTTCTTCACAGTCTTGTCTCCTAAGTTTCAGGTATTCTGTGAAACCTCATAAGTGCCTAGTAGATGCTTGTTCAATGACTTACCTGTGCCCACACGCTTTCTACAATTCCAGTATCATACATGTGCTTTGTGAATGGGACTATGGTGAGGGAGAAAGAGGGGAGACATGACCCCCCTCTTAGTTTCTAAGGCAGAAACTTAATCGACTCAGTCACCCAGGTGCCCCTAAAGTCCAGTTTTAAAATGTGCTTCTTTGTGATATTTAAAAAAATTCTTTCCCCTTTGTCTGCTACTTTGCCTTTCTACCAATTAGAATTTCATTGTGTATTTATTTTTTTAAGAAATTTATTATTGGGGTGCCCAAGTGGCTCAGTTGGTTAAGCATCTTACTCTGGCTTAGGTCATGATCTCAGGGTCCTGGGACCCAGCCCCTTGTCTGGCTCTGCACTAAGCAGGGAGTCTGCTTCTCCATCTCTCTCTCTCCTCACTCCTCGTGTTTTCTCTCTCTCAAATCAGTCTTTTAAAAATTTATCATTACCAATAGTTTACTAGCTCTAGAATAGCTGTTAGTCCTTCATACATCAGGGCCAGCATTCATTAGAATGTTTTCTACCTATTTAATGTGTGTTGATTAAAGGAAATAGGTGATCTGATAGAAAATTGGACACCTCCATTGGGAGGCGAGTGAAGTTCTAGGCTGTGGTGCTGTAGGAGGGTGCTGACTAGTTGGGGTTCAGAAATGGGGAGTGACATCTAGTGGGATAGAGGCATAGAGATCATCAGGATAAATGGTTTTCCAATCTCAAAGGACCAAAGGTGACTGAATCCTCTGGCATGCAAAGCAGCTCCTGAAACCTTATTTTCACATGGCATAAGCAATGATACCCTCTCTTTCTGTGTGCCAGTACTGAAACCCCTACTTTCCTCTTTCTTTTAACATGCTTGGCAGCTGATTATTGATCCAGGGTTCAGAGCTATGGAGAGGCAGGATCTTAGAGTCTGCTAGGAAGATGAAGGTCTCCAGGGTGACTACCTAGTAATTTGACATCCTTGGAATTTCCCTGATTAGCCTGTTAAGTCATTCATCCCTGGCCAGAGTTAAACCTCATGGTGAAAAAAGAAGTAGAGGAACCAGGAGAGGCCACCTGTAAACATTAAACTTACAGAGTGACTACTCTCTGGTATTCTTGTCTTGGCTCCTTGTCCATGGTTCTAGAATGAACTTCAGGTGGGGGTCAGGATGAGGGTGAATGTGCTCTCACTGAGGGGAGGAGAAGAAACTCCTAGCCTTTCCCCAAATTTTTATAAGAAACAGATCTGCTTCACCCTACTTGAAACTATCAACTTTAAACAAACAAACCCTAGGAAGCTTCTCTTAATGGCAGAATAAATCTACCCTTACATTTCTCTTGAAATAACAAGGAGATGAAATACAAAGAAAAAACCTTGTGCTCACTAACATAAATCAACCCTGTTGTTGCGATCAGCACATATGGTATGGTAACGTTGCCCACTGCTCTGAGACCCGCTAATGGAAGGCCATATGTGCTTCCGCAAGATCAAAACACAACGGGCCTGGTTTAAGAACTCCGTGGTGGCCCTGACTCTGAACTAACTTGTGTTTATTGGTTTGTGTATCTGCTTTAGCACATTCTTACCACCATAGGCTCTCCTCTTCCTTCATTTTTTCTTTCCTATCTTTCAGGAGCTGAGGGGGTTGGATAATTTAAAAACTTGTGTTTGGACTTTGGAGAGTTCTGGTAGTGGATCGGGGGCCTTGAGACAGGTGCCAGGAAGGGGAGTCGTTATTGATGATGCCCACAGGACAGAGCCATCTCTGCCTGCTTGAAGATTTGCCTTTCTTCCCCCTAGCTTGGCGGTATAATTGACAAAAATTGTATATATTTAAGGCCTTTAAGGTGATCGTTGTATATATACATGTACTTTGTGCAATGATGACCACGGTCAAGCTCATTAACATCTGTCACCTCACATAGTCAGCTTTGTGGTGAAAATGCTTAGCTACTCTCAGCAAATATCAAATATACTATAGTATTATTAACTGCAGTCACCATGCTCTACGTTAGATCTCCAGAAAAACACTTGCTTTTGGAATATACTGATGACGAGGAGTTAGATATTTAAGTTAAAGGAGGATGAAAAGAGGTTTTGTTCTGTTTTCTGTCCCCCTTTTACTTAAGTGTAGGAATGTAGACTTTGGACTAGGGAAATGAGAGGACCCACTATTTATCTTTCTATATAAATTTAAAGTAAATGAATGAATGAAGCAGGATATATAGCTTCTTGTGTGTTACATAACGGATATGAGGACAAATGAAAACCAAGGAAGTTATGAATAGGACACAGCATCTCTTATTTTGGGGAGCTAAATGAACCTTGCAAGCATAAATGTGTTTATCTTTGGAATGTACTTTCGAGAATGGTTCCTGGTTAATTAACCTGTTACTGTCTTACTTATCATGACCCAAGCTTACCTGCTGTTCCTGATCACAGGAGATCCCAGATAGGTCTGAATAAGCTCATGATGAATGCTAGACTTTTTTGAGACAAAGATTTTAATGGGAGGGGGAAACCACGCCCCCAACTTGTTAATGAAGTAAAACTTGGTTATTGTTTGAATGAAAAAATACCCTCTTTGTCATATTAATGAAGACCTAATTCAGTTATGTTACTTTCTGAATCCTTGGCCATGGCATCTCCATTAAACCAAGGTATCTGCAAAGACCCCTTCTATGCAGACCATGTGGTGCTTCATTGTCAGGCTGGGGGACAATGGTTTCATTGTGGGGAACCAGCCGCAGAGCCTATCTGAGAACTGAATCTCATAGTCCTCCGCACACTGGGGATGCAGGAGGTCCTGAGTCAGCACACTGACTCTTGACCACATTGTTTTCCAGATCCAGCTCCTCTGCTCCGAGCTCCTTGAGTCAATAGCCGATTATTCTTTTACCTTTTGAAGTAAACATGTTTTTCTCTGCTTCCCAAAGTTAATCATTCCTATAGCCAATCTGCTAGTTCTCTTGATAAAAACTGGAAGAGACAAAGCCTCTGAGTCTGAGTCTGGTTCAAATCTGAGTCTTGGTACCCCCTGCCTCCAGATTAAAATTAAGTGAAACTCTGAGTCTTTCCTCATATCATCGCCTCTGACTATCCTGGTTCCGTGGCAATTTCATTAAGTTTGGTGTATCCACACTAAACATATTTTTTCATGCTGATTAATCCTATGCCCTTTAAGTGCCACTGAATTGTACTGTTTCAGTCAAAATTGACTCCCCTCCCACCGCCCAGTTCAGTTTGGGTTAAATAAAAGTGGCAACTGCCCTGAAAATTGTGTCCTTTATTTAGATACATTTTCAGGGGTGCCTGGGTGGCTCAGTTGGTTAAGCATGTCACTTCGGTTCAAGTCATGATCTCAGGGTCCTGGAATCAAGGCAACTCAGGCTCTGTGCTCAGTGGGGAGCCTGCTTCTCTCTCTCCCTCCATCCCTTCCCCCACCAGTCTCTCTGAAATGGCCAAGAAGCACATGAGAAAATGCTCTGCATCACTTGCCATCAGGGAAATACACATCAAAACCACAATGAGATACCACCTCACACCAGTGGGAATGGTGAAAATTAACAAGACAGAAAACAACAAATGTTGGAGAGGATGTGGAGAAAGGGGAACCCTTTTGCACTGTTGGTGGGAATGTGAACTGGTGCAGCCACTCTGGAAAACTGTATGGAGGTTCCTCAAAGAGTTAAAAATAGACCTGCCCTATGACCCAGCAATTGCACTGCTGGGGATTTACCCCCAAGATACAGATGCGGTGAAACAGCAGGACACCTGCACCCCGATGTTTATAGCAGCAATGTCCACAATAGCCAAACTGTGGAAGGAGCCTTGGTGTCCACTGACAGATGAATGGATAAAGAAGATGTGGTCTATGTATACAATGGAATATTACTCAGCCATTAGAAACGACAAATACCCACCGTTTGCGTCAACGTGGATGGAACTGGAGGGTATTATGCTGAGTGAAGCAAGTCAATCAGAGAAGGACAAACGGTCCTTCATTTGGTTTCATTCATTTGGGGAATATAAAAAATAGTGAAAGGGAATAAAGGGGAAAGGAGAGAAAAGGAGTGAAAATATCAGTGAGAGTGACAGATCATGAGAGACTCCTAACTCTGGGAAACAAACAAGGGGTAGTGGAAAGGGAGGGGGCGGGGGGGGTTGGGGTGACTGGGTGATGAGCACTGAGTGATATGCTATATGTTGAACTCCAATAAAAAAAATAAGCATGTACTCTCTGGATTATAGTTTTTTATTATGTCTTGGACAAAATTCATAATTTTTCTTCATAGTCTAATGTTTTAGGAATTAGATTTCTTTATTCTGTGTTGTTTCATTCAGACATTGATGCATTAATATTTTTTGAAAAAGTTGGTTAAGATTTTTTATTTATATCATATGCTAAATTGTCAGCTCTTTGAGATCTTATTTTATTCATTGTTGAACTGCCTATACCACCTAGCAAATGTGTTAGAAATGACAGGTGTCTAATAAAAGTATCTTGAATCTTAAAAAGAAAAAAGAAATAAAATCTCCAGAAATTTTTTTTTAGTGGTGACTTGGAGACCATTGATTTCCTAACTGTATAAGGAGATGTGGTTCTGTGTGTAGCAATCTGACTTGGTGGAACAAACACCATGCTGTCTGAGGTGTTAGACGTGGCAAAGTAGCATTGTTTAGGACAGTGGTTCCTTTTTTTTTTTTTTTTTTTTAAGGATTTTATTTATTCGACAGGGAGAACAAGCAGGGGGAGTAGCAGAGGGAGATAGAGAAGCAGACTCCCCATTGAGCAGAGAGCCCCATGTGAGGCTCAATCCCAGGACCCTGAGGTCATGACCTGAGCCAAAGGCAGATGCTTAACTGACTGAGCCACCCAGGTGCCCCTAGGACAGTGGTTCCTAAGCCTGAATGATCATTGGAATGAACAGGGGGGAGGTTGTTAACATCACTAGGCTCCCACATCTGTGGATTGTGATTTAAGAGGCCTGGGGTAGGTTCCAGGCATTGATCTAGAAACTCTCTTAGGTAATTCTGATGATCACTGGGGTTGGGAACTAGCTGTAAAACCCTTGAGTTTCAGTTCAAATTCCGCCATATTTTCATTCAGCCAACTAACTAGCTAATCAACCAGCCATTGTGCTGTGTACTGGGCAGAGTGCTGGGGTATAGGGGTTGATAAGACAGTTCTCCCAGCTAAACAATTTATAATGGCTCTGGGCCTCATTTTCTCATCTTGGAATTGGGGTTAGATGAGATTTCAGGTCCTGCCCAGTTCTCACCACCCATGATATTTAATAAACTGAGCCCTTGAACTCCCAAAGTGCCTTTCAACCTCTTTTCGGTTCTTTTTTTTTTTTTTCTTTTTGGTTCTTACTGCCAAGCTGACACTTTCTCATTCCCGTTTTCTACCTTGCCTTAGAAGCAACAGTCTCCACTGCTTGATGTCAGCCTGACTGAAATGCTAAAAGATTTCTTCTCCACTTCTAGAGGCTAATGTACTGAGAAGTTCACAAATGCTTCATCAGGACCCACTTTTTTCTTCATCATGGTAGTCTTACTTACAGAGTTGAAAAAGGGGTGGCTCTCCTTTTGTTTCATGAAAAGCTCTTGTATTTTTCTCCTCTATTGCTGCCAGAGGCCCAGTGGAGCTAGATATAAAGCTCCAAAGACAAGTAAATATGGGGCAAATCTGGACCCCTCAAAGCAAAGGGGTTGAACGGAGGGTGAGAGCACATTTTCTCAGCAACAGGATGGGATTGGGAGTGGGGTGGAGAAAAGAGTTGGGAAATCTGAACTAAAGTCAGACTTTAGTGCAGAGTGAAGCCTAAAACAATGTGCCACTTTTTAAAGGGTTTTTCACTCAGTGGCTCCTTGTGAACTTGAAACTTTCAAAATATAGAGAGAATGGAATTTACAGTTTTCTTTAGAAGCCTTTCTATACTCTATGGAAGTTACTGTTTGTTGGCATCATTAGGGTAAAGCTGATGCCACTTAGGATCAAAGAGATTGTCATTCATTCACAAGGGTCTGAAAATTTCAGGTCTCATCAGAGTGAGCCTTGAAGGTTGTTGTATCAGTGAGTGTCTTGTCACTCTTCCCTAGGGAAGGTGAAAGGAGAGGTCAGGAACCCCCTGAATTTTTAGGCTTGGCTCACTCAGATGGTTCCAGAGGTCATCGTTTAATATAGGTCAGTTAGGAAGGTGGTAAAAAGCCTAGTCTAAAGGACAATTGTCCTAGACCCAGGGATGGTAGCATTTTGGGGATGTGAAACTAGTGTTGCCAGATCTTTGAAATTTTTCCCACTAAAGATCCAGAATTTTTTATGGTAGAGACAATTCAAATTATATCTACGCACATACCCCAACAGCCTTTGAAGCTAGTCCTACAGTAGCCCAATTTCTGCTTGTTACTCTCATAAAAGACTTATAAGCCTTTGGATATTTGGAAGTAAGTTGAGGGAGTGTACACACACAAACACAACCCCCCAAAAGGTTGTATCTGTTCTTCATGTTTCTTGTGATGGAATTCAGTTAAGGAAGCTTGAGGTTGGCAAGCAGGGCATGATATCTAGTCTAGCTAATCATGCTGAGGTACCGTGTGAAGATGTGGAATCTGACTTAGATGCAGCAGGACTGTTTCTCTTTCTCTTGCTCTCTTTTTCTTCTTTTTTCTCTCTCTGTCTGCCTGCCTCTTAAAGATTTTGAGAGAGAAAAAGATAGTGAGAGAGGACAAGCAAGTGACAGGGAGAAGGAAAAGCAGACTCCCCCCTGAGCAGGGAGCCTGGCATGGGGCTCGATCTCAGAACTCTGGGATCATAACCTGAGCCAAAGGCAGATACTTAATGGACTGAGCCACTCAGGTGTCCCAGGACTGTTTCTCAAGTAGCCTTTCTGTTCAGCACGGTGAATGGTGCTCTTGGGAGCTGTATAGTAGAAAAGCTGCATAACTGTAATGGTTTAATATCAGGGCATCTCCACATGGAGGTTCCTTTAACTGGCAATGGGTGTTTGATTGTGGACACTATTGCTTTCTCCTATCCTGTGGCCCTTAAGCTCAGGGCTAGGCTTCTTTTCTTTTCCTTTCTTTTCTTTCTTTTCTTTCCTTTCTTTTCTTTTCTTTTCTTTTTTTTCTTTTCTTTTCTCTCTCTCTTTTTTTTTTTTTTTTTTTGAGACAGTGCATGAGCAAGCAGAGGAGAGGGGAAGAAGGAGAGGAAGAGAGTGAATCTTAAGCAGGCTTCATGTCCAGCACAGAGCCTGATTCAGAGCTCAATCTCACAACCCTGAGATCATGACCTGAGCCAAAATCAGAAGTAGGGTGAGCCAACTGAGCCACCCATGCTCCCCAGGGCTAG
The DNA here is from genome assembly GCF_003254725.2 of Canis lupus dingo. NCBI lineage: Eukaryota > Metazoa > Chordata > Mammalia > Carnivora > Canidae > Canis > Canis lupus. Next base: position 80,425,303 of record NC_064243.1, on the reverse strand, counting down.
GTTCTTTTAATGCTTTCTGTTTCCCTGACAAATTAACATCTTCCTTTTGTTCCCAAGGTGTGCTTTCTGCAGATCCCTCTAACTTTGACTTACAAAGTCGGGTGTAAATCACATAAGTCCTCTTCTTCCAACCTATTTGTACTTTGGGCTAAGGGTGAGACTTTAAATTCTGAATGGCAGAAGAAATTAGGGTGGCCTTTACATTGGGTGTGATGACTTAAATTTTTTCCCCAGTGTTTTTTGGTTTTTATGGAGATCTGAAAAAATTTTTAGATACAGCTAGTGTAAGATTTAATATCTTGCCACTAAGTCAAAATGTGAGACATATCTCCCACAGCTGCATAACTTTTATGTCTTATTTTTTTAGAAAAGCATTTATGTCCTTCCTATATTTTAATTGCATTACCAAATCAAGTGGGCACCATGTTTGTTTCCATTGGTGTCCTGAAAAACCAAATATTATATTGTAGTTGGATAATATGTAATGAATTTGATAGATTATTTATAAAGAAGTAGAGCAGAGTCACAGGTGATTGTGTAGTATGCTGGGACTAGTGAGGGTCTGTTGCTACTACCCCTGCAGTGAAGGTACTGACTCCCAGAATCTGGATATGGGGTAGGCTGGGTAGAAGTGGCTGATGACCAGTCTGTGGTGGCCTTGCAGAGGAAGAGCCAGAGAGATATTCCAACCTCATTCTCTTTCCTACTGTCTGGTCTCTCTCTTGACCAAACCCAACTGGAAGCTTGTCAGTGTCACAGGGTAGAAAGTGTTGAGAGTGGGTATGGAGTAACAAATGGAAGCTATCTAGATCAACATTTAAAAGCTCATAGACTTCCAGATAGTCATGAGATGACAGTTTGCTCTGGAGTCAGGTAGTAGTTAGCATTTCCATATTGGAGCATTCAAACTGAAACTATTCAAAAGAACCATTTGAATAAATAATATTAAGGGAATGCAATTCCTTGCAAGGGATTAGATGTATGATTGTCATCAAGTTCAACAAATACTTAGTGAATCTTTACCATATTCCTGGTATTATGGCCATCTTTTCTATGAGCCTTACTAATGTTACTATAATAGAGGGCAAGATTAAATGATCCTTACGTTAGTAGCAGCTGGAGCTATCTTTCCTTTGTAAAGTTGCTTGGATGAGAGGTTGTCCCTCTGCCCTTCATATGTTGGAGACAGTGATTCATATCACCCTACCTTTGTATTGTTATATTCTGTAGGAGGATAGTTTCCAGAAGCAAACAAACTAATCTTTTTAACAGCTCAATTGTTGTGCAAGTTTTAAATTATGGAACAGACAACATTAAAGTTGCAGTTACAGGAGCGCATGGGCGGCTCAGTCAGTCAAGCACCTGACTCTTGATTTTCACCTCAGGTCATGATCTCAGGGTCATGAGATCAAGCCCCCTGTTGGGCTCAGTGCTGGATGTGGAGCTTGCTTGAGATTCTCTTTTCACCTTTCCCTGGCCTCCACCCTCCTATCCCCTTTCTTAAAAAAAAAAAAAAAAGTTGCAGTTACAGTTTCCTCCTTGTACAAAGGGGATTAAATGAGATAATGCATGTATTTGACCTTTTTAAAAGACCTTAATGAAGGTTAACCAATTTTGAAATAAGAGGAAACCCATCCATCTCGCTATTCTCAAAATTCAATGTTTTCATGTTTCCTCAGTGTTTTCATCCTTAACCATGTGCATATATAATTTCTACATGTTAAGAGGTTTTTTTATTTGCAAATGAAAGAATCCCACAGTTCAAGTAGGCTTAGGTATGATACCATAAGACCATTGTTTCCATTTCTTTCTCTCAAGAGGTCTCCCCTTCTCCAGAGGTCTCCATCTCCAGAAAAAGAGCTTTTGGTGTTTGGTGTCTGGGTGTGCATCCTATCATGAGGACCTCCCTGTCATCACTTCACAGAAACGGAAATACCTCCTGAAGACCCGTCTATCACATAGAATCATGCAGGGGGTTAGAACTTCAACACAGGAATTTTGGGGGGATGCAATTCACTCTACAGCACTGGACTTTGCAGACAGAGATCTTTTCCCCAAACTATCAAACAAAAGTTATTTCCTTTTGGACTAACCTCAATCAGTCATGGTAGCCAGAGACTACTCTAACTGATTAGCAGAGTTTTTGCCCACAACTGATAGAATCATGGTAGCAAGGAGTTGGGGTGGGGGTGGGGGTATGATATGATGTGGGTTGGCTTGTTTTGGGGTTGAGGGAAATTCTGTCCAAGCAGTGTGGCTGCTAAATAAGATGGGAGGGGAAGAATGGCATTAACAGTGTGAATTAGATTTAACTCACCTATTCCCCTATCACTGGCTAGTCAGCTTGTTTTCAGTGATAGATATCTGTTTAGTAACATAACTAAATTGAATTTCAAAATTTCTCACGAATGTGTATTAATGTTAGGTTTTCAGAATTTTTGTCTGACATACCCCTCAGTGGTTGCTGCATAACGGTCAAAAGCTACTACTACTGAAACCAAGGGTTCCAGAAAATTCATATTCCTATAACAATGGAGCCTTGCTTCCATACTAGTATCCCCTAAAGAAACTCAGTCGTGGCATGATTTTTGAGCTGCTTTTCTCAGGCCACATTGCTCCAAAACATTTTCATGTATTGGTATGTTACTGTCAAAGCCAAAGACTGTAACCTTTGGTCTTCTCAAGGAAGGAAAGAATATCTAAAAATCAGTTATTTATGGGTTCTTAAATAATGAATCAGGTCCTGAGCGTTGGGTTGGTCACAATTAAGATGGAAAGACTGATCTATGCTTATGTTGAGGAAACTGAACTTTAATTCTTAAGTTTCTATTTTTATCATTCCATCATAAATATTATACATAATTTTCTTAAAAATTTAAATGGAGCCTCTGCTATGTAATCAGTGTCATGCTAGATATACAGAGTTGTTAGGGACTCTAAGTGGAAGAACAAGACTAATCACATAGAAATAATGGCAAACCAGCTCTATCCTAACTGTGTGATAAAAGAAGATTGAAACAACGGATACTTAGAGGAAGAAAGATCCCAGAGGATTGAGCTTTCATGTGGGCTTCGTGGCGGTAATGGCACGTGAACTGGGCTCTGAAAGATGTGTAGGATCTGAACAGGAAAAGAAACTGGAAGAGCGTTTGTGAAGGGCTGGGAATAAGTACTGGTATTGTGGTGTGTGTTGGGATCCCTGAGAAGTCCAAGCAGAGAGAGTCACGTATGGGAAAGGAAGATGGACAGTTCTCTATTGTGTCTCCTCCCATCCCAAAATTTATTTTCTTGGCTTTCAGCTGCTTAAAACAAAAAGCAACAACATGTGAACCATGGAGTTTGGAATCCTTTTAGAGTGTTCCTGCTCAATGGACATGTTTTTGTTGGTTGATTCCTTAGGCATTTGTTTATGTGGTTAGAGGCACAGCTTACTAAGGATTGCAGATGGCACCCCATTCTCCTAGTGGGGGGGCTCTGTCCTCTGCTGAAATTCAGTCCTGAGTCTAATTGAAAATGCTACAGGCTAGAACGGGAGGGGAATGAAGAAACCAGGAATGAAATGCAGAAGGGGAAGGCAGGTAGAGTCTGAAACTGACAATTTTATACATTCTGAAGCAAACCCATAGTTTTGGGTCAAATTAAAGTAAGTATTTTCCTTGTCAGTACTCAGGAGAATATAAGCTTTGGAAATATTGAAACATGGCACATTTATTGTGATTCTTCTTGTTGGATTTCCTCAAAGCATAATAAAATATGTAAGTGTGTATATATGTAGATTCTTGTCAACTTTATTAGAAAATGTGAATTTTAATTTACCAAAGAATCATTTTTCATGTTTACTGCTTGAAATTTTGGATTTAGATATGTGTATCTTATTACCTTCTGGAGACATCTATTTATCCTGAAAAATGTCTTAAAAGGGATAATGTAGGTGTTTGCATCTTAATAATTCTGGTTCAATGTTATTTCTTTGAGTTCTTTGATTTACTGTCCAATGGAAAACAAAGTCTGATATTCTAAACAAATGAATGGTCAATAAAATTCTGACATTTTTGTTGGAATTCTGTGAAGTTCGCATCTGGATTGTAATTGAAAGTAAAATATTTTGTGAGGGAAAAATTGCTGCATCTCTTATTCAGTAGAGGAATAGGTGATTATTCTTTACATTTAAAATAGGCAAAAACTTGGGGTGCCTGGGTGGCTCAGTTGGTTAAGCATCCTGGGATCATGCCCCACATCATGCTCCCTGTTTGGTGGGGAGTCTACTTCTCTCTCTCACCTGCCCCCTGCCTCGTGCTCACTCACTTGCCCTCTCAAATACATAAATCTTTTTTTCCTTCCTCTTCCAAAGATTTTATTTATTTGTTCATGAGGGACACACAGAGAGAGGCAGAGACATAGGCAGAGGGAGACATAGGCAGAGGAAGAAGCAGGCTCCCTCTGGGGAGCCCGATGTGGGACTTGATCTCAGGACTCTAGGATCATGACCTGAGCTGAAGGCAGATGCTCAACTGCTGAGCCACCCAAGAGTCCCTCAAATACATCAATCTTAAAAAAAAAAATAGGCAAAACTTTCCTACAGTCAGGTTGATTGTTATGTACTCCATTTACACAGATGTCGTTCAGTTATGATAATGGCTCGTTTATTTGATCATTAGTGAATTTTTAACCAGTGACCTTTAACCTCGTATGGAATTGCTGAACATGACCTTGGGGGCTTTTCCAAAGGTGCCTACTTTTCTAATTGTCAATTGTCTTAACCTGGTATTTAAGGCTTTCTTATTCCTTCCTTCTCTCCTTCTTCTGACTCTGCTCTTTATTAGAGTAGCTCCCATCTTTGGCTTCTTTTATTTCATTTTTCTTTAAACTCTATCCCACAGTAGCACTACAGGATTTAAATATATTTATTTTTATTTTTAAAGATTTATTTATTTTAGAGAGAGTGAGAGAGGGCAAGTAAGGGGAAGGGCAGGGAAAGAGAAAGAGAGAGCATCCTCAAGCAGACTCCATGCTGAGAGTGTAGCCTGATCCTAGGACCCTGAGATCATGACCTCAGCCAGAAAAAAATCAAGAGTCAGGCGCTTAACCAACTGAGCCACCTAAGTGCCCCGGGTTTAAGTATCTTTAAAACACACTTCTTTTTTATTCACTTACTATTGGTTGTGGGTCTGGGAGACCCTTCCTAGGGTTGGCTTAATGATAGAGGCCTCTCTGATCTTGCGGCATGCCTCATGTATTTGCATGGAGAGGGTACAGGTGAGCTAATGGAGCATTTCATTGTCAGCTGAAGTGTTTTGGCTCTGAAATGACAGCATCACTGTCACTCACATTGAATTGGCCAGAATTAGTCACATGACCAAAAGGTAAAAGAAGCAGAGACATAGTCCTCCTGTGAGTCTAAACCTCAGTGTCACCACCTAGAAAGAAAAATCTACAGCATTTGGTATAGCCATAGATCAGGAAAATGTCCTCCAATAAGTCAGCTGATGTTGGAGCCACAGAGGTTGGAAGATTTCAGTCCCCTTAAAAGGACCTTAGGTTTTCCATGAATACTCTTTCTCTGATTCTGTGTGGCTGGGCCATCTGAAATAATGGTCCAAGTTTAAAGGAAGGCAGCTACCTCATGGAAAATGCATGAAGGACAAAAGAAACTATTCCTAACAGCTTTGAGAGACCTGGTTGTGGTAATGAGGGTGCGGGTGTGACAATTATTTATCAGGATCCCATCTGGTGGGGTTCACCAAGGGCAGAGATCTGGCGTTTTGATCTTTCCCTTAATGCTATTTTTCCAAGGGAAGCATTGATGCTGCCATCGATAGAGCAATCAGAAAGGCCAGCACGTCTTTGGGCTTGTTGGTGGAGAGATTGCCTGCCCTCGGCAGTTGAATCAATTCTCTGCCACACAGGCATTGGTAATTAATGAAGTTCAAAATAACCAGTAGAAAGAAATGGAGTCAAGCTTCACCTTCTAGCAGGACTGGCACCAGCTGGTAGCCGTGCACCACTTCTGGGGGCTCCTAGGAGTAGTTCATGGACTGCATGTCACTAATAGCCCTCTGCAGTAGGGGTCCCTTGTCTGTTTCTGCAGTGACAAGTATTGGCAGTCCGTGGCAATGGTGAGGCTTTCTGGTTTCTAGTGGAGAGGTCCCTGTATCAGCACTGTCTTTGTTTGGAAGTGTGTAAAGAGTGATAGCCCTTATCATCTGAGGGGAGGCAAGATGCGATGTGGGGATGTGGAACAGATTGTAATAGAAACCGAGATACTTGGGACACCTGGGTGGCTCAGGGCATGATCCTGGGTCCTGGGATTGAGTCCTAGAGGAGCCTCCTTCTTCCTCTGCCTGTGTCTCTGCCTCTCTCTCTTTCTCTCTGTGTTTCTCATGAATGAATAAATAAAATCTTAAAAAAAAAAAAAAAAAAGGAAACCGAGATACTTGGTTTTCATATGGACTCCTGTACAAAGTAACTCTGAGAACCCGGGCATGTCACTTCATTTTTGTTGGACCTCTTTCATTAACAAAAGCACTGCCCCTATTGGATGATTTACAAGAAAGGGCAAATGCTGGGAAAATATGCAGATCTGGATGTCTTTCTCTTTGCAAAATAATACATTTTATTATAGAACATTTGGGAAAATAGGAAAAAGCACAAGTAAAAATTTAACATGAAAATCCTGAAAACCAAACACGATGCTGCCACAGAGAGGTCTCCCGTTAACAAATGGGTGTATATCTTTCCAAGAGTTTTATGATTTACTCTTTCCATAAGAAGCACATCTTTTTGAAGTGTTACATGTTTGTAAGTGGGCATACAGCAAGTCATGGAATGGTACTTGTAAAACCAATGCCCTGTGTAAGGTCCTTTGGTGGTGGTCAGTTTTGTCTTGCTTTGGTGGCAATTGACAACTTTTTTTTTTTTAAAAGATTTTATTTATTTATTCATGAGAGAGGCAGAGACACAGGCAGAGGGAGGAGTAGGCTCCCTGTGGGGATCCTGATGTGGGACTCGATCCCAGGATCACGGGATCACTACCTGAGATGAAGGTAGGTGCTCAACCACTGGGCCACCCTGGTATCCTGAGATCGGCAACTTCTTGTCTGTTGTTAATCAGTTATATGGTTTGGGTGGATTTTCCTTCTCTTTTCCTCTCTCCCCTCAAACCTACTCAGTGTGACCGAATGCCCTTGGCCACAGTGATTTGTACATGAGTGAGCAAGGAACCTAAGTTAATGCAGTTGGAATGAACCTCAGTACTTGTGTTCTATGACTGAGTAAAGTGAAAAATCTCCCTGCTTCTAGAACAGCTGCAGCCATTTTTTTCCTCTTTCTTTCTTTTCTTTCTTTCTTTCTTTCTTTCTTTCTTTCTTTCTTTCTTTCTTTCTTCTTTCTTTCTTTCTTTCTTTCTTTCTTTCTTTCTTTCTTCTTTCTTTCTTTCTTTCTTTCTTTCTTTCTTTTTCTTTCTTTCTTTCTTTCTTTCTTTCTTTCTTTCTTTCTTTCTTTCTTTCTTTCTTTCTTTTTCTTTCTTCCTTCCTTCCTTCCTTCCTTCCTTCCTTCCTTCCTTCCTTCCTTCCTTTCTTTCTTTCTTTCTTTCTTTCTTTCTTTCTTTCTTTCTTTCTTTCTTTCTTTCTTTCTTAAGTCCTGCTAAAGCCAAATTAAGGACAAAGTTAGCACATGGAAAAAGGCAGAGCCAGGGAGAGTGGTGGAAAATGAAGCTGAGTGCACATCAAACTATAGTGGAGACTCAAAGTACTCCTGGGCCTCGTTGTACGTGAATGAGCAGATTACTTAATTACTGAACCCAGTTCGAGTGGATGTTCCTGATGCTTGAAACCAAAAATCTGCTAGGTGCCACAGGCATCTTAGATGGCACTAGGATAGCATACCACATTAAATCGTTCTGTATGCCCATGACTTTTTCCTTTGCATGTATTTTAGTATAATTATGGAATTGGGGGGGTGTGGTTGCATAGATCCCCCTGAATTTCTTTTTATGCTTTTTGTGTTCCCCTGGCTTTGATGTGCTCACTGCCAACAGAAGGTACCTGAAGCTCCTTCTAACACAAACTGCTCTGGGACTGCCTGGATTTCCCCAGACAGCTGGAGGGACTATGGTGCCTGGACATCACTCTGGTGCAGTCCTGAAGCAGCGGCTGGTGGGAGAGAGAGTAGGAACGCCCAGCTCCTCTGCCCCGGCTCTGAGGCACGCGTGGCACATCCTAGTTCCCCGAGGGACCTGGGTGGAGCTACCTTCTCTGTAGGACCTGCTGGGCAGGTACCTCTCCATGGCCTCCTCTCTGTCCCGTACCCCCAATCTCTTGCTAGTCTTCCCCAGGGAGCACATGTGTGATAAACCCCAGGGGCCAGGTCCTCATCTCTGGGTCTGCTCCTGGACCACACAGTCTCAGCCAGCTTGTGAACAAGATTCAGGCTTTTGAGTGAGTTGGCTTTTAGTTAAGATGATGAAGGGCCACCACAACAGCTAGGCTGGTCAGATGGTGTGGTGGTCTGGTCCAGGACATTGGATCTCTGGTCTCTCCATCAGCAGATGGAAAAGGAAGGGGCTTCGAGGCTCTGACTGTGGTCTGCTCAATGTGCTTCTGTGCAATTCTGAAACTGGCTTTGGGTCGCTGAATGAATGTGGTGGCGCTTACTTCCTTGAGGAAGCTGAATATTATCCTGTCTCTCAGAGCTCAATATTATGGTCTTTTTTTTTGCTGAAGTCTCAATCCCCTTCATTTAATTTCATCCCATTTTCCATAGTTACAGTCTCTTGCCCAACCCTAAAAACTCCTTTTATTCAGTGCTAACCATTCATATATAATAAAAGAAGAGTTGTTCTTGCATTAGGACACTCCAGAGTCTCCCAGTGGGAGTGGGAGTGGAGGTGGGGGTGGGGGGTAGGGTAATGGCATATTAAGTCCTGCAAGGGGCTTCTCTCTTCTGGTTGGGAAGCATCAGCCCCCCACCCCACCCCATGCCCCTCAATATGCTTTTGGATTGGTTATGTTAGCATTATTTTTGATGCCTCTCTACCCTTCATAAATACTTTACATTTGTCCTTCCAAAGCCTCTTGCCAGTTTTTTCCCTGGCTTTTCCATTGTCACTACTTGAGTCGAATCTCATACCATTTATTAAGGATGGAATTGTACCCCCTCCCCAATCTATATGTTGACGCCTTTCATCCTCAAAGTGACTGCATTTGAAGATATAGGGATTCTAAAAGAAGTGATGAAGTTCAGTGAGGGCCTACAGGAGGAAAGCCCATGTGAGGACACAACGAGAGAGGGGGTGCCATTCGCAAGCCAAGGAAAAAAGAGGAAAGCAACCTTGCTGGCCCCTTGATTTCTGACTTCAAGCCTCCCCTGGAACTTTGAGAGAGTAAATTTCCATGGCTGAGGCCCCCTCCTCCATGGTATCCTGTTAGGGTTGTCTTAGCAGACCAATACACCAATTTATACTGGGATTTCCCCACCCCCACTAGGAGTACAGAATCAACAATAGTCGCCTTGTATGCTGGTGTCCAGTCCATTCTGGTTTTATTTCTTATAGCATCACGTACATCTTACACTTAAATCCTTGCATAATGCATCTGTGTGGCCTGGTAAAGCTTAAATGCTTTAGCTGGACATTCAGGGTCTCTGTACCCCTCTGTCTCCCTTCTGGCATCTTCTTTCTCTACTTCCCAGGCTGAACTCCATGTTCCAGTCTCTTCCCAGTCCCCCAAATATGCCCACTCCCTCTATGGCCCTGTTGGAATTTCATCCAGTTCGCATGCAGGCTGTCCACATCCATCTGTTCTTTAGGCTCATCCAGATCCCGACATCGTCCTGCTGCCTTCCCTCCACCTCTACATTCTCCAGTCGTTCTTGTGTGTTACACTTGGATCTATACTGAATGCTTGGGTTTTAAGTGTTGTGTGCTCCCTGTCCGGGTAGATGCCTGGAGCGTGCTGCTTTCAGCTCTGCCCCCACCTGGACACCCGGAGCACAGGTAGAATAAACACTCGTGAGCCAGTGAGTGACTGAACAGCACTGTTCACAGGCAGCAGCCGCGTGGCTTCCACAGACCAAGTTGGGCCTCAGATCGAACTCTGTGTGGGGTAGATGGGTAAAAGCCCAAGGTGGTGATTGTATAGCTGCCATTTAATCTGAAGCCAAGTTGCTTAGGTCTTGGGCATGTGTCACTTTGAGACTGGACTCCTCCCAACTGACGACACATGTAATGAATGGAGAGAGAAATGGTTCATGTATTGGTAGCAGGAGATCCCTGCCCCAACTTATATGTCCAGGTTTTCTTGTTGCCACTGTGAGGCAGAGTCAGTACTTTGTGGAAACTTAACAGATAGAGCCGATGCTCTAGGCCACTGGGGACTAGGATCTCCAGTGGATGAGAATCTTCCCCACAGGCCTAGTGTCGGGCTATAAATAATACCTTCAGGGCGTACCCTGAGAATATAGACAGGAAGTGACTTTATCTTGGTATATACATGAGTCTGTGTTCTTTGGGGGCGCCTGGGTGGCTCAGTGGTTAAGCATCTGCCTTTGACTCAGAGCGTGATCCCAGGGTCCTGGGATCGAGTCCTGCATTGGGTTCCATGTACGGAGCCTGTTTCTCCTCTGCCTATGTCTTTGCCTCTCTCTGTGTGTCTCTCATGAATAAATAAGTAACATCTGAAAAAAAAAGTCTGTGTTCTTTGTATAAAGGTCCCTTCATTTAGAGAAGAAGCCTGCTCCAAATTCCCCTCCTGAACTAGAAAGTTGTCCTTCATGAGACTAACAGAGGTTATACGTTAACGCTGAAATGCAAGAAGCACACTGGCTTTTGTAAAAGCATGTCACATGCCAAACGCTGTTAGAGGTGGGGAAAAAACCCACAAAAACAAATCAAGTGTGGGGTTTCCCAAATTATAATCACTTAGCTCATGAAATGAGAATAAAAAATAAATACATATATTTTAGGAGTCTTCCAGTAAGGACCGGAAAACCTGTGAGACAAATTCTAAAAGAGCTGTACTGCTTGTGAATAATTTTCTTTTTTTTTTTTTTTTTTTTTTTTTTTTTTTAACCAGAAGTGGTGGTTTGATGTACTGCTAAGGTCTTCTTGGCAATGCCCACGGGAATTCAGTATATGAGATTCCACACCAGATGGAATGAGAATCCATTTCATCTGTCATCAGTCCTTCTGGACAGTTCCAGAAGGATTGAAACCTTGGCAGCAAGCATTGAGTGTTGCTTGTATGTGGGGGCAGGTCATCGTTGTGACCCCCTCCTCGAGCCTTTCTGTAGCAGTGATACCCAAGAAACCAGAGGGCTGGTAGGCATTTAACATCTGTTTTCATGTCTGGTAGAGCAAGACCTAATATAAAAGCATCCATCTTTGTTTCCCCTTTGGTTTAATTTCCAGAATGGTGCATATGCCATTCTTGAGGGAACCTCTGCGGCCACTCACTCCCCTTGTGTAGCCCTCTGTCTTATCTTAAATGGAGCTTAAGAGCATCCTTGAGACCCTCCCACAGAGTTGATGACCAGGCCTTGGAATCATCCCGATTCACAGCCCCTTGGCTTTACCTAGCTCTTCAGAAACTCCTGTCCAGGGTGTTAACCTCCCTGAGGATGGGGATTGTCTCTGGCCAGGGAGAAAATGGTATCTTGTAGCCTCAGGCTCTTACTGCCTTGCAAGCCACAGGACCGTGACTTCCCTGAACCCGCTTCATGCAGGAGGAACTGTAATCTCAGATAAGGGAACAAAAGTCCTCAACACTTGGAACCTGCGGAAATTGCAGAGAAGCCAGCTCCCTCCTCTCCTGGGTATGAGAATCCTGGATGGGTTAGGCAGGCACCAGCCCTGGGCCAGGGCACATCGCTCTTGGCATCACCGATTTCCCCAATTATGGGAAGGCCCCATGTGGAAGAGGGAGGAAAAGCGTGTGGGTTAGCATAATGGGGCCCTCTGATCATTTGTCAGCTCTGGATTTGAGGAAGGGGTAGAGTCATCTACCCAAAGAGAGACAATTGCCTCCGTCTAGACCAGGATTTCTTACTGGCAGCACTGGTCACATTTGGGTCTGATGGTTGGTTGTCGCATCTTGTGCATCATTTGGCGTTTAGCAGCATCCCTGGCCTGGGTCCAGTAGGTGCCAAGAGCACCTCCCCAGTTGTGACAACCAGAGATGTCTCCCGACATCGTCAGAGGTCTCCAGGGGACAAAGTGGCTCTGGTCGTGAGCCCCTGATCTGGGCTTAGCAGCGACATTGGTGAAGTCAGGCGTTTTATTTTATTTTATTTTTTTACATTATGTCCTCTCTGGCTAATGATCTCAGTGAAGTTAAAACTAATAGCGGCTTCTACTTGGTCACCGGGATAGCAGAACGTGCACTGATCTGCCTTGAGATGACAATTTTCCTGTGTTTTACCTAATAAATTCTTTGTGATGCCTGGATTTTGAGCACCCCAACAAATCAGCGTGCACATAAGGCAAAGAAACCCCAAACAACGCGCTCCCTGATTGCTGGGGAGGGGGCATGTTTTCTTTCCCCTCTCTCCTGGATCCATGCAATAATTAGCCAAAGTAAAATGAATATTAGCTCATGCTTAATTGCCTTTACAGCGTCCTCGCCGGCACTGACCCAGTAGTGCTAAACCAATTATTTTTTGAACTTTATGGCTTTAAATAATCCTTTGCTCTAAAATTCCCTGTACCCCTCAGCTACTTAACCACAGGCCCCTCTGCCCTAAATCCTTTTCTTATACTTTGTAGCTTTTTAAGCAAGGCCTCTCTTTAAGAAGACATAATCCCTTCTCTGTAGAAAACATGAAAGACCTTGAACAAATCAAGATTTCTCCATGGAGAATTCAGCTAATCCTGTGCTTAGCTCCTAACAAGGAAATCCATCTCTCCACCAAGCACGCCATTACCCGGACTAATGCCTGACTTGAATAACAAGCAAATTATTGTGCTTTTAATTGTACCCTGCTCGGTCACAAAGCACATCTGAGAGAGGAATGTGCCGAGCTTCTCCAGGAGAAACAGGTCATGCTTCTAATCCTCCTTTTTTGTCGCCTTCCCCTCCCCCATTCCAATCCTTTCTCTTTCCAGCAGGGGCAGAGGGAGGAAAAAAAAAAAAAAGACAGCTAAATTATGTTTAAAATGGAAGAGTCTAAAGGAAGAAAAAAGGTGGTAAATACTGATTTGGGAGAGGATGAATTATCCACAGTCTCTGCAGTGGGGCTCATTTGAAGACAATCAATTGGTGTTATCATAACCCGATTACTGAGGGCAATCTTTGTTACCCTCAACCAGGCTCCTCAACCCTATTGACATTTCGGGTTGGAGAATTCTGCTGGGGGGCTGCCCTGTGCATTGTAGGATATATAGTGTGTATATATATATATATATATATATATATATATCCCACAATGCTAATATATAAGTATATATATTAGCATATCATATATATATATATATATATATATATATATATATATATATATATATATATCTCCTACAATGCTAATACATATATTTTAGCCCCCAGGTTCTGACAATCCAAAATGTCCCGAGACATTAGCAAATGTCTCGTGGGAGCAAAAACTGCTCCTGGTTGAGAACCACTACCCCAAAGCCTTCCATATTGGGATTTCTTTGTGCTCCCCGCCCCCCACCTGTACACAAACCCCAAGAAAGTCATGGTTCCTATAGTATAATGCGAGAACAACAGCGATCTTTATTTAGGATAGAAAGAGTAGGAAGGAAGAAGGCATGTGTTCATGTGTGGTCAGAGACTGGGAACACCCCTCAACACCAAGATCAGAAAAAGTCCAAGGATTTGGTCGTTTCTGGCTTCCATTCTGAAGCGGCAATGCCCCTGGTGAGCAAGCTTCTTTGAATGCCTCCACCTTGTGCATTTTTGGAATTGGGTTTGCTGAGGGGGACCTGAGGGGTGATGGGGAAGCCTCAGAGATGAAAGAGCCTGTCGTCTGAAGGTGCTGATGCTCTCCGCCCTTGGTACTTAGGACACAAGAGAACTATCCCGATTCAGGGATCCCCATTGCGCAAGCAGTGGCCCTCCCACTTTGGACCTGGAAATCAAGACCAAAGAGAACTACCCACCAGAGAAGCATAATGCAACCATCGCGTTGCATTTTCATTACAGCCATCGAGGCAAACATTTTATGGCCCCCCGAGATGCCAAGGGGCCTTCCTATTTTGGGTAACTCCCAAGCGGCCTCAGTGCTGGTCCTTCCTGGCTCTGAGCAAAAGCCGGGCCGGACCGCGCTGCGGCGAGCCCCGGCGTCCACTAGATGGCGGTGCACCTCTGCTCTGAGGCCGGCGGCAGCTCGCCAGCCCTCTGGGCCGGAGCAAGACAAGTGCCACTGGCCTTTCGGAGACAGCCGTCTCCTCTCATTGTTGGCACAAACAGCCCCAAACAATTGTACTGACCACACAGCTCCAAGCCACATTCCAGGGCGCTGCCGTCTGCTCGGGAGTGAATGCTGGGAAAAGGAACCAAGCTGCTAATTTGCTTGATTGGGGAGAAAAAAAAAAAAGATCTTCAGTAACAATAGGTGTAATTTATTTTTCCAACAAGAATAGGGGCGACGCCGTTTCGTGCCCCCCACTCCCGACTGCTACCATAAATGAAAGCAATCACCTAATTAGTCCTGAAAGGATCTGCTAAAAATCAAGCTGAAGTGAGAAATCTGGAAAAAGATGTGATTTCCTTGGGAGGATGGGGGGGGGGGGGGTGGCAGGGGGATGGAGGGTGGGGGAAGGCCTGAAGTCCACTGAGGCCGCCCCTCCCCCGCCCCGACCCCTGCAGTCTGGGGGCTGTGCTGGCCCAGGCTCTGGGAGCAAAAGAGGCTCAGCGATTTCTCCAGGCCATTCATTTTGTGCAGGCGAATGACTTTCTAAACCGCGGAAAAAGAATCCGTTGGAGAAGACATATCTGTGAATTCCTTTTAAGATGTTACAGATGTAGATGAATTGGCTTGGGAAAGAAAACACAGCCCTGGTGGGGCCTGGCCACCCCACCGATGGGGCGGTCGGGCGGACCCCACAGGGAGGTTCTTGAATGCCCTCTTCCCTGACACACAATGAGGGACATTACAGGCAAATCTGCAACCAAGTTTGGGTTTAAGTCATTAAGAAATACCCCAAAGGAAGAACATAACATAAATGCCTAGTTGAAGATTTTGGTTTTCGCACGTCTTTATTAAGGGTCTCTCCCCGACTGTCTCTGCCCCGATGTATGAGGCGCTCCCTATGAGAAAAGCCAACTAATAGAGTAGGTAAGTGCTGAAATCTTCCACTTGAAGGCTCCACAAATTGAAGTCACCGATTTATTTGTTCGGAGAGGACTTCTGGTTTTTTAGTTAGATATGGCTTTAATTGAAATACTTTACTAATGCGGTTTATCACAACTGTAAACTGTCAGTTTCCACAGCTGTTGCTTTTTTAGAGCAATCTGGCAAATGTGTGTGGGTAAAAACACAGACTTGGAAGGTTGAGGAAGAGCCGGCTCAGGCTTGCTTTCTCCCACTTAGCTGGCCCACAGGCCCCTCACCCCCGCCAAAAACATATGCTCCTCTTCCTTAGAGACACCCACTTTGATTCTCGTGAGCATCTGTTCTTGGCTGCTGAGCAGCCAATCCCTCTCTTCTGGGAGAGGCACCTCATTTTCTTTTGGGGAGCGACATGTATCTCAGTTAATGGGGCTTAGTGGAAATTGACCCCACTCTCCTGTGGGGTCAGGTGCTATGGGGTGGGCAGGCAGCCCAGCTATGGCCAGGAGTCTTCTGTTTCACTCCTCTTGGCCACAGTGGTTGACTTGTAGGGTTATCAGAATCAAAATAATGAACAAAACAGGATCCCTGTTAAATTTGAACTTCAGATAAGCAATCATGATTTTTGTACTGTAAGTACTCTCCAATATTGTGTGGAACATACTTACACTAAAAGAAATGTTTATCTGAGTTTCGATCTTAAGGAGACATCCTTTGTTTTATCCGGCCAACTCTGTTGGTTCTAAGGAGAATGTCTGACCAAAGCAGGACAGATAAGAATCAGTCTTGGACTTTGGAGCTTTGCAGAAAAAAAAATACTAAAGACAAAACTGTTGGGGTTGATAGGCCGGTAGGGTATATGCTTGCAGGGGCTGGTGGCCACCTTTGCTGCCAGGTGGGGACAGCTGTAAGAAATGGAAGCCAACTCCACAACGCAGACCTGTTTCATTGCAACAGGTGGATCCAGCTGTTCCTGAAGCTGGCCTTGTGTTGGGTGGAAGTCAGGGTGCTGATGGCCCGGCAGGATTGTGATTTTCTGCCCCTTGAGCCAAGGAGGTAGAGACAGCAGTGCCAGCATGGTCCCACTGGGCATGGCTTCTATTCAGCTGTAGGAGTGGTAAGTGGATTTTTGCTACATGTGGGCCCTTCCTTCTCCTGCATTTGCTCTTCTAACCATCATGGCTGGATACAGGGACTGATACAGTTGGATTTCGAATTGGAAACTTGAATTTCAAATTTGCTTCTGTTTGATTTTGAGTGGTTTAGGGTCATCGTAACTCTATCAAGCAGAGTATCTTGGTCTGAAAACTAAGGACAGGGCTTATCTTCATCCGTTCAGGCAGCTATGCCAAAATACCAGAGCCTGGGAGGTTTATAAACAATAGCAATTTATTTCGCACAGTCTAGAGGCTAGAGGTCCAAGATCAAGTTGCCAGCAGATGGGGTGTCTGGCAAGGGCCCGCTTGCTGGTTCACGGGTGGTCTTTTTGCTGTGCTCTCACATACTGAAGGGAATATGAAGGGGCCCTAATCTCCTTCATGAGAGCTCCACCCTCGTGTCCTAATCCCCTCTCAAAGGTCCCACCTCCAAGTACTATCCCCTTGGGGTTTAGGATTCTGTATAGGAATTTAGGAGTAGAGAGGGCTGAGGACTCAAACATTCAGTCTACAGCAGAAGTGAGCTCCCCATAGGACTGGGGTGAGGATTCCATGAGGTCAAGTACACAAGCACCTGTCATGGGGCTTGGTGTGAAATTAGGTGCCCCGTAGTGGTTTTCCATCTTTTCTTTCCCCTTCTGAGAGAATATTCCTCTATAACTTACAAAGAACAATAATCAAAGCCTGCAGATGAGCATTGCCAGTGGAACAGCTGTTCCCGTAATCACTGCACATCAGGTGATTGTATATACTTGGGGGTTTGCAGGCATTTTCACAACTTCTCACTTCTTCTTCGGGCACAAAGGCTCCCCTCCCTTTACTTTGGTTTTCCTTTTATTGCATTTTCAGGACCAGGACTTTGCTTTGTGAAGTGGGGCGTCTGGGTGGCTCAGGGGGTTGAGTGTCTGACTCTAGAATTCAGCTCAGGTCATGATCTCAGGGTCGTGAGATCAAGCCCTGAGTTAGGCTCCATGCTCAGTGTAGAATCTGCTTGAGATTCTCTTTCTCCCTCTCTCCTTTTCCCTGCTCATGTGCGTGTGCACACGTGCTCTAAAATAGAATAAAATCTTAAAAAACAAAGGATTTGAAACTTGGTTACAATCTTCCCCTTTCTCAGTGACATTTACCTGATTTTAATTATTTGGATATTTAAGGTTGACTATCTTCTGTTAAGGTTGGTCCGTTTAACCAAAATGCAAAAAGTGAGGGTGACATCATGTTTGGGTAATGACAACCCTGTAGTCGCCGTGGAATTTTCTGGAACATAAAGAGGTAGGTTTGGGACATCTCAGGGAAGAGGACAGACTTGGAATTTGCTTTTTAGAGCTGGAGGAATCCTTGAGATCACCTCCTCTTCTCTTTTTACATGGTGTCTGATGGGTAAAATAAGGAGCTTCCAGAAACTTCCAGGGTTGGGGGAGGGATCTTGCCCCAATAAGCCAGTGACAGGACTGGAATCCAGGCCTCCTGACAGAGACTTGGTGAGCCTGGCAGCGCACACATCCTGGGAGGACACTTCCAAGAGGTTTCAGTGGGTCTGGTTGCTTTGTTCTGAAACCCCGAGGTCTGTTAAATCCAGATGGGGATGTGTCCCCAGTGATGAAGAAGGTCTTGGAAGGGACAGAAGGTCCCTTTGTTGTATTTTGATAGAAAGATTCATCAATCAGAGAGATCATTCCCTCTCCACCTCTCTACCTCTTCTCTTCCTTTGTTTGGCTCAGGACGGGAAGGGGAGAACCAGTACCCTCCAGTGAAAGAATACAGGCACCTCATGGTCAGTGCCAAGTCTCATTTTTAGCTGTGGGTTTGGCCAAGTTTCTTAACCTGAGCCTCAGTTTCCTTGTCTGTGAGATGGACAGAATCCTGTCTCCTGTATAGAATGCTTGTAAATGAGATTAAATCCATAATGTATAAGGTTAAATACATTTTCTGGTATATGATAGTTGGTCCATTAATAGTAATTCCATTGTCTTCATGATCTCAGGAAGGCTGGTGGGAGGGGGTAGTGTGAGAATTGCTAACGTTGATGTTTATTTTATTTTTTAAAATTAATTTATTCATGAGAGACCTAGGGAAGCAGAGACATGCACGGGCAGAGGGAGTAGCAGGCTCCCTGCAGGGAGCCTGAAGTGGGACTAAATCCCAGGACCCTGGGATCACAACCTGAGCCAAAGGCAGATGTTCAATCACTGAGTCACCTAGGCACCCCTGGATGGATGTTTAGATGCACGATAGTGTCGGCTACCACTAGAACAATTGCTACATGTCAGACAATCCCCCTGAAAGCCTTAGGTTTAATCTATCGAATCAGCAGCCTTATGAAGTAGGCATTATCTCCTTTTTTACAGGTGGGAATACCAAAGCACAGAAAGGTTAAGTGATTTGCCCAGAGCCACGTAGCTTATAGCACAGAAGCTGTATTCAAACCTTAGAGGCTCCTGCACCCTGGGAGGACAGGTGAGGGGTCAGAAAAAAGGGAAGAAAGGCATGTGTCCAGTCTTTGGATGGAGCTTTTACTTCAGTCTGATGCGAATCTGTTTAGGGAACTGGGGTCAGCTACAGGTGCAGCTTTTAGAGGCTAGTAAAAGACCCCCTCCAGCCACCCTTTGAAACATGGACTTGTAGCCTCATTTGGAAGCTTTCAAGATCAATCTTTCCTTATTATTCCCCAAAGCTCTCTCTATGCATTTAGTGCTTAAATGGCAAAACCCCTCTTTTTCTAGCCAGTTGGAGAACATAGTTCTTGAAATCCTCACTTGGGGTGGATGGAAGGCTAGTATCACAGATTCAGTGGAAGGGAGGAACTTTCTCAGGCTAGCTCACACTGTGATACCAGTAAACAAAGGACAGACCTTCCTCCTTGCATAACCGACAGGATCCTCCACCCGCCTCACATGTAGTCAGATCATGCTTAGCAGTCCAGTCTTGTTTTTGAAGTTCCTTCATCTTGCTCTAAATCAGCTGGAGTTGAGTTTGCCTATAGGCATGGGTCTAGGAATTGACTTGGTCCAGTTGGGTGGGTCCTGACTCCACACCCTAGGCACAGAGAGACAGTGAAGTGGGGGTCACTGGCAGTTCTAGGATCTCTAGGATCTTGGTCTCTGATGTTCTGTTCTTTCTATGAACTGTTGTGTTTATTCTATGAAATGTGACTCTTGTCCAGCTAGGATGGCTCTGTCTTGTCTATGTTGCCTGTACAGTCCAGGTTCCTGCTCAGGCCTCAGAGACAGCAGGGTTGCAGCTTTCTTTGGCTGATCCTTAACTGTGGGGGTAGAGTTTAGAGAACCGTTGTGCCAGGACCAGCTCTTTCCCTGAATCTTCTGACCCTAGAGTGGAGCCTGGATCGGATTCTGGCTTTCCTCTCTTCATGGTGAGCCTCTTTGAGGCCTCTGGGCTCTTTCCAGCTGGATACCTGGAGTTTTCAGTCATGTTACATGTCAGAAGCAGACAAGTCAGGGCCTTCGTTCTTTCCACTAAGAAAACCCTTGGGTCCCTATGATAGACACTAGTGTTGCTCGCAGGTGAGAATATTATCAAGAGGAAGGACTTTCCTTCTTTAACATATTTATGTCAGGCTTGGTCTTGTGACTGGCTTTGGCCAATGAAATGTGTGTGGAAGTGCGATGTGCACCACTTCTAAGAGCCTGTGCGAAGTTCTGCACACTTGCTTTTCCTTTGCCTTCCTGATGATGAAAGCCAGTGTCTGGCTCTGTTTCTGTCAGGGTGGGCCCTAAAGGCAACAACAAACAGAGCCATCTTGCTGACCCAAGTTGTAAATGTCACATGGAGCAAAAATAACCTTTGCTGTTCTTTCAAGCCACGGGGCAGTTCTGGTTATTTGTTACTGCAGCTTAGCTCTGTGGGTTCTGACTATAATTGTATGAAGGCATTAGCCTCCCAATCTTGCTGTATCCCGATACATAATGTGTACTTATTGCTTATATTTGTATTATGAAGGATACTCAAACATTCAGAAAAGTCCTGTCTGAAGGGAACTCTGGGTCCATCTAGAAACTTTTGTTCTTAAACAGTTTAGATGTACTTACCAGCCTCCTACTCCTTGTGACCATGTGAGAAAGTATGTAATGGAAGGACTTGAATAGAAGTTAGCTGGGCTAAATCTTCAAATTGACGGAGTGGGTTAATATGCTTACTGCAGTGATAGTCTTTTCTTTTTATTAAGATAAATGTGTTCATCAAACGACTCCTGGAAGGTAATTATCACTGTGTTATATAGACTTATTCCTACTGCCTTTTCCTAGAACACTGTCCCATTTGTGAACTAATTTAATCTGTTCAGCAATAAAGAGCATTAGATCTCATTTTATGTTCATACCCATTTTGTAGAAAAGACTCAGGGCTGAGGTTTGGCCAACTCCAGTTTGTGGGCTCACCACCTGTTTTTTCAAATTGTTTTTGTTCAGACTCAGCCATGCCGTTCATTTCTGTGTCGTCAATGACTGCTCCTGTGCTCTGACGGCAGAATTGCCTATTGGTGACAGCCCATATGGCCTACAAAGCCCCAACTAATTATCTGGTCCTTTAAGAAAAAGTTTGACTCTTGTTGGAGAGCAAAGAGGGATAATAACTTGCCTAAGGTCACAGAAGAGCTCCTAAGTGGCAAAGCATTAGGTTCTAATTTTCCACTTGTGGGGGAGTGGTTTGTTCATTTTGTCCACCATCGCCTGCCTTATTTCAAGTATCATAAAAGAGACGGAGGCTGCCTCCCCCACCAGATCCCAAGGCAGAAGCAGACTTTCAGGAAAATTTCACCCTAACAATGCAAGTGATGTCCTGTATTGTCAAGGCAGGGGAAAGCTGAAACTCCAGGGAATGTGGGGAAATGTAAATAAAGAACATGTATCACATCCCTGAGGTATCTGAGCTGCAAGTAATAACTTTTGAGAATCTACAATACAGGTTGACATGGTTTTGTGATATATATATATATATATATATATATATATATATTTTTTTTTTAATTGTAGGGTTTTAGTTTTCTATCTTCTATTCGGGAGTGCAATTAGCCGCATGCCATGAGGAAAAAAAATCCACCTCTTTTGTAGAACTCACCCAAACCCCATTTCTCAAGAAGGTCAAGGTTATCACAAAATTAGAGATGTTAAGCTTTACAAATGCCTCCAATGAAGCCACATGTATTTACACTTGAAGGTTAAGACATCAAACCTCTGAAAGTACCCTGGGTTTTCAAAGTGACATGTGTGTCCCCGATCTGCTTGAATTTCTTTCCAGAAGCATATTGGGAGGCTTAATTCCAGTATATTTTATGGCTTCTTGCACAGCCAGAGATTGCTTTATTTCATTGCATAAATAACAAAGATCTTCTGCACATTCCTTTATTTCCCCCTTCGAGCAACCAGAATTGCAGCAGATCTGAGCTTTGCGCACATCTACTTGAAATAAATGTGTACCGAAGATGGGGGAATAATAAGGACTAACTTTTATGGACCTCTCTCATTAAAACTCACCTTCAAAAAACACTCCTGCTCCTTCCTTATAATCAAACGACACCTCATAACCACCTAACCATTTTTAATATTCTCTAGACTCCACTGAACTAGGCTGAAGCTCAGACAGTGTCTAGCTAGTCAGGGGGAAAGTGTCTACCGTCATATTTAAAAGCGGTTATTGGGATCGGTTTTACAGGCAGTGGGCTAGGACAATTCAGAAACAATTGCTTATGTGATAGTTGGAGGATTTGTCCCTGTCAAACAGTTAATATTGCTTTAATACATGAAGTAGGCTGTGTAAGACGGCAATAATGAAAAATGTCAGGAAAGACAATATCAATTGTTATTCAACATCCACATTAAAGATTACTTTTTTGTCAGTAGCTTTCAGAAAATGTATTTTCCATCAGATCTGATTGCGTTCGTCTTTGAAGTGCTCCATCCTCCCGGTAGATTTAATGTGACATCTAGGCACTTTTTTCAGTGCCCGGGCCTCTGAGGCGATTCAGAGAGGCACAACAAGCCATCACAGGTTTATCCTCAAAGGCCGACACTGTCTGTCTGATTTATTGTAACTTGAAGAATCATCTCCAGCAAAGCATGAGCCTTGCTACCCATCCACAGCGTCAGACTTTTATCAATTCATTTGTATGCAGCCGGTACCTCTTAGAACCAAGAGCCCTATAGCCACTCATGGAAAATGCATTACCTGCGACTAATCCTTTTTATCTTTAAAGTCTGTATTTTTTATGTATAAGTCATTTTGGGTTATCATAAAATATACATAATTCTCCCCCCCTCCCCCCCTCAAAAAAAAGACAAAATGGGAAGGGAATATATAATAAGTTAGGAGCGTGTGGTGTTCTTATCAGCAATGATTCTAAATAAACAGCTCTCTTTATGTAAACACCAAGGGATATAAAGCTGTGATTACTTTCAATGGGAAATAGGAATACTTCCATTTTTTTTTTCCCTTTTAGGTTTCAAAGTGAAACAGTGAGATTAATCATTGAAAACATGCTTGTGTGTGCTGCTGTCTCAGTGTGTTCGTTGGGTGGGTGGTGGGGTGGAGGTGAATGGCCGTGTGTTCTATTTCACGGGTTTCCCAAATTGCTTTACTCCACAAACATTTTCCAAGCCATTTGTGAATGGCCTTAATTAAGAGGACTGCAGATGTGTCTCCTGGAAGGATCAAAGTAAATCTCCTTCACTAGCCCCAACCCAGTGAGGTTCCAGTGTCTGAACCTCGGTGGGTAGGGAGGCCCCTGTCCCCAATGTTACACCTGCTATTTGCTGTCTCACGTTGTTCTGTAACTGATTCAGATAATTAAACCCTGCTCAATTCTGGATCTTCACAAGCATAGGAAACTTTATTGTACTTTAAACAAAATACAAGGGCCCACAGTGTTCACGGTCTGGACTAGGGATCAACAAACTATGGCCAGATCCTGCTGTGGCCTGTTTTTGTCAATAAAGATTTATTGGAACCACAGCCACGTTCATTTGTTGATGAATTATCTACAGCTGCTTTCACACCACACGGGCAGAGTTAAGGGTTCTGACAGACTGTAGAGCCCATAAAGCCCCAAATAGTAACTATTAGGACATGGAGTGAAAAATTTGTTGATTCCTGCCTTGGACTCATACCTGCAATTTTAAATTAACTTAGTAAATAAGTTGGTTAAGTTGATTTAAGATTGATGTGGTCTGTGAGTGAAAAGTTATTTCTGGGAAATAGAGAAATGGTCTTGAAGGATATACTACAAATACAATTCTGCATAGGGACTGAGACTATGAATGAAGGTCAAAAGGGGTGTTTTTATTTTTTTATACTTCAGATTTTTATGAAACACTGTATTTTCAGAATCTGTCTGGTTGAAGGGGATGCAGTCCCTCTCTGGACTACGCCTTGCTTCAATCTTCTGCAATGGGACCATAGTTTCTAAGACATCAAAAGTTTGTACCCAATCACAGGGTATTTATGATCCTTTTATGTTTTTATAAACTCAATGTTTGGCCATATTCACATATCGTCTGCATTGCCTTAGTGCTCAGCCAAAGGCAATGGTGGGCTTGCTTTCTTCCTTTTTTATTTTTAGATATATTATTTAATAAATATTAGATATTTATTTTAGAGCCTGGAGGGGAGAGGTGAAGAGAGAGAAACTCAAATAGACTTGATGCTGAGCCTGGTGCGGGGCTTGATCTCAAGACCCTGAGATCATGACCTGAGCTGAAACCAAGAGTCAGCTGTTCAACCGACTGTGCCTGTGCCACCCAGGTAACCCAGTGGGGTTTCTTTGTGTTCAAACAATTGGAGGTCACCAAACTGACAGGATTTCAAGAACAGAGAGGCTGACCAAGGGTCATGTGCCTGCCAGCTACAACCAAGCTCTGTGGGGTTTTCAGGGAAATTGTTAAAAAGGGGGGTAGGTGGTCCCTGGGGCAGGAGTCATAAGCATATTTCTCCCTGCTTTCAGGACTCTGGCTGACTTGTTGCTTTTTTTGTTTTCTCTAATAGAAACAAAGCAAGGGAGCATGAATTTTATTTTTTTATTTTTTATTTTTTAAAAGATTTTTAAAAAATTTATTCATGAGAGACACAGAGAGGCAGAGACATAGACAGAGGGAGAAGCAGGCTCCTCACAGGGAGCCTGATGTGGGTCTCGATCCCTGGACCCAGGATCACATCCCAAGCCAAAAGGCAGATGCCCAACTGCTGAGCCACCCAGGCATCCTGGGAGTATGATTTTTGGATGAGAAATTTTTTAATTAGAAGATTTGCAGTTAGCACATGCAATACCTCCATGATTTCCACATGCAGCTTATCTTTTGGGAAGGGATCTCTGGGATTTTGCTGAATTTGCTTAAAAATAAATGGACTGAGTCTATTAATGTCTTGTTTTCCACAAGAAAGAAAAAAAAATCACTTCGAAGTAATGTCGGAAGATGTTAAGATTTTATGAAGGTTTTCCATAACCCTCCCATGCAGCCCTTTGGCAATGAAAAAAAAAATCAGATTTATTCTCATAGTTGTTGCTGACAAATTATCAATTGTATTAACTCCTCTTCCGTGCAAAGTCTGAGATCTTCCATGTGATTAGGAAGCTCACCTTTTGGCCTTCATCTTTGCCATTCCTCTCTCCCTAGTGGCACCATGCTCTCTGATATTTCTTAACCTTGGCCTTTTCATCCAGGGAAGGTCCTCCCTCTCCTGCCTCCAGGCCTTGCTCATCTGGAAACTCCAGCTCATCTTTCATGACCCAAGACAATTGTCTCTTCTTCCCCATCCTTACCTCCAGCCACACTGCAAAGTACTTGGATATGCACAGCACTTGGATATGCTCTAACCTTGCATTTTTCTTTTCTTTTTTTTTTTTTCTAACCTTGCATTTTTCAAATCTTGTGGCCACTTCATTTACATGGGATCCTTCAGTGTGGGGACTGAGGCTAAATTGACCTCTGTTTCAGTACTTTGGACAGCGATTTGCTTCAGTAAGTGCTCAATAAATGCTTGTTGAAAGAAAAAACAGGACTATAATTTTAAAGCAGAAAGAAACCTTTGAGTGTATCAATCTAAGTTCTTTATTTTGCAGATAGAGCTTGAGATATAAAGAAATTAGGAATGGTTTAAATTATCTACTTCCTTGGGATCCCTCCAGGGCTTCAGCCAATGCATCACATTGTCTCCAGAGCTGGTGGGGCTGGCTTATGCAGCAGTGGCTACAGGAGAAGAGGAAGGGAAAGCTCCAGAAAGGTTATTATTTGCCTTCACATCTTCTACTCAAAGAAGGGAAAAGCTAAAACAAAACAAAAAAAGGACAACAGCTTTCTGAAGATAAGCCTCACTGCCTAACTCCAGCCTGAGAGGAGTTGAATTTCATCTAAGGAGAGTGAGGATGGCACCACTTGGAGGAGAGGCTGTGTGTGTATGTCCAAACCCTCTCTCCCTCCCTTTCCTTGCCCTCAATCACCAGAGTAGGGCAAGGCTCCCCATGGAAAGCACATGCCATGTGTCCGTGTTCTCCTTTTCAGAGAAATTCCATTGATCTAGTGCCTTCCCTCAATTGGCCATTTGGCTCAAATAAGGAGATGGGAGAGCATTCCATCCGGGGCCAGAGGAGAAGAGAATACAGAAGCTTGGGCAAATAAGCAAAGGGAGAAGAGGGAGTGGCCAGCATACATGATTCCACCATGGAACCTTGAGGTTAAAAGGAGGGAGAGCTGTGTCTCCAACCAAAATGGTTTTAGGGACATTCAGAGGAACTGTGATCTCTCCACTGCGTGCTCTCGCCCCTTCTCCACCAACAATGTGTTCACACATGTATAACATAATTTTGTCCCTTTGGCAGACAGAAACTTTTAGAGTTAGGGTTCTATAGTAGAACACACGTAGCCCTGGGCTAAACTGTAGGCTAAACTCATATAACACTTCAGTCTTAAATCAGGGTTCAATAGAAATGAGACACTGGGTGAGAGCTTAATGATGTGGGTGGTGGCACAAGAAGGCAGAGACAGCAGTGCAAGGTGAAGGAGATGAAGGAAAGTGCCACAGAGAGACTTTATCTCCATCTCGTAGCATCTGGCCCATTGTCAGTTTCTAGGGCTACTCTCAAAGGCTGATCCTGAGGGTGCCCAGGGTGAGGCAGGGCCCAAGCCCTGTTCCTATATGAGAGCAAAGTGTTTGGTGATGCACTTTCTAGACCCCACTCTGTCCTAACCAGCTGTGGGGTCCCGGGTGGATCACTTTACCTCTCTGCACTTCAGTTTCCTTATCTATGGAACAAAAAATGTTGGGCTAGATTATTTCCCAAAGTTCTTTCCAGTTCTGGGTAAGTTTAGGATTCTATAGCTTTTGCAAAGGTCTTAAAGGAATTCAACTAAGTATTCTAATTTGGGGGACTTCTTGGGGCAGTATTTAGTATTTAATACGGAATAAATCCCTTACTCTGCTTTTTTTGTCTGAATGGATGGGTGCCATTATTTATCTGAAAAAGGGCAATCAGACTCTCCAGCAAATTTCTGAAGAGCAGATTTTATTTCCCTTGCTATGGATCTTAAATGCTACACTTGTTACATCTGAGTGCTAATTACTGGAGATTAATTAGTCAGCATGAAAGTACTTCTGCAGCAGACCCCCAATTACTCAACTATACTTGATATGTGCTACCTGCAGGCTCTCTGCAGTGATCCCAGGAGGTGACACTTTTTGGAGGCCATAGGCAAGCCTTTTGACGATTCTCTAGTCACGTTCTCAGAAGAACAGCTGTCAAAGGCGTCTGTCCTGAAAATAATTAAATGAAAAACATAGCTAACTCCCCAAATGGAGGTAGTCTGGCTAACAATCCCAAAGGGCCAGGCTATTTCCTAGTGATTAAAGGTGAGTAATGGGAGGGGATTCTCTTGGGTCTATTTCTGCCTCTGTGAGAGCCCTGTGCCCTGAACCTGGGTGATCCATTCCACTCTGCTGCTTCTGCTTCTATCCAGGCCCAGCAGAAGATACCTTCAGTAAGGATATAGTGAGATTTAATCAATTATTATTTAAGGGCAGAAAGATACTTGGATGAAAAGCGTGAAGATAAAAGCTGAGTCCAGCTGTATTATCACTTCCCTATGCTCTTTCTTCTATTAGGGACGTGGGAATACAGCTGAAGTGTGCTTTGGTACATTTTGTAAGGGAAAAAAATAAGCAGGGAAATTATATTTTCAAACCAAGTGCCCATTTTTCTTTGTAACTCATGCACACTAGATTGGCTGGCATCTGCGTCTCATTTATCTCTCTCTATTGGGTTGTCCTCTGTGTCTAATTTTCCTTTATTAATGAATCTCCCCTTTTGTCCTGCACAAATCTAGGAGGGTGACATTTATACAAGGCAATCATTTCCGTGCATTACCAAAAAGATTATTTATTGGTGGTTAGCCAGTGAAAGTAAGCACATCTGTCACCCAAATCTGACCTAGAATGGGCTGCTGTTTTCTTAGCAGAATTATTTGCTGATAAGTTTTTCCTGGTCTTTAGACTTGTGGTTTAGAGGGAAAAGACCCACAAATCTCTGAATTCTGAAAAGAAGAGTCCTCTTGGCAAGGTGCTTAACTGCTCTGATGTCCATCTTCTTGGGCAAGAGAAACTAACCCAGACCATATCTCAGGCATAGATGTCTTAAAAGAAAGCCAATTGTGAGTCTGTGCTGGTTAAGCATGGGGGGGAAGTCCTATGGAGGTTCTTTTTCACCAGTTCTGGAATGATTGTGCTGGAATTAATGCCTTAAATTTGGAGTAGCTTTAATACGTTTGTAACCTTAGGGCTACATGAGCACTTGAATGGATAGGACTATCAGTATGCACTCAAGTGTGTAAGAAGCACACATTTCTTCATTTTCCTGAAGTTCGACTTAGTCTTTATTACCCTGGCATGGCAGAAAGCTTGCCCCAGTCAATTCTGAGTGTCTCATCCTTACCTCACCACCTTTGCCCAGAATTGTGGCTAAGTCCCAGGTTGTGGTCAAGACATTGCAGGACCCATCTTCATATTCCACCAGCCATTTACACAGGCAGTTGTTTGGGGTTCAAACCTGCTACTTCCATGCTTCCCTGCAGCATGGGCATCCGGGCAAGATGGCCACATGGCTCAGTCTACCAGGACATTTCGAGATGTTCCCCTTTTTAAAAATTTTATTTACTTTTGAGAGAGAGAGAGTGAGAGAGAGAGAACGAGAGCAAGTATGAGTTGGGGAGGAAGAGCAGAGGGAGAGGGAGAAGTGGACTCTGTGCTGAGTGCAGAACTTGATGCAAGGCTTGATCCCACAATCCTGAGATCATGACCTGAGCCAAAATCAAGTCGGATGTTCAAATGACTGAGCCACTAAGACTCCTGAGATGTCCCCCTTTCTTTAGATTTCTGAGAAGTAGGGTGCAGGTCCTTTCTACTCTTGGGCCCTCCGAACCCTTTTGGAGACCTGGAGGTCTCTGTATGGAAATCAGAAATCAAAACACTTTTATCTAGGGCTGAAATCTTCCCTTTCTCATCCACTCCTCTCAAAGCTGGAGAAAGAATTTGCTCTTCAAATTTTATTTCTTTTTAATATTTGGACTATGTCCCAGGTCTTTGCCAATTCCCTGAAAAGTCAGATTTTTTTTTTTTTTTTTGGAAAGTGGGGCCAGGAAGATATTAGTAAGTTCTTTCTGCTTTGTATGTGTCACATCTCCTTAAGCAGTAAATGTTGACTGGACTCATGGGAGGGAGAGACAGAGGAAAAAAGTAGTTAACATCTCAAAACCATAATTCTTCCAGTTTTCAATAATAATGGACTTTGAGTGCCAGATTGCAGGATTTGTAGTCTGGTCCAAGGGTAGTGGGATGGCATGGGAAGTTTTTGAATGGAGCATGAAGCGATAGAATCTAGAAATCGGGAAGTTGTGAGTTTGGAGCAATAAGGAATTAAAGTTTTAGAAGGCTACTATGGAATACCAGATGAGAGATGATAGAAATTTGGATTCTCAAATGCCATTGATTACACAATGCATCACTTGAATAGAAAATCTTAGGGTTAAAACATAATGAATATATACCTCAATTAGAGGTTGTTATCTGCATTTGAGAAGTAAAGTATGCATTATTGGAAGCCAATGCATCTAAACTTTGAGACCCTTTGCTGACATGGACTCCTTTCAAGACCCTACTGTATCTAATTTTGTATCCATAATATTGTATACTTAAAAACAACTTTCCCTAGGTTGTATAAGCATCAGGATCCAACACTTGGGTCAACTCCTGGCAGTAAGTGAAAAAGTCCATCATAGAGTAGAATTTAACAGATGTGTATTAATTATCTACAATGTTGTTGGTATTTGACAAACACAAAGATGACACAATGCAGTCAATGGTATTAAGACCTCAAGGACAGTGGCAGGAGTGTAAAGAAAGATTTTTCTTGGGGGAAACCTATAGGACTTAGAAACATATTGGATGTGACAGGGCACAAGGAGTATAGGTGGAGCCAGTAATCTGAATCCCTGAGAAGGAGAGAAGCCACAGCAATGAGATGGAAGACAGAGGGGGAGAAATGTGAGGTCGGGGAGTTAGTTGAGGAAAGATGATGAATTAATTTGGACATGCCGAATCATCTACTACATGCCTATCAAACATATGGAAGTGTGTGTCTATGGTTCTGGGGACCAGTTGAGGGTAAAGATAGGTATTTGGGCATAGTTAGAAGTAATAAATGAAGCCATGAACATGGATGAGTTCATAGGAGAGGGATTGCAGAGAGGAGAAGGAAGAAGGCAGGAAGATATTGGATATTGAATCTGACCATGATGATAACTGGAGACCTCTGAGATACACTTTTACTCAGATGACAAAGTGGGGTGTAGCATAGAAGGGTGGCCAGACAGTAGGAAACACCTAACTATAAAAAGGAAAGAGGAATGGTGGACAGGTAGATGCCATGAGCTTTCCAAAAAGAGAGGTTGTTGAGGGGGATGGTCTAGAGTATGCTGAGGCTTAGGAATGGATAGAGGGAGAAGTGGAAGAAGGAAGCTCCTTGAGAGAGAGGTTTTGTTCACAGTTGGGGAGTGGCTTTGTTGGTTAGGCAGTTAGCAGTGGTGTCAAAACCTAATCAACTATGTATGACGTTACAACTGGGGTTTTGGTGCCAAGGAGTCTTGCTAATTCAACTATTGCAGTAGCTGATTCAGCCTCATTGTAAGGGGAGATGATGGGAAGATCATCTTATATGTTTAATGGTTTTACAAGCTCTGTAATACCTGACCCAGTGCGAAGCAAGTAATAAATTTTCAGCCAATATCTATTTTCCATGTTTTTAAGATATCTGATTCTGCAGTCCTTTTTTTTTTTAAGATTTTATTTTATTTGAGACTGAGTACAAGTGCCTGTGAGCAGGAGGAGGGGCAGAGAGAGAAGGAGAGAATCTCAAGCAGACTCCACACTGAGTGTCCCAACACAGGGCTTGATCTCATGACCCTGAGATCATGACCTGAGCTGAAACCAACAGTCAGACACTTAACCAACTGAGCCACCTAGATGCTGCTGGAGTCTTTATAGACAAATCAAAAATCTATTTCTAATTATAAATCATGGCCAAAAGGAAAACCAAAAACATAATGATGAACATATCATTTTATCTGTTGTATCTGAACATGTATATATATGAAGGAACATATCCAGTTTCCTTCAGGGTGGAGATTACATATTAATCACTTTGATATTCTCAATACTTCTTGTCATGCTCAACAGATAGGTCAGCATTCCATAAACATTTGACAAATGAATTATTGTATAGTGCTAGTGAGAACAAGAATTTTAAATGAATTTAAGTATCTGATAATTTCTTAATAAAAATATTTTTCTAGGGTTAATAATATACAGTTGTTAGAGTAGAAATAAATATCAAGTGTCCATATCCAATTCTCTATGACAGTTTATTATCACCATAAAGATGGCCTCCACCTCTGTGCCTTCTGGGAACACTGACATTTCTGTAGTGGGTTTCAGGGTTCTTTGTTAAATCATTATTTCTCTAAGGTTGTTACAATTTTATTCATAACTCATGGTTATGGCAGTGAACCAGTTAGACTGTGGTTGCTATGAGATTTATCCTCTTAGAACCTGTTTCTGGGATGCCTGGGTGGCTCAGCAGTTGAGCATCTGCCTTTGGCTCAGGATATGGTCCTGGGGTCCCAGGATCAAGTCCCACATCAGGCTCTCTGCATACAGCCTGTTTCTTCTCCCTCTTCCTATGTCTCTGCCTCTCTCTTTGTGTCTCTTATGAATAAACAAACAAAATCTTAAAAAAAAAGAACCACTGTTTCTGTGATCTGTAAAATGGGGATGGTAATTCATTGATGTTAATGTTGCTATGGAGATTATATGAGATGGCTTTCATAAAGGGCTGACATTGTAGCAAAAATAGTAGACATAAAGTAAATATTTTTGTACTTTGTTCTCACAGAGGCTCAAATAATACCTGGAGAAAAAACCCAAAGATCACAGTAGTAGAGGCTGACAAATTGCACAGAGACTATTGTGTAGAGGGTCAATTTAGCATCTCAATCTCCACTTTGTTTGAGCTCTTGTGAGAAACATCTCCCCAAACTTTCTGCTCTTATTTATCTTCTGGTTGACCTTTATGTTGTTTTTGGCCTAAATTCTTTAACATAAAAATGATTTTTTTGGGGGGGTGAGTGGGTGGGTATTTTCTTTGGTCAGTTGTCTTGAGTCCTTCCTGGAATGAGGTGGAGGATAATCAAGGTTGATATTCAGTGCCCAAGTCCCACTAGATGCTAAGTATTTTGAGTATCTCCTTTGGAGATAAGCAAATATATGTGTTCTTCCTATCCTTACATTGATCACCAGATGCTGGTAGGAGGAGGTAATATTCTCATTTTATAGATGAAAATTGAGAGACAGATGACCAAGCTCATCGAGCCATGGTGTTGTTAGACTATAGCACCAGTGCCCTCCCCTCCATGCCCTGCTCTTATCATTGGAGGCCACTGCCATGAAGGGCAGGACATTCATTATAGCTTCTCTTGAAGAAATTCCTGGAATATTTAGCACTTCCCTAAGAGAATTTGTTTGTGGCCTATCTAGTCAGGAATCCCTTTATGGGGATTGTAGTGGGTAATATGGAAAAGCCAGAACTCTTGATTAAAAACAACTCTTTCTGGTTTTGCTAAAGAATACAAGGGTTACTGCAATTGCTATGTAATTAAAAAAAAAAAAAGTTTTACTGTCTCTGCCAGTTTCTCATTTCCTTTCTACAAAGCCTTTACATCCCAGGGCATGCTTTGTCTGAAAATACTTGGATTCATTTATTTTTGTACAGCTATATTCCATGCCAACATTCATTCTGAGGTGCTAAATTTCAATGTCAAGGATTAATTTCAGTTAGATGGTAAATGCAAGGTCACTATAATTTTTGGAAAGGTCTGATGATAGGAAAGTATTTATCACATGAAGACATCATTGCTATCCTCTTATCTAATTTATTATGTATCTGTCAATATCTTTGATGTTATAGGTGAATGGTGACTCTGAAAATGCCAGTCTTCATAGGTTCTTTTCATGTTGATTTACTTTCAGGTTATGAATAATATTTGCAGGATCACATTCAATTGGGATACATTTAAAGTAACTTAGTAGAGTTGTCTTGATTTGATATTACCCTACAATTTAGAGATAAATGCAGATTCCACTTTGCAAGGCATATACCCTACATTTTTAAACAAGTAATTTATTTTGGTGTTTTCAGATTAACTTTGCATTAACATGGGGGAAAATGAATGATGAGTTGTCTGTTTGCCAGTGATAACTGAAGCATATCCTGTGTATGACAGTGCAGATAAAATTGTATAGGGATTTTTTTTTCTGCTTTAATATATTAAAGAGGACAGCCAGCTCCTCCCAAAATAAGAGGTACTTAAGTGGATTGATGGATGTCTACCTCAAGTGTTTAAATGATCAAAAGCCTACTGAATGTTTAAGTAAGTGTCTCACTTAGAGGCAAAGGGTTTGAGGACTGAATTCAAAAACTGAGGGCTTTGATGTTTTAATGGGCAGAACCTGGGCATTGAGTTGAACCTGTGCTGATTCCTATAGGTGCTGGTGGTTCATATCCAGCATCTCTTCTAACTGCTGCCTCTGCTCTGATTCACTGGTATTCATGCCATCCTGGCTGATAAATATTATGAATATCAATCCTGGTTGTACCAACTTGGGCTAAAATCCTTGCTTGGCTATCTAGAGTTGTGTAATCATGGGTTCATTAAATAACCCCTTTGAGCCTTAATTTAAGCATCTGTAAAATGAGGATAATAGGACTCTTGGGAAGGTTCAGTAACCTATTGTGTGTAAATGTTTACCATCTTCTTAGGCAAATAATAGTGCTTAATAAATGTTAGTCCTCATCTTCCATATTTTTGCTTTTTATTACCTTGCTAAGAGTTACTGTTCTTTCTTGACCCACCAATTGTAGAATTGCAGGACCTTAGAGATTGGAGGGAATATTGAGGCCATCGTGTCTAACAGTCCTTTAGGCTTGGGAATGTATCTCATTGGTAAGTTTTGACTACAATCCAGACCATCATCCCTGGGTGCCTTTCTTGCTTCTGTACATTTCTAATTCAAGCTGCAAGCTTGTTTGGTGTGTATTTTGTCCTGTATCTGTTTGGATACTCATTACATCATGAATCCAGTAAGTCAGTTTTCAAATCCATGCCACCATTGGACACAAGAAAATGGAGTGAGATATGGTAGAAGGATCCAAGTATGTTCATTGCTGTTATTGGAGGAAACTTCCATGTTGATCTCCTATGGAAAGAGGGTCAGTAGCATTATTTCAAATGACAGTGAAGAGTTTAAAAAAAATTATTTTTGGTGCACCTGGCTGGCTTAGCCAGTGGAACATGCAACTGTTGATTTTGGGGTTGTGAGTTCAAGCCTCACGTTGAGTGTAGAGATACTTAAAAATAAAATCTTAAAAAAAATTCTCTTTGTCCTATAGCTAATTTGAATGATAGGGAAATGATTTCTTTTTCAAGTTTCAGCTGTTGGATAACTTGGCAACACATATTGCAAGCCTTAATTCCTTTTTCTAATCATATCTAGAAGATAAGATAACCTTGTGGAACAAGGCTAAATAAATGAATCTAGTGACCTTAAATTTCTCTCTCTAAAAAAAATCCTCATATGTATACAAAAAAAAGAGTGCACTTAGATAAAAATTAATTTTGGCATTTGTTTTACAGTAAGTAGTGTAAAAACTACATCATGAAATCCAAAGCCATCAAAAATAGAGTTGACTGTTGATCCAAGCCAGGATTAGATTTGTTTATGTAGCTTCAAAATATATGTATTTACTGTCAGGTGGTACTAACTATGCAGGTTCAATGAAAATGTGTGATAAATACTTGGATTTTGGTGATTTCATTTGTGTGTATATGTGCATGTTTCAGTTTTAAAATGAGTCTGCCTTGTTGAAGGCCAAATATATCTTAGGCTTTGCTTCTTTTGCATGCATGCCTTTGTATTGCTGCAGCTCATTCTCTCCTACAATGCTTTTTCCTCATAGTCCACCTTAAGTCCCTCTTGCTCCTTAAAAACTCCTCCTACAAGAATAGCCTCTTGTATCCTTACTCATTGTGCACGCAGCATTTACCGTCTAGGCAGCTTATACTGCATGCTTATGGTTGAGATGTTGTGTGTCTTCTTCATCCCTGGTTATGCAACTCAGTAAATCCATTTCTCATTTTCCTTCACAGAACAGGAACTAGAAACTTTCTGAAGGGAGAAGCTCTATGGTGTCTTCTCTGTTTCCTATGCTGCCCAGCCTGGGCGTGCTCAATACCTGTTGATGGGAGCAGTCTTGTCCACACCAAATAATGGTGGAGGTATTCAGAGTTCTCTCTTCTGGAGTGTGATTCACATTTAGCTGCTTTGTTGGTGGGATTTATTCATTTTACCTGCTTGCTCATCTCTCTTCATCTCATCTGGAGCCTCGGGGTTAGTTCTCCATGCGGTCTCTGTCTTGGGTCTTCTTTAAGAGGGATGCATTGGAGCCCTGAAGCTGGAAGCGGTGGCCAAATTGTCAGAAAGAAACAGGAAGTCTGTTCCTCATCGTAATCCAAACACACATCACCAAACACGGACTGAGCAGGAAACCCAGCTTTCAACTAAAGCCAGTGAAGCATGGACGGAGGGAAAAGCCTCAGAAATACACCCCAAATTGACTTGGCGCCTGTCACCTGGGACTGCCTGGCCTGTGAATGGAAAACTCTTGTAGATTAAAGGGGGGTTCGTGGGCCACAGATGCGTTTCATCCTCACTGTCCTTTACAGAATCCCTGCGAAATGGTTGACCTTACAGGGGGCTCTTGGTGATTACACCTCAGTCTTTCCAACTTTTTGTTTCTATTTACACTTGTACTCTATGGGTTCCTTTGGGGAGAAGTGTTTTAAAGAAACACAAAAAGTGTCTTTAAGAAACACAAAAAGCCTTTCCACCCGCCCAAGACAATCCAGAGGTGGCAGCTTAGGCAGATAGCTTTCATCCCTCTGTTTGTTACTTTCCTTCTGGGATGAAATATTTCTTCTTCCCCCGAGTATCTGGATTTTGTGATCTGGGACATGGTTGGATGGAACAGTTTGAACTTTTAAAAACAATTACTTGGGGGATATTCTACTCTCTTACTCTATGGGAAGACTGGGGAATCTGAAGTTCCTTCTGTACCTCTTAAAAGCCTCGCTTCTTGTAAAAGTGCTGTTTTTTAAGGTATCATAAGTCAAATTTATCATGGGGATAATGTAATAAAGACAAATATTCAACCAATAATGAAAAGCTAAGTAAACGGGTATGTTTAAGCTCTATTATATGCAGGGGAGTACATTAAGGCAGATCTAAGAGACACTTTAATGGATTTAACATTAGCAATCAGACCTGGACCTGGTGTAAATCAAACACCATCACATTTCAGTCTAATGCACACCCACTCATTCATTAGCACCATTCAACGCAGATTATAAATATTAGCCAAGAAACCTTCAGTTCTTGAGATTCTTTCCACAGACACAGCAATAATTGAACAATAATGATGACAATTTTATTTTTATGAATCGCTATGGCTTACTTTTATTGATTTGCTCTTGGGCCTGGAGAAAGCTTCCTCAGCCAGTATACAACAGGAAATGGTTATAGCATTATCAGGCTGTAAAGAGATAAATAAAATAAAGGGGGGTAGGCATGCTGGTGGTGGGACTCAGCAAGCTGCTGACATAAGCAAGAATTACTCCCCTCACTCCCAACTATAGAGCAACTTAAATTACCTCCTTTCTCCTTCCCTGCTTCTCATTCCCAATTCAGTGAAAGGAAAATACTTCTCAACTGTAAATGTGCATTAACTTCGGAGCTGAACATTTTGGGGTTCTTGGTATCAGCTCGAGGGAAATGAATAAGATAGGAATAAATGAGCCTGCTTATGCATTGCAGAGAAAGGAGGGTGAAGCCGGGCAGGAATATGGCCTTCTGCTGTCTCCTTTGATGATGTACAGCTTCTTAATAACAAAGGCAGTGTAGCCTTCTGAAATATTCCATGCATGCCTTTGAAAAGGAGGTGAAACCTCCTTGCCTCTGCCTTCTCCAGGGCCCAGATATACCAGTATTTTCAGCCAGCTTACCCTGCCTGCCCTTTAGCTAACAGTGGTAATGAATTGCCCATCCTGGGGATGGGTAAGAAGGCGTGGATATAGATCTGCATATAGACTTTGAAAAGTCTGCCATGATTTTTCCCTCTCTTCTCAGAGACAGATTCCAAAGATTTTATTTCCTACCCCTGCCCTCCCATCCCCACTGACAAACTGGATTTGTACTTCTGTGTGTTCACTGGATTGAGACCTCACCATGACTTGGAGTGAAAGAAACAAGAGCTTGTTGAGATTCATCAAGCCCTCTGCCGTTCCATGCAATGAGGCAGGCTGCAGGCTCAGCCGTGCTGGTGCCGTGTCAAAGAGATCCTATCCTTCCCAGTTACTTTCTTGGTGGATTTTTCTTCCTTGGCCAAAGATGTTCAGGCCAGATTATGTGGAGGTGTGGGCAACCTCATATCTGAGGGCTTGTACATTTGCTGGTTTGATGAGTCCTCTGTGTCTCCATCTATCTTTCACTCTTGACTGGAAGAACAGATGCTGAGCTGTGCCCACACTTACAGGAGTAACGCAAGTACTACAGTAACACTGTGGCCACCCAAGACTCTAGTTCATTCTTTGTTATCTTTATTATTGCATCTTTAAGGCAAACCTGCCTGGGTACTTAACTTTCTTCTTTCCTTAGAAAATAAGTTGTTTGGACCTCTAAGTTAACTAAACCATGGTTACAAGTTAATGTTTACTGAATTCATACGATTTCAAAAATGTTAAAAAAATTATTGTTTTAGATTTTATTTATTTGACAGAGAGCACAAGCAGCAGGAGAGGCAGAGAGAGGGAAAAGGAGACTTCCTGTGGAGCAGGAAGCTGAATGTGGGGCTCGAACCCAGGACCTGGGACCATGACCTGAGCTGAAGGCAGATGCCTAACCAACTGAGTCACCCAGGTGCCCCTCAATGTTTAATGAATTATTAATTATTGATCCTATATGAAGCTATCAGTGTGTAAGAACTGGGAAAGATCTCCAATCTGGCAACACTAAAAAAAAATCCATAAAAATTAAGCACCATGTTTTGTCATTATTGGGGAAAAGGAAAGTGGTGGTGTATTCTGGGCTTGTATTTAGATGTGGGATATTGTGTCTCTGAAATGAAAAAAGACCAACAAAAGCTCTCAGTAAACCAAAAATATTGCAGGGACTACAACTTAGGTTGAGCTTAACCACACTTATGTGGTGGTTCACAAAGCTTTTTGGTGTGCATGAGTTTAATGAGCTTATTTGTTTCTAAATGTATAAAAAGGGGGTAATTATAAACATGACCATTTGTGGGAGGGTGACTGAGAAAGTGGTTGTTGGGACCTCCCACTGGAAGAAACAGATTTCTGAGGTAGAAGATGCTGTCCTTCCTCACCAAGAGTGTTTATGAAATATTAAGGGGGACAGGTATCTTTTTTAATTAATAAAGTAGCTCATTGGAAGATACTTATAATAGTACCTCCTGTGATCCAGGTGCTCTGCTAGATACTGAGCAAATGACAATACATGAGGTGGGACATGCCCACTACCATTAGGGAGGACAAGGGATTTACTCCATTTTAAGGGGAGCCAGTTATACAAATGAATAAAGTGATTTCAGATAATGATACGTAATAGAAAATTATGTGACAGAGATTGGAAGAGACTATGTGGGAAGGATAGTTTGAGAAAAGGTTGAAGACCTTACACTTCCTAAGAAATACCATTTCTCTAAGAGAGATGAACAACATGATCTTATTTTCACTTTATAAAGATCATTGTGGCTGCTACCTGGGACATCAGCCAATGTTTAATAAACCTTTGGAATAGATCATTACTGATTAATGGGAGACTGAAAGTACTCCCATTCTTGATGCAAATAGTCACTTTGAAGTTCAAGGAAACCTGACTTGGAGTACAGGTGGTGTTTTCACTTCTTCTGATTGTCCGGTGTGTCTTGGGGGAGAACAGGGCAGTTCTAGGAAGCGAATGACCAGATATTAAAATATGATAACAGTTCAATTTAATTTTCTGCATCGTGCTTGTGGTGATGAAATAACAGGCTCTAGAAAAGGGTGGCAAGAATGCTCTCTATGGATTTAAGCATTTGCTTTTGACCCTGGCAGGATGGAGAGGGTGACTGTGCATGTGTGGCAGCAGAGAATTGCAAGGTCTAGTGAAGACTCTAATAATGAGCATAGCACCCTGTGCCTGGCAGGGACTCAGTATGCATTTGCTGGCTGGGGAAAGACTATTCTTAACCAAAAGCAGAAGTTTACTGAAAGGCAAGGGAATTAGAAATAGGCTTGGGAACTTTAAAAAGGGCTGGTAGAGTGTCCCAGTGGGATAGATCCTTGTCAAATATTATGGTCCCCTTTGATACACTGAGCATGTGTCTGTGTGCATGTGTGTGTTTGTAGTAATGATAGAAAAGTTCTAGATATGCCAGAGACCTGGGAAGAAAGCATATATATGTTGGCAACCATCAGTGGTAATTGCTGCCTCAATATGAGTGGAATGATTTGATCTCACTATCCTTCATCCTACCAGTGCAGTACTGGTCTGGTAGTAGAGACCTTCTGCTAGCCTGCCAGTTTGCATTCCACTGGACCCAGAAGCCAAAGGGTAGCAATGAGGATCAGAGAATATAAGAGCATCAGGGTATCCTGAATGCCTTGGACACTGAATTATGGAATTACAACACCACGGCCCAAACCAAAATACATAGCCGAGCCCGACACAAATGGTTTGCAGAAGTAAACTCTACTCACAGTGGAGGAGTTGGGTGGTGAATATTTACTGAATGAAAAAAACATCCTATTACACCTCTTCCTTCTCAAGCTGATTTCTTTTCATGGGTCCTAAGCCAGAGCTTCTAATTACTAAACTAATTGCTGCAAAAGGGAATGAATCTTACCAATAAGGCTTAAACTAACACCTGGGGTGGTTGGGAGTCAACAGCACAACCCCTAGGAGAATGTAGTGGTAATGTGCTAGGCACAGGTGGTCTATCAATAAGACTCATTAAGCATTAGAGACTCACAATCAATAGAAACACAGACACAGAAACTCAATGTTACCTGGCATTGTCTATCCCATGGAAGGATTGGAAGTGTTCAGACATGGACATCCTTATGATCTGCTTGATTCCTTTTCCAGTGTCCTTCCAGATTTGGTCCAGTTCCAAGCTCCTAGCTTGTTTCCTGGTCTTCTGCGAGCTCCATTCCTCTATCACCTCTCACCTTCTTGGCTCCACTGTGTGCTCTTGACAATGGAACCAGGAGAATGATTCTGGACAGGGAGAGTTGCCACAGAAAAATTCTGTAATAATTACAGTTACTAATAACTAACATTTTTGGTGCTTTTTAAGTGCCAAGAACTATGCTGATGTTTTTATCTGCATTACCTTTGACTCTCACAATGACTTAATGACGTGGCTGCTCTTACCACTCTAATTTTATATATAAGGACATTGAGGTTTAATGAAATAAAAGTGTTCAAGATTATAAAACTAATAGAGGGTAGAGCTGGGATTCAAACATGGATGCATCTGACTCCACAATTATCCCTTTAATTGCTATGCAATTTTGTTAGATTTATAACAGTGTAATAAAATAGGGTGGTTTAGAGGTAAAAGAAATGTTCTTATTTAGGTTTTGAAAATCATAAAGTTTAGTGCTATTGTATCCTTTTTCTCAACATGGATATAGAGAGGACTTTAAATGAAAAAAAAAAACAATGTCAAAAGTATTTTTATGGAGTTGTTAATTGTTTTAGGGAGCAAGCTCATAAAAATCACAGACCACAAAACATAATTACAAAATGCACTTGACATTAATTATAGAAAGTATTGATTTCATTAACTCACATCTTGTCTAGGAGCTATAAATTATAGGAAGTAGGGAATGCATGTATATCCCCTTTCTGAATGGCCAATCCTATACCACTCACTCCTACATCAATGGTTGGGATGGTGTTGAGCATGCATTATGCCACATTACATTATCATTCCCTTTATGACTCAAAGGAGCATGTTTTTTTCTCTCAGAGCTTATGCT
This sequence comes from Canis lupus dingo, assembly GCF_003254725.2. Taxonomy (NCBI): domain Eukaryota; kingdom Metazoa; phylum Chordata; class Mammalia; order Carnivora; family Canidae; genus Canis; species Canis lupus. Next base: position 80,384,160 of record NC_064243.1, on the reverse strand, counting down.
TCCAAAGACCATATACCTCTTGGAAAGTCTTTGCTTTTGTCTTATTAGAACCTCTATTTCCTGTAACTTTGGTTCTCAGAGTGTTGTTTAGGAATCTGTGGGGGTTCCTGAGGTAAAAAAACAAACCTATATTCCTAATAATATGCAGGTTCTATTTGACTTTTATATGCTCACTCTCTGATGAGCTTGTAGTAGAATTTTTCCAGGGGTTACACACATGTGATGTCATGACAGATTGAATGCAGAAGCAGATATGAGAGTCCAGCTGCCTTCTGTTAACCCAGATGTTAACAGGATTTGTGAAAACATAAATTCCAACCTTCTAATTTTTTGGAGAATATAGTCACTTTTAATGAGTACAATTTACGTTAGTATGTGATAGGTTTATTTGCAAAGGAGCTACAAACATCCTAAAATTTTGTTTTAATTGCTAATAGGATAAATATTGATAGATGTTAACACATACCCCCACCAGGAAAGCTCTTGGAGTCCACCAACAGGTGTAAAGCGATTGAGACCAAAAAGTCTGAGAACCACTGCTGTTACCATGTTCTCCCTCTTTGCAAAGCTAGGAAGCCCAGGCCAAATTTTTCACTCACCTTCAACATTTGACTGAGATCACAAGACGTATGATTTGTAGACTAATGTTCCTTCATGCCTTATGGTATGTTTTGCTCTTACTTCACTCCTAAATGATTTTGTTGCTTACTGTCCATACTGCTCAATTTAAAAATATTTAATGACAAGCTTCATATTGGTTATGGTAGGCTGTTGGAAATTAAACAGCACAGAGGATAAGCTGGTCTCTGAGAACATGACATAAGAATGTAGTATTGCAGATTTTCATATAAATGTGTCCTCAGATTCAAATGCTGCTTCTTAGAGACTATAGACAAGATCTTCATAGTTACAGTGGAAATCATTGTCACTACATCTAAATGGATGGTACTTTTGTTCTGGAGTCTGTTCACTTTCTATTCTCTAAATTATGCATATTCGTTTAAGGTACAGCCTCTCCCATAGCCCCCTCCCTTCTCTATTTCTCTTACTCCAGCCCAACAGAGACTTTTCCTCTTTTCCTTTCTTCTACTTTTCATTTATGTTCTCTATGACCTATTCTTAAAACATATTTTCTAATGCATTCTTGAGACCAGAATAAAAGGCTAGCACTTTCAGCATTACTTCATCTTCATTATTAGCCTCTTATAACTCTCTCTGATTTAAGGTTATTGTATAATACTTGAGCTCTCGGCTAATGTACATTACACTGGCACTGTAATCAGTGCACATTTCAAGGACTTCAGTCAACAATAGCACCCAAAGCTTTGAACTAAAAAATGTATAATTATTCTTGCAAATTGAGAGCAGGATAAGATTGGTCTAAAGCACACAACTTTAGCATTGTATGTGATGCACAGGTGACTAATGTTGGGCATTTGTTAATTATTGTCATAGTTACGATAAATGTATAGGTATTTTCTTTTTGATTAAACTTGAAAATAATTTCTCTCTCTCTCCTAGTCAAACTCAATTGTAAACCTTCAAAGGGGGACATAGAGCTAGAGTGATGTTTGGCCATTGTGCCATTATCTCCAGTGAATGAGTAGTCCCTTTATGGAAAATTTTCTCATCTCTTGCTAGTGGAGTGGGGTGAAATTCAGGGGGGCCGAGGATGAAGGAGAATAGAGTTAGTCTTGAGGATGCTTTACTAAAGTGTAGATGAGTTTGTTTTCCAAATGATGACTGTCTCATTTATCTAAACCCATCTTGATGGTGTATAGATGATCGGAATACTGATGTTTTGTCCACAAAACTCAATGACATGGACCAATCCACCATTCATCAGAGCAGAGACTGTGCAGAGGCCTTTTTTGTTTCCCTTATCCATTCAATAAGTCACATTGTTATTGAAAACTGGGAGAGGGGGAGGAAGAGGGAGAGAGAATTCTCTTGATTTCTAAGATCCTTCATTCCTATCTAATCAATTATCTCATGCTACCACTCCATGCGCTCTTTTCTGTGACTTGCTCATGTCTTTCTCTGCAAAATGACTTAGTTTTATTCTCTTTTTCCCTATAACTTAGAGTAGCATAGTAGCTAAGAGCTCAGGTCCCAGAGTCAGGTGTCTCTGGGTTTGAGTCCACTTACTGGATGCTTCTTAGCCATGTGGCCTTGCTACATGAACTCTAAGACCAAACTCATCATTAATAATGGAAAATAATAGGACAGACTTCATGGGATTTTTATCAGGAACAAATGACATTATGTATATGAGTACTTAGCATCATGCCTGACATGTAATAAGCACCTGGTACATGAAAAACATCATTTCTCTTTTAAGAACTTAACTGAATTCAAATTTCAGGAACTTCCAGATCTCCTAAGTTGGAATAAATTTTCCAGCCCCCAATTCTCATGGGACACTTTTCTTGTTTTTTCACCATTTTGCTGGGGTCAGGAGGGCTTGTGCACCTGCCTCTCTCACTTGTTGGACAGCCTGGAAGGCTGAATCTGTGTCACTCACCGAAGAATTTTTGCACAACATGCAGCACAGTGCCTTGTCCAGGAGATGAGCCAAACCACATGCCCTGTATTGTTTGTCAGCATTGCCATTTGTACATAATGTGCAGTCCCTGCCCTCAAGAAACTTGCCGTCTGTTTGGGGGAGAGAAAGCTAAAATGCATCTAATACTTGAGAGATGACAAAATTCATGAAAACCTGCACTGTCAAGAAATGCTTTCTGGGGGAGGGAGAGCTTTTGGAGCATCAAGATGGACTCATCAGTTTGGATGCAGGAGAAGATATAGAAGAGTATATCTGGAAGATGAACAACGTTGGTTGGAGTCTCTATGTGCAGATGAAATTAACACACAGGGAAATGTATTTATGCAACTACCAACATTATAAAAATGGAGGCCGTTTGCATCCTCTGTTTCCTCTTGCACCATTCCAGTCTTTTCCCATTTCCATAGCGCCCAGTTTTCTGATTTCCATTACCATAGATTAGTTCTTATTCTAGAAACTAATATAAATGGGACCATAAAGGATATATTCTTTTGAATCCAACTTCTTCATAATGTTTTTGAGGTTTTTTTTTCCTAAAGATTTTATTTATTTATTCCTGAGAGGCACACAGAGAGAGGGGCAGAGACACAGGCAGAGGGAGAAACAGGCTCCATACAGGGAGCCCGATGTGGGACTTGATCCCGGGACTCCAGGATCACACCCTGGGCTGAAGGCAGGTGCTAAACCGCTGAGCCACCCAGGGATTCCCCTGTTTTTGAGTTTTATCCACATTGTCAGTAATTTACTTTTCTTTCCTTTTTTTTTTTTAACCACTGACTAGTATCCTACTGTAAGAATTTACCATTATTTTATGTATTCTGGTTGATGGCCATTTGGATCACTTCTGCTTTTCAGCTGTTCTGAGTCATGAATAATAAAAATTCTGTATTGAGCTTTTGTTAACATTTATTTTCATTATTCTTAGCTAAATACCTAGATAAGGAGTTGCAGGTTTATAGATTAGGTGTATATTTAACTTCATGATAAACTGTTAAACTGTGTACCTACATTTAACATTCCCTCCAGAAAATTAAGAGAAGATGCAATCATTTATAATTGTGCCCATATTTACTATTCTTTGTGCTCTCTATTCATTTATGTAGATCTGGCTTTACATTTGCTCTTATTTCTCTTCAGCCCAAAGAATTTTCTTTAGCATTTCTTATCATTTATTATTTCTGATGATGAATATTTTATCACATTTTCAGTATCATGAAGTATCAAGAAATTTGAAGAATATCTTGACTTTTTAAAAAGATTTTATTTATTTATTCAGGAAAGACACAGAGAGAAAGGCAGAGACACAGGCAGAGGGAGAAACAGGCTCCCCGTGGGGACCCTGATGTAGGACTCGATCCCAGGACCCTGGGATCATGACCTGAGCCGAAGGCAGATGCTCAACCACTAAGCCACTCAGGTGTCCCAGTATATCTTCACTTGATATGGAATTCTGGGTCAATAGGTTACCACACCCCCTGACCCCCTATTCTGCAGTTAAAAAGAGAATATTCTATTGTCCCCTGGTCTCCGCTGTTAGTGATAAGAGCTTAATTTTCATTTTTATTGTTGTTTCCTTGCATCTAACATGTCTTTTTCCTCCATCTGAATGCTATTATGATTTTCTTTTTATCTTTGGTTTTCAGCAATAGAACTATGATGTTTCTAGATGTGTTTTTGTTCGTTTTTTTTTTTTGGTTTTGTTTTGTTTTATTTTTTGTTTTTAATTATCCTGCTTGAAAGTCAATGAATTCTTAGAATAGTAAATGTTTTTCATCATATTTTGGAAACTTTCAGTGATTATTTCTTCACATATTTTTTCTTCCACTTTTTCTTTTTCCTGTACCTCAGGGACTCCAATTGTATGTATTATAGAGCTTAATATTGCCCTACGGTCACTGAGGATCTGTTTATCTTTTGAATCTTTATTCTGTTCTTCATATTGAATCATTTATTATGATTTAAGTTCACTGACTCTTGCTTTTGTAGTCTCCATTCTGTTGTTAAACCCTTTCAGTGAATTATAAAATTTCAGCTATTTGCCTTTTTAGTTCTAGTGTTTCCCTTTGGTTCTTTAAATTTTGTTTTCTATTTTTCTCTTGATATTCTTTATCTCTTATAGTTATTTCGACAAATTTTTCCTTTAAATCTTTTTTTAAAAAAGATTTTATTTGAGAGGGAGAGAACAAGGGTGGAGGAGGGGCAGAGAAAGAGGGAGAAACAGAGTCCCCACTGAGCAAATGGCTGGGCTGTATCCCAGGACCCGGCTGGGATCATGACCTGAGTAGAAAGGCAGTCACTTAGCTGACTGAGCCAGCCAGGCACCCCTGAAATCTTTAACTATACTTAAAATAGCTGCTTTAACATCCTCGTTTGCTAATTCCAACCTTCAGGTCATTTTGGGATTAATTTGTCTAGATTGTCTTTTCTTTTGATGGTGGGTCACATTTTCCTGTTTGTTTTTATGTCTACTGCTTACTGTATACCGGACATTATAAGTAATCCATCGTAAAATCTCTGGATTCTTTTATCTTACACCGAAGATTATTGATTTCCGTTCTTCCAGCCAGTTAACTTACCGACTGATCCTCTTGAATTTACGGAGGCTTGGTTTCATTAAGGTGGGTCTGTTTGATTTTGCCCTTCATACTAATAGGATGAAGACTTTAATGCAGAGACATGTACTTTAATCCTCGAATATGTCCTTCTGAAGTTTCACTGGAAAGTCCCAGGTGTTTAGCAAAACCCTCTAACTGGGAAACACTTAAATGTCAGATTCTTCTGTTCTGCAGGAGGCAGCACCAAATGTTTCTGCTTGTCTCTCTTAGCCTTGCAAGTACTGCTTTCTGCTGAGTTCCTTGCAGTCTTCCTTGAGCAATTGTAGTATAAACTCAGCCAACAATTTGAGGGAGTTTATATATAAGATTTGGGAGGTTCCTTCTTTTGGTTCCATTATTTCTGGATTTCCTTTCTTAATTTCCAGCTGTTCTGGAGGCCCTGAACTTTGTCCTCAGACACTCCAAGCCAGTAAGACTTCAGTTCTGCTTGAATTTTAGATGCCCAGCATCCCTCGGACCAAGAAGTTCTCCTAAGAGAAAAGCTATAGGGCTGCCTGGGTGTCTCAGTGGGTTAAGCAGCTGCTTTTGGCTCAGGTCATGATCTCAGGGTCCTGGGATTGAATCCCACATTGGGCTCCCTACTCAGTGGGGAGTCTGCTTCTCCTGCCTTCCCCTCTTTCCCTTCCTTCCCTGCTCATGCTCTGTCTCTCTCTCTCATTCTCTCATCAATAAAATCTTAAAAAAATAAAAGCTATAAAAGTGATCTTATACAGTTCAATTCCTTTTTTTCAAGGGTACTATCTTCCAATTGATGCATTCTTTTAGTTATTCTCCTGTGCCTTCTAATAGTTTATTTCTTAAAATTTTGGCCAAAGGTTAAAATTTTTAGCTGTAGATTGATTCTGACACAATCTACTCTTCCCTTACTGAAGCTGCAGTGTCTCTGTGTTTCCTAGTAAGGAGTCCTGCCTAGAGATGAGGTTTGTGTGGAGAAAAATTGGTTTGGCTGTGGTGGGCTAGAGTATATGAGGCCTTATAGGCCAGGCAATGGATATTTTACATGATGGAGTAGACGACAGGGAAAGGGTCATGTCTGAATTATAGATAGCTTTTGTTTTTAAATATTAGAATGATGCTGACATTTATTATAATTCATGGAGAGACTTGACATGTATTCAAATGAATTGGTATGGTATTTCCATCATTTACATGAAGCAAATGTCAGAACAGAAGACCCTCAATTTATCCTTGTAATTATAAGTCCTTCCCTCCCCTTTTCTCCCTGCTGTCTTTCTTCTTCTCCCTCCCCCCGCCGCCTTCTGCCTTTTTTGTCTTCTCTCTCTCCCTTTCTCATCCTCTTTATTTTCAAGTTTGTGACTAACACATGAAGAGCACACTGGAGCTATTCAAATATATGGTAAGAACTCAAATTTAGTGTCCAAAGAGAGTCCCCAGTTTTTTTTTTACTCTGTAAAAGCATTTGTTTTGTTAACTTTACTATTGCCAGTGCTTAGCAAAATGCCTTGTACTAGTAAAAAAAAGAAAAAAAGATTAAAACCAAGGAAATCATTAAATTGTAATGTATCAATCCAAAAACCACTGAGAAGTGTCTACAATTATAATTGGTAATTCTATGTAACAACTTGGAAGAGTGGCTTTGATCAAAGGCATGATAGAAAACTATATGTATACTGTAATACAGACTGGGAATATTATACACATGCCAAAGATTGGAAGGGAATACACAAAATGCTAATAGATGTGTGATGATAGGATTATGAATGTTTAGTCCCAAAACATTTTCAAAACAGAGGGAAAAATGACTATTAGAAATTCCTTTTTGGTTAGAGGAACTTCAATAGGAATATACAGGGACTGTATTTGGGATCTTCCATTTAAATACCAAGGATGTATTGATATTTAATACAATCCTCAAATGTTTCAGGATTAAGCAAGGTTATACATTTTAACCTATATTTAAAGAAAAATCTGTTAACCAGGTTCTCCTGGTGACAATCTCATTTCCCTATGTGGTGGAAAGCTTGTACCTCTCCCCTGGTGAACGTATGGGACTAGTGTAATCTTGGGTATTAGTAGCTGTCTTAGTGATGCTGGGCATTCAGGAGGCAGACAAGCATCGTGATATCTGGTAAAGCCTGAATCCTTCTGTGGGTTCAGATGGACAATCACAAGATGCCAAGGGCACACTAGGGAATGATAAGCAACCTGAGGACAGAGGGTGAAGTTTGCATCAACAAACTGACATAGCCCACCATTCCTGGTGATGATCCTCCTCACCCTGTGCTTATAATACTGTGTGGCTAGAAGATAAGATCAGAAGTCTGGTGACCTATACTGAGTGCTGCCTTGTAGTGTCTATAACTTCTAGTAAAAAATGGTGATGTTGGAGTGCCTGGGTGGCTCTGTTGGTTGAGCATCTGACTCTTGATCTCAGCTCAGGTCTTGATCTTGAGGTTGTGAATTTGAGCCCCACATTGGGCTCTACCCTGGGTGTGGAGACTACTTTAAAAAAGTTGATGTTAGTGGAGGGCATGTGGCATTGTAATGCTTATAACCAGGATCCTCATAACATTTTTCATCCAAACTAGAACATAGTTGAGAGCTGGTGAGGATGCCATTAGCTGTGATAACAGGTACAAACTGGGATATACCAAGAAAACTGAAGCATACAGTGTGGATCCTCCTAAAACCCATGTGGCTTTTTGGGTTGCACAAGGATAATACTTTCCAATGTAGTTTCTGTCTTCCTGTGATATTAGGTCATTGGTCATTGCCCAAACCAACCAAATGGCTCTTCTTAGCTCTAGTTTTTCTCTGAATCACTGAAGATTTTAAGCAGGAGCTAGAATGATTAACATGTTTCTTGCAGAAATATCTGACAAAAGAATGTAGGATAGACTTAGCAGGGCAAGAGTTGTGGGTTGGGGAGCTCCACAAAGAGGTTGTTGTACTGACTCAGCTATTTTGTATAAGCAAATAAAAAGCTCAGTTCCTAGCACAGCTTCTGGAAGGAAGGCAATATGATGATGGTTCCCATGCCCTTCCGTTGCTCAACACCCACTAATTTATAGACCCATGTGCCTCTTAAACAATACTTTTCCTTAATAGCACAGATTCATGGAGGACAAACTACTGTTTGCCTTCTTAATCATTTAGAACAATTGGTTTCCTAACATGATATACTGGCCTCTGGCAACTCCAGTAGGTTCTGAGTGACCAAAGAGCTGGAATTGCGTAGGTTTTTTACAAGAAAAGAGCCTGACAAAGTCACAGCTTTCACTTCTGGTGTGAAGCGATAATTGACTTTTAAGTGCTAATAAAATGCAGACCAGGTATTTGTGTTTTGTTCAAGGTGTTCCTTTTATTATATAAATCCTAGTAAATGTTTTCATGGTTGCTTCTGCAAGTAGGCGTTTAGGGCAATCATTTTTCATGATGATCTAGGCCAGTAAAAACCATTCTAGTAAGGAAACCACTATGGCCTCTGAAATGGGACACAACCAAAGGTTTTAATCATTACCACTGTTTTGTGTGAGTATCTTTGTAATGCATCTTCCAAAGTTCTTGCAATGTTTATGTCCATCATGTTGTTAAACTAGCAAGCATGTTAACCAGCTTCTTTGTACATTTGTAATATTTGTTGTTAGCCTCTTGGAGACTTGATTTCACCATTTTCCATAAGATGAAGGAATTGGCTATAAATGACCCATCAGGCTATGTTATGATCTAAAATTCTGTGACTTGCTTACCTGATTTGGGGATATCCAAATAGATGTGACAATAGAAGCTACCAGTCTGGATGAGTAGCTACCGGAGAATGAGAATTAGCTATCAGTTAGATGAATCATGGTACAAAAATTGAGACCATAGTGTTTGGCCCCGAATCAGGGTCCAGAAACTAACAGGTACAAGTCCCCTTTGAGCAATGATAGGAGCAGACATTTTCAGAAATCAAAGTTCTCCTAGAATATCTGCACATATAATTACTATAAATGTGGAAAGTCCACTCAATTGGGCACTGGAAACAATAGGCTGTGGTCCCCAATCTGTCACATTGGGCTTCAGAGTTCTGAAGAGCTTCAGAGCTTCAGAGTTCTGATTTGAAATAGAAGGAATTGAACCAGATGACTATCTTGCCTCTCTTCCTGTCTCCAAAACATGGATTCTAAATTTTCCTGAAATAATAGAATTTTATTTAGACTTGTCTAAGTACCTATACTGTCCAAGAGAGGTGTCCAAGAGAAGAGCTGATGTTCAGATAGAGACACACTAGATTTTTTATCCTTCTTCCCTGCATTAGCTGAGAGATTGACTAAATGAAAAAATGTGATCTTATTGATGTGTCATCAGATTCTGGTTTTGGAAATTCATTATAGATTTAGGGTATCACCTGCTATCTTGCTAATTACAGATAAGTGCCCTACAAGTGCTTAAGTTTGTTAGAAGAGATTTGAGGGAAGAAGCATAGATGGAACACACCTAGTCATCTCTAATGACTTGTGAGTAACATTGAGGGACCCCAAAGGAATAGAAGTGCCCCCAGGAGTTTGAGTATTCACCCTTTGCTTTGGTGAAGCCAAGTCCCTCACTTTCCAGTGGACAGATCATGTCTATTCCCATTGCCCTCCATCTCTCTCCTCTGCCAAACTCCTTTTTGCTCTAAGATACTTCACTTTTCCTATCAAGTTTGCCCCTTTTTCTTAATGCAGTGAACAATCCTCTGATTACCCTTTTGCCTCAAAGAATGGGGGTGGAAATTAAATGTGAAAGGATATATGTCAGTTCTCTTTGTTCTTGGTAGTTATGGCATAGAAAGTTACTTTAGACATTAAATTAGCAAAAGCTGAGTTGGCTTCTAAGGGAAATATAGAGTTAGGTTCCTGTAAGACTCTGTTCCACATTTTTGTGAACTGATCATTTATTTTGTCTGGGTTTCTGTTAAAGATGCCTATTTAGGGGCACCTGGGTGGCTCAGTTGGTTAAGTGTCTGCCTTTGGCTCAGGTCATGATCCTGGGGTCCTGGGATCAAGCCCTGCCTTGGGTTCCCTGCTCAGAAGGCAGCCTGATTCTCCCTCTCCCTCTACCACTACCCCCTGCTTGTACACTCTCTCTGTCAAATAAATAAATACAATATTTTTAAAAAGAAAGCTTATTTAATATATATTGTTTATTTGTTAAGATTGAACGCATGACCAACAGCACAATAATTCATGCCTGAACAAAGCCTATCTAATATATGTGTTTTCTCTATAAGGCATGTCACAGTTTTCTTGCATTTAGGAATACTAGAAAGCACTTCAGCACTGTGCTTGAGGTCATTTTATTTACTTAATTTTTTATTGAAGTGTAGTTGACATACAATATTCTATTTCAGTTGTATAACATAGTGATCAAATATTTATATGTATTAGTGTCACCACCATAAATCTAGCTACTATCTGTCACCATACAAAGTTTTTACATATTAAGTTATTATATATTATGTTATATCCTTGTGTCTTATTTTTTTTAAGATTTTATTTATTCATGAGAGACACAGAGAGAGAGGCAGAGACAGGCAGAGGGAGAAGCAGGCTGCCTGTGGGGAGCCCAATGTGGGACTCGATCCCAGGACCCCAGGATCACACCCTGAGCCAAAGGCAGATGCTCAACCACTGAGCCACCCAGGAGTCCTATGTCTTACTTATTTTACAACTGCAGGATTGTGGCTGTTGATCCCTTTCCCCTATTTTGCACACCCCCACCCCCTCTAGCAACCACCAGACTGTCCTCTGTATCTGCATCTGTTTGTTGTTGTTGTTGTTTTTTAGATGCCACAAGTAAGTGAAATCACATGGTATATGTCCTTCTCTGACTTACTTCACTTAGCACAATACCCTCTAGATCATACACGTTATTGCAAATAGCAAGGTTTTATTCTTTTTTTAATGGCTGAGTAATACTGTATACATATAACCACATGTTCGTTATCTGTGGATGGACACAGGTTGCTTTCATATCTTTGCTATTGTAAATAATGTTGCAGTGAGCATAGGGGAATATATGTCTTTTTGAGTTAGCATCTTTCTTCTCTTTGGGTGAATACCTAGAAATAGAATTGCTGGGTTGTATGACAATTCTATTTTTAATTTTTTGAGGACCCTCCATATGAGTTTCCATTGTGGCTGCATCATTTTGTGTTCTCAGCAACAGTGCATGAAGGTTCCCTTTTCTCTATGTCCTTGCCAACTTTTGTTGTTGTCTTTTTGATAATAGCCATTTTGACACATGTGAGGGGATATCTCATTGTGGTTTCAATGCATTTCCCTGATGATTAGTAATTCTGAGTGTTTTTTCATGTGTTGGCCATCTGTACATCTTTGGAGAATTGTCTATTTGGGTTCTCTTCCCATTTTTTAATTGTGTTGCTTGTTTGATACTGAGCTGTGCACAGAGTTCTTTATATATTTTGGATGTTAACTTATCAGTTATATCATTTGCAAACATTTTCTCCCATTTAGTAGGTTGTCTTTGTTTTGTTGATCATTTCCCTCATTATGCAAAAGCTTTTTAATTTGATTTAGTCTTGTTTGTTTATTTTTGGTTTTGTTGTTCTTACCTAAGAAGACAGATCCAAAAAATTATTACATCAATGTCGAGTAGCTTACTGCCTGTGTTTTCTTCTGGGAGTTTTATGGTTTCTGGTCTTACATTTAAGTCCTTAATTCATCTTGAGTTAATTCTTGTGTATGGTGTAAGAACATAATCCAGTTTCATTCTTTTGCAGGTAGCTGTCCATTTTTCTTAGCACCACTTATGGAAAAGACTATCTTTTACTTGGAGACCATTTTAAACCATGAAATTACCAAAAAGCCCCTCAAAAATGTGAAAGAGATTACACTAAATAGATGGTGAAAAGGATACTTGTTTACAGTGTGAAGGCTGAAAGAAGACACAGGGGGTCACTTTGTTCTGCCTCAACTGAGAATGTGTGTGTTGGATGATCCAAATTTTTCTTTACTCTCTGTATATCTGTGAATGACCAGAGAAGTGCCACCAGCATTGATTTGGGGGTTACCAATACGTTTTAGTGAGTAGGTGAGTTCGTGTATATGGAATCCACAAATAAAGAGAACCGACAGTCCTAAGTTAAGGATTTAGAGCTGTTACACAGAAATTTACCCTTACCTAGGTATTCAGTGTTGCTATCAGAGGATTGAAACAAACCAGCATGTATATCTACCAAATATCAGATGCCATGCTGGGCACTTCCATGCAACTCCTCTTTTTCTTTTTTACATCAATCCTTGCACTTAAGGAAACAGAAATTCTGATTAAATAAGCTAAGTTCACATGACCAATAAAGGTCCCAGTTGTAAATAAATGTTTACAGCTCCAAGATGTGTCTCTTTAGGGATGGTTGTTGCTACCACATGTCTACATTGGAGCTGGATAGGGGATGGAGGAGATAGAAGAATAAACCAAATTGTCCGGGTGCGTAGGTTAAGGAGTACACCCTTGTCATAGAATGATAGGCAGTCTTGCTGATTCTTAGCTGGGGACCAGGAGGGCCTTGCTTCAGGCACAGCCAAGAAGAGAGGAAAGAGGGCACCTGGATTGGCTCAGTCAGTTAAGCACCTGCCTTCTGCTCAGGTCATGATGTCAGGGTCCTGGGATCGAGCTCCATGTTGGGCTGCTTGCTTGGCAGGGGTGTCTGCTTCTCCTTCTCCCTCTGCCCCTGCTCATGCTCTCTCTCTCTGTCAAATAAGTAAATAAAATATTTAAAAACAAGAAGAGGAAAGAATAGCTGGAACCCTGACCTTTGGCCACCCAAGGAGGGTGTTCTTAGGGAGGACCTTCCCTGTGGCTTCTCCCTGCTGTGTTGTCTGTAGTTCAGCCCTCTGGGGGGTGGATTCCAGGTCCTCAGATGCCCACTGGGCACACAGGTCTGGGGAAAGAGTGTTGTGTTTACCATATTCTATATTTATATGAAATGGGTCTTCTCCAACAGCTAAATTATGAGGTCTCTAAATTAGGAGTCCGTGTTACGTTTCAGTAGCTTTCATCATACCTGGCACAGGGTCAAGCACGCAGTAGAGACCCACTCAGTAAAACCAAGGTTGATGGCTTTCGTTCTTGCTGGAGGTCTTGGGAGCATGGAATAGGCATGATTTGACGAGTTCACTGATTTTTCGAGAGCGAGGACGCTGTCGTCTTTGGCCACCTTCTGGCAGCCCGTCTCCTCCAGCGTCCTCGGGTCGTCAGCTGTGTTTCTCTCTCCCTGCCTCTCTCCTCTTGCCAGTGTTGATTGTGTCTCCCTGAAACATCAAGTCCTTTTGTCAGCCGATGCTGTCCTTGAACTGAACAAAACCCTCACCAGCAGGCGGTGGGTTGAGTCACTTACCTCTGTCTCCAGAGGAGTTTATCTCCCCTGACAAGGGTTTGTCTGGTTTCAGCCGCACAGTTAGTGACAGCCCATGCATGTAGCAGCATGTGACCCGGCTCCTTGCCTCAAACTGTGTAGTCGTCAGAACTGTCACACAGTCGGAACAAGTTAATTCCACGCCGGCAGAAGGGCAGACTGTAATAATACGGAGCCTCTGGAGAGGGGCCTGTCAGGCGGCGTGCGAGCTGCAGCCACCCGGCTGCTCTGCTCCGCAGGCCAAGACGCAGGCTGACAGGCGGCGAGCTGTTCCCAGGGAGCAGGCTGGGTGCGAGCTTGGTGGTTTTCTGTCGGTTCCATGGTGCTCCTGGCATTGCCAGCTGTAATCCGGGACTGACAGTTCTAGCAGGGACCGTTTGAAGCTTTAAAAAGCCTGTCTTTTTCTGGCAGAGGCAGAAAACTGCTATTGACCCCAGAGTCCTTCCCCCTCGCCCCCCATCGTAGCTAATGAGAATGGTTGGGTAGGAGCATATTTGTGGGTTTCCCTGGAGACGGTTGCTGATGAGCTGTTGGCCTTACTAAGGTGCGTTTTCTCCCTGTGTTCTTTAAGAAATTCTTGGTTCCTGATGCTGGTGGCAGGGGGTGGGGTGGGGGCAGGTAATATGTTCCTTGGAGAGGGGACAGCTAAGAGTTCACTCGGTGGTTGAAGACAGAACAACGTGGCTGTGCATGGGGGATCAGAAGTTGGGGCTATGTAGGAGAAATGCCGACAAATATCCAGGGATCTGGAGTGGGGACTCTTAGAAGTACATGCCATGCAAGAACGAAACACAGACACTCCATTAGCCAGAGTGGGAAGCTCTACATTCCTCCTGAAGGCAGAGGTCATGGCTACTTCTTATATGAGGAATGGATGGTCATCTTTTTCTTGTTCCTTTTTCTTTTTTTTTTAAAGATTTATTTATTCATGAGAGACACAGAGGGAGAGGCAGAGACATAGGCAGAGGGAGGAGCAGGCTCCCTCTGGGGAGCCTGATGCAGGACTCAATCCCAGGACTCAGGGATCATGACCTGAGCCGAAGGCAGACCCTTAACCACTGAGCCACCCAGGTGCCCCTTTTCTTGTTCTTTTAGAGAGACAAAAAGACTGGGGAGAAAGAAAGGGGACTTTGCTTGCAATTAAGTAGTAATGAAAACAAAAGATCAGTTTTCCCCTAATGGTATATATGACACCCGGGGATGTATGATTTATGTCAGTATATTTGGGTCTTCTGAGTTGCTATAATTTCTCTTGAAGTAATTTTAGGAATTGATGAGCAAAGGGCAGTCTTTTCAGAAATGAAGAGTTGTCTTGTTGAAGACCTGTCATCAGATTAATTGACTCAACCCGATGCCTATATTGATTAGCTCAGGACACGTCTGTGAAAGCCCACAGAAGTCACTCTGGTTGGTGTAGTGAAACAAGTGTAGGATATATTATATCCTGTTGTTTCTACTAGTTCTTTTCTAAAAGGGGAGATACCACAGAGAGATATTCTGAAAAAATTTCATAGTGTAATCCTAAGTGATACCAAAGAAGATGCAAAATGAGAGGTAGCTGAGGAAGCCAGTGTGATTGCTGGAGCTATTTTCCTAAAAAGCAAATCTAATGATGTCACGTTACTGTAATATCCCATAAGTTACACTCACTTCTTTGCCTTTTACATGTTCTTTGTGTGTCAAAATTGACTCTTTTTTTTTTTTTTTTTAAAGATTTTATTTACTTATTCATGAGAGACACACAGAGAGGGCAGAGACATAGGCTGAGGGAGAAGCAGATTCCCTGTGAGGAGCCCAATGCAGGACTTGATCCCAGGACCCGGGATCATGCCCTGAACTTAAGGCAGATGCTCAACCATTGAGCCATCTAGGCGTCCCAACTCATTTTTTTAAAGATTCAGATTAAAAACCTTACATGATCCCCTCTTACATGAAACATTCCCCACAACCTCAGGAGAGTTCTTGGGGCTTCTAAAACATGTGTTTACAGATCATTAGTAAATGTATTAGGCAACGTTTAAATGTGCCTCCTCCTATTTTCGTTTTTTTCTCTAGGCTATGACTCACTGAGGTTAGAAGCCATGTTTTATTTGTCATCTTATCTGCAGTGACTAGAAAATGTCTAGCACAAAGCAGATGCTAAATCAGTGTTTCAAGACTGAAGGGTACTCTCTGATGAGCTCGGGTGTGAGGGAAAAAAAATGTTAGATGAAAGGTGAAATTTAATCAGAGGTGAATTGAAAAGAATTGATATTTGCAATAAAATGTCTATTTGTAAGGGCATGAGCCCTTAAGAATGCCATTAGAATGAGTTAAGATATTTGAAGAATGCTATAGACAATTAAAAAATTAAAAAGACTTTTTAACAGATATGATTAAAACAGTGATTCGTGTAGGTGGCATAATGTTAGCACATGGCAGGGAGCTAGCAGAACTACCAGAACTTTGCTTCTGTGATCTCTATCAGGGATCATGACCTACAAGACCCGCATGGTCAAGAGGAAATATGAGATGATCAAGCTGACTGCTTTCATTGAATTCAAGTCTTGGGCCGGAAAAGACACAGTCCAGGGCGTTGAAAATTGTCAGAAAATTGTCAGTGACAGTGGTATCATTTGGAAGAGAAGACACATCATGGTCTTGTGGAGGCCTCCTCATTTTCTGTTTTTCACATCAATCTAATTTTCTCCACTCTTCCTGTGGTCTAAGACTAGACCACTCTTAGTCTATATTTCCCAGTTTGTCATTACCTCCCAGACTACGAAAGAGCTGAAGCCCTCTCTCTGTCTCTAGAGTTGCTTTTTCCTGTGTAGTCTTCCTGCACAGACAACAAAGTGATGCAGATATCATCAAGCCACTCTCTTGTTAAGACTGCTGCTGGGACTTGGCATCTCAGCATTCATTATGGCTCTCTGCCTTGCCCCTCTCCAGGTTTGGCTCTACCCACCCTCTCCCGCTGCAGTCCTTCCCCTTCCCTGGAGGGCCTTGTCTTCCAGCCCCAGGCATGCACTCATTGTTTCCTCTGAGCCTTTGCTCATTCTACCTTAATTCATTCAAAAGATGTCTTCATGGAACCCAGCCCTGGTTTGGCATTGGAGGAGATAAAGGAGAATAAAAACAGTAAAGTCATGGTCCTTATAAGGAGAGATGGTAATTAATTAAATAATTATTAAATAATCAAATACACTATAACATTATGATAGGGATGAGAAGTATGGTGCTGTGAACACATGTGACCTTGCCTACTAGATGAAGATCTTCGCTGGTACAGTGATGATGATGAATAGGTGTTAGCTAGGGGAAGAGGGGGAAGGAAGGGTTTTCTCAACATGAGGAACAAGGTTTGCAAACTCCATTCAGCAAAGAATCCCCATAGTGATGATGAATTGGAAGGAAGTCTGTGTGGTGGGAGTGGGCAGGGGTGAGACTGGGAGGCAGGGCTGACTCTGATCATGCATGACTTTGGTAAGGAATGTTTGTCTTAGTACGAAAACTGGGTTGAGAATCACTGAAGCATTTTCAGGAGGGGCAGGAGGATAAACTCTCAAAAGGATCATTATGTCTATAGAGTGAATCGGAAGGGGGAAGCTGAAAGAATGTGAATCAGGCATTTGGAGGGTGGTTAGAGTCATCCAGGCAACTGATGCCCTGGTTGGGATTAGGGTGGCTGTGGAGGGTATGGAGACAAGTGAGTTGTTTTGAGATAGATTTGGGAGGTTGAAGTCAATAGGTCTTAGTTGTGGATTAGACAGGAAGGTGAAAAAGAAGGGCATATGAAAGGAAGCTCCCAGGTGTTGGGCTGGGTAGCTGGGTGGTGGTGAAAACTATCTCTGGAGAGGAGATTGTTGAAGAAGATCAGAGAGTTCACGAGTTTGGTGTTGGGCAGTCTGAGGAGTCTCCCAGCTGGACACGTAGAGAGGTCATGTGGGCAGGAAGGAGCACTGTTCTAGAGCTCAGAGGGGAGGTTTAAGTTTAAGCTGGAGACATACACTGATGAAACACCTTGCATAAATCATAACTAAAACTGTGGACTTGGATGCAATTAATTTGGGAGAGAATACAAGTTATGAAGATTAGAGGGCACAGGATCAAGCCTTCAGGAAAGTCAAGATTAGATGAAAAAGGAGAGAGTGAGATTATAAAACACAAAAAGCTGGGACACCTGAGTGGCTGAACAGTTAGCACCTGCCTTCAGCCCAGGGCATGATCCTGGGGTCCCAGAATCGAGTCCCACATCAAGTTCCCTGCACGGAGCCTGCTTCTCCCTTTGCCTATGTCTCTGCCTCTCTGTGTGTGTGTCTCTCATGAGTAAATGAATAAAGTCTTAAAAAAAAAAAAACCAAAAAACAAAAAGCCAGTGTGATGAGAGGACAAGTAGTGTGTTGCGATGTTACAGAAGCCAATGAAAGTCCGGGTTTTAAGACAGAAGGAGTGTCAAATACACATGAGGGGGCTGAAGAACATGATGACCAGAAATATCTCTTGAACTTTTGCCATGAATAGGGGGAAAGATGTAGGTCCTAACTGGAGGGACAAGAGACATTTTCACATTATCAGCTGTGTCTCTGCCTAAAATATTGTCTCTTTCCCTCTTTGCTTGGCTGATCCCCCTCATTTATCTTTGGGGTATTGGCTGAAAGTTCTCTTCTTTCTGGAAGCCCTCCATGATGACTCTTTCCACTTTATCTTTCTATAAGATTTGCTGGGGGCTTTTAAAATGTGCTTCCAGAACAACAAACTTGTACCTATTAGCTTGTGCCAGTATACTTTATGTTATCTCCTGACTTGTTGCCTATTTTTCCCACCAGACTGTCAGATCTGAGAGAGCACCATAGGCAAATAAACTCTAACACTGTAGCTATAACCCATGTTCGTTTTACATCCCCATTGCTTAGCAAAGTGCCACACACTAAGAAGGTGCTTAAGAAATCAGACTGATTAACTGAATACATTAAATACTGTTAATTTTTCAAATTAGTTGAAAAGCATGGATTGAGTTTCATGGAGTTCTCAGATTATGAAAGCAAAGTTTAAGCAGATGGTTTGTGATTATTTAGATGAGAGACCAATTACTACAGTGAGCCAGTTTGGGTCCTAGAGAACTGGTCATTTCAAACTAATTGAAGAGAGCTTCTTTTAATAGAGGATAGGAAGCTTCTAGATCAAGGGAATGTCATGGACATAACATCTGAATTTTAGCAGGTATTCATAACACCTGTGAAGACCTGAGAGGTAGATTGCAAGCTAGCTGAGCATGCTGGCCCATGACAGTTGGTTCAGTGCCAACTTGGGAAAGACTGTTGTGATGTGCTCTTGGCCTGAAGATTTGAACTAAGATGGTCCACCACTTCTGATGTGAAAACTTTGGAGTCAGCTTTGTTTCAGAATTTCCAGTTCTTGAATCTTATAAAAGTAACTGCAAACACTGTAATAGATGAGAAGAATGGCATCATTTTACATTTTTGCAAATCTTTCATATCTGCTTCTGCATTCAATCTGTTGCAAAATGTTATTCTTGTTGAAATGCATGAAGAAAAGTAGACCTCACACAGATATGTAGTTGGAAAAGGGGGAAATATTTTAATGGCATTTTCAGCTAATCATGGATATTATTTTTGGATACTGTACCAAGACTTGAAAAATGGTTTAAAATCTTTAAAGTTATGTGGAATCTGAAATCATATTAATGAACTTTTCTTATGCAGTTACATTAAAATTGAGTAGTCTGACTTCCATTTAGAATAAATCATTTTCCATGCATGATTTTAGACTATTTGTTCATTTGGTTTACTGAGTTATGAAATCTTCCAAATATTGACACAGTTCATCACACAAAATTTTAAAAAATCACCTTCATTAGTATCATCACTATGATTTTTATCAGAAATCTCTAAATATTGGAATCTATTAGGCTCACAGTGGTATATACAAGTTTTTCAAAATTCTAATTTTCACTTGAAAGCTCAAATTGTTTCATTGGCAATAAATACTGTCATTTGTTGCGCTTGACGCGACAGGTTCCCTTCATTCATTTTCAATAAAATGTTGGCCAGTAGCCAAGTTTAAATAACCATCATTGGACTGTCAGCAATTCTTTCAAGTAAAAATGTTGTTTCTTGAAAATGTGGCTGATCAAACAATAGCACATGTGCCTTTGTCTGAGACAAGCATATGCTTGGGCATGCAGCAGAAGTACTTGATATATACTTCCCATTTTGTTGCATAGAATATTAAAAAGATGTGTACTCAAGAGTTGAGATTTAGTTGGCCAAAAGACACATGAAAAAATCCTTGAGATCACTCACCATCAAGGAAATACAAATCAAAACCAGAATAGAGATACCACCTCACACCAGTCAGAATGGCTAACATTAACAAGTCAGGAAACAACAAATGTTGATGAGGATGCAGAAAAGGGGAACCCTCTTAAACTTTTGGTGGGAATACAAGTTGGTTCAGCCACTCTGGAAAGCAGTATGGAGGTTCCTCAAAAAGTTAAAAATAGAGCTACCTTATAACCCAACAATTGCACCAGTAGGTATGTACTCCAAAGATACAAATGAAGTGATCCGAAGGAGCATCTGTACCTTAGTGTTTATAGCAACAATGTCCATAATAGCCAAACTATTGAAAGAGCCAAGATGTCCATCAACAGATGAGTGGATAAAAAAGATATGTACATAGGGGGCACCTGAGTGATTCAGTTGTTGGGATCGAGTCCTGCATTGGGCTCCCTGCAGAAGCCCTGCTTCTCCCTCTGCCTATGTTCTCTCTGCCTCCCTCTCTAAAAAAAAAGATGTGTGTATACACACACACACACACACACGCTGGAATATTACTCAGCCATCAGAAAGGATGAAATCTTACCATTTACCTCAGTGTGGATGGAACTAGAGGGCATTAGGCTGAGTGAAATAAGTCAATCAGAGAAAGGCAGTTATCATATAGTTTCACTTATATGAGGAATAAAAGAACCAGCACAGGGGATTATAGGGAGAAGGGAGTGAAAACGGAACATGAAGAAATCAAAGAGGGAGACATAGTTAAGAGGGAGAGACTCTTAACTATGGGAAAGAAACTGAGGGTTGCTGGAGAGGAGGTGAGTGGGGATGGGGTAACTGGGTGATGGGCATGTGGTGTGATGAGCACTAGGTGTTATTTGCAACTGCTGAGTTATTGAACTCTACATCTGAAACATGATGTATACATGTGGGCTAATTGAATTTAAATTTTAAAAAAAGAGTTGAGACTTGGCAAAAATAATTTCTACTATTTCATTAAGGATTAGTCGAACCTACTCTATATGCCCCACATTCTCCCCACCCCCACTTTTAATGTGAGCACACATATTGATTTATGCTAAAATGGCAACCGTTTTACTATCATTGATTTTGTACCATCAGTGCAAATGTCAACATAATAAAACAAGTTAAATAATGTTTTAGTATTATAAAAATGTTAATGACTTCTTCAGTCCCCCCGAAAGGGTCTCAGGGACCCCTAGATGTGTGTACAACACACTCTAAGAACTGCTTGACTAGCAGTTGGATAGTCCCTATGTATTGCATGATATTACCCACCTCCTAGTGATGTATCAAGGGAAGGAAATGGTAAATGACCCAACTTGCTCAGACATGCCATTATCATGTGGCATTGATGATGTAGCTGGAATATACCAATTTAAATGAGCAACTAAGCAACAAATTAATTCGTATCTGTCTCTTACACCTGTTTTCTCATATCTCACTGGTATTTGCTTACCAACCCAAAGCTGAGTTGTGGCAAAGATTGCTAGATATTCCCCAATTCCATTGTTTCTTTTTCGTAGACAGCTTCCCTTGCATTAGATGAGATGATTGGACTGAGTTCCAGCAGTGATAGTAGTGGAAGGGCTATATGTTCTTTCCAGGTTTGCCCCATTAAAATCCTCCAAGTGTGCTACTCCATGCTTTTCCCCCTCCTATTGCCTGGATGTGGATCAGAGTAGAGGCCAACGAGATGATAGAAGGAACTTTGGAAAGACCATGTGGAGTGATTCTGTAGTCTGAAAATGCCTCCAACACTCATACAGAACTGTTAAGGAAGCAAAAAATATATTTCTGTTGTCTTGAACAGACACCTGTTTAGATCTGTTGGTTATAGAAATTAGCCTTTGACACTGGCTTAAATAATAACCTTTTAATTAGAATTCACAGTGATTTGTATCCCTCAATAATATGTAAATTGATTCTGTATTAAAGGGTAATGTTATCTATAACTTCTTTTCATAGAGCGAATCTGGAAAATGATATATCTTTCTAAACTTACAGCAGGTTCTGCTTTTATCCCCTCAACAAAGGATCTCCTTCTAAATTAATGGGTAATACAAGGTACAATGAGGAAAAATATTGGTTTCTTAATTATTTGGGGGAATACAGTACTGCCTTATTACTTCACCTATGTTCCAACCCTAAAATAAGTAGCTTCCAATACCCATGGGTATAGACAGGGAATTAAGCAGGAAATTAGAAATGTATTCCATGAAAGATACAATGAAAGAAGTAATTGAAGATAAAGTATTTTAAATAGGATGACTCAGGAGCTTGAAAACTGCTTTTGAAAAATGGATATACTTTTTCAAGGGGAAGTAATTGAGTAGATTCCAAATTTAAAACCCTTGGGGGGGGGGGCTGATGCTTTTTCCCTAATTACTGATCCTTTCTCTTTGGTTTGTGAATATGAAGCTAATTCCCCCTAGTGTCAGTTCGATAAAGATGCAATTACAAAAATAATGGATGGGATCCAGGATGTTATAAACTTTCTTCACTTTACTCTTTTGTATTCAACGTATGTCCACATTTTAAGCAAATAACTGGGTTATTTCCATAAATATTATTGTATATTCATGGCATGTGTTACATGACCTATGTCTCAGTCAGAGATGTTACTTCTATTGATTCTACAATGATGATTTCCCATTGTGGCGGTCTGCAGTGATCAGTTTTATGATCATTTCATCATTTTAAAAAATAACATCTGAATTGTGTTTCCATTAAGTTGATTAAAATAATTCTAAGTACCTTTATGTGTTAATTTGATAAACATTCACTAAGCATATAACATGTGCTAGTACCCAGTGTGGAGCCCAATGCCCAGCTTGAACTCACAATCCTGGGATCAAGACCTAGGCTCACATCGAGTCAGATGTCTAACCAATGGAGCCATCCAGCCACCCCTAAGCAATTTTTTTAAGGAGTTCACGGTCCAGTGGGGGAACTAACATACTGTAATAGTCAGCTAGGCTGACTTATGGGACAGTAATAACCCTCCAAATATCAGTGATTTAACACAACCAATGTTTATTTTGTGTTCACGCCTTACTTCCAATAAAGTCAGCAGGGGGGTCTGGTGGAGGAGGCAATCAAGAAGGTATGACCCCTGGTTGATCTGTGATCTGGACCCCCAGCAAGCAGAGGTTCCTTTCTCCTCTCCCTGCCCTTACAATGTAGCTTCCACCTACTATTCCCATACTTTGAGCCATTTCAAGGACACAGCCTTGAGAGAGTAAGGTGGTATTGAGACCACTTGGATATTGTACGTGAATGAATAAAGCTGAGAACTCTCTATACTCTGAAGATTCTGGAGAATGAGTGCAGAGACCTGTGATCAGCTGCATATGCAAATTCCTTTGCTTGTTAAAATTGCCACCTACCTGTCTCTCCTTGCTCTTCGTGTATGGAGGGCCAGTTTCAGAGTTTATCTGGGGAGACGTCCAAGGATGTGAGCCAACAGATTCTCGGGCTCGGGGACTTAATCTCATTGTGTGACCTTTGCAGAGTCTCTGTGTTGGAGGAAAGGACCCCAGTCAGTTGCATTCTGAATTTTAAAGCTTCTATCCATAGTGACACCTGCCATTTTTGCTCATGTTTTATTGGCTGCAGCAAGTCAAAGGACTATTCCTATAGGAGAGTGGAAAGTCCGATCTTAAAATGTGCCCTGGAAGGAAGGAGCAATGGAATGTTCGTGGACAGCCATATGACAACCACATGTATAAACAGATAGTTAAAAGGGGCTAGATAGTCACAGCACTGGGAGATCTTATGTCGTGGTGGTTTGCATAGGATACTGATCAACACTGAGGTGGACTGAACTTCATATTGGGGGAATGGGGCCAAGTGAGTAGCTACATAAAAATCTCTCCCTAAAATAAGCTTCCTTGATCCCCTGGATTCCCTTAGGTCCCTGAACCTCCCTCTCATTGCTTCTTTTCTCCTCCTCATCAGTGCTTTTGATTTAGTGTCTGTCTCCCCAGGACAGGGGAGATGATAGGTTATCATCTCCACCAGGGCAGGGACCATGTCTCTCTTCTGCATAGCTTTATGTGAGAAATGTTTGTTGGACGAAGCATGGCCTGGTGCATAGGAAGAACACAGAATCATTTGTTGAGTGAAACATTAGAGGAGCTGAATTTTGGGTAGCCAAGGCAAAGTTGGCCCAAGAGAGGAAGACCAAGCATTATGGGCTGAGGGCCATGTTGCAAGGAGGCACAGACACATCAGGAGCAATGTTTTTGAGAAAAGAGTGCAAAGCTTGTGGTTAGATGGCTCCCTCTAATAGGTGTTTTTACTCATGCATGGCTTAATTGCCATTTTAAGAGAAAGCAAGCCAGTGTTCCACTTCTAAAGCACTCTGGGGTGTCTGACTCCCCATTTTTCTCTTGTTCTCTGCTTTGATGAGCTGAGACCACCGGCTGGGCAAAGCTTCTATACTGTGGATAAATGTCCACAAGGGGCGATATCCAGGCCACCGACCTCATTTTCACTTGTGATTCAAGCCCAAACTTTAACCTTTCTCTAGAGGAGTAGATAATGCATTAACACCTCCAGCCACTCCACCGGCTCCCAGGGCACAGTGGTATCTGTTGTCTCCTAGGCCTGGGCATATCTGCCATTTGCTTTTGATAATCAAAGTCCAGGAAATTATTTCAGATTGGAGGGAGGGGCTGTGTCGAGAGCAAAGGAGTGTTTCCCCTAGAAATGGAACTGTTTTCTCCAGGCACGCCTGACTTAGGGATGTTATTCATTAAAGTCATCAGGCAATTTGATTTGGATTCTAGAGGTGTGGAGATCTCCCCCAATTTCCAAATATGTCCTCAGCAGCGCATCCAATTATCACACTGTTGCTGATGACAGTCTCCTGGGCACCTTAGATGGGGGTTAGCGGTCGCATTTTTTCCAGGGTAGAAACTGCTGATTCTTCATCAGATGTTTTAAGTGGAGGCTTAGTGTTCCTGGGAAGAAAACTGACTGATTGGGAGATGTTCACTTACATCATTCTGAACTGGTCAAATGGAAGCAGATGGCAGGCCTTGTGTCTGCTCCTTGAGCACCTGCCCTGGCTACCTCACAATGACAGCTCCAAGAAATGGTGCGGAGATGCTACAGAATATTTCCTCTGACAAGAGGATGAAGTGATTTAAACAACAACAACAACAACAACCTATGATGATTAAATAAAATGGCTCCTTGCATATATATATATTTTTTTATCGCTGCACACTTGCTTTCCCAATGAAAAGAGGAATAGCAACTCTGGATATTTTGCCCACATGGATTACAAATAGCTTATACCTACACTGGTTGCTCCTCATCGCATGTAGTAGCTGTTTAAATTAATTAAAATTAAGTTCACTTTCTCAGTTGTACTAACCACATTCAGATGCTCAGTAGCCATGTGTGGCTGACTAGTAGCTGCCATATTGGACATTTCCATCATTCCAGAATGTTCTATCAGGCCACACTGGCTCTGAGCATTGTTTTCCGAAATGGGATGAGAGGAACCCAAGGGGTTTGTAGGACAGCCCACTGTGTTGGGAGAAGAAATATCAGACCACCTATTTGTGCCATCTAGTTCCAGAAAGTAGTCTTTGAGATGGAGTTTGACTTACAGGGAATGTAGTAGGCCGTGCTTTCAGGATTAAGCTCTGTAGAGGAGGTGAGGGAAGAAAGATTTGGGGAGGACAAGAGGGAGAAGATGCGAGTTGTTGTTCAGTCACAGCGAATACCTCTACGGACCCACAGGGAGCTCTGATGTTGCGAAAGACTCAGTTATTCTGAGTTGTTGTGAGGACCCTGGCCCTTTATACTCCTGTAAGTAACCAGTCAGTCATGAATGAAGGTGCCCCTGGCAGGGGATGTGACCTCACCAGAGGAGGCTCTATCCAGCAGCTGGGCTATCTTTCAGTCCTGTAGAGGGATTAAAAGTGGTACATCTGTGTCTGTGCCATCTGGTTTCCTTGTATCTGTTGTGATGGATGTTGAAAATTCATTAGTGCAATGGTAAATGAATAGAATTTATAAACAACTACATGTACATATAATGGGGCTCATGTTAGGTGGAATTGATCAGGATGCACAAAAAGGCTTGGAAATCAACTGGTTTAGATTTAGGATTGAAGCATAAATTTTTACTTTTGCAGTTTTGGAATACTTTTCGCAAACTGGTGGCCAGCTGGTCTAATCCAGCAATAGACTGGTTGGTTCATTCAGAATAGTATTTCTTTCCCTAATGACCTGTTTATGGCTGTGGCCCACTCCAGTTGACTAGAGGGCTGATGTCTTGCTGTTGTCTTAAGCTCAGTGATTTCACACATTTACACGGTCTATTTGAGCCTTGAAAGCATTTGAATCTGCCACCCCTGGCTTGTACAGTTGCAGAGTGGAACAGAGTGTCCCATGCTAAAAGCAATAGAGGAAAAAGAAGCCGCGTAGGAGCAGAGAAGGAGCTCAGGGCTAGGGAAGGAGGACACATTAGAATAAATGTTATGTAGTGGAGTTGGCCCCTGTATGTATGTGTGTGTGTATTTATTTATTTATTTATTTATTTATTTATTTATTTATGGATTTATTTATTTGAGGGAGAGAGAGAGAGAAAGAGAATGAGTAGGGGAAGGGGCAGAGGAAGAGAGAGAGAATTTCTCCCAAGCAGACTGCCTGATGAGTGGGGCTTAATCTCATGACCCTGAGATCACAGCCTGAGCTGCAATCAAGAGTCGGGTGATTAACGGACTGATTATCCAGGTGCCCCTGGCCCCTGTTTTTTAGAAACTAATTCATATTACTCTCCTTTGTGGGTAAAGAGGCAGAGTTGAAAAAAAAAACAAATTAAAACAAAACAAAACAACAACCTCCTTGAGCATTAGTGACCCAGGCCAGTTTCCTAGGAAGAAGAAGGAAACTAATAATCATTAAGCATCTATTTCTATCATATACTAGGCTCTTGCATGGGTAGTTTATGAATACAAATGTTACCTAATTTTCTTGAGTAATCTCTGAGCTAGGTATGAGTATTATGGGATAAAAACAATGGCCTCACCAATGACAAGGGGATGGTGGTGAGGCTTTTAGAAGAGAAGTCCTACGATTTCTGTTCATCTTTGAAAACCTTTATTTTGAACTTAGCTCTTACAATACATTCAGTTATTGGTGACTCATGGAGTGTTTGATCTTTGGCTTAGGGGGGAGGAAAGCAAGAAGAGGGATACAGTAAGGTGAGCACATCCACTTTTGGGTCCCAATTTATAATGGTGGCTTTGTACCATCACCACCCTGGTCAGAAAGTTTTTGATGCAGAGAAATTCCTAGCCAGGGGCAAAAAACTGCAGTGCCTTTGGAGACTGGCAGGCAGTGTGGACAGAGGAGCCAGTCCAGTGAGGCAGTAGGATGGGGTGTCATCTGTGGTGAAATGGGGAGTCCGTATCCCCTCTTCACAAGCTGGCTGCTGTGGCCAGGGAGAATAATAGGAGTAGTGTTATTGATCTCTCAATTTTCAAGAGATACTGGGTAGTCATTGAAAGTAGGAGTGCAGTGAAATTTGATATTTGCACGTAGGCACTCAATTAAAAAAATGTGGGTCATAAGAAACCAGTACAGGCTATAAGTCGATCTCTGAGACTCCTGATGGCTGGGACCACTGCTCAACCTCAAGAAGGCAGAGGCTCAGGCTTGAGAAGTTGGAGGGCCATTCACTTCCTCCTATTTCTCAGAATGCTGACTCTAGGACATCCCTCTCATACCTGGTCTGAGGCCTGACCCCTCACTTGCAAAGTCAATAGAAGTTCACGTAGAAGCTGCTGGAACCCGGGGATCCCTGGATGGCTCAGCGGTTTGGCGCCTGCCTTTGGCCCAGGGTGCGATCCTGGAGTCCCGGGATCGAGTCCCACGTCAGGCTCCCGGCATGGAGCCTGCTTCTCCCTCTGCCTGTGTCTCTGCCTCTCTCTCTCTCTCTGTCTATCATGAATGAATAAATAAATCTTTAAAAAAAAAAAAAAAAGAAGAAGCAGCTGGAACCCATGTCATGGGTATTTCCTTACAGCTACTTCAGCTAGTTTCAGAAAACTAGGCTGGCTTCAGCCTTCAAATGAGGCCTGTGATGTACTTCTGTAGACTCCTTGGCTATCACTGAACATCACCTCAGACATACAAACTAATTACAGAGTGACACCATTGTTGCCACCAGCTAGCACAATACATTCAGTCATTGGTGACTCATGGAGTGTTTGATCTTTGGCTTAGGGGGGAGGAAAGCAAGAAGAGGGATACAGTAAGGTGAGCACATCCACTTTTGGGTCCCAATTTATAATGGTGGCTTTGTACCATCACCACCCTGGTTAGAAAGTTTTTATCCAACTTGTGTTTTCCCCATAGACAAGGACATGAAAAAGTTGAATAGTTAATTCTCCCTGAAGCAAAAACTCACAAACCTGGGGATGTTCCCTAGAACAACAGAGATTATTACTCTTGGGTAGTTAATGGATGGTTATTACTGTGCTCATTTGAGCAAAGGAGGATGGGTGAGGACAAGATTCTGAAGTAACTATATGGAATTTTCTTTCTTGGGACAAGAACCTGAGGAGGAAATTCCATTACCACTGCATGGTGTCAAAAAGAGGGCTTTTGCAGTAACCGTTTTGTGGAGGGCTTTTTTTTTTTTTTTAACATTTTTATTTATTCATGAGACAAAGAGAGAGGCTGAGACATAGGCATAGGGAGAAGCAGGCTCCCTGCAGGGAGCCCAACATGGGACTCGATCCCAGGACCCCGGGATCATGCCCTGAGCCAAAGGCAGATGCTCAACTGCTGAGCCACCCAGGTGTCCCGAGGGCTTACTCTTAATACAGTATCTAACTGCTAGTTTTGCCTGTACACTATAGTTTCTTAACCATTAAACAAACTATTTAGAGTTTCTTCTTTAAATATAATTCTTATTAACAAATCCTTTGAGCCGTCTTTAGGAAGCTCACATTAAAAGAATCCCACTTGTGTAATTCAAGATAGTTACAAGGTGAACCCAAATGATGAGCTTCCCTTCAGCCTGAGTGAACAAAACCCCTCCACAGAATATTGCCTGGACCAGGCCTCTTCCTCTTGGCCTGTGGTCACTGCATTAGGTAAATTATGCAGATGAGACCATTCCCCTGTGATCTCTGACAGAGACAGACCCCATACATATCTAGTCAAGTCAGCGGATATGCCCCTTCCATTTTGCATGGGGTGAGGAGTGGGGGGCCTGGGGCTGGTATGTTCAGAGTTGGGCAAGAAAGACCCTTCCTCAATAAGCTTTAAGCACACTGGTTTCTGGGAGGAAAGGAGATAGAATTTCAGAAGCTCTTAAAAAAAGAGAGAGAGAGAGAGAGAGATAGAAATGAAGGGATATTCTTTTTGTAAAAATTTATCCATCTATCTATCCTACCAATATTGACTGACTACTCATGAGTTTATCAGGGTGATGCCGGCATAATGCTGAATTGCACCCTGACTAACCACTTCTGTACCCCCATCTCCTTCAGGGTCATTATCCTGCATTTTGAGCACCCCAACCCCAACCAGTATGTGTTCCTGTGTCGAGGCCAATCTGTCTCCACTGCCTTGCTCATTCTGTGAGTCCCCCACCCAGTGTTACGTGGGCTGCCTAAAGCGGGCTCTGATATTAGCTTGCTGTGCCTTGTCAGTTCACATCAAGTCTCGGCAGCTCAAGCCCACCCTGCGGGCCAGAGCCTGACAGCTCTCCTTGTCAGTGCGCTGTTGAAAGGCAGGCCGCAGCCGGAGTGGGAACCAGTTAATTAGCAGTGACGACTACCAGGTTGGGATTTTTTGTTTAATGCTTAGTTAATTTCACAGTAATTGAATTTAGACTTGGCTTACATAGACTGGGGTGAAAGGCTGTGTGTGGAGGCCCGGCATCCTCTGGCCGGAGAGAGAGAAAGGCTATTGTGCTGAGATCTGCCCGGCCTCCTCTCAGAACTCTGTGAGTATTTGGAGGCTTGGAATTTCCCACAGGAGGATGTTTATTTTTTTTTATTTTTATTTTTATTTTTTTAAAAATTTTTATTTATTTATGATAGTCACACACAGAGAGAGAGAGAGAGAGAGAGGCAGAGACACAGGCAGAGGGAGAAGCAGGCTCCATGCCCTGGGAGCCCGATGTGGGATTCGATCCCGGGTCTCCAGGATCGTGCCCTGGGCCAAAGGCAGGCGCCAAACCGCTGCGCCACCCAGGGTAGGAGGATGTTTAGGTGCGTGCCAGGCATCACGGTGCCGTGGCACCTTCTGTCCTGGCCGTAGATGCCAGCATTGGTGGAATCGGCGTCCTGTGTAAGGAGCGATGTCCACGTGCTGGTCACAGGCGTGGGCCCTTCACACACATTCTCTCACTTCTTGGACGGCGGTTGTCTGGGACGCCTTGGCCTTGATTATGGGCACATGATTTGCAGCGTGCAATGACAGAACAGCGAAATTGTCCCAGTTTTCAGAGTACATGGCTTCCACCTGTATGTAGAATAAAGGCAGCCTGTGATATTTGTTCTTCAGAGGTTAATGTGAGTCTTTTT